>NC_044552.1:177355103-178748727 GCF_007565055.1 Rhinopithecus roxellana | reverse complement strand
TCAGGAAAGGCCAGGCCTGTTGGACCCATGGCATTCCTGGCCGGGTCCTGGGTGATGCCCCTGCCATTCTGCCTCCTGCACACTCCAGATCCTGAGCCAGCTGATGGCCCTGCCTGGAGCAGAGTGGACTCAGACCGGGAGCTGAGCTGCTGCTGGAGTTCCATGCTCACCACTGAACTTGGTTAGGAATGAATAGGGCGGGGGCAGGGGCAGTCCCATTCAAAGCTGTGGGTGCAGGTCCCAGGGAGAGGAGAGGTTGAGAGCAAAGGGGAAAGAAGGAGGTTTGCCTGCAAGCCCACCCAAGGCCAGGGAACACTGATACAAAGACCTCTCTTTGGACAGTGCTCCCCAGGTCCTCTAGACCCTTCTGTGAGAAGGGGGAGCAGGCCCTCCCTGGGGTGCACAACCCTCATTACCAGCCTCAATTCTGAGCCCCCATGCGCTGTAACAGGACCTGGGCTGGCTCTGTGGTGTGGTGAAGGAGGGTGGAGGTTGGGACTGGCTGCAGAGCCAAGGGTAGGTTTGAAGGGAAAAACATGTTCTTTATTTGGGGGAGAGGCTCGGAAATGGGGAGGGCCTGTCACCCAGGACAACAGACCCAGGTTTTTTCTCAGCCACTTAAACCAACGCTTCATCTTTTCTGAAGGTGGAAGATGATATCAAGAAGCCTCTGTTAGCCTGGTCTGGTTCCTGCCTCTCTCCCTTCAGGGAGGTCGCCTGTCTACTCACCACTTTTTTGCCTTTCTGGAAAGCAGGAGTGCAAGCCTTAGCAAGCCCACAGGCCCCCAGGAGATGATGAGGATATTGTAGACTCAGCATCTCATGCCACTCATTACCTTTGCTGATGATCCTAACAGCCATTTTTCTTAACGTCTTCTGCCACTTTCTCTCGGTGGTAATGGATGGAATTCCTGCACAAGTTTTAACTGAACAAGAAATCCCAGCAAAAGGCATTTTCTTTCTACTTCTTTGATTGTGGAAAAGCAGACACTTCTCTGAAGCATGACCTTATTCTTCCAAACAGTATCACTAGTAAAATAGTATGGTGACTTCAGAGCTCAGGGATCCTTTCCATTTTAAGTTCTTGGAGAAATCTCCAAACTGCTTTCCATAGCGGCTGAACACATTTGCTTTCCCACTAATAGTGTCTGTTTCCTTTTCTTCTGCCAGCCTCACCACCATCTCTGACTTTGTGACTGATTAGAGATGGTAACTCATTGCGGTTTTGATTTGCACTTACCTCCTGATGATTAGTGATATTAAGCATGTTTTCGTGTTTGTTGGCCAATTGTAGGTCTTCTTTTGAAAAGTATCCATTCATGTCTTTGCCCAATTTTAATTGGGCTTTTTTTTTCTTGTTTGAATTGTTTAAGTTCCTTGTAGATTCTGGATATTGGACCTTTGTCAGATGCATACTTTGCAAATAGTTTTTCCCCATTCATTTTTTTTTTTTTTTTTTTTTGTTTTTTTTTTTTTTTTTTTTTTTTTTTTTTTTTTTTTTGAGTGAGGCGGAATGAAGTTCTCGCTCTTGTCGCCCGCGATATGGAGGTGCAGTTGTGCCCGGATCTCAGCTCACTGCAAGCTCCGCCTCCCGGGTTTACGCCATTCTCCGCCTCAGCCTCCCAAGTAGCTGGGACTACAGGCGCCCGCCACGTCGCCCCCGGCTAGTTTTTTGTATTTTTAGTAGAGACGGGGTTTCACCGTGTTAGCCAGGATGGGTCTCGATCTCCTGACCTCGTGATCCGCCCGTCTCGGCCTCCCAAAGTGCTGGGATTACAGGCTTGAGCCACCGCGCCCGGCCTAGTTTTCCCCCCATTCTACAAGCTGTTTAGTGTGTTGCTGACCAAGAATTGTTATAATCCTTTTTATTTTTTATGGCTTTTTACAGTTTCTCATTCTGTCAACCATATTGGAGTGAAGCGGCATACTTACCACTAACTGTAATCTCCAACTTCTGAGCTCAAGTGATCCTCTAGACTCAGCCTCTAGAATAGCTGAGACTACAGGCACATGCCACTAGGCCCGGCAAATTGTTTTATTTTAGGTAGAGATAGAGTCTTCCTATGTTGCCCAGGATGGTCTTCAAATCTTGGCCTTGAGCAGTCCTCCCCCTTGGCCTCCTCGATGCTCTGGAATTGCAGACATGAACCACAGTGCCTGTTGTAGAAATTTTTAATTATTTAATATGAAAATATTACATTAATGATTATTTTATTTAGTAAATAAAATAATGTAGAGCCCTGAATAAACCTGCACACCTACCGCCATCTAATCTTCAACAGAAATGAGCAATGTGGGAAAGACTCCCTATTCGAAAATTAGTGCTGGGATATCCAGCCAGCCATATGCAGAAGAAGGAAACTATCCCCTACCTCTCCCCATACATATAAAATAACTTGATATGGGTGAAAGATTTAAATGTAAGTACTAAAACTGTAAAAATCCTAGAATATAACCTAAGACATACCAATGCGGACATAGGACCTGGCAAAGATTTCATGAAGAAGACACTAAAAACAATTGAAACAACAACAAAAAATTGACAAATGGGACCTCATTAAACTAAGAGCTTCTGCACAGAAAAAGAAACTAGCAACACACTAAACAGACAGCCTGTAGAATGGTGGAAACTATTTGCAAAGTATGCATCTGACAAAGGTTCAATATCCAGAATTTACAAGGAACTTAAACAATTCAACAAGCAAGAAGAAAAAACCCAATTAACATTGGGCAAAGACACGAACCGATACTTTTCAAAAGAACCTACATTGGTCAACAAGCATAAAAGATGCTCAATATCACTAATCATCAGATAAGTGCAAATCAAAACTGCAATGAGTTACCATCTCTTACCCGTCATAAAGTCGGAGATGGTGGTGAGGCTGCAGAGAAAAGGAACAGACACTGTTGGTGGGAAAGCAAACGTGTTCAGCCGCTATGGAAAGCAGTTTGGAGATTCCTCCAAGAACTTAAAATGGAACCCATTCACCCCAATCCCACTGCTCAGGATATACCCAGGAAAAGAATTCATTTTATCAAAAGACAACTGCGTCAATATGTTCATTGCAGTGCTATTCTCACTAGCAAGGACACAGAATCACAATCTAAGTGCCCAGGAACAGTGAATTGAATGGAAAAAAAAAATGTGGTACATAGACACCATGGAATTCTACCAGATTTTGTATGGAAAAAGAGGATCTACAAAACATGGCTGAAAAAAATGAGACAACACAAATACATGGGAAAATATTTCATACTGATGGTTTGGAGAATCAATATAGTTAAAATGGCCATACTTCCAAAAGCAATTTATAGATGCAACACTATCTCTATCAATACCAATGTCATTTTTCACAGATTAGAAAAATCTAATCTAAAAGTTATTTGGAATTAAGAAAGAGCCAAATAGCCAAAACAATCATAAGCAAAAAGAACAAAGCCAGAGGCATCACATTGCCTGACTTCAAACTATAATATAAGGCTACGTGATCAAAACAGAATGGTACTGGTACAAAAAAGACACTTAGATCAGTGGAACAGAATAGAGCTCAGAAAGAAACTTCACACCTTCTAACCTTCAACAAAATCAGCAAAAACAAGCAATGGGGAAAGAGTCCTAATTCAACAAATTGCTGGGATAACTGGCTAGCCATGTGCAGAAGAATGAAACTGAACCTCTACCTTTCACCATATATGCAAAATAACTCGACATTAATTAAAGATTTAAATGTAAGTCCTAAAACCATAAAAATCCTGGAAGCTAGGAAGTGCCACTTTGGACATAGGGCCTGACAAAGATATCATGATGAAGACACCAAAAGCATTTGCAACAACAATAAAAAAAATTCACAAATGGGACCTCATTAAACTGAAGAGTTTAAAAAAAAAAATTAGCAACACAGTAAACAGCCTATAGGATGGGAGAAATATCTGCAATCTGTGTGTCTGTCAAAGCTCTAATATCCAGAATCTACACGGAACTTAACTAGCAAGAACAAAATCCCAAGTAAAGAATGTGAACAGACACTTTTCAAAAGAAGACCTATAAGTGGCCAGCAAACATGAAAAAATGCTCTTTGGGAAGCCGCGGTGGGCAGATCACGAGGTCAGGAGTTTGAGAACAGTCTGACCAACATGGTGAAACTCCGTCTCTACTAAAAATACAAAAATTAGCCAGGCATGATGGTGCACACCTGTAACTTGTAATGGTGCATAGTCTGATGTTGAAACTATAAAATACCTTGGACTGGTACTTTCTAGTGTTTTCCAGCAGATGGCACTGCTCATCTTTCAAATAGTTCAGTAAGCCCAGAGGGTTTGCTCACAGCGAGTTTGTGCCCTGAGCTCCTTGGCACACAGCTTGGGATCCACAGCCAAGGGCTACAGAGAAGACAAAAGAGATGTTGGCATCATGCGGAAGAGGAATCCATAAAGAGTTCATTTTTGAGGATTGGGGCAGTTCCTTCTGCCCTGCAGATCAAGATGCCTTGAGGCAAAGAGCAGAGGGGTGCTCTCTGGTGGCCCAGCAGTTCTGCCGGGGGAGAATTCTCTTCTGCTACAGTGAAAACCAACAGGATGCTGCTTCATCCCGGGGGGACCAGGAAGATAAGTCAGAGTGAAGAGCTGTCTGAGTGTTTCAGATCACACAGTGACTGCCTGCTTGAGGGCTTCAGAACTCCTTCATGAATTGGGAGACAGCTGGCGAGACGAAAGGTGCATGGGCAGGATGGGCCCCACATGACAACTCTCAGATGACACGCGTGTTTCTCCCGTGTGTTTCTGTGTGTCTTTGTTTGTGTCCATGTATGTGCATGGCTGTGTCTTATTTCTGCATACATTTGTGTGTGTGTGTGTGTGTGTGTGTGTGTGGTGCGCCTGCATGGTGTGAGTGTATGTGAGAGACAGTGCCTGCATGTCTCTGTGTGTGTGCGTGTGTGTGTGTGTGATAACATGCCTGTATGAATGGTGAATGGATTTTCTGGTGAGTTGCTGTGGAGGGAGACAGGGACTCTAGGGGGCTTCCTGCCCACTCCCTCCTTCCCTGAAGGCCAGTAGCACAAAATAGCACAATAAAAGGTAGTTTAATAATTTCATTTCATGCAAATGTAAAACTTTTGTGCTTCAAAAGGAACTTCATTCAGAAGGTAAAAAACAAAAACAAACAAACAAAACAAAAAAAAAAAACTTCCAGAATGAGAGAAAATAATTGAAAATCATGTATCTGGTAAGGGATTGTTATTCTGAATATATCAAGAACTCTTGCAACTCAATATTATAAAGTGAAGTAAGCCAATTTAAATATATGCAAGGAATTTGAATATACATTTCTCCAATGTGAGACAGGTAAACTAACACGGTGATCTCAAACGAATAGAAAATTTTAGGCAGCAGTTTCAGGTGACGAGCAAAAGGAATCTGTTGAAATATCGCAGGGGCTGGGGCTGATAAGTTGCTGAAAAACAGCGTGTGGACCAAGCTAAGAATGATTGGACCCACATGGCCCTGGATTTGACCCAGATTTCACGTAGGACCGCATTACATGCTTGATTAACATACTAGTAAGCTCCCTAGCAGTTCTGAGAATACTCATATTTGGTATAAAAATTCGAGGCACCAGAGTACTAAGAAAACCAGGAATTTTCATGAGTATTCCACCCGTTGGTTGAAGAAACCCAGAAAGATGGCAGCCCCAAGCCCCCTTGCCCCTGCCTCTCTCTTGAGTTTCCCTACACTCCCTTTATTGAGTATTTACTTTCCTTTTACAATAAATCTCCATCCTTTCTCTATTTTCCTTACTCATCTTCGAATTCACTACCCCATGCGCTGCCAAGAGCCCCGCACCGCCTGGGGTCGCGGTCCCACCTGCGTTTGGGGACCTCCCCTTGTCCATTGGCGTTAGAAGAATGCAAATAGCAGTGAAACAGGAAAAGGTGCTCAGTGTCCACAAGCCCTCAGGGAAATGCCAACCGCACCCACAACGGGACGCCTCACCCCGCTGGAATGGGTGACCCCAAACACAGTGGGGCTGGAGGGGGTGGGGCCTGCGTTCCTTACAAGGCAGAGCAGGAGAGGGAGAGTTGGAGTGTAGGGCTATGAGTGTGTCATCCTCTTCCCATTTTCCTGGCAGAGGTTTCTCTTTATTCTCTGGCCCTACCTGCTTCCTTCCTCTCCCTTTCTCTGGTTCTCCCTCCCATCCTTCATTTCCAACCATCCCAAGGTTTTCTCCGCCCCACGACATCCATGCTCCGGGCCCCAGGCCAGCATATAAACCAGGAGCCCTGGACTGCGAGCGGTGGGATCCAGGAGGCGACAACTTGACGCCCCTTCCGGACCCTGGACACTCAGGACCTAGTAGCTGCCCCAAGGGCAAGGAGGATGGGGGTCCTCGCGGGGCCCACACTGTCGGAGCCCCATGGATTGGCGGGACGGTGAGGTCTACACACTGAGCCGTGACAAACTCCGGCGAGGATGAAGCAGGAACCTCGTGCTCCTCACCCCACCAGGCCCCGCATTTCCTTGATTCTTCTGACACGGGAACCGCGGGTCTGTTGCCGCGTACCAGCGAGTCATCCAGGTCTTTGAAAGGCCGTTTTTTTTTCCGGACACTGTGGACCCGGAGGCCCGGGGGTATCGGCCGGCAGCGGGTGCACCCACTCCGGTGGTCTCCACAGGGCGGGACCTGGGTCCGGAGCTCGGTCGAAGCGAACGCCCTGGGCGGAGGCTTCGCAGAAGCTAGAGAGGACGCGGAGGGGTGGAAACTGAAACTCCCAGGAGCGGAACTTTCCGCCAAAGTCATCTGTGGTTGAAATCAGCAATCGCCTATAATATCCCCCCTGTGACAACACCGTTTGGTAAATATCTAGAACCAGTGCCTCCTCACTGAGGCAGACCCGCACGTCCCTGCTCATATTCTGCGTCCCAGGACCCTCGGGGCCCACAACAGATCAGGCGAGCCCATCCGGTGACCCTCCCTGGGGCTCCTGGCCCCACTCTTTCTTACTTCTTCACCTACATATTTTCACCTGTTTCAGGATCAAACCATGAAAAGTCATGTGGGAAAGGCTCCCCGTCCCTGCCTTGGGTCCACTCTCGTTAGCCACAGCCGGGAATTAGACAATATTGGATTCTTGAATCTTTCCAGGAGTCTTTATGCCATTTCAAATGCATATGTATAGATATTCTTAATTAAGACTTGGATAATTTTTACTCTTGATGAACCTGTCACCCTGTCCTTCAGTTTCCACCCCCTCTATAGTGGTTGTTTCACCCTCCTCTGCCCATGGTGGGACTTCACAGTCACAGAAGAGAGTGTTGCCAGCATTGCCATCCCCGAGACATGAGACGCTTTAAAGGTGCATTAATATGCACAGCAATTCTGTGTCTGGAAATCTATTCTACACAATTAAATTGAGATTCATGGAACACAGTTCTGCAGCATTTCGTGTCTGTAAAAGTAACTGACTGGAGACCATCTGGATCTTCATACACAGACACTGGTTACATTTGTTGTGATGCAGTCATTCTGTGTAATGTCTTGCAGAGATAAAAGGAAAACTATATGTGCAGGTATTGGAAGATCTTGAAAGTGTGTTAGTTTGAGATAGAATCTGCATTCAGCAGAGTGCCTATGGGCTTATATTTATTTTAAAAAACCATCATTGATACATGTACACATCTCTATTGTTAGTAAGGAAAACAGTATTTCCATAACTTGTTGCCAGTCTGTTTGTCCATTTTAGGAAAAATCAATGTAGCTGAAAAGCCATGGTTGCAGGAATTGGTCATCACCCACCAAGATTCTACACAGTCCTACACATCCTCCCAGCTGAGGTTGCAGGAGGAACAGGATGTGGAATGCAGTCGTGTTTCAGAGAGGAACCTAAAGTCAAACTGGACCAGGTGTCTTGTCTTGATCTCTGCCTCTTCACCCAACCGCCACCTGGTCAGGCAGTGACCCTGGAGGGCCTGGGATGATGCTTGGTGGGCAGTGAAGATGGGGAGCCAATTTTGGGAGTATAGTGAACATGGAGGGTCGGGACCCCACAGCAACTGGGGAGGAGCTGGTGTGATGCTGGGAGCACTGGGAAGGCAGGGAGCCTAGGCACAGCACTCACTGCTTCTCCCATCTGGGACAGGATTGGGGTCAGTGATGAGAAAAGTTTCCTGAGTAGCACAGTTCCCAAGCCTGGCAGAATGACTCACCCTGGTTGCCACTATGCCCAGCCCATCCTACACTTTATATTCTGTCAACAGCAATTTTTAAAACACTGTATCCAGAAGGTAGAAAAAGATAACCAACCACATAGGGAGGTAAGATAGCAACAACAAGAACCAGCTGAAATGTGCAACAGAGACAGAAAATACATGGAACCTCTAGATCAGTAGTCTGATAGAAATATAATGCAAGCCACAAGTGTGAGCCACACAGGGAATTTTAAATATTCTAGTGAGCACATTGAAAAAATAAAAAGAAACAGGTAAAATATATTTTTACAACATTTTTCTCAATATGCTTTAACTAAATTTTTTTAACCAAAATTATTATTTCAGCATGTCATCAATGGAAAAATGAATAATGAGACATTTGACATTTTTATACTAAACCTTTGAAATTTGGTGTGCACCGTATACTGACAGTACTTCTCAATTTAAACTAGTTGTATTGCAAGCTCTCAATAGCCTCACGTAGCTAGTAACTGCTGGGTTAGACTTTGCAGCTTTAGATTTTAGAATTATCTTGCCAGGTGCGGTGGCTCACCCCTGTAATCCCAGCACTTTGGGAGCCCCAGGCGGGTGGATCACCTGAGGTCGGGAGTTTGAGACCATCCTGACCAACATGGTGAAACCCCTTCTGTACTAAAAATACAAAAATTAGCTGGGTCTGGTGGTTCACGGCTATAGTCCCAGTTACTCAGGAGGCTGAGGCACGAGAATCGATTGAACCCAGGAAATGGAAGTTGCAGTGAGCCGAGATCATGCCACTGCATTTCAGTCCTGGCCATTGAGTGAGACTCTGTTTGAAAAAAGAAAAAGAAAAAAAAAGGAAGAAAGAAAGAAAGAAAAAACAACAAAAAATTAGAATTATCAGGGAGGGATTTAAAAATAACTATGTTTACTATGTTTCAATGGCTTTTAAAAATGAAAAAAAAAAAAACTATTGAGCAAAACATTTTCCTGGTTTTCTTACTCTGTTGTTGCTCTGGCCTGTGGGGCCTGCCAGTTAGAGCTCAACAGTCAGTTTTGCTGTTTCTAGGCAGGAAAATGCTCGCATCATAAGTAAATGTCTAGGCATCCCAGGAGGTGACTCTGGTAATGTATATTTTCATTAGTCAATTCCACTCTTAAAGTACAATTCTCCTGACTTTTTAATGTTTTCCTAGGGTGCCATCCTATATGTTAAATCCAAAATTCATGATTTCTTCTCAAAGGCAGTGTTACCATAATACACACCATTTAGATATATTATTTAAAAAGTGTTTAAATCTATTCAACATTGTTCATTAAGCTTATGTTAAAATCATAAAAATATCTTGTCATGTCTGATTAACTCAACTGAATTCAGTTTTATAAACAGTACTGCTGTTCTACAATGTGCTATTTATTGTTTAAGTCTAGAATTCAGTAGTGTTTCCAATAACTGAAAGGGATGGGGTATTTTACTAAGATTTCTGTCATAATTATAACAAATTTAAGACTGTGGGCCAATTTTATGAAATCTATAAAATATAGAAATGATAGGAAGTAAATGAATTTAACTAGTTCTAGCATTGATTTTGTTTAAAAGCCAATGTTCAGTGAAAACATTGTTGTTTTTCTCTTCTGAAAACCTGAAGCAAGTAATGCTAGAAACGTGATTTTCTACAGAATTGACAAGTTGGTAAGATGATACATGACTGAAGTAACATCATTCATCTGTTTAATGTTTATAACTGGGGAACATGCCTTATAATATGAGCAAACGCCTACGTGTTTCAATATACTCCCAAAGATAAGAGACTTTAAGCTCCTCTGTTCACAAAGGAGTATTGCCTGTAAATTACATCTCAATAAGTTTAATATTTATAAAATAGGAGGAGAGAAGACTAGCACTAGTCGAATAAGAGAAAAACAGTAAGCTTGTCTGATCTCCAAGTGCATCTGTGAACAGGTAGGTTAAAGTAGAAACTATTCTCTACCTCCTTGAGACTGTGATTAACAGCCTGGAATGGTACAAATTCACTGGATGAAGACAGGAAAGAAGCTCAGGCTTCTGGCTCCCTTTCCCAAATTACCCCAGGGAAACAAGGGAAGGAAGAAGGAAACACTTGGCCTTCAGGCTACACAACAGCAACCCTGGTTGCAAGATAACAATGGAGTATTATTTCTAAAATATGAAGGAAAAGAACTTGAGCCTAGAATTTTATATCCAGTCAAATTCTCATTTAATAACGAAGGTGTCTTTTCTGTTGCAGTGATAACAAATTGCCACATACTTACCTGCTTAAATCAGTACATCTTTATTATTTCACAGTCCTCTAGGTCACAAGCCTGAGATGGCTTGATTGGTTTCTCTGCTCCCAGTCTTCAAGGTCAAAATCAAGCTATCCCCCTGCTGGGCTCTGATTGGGAGATTCTGGGACACATCTGCTTCCAAGTGCATTCAGGTTGCTTGCAGAATCCAGTCCTTGGACCTGTGGAACTGAGGTCCCAACTTCCCTACTGGCTGTCAGCTGCAGCCCTTCCCTAACTCCTACAGGCCCCTCTGCAGTCTTGCTCACAGCACCCACAACTCAGAGCCAGCAACAGTGCATGGAATCCTTCTCATGCTTAGAATCTCTCTGACATCGGACGCATCTTTCTTGGCTCCAGTCTGAGAAAATTCTCTGATTTTTGGAGCTCATGTGATGGCACTGGGCCCACTCAGAGAATCCAGGAAAATCTCTCTATTTAAGGTCAACTGATTAGTAGCTTTAATTATGACTGTGCAGAGCCTAGACTAGCCGTGCCTAGACTCACAGTTCCTAGACTAGCGGTGCCTAGACTAGGAGCAGCTGGTTTCTCTAGGTCCTGAGCCCTTATTCCCTCCATCCCCTTCTTCCTGGTCCCCTTTCCTTTCCCATTTCCATACCCACTTTCATACACATTTCTTCTTTGCTTAAAATACTGGATTTTCCTGCCCCTGGTACGCTCCAGGCTCAAACAAACAGGCTAAGACAGCAGCTAGTTGTCCTGTCATCAGTGTTTTCTAGAACATATCATTCTAGAAAAGGTACAGGAAACTTGAGGGGGCAGTTGCCAAATCCTGCCCATCATGTATCAGAATTATTCAAAACAGAAAACCTGAAGGATATTTGCCTCCTGAAGATCCAAGTTGGAAATAGTTTAGAGGAAGGTACCTCAATAGCAAGAGAAACACAGGAGATGCCACAAGAGAACCGAGGAGGATGAGTGACCAAAGAATCTGTTCCAGATTACTGTTATCTCACAACAAGGGAAATGTGAAGTTAGGATCACAGAAACAAGGAAGTGTAGCTAAGAGTACCTGAGAATTACAGGTAGGAAAGATATCAGGAAAATGGGGCTGGAGGTGGCACGCAAAGGAATAGGAAAACATGCTGATACTTCTAAAATTAGGAATAAAACAAAACCATTAATACCAATAAATGTGATACATATTGGTATGAGTCATAGGTTAAGGGCGGCCACGCTGGGAAGAAAACTAGAATATATAACTTTTAACCAACCAAAGAAAACCTCAGTATACTAAATGGAACACAGGTATGGAGGGGGAAATGCCAGCAATAAAAAACACAATAAATACACGTGGACCAGGCACAGTGGTTCATGCCTGTAATCCCTGCACTTTTCGAGGCCGAGGTGGGAGGATCGCTTGAGCTCGGGAGTTCAAGTCCAGCCTGGGCAATATAGACAGACCCCATCTCTACAAACAAATATAGAAAATTAGCCCAGTGGGTGGCACATGCTTGTAGTCCTGGCTACTTGGAGGCTGAGGCAGTAAGATGGCCTGAGCCCAGGAGTTAGAGGCTGCAGCTAGCTATGACTACGCCGCGGCACTCCAGCCTGGACAACAGAGGAAGACCCCGTACAAACAAACAAAAAAGATGGTATAGCTAAATCCTAAACAATAATAATTACAATAAAGGTGAATTACTAAGCTCATCACAGAAATCACTGAAACTCCCAGGTTGAATTTTAAAATATCAAATAATATACACTATCTTCAAAAGACAATGTTAAATGTAAAGTTTAAAAATGATAGGTTCTGTATCTGTCAAGAAAGGCTACTTTGTTTGTTTGTTTGTTTGTTTGTTTTAGCCACTACAATATAGTTTATTGTTCTTGGAAAGGGCTCAGGATTTGGCTTTAAATCAGGCTGCACACTTTTCATCAGTCTCACATCTCTCTCCCCATGCCAAGCTGGCTTCAGCTGGCAATGCCACATTAAATCCCAGGGAGACCTTCAGAAACTTCCAGAAGCCTGCCCTCCTCCTGACCCCCCGCACCCCTGCAGTCCAAGACTTCCTATGTTGGCCCAGGACCCCTACTTAGGGTCCAGCCTGGAACTCACTGACCCGACCCACTCCGGACCAGCCTGGTAGCAGGAGTAGAGCTGGAGGCAGACACCCAACTCTGCACCAGCAACTGTGCCACTAGGGACCTGGAGCCCAGGGTGTGACAAGCCTGGAGGAAGCAGAGGGCCCCTGTGTGAGTCACCACAGCCCTCAAGGCTGTCACAGCTCCAGTGGCCCCCGCCCCCCCACTTGCAACTCCAGGCCATGGGTCCGGAAATGCTTGGATTCTTGCTCCCTCTCAGACCCCAACCCTTCTTTTCTCCTTCTCTTCCTCCTGGCCCCCTTATCTTTTCCCATTTCCATTTCCGCTCTCAGACTCGTTCCTTCTTTGTTTAAAACACAGATTTTCGGCTGGGCACTGTGGCTCATGCTTGTAATCCCAGCACTTTGGAAGTCCAAGGTGAGTGGATCATGGGGTCAGGAGTTCAAGACCAGCCTGGCCAACATAGTGAAACCCTGTCTCTACTAAAAATACAAAAAAATTAGCCAGGTGTGTTGGCAGGTGCCTGTAATCCTAGCTACTTGGGAGGCTGAGGCAGGAGAATCGCTTGAACCTGGGAGGTGGAGAGTATAGCAACTTGACATTGCTCAACTGTACACCAGCCCCTGCAACAGTGTGAGACTCCATCTCAAAAAAAAAAAAAAAAAAAAAGGCAAGATTCTTTCGCCCTGGTGCACTCTAGGCTCAATCAAAACCAGATGAAGACAGCAGTTTGCTGTCCATCATCACACTATGTTTTCTAGAAGATTCTATCCTGATGAAGCACCCCCAGACTGGTTGAAAACCAGTTACTCTTCCTTGGAAAATCTTTGTGGACACCTAGGTGGGCACTCAAATTTCCAAGTTGTGGCCAGTTGCAGTGGCTCATACGCCTGTAATCCCAGCACTTTGGGAGGCCGAGGCAGGTGGATCACCTGAGGCCAGGAGTTCGAGACTAGCCTGGCCAACATGGTGAGACCTTGTCTCTACTAAAACTGCAAAAATTAGTCGGGCACAATGGCAGATGCCTGTAATCCCAGCTATTCGGAAGGCTGAGTCAAAAGAATCGCTTCAACCTGGGAGGCGGCAGTTGCACTGAACTGAGATCATCCCACTGCACTCCAGCCTGGGCGACAGAGTGAGACTCTGTCTCGAGAAGAAAAAAAAGGCAAAAAAGTATTACCAACTTGTGCCAATCATGAGATCTCCAACCTCGACGCTGCCACCTTCGGGCCCCTGGGGGTTAAAACCTCCTCTCCAACTCCCCTCTGCACCTGTGCTATTCCTCTGAGCCCCATTCACTCCCACAACTGTCTCATTCATTCACTGGTTCACTCAGCCTCCAACCACCCTTAAATCAGGTCAGGCTCACCAGGTGATGGAGAGAAAAATCATCCTCTGTGGGTCTCAAAAACACGCCTGAGTCCTGATGGTGGGTCTTGCTTTCATTTCCACCCCCTCACAGCACACTCAGGGCCATGAAGAGGCCACGGCCTGGGCTGAGAGCTCCAGCTCTCCTCAGGGTGGGCCTGGCATTTGCTGACTTCAGGGAGGGCAGCAGGGCTCACAACTGAAATAGGAGACCTGCCCTGGGTGCTTAGCATGTGCAAGGACAGGGTTCCTTGTAGAATCTCCTCATTTCATCTGTGTTCATAGCATTTGTCATTTTTCCACATGTGGACATCCATGCCCAGAAAGCTGAAGAACCTTGCACAGGAATATTCAGCCACAATATCAGCTGACTTCCACGTCTGAATGCAAGACCTCTAGATCACAGCCATTACAGTCACTTTTGAGCCACTTCTATCCCCATCGTGGGCAGACCTGAGTCTGGTGGCCAGATGCCTGCAGCAGGGGTGAGGCACCAGGGCCCAGGTGTGCAGAGAGGCCCCTCCTCCTGTCATCTGGCTGTCCTGCTTGAGACTCTCCTGCCAGTCTCCCCTGCTTTCATCCTGTTCCCCCAGTCACTGGCCCAGGTCACCCAGCCTCAGGGGTGGGGCTGCCAGGGCCTTCCCAGTGGCCTCCTCCCAGGAGTAACCTGGGCTCCTGCCCTCAGCCCTGTACATGGCAGGCTCTTCTCACACACAGATCCCTGGACCCACCAAGCTATGCCCCTCCCAAATCTGAGAACTGCCCACCCCCATGTGTCTGTTGTCCTCCAGACTACCCTTCACAAGGCCCCTCCTGGACAGAGGCTCTAGTGCTTCAGGCCAGAACCTTTGGCTCTTGTGTCCCTGCTCCATCACAGAGATGGCTGCCATCCCATGTCCCTGTCCTGAAGCATAGACAGGTCCTGGGCTTGGTCCAGGCCTCCTCCCCTTTCCCATATCCTCAGGACCCTGGGGATTGATGGTCACCAGGTGAAGTTCTCCCCACATGAAGACTGTGTGAGTGGGAGGTCTGTGCCTATTCTTCTCATTCGATGGCAGAACCGGCTGAGTGACTGGGGACAGAGTGGGACTCAGGGGCTCTGCCCAGTCTTCACCCAAGGCTAAGCCCTCCCTTGAGGCCAAGGGCCACGGGCTCCCCACCTCCCTCTGGCTTCTGCCCACAGATCTAGATGGTTTCATAACTGAGACGAGGATGCACTCGGGTTGCCCCTTTAAGGATGGCTGCAGTGACCATCCAGGGACTGAGCCGAGGTGCGGATGCAGCCATGGATTTGAGTGTGGTTGGACCGAGAAGGTGTGTGGCAAAGTGAGCCCCAAGCATGCGTAGACCCCTCCCTCGGCTTCTGCTCTCCATGGAAACACAATTGATCACATGATGATTGATCACTGTAGGCCTCCAGGGCTTTCTTTTTTTTTTTTTTTTCCGGAAGTCATGAAGGGATATAGAATATACTCAAAGACCTTCTGCTTTTAGTGGAGAGGCAAACAAGGTCCGCTCCGGACTGGGGAAGCGGCTGCGCCCTGAACGGAGAGGGGCGGGGGCACCGCGACACTGGCGGAGGGAGGGCGGGTGTTGCTGGCGCAGGCGGTGACGGGGAGACACCGCCGCCACTGAGTATTCCTGTGCAAGTTTCTTCACCTTCCTGTGCGTGTTTACATTGTGGTAATGAGAAATGCTGTGTTGAAAAATTAGGTGATGGAGCCATGGAAGGAACCGCGCCCTGGTCCCGCTCGGGGCCTGTGCCAGCCGCAAACAAGCCGCGGGGGCGGGTTGGAGGGGAAAGTTTCATCAGCCAGGCGGCTGCCAGATGACAGCTTGACGGGGTGGAGCATCCCTAATAAGGGCAGGCTAGGATCCCGCCCAGTGGATCCCAGCCCGCCCCGGGGCGGGGTGCCGCGAAGAGGGGCGGGGCCGGGCGGCTTTTATAATTACCAGGCCTGGGAGCCAGGAAGCGATTCATCAGCCGGACTCCGCGTGGACCGCGCCTCCTGCCCCTGCGCTCCAGGTCTGTCATGGCAGCGGCTGCCAGCACTGAGTTCCTTCTGTGCCTCTCCTTTCTGCACCTGCTGTTCGGCTGGTCCGGGGCAGGGCGGGCCGGTGAGTTGGGGGATGGAGCCTAAGCGGGGCGGGGGCCAAACCTGGTGGGCTGTGGACTGCAGCGGGTTTCAGAGGAGGGGAGGCTTCTGGAAGGACTGGCGCGATCTTCGGGAACATCGCGGTCTGCCCAAATATCGCGGTCTCCCCGAACATGGCGGTCCCCCCGAACATCCTGCTTCCCGGAACATCTCTGTTTCCCCAAACGTCGCGGTCCCTCCGAACATCGCGGTCCCTCCGAACATCGAGGTTCCACCGAACATCACTGTCTCCCCGAACATCGCGATCTCCCCGAATATCGCGAACTCCCCGAACATACCCAGCTGAAGACACTTAGTTCCCCTCTGTGGCTCCTTTCCGCCGGGCCGGCTTCCTGCGGTTGATGCTTGCCCGGCAGGCCAGGAAGCTTCTGGAAGGACCGGTGCGATCTCCCCAAACATCGCGGTCTCCCCGAACATTGCCATCTCCCGGACCGTCTCGATCTCCCCGAACATGCCTGGCTAAAGGCACTCAGTTCTCCTCCGCGGCTCCTTCCCGCCGGGTGCCACTCCTGCTGCTGCTGCTTGCTCCGCAGGCGAGGAAGCTTATGGATGCACCAGCGCGATCTCCCCGAACGTCGCGATCTCCCCGAACATCGCGGTTTCCCCGATAGTCGCGGTCTCCCCGAACGTTGAGATCTCCCCGAACATCTCGATCTCCCCTAACGTGCCCTGCTAAAGGCACTCAGTTCCGCACCGCGGCTCCTTTCCGCCGGGTCTGCTTCCTGCGGCTTCTGCTTGCCTCGCAGGCCAGGAGGATTCTGGAAGGACCGGCGCGATCTCCCCGAACATCCCGGTCTCCCGGAACATCGCTGTGTCCCCTAATATCGCGATCTCCCCGAACATCGCTGTCTCCCGGAACATCGCTGTCTCCCGGAACATCGCGATCCCCCGGAACATCGCCGTCTCCTCGAACATCGCTGTCTCCCCGAACATCGCTGTCTCCCGGAACGTCGCGATCCCCCGGAACATCGCGGTCTCCTCGAACATCGCCGTCTCCTCGAACGTCGCTGTCTTCCGGAATATCGCGATCTCCCCGAACATGCCCGTCTGAAGCCACTCAGTTCCCCTCCGCGGCTCCTTTCCGCCCGGCCCACTTCCTGCGGCTGCTGCTTGCCCCGCAGGCCAGGAGGCTTCTGGATGCGCCGCCGCGATCTCCCCGAACATCGCTGTCTCCTCGAACATCGCGGTCCCCCCGAACATCGCGGCCCCCCCAAACATCGCGGCCTCCCCGAACATCGCTATCACCCCGAACATCGCTGTCCCCCCGAACATCGCCATCTCTCCGAACAACGCGATCTCCCCGAATATCTCGGTCTCCCCGAACATACCCAGCTGAAGGCACTCAGTTCCCCTCCTCGGCTCCTTTCCGCGGGGTCCGATTCCTGTGGCTGCTGCTTGCCCCGCAGGCCAGGAACTTTCTGGATGGACCGGCGCGATCTCCCATACATCGCGATCTCCCCAAACGTTCCGATCTCCCCGAACATCACTATCCCCCGAACATGCCCGACTGAAGGCACTAAGTTCCCCTCCGCGGCTCCTTTCCGTCGGGTCGGCTTCCTGAGGCTTCTGCTTGCCCCAGGAAGCTTCTGGAAGGACCGGGGCGATCTTCCTGAACATCGCGTTCTATCGGAACATCGCCATCCGCCCGAACATCCCGGTCTCCCCGAACATCGCCATCTCCTCGAACAACGCGATTTCCCCAAACATCGCTGTCTCCCCGAACATCCCGGTTCCCCTGCACATCGCGATCTCCCCGAATATCGCTGTCTCCCCGAACATCCCGATTTCCCCGCACATCGCGATCTCCCCGAATATCGCTGTCTCCCCGAACATCGCGGTTCCCCCGAACATCCCGGTTTCCCCGAACATCGCTGTCCTCCCGAACATCGCGATCCCCCCAAACATGGCGGTCCCCCCGAACATCGCCATCTCCCCAAACAATGCGATCTCCCCGAACATTTCGGTCTCCCCGAAAATCGCGATCTCCCCTAACATTGCCATCTCCCCAAACATCTCGATCTCCCCGAACATGCCCGGCTGAAGGCACTCAGTTCCCCTCCGCCGCTCCTTTCCGCCTGGTCCTATTCCTGCGGCTGCTGCTTGCCCCGCAGGCCAGGAAGCTTTTGGATGGACTGGCGCGATCTTCCCCAAAGTCGCACTTTCCCCGAACGTCGCGGTTTCCCCGAATATGGAACATCGCCGTCTCCCAGAACTTCGCGATCTCCGCGAAAATCGAGGTCCCCCCGAACATCTCAGTCGCCCCAAACATCGCGGTCTCCCCGAACTTTCGATCTCCGCGAAAATCGAGGTCGCCCCGAACATCGCCGTCGCTCCGAACATTGCGGTCTCCCCAGACATCCCGGTCTCGCCGAACATCGCGGTCTCCCCGAACATCGCTGCCACCCCAGACATCGCGGTCTCCGGGAACATCGCCGTCTCCCCGAACATCGCGATCTCCCCGAACATGCCCGGCTGAAGACACTCAGTTCTCCTCCGCGGCTCCTTTCCGCCAGGTCCACTTCCTGTGGCTGCTGCTTGCCCTGTAGGCCAGGAGGCTGCTGGATGGACCAGCGCGATCTCCCCGAACAACGCGGTTCCCCGGAACACCTCAGTCTCCCCTAACATCCCGGTTACCCCTAACATCGCGATATCCGCGAACATCGCGGTCTCCCGGAACATCGCGATCACCCCGAACATCGCGATCGCCTCGAGCATTGCGGCCTCCCGGAATATTGCAATCTGTCTGAAGGTCGCTATCTCCCTGAACATGCCCGGCTGAAGGCGCTCAGTTCCCCTCCGGGGCTCCTTGCCACCGAGTCGGCTTGCTGCAGCTGCTGCTAGCCCCGCAGGCCAGGGGGAGCGTCAAAAAAGGCTGGAAAGGAATCCCAGGAGAGTGGAGGGGCCAAAGGGCTACAGAGGGCAAGGTGGGGCGGGGATCCCTGGTGCAGACCCTCCCTGGTGCAGACCCGCAGCCCCACTCGCCCTAGGGAAAGAGAAACCAGATCCTCGAACCGTAGCTGGGGTCAGGACAAGGGTGAAGGGGAGTTCCACAGGGAAGCAATCACAGACTCCCCCACCAGCCACAGCCCTGCTCTGCTCTGACCTGCTCTTCACCACACAAACCTTCCAGCACCTCCAGGGCTTCCTGCCCTGGAACTTCCTCCTGAACTTTGCTGTAGACACTCACCTGCACCCAGGGGCTCACCAGACACTTCCTACCCCTCCCCTCACCATTCTCTTTCACCACCCAGGTTGCACCCTTTCACTCTCCGTCTCAGCTCACCGCAGTCACCACACAGGCCTCCCTCACCTCCCCATCCATGAAGGAGCCCTTGGCACCTCCCCCACCAACTAGCACCTTCTCCCCTTTTGCCTGAGGACACACCCCAGCAAACACACCCCACGCTTTCCACAGAACTTAGTGCAGAGGGGATGGGAAGGACCATTTCCCCCAGGATGACTCTGGGAGCGCCCATGAGTAGAGGCACCCACTACTTCCCTTGGGTCCCAGACCACCCTGTTCTTCCTACTGGGGAGATAGGGTTATATAGAACAGTCACTACGCAGACAGGAGTCAGCAAACCCTTTCTAGAAAGGATAGGCTGAAGGCACTTTGGTCCTTGCTGGCCATGGGTACTCTTGTGTGTCAAGTCCTGTCCCTTTGTAGAGAAACAGCAGGCAATGGCAACCTGCAAACAAAAGGGAGACCAGATGTGGACACCATCCTAGGTCGCTGACCCCAGGTGAAGGCACATGCTGTGTCCTGGCAATTGCTGCCCCACTCCCCTAGGGTGTCATCTCCAAGTGGTGTAAGTTGAAGAGTCACAGGTGTGTCCGACCCTGCCTGTGGCTTCTGGGTGGTGTGGATGTGATGGGTGTGAGTGGAGGTTCTATAGTTTGGGGTCAATGCCCCCCTCCTTTGCTGCTGGGTGGCATCATCGGTCCCTTGGGGCCATCAGGGACCCTCCCTGAAGCCTCAGGTGTGAGTTGAGGGTGAGGGGTGCACCCATGTGGTGTCCTGGGGACCGGGGCCAACTGCTTATGCAGTTTCTTGGTTCCCTGTGGCCCTGCTCTGGCCCATCTCAGGAGACCCACCTGCGTCTTCTCACTGCCGGGCCTATCTTCCTAATGACCTAAAGGGTGAGGAGCACACCCTGTGATGGGCAGCTCTGAGGCTGTGTGGTCACTACCCTCCCATAGCTGGAGGCCCATCTCCACCAGGGCCCAAGAACACACCTGGAGCCACTTTTAAGTGAGGGGATTTTGCTGCTGTGAGTGGCACAGCCTTGCTTCTGAGCACTAGGGGACCCTGTTGTGATTCTGCAGTTGGCAATTGCCATGAAATTCACATAGCACCTTTTCCAACCACACATGCCTCTGGGATCTTATGGACTCCAGGGTCAAATAGCCATATTGGTAGGTCCAGCAACACCCCTTATGAGAGTGTGTATGGCTGCATCCCAGCTACAAGAGCAGAGTTGAATAGTGACAGAGGAGGTCATATGACCAGCACAACCTACAATAGTTACTACATTAACTACAAACACTATCCATTCCTGGTACAAACCCAGGAAATGTGAAATTATCATCGAATGAACCCAGCACATCCGTCTAAGCTGGACCTGACACAGGTGTCCGTCTGTTACTTTGCCCTAAATGCACCTCATGAGTAACAGGGGAGCAAGTTAATGCTTCAGGTCTCTGGGAGAAGGTCAGATCGCACACTGTTCACTAGGAGTGTCTGGGTATTTGCTGTTTCATGGTGTACACTTACCAAAGTGAATGCACATGTAGCTCCGTGAGGGAGTCTGAAGGAGTCATTGCAGTTGCTGTCGGGTTGAAGGAGCCCACTGGGGCCTCTGGGCTCTCCTTTTAGTAATGGACTCTGGGACTGAGATGTGGTTCAGTTCTCAAAGCTGGGCAGAGGAGCTCAGTTATTTCCTGGGGTGACTCCTTTCAGCCTCCAGGTCATCCATCCTTGCGTTTTGTCTTTGTTTGCTATATTTAACTCTAGCAGTATCCGGGTTGAGTTTCCATTTCTGTTGGATCTTTGACTCCTTTGTTCTATGAGCCATGGGCATACCTTTGTATGGCTGAGGTCCCCAGCTGGCATTGTGACTTCTTTAATTATTTCCATCATTGCACCCTCCTTCCTCCTGACAGTTGACAGCCTCCACTTGAGATCTGTTATTTCAGGATTTTCCATCCCCATTACTACTGGGAGCCCATTTCAGGAACAGCATTTCCTACCCCCACCCCGGCCTTCAGCAACAGGCATCCCTGGGCTTCTTGACAGTCTGCTGCCTTATCCCAGGGCCTTCTTTACATGCTGAGTAAACAGGAGTCCTGCAGGCATCCCATGAGCCCAGAGGATGGACATCGTTCTGGATTTTCATGCTGCAGCCACTCTGGCATGGGCGCTTCTCAGAGCCTTTTGGTTCTTTCCCCTATACCCTGAATTAGAAGTTCTGGGTTTTCAACTTCTTGCCCTGTGAACCATCCCTTTCCAAGGTTCCAGGAATTCATGCTTATAGCAGATGGGTGACTTCGCTGGGGCTTTGCCAACATATTAAATCCTGTGACCCGTGACAATAATCACTTGCTTATCTAAACTGAATTCTGCCCTCACCGCCCCCGCCCAACACTGTGCTGGAGCATCCCAGGGCAGCTCCCACACCCTCTCCCGCCTCCTGCAGTCCACATGGACTGCTGCTGAGGGTCCTCCTCATCCAGGGCTTTTCCTGCCACAGCAGGCCTGGCACATCCATGACAAGGTCATGTGCTCATCGACGTGGGCACAGAGCAGGTGGGACATGTCTGGAGGGGACATGTGGATTCATGGCGGCAGGAACCTTCCCCTCCATGTACTCAAGCAAGGGAGACGCTCTAGTCATTAGGTAGTTTTCATGACAGTCCTGGATGAGGCACCTCTTACTTTGCCAGCCCAGCTCCTCAGAGGCCTTCACTTGCAGTCACCACAAGGGGGAGGAGGAGACTCAAGTTCCACTTCCCCCTACACTAACCCCCTCCTTTGTTTTTCTTCCACAGACACACACTGTCTTTGCTATGACTTCATCATCACTCCTAAGTTCAGACCTGAACCACGATGGTGTGAAGTTCAAGGCCTGGTGGATGAAAGGCCTTTTCTTCACTATGACTGTGTTAACCACAAGGCCAAAGCCTTTGCTTCTCTGGGGAAGAAAGTCAATGTCACAAAAACCTGGGAAAAACAAACTGAAACACTAGGAGACGTGGTGGATTTCCTCAAAGGACAACTGCCTGACATTCAGGTGGAGAATTTAATACACATTGGTAAGTTTAAAATGGCCCAGGGAGCAGACACAGTAGTAACTTAGAGGCATTTATTGGTTTCATGCAAAAAATAAACCAGAAGTTTGTGTCACACAAGAGGCTGAGAAGCATGGGCAGGATGCAGCAGAGAGAGCAAGTCCAGGAACCAGGAAAGGAAGCAGGGTGGGGCTCAGGACTTGTCAAGATCAGAGCTGATCTCTTTCCAATGGGGCAGAGCCCCTCATTCTGCAGGCCCGGATGTCTTGTGAGCACGAAGCCCATGGACACGGCAGAGGATCTTGGCAGTTCCTCTTCAATGGACAGACGTTCCTCCTCTTTGACTCAAACAACAGAAAGTGGACAGCACTTCATCCTGGAGCCAAGAAGATGAAAGAGAAGTGGGAGAACAGGGATGTGACCATGTTCTTCCAGAAGATTTCAATGGGGGACTGTAAGACATGGCTTCAGGAATTTTTGATGTACTGGGAACAAATGCTGGATCCAACAAGTAAGTGAGAGGGGAAAAAAGGAAGCTGTCTTGAGTTCGTATATTATCAGCCCAGTGTGTGAGTGTGTGTGAGTGCGTGTGTGAGCGTTTGAGTGAGTACGAACATGACCCCCTCATGAGAGGCTCCTTCTGGGGTGTGCTGGCGTGCCTGTGCTATCTCATCCTCCTCTGCCTTTTTCCTTCTGACTCCTTTTTCTCCCTGCACTTGCTTCTGCTCCACTCACTGTGCATTTCTCACCAACTTCGAATCTGTGGGTGCCATAGTGTTTCCATATCTTTTTCGTTAGTGTTCCTTTCTCCTAGAATCGCCTTTTCTTTCCTCTCCCCTCGTCTGTTTCTGTAAATCCATTAAAATCACCTCCAATGCCAGGGCCCAAGACCCTCCCCTCCCTGGCCTTGGGGCATCACCTCCTCTTCCGCCAGAGCAGGAGGGTGGGCTGTGCTGTCACCTTGCTTCCCTCAGGAGCCGTGTGAGCTCCCTGAGGACAGGGGACACCCCCTTTCCCTTCCTACCCCAGGACCTGTCCCAGAGGTTGCCCCACAGCAAAGGAGGACAAAAGGTCTGCCTTCTAGGATGACCTGGGGTAGCAGGAGCTGAGGAGGCATCTCCTAAGATTTGGGGCCTGTCACTCCTGTGTTTCCATTTCAGAACCACCCTCTCTGGCCCAAGGCACAACCCACTCCAAAGCCATGGCCACCACCCTCATTCCCTGGAGCCTCCTTATCATCCTCCTCTGCTTCATTCTAGCTGGCTGCTGTGGAGAGTTGTTTAGATTGACAGGTACTGTGGGCAATATTGGGAGGGGAGCAAGGGGCAGATGGGTGAGATGGGAGGATGCAGAAGGGGGATTCCCAGAGTCCCAGAGGCCGGGAACTTCTCATCCTGACACGAGACAGATGAGTAAGAGCTGGTGTTGCCTGTTGGCGACGACCTGGGCAGCTCAACCTTCAGTTCTGATGGATTCTCACTGTCAGAGGCCAGAGGCAAAGGGAGGGGCCCATACCAAGGCTCAAGCCCTGTTGAACTTGAGAGGGTTTCGCTAATTCAGGCCTGTTTCAGAGCAGGTTCCTATTCGGGAAGGGTAGTGGTGTGTGGCCTGCAGGCAGCCGGAACTCAAGCGTGGGCAGTCTGCAGAGTAGGAGCGGAGCAGCATGGCCACTTCACCTAGGATGTCAAGGGCAAGGGCATCCCTGGAGGAAGCTAAGAAGAGAGTAATCTGGGAGAATCCCAGGACGAGGGGGCTGTGAGGGCCTTGGCCCACCCAATTCCAAAGGCTGCATTCCCAGAGAAAGCAGCTCGGGTCCCAGCAGTTAAGGTGGAAAGTGAAGAGTGGAGCATGTCCGGACTGAGGTTCAGAAAAGGCCAGGCCCCTTGGACCCATGGGATTCCTGGCCGGGTCCTGGGGCGATGCTCCTGCCATTCTGCCTCCTTCACACTCCAGATCCTGAGCCAGCTGATGGCCCTGCCTGGAGCAGAGTGGACTCAGGCAGGGGAGCTGAGCTGCTGCTGGAGTTCCATGCTCACCACTGAACTTGGTCAGGAATGAATGAGGCGGGGCAGGGACAGTCCCATTCAGAGCTATGGGTGCAGCTCCCAGGGTGAGCATAGGCTGAGAACAAAGGGGAAAGAAGGAGGTTTGCCTGCACGCCCACCCAATGCCAGGGAACATAGATACAAAGACCTCTCTTTGGACAGACCTCCCCCTGGTCCTCTAGACCCTTCTATGAGAAGGGGGAGCAAGCCCTCAATGAGGGTGCAGACTTCTCATTACCAGCCTCAGTTCTGAGCCCCCATGCGCTGTAACAGGACCTGGGCTGGCTCTGTGGTGTGGTGAAGGAGGGTGGAGGTTGGGACAGGCTGCAGAGCCAAGGGTAGCGTTGGAGGGAAAAACATGTTCTTTATCTGGGGGAGAGGTTCCGAAATGGGGAGGGCCTGGGAGGGATCACCCAGGAGAACGGACCCAGGTTTTTCTCAGCCACTTAAACCAACGCTTCATCTTTTTTGAAGGTGGACGATGATATCAAGAAACCTCTGTTAGCCTGGTCTGGTTCCTGCTCTCCCTTCAGGGAGGCCACCTGTCTACTCACCACTGTGCCTTTCTGGAAAGCAGGAGTTCAAGCCTTAGCAAGCCCACCGGCCCCCAGCACATGATGGGGACATTGTAGACTCAGCATCTCATGCCAGTCATTACCTTTGCTGATGATCCTAACAGCCATTTTTCTTAACATCTTCTGCCACTTTCTCTCGGTGGTAATGGATGGAATTCCTGCACAAGTTTTAACTGAACAAGAAAGGGAGTCTTGCTCTGTCGCCCAGGCTGGAGTGCAGTGGCGGGATCTCGGCTGGCTGCAAGCTCCGCCTCCCAGGTTCATGCCATTCTCCTGCCTCAGCCTCCGGAGTAGCTGGGACTACAGGCGCCTGCCACCACGCCCGGCTAATTTTTTGTATTTTTAGTAGAGACGGGGTTTCACTGTGGTCTCAATCTCCTGACCTTGTGATCCGCCCGCCTCGGCCTCCCAAAGTGCTGGGATTACAGGCGTTAGCCACCGCGCCCGGCCGCAAAAGGCATTTTCTTTCTATTTCTTTGATTGTGGAAAAGCAGACACTTCTCTGAAGCATGACCTTATTCTTCCAAATAGTATTGCTAGTAAAATATCATGCTGGACTTGAGACCTCAGGGATCCTTTCCATGCACCGACCAAAAACTGTGATAATCCTTTTTATTTTTGTGGCTTTTTACAGTTTCTCATTCTGTCAACCATATTGGAGTGAAGTGGTGGTATACACATCACTCACTGTAATCTCCATCTCCTGGGCTCAAGTGATCCTCTAGACTCAGCCTCTAGATTAGACTACAGGCGCATGCCACCAGGCCTGGCAAATTGTTTTATTTTTAGGTAGAGATAGGGTCTTCCTATGTTGCCCAGGATGGTCTTCAAATCTTGGTCTGAAGCAATCCTCTCACTTTGGCCTCCCAATGTTCTGGGATTACAGACATGAACCACAGTGCCTGTTGTAGAAATTTTTTAATTATTTAATATGAAAATATTACATTCATGATTATTTTATTTAGTAAATAAAATAATAGAGAGCCCAGAAATAAACCTGCGCACTTAACCGCCATCTAATCTTCAACAGAAATGAGCAATGTGGGAAAGATTCCCTATTAGAAAATTAGTGCTGGGATATCTGGCCAGCCATATGCAGAAGAATGAAACTGAGCCCCTAGCTCTCCCCATGTATGCTAAATAACTCAACATGGATGAAAGATTTAATGTAAGGACTAAAACTGTAAAAATCCTGGAACATAACCTAAGAAATACGAATGCAGACATAGCGCCTGGCAAAGATTTCATGAAGAAGACACTAAAAAGAATTGCAACAACAAAAAAAATGGACAAATGGAACCTCATTAAAGAACTCTGCACAGAAAAAGAAACTAGCAACACACTAAACAGACAGCCTGTAGAATGGGGGAAACTATTTGCAAAGTATGCATCTGACTAAGGTCCAATATCCGGAATCTACAAGGAACTCAAACAATTGAACAAGCAAGAAGAAAAAAACCCAATTAAAATTGGGCAAAGACATGAACAGACACTTTTCAAAAGAAGACCTACAAATCGGCCAAGAAACATGAAAAAGTGCTCAATATCACTAATCCTCAGATAAGTGCAAATCACAACTGCAATGAGTTACCGTCTCTAACCAGTCACAAAGTCGGAGATGTTGGTGAGGCTGCAGAGAAAAGGAAACAGACACTGTTGGTGGGAAAGCAAACGTGTTCAGCCGCTATGGAAAGCAGTTTGGAGATTCCTCCAAGAACTTAAAATAGAACTGCCATTCGACCCAGCAATCCCACTACTTGGGATATATCCACAGGAAAAGAATTCATTTTATGAAAAAGACAACTGCACCAATATGTTCATTGCAGTGCTATTCTCACTAGCAAGGACACAGAATCACAATCTAAGTGCCCAGGAACAGTGAACTGAATGAAAACAAATGTGGTACATAGACACCATGGAAATCTATGCAGCCACAAAACACAGCAAAATCATGTCCTTTTCAGCAACATGGATGGAACTAGAGGCTATTATCCTAAGCAACCTAATGCAAGAACAGAAAACCACGTACTGCATGTTCCCATTTGAAAGTGGCAGCTAAACACTGAATTCGCATGAACCACAGATGCTGGAAATCACCAGACCGGGGAGAGACAAGGATCACCTGGGCTGAAAAAACACCTGTTAGGTACCATGCTTACTGTTTAGGTGATGGGATCATTGGGACACCAAGCCTCAGCCTCCCAAAATCTACCCATGTAAAAAACCTGTTTATGTACCTTTTATTTTATAGGTTGAAATTAAAGATGAATACATAAAATGACTCAAGGCCAAAAACAAATGGGGTTAACTGACCAAAGTGAGAGAACGCTGCACTATGAACCCAAACCCAGCTCAAAAAGATAAACTCTAGTCACTTAAAATAATCGTAAGTTGTCTGATGATAATTGTATAAAAATTTGTGTGATGATAATTGTATAATTGCATACAAAAGTGCCAAAACCCTAAAATTAAACACTCCATAATGGAATTACAGATGATTTCCATCTGGTTCTTTATACCCTTACTTTTTTTTCCATTTTCAAGTGACATTTTTGTTTATCCTCAGGAAATCCTTGCTGTCAGCCTTCTCCTTCTGCACCCACCACCTCCTTTTCCACGGTCATCCTCAGCCCTTCCTCTAGTCTGGGACTGTGGCTTCCTTGGCACTGAAGGCCCAAGAGCTGCATTCAGCCTTAAGAGAGAGGATGAATGTTGAACCAGCCTTGCATCCCAGGGACTGGGCAAAGGATATGAACAGACATTTCTCAAAAGAAGACATTCATACAGCCAACAGACACATGAAAAAATGCTCATCATCACTCGCCATCAGAGAAATGCAAATCAAAACCACAATGAGATACCATCTCACACCAGTTAGAATGGCAATCATTAAAAAATCAGGAAACAACAGGTGTTGGAGAGGATGTGGAGAAATAGGAACACTTTTACACTGTTGGTGGGATTGTAAACTAGTTCAACCATTATGGAAAACAGTATGGCAATTCCTCAAGGATCTAGAACTAGATGTACCATATGACCCAGCCATCCCACTACTGGGTATATACCCAAAGGATTATAAATTATTCTACTACAAAGACACATGCACACGTATGTTTATTGCGGCACTATTCACAATAGCAAAGACTTGGAATCAACACAAATGTCCATCTGTGACAGACTGGATTAAGAAAATGTGGCACATATACACCATGGAATACTATGCAGCCATAAAAAAGGATGAGTTTGCGTCCTTTGTAGGGACATGGATGCAGCTGGAAACCATTATTCTTAGCAAACTATCACAAGAAGAGAAAACCAAACACCGCATGTTCTCACTCAGGTGGGAACTGA
This sequence comes from Rhinopithecus roxellana, assembly GCF_007565055.1. Taxonomy (NCBI): domain Eukaryota; kingdom Metazoa; phylum Chordata; class Mammalia; order Primates; family Cercopithecidae; genus Rhinopithecus; species Rhinopithecus roxellana. The sequence continues at coordinate 178,720,389 of NC_044552.1, read as the reverse complement.
ACAATGAGGAAACTTGGACTCGGGAAGGGGAACATCACACATTGGGGCCTATCATGGAGGGGGAGGGGGAGGAATTGCATTGGGGAGTTATACATGATATAAATGATGACTTGATGGGTGCTGACGAGTTGATGGGTGCAGCACACCAACATGGCACAAGTATACATATGTAACAAACCTGCACGTTATGCACATGTACCCTAGAACTTAAAGTATAATAATAAAAAAAAAAAAAACACAGAGGATGATGCAGGGCCGGTTGTGGAGGTGCTCTCAGCATTGCAGAGGAACCTAACAGCTTGAGCCCTCTATTGCAGACAGCTGCGTTTCTCCATCAGGTTAACTACAACCAAGCCAGCCTTGCCCTTTTCCTCATTTTTATCTAGTACTTCCGAACTCGTACTTGAAAATTTATATTCTTCCTCCTAACATTTCTTTCTACTTCTTGTTTGCACAGTACATCCTGATTTATTATGCCCAGAAAACACTGGACTCACCATGTCACTGACAGCTGAAAGGCCACAGTCTCCGCTTGCTGGAAGAGCACATGGGGTTTGGAGCCCTTCAAAAGCCCCAGCCCCAGAGAACTCTATTTGGCCTGTCTGGGACTCCCTGGATAAGCCCCATTCATTAGGCTTGTCATTGTTTGATCTGCTGAGGTCTCTTTCTAGGGAAAACCCAGATCCTCAGAGCATTGGCTAAAAGCAATCATTGCAACCGTGCAACCCCACCATTTGCACTTAGAGTATGGAGAAAATATGTGCAAATTACCAGGGACTGGTATCCCGAATATATAAAGCACTCTTACAACTCAATATTGTAAAGAGAAATAATCCAATACAAATACGTGGAAAGGTTTTGAATGAACATTTCTCCAGAGAAGTATACGTTGGCCACTAAGCCCATCAAAAGAGGCTCAACATCCACAGCCATTAGAGAAATGCAAATCACAGCCACAAGAAGATGCCACCTCACACCTAGTAGGATGGCTGTCATCATAATCACAGTGAGGACATGGAGAGACTGGATCCTTCACCCCTGCCAGAGGTAGAGCGCAGGGAGCTGGAGTCGGGGTGGAGTGTGGATGACAGTATGTCCTGGGGGGCTGTGATGGTGAATATTAACTGGCCAGTGGATTGGATTAAGGGATGCCTAGGTGGCTGGTAATGTATTCTTTCTGGGTGTGTCTGTCAGGGTGCTGCAAGAGGAGAATGATATTTGAGTTGGGGGACTGGGAGATGAAGACCCCCATCAGTGTAGGCGGGTACCATACCATGGGCTGCCAGCTGGGCTAGAAGAGAGCAGGCAGGAGAGGGTGGGGTGACTCTGTGGGCAGAGCTCTCTGGCTTCTCTCTGTCTTCCCTGGGGGTTCTTGCATCCTTCCTCCTTGGACATCAGACTGCAGGTACTTTTGCCTTAGGGCTCTGGGACTTGCAGCAGCAGTTTCCGACTTCCGGGGGCTCTGGGAGCTTTGGCGGGGGCTGAAGGCTGCCCTGTGGGCTTCCCTCATATTGAGGCTTTCAGACTTGGACAGGCCTCTACTGGCTTCCCTCTTCCCCAGCTTGCAGACGGTCTACCACTGGACTTCACCTTGAAATCCTGTGTGTCAGTTCTCCCTAATAAACTGATAGATATACACACACACACACACACACTGATGTATATACACACACATATATATACACACACTGATATACACTCAGTACATATATATATATTTATATATATATGTACTCATTTACATACACAAACACACACGTGTCCTATTGATGCAGTCACTATGGAGAGCCCTGAGTAACCCGGGGTGTGGGGGTTGTCCCTGTGTCACCCTCTCCCCATTTTCGGGACGGGGGTTTCTCCTTGTTCTCCTGCCACCTGCTTCTTCTTCCCTTTCTCCCATCTTCTCTCTGAACCTATCTTTTCCATATGTCCCGGACTTTTCTCAGCCTCAGGACGTCCATCCTGGAAGGGGCCTCAGCCCAGCAAAGTAACCAGGACCCCTGGATCGCAGGCGACGGGGTCGGAGAGGGGACGAAAAGAAGCTCCTGGCCCGACCCATGGACCCAAAGTACAGGGGGAAGTTCAAAGGCAGGGAGCCCTGGAAGTGCTGGAGGGTTTGTGTGGTGGAGAGCTGGTGAGAACAGAGCAACTCTGTCTGGGATGTCTGTGCTGCCCTTTCAGCGAGATCCCCCCCCTCACCTCTGGTCATGCCTGTGTCCTGGTAGTTCAGGCTGCTTCTGCCCCAGGGCGCAGTGGAGGCGCCGGCCTCACCAGAGAGTCACGCCCTGCCCTCTGGCCCCCTCCAATCCTCTCGTCCCTCCCATCCTCCTGCTGTTATAGGAGATAAGAAAGAAATAATTTTTTTTGTATTTTTTTTTTTTTGGGAGGCCGAGGCGGGCGGATCACAAGGTCAGGAGATCGAGACCATCCTGGCTAACACGGTGAAACCCCGTCTCTACTAAAAAATACAAAAAAAAAAAAGAAAGAAAGAAAGAAATCATTTAGGTAGATAGGGTAAAAAGAGTCTCAGGCAAAAAATTTTCCTTCTATCAAAAATCAGCTCAGAAAATTGCTCCCTTTATAACCTCAAGCAGTTCAAACACATTGCTTGTCTTCTAACAAAGGGTATCCTAGAAGATCAGTAAAACACAGATAAGCAACTCGGGCACAGAACCACCCCCTGCGAGGGCGCCGCCCACCAGCACCCTCAAGCAGTCAGGCAGGGGATCCGCGCTGGAGCCTCGCTGTGGGAGCCCCAAGGACCCCAGCTGTAAGGTCACATCTCCGCAGCAGCCCCGTGTAAAATCCTCCCTGCCCCCCGCACAAGTCTGTAGGAAGAAACCATCAGCTGTCTCTGATTTCCCATTTCTTCAAGCCCGGAGACAAACATTGTCCCCTACTGCGATGGGTGGAGTCCTCACACGTCTTCCAAAGGCGGTTCTGCCCCGCGGGTACCCGCCGGGCCCCGGGTGCCTCCCGGTGGGACATCGGTGGCAGCCGGGTGCCACCTGTGGGGCATCACTCAGGCAGGACCCGGCCCGCGCTCGAGCGATGCAGGCGCCACGGCAGGAGCGCGCGGAACCCGGAGGGACTAGGCGGGGCCTAACTGAAACCATTCGCAACGAACTTTGACGAAAGCCTTTTGCAGCTGAAATCCGCAAATGCCTTTAGTATCCTCCCTGAGGCGCACAAGAGACAAAAATGACTTTAGAGCGACCCCGACCCTATTTTACCACCCACAGACACACAAAAACGAACACAGTAAAAGTAGAAAACCCAATCCCTGCTCTTTAAGAACAGAAAGAAGCAGTGCTCAAGTGGGAAGAAATATTTGCAAAACAATGAAATGAAATGATCTCCTGGGAAAGGTGGGAAGCAGGAGAAAGGCGGAGTGAAACGACAGGGAGTTTCTCCGCGCTGCGGCTCACCCGGGAGACCAAAGCCCTGGACGGCTCAGCGGGAGGCTCAGACGTTTCCGCGGTGAACAGCGGTGTCCTCTGCATTCCGTCGCCAAGTCCGGGTCCCAAAGGCGCTGGCTGAGAGCCCCACGTTCCTTTGTTGCATCCCGGCTCTGCTTCTGCTGCGGGACTGTCCCTGGACCGCGCAGGCCGGTGAGTTCCAGTAATAGGTCGAAGAAAGCGGAGAGGGCGTCGGGGAGGACGGATCTTTCATACTGTGCCACGCCCTTCTCAATTTTCCGCGCAGGACTCTTTCTACTCCTGTTGCGTCCCTGGGGTTGCTTTTCCCCGCCTGAGAAAACAGAGTGGCAGAAACGAGGCCAGAAACTAAGGGGAGTAAAACAGCTCGTTGTCTGGGATAAATGCCAAGGTTCTTGGTGTCGCGGCTGAGGAAATCAAGGATGGAGACGAACACCCACGGAGTGAGACTGGAGCAGGAGTTTTATAGGCGAAAGGAAACAACAGCTCTTTTTTTTTTTTTTTTTGAAACGGAGTTTCGTTCTTTTTTTATTTTTTTAGTTTAATGCTTTATTTATTTATTTATTTATTTTATTATACTTTAAGTTCTAGGGTACATGTGCGCACCGTGCAGGTTTGTTACATATGTATACATGAGCCATGTTGGTGTGCTGCACCCATTAACTGGTCATTTACATTAGGTATATCTCCTAATGCTATCCCTCCCCCCCTCCCCCGCCCTCCCCACAATAGGACCCGGTGTGTGATGTTCCCCTTCCTGTGTCCAAGTGATCTCATTGTTCAATTCCCACCTATGAGTGAGAACATGTGGTGTTTGTTTTTCTGTTCTTGCGATAGTTTGCTGAGAATGATGATTTCCAGCTGCATCCATGTCCCTACAAAGGACACGAACTCATCCTTTTTTATGGCTGCATAGTATTCCATGGTGTATATGTGCCACATTTTCTTAATCCAGTCTGTCACTGATGGACATTTGTGTTGATTCCAAGTCTTTGCTATTGTGAATAGTGCCTCAATAAACATACGTGTGCATGTGTCTTTATAGCAGCATGACTTATAATCCTTTGGGTATATCACCAGTAATGGGATGGCTGGGTCAAACGGTATTTCTAGTTCTAGATCCTTGAGGAATCACCACACTGTTTTCCACAATGGTTGAACTAGTTTATAGCCCCACCAACAGTGTAAAAGTGTTCTTATTTCTCCACATCCTCTCTAGCACCTATCGTTTCCTGATTTTTTAATGATTGCTGTTCTAATTGGTGTGAGATGGTATCTCATTGTGATTTTGATTTGCATTTCTCTGATGACTAGTGATGATGAGCATTTTTTCATGTGTCTGTTGGCTGTATGAATGTCTTCTTTTGAGAAGTGTCTGTTCATATCCTTTACCCACTTTTTGATGGTTTTTTTTTTTGTTTTTTATCTTGTAAATTTGATTGAGTTCTTTATAGGTTCTGGATATTAGCCCTTTGTCAGATGAGTAGATTGCAAAAATTTTCTCCCATTCTGTAGGTTGCCTGTTCACTCTGATGGTAGTTTCTTTTGCTGTGCAGAAGCTCTTTAGTTTAATTAGATCCCATTTGTCAATTTTGGCTTTTGTTGCCATTGCTTTTGGTGTTTTAGACATGAAGTCCTTGCCCATGCCTATGTCCTGAATGGTATTACCTAGGTTTTCTTGAGGGTTTTTATGGTTTTAGGTCTAACATTTAAGTCTCTAATCCATCTTGAATTAATTTTCGTATACGGAGTAAGGAAAGAATCCAGTTTCAGCTTTCTACTTATGGCTAGCCAATTTTCCCAGCACCATTTATTAAATAGGGAATCTTTTCCCCATTTCTTGTTTTTGTCAGGTTTGTCAAAGATCAGATGGCTGTAGATGTGTGGTATTATTTCTGAGGGCTTTGTTCTGTTCCATTGGTCTATATCTCTGTTTTGGTACCAGTACCATGCTCTTTCGGTTACTGTAGCCTTGTAGTATAGTCAGGTAGCATGATGCCTCCAGCTTTGTTCTTTTGGCTTAGGATTGTCTTGGCAATGCGGGGTCTTTTTTGGTTCCATATAAACTTTAAAGCAGTTTTTTCCAATTCTGTGAAGAAAGTCATTGGTAGCTTAATGGGGATGGCATTGAATCTATAAATTACCTTGGGCAGTATGGCCATTTTCACAGTAATGATTCTTCCTATCCATGAGCATGGTATGTTCTTCCATTTGTTTGTGTCTTCTTTTATTTCACTGAGCAGTGGTTTGTAGTTCTCCTTGAAGAGGTCCTTTACATCGCTTGTAAGTTGGATTCCTAGGTATTTCATTCTCTTTGAAGCAATTGTGGATGGAAGTTCATTCATGATTTGGCTCTCTGTTTGTCTGTTACTGGTGTATAAGAATGCTTGTGATTTTTGCACATTAATTTTGTATCCTGAGACTTTCCTGAAGTTGCTTATCAGCTTAAGGAGATTTTGGGCTGAGACAATGGGGTTTTCTAAATATACAATCATGTCATCTGCAAACAGGGACAATTTGACTTCTTCTTTTCCTAACTGAATACCCTTGATTTCTTTCTCTTGCCTGATTGCCCTAGCCAGAACTTCCAACACTATGTTGAATAGGAGTGGTGAGAGAGGGCATCCCTGTCTTGTGCCAGTTTTCAAAGGGAATGCTTCCAGTTTTTGCCCATTCAGTATGATATTGGCTGTGGGTTTGTCATAAATAGCTCTTATTATTTTGAGGTACGTTCCATCATACCAAATTTATTGAGCGTTTTTAGCATGAAGGGCTGTTGAATTTTGTCAAAAGCCTTTTCTGCATCTATTGAGATAATCATGTGGTTCTTGTCTTTGGTTCTGTTTATATGCTGGATTACGTTTATTGATTTGTGAATGTTGAACCAGCCTTGCATCCCAGGGATGAAGCCCACTTGATCATGGTGGATAAGCTTTTTGATGTGCTGCTGAATCCGGTTTGCCAGTATTTTATTGAGGATTTTTGTATCGATGTTCATCAGGGATATTGGTCGAAAATTCTCTTTTTTTGTTGTATCTATGTCAGGCTTTGGTATCGGGATGATGTTGGCCTCGTAAAATGAGGTAAGGAGGATTCCCTCTTTTTCTATTGATTGGAATATTTTCAGAAGGAATGGTACCAACTCCTCCTTGTACCTCTGGTAGAATTCGGCTGTGAATCCGTCTGGTCCTGGACTTTTTTTGGTTGATAGGCTATTAATTATTGCCTCAATTTCAGAGCCTGCTATTGGTCTATTCAGGGATTCAACTTCTTCCTGGTTTAGTCTTGGGAGACTGTAAGTGTCCAGGAAATTATCCATTTCTTCTAGGTTTTCTAGTTTATTTGTGTAGAGGTGTTTATATTATTCTCTGATGGTAGTTTGTATTTCTGTGGGGTTGGTGGTGATATCCCCTTTATCATTTTTTTATTGCATCTGTTTGATTCTTCTCTCTTTTCTTATTAGTCTTGCTAGTGGTATATCAATTTTGTTGATCTTTTCCAAAAACCAGCTCCTGGATTCATTGATTTTTTTGGAGGGTTTTTTGTGTCTCTATCTCCTTCAGTTCTGCTCTGATCTTAGTTATTTCTTGCCTTCTGCTAGTTTTTGAATGTGTTTGCTCTCGCTTCTTTAGTTCTTTTAATTGTGATGCTAGGGTATCAATTTTAGATCTTTCCTGCTTTCTCTTGTGGGCATTTAGTGCTATAAATTTCGCTCTACACAATGCTTTAAATGTGTCCTAGAGATTCTGGTATGTTGTATCTTTGTTCTCAGTGTTTTAAAGAACATCTTTATTTCTGCCTTCATTTCGTTTTGTACCCAGTAGTCATTCAGGAGCAGGTTGTTCAATTTCCATGTAGTCGAGCGGTTTTGATTGAGTTTCTTAGTTCTGAGTTCCAGTTTGATTGCACTGTGGTCCGAGAGACAGTTTGTTATAATATCTGTTCTTTTACATTTGCTGAGGAGTGCTTTACTTCCAACTACGTGGTCAATTTTGGAATAAGTGCGATGTGGTGCTGAGAAGAATGTATATTCTCTTGATTTGGGGTGGAGAGTTCTGTAGATGTCTATTAGGTTCACTTGGTGCAGAGTTGAGTTCAATTCCTGGATATCCTTGTTGACTTTCTGTCTCGTTGATCTGTCTAATGTTGACAGTGGGGTGTTAAAGTCTCCCACTATTATTGTATGGGAGTCTGAATCTCTGTAAGTCTCTAAGGACTTGCTTTATGAATCTGGGTGCTCCTGTATTGGGTGCATATATATTTAGGATAGTTAGTTCTTCCTGATGAATTGATCCCTTTACCATTATGTAATGGCCTTCTTTGTTTCTTTTGATCTTTGATGGTTTAAAGTCTGTTTTATCAGAGACTAGGATTGCAACCCTGCTTTTTTGTTTTCCATTTGCTTGGTAGATCTTCCTCTATCCCTTTATTTTGAGCCTATGTGTGTCTCTGCATGTGAGATGGGTCTTCTGAATACAGCAAACTGATGGGTCTTGACTCTTTATCCAATTTGTCAGTCTGTGTCTTTTAATTGGACCATTTAGTCCATTTACATTTAAGGTTTATATTGTTATGTGTGAACTTGATCCTGTCATTATGATATTAGCTGGTTATTTTGCTCACTAGTTGATGCAGTTTCTTCCTAGCATCAACGGACTTTACATTTTGACATGTTTTTGCAATGGCTGGTACCCATTGTTCCTTTCCATGTTTAGTGCTTCTTTCAGGATCTCTTGTAGGGCAGGCCTGGTGGTGACAAAATCTCTAAGCATTTGCTTGTCTGTAAAGGATTTTATTTCTCCTTCACTTATGAAACTTAGTTTGGCTGGATATGAAATTCTGGGTTGAAAATTCTTTTCTTTAAGAATGTTGAATATTGGCCCCCACTCTCTTCTGGCTTGTAGAATTTCTGCCGAGAGATCTGCTGTTAGTCTGATGGGCTTCCCTTTGTGTGTAACCCGACCTTTCTCTCTGGCTGCCCTTAAGATTTTTTCCTTCATTTCAACTTTGGTGAATCTGACAATTATTTGTCTTGGAGTTACTCTTCTCGAGGAGTATCTTTGTGGTGTTCTCTGTATTTCCTGAATTTGAATGTTGGCCCACCTTACGAGGTTGGGGACGTTCTCCTGGATGATATCCTGTGGGGTGTTTTCCAACTTGGTTCCATTTTCCCCGTCAGTTTCAGGCACACCAATGAGACGTAGATTTGGTCTTTTCACATAATCCCATATTTCTTGGAGGCTTTGTTCATTTCTTTTTACTCTTTTTTCTCTACACTTCTCACTTCATTTCATTCATTTGATCTTCAGTCGCTGATGCTCTTTCTTCCAGTTGATCGAGTCGGTTACTGAAGCTTGTGCATTTGTCACGTAGTTCTTTTGTTATGGTTTTCATCTCCATCAGTTCTTTTATGGACTTCTCTACATTGGTTATTCTAGTTAGCATTCATCAAATCTTTTTTCAAAGTTTTTAGTTTCTTTGCGCTGGTTATGTAGTTCCTCCTTTAGCTCTGAGAAGTCTGATCGACTGAAGCCTTCTTCTCTAAACTCGTCAAAGTCATTCTCCATCCAGCTTTGTTCCGTTGCTGGCAATGAGCTGTGTTCCTTTGGAGGGGTAGATGCACTCTGATTTTTTGAATTTCCAGCTTTTCTGCACTGCTTTTTCCCCATCTTTGTGGTTTTATCTGCCTTTGGTCTTTGATGATGGTGACGTACTGATGGGGTTGTGGTGTGGGTGTCCTGTCTGTTTGTTAGTTTTCCTTCTAACAGTCAGGACCCTCAGCTGTAGGTCTGTTGGATTTTGCTTGAGGTCCACTCCAGACCCTGTTTGCCTGGGTATCAGCAGCAGAGGCTGCAGAAGATAGAATATTGCTGAACAGCCAGTGTTGCTGTCTGATTCTTGCTCTGGAAGCTTCGTCTCAGGGGTGTACCCTGCCGTGTGAGGTGTGAGGTGTCGGTCTGCACCTAGTGGGAGATGTCTCCCAGTTAGGCTACTCAGGGGTCAGGGACCCACTTGAGCAGGCAGTCTGTCCATTCTCAGATCTCAACCTCCATGCTGGGAGATCCACTGCTCTCTTCAAAGGTGTCAGATGGGGGCATTTACCTCTGCCGAGGTTTCTGCTGCTTTTTGTTTAGCTATGACCTGTCCCCAGAGGAGGAGTCTACAGAGGCAGGCCGGCCTCCTTGAACTGTGGTGGGCTCCACCCAATTCAAGCTTCCTGGCAGCTTTGTTTACCTTCTTAAGCCTCAGCAATGGTGGGCGCCCCTCCCCCAGCCTCACTGCTGCCTTGCAGTTAGATCTCAGACTGCTGTGCTTGCAATGAGGGAGGCTCTGTGCGCGTGGGACCCTCTGGGCCAGGTGTGGGATATAATCTCCCGGTGTGCTGTTTGCTAAGACCCTTGGTAAAGTGCAGTATTAGGGTGGGAGTTACCCGATTTTCCAGGTGTTGTGTGTCTCAATTTCCTTTGGCTAGGAAAAGGAATTCTCTTACCCCTTGTGCTTCCCAGGTGAGGCGATGTGTTGCCCTGCTTCAGCTCTCACTGGTTGGGCTGCACCTGTGGACCAGCGCCAACTGTCCGACACGACCCAGTGAGATGAACCCGGTACCTCAGTTGAAAATGCAGAAATCACCTGTCTTTTGTGTCACTCACGCTGGGAGCTGGAGGCTGGAGCTGTTCCTATTTGGCCATCTTGGGCGTGCCCCCCGAGTTTCATTCTTGCTGCCCATGCTGGAGTGCAGCAGCACAATCTCGGCTCACCGCAGCCTCCACCTCCTGGGTTCAAGCGATTCTCCTGCCTCAGCCTCCAGCGTAGCTGAGTTTACAGGCATGCACCACCATGCCCAGCTAATTTTTGTATTCTTTGTAGAGACAGGGTTTCTCCATGTTGGTCAGGCTCGTCTCAAACTCCAGACCTCAGGTGATCCAACCACCTTGGCCTCCCAAAGTGCTGGGATTACAGGTGTAAGCCACCGTGCGCAGCCTAAGAACAACTCTTTGTCACAGAGAGACCCATAGGGCCCAAAGAGCCGGTTAGGACCAGGTATGCCATCTGCATAAGGTAGAGTCTCTAGCAGCCCCCACCCCATTCTTTGATCGTGCAGGCAGGCTCTTAGTTTGTGCTGCTCTGCACTACTTACCTGCCTATGATAAAAGGGGTTGGTGAGTTTCTGTGCCTGTTCCCAGGCACCTTCTTGCAGCTGCAGGAATCCCCACCCCATGTGCGCTTCTGGTTTCCCTATCTCAGTGTGCCTAAAGAAATGGACAGGGGCCAGGTGCCATGGTTCACATTTGTAATCCCAGCACTTTGGGAAGCTGAGGCGGGTGGATCAGCTGAAGTTAGGAGTTCAAGATCAGCCTGGCCAACATGGCAAACCCTGTCTCTACTAAAAATACAAACATTAGCTGGACGTGGTCATGGGCACTTGTAATCCCAGCTACTTGGGAAGCTGAAGCAGAAAAATCACTTGAACCCGGAGACAGAGGTTGTGGAATGAGCCAAGATGACACCATTGCACTCCAGCCTGGGCGACAGAGCAAACTCTCTCAAAAACAAAACAAAACAAAAAAACAAAGGAAGAAGGGAAATGGACAGGATATGTTCACTGAGCCCCACTGTTTTTGTGGGTGCCCATCCTATGTATGTGAAGTTCGGTCATTATCCAGGAAGTTCTTCCTTTTGTGCCGAAGTTGCTTGTCTGTGTTTTACGCCTGATCTTTTAGGCTTCTCTTTGTTAGAAGACAAGTGATTTCTTTGAACTGCTTGAGGTTAAAAAGGGAGCAGTTTCTGAGCTGCTTTTTGTTAGAAGGAAAGTTTTTTGCTGGGGACTCTCTTTACCCTGTCTACCTAAATGATTTCTTTCTTATCTCCTATAATAGCAGGAGGATGGAGGGACAAGAGTTTTGGAAGGGGCCAGAGGGCATGGCCGGACTCAGGTGAGGCTGGCACCTCCACTGTGCCCTAGGGCAGAAGGAGCCTGAACTACCAGGACACAGGAGTGACCAGAGGTGAGGGAGGGGATCTCGCAGAAATGGGAGCACACACATCCCAGACAAACACAGATGCTCTCTTCTCACTGACTTTCCACCACACAAACTCTCCAGCACCCCCAGGGCTCCCTGCCCTTAAACTTCACCCTGCACTTTGCTGTACTTGCCTGCAACCAGGGGCTCAGCAGACACTTCCCTCCCAATCCCCTCACTGTGTCCAGAATTGGTGGGTTCTTGGTCTCACTGACTTCAAGAATGAAGCCGCGGACCCTCGTGGTGAGTTAGAGTTCTTAAAGATGGTGTGTCCAGGGTTTATTCCTTCAGACGTTCAGATGTGTCTGGAGCTTCTTCCTTCTGGTGGGTTTGTGGTCTCGCTGTCAGGAGTGAAGCTGCAGACTTTCCTAGGGAGTGTTATAGCTCTTAAAGGCAGCACATCTGGAGTTGTTCGTTCTTCCCAGTGGGTTCGTGGTCTTGGTGGCTTCAGGAGTGAAGCTGCAGACCTTCGCAGTAAGTGTTACAGCTCATAATGGCAGCATGGACCCAAAGAGTGAGTAGCAGCAAGATTTACTGAAAAGAAGGAAAGAACAAAGCTTCCACAGTGTGGAAGGGGACCCACCAGGGTTACCCCTGGCTGGCTAGGGCAGCCTGCTTTTATTCCCTTATCTGACCCCTCCCACATCCTGCTGATTGGTCCATTTTTACAGAGAGCTGATTGGTCTATTTTACAAAGAGCTGATTGGTCCGTTCTGACAGAGTGCTGATTGGTACCTTTACAATCCTTGAGCTAGACACAGAGCGCTAGAAGGAAAAGTTCTCCAAGTCCCCACTAGGTTAGCTAGACACAGAGTTAGCTACGTACAGAGTACCAACTGGTGTATTTACAAACCTTGAACTAGACACAGAGTACTGATTGGTGTATTTACAAATCCTGAGCTAGACACAGAGTGCTGACTGGTGTATTTAGGATCCTCTGGCTAGATATAAAAGTTCTCCAAGTCCCCATCCAGCTCAGGAGCCCAGCTGGCTTCACCTAGTGGATCCTTCACCCGGGCTGCAGGCGGAGCTGCCCACCAGTCCCCAGTGGCGCCTGCACTCCTCAGCCCTTGCGCTGTGGATGGGATCGGTGGCAACTGAATAGGGGGTGGCGCCCATTGGGGAGGCTCGGGCCTCCGGGGAGCCCACCGCAGTGGGGGAGCTCAGACATGAAGGGCTGCAGGTCCCAAGGCCTGGCAAGAATTTGAGTGCAGCGCTGGCTGGCCAGCACTGCTCGGGTACCCGGTGCAACCTCTACAGCTGCTGGCCTGGGTGCCAAGCCCCTCGCTACCCTGGGCTTGGCACCTGGGTGCGGAGCCCACAGAGCCGGCGCCTGCGCCTGCCGGAACTGCCAGCACCGCTTGCAACCCCCGTCCCTGCCCCGGCCTCTCCCTCCACACCTCCCTGCAAGCAGAGGGAGGCAGCTCCGGCCTCAGCCAGCCCAGAGAGGGGCCCCCACGGTGCCGTGGTGGGCTGAAGGGCTCCTCAAGCACCACCAGAGTGGACGCCGAGACTGAGGAGGCACAGAGAGTGAGGGCTGCTAGCACATTGTCACCTCTCATCACTACCCACTGCCACCAAACAGGTCACATCGTTTTACCTTCAATCTCAGCCCAGCCCTCTCACCCCACAGGCCTCCCTCACCTCCCCATCCGTGAGGGGGCTCTCACCACCTTCCCCACCAACCGGCACCTTCTCCCGCTTGCTAAGTACACACCCACACACCCCAGAACCTGTGCAGGGGGGATGGGAAGTACCATTCTCCCCAGGACGACCCTGGGAATGCAGGTGAGTAGAGGCACCCACTTCTGCCCTTGGGCCAAGACCTCCTATTCTTCCTATTCAGGAGCCAGCGTCATATAGAATGGTAGGCTGGAGGTGGCAAACACTTTCTAGAAAGGAAGGCAGGAGGCACTTTGGTCTTTTCAAGGCATGGGTTATCTGTCTGTGTGTCAAGTCCTGTCCCTTTGTAGAGCAACAGCTGGCCAGAACAACCTGAAAATAAAAGAGGGAACAGAGTTGGACACTGGCCTAGGTTACTGACCCCAGATGAGGATACACACAGTGGCACAACAGTTGATGGACCATCCCCTAGGGTGGCATCTCCAGATGGGGTCTCAGGTGCAACTCCAAAAGTCAGAGCCAGTTCCTGCTCTGTCTGTGACTTCTGGGTGGTGTGGATGTGATGGGAGCCAGGGTTCCATGGTTTGGGGTCTACTCCCCTCCTTTGCTGCTGAGTGGCATCTATGGTCCACCTGGACCATCAGGGACCCTCCCTGAAGCCTCAGGTGTGAACTGAGGGTGAGAGGGTGCAGTCATGTGGTGTCCTGGGGATCGGGGCCAACTTCTTGTGTAGCTTCTTGGTTCCCTGTGGCCCTGCTCCTGCCCATCCCAGGAGAACCACCTGCGTCTTCTCATTGCTGGGTCTATCTTCCTAGTGACATACAGGGTGAGGAGTCCACCCCATGGTGGGCAGCTCTGAGGCCGTGTGGTCACTGCCCTCCCATGACTGGAGGGCTCATCTCTGCCAGGGCCTAGGACGATACAGGAACCACTTTTGAAGGGTGTGATTTATTTCCTGGTGCCAGTAGCATGGGCTTGCTTCTGGGCATTAGGGGACCTTGTTGATTCTCCGGTTAGAAATTGCTACAGACTCTACACAAAACTTTTTTCAACCACAGATGTTTCTAGGATCTAACGTGTACTGAGTCCTAGGGCCCTAGTGACAGGTCCAGCCACACTCATCACGCATGGATTATCTGTGGCTGCTATCAAGATACAGGGGGAGAGTTGATCAGTGACAACAGGGACTATGTTGCCAGCAAGCCCCTTATATTCACAATACAACCCCTCACAGCAAGCTCTGCAGGCCATGCATTTATGTGAGGAAGCCAGAAAAGAAGCTTTGTACTTGTGAGGTTGAAGGGTCTTTCCTCATTGGAATCTGGACTCTGCTTCTAGTAATGGATCCTGGGTCTGTCTGAGAAGTGGGTTAGTGCTGGAAACTCAGCAAAGTAACACAGTTTTTAATGAAATGTCCACTTTCCTCTTCCCAATCATCCATCTCTCTGTTTTGTCTTTATTTATTGTGGTTAAAGTCCAGCAGGATCTGGGTGAGTCTCCATCTGCTTTGCCTCTTGGTCCCCCTTGTTCTATGAGCCATGAGCTGAGCTCTCTGTGGCTCAGGACTCCAGCTGGCATTGTGACTTCTCTAATCATTTCCATCATTGCACCTTCCCTGCTCCTGACAGGTGACAGCCTCCACCTGGGATCGGTTATTTCAGATCATTACTCCTGGGAGCCACTTAGGGAACAGCATTTCCTACCCTGGCTTTCAGCAACAGGCATCTCTGCGTTTCTTGACAGTCTACTGCCTTCTCCCAGGGCCTGCTTTATATGCTGGGTAAACAGGAGTCCTCCAGGCTTCCCAGGAGCACAGAGGATGGACATTGTTCTGGATTTTCACACCCAGCTCCCTCTAGCATGGGAACTTCTCTGAGCCTGTGATCCCTTCCTCTACACCGTGCCTTAGAAGTTCTAGATTTTCTACTTCTCGCCCTGTGAACCATCCCTTTTCCAAGGTTTCAGGAATGCGTCTCATAGCAGATGGGCATCATCACCAGGGACTTTGCTAATGTGTTAAATCCTGGGGCTATGACAATAATCTCTTTTTGATTCAAACTGGATTCTGTCCTCATCCCACTCACTGAGCTGGAGCATCCTAGGGCTGCCCCCACACCCTCTCCCACCTCCTGCAGTCCACAGGGGCTGCTGCCAAAGATCCTCCTCATCCAGGCCTTTTCCTGACACAGCAGGCCTGGCACCTCTATGACAAGGTCATGTGCTGACCCATGTGGGCAGAGCCCAGGTGGGATATGTCTTTGGAGGATGCATGGTTTCATGGCTGCAGGGACCTTCCTTGCCTTGTACTCAAGAAAGGGAGACACTCTAGTCTTTAACTAGTTGACATGACAGTCCTGGCTGGGGCACATCTTGCTCTGCCAGCCCAGCCCCTCAGAGATATTTACTTGCAGTCACCATAAGGAAGAGGAGGAGTCTCAGGTTCCACTTCCCCCCACACCAGCCCTCTCCTGTGTTTATCTTCCGCACACACACACTATCTTTGCTATGACTTCATCATCACTCCTAAGTTCAGACCTGAACCACTGTGGTGTGAAGTTCAAGACCAGGTGGATGAAAGGCCTTTTCTTCACTATGACTGTTTTAACCACAAGGCCAAAGCCTTTGCTTCTCTGGGGAGGAAAGTCAATGTCACAAAAGCCTGGGAAGAACAAACTGAAACCCTAATAGACGTGGTAGATTTCCTCAAAGAGCAACCGCCTGACATTCAAGTGGAGAATTGAATACCCAGCGGTAAGTTTAAAATGGCCCAGGACAGGAGGGAGCAGACACTAGAGTATCTTAGAAGGCTTTAATGGGTTCATGCAAAAAATAAATCAGGTTGGCATCCTTGCATGTGTGTGCCTAATCTCAGCTGGTCCACCCGAGACCACCTGAACACCAACCCTAGTCCCCTGCACGGCCCCTTATCCACTCCGACAAGGTGAAAGAAACAATCATGAACCAGGAAAAACCTGCCAAACTGCAGGCACAAGTGTGCATTGGTGGGAAAAGACCTGCTCACAGAAAGAAGAAGGTGGTTCATAGAACAGCCACAGCAGAAGATAAAAACTTTCAGTTCTCCTTAAAGAAGTTAGGGGTAAACAATATCTCTGGTATTGAAGAGGTGAATGTGTTTACAAACCAAGGAAGAGTGATCCACTTTAACAACCCTGAAGTTCAGACATCTCTGGCAGGGAAAGCTTTCACCATTACAGGTCATGCTAAGACAAAGCAACTGACAGCAATGCTACCCAGCATCTCCATCCAGCTTGGTACAGACTGTCTGACTAATTTAAGGAGACTGGCTGAAGCTCTGCCCAAACAGTCTGTGGATGGACCAGGACCACTTGCAACTGGAGAGGATGACGATGATGAAGTTCCTGATCTTGTGGAGAATTTTGATGAGGCTTCCAAGCATGAGGCAAAATGAATTGAGCCAACTTTTGAAGATAAAACTTGAAGAAGTTACTAGGAACTGCTATTTTCTATTATGACTGCTTTTTAAGAAATGTTTGTTTATGGATATGATAAAATCTAGGTCACTAATGCTTTTAAGCCCAAGCCCCTTGGACACTGAGCTCCTTTCAGTTTTTGCGTACACACAATTTATTCTTTGCAGCTAATTAAGCCAAAGAAGCCTGGGAATAAAGTTTGAAACAAAAGTTAATAATGTTCTTTGCCTAGTTAAAAAATAAATTAATTAATTAAAAATAAACAAACAAATCAGGTTTATATCACTTAAGAGGTCAAACAGCGAGGGCAGCAGACAGGAAAGGAAGCAGGGTGGGACTCAGAATTTCTCAAGATCAGAGCTGATCTCTTTCCAATGGGGCAGAGCCCCTCATTCTGTGGGCCAGGATGTCTTGTGAGCACGAAGCCCATGGACACGGCAGAGGATCTTGGCAGTTCCTCTTCAATGGACAGAGGTTCCTCCTCTTTGGCCCAAACAACAGAAAGTGGACAGTGCTTCATCTTGGAGCCAAGAAGATGAAAGAGAAGTGGGAGAAGAACGGGGATGTGACCAGGTTCTTCCAGAAGATTTCACTGGGAGACTGAAACTGGCTTGAGGAATTATTGATACACTGGGAAAACATGCTGAAGCTAACAAGTAAGTGGGAAGAAAACAAAGGTTGCTGTCCTGAGTTCAGATCTAATCAGCCCAATGTGTGTGTGTGTGTGTGTGTGTGTGTGTGTGTTTGAATGTGAACAGGACCTCCTCATAGAGGGCTCCTCCTTGGGGTGCCTGTGCTCTCCTGTCCTCCTCTCCCTTCTCACTCCTGACTCCTCTTCCTCACTGCACTTGCTTTTGCTCCTCTCCTTGTGGATTTATCACAGCCTCGAAACTGCAGGTGTCACTGGGTTTTCAGACATGGAAAAGTGATCTGGGTTCTCCTTCACCATTTAAACCAACATTTGTATCCTTTCTGAAGGCTGAAGATGACACCAAAAAGCCCCTGTGAGCACGGTCTCGATCAAACTCGCCCTTCTGGCTGGCCACCTGCCCACCACCTACTGTGTATGTCCAGAGGCCTCCAGCAGATCATGACGACACCATGGACCCAATAGCTTTTTCACTGCCTTGATCCCTTTTGTCAACAATTTTACCACCGGTTATTCCTAACATCTTATGCTATTTTTTCTTGGTGCTACCTGATGGAATTTTTGCACTTAAAGTTCTGGTTGACTAAACAAGATATGTCAACATTTTCTTTCTTCTGCTTTTCTTTGGAAAATCAGTTACTGCTTTGAATGGTGACACTGTTCTTCCAAATGATATTGTCAGTAAAACAATCATGTTAGATTTCAGGCCTCCAGGGATTCCTTTCATGTCCTGAAAGATAATTATTTAAATATCTAATAAAAATTATGTTAATGATTGTTTCCTATAGTAATTTATTGCCGTGTACTGATATTAAATAAAGAGTTCTATGTCCCAAAAACCTACTGAGTTTGGAATTTTGTTGTATTACCCAATAGAGAATTAATGTTATTTCATTTTTCCTCCATGATAGGGAGTAATAAATGAGTGATTCTGCTAGATTTTGTGTGGAACAGAGAATCTACAAAACATGACTGAAAAAATCAGAGATAATACAAATACATGGAAAAATATTTCATGCTCATGGGTTGGAAGAATCAATATAGTTAAAATGGCCATACTTCCAAAAGCAATTTATAGATGAAACATTATCCTTATCAATATCAATGTCATTTTTCACAGAATTAGAAAAATGTAATCTAAAAGTGATTTGGAATTTAAAAAGAGCCCAAATAGCCAAAACAATCATAAGCAAAAAGAACAAAGCCAGAGACATCACATTGCCCAACTTCAAACTATAATATAAGGCCACGGTGATCAAAACAGAATGGTACTGGTACAAAAATAGACACTTAGGTCAGTGGAACAGAATCGAGAGCTCAGAAAGAAACCTTCACACCTCCAGCCATGTAACCTTCAACAAAATCAACAAATATAAGCAATGGGGAAAGACTCCCTATTCAACCACTGGTGCTAGGATAGCTGGCTAGCCATGTGCAGAGGAATGAACTGAACGCCATCTTTCACCATATATGTAAAATATCTCAACATGGATTAAAGATTTAAATGTAAGTCTTAAAACTATAAAAATCCTGGAAGATGACCTAGGAAATACCATTTTGGACATAGGACCTGGCAGAGATTTCATGATGAAGACACCAAAAGCAATTGCAACCAAAACCAAAAATTGACAAATGGGATCTCATTAAACTAAAGAACTTCTGCTCAGCAAAAGAAACTAGCAACACAGTAAACAGCCTATAGAACAGGAGAAATATCTGCATACTATGCAACTGACAAAAATGTCTAATATGCAGAATCTACAAGGAGCTTAAACAACTCAACAAGCAAGAACAAAAAACCCACTTAAAAAGTAAGCAAAGAACATGAACAGATGATTTTCAAAAGAAGACCTGCAAGTGGCCAACAAACATGAAAAAATGCTCAATATGAATCATCATCAGAGAAATGCAGATCAAAACCATAGTGAGCTACCATCTCATACCAGTCAAATGGCAATTCTTAAAAAGTCAAAAAACCACAGATGTTGGTGAAGCTGAGGAGAAAAGCGAACACTTAGACACTGTTGCTGTGAAAGCAAACTAGTCCAGCCACTACGGAAAGCAGTTTGGAGATTTCTCAAAGAAGATAAAATAGAACTACCATTCAATCCAGCAATCCTACTGCTGGGGATATATCTAAAGGAAAATAATTTATTCAATCAAATAGACCCATATGTTCATTGCAGTGCTATTCTCATGAGCAAGGACACAGAATCAGTCTAAGTGCCCAGCAGCAGTGGACTGAGTGCACCATGGAAATCTATGCAGCCATGAAAGATAACAAAATCATCTCCTTTTCAGCAACATGGATGGAGGTGGAGGCCATTATCCTAGGTGACCTAACAGAAGTACAGGCAACTGCATACTGCAGGTTCTCGTTTGTAAGTGGGGGCTAAACATTAAATATACATGAATGTAAAGATGGGAACCACAGACACTGGAGATCACTAGACAGGGGAGGAAGGTGGGGCACGTGGGCTGAAGCACCACTCACTGGGTACTAAGCTTACTGTCTGGGTGATGGGATTGTTGGGACCCCAAGCCACAGCCTCCCACAATTGACCCATGTAACAAACCTACACGTGTACTCTTTAATCTATAAAAAGAGTTGAAATTAAAAGTGAATAAAGAAAATAAAATGATACGAGGCAAAAACAAAAAATGGGTTTAACTGACAGGGTGAGAGAGAACTCTGCACTATCAACTCTTTAACTCTGCTCTTAAAAAGAATACTCTAGTCATTTAAAATAAGTGTAGGGTACATGATCATAATCTTATACAGATTACATATGATTGTACCAAAACCCTAACATTAAACACCGTGTAATGGAATTGTGCATAATTGCCACCTTGTTATTTATACCCTCCTTTTTTTGTCCCATTTTCAAGTGACATTTTTTGTTTATCCTCAGAATCTCATTGTTTCCAGGGGTCTCTTTCTGTACCTACTACCTTCTTTTCCACTGTCCACCTCAGCCCTTCCTCTGGCCTGGGACTATGGCTTCCTTGGCACTGAAGGCACAAGAACTGCATTCAGCCTCAGGAGAGAGGAGGATGCAGGGCAGGCTGTGGGGGTGGTCTCGGCATTGCAGACGAGTCTAACAGCGCCCAGTCTCCACTGCAGACAGCTGCATTCCTCCACCATGTTGGCTAAAACCAAGCCAACCTTGCCCCTTTCTTGATTGGTTTTTGTCTCACTCTTCCCAACTACTCGTTGAAAATTCATATTCTTCCACCTCACATTTCTTTCTCCTTCTTGACTTCACAATGTATACTGATTTATTGTGCCCAGAAAATACTGGTCCCACCATGTCCTAAGTTACCATCTAAAGCATAGTGAATGAATGGACAAGAGACCCCTGCCCCAATCACTGCCTCTCATTTATTCACTCACAGGATTAGTACAGCCTCAGCACCAACAGTGGACTGTGCTATGGATGCTTCCCTGAAGAAAACAGACAAAATCCCTGCTCCAGTGGGGACAGCAGGTGAACGTAATGAGCAGGTGCATTGCATCGGGTGTAGGAAGGTGACAGATGATTCAGGGGGCGGGGAACAAGGTTGTGGGGAGGAAGACCGGGAGGGGAGCCCCCAGGTCTTCAGTAGCCTGTACAAGAAGGTCTCCAAAAAATTTGACGTGTGAGTTCTGGCTTCAAGAAGGTGAGCATTCCCGCAGGAGGCAGAGCCCGCAAATATGGCTTGGAGTGGTCCAGGGAAAATCCAGAAGGTGCCTCCATAACATTTTCAAGACAACCCTAAAACAAAAGAAATACCCAAGAATGTATTTATTAGGTAATTAGGACCAAACAATAAATATTTATGACCTAGCAATTAAATCGCCATTTATAAAAGTATTTCACATGAATTGAAAAAGTTTATTTCATTCTCTTTTTTTTTTTTTTCTTTTGAGACGGAGTCTTGCTCTGTCGCCCAGGCTGGAGTGCAATGGCCGGATCTCAGCTGACTGCAAGCTCCGCCTCTCGGGTTCACGCCATTCTCCTGCCTCAGCCTCCCGAGTGGCTGGGACTACAGGCGCCCGCCACCTCGCCCGGGCTAGTGTTTTGTATTTTTCAGTAGAGACGGGGTTTCACCGTGTTCGCCAGGATGGTCTCGATCTGCTGACCTCGTGATCCGCCCGTCTCGACCTCCCCAAGTGCTGGAATTACAGGCTTGAGCCACCGTGCCCGGCCCTCTTTTTTTTGAGCTGGAAGGGTTGGGTGTCATTTATTGACAGCAATTTATATACATTTGTTTCCTTCTCATGGTTGTTTCCTTCCCAGCTCAGGCACAGAGCCCTTGAGAAAGGTAGTCTCTGAACCAGGGAGCCAGGAATGCAGGTCGGACACATTTTTGGCAGGCAAGTTCAGCTCCAGCAGGATGCAATCCTTCAAGTTGGAATTCCATTGGGTATTTGAGAGGCATCAAGGTTGAGGGTA
The DNA here is from genome assembly GCF_007565055.1 of Rhinopithecus roxellana. NCBI lineage: Eukaryota > Metazoa > Chordata > Mammalia > Primates > Cercopithecidae > Rhinopithecus > Rhinopithecus roxellana. The sequence continues at coordinate 178,698,771 of NC_044552.1, read as the reverse complement.
GAGAGGGAGTCTCCAACAGGACTCACATCTCGGTCCAAGCCTCCTCATTATCCAAGTCCTTACAAGTTTAGGACCCTGGGGGACAACAATCAGGCCCATCCACCTCAGCAGGGGCAGATTCTTCAACCTGTGTCCAGTTCACACACACCTGCTTCCACTGGTCACACAGTACAAGAGAATCAGCCTTATGTTAAAGGACAGACTGCGTCTTCTCTGCCCTTCCCCGGCACCTCTCTTCAGCGACATCTGCACAGGAACTGCTGGGAAGATGGATACATAGACACTGGTTACATTTGTTGTGATGCAGTCATTCTATGCAATATCATGCAGAGATAAAAAGGAAAAGAATCTGTATGTGCCGGTCTTGGGGTCTTGGAAGATCTTCAAAGTGCGTTATTTTGGGATAGAATCTGCATGCAGCAGAGTGCCTATGGGCTTATCTTTGTTGTAAAAACCAGCATTGATACATACATACATCTGTACTATTAGTAAGGAAAATGGTATTTCCATAACTTATTGCTAGTCTGTTTATCCATTTTAGGAAAAATCAGTGTAGTTGAAAAGCCATGGTGGCAGGAATTGGTCATCACCAGCCCAGATTCTATACCGCCCTACACATCATCTCAACTGAGGTTGCCAGAGGAACAGGATGTGGAATGCAGTCACGTTTCAAAGAGAAACCTAGAGTCAAGCTGGACCAGGCGTCTTGCCTTGACCTCTGCCTCTTCACCCAACCCCCACCTGGTCCGGCAGTGACCCTGGAGGGACTGTGACAATGCTGAGAGGACAGTGAAATGTGGAGGCAATGGTGAGAGCATGGTGAACACAGAGCACCCAGACCCCACAGCATCGAGGGAGGAGCTAGTGTGATGTTGGGAGCTCTGGGAAGGCAGGGAGCCTGGGTGCAGCACTCACTGCTCCTCTTATCTGGGACAGGATTGTGGTGGATGATGAGAAGAATTTCCTGAAGAGCACAGTTTTCAAGCCTGGCAGAATGACTCACCCCAGTTGCACTCACAGCCAAGACCCACTCGGCCTTTGGACCAATCTGCCGCAGGGGATGGTAAAGTCAGGAGTGTGAATACTGCTGAGCCTTCTGCCAGGGCATAGGAAACAGCAGCTGGAGGACGGCCAGCAGGAGGCTCAGACTACCCTACCCCCCACTCTCTCACTTTGAATGGGGAGGAAGCCTTGAGCCCAGGGTGTTGAGGTTTCAGCGAGCTATGCTCATGCCACTGCACTCCAGACTGGTGACAGAGTAAGACTCTGTCACACACAAGCTCACACACACAAATTAAATTGTGGTATAATACACATAACATGAATGTTTCCATCTTAACCATTTTTAAATGCAAAAGTATCTTTTTCAAAATGCAATATTTTCACCTGCCTGAGCAATCCTGGACCTTCTTCACCTGAATGTTTTCTTCCTAAAGCAAGGACCACTTTAAATCAGACTTTGTTAGCTTTCAATAGCTGTTGTTACAAATTACTACAAATTTAGTGTCTTAAAACAGCATACATTCATCCAGGCATGGTGACTCAGGCCTGTAATCCCACCACTTTGGGAGGCCGAGTTAGGCAGATCACTATGTCAAGAGATTGAGGCCAATGTCGCGAAACCCTGTCCTACTAATAATACAAAAACTAACCGGGCGTGATGGCATGTGACTGTAGTCCCAGCTACTCGGCAGGCCGAGGCAGGAGGATCATTTGAACCTGGGAGACGGAGGTTGCACTGAGCCGAGATCATGCCGCTGCACTACAGCCTGGCGACAGAGCGAGTCTCCAACTCAAAAACAAAACAAAACAAAGCAAAAACACACATTGATTCTCTTAAATTCGCCTATGATTCTGGAGCTCAGAAGTCTGAATGGTCTTTCGAGGCTAACATCACTGTGCTGTCAGAGCTGTGTTTCTTTGGGAAGCTCTTGGAGAGAACCTGTCCCCTCCTCGCCCTTTCCAGCTTCTCCAGCTGCCCACATCCATGGCGCAGGACCCATTTCCCCACCTTCAAATGGAGCTCCCCCAGGCTGGGTCCTCAGGGTGCCCTCTATCTTGTTCTCCCTCTTCTGTCCGTATCTTCCTGTCTAAACATCCTGTGGTTACAATGGACCCGTGGGAAATCCAGAGAATTACCCCATTTCCGGGACAGATGATGAGCAACCTCAGCTCCATCTGCAGCCTTCACTCCGCTTTCTATGTAACCCAATGCGGAGGTTCCAAGGACTCCGACCACATCTTGTCAGGGAGGTGGGAGTGGGATGATTCTGCCCAGCACCCATACTATATACTTTTTATATTTATCATTTTTACAGCACAAAATGGGGGAGGGAGCAGAGCAATATTGAAGAAGAGATTTTTCACCCTATTAAAATTAAGCATGAGGCACACACCTTTGCTCTCAATACTTTGGGAGGCCAAGTAAGAAACATTGCTTGAGCCCAGGAGGTCCAGGCTACAGTAAGCTATGATCACACCATTGCATGTCAGCCTGGGTCAGCCCAGGAGGTCAAGGCTACAGTGAGTTATGATCATGCCACTGCATGCCAGCCTGGGTCACAGAGTGAGACCCTGTTTCAAAAATAAAATAATATAAAATAAGATAAAAAGTTCCTTTTTATCCACTCTAGGTTGTGATAAATTAAGATATTAATTGCTATTCCACAGGAAAACCACTAAGAAAGTGACATTTTAAAAATAATTAAGGGGCTGGGTGTAGTGGCTCATGCCTGTAAACCCAGCATTTTGGGAGGCTGAGGCGAGCAGATCACCTGAAGTTGGGAGTTCGAGACCAATCTGACCAACATGGAGAAACCCTGTCTCTACTAAAAAATATAATAATACATATGAAAAGTAACAGCAAGGTGACAGGTGTAAATTCTGCCTTAGCAGTACTTCCATTACCTCTCAAACTATTAAACACTTAAAAGCAAAAGCAGAGGTTGACAGAATGCGTTTTATAAATGATCTAAAGATACAATGTAGATGTAAATATACAAGTCAGTTAAAAGTAAAAGGATGAAAAAGATAAAGCACAGCAATAGTAAAGAAGGACAGCTGAAATTGCTATTAACGATATTTTGTTTGTGTTTCTAGAGACAGGGTCTTGATTTGTTGCCCAGGCTGGTCTTGCTCCTGGGCTCAAGCAATCCTCGGATCGTGGTCTCTCAAAAGTACTGGGATTATAGGTGTGAACCACAATGCCCAGCCTGAAATTAATAATATCAAGCAATATGGTGTTTAAGACAAATTTTTTTCTGAAACACTCTTTTAAAACTAAATGATTAAAAAGAAAATTTTAAAAATCAGAAAATAAGATATATTAAAACAAAAACACAGCATATGATAACTTATGAGAAGCGAGTAAAGCAGTGCTTGGAGGGAAATGTACCGCTGTCAATGTGAATATATTGAGAAAGAGAAAGGAAACAAAGGAGTAATCTCAAATTGAGAACCTAATATTTCACTTGAAGAAACTCAAAAAAGAAGCCATCTACTCAAAATAAGCAAACAAACAAACAAAAAGAATAGAAATTAGACTGTAAATAAATGAAGCAGAGAAGAGAAATACATTGGAGAACTCAACAAAACCGAAAGCTGAGGCTTTGAAAAGCTTGGTCATTGGCATTGGAGGTGGCTTTGATGGATTTCTACAAACAGACCAGGGAGAGGAAAGGAAAAGTAGTTCTCAAAAGAGGGAAGACTAAGGAGAAAGGTCTGAAAACACAGTGACACCCACAGTTTTGAGGCTGGCAAGAAATCCACAGCGAGTGGAGCAGAAGCAAGTGCAGTGAGGAAGAAGAGTCAGGAGGGAGAAGGAAGAGGAGGGTGGGAGAGCACAGGCATGCCAGCAACCCCAGGAGGTGCCCCCGATGAGGGGGTCATGTTCACACTTGCTCACACACACACACACACCACACTCACACACACACTCACACTCATGTAATCACACACACTGTCACACAGAAACCTACACCCCCCCACACACACACACAGGGGTGTAACTTGATGGCATCTCCAGGGCTCTCCCAGTGCTCCCCCTGTCAGTTACCCGCTGGCTCCAGCCTCTTCTCCCTGTGCATGGGGAAGTCGCTAAGCCAGCTCTTGCAGTCCCCCTTCCAGACCTTCTGGAGAAACATGACCACTTCCCTTCTTTCACCTACTTCTCTTCCATCTGTCTGCCTCAGGCACAAATCACTGTTCACTTTCTGTTCTCTGAGTCAAAGAGGAGGAAGGTCTTGTCCACCAGACTTGGCATTTGAAGTCTAAATGCCAAGATCCACTACTATGTCCATCACCTTCCCGCTCACAAGACATCCCGGCCTGCAGGATGAGGGGTTGTACTCCCTCGGAAAGAGATCAGCTCTGGTTCTGACACATCCTGTGCCACCACCCTGTCCCCCTTCCAGTCTCCTGGCCTTGCTGTCTCTACCGCATCCTGTTCTTGCCTCTGGCCCTCTCGGGGAGTGAGTCGATCTTTCCATTTTTTTTTTTATTTTTTTGAGGTGATGCAACCTCCGCCTCCTGGGTTCACTCCATTCTCCTGCCGAGTAACTGGGACTACAGGTGTCTGCCACAATGCCCGGCTAATTTTTTGTGTTTTTGGTAGAGACGGGGTTTCACGGGGTTAGCCAGGATGGTCTCGATCTCCTGATCTCGTGATCCGCCCGCCTTGGCCTCCCAAAGTGCTGGGATTACAGGCGTGAGCCACTGCGCCCGGCAGATCTTTCCATTTATATTGCTACAGAAAAACAATAAATGCCTCTAATCTACCACTATGTCTGCTCCCTCCTGTCCTGGGCCGTTTTAAACATATCCTTAGGTGTGTCATTCTCCAGCTGAATGTCCAGCAGTTGCTCTGTGAGCATTTCCTCCACCTCTCGCAGTACTGGGTTCTGTGCTCTCCAGGCCCTTCTGACGTTTATTTCCCTCCCCAGGGAACTGAAGGGTTTAACCGTCATGTTGCAACAGTCATAGAGAAGAAAAATCTTTTTATCCACTTGGCCTTGAACCTCGCACCACCATGGTTCAGATCTGAACTTAGGGATGATGGTGACGTCATAGCAAATAGAGTGAGGTCTGTGCAGGAGAAATGCAAGTGAGGATTGGATGAGAGTAAAAGGACAGCTAGACAACCCTCCCCCACACAGTGATAGCAAGAGGATGCCTCTGGATGGATGGGCTGGCCAAGTAAGCAGTGCTCTCTCCGGGGCTGTGGCCTCCACCAGGCAAAAGTGAGTGCTCCACCCTTGCTTGAGGACAAGGAGGAGGAAGAGGATCCTGCCTGCTGAGAAAAAACATGTCCCAAGAAATGTCCCAGTGCCCCTATGTCCACATTGTTAACACATGACCTTGCCAGGGAGGTGCCCGGCCTGCTAGAGGAGGAAGGGCCTGGATGCAAAGGATCCTTAGCAGCAGCCCACGTGGACTGCCGGAGGTGGGAGAGGGGAGGGGCTGCCTCTGAGGATGCTGAACGTGTTGGGGGTGGGGTGAGGACAGAATCCAAGTTGGATGAAGGAGAGTTTATTGTCGTGGTCACAGGATTTAACACATTGGTAAAGTCCCTGGTGACGGTGCTCATCTGCTAAGAGAATGCATTCTGGGAACTTTGGACAAACGGATGGTCCACACAGCAAAAAACAGAAAACCCAGAACTTCTGAGGCAGGGAGTAGAGCAGGGGACCAAAGACTCAGAGAAGTGCCCATGCTGGAGTGCTCTGAATGTGAAAATCCAGAACAATTTCCATCCACTGTGCTCATGGGAAGCCTGGAGGACTCCTGTTTACCTGGCATGTAAAGAAGGCCCTGTGAGAAAGCAGCAGAATGGGAAGAAGCTCAAGTATGCCTGTTTCTGAAGGCCGGAGCTGCAGATAGGAGATGCTGTTTTTGAAATGGGCTCCCAGGAGTAATGGGAAGAAAAATCCTGAAATAATATATCCCAAGTGGAGGGCTCTTAACTGTCAGGAGCATGGAAGGTGCAATGATGGAAATAATTAGAGAAGTCACAATGCAACTCGGGACCTAAGCCACAGAGAGCTATGCCTGTGGCTCATAGAATAAGGGGTTCTGAGAAGCAAACAACATGGACAGCCAACCTGGATACGGCTGGATTTGTATGATTACAACAAGTGAACATTAAAAACAAGGAAGGATGACCTGGAGGTTGAAATGAGCCAGTCCATTGAAAATCAGGCTTCTCTGCCCAATTTGCAGAACCAAGCCACTTCTCAGACCCTGAAGCCATTACTAGAAGGAGACACCAGGTTCCAATGAGGAAGGACCTTTCAACCCCACAGCAAGTGCAATGATTCTTTCTGGTGTTCCCCATAGATATTTACGGCCTCTGGAGTTTGCTGTGACTGACAATTTTGTAAAATATGTAAAGGTTTGCAGGAAATATATTCTCTGTCATAACTACTTAACTCTGCTGTTGTAGCTCAAAAGCATTCACAGACAATCCATAAATGATGAAGGAGGCTGGACCTGTTTTGAGTGCCCTAGGACCCAAGACACCCTAATCTCCTAGAGGTACCTGTGGTTGCAATTACTAACTGGAAAATCACAATATGGATGCCTAGTGTTCAGAAGCAAAGCAATGACACAGCAGGGAAGTCTCAACATTTAAAAGAGGCTCCTGTAGAGTACTGAGCCCTGGCAGAGATGGGGCTTCCAGTCATGGTAGGGCAGTGATCACACAGCCTCAGAGCTCCCATTACAGGGTGTGCTCCTCACCCTCTAGGTCATTAGAAAGGTAGGCCTGGCAGTGCGTAAACACAGGTGGTTCTTCTAGGATGGGCTGGAGCAGGGCTACAGGAAACCAAGAAGCTGCATAAGCAGTTGGCCCCAATCCCCATGACACTACATGGCTGTACCCCCTCACCCTCAGCTCACACCTGTGGCTACTGGGAGGGTCCCTGATGGCCCCCATAGAGCAAAGAAGCCACTGAGCAGCCAAGGAGGGGAGAGTAGGCTCCAAACCATGGAACCCCACTGCCATCACATCCAACCACCCAGAAGCCACAGGCAGGGTAGGACCCACTTCTGATTCTTCAACCAGCAGCTGAGACACCACTTGGAGATGACACACTAGAGGATGGGGCACCAATTGTTGGGACATTGTCATCTGCTCATTTTGGGTCAGCAACCTAGGACCGTGTCCAAATCTGGTCCCTCTGTCATTTGCAGGTTATCCTGGCCTGCTGTTGCTCTATAAAGGAACAGAACTTGACACAGAGATAGAGAACCCATGGCCTGCAAAGATCAAAGTGCCTCCCACCTTCCCTTTCTAGAAAGGGTTTGCCGACCCCTGTCTACATAGTGACTATTCTCTATGATGCTGTCTCCCCAGTAGGAAGAACAGGCAGGGCTGGGACTCAAGGGAAGAAGTGGACGCCTCTACTCACCAGTGTTCCCAGGGTCATCCTGGGGGACACGGTGCTTCCCATCCCCTCTGCACAGTTTCTTTGAAAAGACTAGGGTGTGTTTGCTGGAGTGTGTCCTCAGGCAAGGGGTAGAGAGTGGCAGGTGGTGGAGGAGGTGGTGATGTTACTGGGTTACTGGTGGAGAGTCTTGCCCAGGATCAGCCCAGCCGCAGAAGCAGAAGTCAGTAGTGTGGGCCTGATGCCGGTAGTGGGGCCTGGAAGTGGCTCCGCTGTTCTGCAGCTGTGGGCCCAGGGAGCACTGATTGTGCCCAACCCGGCTCTGTTCATCTGTGAGCTGGATTCCAATAGCATCGTCAAGTTCAGGTGAGGATTAAGCAAGTTCATGCACCGGGAGAGCTCAGAACTGCAGTACCTGGTTCGCGGTAAGCACTGTGTGTGTCAGCCTATTGTCATCTGCTGGTGCAGGTAAGGGTCACAGATGAGTCCAGTCAGGAGGCAGCTTGGAATCAGGGCTTTGGGCTTAGAAAGTGAGCTTTCTGTAGGACCACTTTGAAATTTAGCCTGTAATGGGCAGTTTTGCTCCTAATCGCTCTTGAGAGACAAGCCATAAAACATTGCTTATCCCTAAACTGAGAGCAGAAAGGGCTGAGGGGAGGAATGCTGGCCCTGGCTCCCCCTGCCATGGGCCCACTCTGCCAGCTGATGACCGACGCAGACGGACGGAGGATGTTCCAAAGTCGAGGCTCAGGGCTGCTGCCTTTTCTCCTTCTGTTTCTTAGTTTAAAAAAGTTTATCCCAGAGTCTCTGTTACTACAGATTCCCTTACACTCTGCTGTGGGCTAATCTTTAGGATAAACATCACCTTTTTTGAGTGTTTTTCTCCTTCAGGTATCCTCTTTCATCTTGAAACCAGGAAGAAACATATGGTCTCATTCAATGCTGAAAAATGCATCCCTTGCTCATTTTTAAACCTTTTCATCTTCCCTTTGTTTTCTGCCTAAATGTCTCAATTTGTGTTTTTCTTTTTCTTTCAGGGATGGCAGATGCTTAAGTATGTGCAGTCTGTGAAGCGGGTTGTAAATATGATATTATTATTATGACTATCCCTGATAAGAAAGGCATGTCCTCTGCACCTCCAGTCCTGGGCCACTGCCATGCAGCCCCATTCAGATGACCAACTGCAGCCACTTGGAGCAATGATAGAGGATGACCAGCAATCAACCTATTTGGATGAAGGCCTTTGGTGGGCAGGCAGAGAAGAAACCTCTTAAGAGAAGGAAGCATTGCTAGGGTGTGGGAGCCTCCATCTGCTGGTGCCTCAGTCCCATTTTTGACCAATTTATTCAACAAACATTTATCAAGGAATGTCTTTGTCCCAGACTCCATCCTACGCATGGGGCATGCAAGAAAGACAGGTCCCTGTACCCATGGAGCTCCCGTGCAGGAGGCAAAACAGGAAATGAACAATTAATTCATGAACAGTGAATTTCAATTAATAATGAACAGTGTAATTTCAGATCATACTAAGTGGTGTAAAATAAAGTGTGTCGATGTGATAGCAAGGGACTAGGGACTATGGAGCATCAGGGATGGCTCTCTGTAAGGAGACCATGTTTGAGTTGAGCCTTGAATGCAGAGAAGAAATCTACTGAGTAAAAACTAGTGGAAGAACCGCTTCTGTTCAACATAGCAATGGAACTCCTAGTCAGGGCAATTAGGCCAGAAAAACAAGTAAAAGGCACCCCAGTTGGAAAGGAAGAAGTAAAATTATCTCTGTACTCAGGCGACATGATCTTATATGCAGAAAATCCTAACAATTCTACAAACCCCCCCCATTAGAACTAATAAGTGAATTTGACAAGTTGCAGGATATAAAATCAACATGCAAAAATCAACGGACATGAATAATTCCAAAAGAAAATTAAGAAAACAATTCAATTTACTATAGCATCAAAAATAGTAAAGAACAGAAATAAACTTAAATGAAGAGACAAAATATTTGTACACCGAAAATTATAAAAATTGCTGAAAAATTAAAGCAGACACAAGTAGATGCAGACACCAGGTCACCAGGTGTTTGCTCATGAATCAGAGGGCTTAATATTGTTAAGATGGCCTTACTTTCCAAAGCGATCTATAGATTCAATGCAACTCCTATCAAAATTCTAATATTTTTGTAGAAATAGAAAAATTTATACTAAAATTCGTATGGAATCTCAAGGGACCTCAAATAGCCAAAACAATCTTGAAAAAAAGAACACAATTAGAGATATCACACTTCCTGATTTCAAAACTTTCTGCAAAGCTACAGTAGAGTAATCAAAACAGTATTGTACTGACATGAAGATAGGCATGTAGACCAAGGGAACAGTGTAGACAGCCCAGAATTAAACCCTCACATGTAGGGCAGATGATCTTTAACCAAGTTGCTAAGACCGTTCAATGGAAAAAGGACAATCTCTTCAACAAATGGTGTTGGGAAAACTGCACATCTACATGCAAAAGAACCTTACATCATATATAAGAAATTAACTCAAAATGGATCAAAAACCTAAACATAAACCCAAAACTATAAAACTCCCAGGATAAAACATAAGGGAAAAGCTTCATGACATTGGATTTGGCAATGATTTATTGAATATGAAAAAGTAAAAGTGTAGACAGCAAAAGAAAAAACAGATAAGTTGGACTACAGCAATATTAAACACTGCGCATCCAAGGATACACCAGAGTGAATAGGTAACCTATGAAATGGGAGAAAATGTTGAAATATACATAAGGGGCTAAAATCCAGAATAAACCTAACCAGAGTTGCTTCTTTCTGCAGAAAGCCGGGGGCCTGTCCTTTTCTTGTTTAAAAGGATGAAATGCAAGGCCTGGAAACGAGCTAAAGGCGCGTCAACACCAAAATCAAGATGTTTTCTTTGAGGTGATTGAAGAATTGGAGAAGAACAACTACAGGATTCGGTGATCTTAGTGCTGGTCCCATTTGCTCTATCAAATTATTTCATGTTTATCTTCTGGGAGTTCCTGAGCTAGGAGGGCTGTTGGAGGCCTGGGAGAAGGGCCTTCCAGGCTGGGGGGCTAGCATCACACAGGCTTGACAGGAGAGGGGGCCCCTAGTCCAAAGAAGTAGCAGAAGGCTGGGTGTGGTGGCTCACGCCTATAAGCCCAGAACTTTGGGAGGCCAAGGTGGGTGGATCACTTGAGGCCAGGAGTTGGAGACCAGCCTGGCTCACATAGCAAAACCATAAATATTTTTAGATTCCATTAAAAATACAAAAGTTAGCCTGGTGTGGTGGCACGTGCCTGTAATCCCAGCTACTCAAGAGGCTGAGGCAAGAGAATCACTTGAACCCGGGAGGCAGAGGTTGCAGAGAGCCGAGATTGAGCCATTGCACTCCAGTCTGGGCAACAGAACCAGACTCCATCTAAAAAAAACAAAAGGTAGCAGAGAAAAGCCAGCGAAGCAGGAAGGCAGAGGAGGTGAAAGAGGAGAGCAGGCAGGGACCAGATGGCACAGAGCCTAGCAGCCACGGTCAAGGGTGCTGCTGGTTTAGAAAGCTGGGGCATAAGGGAGACAGATGAGTGTTCTTAAAGTCCAGGTGGCCTGGGGAAAAGAGAAAGCATGGGGGTCGTTCAGCCAGGCTGGACTGGGTCCCACCCATGTGCCACCCACAGTGTGGCCTCTGCCTCTCCCTCCCAGCAGGTGCCCCTGATTTCCCTCGGACGCTAAGCTGTGGGGTAAGTGGAGACTTTGAGTCTTCATTTGCCAAGTCCACATGTCCCTGTCTCTTGGCAGGGACCCCCGGCCAGCTCAGGGGTAAGAATGCACTGATGGGCAGCGGTGAAGTCCCCTGTGAAGAGCCCTGATTGGATTTCTGAGGCGTCTTTAGCCTGAGGGCCCCAGCGAGGCCCTGGCCAGGGACCTTTATCCGCATGCCTCTCACTCCCTTGATTGAATCTATCGATTCCCTGTCTATCACCACCTTCCCCAAGACACAAGGATGGGATGGTTTAAATGATCTACTTATTTCAAGCCACTAGGTCCTGACAAAGAAGCCAATAGGTGAATGTTAGAAAGTTTTCCCCTAATTATTCAGGCTCTCTGAAGAATAGTCTGAAATATCTTGCTGTGAATGGAGCCAAGGTGGAGATGAGGCTGGAGCTAGAGGAAGGGTTCTCTGAACCACCTGCTCTCCTGCATGGGTTTCCCCAGGGCACAGGTGTATTTAATTCACCTGTAGTCAGTGAATGTTGGTGGAGTGCCTCTGCTACATCGAGTACTGGTCTAGCTGCAGGGACGCAGAGATGGAAAACCATGTGGCCTTGGACCCTTCAGCTACTTGCAATCTATTGAAAGGGCGGAGTGTTTAGGGCATAATTAGAGCTATAGTTTAAGGATAGATAGACCAGGTTAGGAACGCAGTGAAGAGGAAGTTCATGGAAAGGATACAGAAAGAGAGCTGGAAATAGGGGGGAACACTGTGGCTTACACCTGTAACCCCAGCACTTTGGGAGGCCAAGACAGGCGGATCACTTGAGGTCGGGCACTTGAGACTAGCCTGATCAACATGGAGAAACCCCATCTCTACTAAAAATACAAAATTAGCTGAGCATGCTGGTGGGTGCCTGTAATCTCAGCTACTCGGGGGGCCAAGGCAGGAGAATTGCTTGAAGTCAGGAGGCGGAGATTGCAGTGACTCGAGATCACACCGTTGCACTCCAGCCTGGGCAACAAGAGCAAAACTCCATCTGAAAAAAAAAAAAAAAAAAAAAAAAGATGGAGAGCTGGAAATGTACACCAGGGTGAGGATATTTGATGCTTAAGAATTTTTAATGAATTATTCCTCTTTTTATTGTTTCTTTGAGTAAAAAATAAACCTTTACGAAATTTTTAAAATAAAGATTTTTATAGGTCACACTCTGATAATAACAAATGACATTAAAATAAATAGTAAAAAGATAGCCCTGGCCAGGTGTGGTGGCTCATGCCTATAATCCCAGCACTTTTGGGAGGTCGAGGCAGGCAGATCACTTGAGCTCAGGAGTTTGAGATCAGCCTTGTCAACATGGAGAAACCCCATCCGTACCAAAAATACAAAAAATTAGCCAGGTGTGGGGGTGCACACCTGTGGTCCTGCCTACTCAGGGAGGCTGAGTTGGGAGTTCTCACTTGAGCCTGGGAAACAGAGGTAGTGAGCCAAGATCGCACACCACTGCACTCCAGCCTGGGTGCAGAGTGAGACTCTGTCTAAATAAATAAATAAAGGAAAATAGAATAAAAGCTGGCCCCACTAGGAATGCTCTGTGTCTTGATTGGGATGATGTTTACTTGAATAGACACATTTGTCAAAACTCCTTGAATGGGACACTGCCCCTCCAACACCAAGAATAAATAAGCTCCATTTCCCATCACCCCAGCTTCTTCTTTCTCCCCTCTTCCTCTCTGTATATTTTGCCTCAGTAAAAAAAATGTATTATGGTTTCTGAAGCCAACCACTTCCTCCTCCTCTCTTGTGAACAGTCAAGCAAAGAATGAATTTAGATTTTATTGCAGTACCAAGGCCTCTCTCATTAAATTACTCCCACCATCTTTTGTCTCTCCTGGTAAGTGAGCTTAATTATCTCTTGCTCCTTGTACTCTTGAAAACTGCCTCATGTGCTTCTGACTTGGGCAATGTTAATGCTTTGGGCAGCTTTAGGTTTCCTGACTGTTGCCTACACTCCAGACCTCATCCCCAGCCCATCCCCATCCTCATCTCCGCCCAGCGCTTCCCATCTTCCCACATTCCTGTTCTCATCCCTTGTTCTGTCTGCACCTATTTGCTCACTGACTTTCCCGTACTTTCTACTTCTACTGAAATCCTGATTGTATCCAGTCATGCTTTTCTTATTTTTTTAAAAACTGAAATGTCTGTAATTCCAACACTTTGGGAGGCTGAGGTGGGTGGATCGCTTGAGCCTAGGAGTTTGAGACCAGCTTGGGCAACATGGCAAGGCCCCATCTCTATAAAAAACGCAAAAATTAACTGGGTGTGGTGGTGGGTGCCTGTAATCCCAGTTACTCAGGGAGAATGAGGTACGATAATTGCTTGAACCTGGGAGGCGGAGGTTGCAGTGAACTGAGATCATGCCACTGCACTCCAGCCTGGGCAACAGAGTGAGACTTCGTCTCAAAACAAACAAACAAACACACACACACACACACACACAAACAAAAACCCCTGAAATGTGATGATGACCATTGTGTCCTTATCAACAGCCCTTGCTTGCCAGCTCACATTAGTTGCGGTGGGAGCGTGGGCAGCCAGGAATATTGGGCGTTCCCCTGGCCTGTGCAATTTGAATGATGGATCCAAAACTGCACAATTCACCACGAACAGCCATGTAAGAAAGGAGCCTTTCATTTCTTCATATGGGCCCCTGGTTACATGTGATGCAGGTGACAATTACACATATCTCCTTAGCAGTTTGGAAAATTCTAATGAAGAGAGGAGTTTGAGTCCCTTCACACTGAACTGAAACAATTAATTCTCTATAAAAATTCTGCATGATGGATCATGTTGCATTTCAAACTCTACAGACTGTCTCATATAAATGTCCCTTCCTTCTTTTTTCCTTCTTTTCCTCCTTCCTTCCTGGAAGGCCGGCTTTCGCCCCCTCCTTCCGTCGCCTCCATTCCTTCCCTTCCTTCCTCCGTCCCTCCCTCCCTCCTCCCTCCCTCTCTCCCTCCCTCCCTCCCTGCCGTCCTTCCTTCCTTCCTTCCTTCTCCCTTCCCTTCCTCCGTCCCTTTCTCCTTTCCTTCCTTCCTTCTTTTTTCCTTCCTTCCTTCCTTCCTTCCTTCCTTCCTTCCTTCCTTCCTTCCTTCCTTCCTTCCTTCTTTCCTTCCTTCCTTCTTTCCTTCCTTCCTTCCTTCCTTCCTTCCTTCCTTCCTTCCTTCCTTCCTTCCTTCCTTCCTTCCTTCCTTCCTTCCTTCCTTCCTTCCTTCCTTCCTTCCTTCCTTCCTTTCTTCTGATGAAGTCTTGCTTTGTCACCCAGGCTGGAGTACAATGGCACAATCTCGGTTCACTGCAACTTCTGCCTCCCGGGTTCAAGAGATTCTGGTGTCTCAGCCTCCTGAGTAGCTGGGATTACAGGCACTCGCCACCACGCCTGGCTAATTTTTGTGCTTTTAGCAGAGACAGGGTTTTGCCATGTTGGCCAGGCTGGTCTAAAACTGCTGACCTCAGGTGATCTACCCTCATCAGCCTCCCAAAACGCTGGGATTACAGGCATGAGCCTCAGCACCCAGCCTTTTTAAAAATATATGTATAATTTCAACTTTTGTTTTAGATTCGGAGGTACATGTGTAGGTTTGTTACCGGGGTACATTGTGTGATGCTGAGGTTTAGGGTACAATTGATCCCATCACCCAGGAACTGAGAATAGTATCCAATAGGTAGTTTGTCAGCCCTTTCCACCTCCTTTCTTCTCCCCTTTAGTAATTCACAGTGTTCATCATTGCCATGTTTATGTTTATGTCTACCCTATGTTTAGCTCCCACTTATAAGTCAGAACATGTTGTATTTGGTTTTCAGTTCTTGTGTTAATTCACTTAGGATAATGGCCTCCAGCTGCATCCATACTGCTGCAAAGGACATGATTTCCTTCTTTTTCATGGCTGCATACTATTCTGTAGTGTATAGGTACCATAGTAAATGTCTGTTTCTTTTCCCTGAGTCTTTTGGGGCCCCATATAAAAGGGTCTGCAGGAAAGTTAACCAGCAACAGCATCGGGACTGGGGAAGGGCAAAGCTCATGGGGATCTTGGCTGGGGGAAGTGCTGGAAGCCCCCACCTTCAGTTGGGCTGGGGGCTCAGGCTGAAAGAGAAAAATGGAGTTAATCCTGGGAGTCTTGGAGGTGGAGAGGACAAGACATTGCTAGATCACTGTAAGAAGGTGATAAATGCTTGTCCTGGCTCAATGTTTTGTGCCAGGGTTGTGTTCTGAGATATAGGAGAGTTAACTAAACTGGGACTGTGGATTAGTTATCTGTTGCTTTGTAAACAATTACTCCCAAAACTTAGTGACTTAAAACAACAAACATTTATTATCTCACATGTTTCTGAGGATCAGGATTCTGGGAGCAGCTTAGCTCCCAGAATCTGTCACAAGGTTGCAGGCAAGCTATTGACTGGGGCTGCAGTCTTGTAAGACTTGTAAGAGCTGGAGGTAGATGGGCCTCCTGGCTCATTTACGTGGCTACTGGCAAGAGGCTTTGGTCCCTCACCACATGGGCCTCTCCACCACATGAGCCTCTCTACCACATGGGCCTCTCCACCACACGGGTCTCTCCACCACACGGGTCTCTCCACCACACAGGCCTCTCCACCACATGGGTCTCTCCACCACACGGGTCTCTCCACCACACGGGCCTCTCCACCACGTGGGCCTTTCCACCACATAAGCCTCTCCACCACACGGGCCTCTCCACCACATAAGCCTCTCCACCACACAAGCCTCTCCACCACATGGGCCTCTCCACCACACAAGCCTCTCCACCACACAAGCCTCTCCACCACACGGGTCTCTCCACCACACAGGCCCCTCCACCACACGAGCCTCTCCACCACATGGGTCTCTCCACCACACGGGCCTCTCCACCACACGGGCCTCTCCACCACACGGGTCTCTCCACCACAGGAGCCTCTCCACCACACGGGTCTCTCTACCACAGGAGCCTCTCCACCACATGGGCCTCTTCACCACATAAGCCTCTCCACCACATGGGTCTCTCCACCACACGGGCCTCTCCACCACACGAACCTCTCCACCACACGGGTCTCTCCACCACATGAGCCTCTCCACCACACGGGTCTCTCCACCACATGAGCCTCTCCACCACACGGGTCTCTCCACCACACTAGCCTCTCCACCACACGGGTCTCTCCACCACACGGGCCTCTCCACCACGTGGGCCTTTCCACCACATAAGCCTCTCCACCACACGGGCCTCTCCACCACATAAGCCTCTCCACCACACAAGCCTCTCCACCACATGGGCCTCTCCACCACACAAGCCTCTCCACCACACAAGCCTCTCCACCACACGGGTCTCTCCACCACACAGGCCCCTCCACCACACGAGCCTCTCCACCACATGGGTCTCTCCACCACACGGGCCTCTCCACCACACGGGCCTCTCCACCACACGGGTCTCTCCACCACAGGAGCCTCTCCACCACACGGGTCTCTCTACCACAGGAGCCTCTCCACCACATGGGCCTCTTCACCACATAAGCCTCTCCACCACATGGGTCTCTCCACCACACGGGCCTCTCCACCACACGAACCTCTCCACCACACGGGTCTCTCCACCACATGAGCCTCTCCACCACACGGGTCTCTCCACCACATGAGCCTCTCCACCACACGGGTCTCTCCACCACACTAGCCTCTCCACCACACGGGTCTCTCCACCACAGGGATCTCTCCACCACACGAGCCTCTCCACCACACGGGTCTCTCCACCACATGGGCCTCTCCACCACATGATCCTCTCCACCACACGGGCCTCTCCACCACACGGGTCTCTCCACCACATGGGCCTCTCCACCACACGGGTCTCTCCATCACATGGGCCTCTCCACCACATAAGCCTCTCTGCCACACGAGCCTCTCTGCCACACAGGCCTCTCCGCCACACAGGCCCCTCCGCCACACGAACCTCTCCACCACACGGGCCTTTCCACCACACGAACCTTTCCACCACACGGGCCTCTCCACCACATAAGCCTCTCTACCACATGGTTTCTGAGGGAGGAAGAGACAGAGAGGGAGAGAGAGAGGAGACCGAGATGGAAACTGCTGCCTTTATAACCTAATATTGGAAGTGGCACATCATCACTTCTCTCAACTACTGTTGATCACTCCCACCAAATACAGTGCTACGTGGCGAGGGACAGCCAAGTCCCAGAGAGGGGGCTCACTGGAGGCCAGCTACCACAGACTGGGTGTCTCTTGTTGATTCAATCTCTTATTCAAAAAATGGGTGGGGGTGGTGGTTCACACATATAATCCCAGCACTTTGGGAAGTCGAGGGGCAGGGTGTGGGGGGTATTATTTGGAGTCAGCAGTTCTAGACCAGCCTCTTCAACATGGTGAAACCCCATCTCTACAAAATATACAAAAATAAGCCTGGCTTGGTGGCGCACAATTGTAATCCCACCAGCTCCTCGGTGACGTTCCTGCATCCCACACTCAGCCCACTCAGGTCCTGCCCTCTCTGCAACACTCTCCCCAGGCGTTTCCATGTCCCGCATCTTAGCTCAACTAAGACTTCACGGAGTGGACTTTCCTGGCAGTCCTCTTGGGAGACCCCTCTCTCCTTATGTCCTTTATCCCAAAGGCTGTTTACTTTCTCTCCATACCCCTTGTTCACCTTACTTGGTGCCCCAGGAGCCTGACTTCTAGGTACCTTCTCCCAGGATCCAGGATGATGGGAGCATCTAGAGCCCAAACCTTTTGGCACCAGGAACCAGTTTAATGGAGGACAATTTTTTTCATGGACTGTGGTGGGAGTGGGAATGGTTTCAGGATGATTTAAGTGCATCACATTTATGGTGCACTTTATTTCTATTGTTATTACATTGTAATATATAATGAAATAATTACACAACTCTTCATAATGTCGAATCAGTGGGAGCCCTTCACTTGTTTTCCTGCAACTAGACAGTCTCACCTTCAGGTGATGGGAGACAGTGACAGATCATCAGGCATTAAATTTTCATCAGAAGCTCGCAACCTAGATCCCTTGCATGCACAGTTCACAATAGGGTTTGCGCTCCTATGAGAATCTAATGCTGCCACTGATGTGACAGGAGGTGGAGCCCAGGTGTTCACCTTCTGCTGTGCAGCCTGGTTCCTAACAGTCCACAGATCGGTAGTGGTCTGTGGTCTGGGGGTTGGGGACCCCTGGTCTAGAGCCATTTGTATCCATTAGGGCCCTTTGGCTGCAAGTGGCAGACACCTAACTCAATCCAAACAGGGACTTCGTGGTTGGCTCTGTGGGGTGTTCTCAGACAAAGGAGGGACTGGGGACCAGAAGTAAAGAGGATGAGTCCAGGGTCTTACCAGGAGGTCTCAGCAGCAGGAACTGGGGGGCAGCCTGTGCAGGCCCCATCCTGGCATCCACAACACATCTGGTCTTTGCATTTGAGGGAGAAGAATGCACAGAGCCATGGCAGCTTCATGATGCTACACACAAGGAGCTGGATTCCAAGGTCATGCAGCGTGTCCACTGTCACATGGCCAGCAGGTGCAGAGGAAGGGTGCCTCTCCCAGCCCACAGGCTCCCAGGCTTAGATTTTCCTACTGTGACAGAGCTCTCAAATCTCAGATGTTCTCAAGCTACTGTCATGATTTTTATCATTTGCATTATACAATCTCTTCTATTACTATTTTTAATTCTTATGTTTCATATGCTAGTTTTATTTTTGTCTAATGTACAAGTACTCTTATACTATTAAAATTAGCAGCACAGGCTGGGTGTGGTGGCTCATGCCTGTAATCCCAGCACTTTGGGAGGCTGAGGCAGAAGGATCACTTGAGGCCAGAAGTTCGAGACCAGCCTGGGCAACACAGTGAGGCCTCATCTCTATTTAAAAAAAAAAAAAAAAAAAAAAAAAAAAAAAAAAAAGCAGCAATAATTTGTGAAAAGACTCAAATCATCTTTGGAGCCTTGTTTTGGGAAACACTGCACCATAACTTAATTTTTTTTTCTATCTTGGGGGTGATGTAGACTGATTATTTGCAGTCACTTTTAGCAAAGAACCCTTGTTATTCACTGGAATCATTTGCAGAAGAAGTAGGGGTGGCTCTTCTGGGAAAGGAGTGTGGGGACACTCATCCTCATTGGCTCAGAACTGAGGGGTTTCCTGGGACGCGGGACTATCGGTGTTAAAACTGGAGAGTTCTGGACAATCCCGGATATTTGGTGACCCTGGAGAGCAAATTGGAGGATTAGAGTCCAGCCCACCTGGTTTCCAAGCCCTCACCATGTGGCAAATGTGAGGATGCTTCCTTGGATCCGGGTACATGAATGAAGGGGGTCTGTGTCAGGAAAGCAGAAGCAGTAGCCGGAGGTCAGTGTGTGATGAGTATTATGGGTGGACACCTCCGCCTGGGCAACTTCCAGGGCTGCAGAGACCGGAAAGCTGAAACCTACATTTCCCAGGCTCCTGGATGTGTAGGAGTTGAGGCCCCTACTTCAGTTAATGCCTCCGGCCGGTGGCACAGTGGAAAGGGTTGTTTTCTGCGTCAGCGTTCCAGGGCATGGCCATTCAGTTTGTGGGTTTGTTCCAGGGATTTGGGGGCTGATCGGGGGAAAATCTGACCACGAAGTGCAGTAGCACACACTCGCTTCACTGGGCAGTACTTTGACAGGTTTGCAAGCAGGGAAAGTCCCTCACAGCAAAAGCCAGGGAGGGCAAGGGAACTCTGGGGACAGGGGCTTGTGTGACGAAGTGATGTTGCTTAGCAGTATAACCTGCCAGGGAGTCTCTGGGTGAGGGTGTCCCAAGGGCAGAGAAATTTTGGGGGCCCTATAATGACAAGGCGTTCTATCTTATGCATGAGTAAGAGCTGCCACAGGAGGTTTTGCAGGGTAGGCAAAGCAAGCAGGCTCTAAATGGCAAAAAATATCTTTGGGTTATTTTAAAAATAATTGCGTATGTAAAAATTTGAGTTTGACACCGGTGGACTTTCGAGGTAACGGGCCTCTCAGTTTGCTGTGAAGAAAGAAATGGGCCAGGCGCAGTGGCTCACGTTTGTAATCCCAACACTTTGGGAGGCTGAGGCAGGCAAATCACCTGAGGTCAGGAGTTTGAGACTAGCCTGGCCAACATGGTGAAACCCTGTTTCTACTAAAAATACAAAAATTAGCAAGGTGTGGTGGCATGTGCCTGTAGTTCCAGCTACTTGGGATGCTGAGGTAGGAAAATTGCTTGAACCCTGGAGGCGGAGGTTGCAGTGAGCCGGGATTATACCAGTGCACTCCAGCCTAGGTGACAGAGTGAGGCTCTCTCTGAAGGGGAGAAAAAAGAAGAAGAAGGAGGAGGAGGAGGAGGAGGAAGGAAGGGAGGGAGGGAGGGACAGCCCAGGGACCAATACTCAGAGGCTATCTTTGGCTTCTCTGTGTAACAGTGGGGTGGGGGTGCATTTTGGAAGCAGCTGCTTCTTGACCCCTGGTGTGTCCTTCAACTCAGCAGTTCCTCCCCCTGCTCCCCCAGCCAGCCCCCTACCCCATTTCCCTGGAGTGCCTGGTTATGTGGTTTATTTATGTCCTGGTGGATCAGTTCTGGGGTCCTATTCTGGGTGTCACTTCTGAGGACCTAGACTACAGCCTGCACCCCTGCACTTCTCATGATTTTGGTGGGACCCTAGTTCCCTGTATTTAATCCTTTTCTGCCTAACATGGCTAGTGCGGTTCCTGGCATCTGGAACTAAACCCTCCTAAGACAAATAATAGCTGACATCTGGTTTTGGTGCCAGGGAGACAGTGGCCAGCACCGGGGGCTCTGGAGGGCTCTGCTTAGCTCCTGCCATGTAGGCTTGGCCAGTGTCTAGAGTTTCGGTGAAAGAGATTCTTATGTAAGATAATTTGAGTCTTGGCTGTTGGCTCATTTAACAAAAACAAAAACAAAGGAGAGAGGGCCAAATGAAACATGTCTGTTGGTGAGGACACTAATCTGCAAGGGCGGCTATAACACAGTATGCTAGACAAGGCGCTTTGACAGCTGAAATGGATTGTCCTGCAGTTCTGGAGTCCAGGAGTCCGAAATCAATGTGGCAGCAGGATTGGTTCCTTTTGACGGCTGTGAGGGAAGGCTGAGTTCCAGGCCTCTCTTCTTGGCTTGTAGATTGGCTTGTAGATGGGCCATATTCTCCTTGCATCTTTCCTCTATGTGTGTTTCTGTGCTCAAATTTCCTTTTTTTTTTTTTTTTTAGTGAGGACACTGGTCATATTTGATGAGGGCCCACTGGAATCACCTCATTTTACATTTTTTTTTTTTTTTTTTTTTGACAGAGTCTCACTCTGTTGCCCACGCTGGAGTGCAGCAGCACGATCTTGGCTCACTGCGCCTTTGCCTCCCAGGTTCAAATGATTCTCCAGCCTCAGCCTTCTGAGTAGCTGGGATTACAGGTGCACACCACCATACCTAGCTAATTTTTTTTGTATTTTTAGTAGAGACAGGCTTTCACCATGTTGTCCAGGCTGGTCTCGACCTCCTGACCTCAAGTGATCCACCTTCCTCAGCCTCCCAAAGTGCTATAATTATAGGCACGAGCCACCATGCCTGGCCTTCATTTTACTTTGATTACCTCTGCAAAGAAGGGCACATTCTGAGATACCGGAGGTTAGGATTCCAAGAAAGGAATTTTGAAAGGGACACAGTTCAACCCAGGACAGTGAGACGCATGGAATGGGCTCCAGGTCATGGCTGCTGGAGTATCCAGGGCTAATGACCAGCTAAAGGAAAGAAGGGCTGAAGAAGAGCAAATTTGCACAGGCTGCCTAGGCACCCTCCCATTTAGGAAGCCTGCCCCAGAGGTCCCTGTGTGAGAGCCAGCTTTGAAATGCACCTTCCCCGGCTGGGTGCAGTGGCTCACTCCTGTAATCTCACTCTGGGAGGCCAAGGCAGGCAGACCATGAGGTCAAGAGTTTGAGATCAGCCTGGCCAACATAGTGAAAGCCCGTCTCTACTAAAAATACAAAAATTAGCTGGGCATGGCGGCGCATGCCTGTAGTCCCAGTTACTTGGGAGGTTGAGGCAGAAGAATCGCTTGAACCTGGGACACAGAAGTTGTGGTGAGTCAAGATTGTGCTACTGCACTCCAGTCTGGGCAACAGAGTGAAACTCAATCTAAAAAAAAAAGAAAGAAAGAAATGCACCTTCCTGGCCCAGGCCAAGGACTGTGCTGTGTGACGATGTGTGAACCAGAAAACACCCATTGGCATACCAGCGACACACCTCACAGACCTGAGACTGTCTTCTCCTCCTATAAGTAAGTCAGCAAGTTTCAGGATCAGAGCAACCAGGCAGGTGACAGGTCAGCGATGTCCCCTCTGCATAGTCTGCAGGATGCCCGGGGCAGATTAGCTGGGCAGGGAGATCACAGAGCAACCAGGCCCTAAACTGCTCCAGTGAGGAGGCAGAACTTTTCCTCCCTGCCCTTTTCAAACTTGCTGTGGTGGATTCCTTTTTTTAGTCAAAGGAAGACTGATGATTTCATTATTTGTGTCACTCAGCAATAAATCTCGGAGTTGCAGCTAAAGTGAACTCTTTCTCCATGCTGCATCTTCTGCTCTGTTATTCATCATGTTTAATCATTCGCTTACCTTGGGCCACTGCCGGCCTTGGGGAGGGCAGGGTTCTATGGACTTGGGACAGTTTTACACTTTAGAGACTGAGGGGAGGGGACTGCGGTAGAAAGAGACAGGGCTGGGGTGGGAGTGTCATGGCTCAAGGAGCCAGTGAAGCTTCAACAGAGGCAACAGAATGACCAATAAAAGCAAGTGACAGCAAAACCCTCCTGGGACTTCAAAGCCTGGCCCTGTTTGCCAATAAAATCTCTCATAAAAGGGGTCCGCCAAAAAGAAAAGGAGAGAAATGGCTGAAGGGTTCTCTGCAGAGGGAAAGTTGAAGAATTTAATTTGAAATGAAATGTGCTCTTGTTTGTGTACACTTAACTTTCTCCCCAAATGAAAGGTTTTGTCTATCACATGAATGTTTCAATAGCAACCACATAATTAAGGTAGCCTGTGCCTCTTCAGTTTCGGAAGCAGCCATTTGTGCTAACATGCTGGGGAAGCACACATTGCTTGGACTGGTTCCTGGGTCTAAGAAGGTAGAAAACAAAACAAAACACAGAGAGAAAGGAAGAAAACACCTCCAAATAGAGCCTTGGCTCCCGCAGGGATGGCATCATCCAGAAAATGTGAGCAGGACCTTCCCTGAGAACCAAGAGGCTTGGGCTTCCTGACATGGGAGAAAGAGAACTTAGGCAGTTTCCAGAAACTCTAAAAATGGAGTCACCAATTCAAATGCCCACGGGGGTCAGGTAGGAGGTATATGTTCGGGAAGGGGTTGGCTGTAGTTTTTCAACACAAATGTGTTTTGTTTGCATAGCAATACATGGGTGTAAATATTTCAGTTCCACAAAGGAATATGCACTCTCAGTTTTCCTGAAATTTATGGCTCTCTTAATTTAACTTTTGTGTTTTTTTTTTTTACTTTTAATAAAGAGATGGTGTATTACTTTTCTACTGCTAGTTAACCAATTGCCACAAATTTAGGGGCTTAACACAGCAACCGTGTCTTATCTTACAGGTTTTCCAACATGATGTGGCTGGGTTTTCCTCTGAGGGTCTGACCAGGCTAACATCAAGGTATCCACCAGGCTTTGGTTCTTATCTGAGACTCAGGTCCTCTTTCAAGTTCACTGGTTGTTGGTAGAATTCATTTGATTCTTATGTTTTCCATGTGGTCCTCCCTGGGTTCAAGCTATTGATAGTGTGTGGAGCCCTTCTCATGCCTTGCATCTCTCTGCCTTCCTTTTTGGCTTTTAAATGTTCATGTAATTGTCTTGAGCCCACCTGGATAATCCCGGATAATATTCCTATTTTAAGATCAGCTGATTATTCAATCTTAATTACATCTACAGAGTCCCTTTCACTCTAAAATGTAACATAATAATGAAAGTTGCATCTGGTGGTGGAGGTTACGGAGACCAACTCAGTGTTGAGAAGTGAAAAATCTGGTTAAAAAGGGATAAGAGACGTGAACAGACATTTCACCAAAGAAGATGTATGAGTGGCAGCTGAGCACATGAAAAGATGCTCAACGTCTTTGTTGATGCAAAGTAAAATCATCATGTGATGCCATGATACACCCAGTATAATCGCTACATTGAGAGAGACTGACAAGACCAAGTGTTGGCAAACATTTGGAACTGACAGAACACTCCTGTTATTGGTGGTAGTTCGAATGGTATCACCACTTTGTAAAAACAGTTCACAGTTTCTTATAAAGTTGAACACACACATCACTGACCCAGTGATCTCACTCCTAAATATTTATTCAAAAGAAATGAAAACATATGTCCACACATAACAGCTTTATTCATCATGAAACAACACAAATCTGCACATCTCCCAGTGAATGGGTAAACACATCAGTGTATGTAGTTACAATGGAATATAATACTACTCAACAGCAATAGAAAAAAAATGATTTACTGATAAAAGCAGCAGGGATGGAGTTCAAAAGTATCACGCAGCCAGTCCCAGGGTACTGTGGCTGCCTGTAGTCCCAGGTCCTGTAGTCCAAGGTCCGTGCCCCACACCAGGTCTCATGCCTGCCCACCATGGAGCCTGACCCCAGTGGCCCTGCTGCCTCTGGCCTCACTGCCATCCCTGAGGGCTGGTTCTGCCAGACATGCAGCCTGTGGTCCAGGCAGGCCTTGTCTCTGCTCCACAACCAGCGCTCTCACTACCAGAACATCCTTGTCTTCTGCAGTAAAACCTACAGCAATATGCTGGTGTTGGATGATGTCATCCCAGGCACAGAGTGGGGTGAGTTCTCCTACCAGGAGATGATACCCAACCTCCCTCTCTGCAGCCACCCCAACCCATGAAAGGTGCTGATCATCAAGGGCAGAGATCTGTGTCTTGCATAAGGTGGGGAAGCACCTCTCCATGGAGTCTGTGGTCCAGTGTGACATTGACAAGGATGTCATCCAAGCCTCTAAGGAGTTCCTGCCAGGCATGGCCAATTGCTACTCTAGTTCAAAGTTGACCCTTCATGTGGGTGATGGTTTTGAGTTCATGAAACAGAACCAGGATGCCTTCGATATTGTCACTGACTTCTCAGACCACATGGGCCCGGCTAAAAGCCTCTTCAAGGAAGCCTATTATCAGCAGATGAAGGTGGCCCTCACAGAGGATGGAATTCTCTGCTGCCAGGGAGAGCACCAGTGGCTGCAGTACACCTTATAAGGAGATGCGGCAGTTCTGTCAGTTACCATGGTGGGTTACACCGACTACATGGTCCCCATCCACCCCTGTGGCCAGACTGGCTTCATGCTGTGCAGCAGAACATGAGCACCCATGTCCCTGGGAGCCTGTGCAGCATCCAACACAGCAGCAGGTGGAGCAGATGCAGCTGAAATACCATAGCCCAGATGCACACCGCACAGCCTTCGTGCCACCTGAGTTTGCCTGCAAGGCCTTGAATGATGGGAGCTGAGCCCCATTGCCACCACCACCACCACCTGGGACCTTGGACCAGGGAGTCTCCAGGGTGCCTTGGTGCCTCCAGCCCTGGGCCAGACCTTCCGCCGGTTCTCACTGATCAACCAAGTGTTATAAGCCCCATAATGCTGCCCAACCTGCCCTGCTGGGTGAACTGTCTGTCTGTGTGTCTGGGTCTTTCTGTGTGGCATTCAACCTTCAAGCCTATACAAGCTGTGCACAGCACTGTCTCTCTCACTTCTGTTACCCTCTTCACTCACTATACACATGTACTTACAACAGCAACAACAACAACAACACATAGTATGTTTAGGATGAAGCCAGGCACAATGTAGATTCCATTTGCATGCAATTCTAGAAAATTCAAAACAAAAGTGAAAAAGCGTAGTGGTTGCCAGGGGCTGATAGTGGAGAGAAGAGATTGACTGCTAAGGGGCAGGAGAGAAATTTTTTGGGATGAGGGAACATTCTGGATTACGATTGTTATGGTGGTTATTTATATAACTGCATACAATTGTCAAAACTCAACAAAATACTCACTTAAAATTGGTGGCTTTTATTGTATGAAATTATATCCTTGTAGAACTGACATTATAGAATTACTATAATGGAAAAATCAGTGCTCCCTGCCAAAATTTCAGGCAACTGTAAAAAAAAGTACAAAAATGTGACTGCGTGCGATGGCTCACTCCTGTAATCCCAGCACTTTGTGAGGCTGAGGCGTGTGGATCACTTTGAGCTCAGGAGTTAGAAACTAGTTTGGTCAACATGTTAAAACCTCATCTCTACAAAAAATACAAAAATCAACTGGGCATAGTGGCTTGTACCTATGGTTGCAACTACTTGGGAGGTTAAGACTGGATGATCACTTGAGCAGAAGTTGAAGTGAGCTGAGATTGCACCACTGTACTCCAGCCTGGGCGACAGAGTGAGACCCTGTAACACACACACACACACACACACACACACACACACACACACACACGAAATACATATATGTGCCAGGCGCAATGGCTCACACCTGTAATCCCAGCACTTTGGGAGGCCGAGGTGGGCAGATCACCTCAGGTCAGGAGTTTGAGAGCAGCCTGGCCAACAAGGCGAAACCCCGTCTCTATTAAAAATACAAAAATTAGCGGGACATGGGGGCACACACCTCTAGTTCCAGCTACTCTGGAGGCTGAGGCAGGAGAATCGCTTGAATCTAGGAAGTGGAGGTTGCAGTGAGCCAAGATTGTGCCACTGCACTCCAGCTTGGGTGACAAAGCAAGACTCCATCTCCAGAAAGAAAAGAAAGAAAGAAAGAAAGAAAGAAAGAAAGAAAGAAAGAAAGAAAGAAAGAAAGAAAGAAAGAAGAAAGAAAGAAAGAAAGAAAGAAAGAAAGAAAGAAAGAAAGAAAGAAAGAAAGAAAGAAAGAGAGGAGAGAGAGAGAAAGAAAGAAAGAAAGAAAGAAAGAAAGAAAGAAAGAAGAAAGAAGAAAGAAAGAAAGAAAGAAAGAAAGAAATTAAAAAGTATATGTAAGTATATAAGTAAATGAAAATAAAACAGACATCCCGGTGTTGTGTGTGCCTACCTGCACTCCCTAAACCCACACTGTGGCTTACTAGGCACTAGATTCCAGCTGTGGGTTACATCTGGAGAGCCCCTTATTGCTCCCCATAGATGACCAAAGCTGTATAGATGATTGTGACTATGAAGACATGTTTATGCATTGTAGAATCAGCTTAATATGTGAAATGGTAGATATTATTCAAGGGTGCTAGTCTAAACCAACAATCAGAGGTTTGTTCAGTGAGAAGTGATTCTACACATGGTCTGTCAAATAGGACCACACTTTTTGCCTCCAGGACTTTGCACATACTGTTCCCTCTGCTGGGATTGCTCTTCCTGTGGCTCTGTGACCAGCCACTTTCTTGTCTGCCTTGGGGTTTTGGCATAAAGTCATCTCAGAAAGGCCCTCACTGACCACCAACCATGCTAATGCAGCCTCCACCCCAATTACTCTCTGACTCAAAGCCATTCTCATTTCTTTCAAAATCTTTTTTTAACTAGCTCGTTTATTGATTTAACTTTTGTTTTCAGAGACAGGGTCTCACTCTCTTTCCCAGGCTGGAGTACAGTGGTGTGATCATAGCTTATTGCAACCCTGAATTCCTGGCCTTAAATAAGGGATCCTCTCACCTCAGCCTCCGGAGTAGTTAGAACTACAAACATGACTATTTTTTTTAATCTAAAATTTTTTAATATATAATTTTTTTAATTTATTTTTTGTGGAGATGGGGATCTTGCTATGTTGCCCAGATGGGCCTGGAACTCCTGGCCTCAAACTCTCTTCCTACTTTGATTTCTCAAAGCACTGGGATTACAGGTGTGAGCCACTGTGTCCAGCCACTGATTTAAATACTTGAATGTAGATTTTCTTCCCAACCAGACCGCAAGCCCCATGAGATTAAAGCCAGGTCTGGACTGTCCAGTGTGGTTTCTCTACAGCCTTGAGTGGGGGCAGCCACAAAGCAGACTGGATTAGTTTTCCATTGCAACAGAATAAATTGCCATGAACTTGTCAGCTTAAA
Source organism: Rhinopithecus roxellana (assembly GCF_007565055.1). Taxonomy (NCBI): domain Eukaryota; kingdom Metazoa; phylum Chordata; class Mammalia; order Primates; family Cercopithecidae; genus Rhinopithecus; species Rhinopithecus roxellana. Next base: position 178,670,518 of record NC_044552.1, on the reverse strand, counting down.
GCAATGTGCTTTTATGATCTCACAGTTTCTGTGGATGAGAAGTCTGTGCATAGCTTAGCCAGGCTCTCTGATCAAGGTCTCAAAGGTGGCAATCAGAGTATTGGCTGGGGCTGGGGTCTCATTTGAGTCTTGGCTCCTCTCCCATGCTTTTGTGTCATTGAAAGAATTCATTTCCTTGTAGCTACAGAACTCACAGCAGCTTGCTTCTTCAAGGACAGTGGGAGAGCATGTCTCTGGCTTCAAATCTCTTCCTTCAAAAGCCTGAGATTCTCTTTTAAAGAGCTCACTTAATTAGGTCAGGCTCAACTAAGATAATCCCCCTTTGGATGAACTCAGGGTCAACTGGTTAGGGACCTTAACTGCATCTGCAAAGTTCATCTGTGCCACATAATATAATATAATCACAAGAGTGAAATCCCATCCTACCAGCAAGTCCCACCTACATGCAAAGAGAGGGTGTTACACAGGGTGTGTTTGCTGTGGGGATGGAGATCTTGTGGGCCATCTAGAAAATGCTTGACTACAACATTGGCTCTCAATACATATATTGAATGAATAAAACACCTGCCCTTCCAAATGCCTTCCTTGATTTAAGATATTTCCTTTGCCAGGAGTTCTTTCCATCTTGCTGCCAACTTTACTTGTCAAAATCTCATTTATCCTCTGGCTCAGATTTGCTTCTCATTCATGACTTCCTCACTGTTTCAGGCAGGCAAAGGTTAGGATTTACCTTCCTCACTACATATGTGAGGCCAGATGCTTTTTTAGTTGTAACATTCTTATGTAGAGATACACACGTACATTTACATAAAAGAGATCACATGGTCCCTGTTGACAACTGTGGACACTTTTTTCTTCTCTGCCCTTCCCCTTCCATCTGTCCCTCCATTTCCAAATACAACTTGTATTTAAAAGCAACAACAACATATCTTTCCATGTTTTCCTTTGTATTCATATAATCCCATAACCCTACAAAGCTCATTTCTCTCTCTCTCTCTCTCTCTCTCTCTCTCACACACACACACACACACACACACACATAAAAGGAACTTTTTTTTAAGGGAGGATGAGTCATTGTTTTAGAAAAATGTTATCATATGATATACATTTTTCTTCATCTTGATTTTCTCACTCAATATCTCATAGAAATATCTTGGAGTCATCTTGCATAGCTCCAAATTAAAGTTAGTTCCTTACAACAGATGTGCATTATGTCATGGAGTGAATATACTCGCAAAGTACTCAGCCATTCCCCTGGTAATAGGAATTTGTTTTGCTTTTGGTTCTGCATCACTATGAACAATGCTGCAGTAAATATCTTTGTACATTTTGGTAAAAATAGAATGAATCTTCAACGGTTCAAGAACTGGGTGTATGCACTTTTAACAATTTTACTAAATGCTGCCAGATTGCCTTCAGAAGAGATTGCATATTCCACGTTTCTACTAGACTGTTGGAGAGTACATTTTCCCCACAGCTCAGCTGCAATGGCATTTATGGCACTTTTAAATTTTTGCCAGTGCACTAGGCATAAAGCCATAACTCAGAGTTGAATATGAAATTTCTTGAATACTGAGGAATTCAAACATCTTTTCTTTTCCTTACTTGTTTTCCTTTACTTTCTTCTTTTTTTGCTTTTTGTTCCTTCCTGTCTCCTTCCCTCCCATCTTTCCTTATTTTTCTTTTTTAAACATTGAGATTTGCTCTTCTCAGAATGGTCTCTTTATAACCTTTGCCTCTTTCTGGTTAGTTTGTAAGAGTTCTCTGTATATAATAGAAATTAACCCTTTACCTATCATTTACCTTACAATAATTTACAGATTTATCGTGTATATGTATATTTCATTTACATAATCTTGCCAGACAAAATTTTAATATTCAAATATGCTAATTTTTTCTTTTATTTCTTCAAGATTTCCATCCTTGGTTTGTAAGATGTCCCTAACCTTTAGATTATATCTGTAGTATCCTAGATTTTCTTGCAAAATTTTAATTTTACTTTGTATAATGAAGTCTTCAACTCATTAGAATTTAACTTCATAGAAGACATGAGATAGGGAGGCATTTTAATTTTAACCTTAATTTTATTGCAGATGGAAAACCAGTTGTTCTGGCATCATTTGCTAAAGAAGTCACCCTTTTCCTTTTCGAGTGAATTGCTGTCTTAAGTTACCTGGTGGTTTCTTGGGAGCTCAGCCAGCATCGTGAATGTTGGGTATAAGTTTTGTTTTCTCTCTAACCAGCTTGAGTGAACAGAGCATCCTAGGGTGTCTCTGCTTTTTTGGTTTACCCATTCATTTAACATTAGTTGGCATCTATTATGTCCTAGGCTGAAAAACATGCCTATTCTATGTCCTCTAGGTCTTTTTGGTTGAATACGAGATATAAGAAAAGTACAGGTCTTTGTCAACCAAGGAAAATAGTCCCTTAAAGTCAATTTACTGAAGACAGAGAGTCCAGATTTCAAAACAAAGAGTGGAAAACGTGATTGAGACTTTATCTTGAATAGTCGAATGAAAAGTTTTAGAGGAAGCATATTTTCTTTTTCTTTTCTTTTTTTTTCTTTTCTTTTTTTTTTTGATACTGAGTCTCACTCTGTCGCCCAGGCTGGAGGGCAGTGGAGCAATCTCCGCTCACTGCAAGCTCCGCCTCCCGGGTTCACGCCATTCTCCTGCCTCAGCCTCCTGAGTAGCTGTGACCACAGGCACCCGCCACAACGCCCGACTAATTTTTTTTGTATTTTTAGTAGAGACAGGGTTTCACCGTGTTAGCCAGGATGGTCTGGATCTCCTGACCTCGTGATCTCCTGCCTGGGCCTCCTAAAGTGCTGGGATTACAGGTGTGAGCCACCACGCCCAGCCTATTTTCTTATATTTGACAAAATTGAGGCTTTAATTGCAATGAAGGAGGCATTGATTTGGGTGTATCATTTTCCTATAAATCCCCTGCACTTCGTGTTTAATGTTCACAGTTCTATAAAAGAAATTCAGTTTTGCAAAATATTTCAGAGCTCATTCATTCCCCCAAAGGACTCAATTCTTTTGTACACAAATAATTCTCCTTTTAAGTACCCATCAGGTAGTGTGTCATTAACTGGTCTAATTGCCACGTCTTCATGTGCCCATGGCTTCATGAGCTGTTCTCACCAATTTCACTTCCATGAAATTTACAAAATCCCATACTCTTTGCAAGATTTGCATTTCCACTTGGCACTGTTTTTCATTTACTTGCGTTATGCGTTATGTGCACAGATGTTTTCGTGTCACCCTCAGGAAGGCTGCCTCTGAGGACCTGTTGAGGTTGGCACAGGGGAGACAAGTGCAGGTGTGACTGCAGGTGTGGATTTTGGAGATGAATGTTATAAGTGGTCAGTTCATTAGTGAACTCTTTTGGGTTGTGATGGTTTCATCTCTCTACACAACTTTGTAATAACTGTGGGGACTCCATTCATAAAGATTTGGACCATGTGAATTCCTTTATACAAAAAACTATAATCTACAAAATGGGAGAGTAATATCGCTGGAACACTCTGGGAGTTCTGAGAGGGGAGATGTTACAGCTGGGTGGGAGGCTCATGGGGAACTGGTGACATGGGTTTGCAGGAGTGGCAGGAGTCAGCTAAGTGGTTCTTGTGGGATGAGTTGGCTTTGGCTGTGCAGAGGGCATTCCAGCTAAAGGGACCAGCATGAGCAGATGCAGAGAGGAAGACATGAAGAGCAACACATGGGTCTCCCTTCAAGGAAGGATTTGCTGCTGGGCTATGGTGGCATATGGTCAGCAGACAACCTCCAGCTGGCAGCTGGAACCACCTCTACCATTGTCAACGTCTCCCCTGGCTCGGCTTGCCCCCATGGAACCACCTCTACCATTGTCAACGTCTCCCCCGGCCCGGCTTGCCCCCGGCTTCCTTTCATAAGTGTTGATCCCTAAAAACAACTTCCACTGAAAACTCTATCTCAATCTCTGCTTCTGGAGACCCCAGGCTCAGGCAAGAGCAATGGGTTGGTATGGGGGCTATGGTGGGGAATCCAGGTGGTCCAGCTCCAACAGCAGGAGTCCCCATCTGGTTCTAAGTTTTCATCATCAAGCCCATACATTCCTCAGATAGAGGGGTTCCATGGATGATGAAAAGTATCATGTGTCATGCTTTGGGAATTTTGATCTGATTTGCCTGTGACATCAGGAGTAGACTTTTATTTTTATTTTTAAATGCCCATTTCTGTGCCCAGCTCAGACCTTTAACTGATGTCCAGGTTCATGCATTCAGCTGTGGTTGGGCTCCCTCCATCTCAAATAGTTGTGGGTTTCCCTCACCGCCTCCTCCCTGCACCCCCACCTCCGTGATGGTGGCTCTTCCTCCCCAGGTGCTCAGAGAGATATGACCAGCTCCACTCCTCCCCTGGCACCCACCTTCTGACCGCTCAGCACCTCTGTCCCTCTGCTGTCTACACGGACCGATTCCTGCACTCTGCCTGCCTGCCTGCTCCCGTCACATCCCTACCTGGCTGCTCTCAGAGGAGGATCACACCACAGCCCTTCCTGGTCTCCCTGCTTAGCCTCCACCGCAGTCTATTCTGTTCAGTGATTCAGATCAGCCATGTCCTGCACCAAGCCCGAGTCTCCAGCTTCGCTCTGTGCAGCTACAGCCTTTCCCAGGTAGACAAAAAAAAAGGGTTTGTAGCAGGAAGGGTTGTGTCCCTTGAGCTAAAACATGGGTAGGGACAGCCTGGCCCTCTCACTTAAGCCAAACCTTGGCCTAGTGGCCAGGCCTTGGAAAGCAGGTGGTGCTATCTCGTTTGCTTCTTACACAGTTCACGGGACATGATTCTGGCAGGACCCTTCCCCATCAGGGAGCCCCACCCCTTGTTTCACAGTGAGGAGCAGAGGCCCTTGGGGGACTTGATGGCTGGGGTGAGTCTCCAGTGAGACATGAGTAAATTAGCTAATTAAGGCACCTCCACTGAATACATTCTACATGCAGGCAATTTGCTGTTTACTTCCCACATAGACAAAGAAATGAAAATAGGAACTAAAGCAACATCTCAGAAAGAAAAATTACCTTTGATGAATGAATGATAATGAAAGATTTCTTGATTATTGAAAGTGTGTGAAATGGTTCTCACCCCAAGGTCAAAAAGTTAATAGCCCCCACCCAAACCAAAGTGTCCATCATTTGTTCAGGAAAGTATTTGTTCAGCGCCTGCAACGTGCCAGGCATGTGGCTGGGCCTTATTGATGAAACAGTGGGGAAGTCAGATCAAAGGAGAACATTAATCAAATAGTCAAACAGATGACACAGATCAGAGTCCACCCACATTTTCTGGAGTCTGACATCTTGTGAGATTCTGATAACAACAGGCCAGGAAGGAGGCAGATGCTGTTTGTGCAAAGAAGACAGTCAGTAGATGAGACTTGTTGGCAGTTGAACCCTCACAAGGTGATGCCTCCAATGTGTTTTAGATGTTCTCTTCTGAGGCCAGGTCATCCTTGAAGGTCTTGTCCTCCCCCTGCTCTCACCCCCATGGACAGTTCTGGACTAGGCAGGAATGACTGACCATCATGCCACAGTGGGGGCAGAAGAGATAAGTTTTGGGGCTGAGTGAACAGTCCAGGGAGTTGACGAGTGTCAGTGGAGGAGGGGAGAAAGTGAGGGGGTGAATGGGGAAGAGGGTGGGGCCAGCTTCCTGCCAGCAGAGGGGGGTTTTGTGGTTCTCCCTGGCAGCTTGGATTCCCATGGACAGAGCTTGGGAGGCAGGTGGCCAGAGAACTCTCACCCTACCCTGTTCCTGTGCCACAAGGAAGGTACCACATGGGTTGAGATGTGTTGCCTGAATCTGGGTGAAATACTGACCGTTCACTGTTTCTTCTTTGTGTGTGCCTGGATGGCAAAGGAGAGGTCTATTTTATTGCAAACTGTTGCACTCCTCTCTTCTCTGATGAGTGCATTCAACTAGAATGTGCATTCTCACATGTCTGAGATCCGTGAACTACTTGGTAACCAACTACTCCCAATAAAATTGATCTAGTTCTTAGGACAATTCTTGGACACAGTGAAGATTCAGTAAGTATCTGTGGACCCACTGAATGTGTGTCCTAGGACCCAGGCAGGGGCACTGTCAGGGGACGGTGTTGTTAGGGGATGGTGTTGAGGAGCCGGAGTGGTCTCAGCATAGGGGCTTTGGGACCCAGGGTCCCCTTCTAAGGAAGCAGGAGAAGAGGAAGCAGCTGGGGCCTGGATATTGGAGCCCATGCAGAGGGTGCCTCAAATTTGATAACAAGTGCCTCCTCTCAAAGTGAGGGCTGTGGGGTGGGTGTGACTGCAGTGGTGTGTTGGTTAAAAATATTTTTAAAACTCTTTTGGAAAACAAAGCCCGACAACACTGATTTGTAGCAATTGCCAATTTCCCAGGTGTAAATACTCCCATCATGGCTGATTTCAAGCTGCCAAAGATGTAATCACCAATTAGCAAAGTTCCTGAACATTTCACAGTTGGCTCTCAGAGCCGGCTGCCTGCACTCCACTGGGCATGAGGGACTGTCTGGTCCCTACTAGGGGTCTCACAGTGGATGTGGGGTGGGTGCACCACAGGGCAGTGGGTGAGCCTGTATATACTGCTATGCAATGGGAAGCATTACTTGAATCACCCACAAAGTCCAACAGTGAGGACCTGGCAGATGTAGACCAATGAACACTAAAGGAGTAGGACCAGCAAGGATGAGGATGAGGCAGAATTTCCCAAAGGGAATGGAGACCCTGCCAGGAGGAAGTGAGGTTCCTGTGGAGGCTCTGGAGCCCTTGAGAATTTTTGAAAATGACTCCTTTGATCGGGCTGCAAAACTCAAACCTGGGGGGAAAGAGGTTAACTGCAGCTGCAATTTTGTCAAAAGAATTATGCGGAAATGTGAGAACTTGATTCATTCTTTGATTAAGAATTAGGGCACAGGCCGGGTGCGGTGACTCATGCCTGAATCCCAGCACTTTGGGAGGCTAAGGCGGGCAGAACATGAGATCAAGAGATGGAGACCATCCTAGCCAACATGGTAAAACCCCTATTAAAAATACAAAAATCTCTATTAAAAGATTTTGTCTCTATTAAAAATACAAAAATTAGCTGGGCATGATGGCGTGTACCTGTAGTCCCAACTATTTGGGAGGCTGAGGCAGGAGAATCCCTTGAACCTGGGAGGCGGAGATTACAGTGAGCCAAGATCATGCCACTGCACTCTAGCCTAGGGACAGAGTGAGACTGTCTCAAAAAAAAAAAAAAAAAAAAAAAAAAAAAAAAAAAAAAATTAGGACACATTTGTTTGCCGCTATAACCTAAATGTTTTTGAGTAGGAGAGAAAAACTTATTTTCACCAATTTAATTTAATCTTTTTTGATAAAGCTCTAGTTAAGCTTTTTTCTTTTCTTTTCTTTTCTTTTCAGAAGCGGTGGTATGTGGCTGAGAGCAGGGGCCTTGGTGCAGGGTGACCTGATCCAGTCCTGGTGATGCTGATTTCTACACAAGCAACCTTTCTCTGCCTCCGTGTCCTCATCTGCAAAACGGGGATGGTGATGCAGTAGTGTCTACTTTTTGGAGAGTAAATGATTTAATACCACGGAGTGCTGGGAACAGCGTCTGGCCTAAAGTGAGTCCAAGGTAAATGTTTGTTAACTAAATCACAAAGCATTTGTTGTGAAACTTTGGTACTCAATTTAATTGAATTTACCTTGAATGGGCTTTTTAGTTGTATGGGTTGCCCTCAGATAACAATGACCTTGTTTCATTACACGTGGTCCTGGCTGGGAAGAAGAGGCACTACGGTGTGATGAGAGGGGCTTTGGGGGACCTGACATGGGCCAGGAGGTGATGGGGACACAGGAGAATCCCCCAAGGAGGTGACATTCATCTGAGACCTGACAGGTGACGAGGCTCCTGGAGGTAACTGGGTGAGGATCAGGGTGGGGGTGGGGGAACATTCCAGGAGGAAGGGCCAGCACATGCCAAGGCCCTGAGGTTCTGGGAAGCCTGATCTGTCCAAGGCCAGCAGAGAGGCCAGTGTGGCCATGACTGAGTGGACACAGTGATGAGTGGTGGGAGGTGGGATTGGAGGGGGACAGGGATCTGTGGGAGTCTGGACGCCATCCTGAGGGCCAAGGGCAGCCTCTGTGGTGTGACGGGTGATGGGGTCCTATCTTTCCCTTTGGACATCCCCATGGGAGGGCCTTCTTGGGTAGGGCTGATCCTTTCCTCTTCATTCCCACCATGGCCTGTTTCACAGGTAAGCACCTGGGTGGGAGGGGAGACCTCTGTTTTAGGGCTTTGGTCACATCTCAGGAGAAAATCTGAGAAGACTGATATTTAGGAAATGCTTGGCCGGCAACTCTGCCATGGGAAACAGGGGTCTGAGAGCCAGGTCAACAATGTGGTCTTGTACTCGCGACTGAACCAGAGGCAGGGCAGCCAGGAGAAGCCCCAGGACTCGCCTAAGATACACGGGCCTATGCAGGGACCCGTCAAGGGGTCAGAATGCAGGTGTCTGGCTTTGGGAACATCCAGCGAGAAGCAGCCCCAGCCAGGAAGTACAGATTTTACTGGAGCTGTAGGTTTTCATGAGGAACCTGGGGGTCACTCAGGCATCTCTCTGCAAATAGCTGCCTGCCCATGGTGAACATCCGGCTTCTCCTGGCTGCCCTGCCTCCAGTTCAGTCCCAAGAACAGGATGGTGTCACTGACCTTGCTCTCATACCCCCGCTTCCCACGATAGAGTTCCCGGCCTGCCTGCAAAGTACTAATAACCACACTGTTGAAATTCCTCAGGGGTGAGCACAAGTCTCTCTGTTTCATCTGTGCATATTGTGGATGCATTAACTATTTCATGAAGTAGCACAAGTAGCATTTAGAGTAAAAAAGTTAACTAAAAATAGGTGAAACAGTGAAATTCAATGACAAGGATGCTCAAGAATAATTAAGAGGCCAACACAGGACTTCATTTCAAGGAGATTCTCACTCCTAAGCCTGTCACTTTTCCCTGCACGGCCCAGGCAAGACCAGATTTTCCAGCAGGAAGACCAGATTGTCTTAATTAAATCTTATTTGTCAAGAAGGCGAGATGTATTTGTGTTTCCTTGGGCTCCCATTGTTATAAACGTTGCGACGTTTTCTCTGAAAAACGCTTCTTTTCTGCTCTGAGGAGCCGATTGTTGCTGTTTTTCTCTCTTCCTTTGGGAGGAGGAAATGCTACACGTTCTTTGCCAGGTAATCAATTATCCTCCTTAAAGGATCCCTAAAGTCGTCATCTGAAAATTATGGTTCCTGAACAATAATAAAATGCCCACTTTAACTTAATTGTTGCATGTCAGAGTGAGTTTCTCTCCCGCAGAGTCATAGCGCCTGTAAATTGCCTGTGGTAATGTCCTCTGGCTCCAAATGCAGTCACTGGTCTCTGCAAAGACAGACACTGTCTGTCACTTTTGTGGTTTCACTGTTAACACTGTGTCTCTTTTAGCTTCTAGGAAGTCCCGTAACGATCCTGCAGTTAGCAATGCATCCTTCCCTCTCTTCCAACTCCAATTGCTCTAATTTATGTCCCTTGACAATACTCACACTAAGCACGCCATGTGTACCACTGTGTGGGGAAGGAAGTTCTCAGGTTCAAAATCTCAGGCAGATAAACAACACAACTTCAAGTTCACGGACATCCTAAGCAATCAACATCAACTATCCCACCAAGAAAGCAAGACCTTTTTATTGTTGGCAAGTAGCAGGTAATTGATGAGCTTGTCAGCATGATCTATGGTCCCTGATCTGTATCAATATGAAATAAGAAACCATTTAAGAGGCATTAGGAAAACATGGCAGGCCCCCCTCCTCCTCCTCCTACCATTTGACATTGACTTATTCACGTATGAAATTGACTCTGTGATGGTGAAGTGTTAAAGACCCTGTGTAGTCAAATTACTATAATGGAACCAGCGAGTTAAAACAGGTTACTAAATGTCCCTGGTTCCTCCTCATTCAAACAGGTAGAAGAAAACAAACAGAAGGCTTAGATGCAAATGTGCATTGATGCCCAGTTGTTCACGAGAAACGATATACACCAAGAAAGGGAAAGCTGGGTGGTGCCCAAGATAATTCAGGTTAAAAAGGCTTTTATCAGAAGGTCAAAGACATCCAGGCACAGCTTGAAGATGCAGCCATAGTCGATCCATCATGTCTTCTTGTGAATGAGCCTCAGGTTTCATGCCAACACGGAGACACACTAAGTGTCCCTGTGACATTCAGTGGAAATGCTGAAGCATCATTGAAATTCCTTGAGGCAAGGTTCACTTGTTCAGGTCCCAAGATCTTTTCTGAGAGCTGGACAGAAAAGGTCCAGCTCCTTCACTGGGCTTCAGTTCCCTTATTTAAAACTACACATTCCCTTGAACATTCCTTGTTTGTTGTCCTATGCGAGATAATGGAGAGGTGGTAGAAAAGTTGAACCTGTTTCTTCTGATGTTCCCAGAAGAAACATCTTGATCTCAGGACATCCTAAGAAGTGTCCTGGGGAGAATGTCCTTGATGTTACGAATGTATTGGGTAGGAATCACAGCCTCTAATGGAAAGTCAAACTTTCAGACTCACCAAAAGTTCCAAAAAGAGGACTCTGAAGTGCATGTGGGATCTTCATATGTCTTTTTGCAAGTACATTATTCATTCATTCCCAAGGCATTTGGCCATTCCACTGTAATTCACAGTTAGTTGGTTAATTGCTGCTGTAGACCCCAACATTCAGATATCCTTCTTCCTTGCAAGCAGAGCCCTGATTTTGCTCAGATGTTGGGAAGCAATGTGCTGTCTGACACCAGGGAGTGGATTACCATTGGTCTGAGCCCATGGTGGCAATCTCATTTACTTTTAGTGATTGGCTTGCTGGGGGACATGTGAGTCAAAGCTAGTCAATGAGATGTAATTTGGGAGTCTTTTGGTGGGGCCTTCTGGGCTCTCTAATTTAAGGGGATCTTCCGGGTTCTCTAATTTAAGGGAATCTCTTTTCTATCTTCTTTATTCTGGTCATGACTCTGAGTGGATGTCATGGCAGGTGAGATGGCAACCGTCTTGTCTCTATGAATGAGGGCACAAGGCAGAGAAGAAAGCTGCCGCACAGAGGACAGGAAAGCAGAGCTATGGGGCATCAGCAGCAAGTGGCTAAGGTGACCAGCAGGGGACTTGTCCATGTGTGGCTCTCAGACTTTTCCTTATTGCTGTAAGCATTTTACTCTGAGAAGGAACAGCTCTTCCCAAACTCTACTACTTCATCTATAATCCGAGAGGTGCCTGGGAGTCCCTTGGCCTCCACATGAGGCCACCCCTTCCCTGGCCCACACTTCAATTGACAGGGAGTGATAGGAAGCCCCACAATGCTGCATGAGCCTGGAAAGACCCCCACTTTTCTGCCCCTAAACACACACCTTCCCCAGCACATTTCACCCTGAGAGCATGGAGTTAATCGTGGGATGCCTTCTATCCCTGTTGAAGTCCATCTCCTCCTGGATTCCAGGGCTCCTGGGTCATCCTTTTTCTCCTGGACTCTCAGCCCCACATGACCCAGTGGGAAATGAGGCCAAAGTTCTATTTCTCTGGCCCTTCCTGCCCTGTTTCTGTGTCAGTTTCCTTTACAGCATTGTCACCATCTGACTCAGTCTTTCCCAGGGATACTGGAGGAGATCATCTTAGCCCAGACCTCCTCACCCAGAGCCCAAGGTCAACCACAAGAGTCAGTGCCTTTGGGGTAGATGCAGTCCCAAGGGTCCAGGGTGAGGAAACAGGAAGCAAGGTGGAGAGGTTGGGAAGTGATGACTGAGCTAGTGACAGCCTCCCAGAGACCCAGCTGATCACCAGGTCACGTAGACCATCTCCAGACAAGCTGTGTGGAAACGTCCCATATGAGGATGGTTGGGAGGGGCCATTTATAGCTAATCTCTCTTTTCTCCTCTCCCTCAAGGGTCCAGGTTTGCTCTTCAGGGAGTCATCTCTTTCTTAACACCAGGGTGCCTCACCCATTTCGTCGGCGGATGCTGGGGAAGCCAGATCCCATGCTCATCTTTGTGGCACCTTAGCTGAATCCAGAATTGGTGGAGGATCCAGAATCTTGGGGAGATGGTCTCAGGACATGTGTGGTGTAAGGCCTGAAATTGAGGTGCAATGTTAAGTATGGCCTTGATGTCTTTGAGCTTCACAGGGTTGCAGAGGCCTAACCACTAGTTTTCTTCCCTCACTGATATGCCCCCAGCTAGTTCCCTTCCCTCACCGATATGCCCCCAGCTCAGTGGGAAAGGCTCCCACCTGGCAGGTTCCCTGTCAACTGGAGCAGCCGCATTCTACCTGGTCCTCAGCTTAACTGCCTTCGCCTCCCTACCCACAGGAACCAGGGGCACCTCACCCCCTGTTACTTCAAGGTTTGCTTCCCCCAGCCCCTCCTGTTCTCTCTGTTCCTAGGCGCACCTCCTGTGCCTCTGCAGGGTGCGTGTTGTCCTCCCCTGTGGGCTGTGAGTGTTTGTGACTGACCTGCTGCCCATCTCATCTGTCCAGCACTGGGTGTCGTGTGCTCGGCCATCTCATACTATTTAGGGTGAGGATGCCTCCCTCACCCACGGGGTGAGCAGGAGGCAGTTGGAACACAGTGGCATCCTGTGGACCTGCACTGAGTCAGTTCCTGCAGTAGAAGTTGGGGAAACCTGAGGTGACACACTGCATGGGTCTTATACACAGCCCGGATGGTTTGCATCTTATTTGCTTGCCAGTTTCTCTCTAGTGGAAAATATATTTCTTAAGGGCAGAAATTTGAGGCTGTGTTTTTCTACTGCCACAACTCAAGTACTGTAAGATTTCTGGCACATAGTAAGCCTTCAGTAAGTATCTATGGAATGAATAAATAAATAAACCAATGCATTCACTAAATAACCCTGGCTGGGAAAGAATGAAGATGTGATTATTGAGGCTAGGTGTATTAGGGCTCTCTAGAGAAACAGAACAGATAGGCTGGGTGTGGTGGCGCACGCCTGTAAACCCAGCACTTAGGGAGGCCAAGGTGGGTGGATCACTTGAGGTTAGGAGTTTGAGACCAGCCTGGCTAACATGGTGAAACCCTGTCTCTACTAAAAACACAAAAATTAGCCAGGTGTGGTGGCACATGCTTGTAATCCCAGCAACCCAGGAGGCTGAGGCAGGAGAATGGCTTGAACACAGGAGGCAGAGGTTGCAGTGAGCCGAGATTGTGCCATTGCACTCCAGTCTGGGTGACACAGTGAGACTCCCTCTCAAAAAAAAGAAAAAGGAAAAAAAAAAAAAAAAAAAAAAGCCAGGTGCGGTGGTTCATGCCTGTAATCCTAGCACTTCCAGAGGTCGAGGTGTGGATCATGAGGTCGAGATCGAGACCATCTTGGCCAACATGGTGAAACCCTGTCTGTACTAAAAATACAAAAATTAGCTGGACTTGGTGGCACAAGCCTGTAGTCCCAGATACTCAGGAGGCTGAGGCAGAAGAATTGCTTGAACTCGGGAGGTGGAGGTTGCAATGAGCCGCAATCACGCCACTGCACTCCAGCCTGGCAACAGAGTGAGACTCCATCTCCAAAAAAAAAAAGAAAAGGAAAGAAAAAGAAACAGAACAGATGTCTATATCTATATCTATATTTATTATGAGAATGAGCCTACATGATTATGGAGGCTGAGAAGCCTTGTGACTTCCCAGCTGCAATATGGAAAAACCAGGAAGGCTGGTGGTAGAATTCAGTCCAAGTCCCAAGGTCTGAGAACCAGGAGAACCAGAAGCACTCGTCTGAGGTCAGGATAAGGTGGATGTCCCAGCTCAAACAGAGTGTGAATTGGCCTTTCCTCTACCAGTTTGTTCTATTGTTTTATCCAGGCCCTGGATGAATGGAAGGATGAATGGAGGGGTATCAATCCACACTGGTGAGGGTGGAGCTTCCCTACTCAGTCTACCAATTCAAATGCTCATCTCTTCCAAAAACATCCTCACAGAACTACCTAGCATAATGTTTTACCAGCTATCTGGGAATCCTGTAGTCTATTCATGTTGACATATAAAATTAACCACTACACTAGGTTATGCAGGAAAAGTTGTCAATATTTCATTCCTTTTTTATGATCTTGAAGAAGACAATGTAGAGGGAGAACCTTCAGGTCTTCAATGAACCACAGCTTCTCCCCACTCTCTGTTTCTCCCCAAAGTGGTGATGGAGTGGACAGGTGGATGGTGATGGTGACAATCTTTCTCCTTCCTCCTCTCCCTGTCCCTGCACTAACCCCAGCCTCCTCCCTCTGTCATGGGAACCAACTTTCATGGCTGCAGCCTTGGGTCCAACACTTTAGCCCATTGCATTTCTTCCAACACTTAAGGTCAATGTTTTAGGGTAGGAATGAGTATGCAGTGCACCTACCTGCTCTTCTGTGAGCTTTGGAGTAGCCTGAAAGAAGTGGGAGCCTCTCTGCTGAGCACACTTCCCATGCAGGGCAGCAAATCCTTCCTTAAAAGGGGATCGGTGCAGCACATCTCCACGTCTGCCACTGACTGGAGATGGTCCCCAGGAAGCTGAGGTCACGCAGAGGCTTGACTGCCAACCAGCTGTGCGTGAACACATCAGAACATTTTGCAATCTGTCTCTGGTCTATCAAATGGAGAGAACACTGAATTTCAAATAAGACACCTTTTTCCCATGTTAATATCTCTCTAGTCTGGTTATGTCACATAATTGATGGGATCTGATCACGTGTCAGAATTTAATTGTCAATGTTTTTTCTTTCTCAGTGGTACATAGTACAATGACGCATCATACAGTCAATCTGGTCTTAGATGTGTGACCTGCAGGATCACGCCCATTGGCCAACCATTATGAAGGTCAGATGAGGCAACAGGGTGTGACAGGCCTTTGCAAATTATAAAATGCCCCACAGTCTCTCATCCAGGCTCTACCTGGGGCAAATTCCTTAATAGCATTTTTCCTCCCCAGGTCTCATGTGCCTCATCCTTTCCCAAGGACGATGGACTGGACATGATGTTGATATTTGCTCTACTGGGTGATGGGTGGAGGTGATGTCTCCAGAAACCCAGGACCCAGGAGCACCACCAGGCCCCTGTGAACAGAGTTCAGATGCAACGGAGACAAAGCCCCTGGGTGAGATGGTCCCAGGGCTCCTTCCAGATCTGACATTCATTAGTGTAATCCCCAGTCACAGTAATGCCGAGCCCCAAGCCCACTGCTCTGGGAGGTCTGCAGCAAGGGACACATCCTCACAGCTGCCGGCCTCTGTGTGGCTCATCAGGGCATGGGGGAAAGACCCCGAAGAGGTTCTGCTCAGCCAGAGGCATGATTGTCTTAAGGCAGGAGGTTGCTGCAGAAAGAATGGAAATCTCGGAGACGCCATGTCCAAGAAATGTCGGCAGCGAGAAGTGTATATGCTGGCCGTGTCTGCACAGGGCAAATGGCAGCAAGTGCTGTGGTCCTGATCTAGTCTTTCGGGGAATCTCAAGGATGGGCCACAGGAGAATGGGAAGCCCGGCTGGGTGCCCGGGGCCAGCTGTGTCCACAAGACTCACTGTTCTGAGCTCTGGGCATCGAGCACAGTGCTGGAGCCACCACGGAGACCAAACCTGTGCAGATGACCTGACTGGAGGCATTTGCACCCATCAGTCTTAACTGCTAGCTTGCCACTCTCAGAACGTGTAGCTTTCACATTTCCTAAGTAAAAAATCACTTTTGTCATAAAAGAAATAAATATTCGTTGTAAAAGCAAATAATCCCGAGTACTGCCTTGCCACATGTCAGCTGGAGTTTAGATGCTGAAAGGTGGCAGTGTGGACCTGCCAGTCACATGCGGAGATCCGTCAAGCATTTCTGCCCACGCTTGCTCTATGAAGAGCTGAGCCGTGAGCCTAGCATTCAAGGCTCCCTGTGTTCCCGGCCCAAGTGACACACAGGGGGACAGAAATCACTTCCCCTCCCTGATGCTGCCTGACTTATTTTTGGGAATTCCCCTCCCATGTGGGACAGTTACAGGAGGCGGGGATTGCTGGTGACGTTTCCCTAGGGAAGCTGAGGGCGCAACCCTGCCTCCCGATGCGGGTTTCCTGAGGGATGATCCCTGGTCTAAGTGACCCCTCACGTACGCTTTCCTGGGACTTTGAGTTTTGAGCAAGTGAGGGAAAGTAGCAGGGGGGATCCCTTGTCCCATGGGTAGCATCCTGACTCTCCAGTTCTGGGTGGGGGCTGTCTCTTGGTGGATTCTGTGGTTCCTCCCACTCTTCCCCATCCTCATCCACTCTGGGAGGCTGGAGACCCTCCTGATGGAGCCTTTTCTCCTCACTCTTTTCAGGCGCATCTTTGTTACTCATGGCCGAGACCCTTGACTGCACTGCAGTTAGCCCAGCCCTCCAGGTGAGGACATCTTTGGATTCCCCATGCTCCTGCTGCCAGAAGATATGAGACCCCTCCCATGCCAACTCTTACAGGATCCCTCCTCTGAATCTCTGGAATCTTCCCTCTGGGAGAAAACGAGGGGTCTCAGTGAGGTGACCTTTGGTCTTGCCTGGAAACAGCCACTCAAGGCAGCTGCAGGGGAGGATGGGAACCTGGGACCAAGACACGGGCCATCTAAAGGAAGTCAGTGGTGGGAGGTGGGTCCAGGCTCAGAAGGGCAGAACCAGACCTCGGAAGCCATCAAGAAATGTGGCTGTCACTCTGCCCCTCTCAGAGCCTCACGTGCTCCCTGGCCAGTTACTTCATTCTTTTCTTCTTTTTGCCTCCCTGATAACATGGCTGAAAATCGCAGCCTCCATGGTCCCTAGATGTGCATTTCTTTAGTTCAGTGCCTTAAAGAGATTCTGATTGGCCCCCAGGTCGGGGGACTCTGCCCCTTCCAGTCTGCTGTGGACAAGAGTCAGGTCACAGAGGGCAGCTGCAGGCCATGCCTGGGAGTGTGAGGAGGCTGTTGTCTGAGAAGGATGTAAGGGCCGGGCATGTGTTACCAAAGCCATCCCTCAAGAGACCTGGGATTGTGCCCCTTGCTGGGGAGGATGGTGGGCCAGCGACGTTCAGAACTTCCACCCGAAAAGGCTGAACGAATTAACTCACCCCCATATGGGGGAAATCTACAAACTACTTTTTAATGAATGGCCTCTTCAGAAACTGCTCTAGGGGAAAAGATGACTCTGGTTCTTGCAGCCAAAGTCTGTTTCCCTTTGTACAAAGACTGATTTGTAACACTCACCATAAGCCATTCATTTTACTTTCGTAGAATGAACTCCAGAAGAATTTCTCTTTCGCAAGCCTATCAAATAATAGGTGATTTTGAGCAAGAGCTTTCATAAGCAGTGTGTCAGGCTAACCCACAGTAATGTGAGAAATTTAAAAAATAATTTGATTCTCTCTCTTACCTCTGCCTCCCCAGCGAATGGCATGATTGTGAAAAGTGTGAGGGGGATGATGACTTCAGAGGCAAGGTTCCCTCTTCCTGGAGAGAAGCCACGCAGTCTGACTTCTCCCAATCAGACCACATTTTTTATTTTCTTGCTCTCCTTTTATACCAAGGCACTTTGTTTCTTCATTTCATTTTGATTTTTGAGATACACATACAATTCACACTTTAACAGTATAAAATTCAGTATTTTTTAGGATTCGAAAGGTAACGCAACCCTCACCAATAACCAGTCCCAGAACATTGTCACTGTGGCAAAGAAACCCTGCACCCATTAGCAGTCATTCCCCAACTGTCCTAGGGAATTACTAATTTATTTTCTGTCTCTATGGACTTGGCTGTTGTGGACATTTCATAAATGGGTCCATATACTATGTGATCTTTTGTGTCTGGCTTTTTTCACTTGTTATAATGTTCTTAAGGTTCATTCACATTGTAGCATGAATCAGCATTTCATTCCTTTTTATGGCTAAATAACATTCCATTGCATGGATAACTCTTGTTTTTGTTTTGTTTTGTTTTTTTGAGATAGAGCCTTGTTCTGTCACCCAGGCCGGAGTACAGTGGCATAATCTCAGCTCACTGCAACCTCCACCTCCTGGGTTCAAATGATTTTCATGCCTCAGCCCCCTGAGTAGCTAGGATCACAGGTGTATGCTACTACACGCTGCTGATTTTTTTATTTTTAGTAGAGATGGGTTTTCACCATGTCACCTAGGTTGGTCTCGAACTCCTGGCATCAAGTGATCTGCCCACCTCAGCCTCCCAAAATGCTGGGATTACAGTCATGAACCACCACACCCAGGCTACTCTTCTGGTTTTAAGTGAGAAGCAATTCAAATTACCTTAAACAAACAAACAAACAAACAAAAGAATGTTAGGCCTCACAGCACTGAAGAGTCCAGAGGTGTGGCTGGCAGATGTCAAAATGATTCCCAATGACCCTCTTCCTTATAAAGCCTCTTCCCCTTGAGTGTGGGTGGAGCGGGAGCTTGTGAATAGGCTACTACTCCTGTGACATCATATGATACTGGGGATTGTGCAGATCTAATTAAGGCTATTAGTCGACTGACTTTGAGGTAATCAGAAGGCAGATTAGCAGGTGAACCTGACCTAATCACACTAGCTGTTTAATTCTGGGCCTAGACATCAGAGACAGAAGTTAGGAATTCAAATCACAAGAGTTATTCAAAATGCCATTGGCTTAAAAATGGGGGAGTGGCTGGGCGTTGTGGCTCAAGCCTGTAATCCCAGCACTTTGGGAGGCTGAGGTAGGCAGATCACAGGTCAAGGGATCGAGACCATCCTGGCCAAAATGGTGAAACTCTGTCTCTACTAAAAACACAAAAATTAGCTAGGCATGGTAGCATGAGCCTGTAATCTCAGCTACTCGGAAGGCTAAGGCAGGAGAATTGCCTGAACCTGGGAGGCAGAGATTGCAATAAGCCAAGATCGCGCCACTGCACTCCAGCCTGGCAACAGAATGAGACTTTTTCTGAAAAAAAAAAAAAAAAAAAAAAACTGGAGGGGCCCGAATGCCAAAGACGCAGGAGGCTTCTAGGAGCCGAGAGTGGTTCCTGGTGGACATCTGGCCCGAAGATGGGAGTTTGGGAACCTTAGCTTTTCATGTTTTGTTTTGTTTCTCTGCACTCTCATGTTTATTGCAGCACTACTCACAAGAGCCAAAATATGAAATCAACCTAAGTGCCTGTCAGTGGGTGAATGGGTTTTAAAAAGTCTTATATACACAATGGGTTATTATTCAGCCATAAAAAAGAATGATGTCATGTCATTTGCAGCAACATGGATGGAGCTACGGGCCATCATTTTAAGTGAAATAAACCAAGCACAGAAAGACAAATATCACATGTTCTCACTCCCACGTAGGAGCCACAAAGGTGGATCTCATGAAAATAGAAAGTAGATTGGTGTCTACCAGAGGCTGGAAAGGGTAGGAGGTGGGGGGCATGAAAGGAAGTTGATTGATGGGTATGAATGCACAGTCATATAGAAGAAATATTTAGTATTGTATAGATCAGTAGGGTAACTACACTTTACAATAATCTATCGTACATTTCAGAATACCTGGAAGGAAGAGCCTTCGTCTTGTAACCAAATGGAATTAAATTGTGACAACAACAGGAACTAGCTTGGAAGCAGATTTTGCCCCCTGAGTCAATAAGAACTCAACATCTTGATCTCAGCCTTGTGGGACTCTGAGCAGAACCCAGTACTGGTGGGCCAAACTTCTCATCTACAGAATTATGAGCTAATAAATAGGTGCAGTTTTGAGCCACTAAGTGCGTGGTAATTTGACACAAGAATAGAAAACTAACACAAAAGGCCAGCTGCCCTCAGGTACTGCTCCATCCGGGTGCTCAGATGACATGGCAAGGTCTCCCTGTCTCTGTGACTCTCCAGGCTCGTTTTCTTAGTTGGTGCATTTGGAGGACGGCCCTCTCTTTGTGGTGATGATGCCTCCAGGAGCCCCTCTTCCTTCTCCCAGCTTCCCTATCCCAGGGGAAAGGGAGCTTCTTTTACCATTCATAAAACAGCCCTTGGATCGAATTTCATTTGAAGGGTGATTCTCATGAGCTCCTCCCTGAACCAACTACTTCAGCCAAGGCTGAACCCTGCACTGAGTAAGCAGGGCTGGGTCCACCCCACCCATGGATGGAGAGCTGGGGAGGAGTGGCTTTTCCAAAGGGGACTCAGGACCCAGAAAAAGCAGCAGGTGCTGGGTGGGAAAACCAGGGTTGTCCCCCACATTCATGCATCTGTCTCTCCTGCAGCTCATGGGGCACAGCCTGTGCCACACCCTCTGTCCTGGAAGACTCAGTGCCCATCCTCTGTAACTCCAGGATGGAGCTGGCCCTCCCAGAGCCCTCACCATGGGTTGTGGAGAATGGAGTGTTGAAGGGACAATAATTCAAGTCTTGATTAGACATCTGGCTGGAGCCCTTACACTGGACATCTCCTCGTCCTCGTCGGCTGTGACTGACTCTTCCTTGTCATTTCTGAGATGGTGGAAGGAAGATTTTTGGAGCATCTGGGAAGGGTCTGGTGAAACGGCTCTACTCTAGACTTTTTGAAAAACTAAAAAATCTCTTTAGGGTCTTAGAGACCCATGAAAGGGAATGACTTCAGTGTAACTGGATGAAGACAAACTTGGGGACTTCGTTGCTCCTGCAGAGCTGTGTCTCGGAGCTTTCATGTAGTGCACAGGTGAATACGCAGGCTCTGGAGTCAGACCCCATGGGCTCAGGTCCCAGCTCTGCCTCTTACAGCTCTGCAATCTTGTCTAAGTTACTTTGGCTGTGCCTCAGTTTCTCCATCTGTAAAATGGATGTGATAATAATGCCCACCTCAAAGTGTGGGTGTGAGGATGAAATGAGCTAACATGTGCTTAGTATGGCACATAGTGAGTGCCTGCTGAATGTGACCAGCCACTAATGCTATCTGAGTGTGCATTTCCCCTGAGATATTTAATATTTATGTCCATTTCAAAGATCAGGAGACTGTGACCAAATGTTCAGTACTTCTGGAAAATACTTCCATTTATGCTGTCTCCAAACTGGCAGCATTAGGAATAAAAGAGGAGATAAATTAGATCGTCCATGATGATTTGCTCTGAATGCCCTCCTCAGGAGCTCTTTACGGCATCACCTCCTAATGTACAGTGAAAACGTGCTTGGTGGTGTCCTAGCCAAGCCTAGGTAAACAAGGGAACTAACCTACTAGGTTATTGGTCTAAGCATCTCATAATCTACTAGGTAGGAAACAAGATGTTCTATCTGTGCCGTTTCTTTTACTGTTACATCAACCTTTGCGGTATCACATGCATTTTGATGCATTTTGTGGATGAGTAAACTGAAGTCCAGAGAAGTTAAGTAATTTGCCCAAGGTCACACAGAAAGTATCAGAGCTAGATTTGAATCTATGATGGTGTGCTTCCAAGGGCCAGATGATTTCAGCTCTACCTCAGTTTTACTTTTTCCCAGAGAAACCATCTGTGGGAAACCATCTGAGGGCACCATCTGTGGTGGACTCATGCTGTGGGATCACTGAATAGTGTCTATATTTGTATTGAGGAGTCATTTTGAAAGAACATTTCTAAGGCCCTCCAATCCACGGCACAGTATTTTACCATCATTTGTCCTCAAGTGCATTGGGAACCATGTATTCACTCTACACGGTTTAAGAGGGACTATGGCATTGGTCTTTCCTTGTTTCTCAGAATCCTTATTTCATGTCCTCATTTTGCTCCTTTCTCCACAATGTTCTTTTCAAGACTTTGACCTTGAGCCAGAATTGGGTGA
The DNA here is from genome assembly GCF_007565055.1 of Rhinopithecus roxellana. Lineage (NCBI taxonomy): Eukaryota > Metazoa > Chordata > Mammalia > Primates > Cercopithecidae > Rhinopithecus > Rhinopithecus roxellana. Next base: position 178,648,737 of record NC_044552.1, on the reverse strand, counting down.
TAGGTTACATTGTCAGTGGCTGAATGTCTCAGGTTTTCTAAGGCAGTCCTGCTTGTCAACCTTCTGTTCTCAGCACATTTCCGATCCGGAGACCCAGGTTGCCTTGGTTATAGCTGGTGGCTTTGGTGACTGCAGAACCACTGCTCTGGAGCCATTCACTTCACAGGAAGGTTGACTCCACCCTGAGTCCCACAGGCCTCCTCTACTGTACCCACACCCCATTGTGATGGTGTGGCCAAAGAAGAGAAGGAGAGAGAAGCTTCCACAGAGATCTCGCAATGCTCCTCACAAGTGTTCTTTTTGTTTTTAGAGATGGAGTCTCTCTCTGTCGCCCAGGCTGGAGTGCAGTGGCATGATCTCGGTTCACTGCAACCTCTACTTCCCAGGTTCAAGCGATTCTCTTGCCTCAGTCACCCAAGTAGCTGGGATTGCAGGTGCCTGCCACCACACCCAGCTAATTTTTGTATTTTTAGTGGAGACAGGGTTTTGCCATGTTGACCAGGCTTATCTTGAACTCTGACCTCAGGTGATCCACCCACCTTGGCCTCCCAAAGTGTTGGGATTACAGGCATGAGCCACCGCTCCCAGCCACAAGGGTTCTTGTCTTTGCTTATCTCTGCTTTTATCTCTGGGGAAATATCACATTCACTTTCCATCTTCGTGGATTTGTACCTGTAATATGACTACAGTCTATGCTTTCTAGAATTTTCTCAAATCCCTCATGAAATGACGTTTTTCATGGCAGAGATTGTGTCTTCAGTGTGTCCCAACAGGGCTTGATCAGGAACCTCACCCAGAGTAAGCGTGGATTTGAAGCACCAGGGTCTTGGAGATCTTGGAGGAGCTTGGTCTTCTTAGCCAGACCTGTGTGGTGGGGATGCCGAGGGGAGGAATGATTGATGGGAGAGATCGCATGATCAGCACAGAACACTGTCCTGGGGCTAAAACAACGTTAGGGTCTGCTGTTGCAGGCTGGCCAGCCTGGTGGGTATACAGATTTGGTGGGAAATTTTTGTCAGAGTCATTAACCTTTTTCTCTTCTTGTTTTCCCCTTTTCTTTTCTTCCATTTTAAGCAGGGAGGCAGTCTTGTTAATGTCAGAAGTTAGGGTTTGGGGTGATATGAAAGTTGACATTATTGTTTAGCAGATAGTCAATCCCCTCACTCTCTGACTATGGGGTAAAAAACTCATCCCTGCCCCACTGATGTTGGGCTTGGCTGAGTGACTTGCTTTGGCCAAAAGAATATGAATGCGTGAGCTGTGAGCAGAGGCACTGAGTGCACTGCCACAAGAAGCGTGTGTCCTGCGGAGCTGCTGACCCTTGTGCCCGGGTCTAGAAAAAGTCATGTATTGTGAATCCAAGCCCAACCTGTAGCCTGGAGCAGAGCTGCCCTTAGACCACCCCAGATCATCCAAACCTTAGTCACCCTGCAGACTCTCAGAGTGAGAACAGAAGCTCATGTTACAAGCCATTGAGTTTGGGCTACGGTTTGTTATGCCCCACCGTTGTGACAACAGAAGACTGATATAGGTGGTGTCTGCTGGGAGGAACTAGGTGGCAACGGCAAGTGAGTCAAAGAAGGCCAAAGTTATTGGCTTTTGCAAAATCCTGGACCCAGTGAGGAGATTTGCCCAAGTGTCCAGAAGGGTGAGAGCCTTTGACCAGCAGCTAGGTGGGCCGAGGAGCTTTGTGCAGAGCTTCGCAGGCTTGCTAAAGTCTGTGTTTGAACAGTAGTGGAGACTTGTGTTGCATTCCCGAGAGTGTCAGGAGGTATTGCCAGTCTTGGGCCTGAGATGGAACAGTCTCTACCGCCCGAGGAACCCCTGTTTGTGAGGGATTGGTCTAAGCATCTCCTATGGCCTTACTGTACCTTATGAGCAGGTGGGTGCTGTCACTGGACAGATGAGGAAACTGAGGCGTAGAGTGTTTAATCACTGCTCAGTGTCACACAAGGGGTAGGTGGCAACATGTGGTATGGAGTCTAGGCAGCCCGCTTCTGGAAGCTGTGCTCATCATGCTACACTGCCTGCCCCAGTGCACCTGAGGGACTGCAAGGGCTGAGTGGAACGCAGCCATCTCAAGATAACCAGGGACCGAGAGCAGAAGGCTTGGCTTGGCTTCCCTTATTCCCAACGTTAGCCTAGGCAAGGCCTGCAACATGGACCTCCTCTCAGGTTGGGAGAGGAAGACTGGCTGAGATGGCATTTCTTAGCAGCCCAGGGGGACGGAGACTGCAGTCACAATGAGGTAGACTTAAAGAAAAGTAAGAGGCACAGCATTTCTTACCCACCAGACTCTGCACAGATGTTCACCCTTGCAGCCCGTGGTGTTGGGTGGCAGGCTTGATGCTCCCCACCTGGCACAGGCTGCATTTCTGATGGACTCAGGGACCACAGGCTCTAGGCCCCTGCAGGAACCTTGGACATCACTGGCCACAAAGAAAGAGACTCCCAGAGGTCAAATGCAGGAGGCCTTGGCCTGGAGCCAGGGCTGGGGTCAGACCTGGAACTGCAGAAGGGAGCATATTCTGAGCTTGCTGCTGACTCTGGGGAGGAGGCACAGTTGGCTATGGAGCTGCCCTGAAGCCATAGGAAGTGGGGGGACCACGTGGCTGGAGCACAAGATACACATTTTCTGAGAACATTTTTTTCCCCAATGCACTCCCTTTGCTTCATTTTTAGACACCACACTTAAATCATGTATAGATCTGAAATCACATTAAAAGGGAATGTGAGTTTTCCAGGTTTACCAAAGGGGACCTGGGTCAGCAGTAGTGGTGAGGGGGCCTGGCCTTGTATGAGTGAAGGAAAAGGTGATGGTGAACTCAGCTTCCCTCCTGTAGCATCTCCGGAAGATCATTTCTCAGCCCCTACTGTTGAAGAAGGGTAATAATGAACCAAATTTCCTTTGAAAGGCTTTTGACAACATTTAAACTCCATCAGGCAGCCTGAGGAATATTTTCAAGAAAAAATTCATCTTGAGCTAAAGTTTCTGCCTTACTGAATTCATCTTTTCGGAGGGGGTGGTTGTCCCTGCTGAGATAATTGTGACTGAATAGCAGGACCTGTGTTCACTGTGAACCAATGTTTCCTCCGAGGGCCCGAAAGATCCCGAGTGTGAATTGCCCAGTTGGGTGTGGGTCTCTCACCCTGTGAGTCCTCCCATGAGGGGCCCCTCCTTCCACCCACTGTCCCCAGCATCTGTTTGTCTTGAGATCTGAGCTGGGGTGCCCAGTGAGGGGTCATCCCTGCTGTGAGATAAAACTGAGGAGTGACTCCACCCCCACGCAGGGCCCTAGAGGGTGTGTGTGGCTTCAACCATCTGGTCAAGAATAGATTCGACTTAATCATCATGCCCCAGCGGCATCTCGATGGGGTAATGTAACGGACACAGAAAACCGAAGTTTGGGTCTGACGGGATTAAACCCCCAACTGGTGTCCCTGTGTCTTCTTTTTCCTGACACCAGACACCAGGAAGAAACAACTCCAAACACACCCGTCAGTGAACTTCAAAGGGTGAGCTTGGGGCCAGGCGGCCTTTGAAGGCTCCACATGGGTTTTGAAGTTTAGATTTTTGCAGCAGCAAATCCACTGCTCTGGGCTGGGAATTGGTGCTTGCTAAATGCACAGGTGGTTTTGAGTCATGTTTTCCTTCTTTAGCAAAGTAACACATGCTCCTTACAGAGAGTTAACACGCAAAGAGGCAGGCATGTTTTTAAAGGATAAGTTAAACATTCAACAGGTCCACAGGCACTGGTGAAAGATCTCCTGGCAGCTCAGCCCCTCAGCCTCCCAGTTTCTTCTTGGGGAAGCTAGTGCAGGGCCCTGTGGTGGGGGCGGTGGGTTGGAGGCTGTCTCAAGACACCAGGAAGTGATTAGAGGGTCTTAGTCCATTTTAATACCTTTGCTTGGGAGTCACCTGCTTGGACTGGACTCCTGGCAGCACCCAATGAGAAAGGGACAAACCAGACTGTGACTCTGGCCGTTTTCTCCTCTGTGATATGATTTCCTTGCTGCAGCCCTTTCTGGCCCATCCACAGAACACAGACATGTACTTACTGGCTGACATTTCCCCTGCTCCCTGAGCCCAGGTGTGCACCCTGGGGGTGCTCAGAAAGTGTCCTTGGATTGATTTCACGGCCCTCACTTCTCGGAGGAGATGTCATTTCCTGCAGAGCTTCATTCACCTGCTCTGAGCACTCCTCGTCCTGCCCAAGGATGTTCCCACTGGTTTGGCTGAGGGAATGACTCCACCATGCCAACTCTGGGATTCAGGCAAATCAGAGCTACTGGGTGCAGGCTGTGTTGTCCAGCCAGCCCAGGTGTTTGTACTGAAACACACCTGTGTCCCCGCCGGTTGGTGCAGAGATGCTCTCTGTATCCCAAAGGAGATCTTGTGCTGGCACCCAAGATACATCAGCACAAGGGGCACAATTGCTGGCCCAGCAGGAACTTGGGGACCCTACACTCAAGCAATGGTCAGCGTCCATGATGACTGGTCAGGTGCCAAGTGAACAAGGAGAGGGGCATGAGCAGACCTGCTGTGGCCTGTCAGTGCTGGGTGTGCGAGTGGCCGGAGAGGGTGTCTGAGCTGTCCCAGGTGTCTTCACAACCAGACTTGGGCCTGCCAGAACCTAATGGCCCCGAGAGTCCCAACCAGATCCCTGAGGGCCAACCCAACATTCTGGAAGTGACCTTCGGTGCCAAATGGGCTCTGGGCAGCTGGGGAAGGGTCATCACCTCAAATGTACCACTACCTGGCTCCTCCTCTCTCCTCAGGGACCTGAATCTGCCTACTGGGCACAGGTTCTCACACAAAGTCTAGTCCAAGAAAAACAGGACCACATTGCCAGGTGGCCTGTCCTTCCTCTCCCCACAATCTGTGCTCTGATTCCAGAAATGATGTGCTCATGGCCAAAGATGCCAGGCAACAGAGAAAGAGAATCAAGTGAAAACTCACAATCATTCTTCATCCTACCCCTACAGAACGCTACATTTTAAATAACTAAGTTCCTTGATTGCATCTGTAGGGAGGCCTGAGTTCCCATACCTGAGCTGTCTGTTTTCCTGTTTTCTCTTTTTTTTTTTTTTTTTTTTTTTTATTGAGACAGGGTCTCACTTTGTCACCCAGGCTGGAGTGCAGTGGCTTGTTATTGGCTCACTGCAACCTCTACCTTCTGGGTTGAATTGATTCTTGTGCCTCAGCTGTGTGCCACCATGCCCAGCTGATTTTTGTAATTTTAGTAGAGATGGGGTTTCACCATATTGGCCAGGCTGGTCTCAAACTCCTGACCTCAGGTGATCCACCTGCCTCTGCTGGGATTCCACCAAAGTGCTGGGATTACAGGCATGAGCCACTGCACTTGGCCTTGTCTGTTTTCTCTTAATGAGTGCTTGATGTCAATGGGAGAAGCAATCCTGGTCTGAGCCTCTAAGTCAAAATGGCTGGGCTCAGCTAGGGCTAGTCAACATGGACCTGGTTATTGTGGTCCTGATGGTAGATTGTGGTCCTGGTTGGCACAGGTAGATCATCACGGTCTCATGTGTAGCTAGTTTATGGAACATCTGAACTGGATATGAGCAGGAAATGACTTCATTTTTCTCCAGCTGCTGCCTTCCAGCAGCTTCTGTGAGGCAGAGGTGGGTTAGGGTGAGCGAGTGAGGCCAAGTCATTCAAATGCAGGATTGGACTGCGTCTTAGTTGAAACGTTGATAACTTTTCCCATTAGGGATTATTTTTGCATTAAATTTGATTTAAAAAAACAATTCTGCATTCAAATATTTATTTTGATCAATGAATTTTTTGGTGCCCCCTTAAATTTTGTGCCTCACTAGCTGCACCCTGATAATCCAGAGATGAGCGCCTCTCTCCCCTGCCTCACCCTAGTCCCCATCCTGCTGATAGTTCTCTGGTCTCTGCTGCTTGATGACATCTGGGGAAGTTTCCCTAGGATTTTGGTCAGTTTGATTTATAATAATAGACTTGTTAATAATGAATGGAATATAGGCTGGATACAGTGGCTCATGCCTGTAATCCCAGCACTTTGGAAGACTGAAGTGGGCAGATCACTTGAGGTCAGGCATTCAAGACCAGCTTGGCCAACGTGGTGAAACCTCATCTCTACTGAAAATACAAAAATTAGCTGAACCTGGTGATGGGCCCCTATAATCCCAGCTACTCAGGAGGCTGAGGCAGGAGGATTGCTTGAACCTGGGAGGAAGAGGTTGCAGTGAGCTGAGCTCATGCCACTGCACTCCAGCCTGTGTGACAGAGCAAGATTTTGTCTCAAAAAATAAAAACAAAAGTGAATGGAATTACTCGTGTTGGGTGTTACAAAATTCCAGCCAGACAAATCTAAACTTTAATCTCACACCCAGTTCCTAGATGATTCCCTTCTCCAACTCAAGTTCAGCCTCAGTTTCAGGGGTCTTTAGTTTGGGGAGTGGGCACCACCTGCTCCCTTCCCCACATTTGTTCCTGTTTTTTCTCTGCTGGCTCCTCTGGGGTTGGGTGCATTCAGAGGTAGGGACAGGATAAAGGTCTTTGGCTTTTTGGTTCTGTTGGTAAGCGAGTTCCAAATATTAGCCTTCTCTTGTAGGATAGTTTATTTATTTATTAAAATTGTTTATTTAGAACACATCATTCATGTGGCAGACACTGTTCCAGGGACTGGGAATAGAGTGATAAATGAGATCAACAAAAATACCTGCCCACGTTAAGCTCCTATTCTAGGGAAGACAAAAAAGAAAGAAAATACACGTGTACTTAGTACAATAGAAGGTTCCAAGTACTGTGAAGAAAAATAAAGCAGGCTGTGCTCAGTGACTCATGTTTGTAATCCCAGCACTTTGGGAGGCCAAGAGGGGTGGAATGCTTGAGCCCAGGAGTTCAAGACCAGCCTAGGCAACACAGCAAAATCCCATCTCTACAGAAAAAAGAAAAAAAAAATTAGCTGGGTGTGGTGGCATGCACCTGTGGTCCCATCCACTGGGGAGGCTGAGGTGGGAGGATTGCTTGAGCCAAGGACATGGAGATTGCAGCAAGCCAAGATCACACCATTGCACTCCAGCCTGGGTGACAGAGCCAGACCCTGTCTAACAAAAAAAAAAAAAAAAAAAAAAAAAAAACAAAAAAAAAAACCGGAAAGCAGAGATGGGGGCAAGAGGCGGCTGGGGATGCAAGCTACCCTGAGCTCCCACAGTTCTCTGCCCCTCTCCTGTCTCACTGGGCACAGGCCACCTGGGGCTTGTAGTTGTTTTGTACCAACCTAATATCTTATTCTTCCCAACAGTCGAAGGCTAATTGAGGCTCCTCTGTCCTCCACAGGGAACAGCATTGGCCTAAACTTGCAGACACCGACCATTAATTGCAAAGGGAAGTCAGCTCAGGTGAAACCGCTGGTGAAGAATGATTCCTGTGTAGGGACATAGAAGTTGACATTTCTTACTGTAGTTGATTTAATATTGGGCCTCAATATTTCATTCTCCCTGTAAGAGTATGACACAGCCACATCCTTGCCAGGACCTGAGGGAGGGTGGATAGACTTACCCATCCCACGGGTATTGCTCGTGGCTGGGTGACTTTCTTATGCCAATGAGATTTCATAAGCATTAGCCTGGAATGTGTCGGCGCTGCCAGGCCTGCCCTCTAATGCTCTTGATTTTTCCCATGAGATGAGCGTGCCCCAGGGAACTGCGGCTCCAACTGCAGGAGGAGAGGCATGTGGAGCACACATGGTTACAACCCTCAGCCTGGAGTCAAGCCCAGACTAAGCCCAGCCAACCCACGGGTGCAGGAGTGAAAAGCAAATGCTAACTGTCCATCACATTGACTTTCAAAGGGGCGTGTCATGTTATGCAGCTCATCCCAGCAACAATGAAGGTGTTTCTCTATCAGTCAGTCAGCAAATAAGGGTTGTGGAGGTGAAGACCCAGGGAGGAACGTTGTTGTTCTACTTTGAGGGTCGTGGAGCTTGAGACTCAGGGAGGACCTGGTGCTGCTGTTGTTTAAGGCTGAGGGTCGTGGAGCTGGAGACCCAGTGGCAAGCTGGTGTTGCTGTTGTTCAAATCAGAGAGAGGGTCATGTGGTTCGAGTTGCAGGGAGGAGCCAGTGCTGCTGTTGCGTGTTGAGGGTCATGGAGCTGGAGACAACCAGAAGAGCAGCAGCAGCTCCTCCCAGGGTCTCCAGCTCCATGACCCTCAGACTTGAGGAGCTGGAGACTCAGGGAGGAGCCAGTGCTGCTATTCTACTTTGAGGCTTGTGGAGCTGGCACCCAGTGTGCAGCTGCTACTGCTGTTCTAGTTTGAGGGTCTTGGAGCTGGAGGCTTTGTGAGGAGCTGGTGCTGACTTTCAAGTCTGAGAGTCATTGAGCTGGAGATCCAGGAAAGAACCGGTGTTGCTGTTCTAGTCTGAGAGTTGTGGAGCTGGAGACCCAGGTAGGTGCCAGAGCTGTAATTCAAGTTTGAGGGTGGTGAAGCTAGAGACCCAAGGAGGAGCTGGTGCTGCTGTTCATGTCTGAGGGTTGTGGAGCTGGAGATCCAGGGAAGGAGGAGGTGCTCCTTCGACCAGGGAGGAAGTGGTGCTGCCGTTCTAGTTCAAAGATGGTGGAGCTGGAGACCTGGAAAGGAGTTGGTGCTACCGCTGTTCAACTATGAAGGTCGTGGAGCTGGAGTCGTGGGGAGGTGCTGGTGCTGCCTCTCAAGTCTGAGAGTCACTGAGCTGGAGATCCAGGAAGGAGCCGGTCCTGCTGTTGTAGTTTGAGGATCATGGAGCTAGAGACCAGGGAGGAGCTGGTGTTGCAATTGAAGTTTGACGGTCCTGGAGCTGAAGACCTAAGGAGGAGCTGGTGCTACCACCATGTAAGTCTGAGGGTGGTGGAGCTGGTGGCCCCAGGGAGGAGCCAGTGCTACAGCTGAAGTTTGAGGGTCGGGGAGCTGGAGACTCAGGGAGTAGCTGGTGCTGCTGTTCTAGTTTGAGGGTCGTGAAGCTGGAGCCTTGGGGAGGAGCCAGTGCTGCCTCTCAAGTCTGAGAGTCATTGAGCTGGAGGGGAGCTGGTGCTGCTGTTGTAGTTTGAGAATCCTGGATCTGGAGACCCGAGGAGGAGCTGGTGCTACAATTGAAGTTTGAGGGTCGGGAGCTGTGGAGCTGGAGACCTTGGGAGGAGCTGGTGCTGCTGTTTAAGTCTGAGGGTCATGGAGCTAAACATGGAGCCAAATTTGGGGAAATAGAGAGAGTCACACGATGCCACTTGAAACTGTAGATGTAGCTGTAACCCAAGCAAATTAAGCTTGGAAACTTCTCAATTCTAGTGACTAATACATTCTTTTTCCTCTTACACAGTCTGGATTTGTTTTCTGTCTCACGAGACAGAAAGATCCTGATTAATACCGGTTGGAATTGAAAAGCTTAAAAAAACTAAATGGTGTTGGTAATAATAATAATGGGAATAGGAATTAAATCATGATTATCCTGACTGACAGAGAAAAAAATTATGTACACAGACTACATATCTTTTCAATAAGTTAGCAAAATAAAAAATAAATTGAAAAATAGACCCAAGCAAAGCTATAAAAAGTTGTTTCATGGAGAAGTGATGGAGGACAGAGATTAATCTGAGAGTTGCTATTAATGGAGAAACTGAGAACTTACCATTTTTCCTGGGAAGTTTTGGTGCAGAATGATATTCTGTGAGTTCTGGCAGCTGAGTCACTTTGCACGGCCTGGTGATGCAGTAGGTGTCACAGAAGGACCCTGACCCAGCTGATCCTGCCTCTCTGCTATGATGAGTGTGGCCTCTGATCCCTGACAACTGACCAACTGACCGTATCTTGAGAGAAGACCAGGCCCATGAACACAAGCATATCCATGGTGAGGTTCCATGGATGGAACACTATGGATGTTCCTGATGTTCCTTCCTGATGTGGATCTGCCATCTTGCTATTTAATGAATCTTGTTTATAACTGTCTTCTAAATACTGAATAGAAAAAAGTATTTGTACAATATGGGTAAGGTATAAAGAATATCGGCACAATGGACACCCAGGACCTCCACCAAGTTTAGGGAATAGAATCTGAAGAGATGTAAGTTTGGATGCTCCCTGGAGGTCCCTCCTGAATCCCAGTCCCTTCCCTTCTACAGAGGGAATCACTTTCTGCTTTAGTCTTTATTATTCCCACACTTTTCTTCATAATACATTTCTTTCACCATGTATTTGTATATCCCTAAACAATATGCCATTTAGTTTTTGAACTTTCTGCTGTCTTATTGAGACAGGGTCTTGCTCTGTTGCCTCAGCTGCAGTTTTTGAACTTTGATGTGAAGGAATTCTTTTGTGTGAATGCATTGGGTCTGAGCATTTGCTTGATGTCTACTTTTGTCCTCTATTCTCTTCCTGAGACCCATCCACATTGACATGATTCATTTTCATTACTGCATGATCTCCCGTGCTATGAGGGGGAACATGGGAAATGTCTCTATTTTCCTGTTGATGAGTGTTTGACCAGGTTGGGGACCTTGGGACTATGTTGCTAGAATGTTCTTGGGCATTTCTTTTGTACACAAGTGCAAGTCTGTTCCGGTCAGTAGCTTTCAATTATTAAAATTTCATCCCTGGTAAGAAATGTAATTTTCCTCATAATCTAAAACACACATCCCTTCATATACAAGTATACTTAAAAAAATTCACAACCATTCTTAGCAGGGGCTGAATGTTCTTGTTGCTCTCCATTCTCCCCAACCGTTGCATTTACTGGGTCGTGGGATTTTTTGCCAGTCTGGTGGGTGTCACGTGACACCTCATCCTGTTAGGCTGAGACCCTCTTCATGTTTTTATTGGCCATTCTTTCACATTTCCTCTTCTGTGAAGGGCTGGTTCAACTCTTTTGCCCATTTTCTCTTTAGTTGTCTGAATTTTTGCCTTTTTCTTTTATTATTATTATTTGAGATGGAGTCTCACTCTGCTGCCCAGGCGGGAATGCAATGGCACGATCTTGGCTCACTGCCACCTCTGCCTTCCGGGTTCAAGTGATTCTCCTGCCTCAGCCTCCAGAGTAGCTGGGATTACGGGTGCATGTCAAACTCTCCCTTCTGGCTGGCAGCCTGTCCATCGTGCACTCTTCATTTCTGGGCCACCAGGAATTCAAGCCTTAGCACATTCAGAGGCCTCCAGTAGATCAGGATGACCCCATAGACTCAGCATCTCATGAACCTTAATTCCTTTGGCAATAATCCTATCACTGAAATTTCTTAAAATACTTTCTCATTTTCTCTCATGCTACCTGATGGAAGAATTCCTGCATTTAATGTTTTAACTTACTGAAGAAGAAATCTCCACAAAAAGAGCATTTTCTGTTTTCTGCTTTGGTTGTGGAAAAAAAGATGCTTCTCTAAACCACAATTTTGTTCTTCTAAAGCATTGCCGCTGAAATACCATGGCTGACTTCAGAACACCAGGGATTCTTTTCATGTCCTGAATCAGAATTTTCTAATTTGTTCATAAGAAAATATATATAGGCATGATTCTTTCCTTTAGTAATTTATCTCTTACTGATATTTAAATAAAAATATCTATTTTCTAAAAGGCTTATTGACTTTCAAATGTTGCATTATAATCCAGTAGAGAATTAATGGGATTTTATTCTTCCTTATGTTGTGGGTTAATAAACTAGGGATTCCGCTAGACTATTTGGGAAGCAGAGAACTTAATGATACTTCTAAATTACAGGTCCTCTGTCAGTCTCGAACATTGTCCTGATACCCTGGACAGACACCAATGTTCCTGTTCTTAAAAAACATAACTTTTCTGGTTTGGCCCTAGCACACTACACCCTGGGCAGTGATGTTCCTTGTCATTCCTCAGCCCTGAACACACCTACTTCTTTAGAAGTAATCCCCACATCAGATTAATCTCTATTTTTAAAAGTTATTTTATTCCCCTATGGACAAAAGATCAGATTTGTAATGTATAAAGAACTACAAATAAATAAAAATACGTATAATTGTCCTAAGATTGGGCAAATGCTATGAGCAGTTCAGAGATTCTGAGGAAACCCGTGAAAGAGTTGACATGTCCTACATAATCAAGATAACACACATAAAGAACAATGGAATGCCCTCACACACCCATTCTACTGACAAATGTTTAAATCTGTCTATACCAGGTGATGGGCAGGAAGTGGAACATCAGAGACCTCTTCCATTGTGGGTAGGAGTCTATATTGAATTGTTCCTTTGACATCGACTCAGGTGATATTCACGACAGTGGATGCTGTGCTCATCCCACTAACTAGCAATCCCAGTCAGTTCCAGGCTTCAAGCACGTTCTAGAAAGCATGGAGATATTTGGTTATTTACTTTGCTGTTGCTTTCATAACAAAAAGTTAGCAATAAAATATTCCACTAAAGTACAGCATGTTTTCTCATTTGGTGTTAAATTTCTGTTTCTATGTCAGACTAGAACATCTGAACTAGCAAAAAATTAAGCAACCCAAATGCTGGATAAAAGGATGTTAAATCTTTCAAATATATTAATGAGGACTTCTGAGTGATACACAATAAGAAGCACCACATCAATCCAAATCTCTCCACCTATTTCCAAAAATATAGAGATCGAATACTGGGGCAAATAAAACATCATGATTTATATTTTCAGCTAAATAATGAGGTAGGAAATGCCTAAATCCATCAGATCCTTGTCTGTAAAACAGATAATCAAAACAACTGGTGAATCTTGGGTGGTGTCTGAGCATGAGATGGATCTAATGTATGGATGCAGAATCTGTTTTGGTGATTGTATTGTGCTTATTAGGAGAGTGTCGTGGTTTGTAGGAAGAACACTAAAGAATGGGGCATGAGGTGGCATCATTAAAGATGAGGCATCAGCGTGGCGGCTGGCTCTCAAGTGGTGCAGGCAGAGAAATTCTCTGGATTCTGCTTGCAAATACTTTGCAATTCTTGCTTGTTTCACATTGGTTTTGCTTTGTTCTGTTTTACTAGTTGAAAATGGGAACTTAAGAAAAACATTCTTTTTGGAAACTGATGTAAAGAGATAAATCCCTCAATAAATCCACTATGGTTCCTTCTTCTGCAAAACCAGGGCCTCCAGACGTTTCCCTCTCACCCTCTGTTTTCTGCTTTAGGCAGCTTCTCCTCCCTTCACCTCTCCTGCAGGCAACTCCCAGGCCCTTCCACAGCCTGAAGCAGCTCAGCCCAAAACAGGAGCTGGGATCATTCAGGTTCACAGGCTTTGACCTTCACTTGAATGCCAGAGCTGGCAGGAGGTGAGTCAGAGAAAAGGCTAAGCAGCTATTCTGAGATTAGATCTGCTGTCTTACTAAATAAAATAATCATGAAGGTAATACTTTTCCATATAAAATACTTAAAAATTTCTACAACAGGCACTGTGGTTCATGCCTATAATCCCAGAGCACTGGGAGGCCAAGGTGGGAAGACTGCTTGAGGCCAGCAGTTGAAGACCAGCCTGAGCAACATAGGAAGACCCACTCTTCCTAAAACTAAAACAATTTGCCAGGCCTGGTGGCATGCGCCTGTAGCCCCAGCTATTCTAGAGGCTGAGTCTGGAAGATTACTTGAGCCCAGGAGCTGGAGATTACAGTGAGTGAAGACTCTGCCACTTCACTCCAGTATGGTTGACAGAATGAGAAACTGTAAAAAACCATAAAAATAAAAAAAAAAATAATGCAATTCTTGGTCACTGCATCAAAAGGATCCCTGAGCTTTGAAGTCCAGCATGCTATTTTACTAGCGATACTGTTTGGAAGAATAAGGTCATGCTTCAGAGAAGTGTCTACTTTTCCACAATCAAAGAAGTAGAAAGAAAATGCTTTTTTGCTAGGATTTCTTGTTCAGTTAAAACTTGTGCAGGAATTCCATCCATTAGCACTGAGAGAAAGTGGCAGAAGATGTTAAGAAAAATGGTAGCCAGGATCATCAGTAAAGGTAATGACTGGCATGAGATGTTAAGTATACAACGTCCTCATCATCCGCTGGGGGCCTGTGAGCTGGCTAAGGCTTGAACTCCTGCTTTCCAGAAAGGCACAGTGGTGAGTAGACAGGTGGCCTCCCTGAAGGGAGAGCAGGAACCAGACCAGGCTAACAGAGGCTTCTTGATATCATCTTCCACCTTCAGAAAAGATGAAGCGTTGGTTTAAGTGGCTGAGAAAAACCTGGGTCTGTTCTCCTGGGTGATCCCTCCCAGGCCCTCCCCACTTCGGAGCCTCTTCCCCAAATAAGGAACATGTTTTATGTGCTTCCCTCCAATGCTACCCCTGGCTGTGCAGCCTGTCCCAACCTCCACCCTCCTTCACCACACCACAGAGCCAGCCCAGGCCCTGCTACAGCGCATGGGGCTCAGAACTGAGGCTGGTAATGAGGGGTCTGCACCTTCACTCAGGGACTGCTCCTCCCTCTCATAGAAGGGTCTAGAGGACCTGGAGGAGCCCTGTCCAAAGAGAGGTCTCTGGATCCATGTTCCCTGGCCTTGGGTGGGCTTGCAGGCAAACCTCCTTCTTTCCCCTTTGCTCTCAGCCTCTCCTCACCCTGGGAGCTGCACCCATAGCTCTGAATGGGACTGCCCCTGCCCCGCCCCATTCATTCCCAGCCAAGCTCAGTGGCAACCATGGACCTCTAGCAGCAGCTCAGCCTCCCTGTCTGAGTCCACTCTGCTCCAGGCTGGGCCATCAGCTGGCTCAGGATCTGGAGTGTGAAGGAGGCAGAACGGCAGGGGCATCACCCTAGGGCCAAACAAGGAATCCTATGGGTCCAAGGGGCCTGGCCTTTTCCTAAACCTCACCCTGAACATGCTCTACTTTTCACCTTCCACCTTAACTGCTGGAACCCAAGCTGCTTTCTCTGGGAATGCAGCCTTAGGAACTGGGTGGGCCAAGGTCCTTACAGCCCCCTTGTCTGGGGATTCTCCCAGATCACTCTCTTCTTAGCCTTCTCCAGGGACACCCTTTCCCTTGACATCCTAGGTGAAACAGCCATGCTGCTCCTCTCCTACTGTGTGGACTGCCCATGCCTGAGTTCCTACTGCCTGCAGGCCACACACCACTACCTTTCCCGAATAGGAACCTGCTCTGAAACAGGCCTGAATTGGCTAAACCCTCTCAAGCTCAACAGGGCTTGAGCCTTGGTATGGGTCCCTCCCTTTCTCTCTGGTTCTGACAGTGAGAATCCATCAGAATTCAGGGCTGAGCTACCCAGGTCATTGCCAATAGGTGACACTAGGTCTCATTCATCTGTCTCATGTCAGGATGAGAAGGTTCCTGCCATGGGGAGATGTGGGACTCTGGGTATTCTCCTTCTGCATCCTTCCATCTCATTCACCTGCTCCTTGCTCCCCTCCCAATATTGCCCACAGTACCTGTCACTCTAAAGGACTCTCCTCAGATGCCAGGGAGGATAAAGCAGAGGATGATGAGGAGGAGGCTCCAGGCACTGAAGGTGGTGGCCATGGTTTTGGGTTGGGTTGTGCCTGGGGCCCGAGAGTGTGGTTCTGAAATGGAAACACAGAAGTGACAAGCCTTGTCCAGGCCCCAAATCTTAGGAGATGCCCCCTCAGCTCCTGTCCTCCACAGCTCATCCTGGAAGAGCTTTTGTCCCCCTCTGCTGTGGAGAAGCCGCTGTGACAGTTTCTGGGGTAGGAAGGGAGAGGGAGGATTCCCTGTCCTCAGGGAGCTCACACAGCTGCTGAGGGAAGCAAGGTGACAGCACAGCCCACCCTCCGGCTCTGGCGGAAGAGGAGGTGATGCCCCAGTGCCAGGGAGGGGAGAGTCTTGGGGCTGGCCTTTGAGGTAGTTTCGATGGATGTACACAAACAGATGAAGGGAGAGGAAAGGAAAAGTGATTCTAGGAGGAAGGAACACTAACGAAAAAGGTCTAGAAACACTATGACACCCACAGATTCGAGGCTGGTGAGAAACGCACAGTGGGTGGAGCACAGGCAGGTGCAGGAAGGAAGAAGGGAGAGGAGGATGAGAGAGCACAGGCACACCAGCACCCCCAAAAGGAGTCCCCTATGAGGGGGTCATGTTCACACTCACTCAAACACTCACAAGCACATGCACTCACACACACTCACACACCGGGCTAAGATCTGAACTCAAGAGAGCTTCCTTTTTTGGCCTCTCACTTACTTGTTGGATCCAGCATTTTTTCCCAGTATATCAAAAATTCTTCAAGCCACATCTTACAATCCCCCATTGAAATCTTGTGGAAGAACATGGTCACCTCCGTGTTCTTCTCCCACTTATCTTTCATCTTCTTGGCTCCAGGATGAAGCACTGCCCACTTTCTGTTGTTTGAGTCAAACAGGAAGAAAGTCTGTCCATTGAAGAGGAACTGCCAAGATCCTCTGTTGTGTCCATAGGCTTCATTGTCACAAGACATCTGGGCCTGCAGAATGAGGGGCTCTGCCCCATTGGAAAGAGATCAGCTCTGATCTTGACAAATCCTGAGCCCCACCCTGCTTCCTTTCCTGGCTCCTGGACTTGCTCTCTCTGCTGCATCCTGCCCATGCTTCTCAGCCTCTTGTGTGACACAAACTTCTGATTTATTTGTTACATGAAACCAATAAATGCCTCTAAGTTACTACTGTGTCTGCTCCCTGCTGTCCTGGACTATCTGAAACTTACCAATGTGTATTAAATTCTCCACTTGAATGTCAGGCAGTTGCCCATTGAGGAAATCCACCATGTCTCCTAGTGTTTCAGTTTGTTTTTCCAGGTTTTTGTGACATTGACTTTCTTCCCCAGAGAAACAAAGGCTTTGGCCTTGTGGTTAACACAGTCATAGTGAAGAAAAGGACCTTTCATCCACCAGGCCTTGAACTTCACACTATCGTGGTTCAGGTCTGAACTTATGAGTGATGTTGAAGTCATAGCAAAGACAGTGTGTGTCTGTGGAAGCAAAACACAGGAGAGGATTGGTGTGGAGGGAAGTGGAACCTGAGACCCCTTCTCCCCCTTATGGTGACTGCAAGTGAAGGCCTCTGAGGGGCTGGGCTGGTAGAGCAAGATGTGCTCCAGCCAGGGCTGTCATGTCAACTAGTTAAAGACTAGAGCGTCTCCCTTGCTTGAGTATATGGAGGAGAAGGTTCCTGCAGCCATGAAACCACATGTCCCCTCCAGACATGTCCCACCTGCCCTGTGCCAACATCAGTCAGCACATGATCTTGTCGGGGAGGTGCCAGGCCTGTTGTGGCAGGAAAAGGCCTGGATGAGGAGGACCCTCAGCAGCAGCCCACGTGGACTGCAGGAGATGGGAGAGGATGTGGGAGCTGTCCTCGCATGCTCCGGCACAGTGGTGGTGGCAGGCGGGGTGGTGAGGGCAGAATTCAGTTTAGATACACAAGTGATTAATGTCATGGGTCACATGATTTAATATGTTGGCAAAGCCCTGGCAATGACACCCATCTGCTTTGAGGATGCATTCCTGGAACCGTGGAAAGGGATGGTTCACAGGGCAAGAAGTGGAAAGCCCAGAGCTTCTAAGTCAGGGTGTAGAGGAAAGAACAAAAGGGCTCAGAGAAGCGCCCATGCCAGAGTGGCTGCAGCATGAAAACCCAGAACGATGTCCACTCTCTGTGCTCATGGGAAGCGTGGAGGACTCCTGTTTACCCAGAATATAAAGAAGGCCCCAGGAGAAGGCAGCAGACTGTCAAGAAGCCCAGGGATGCCTGTTGCTGAAGGCCGGGGTCAGGGGTAGGAAATGCTGTTCCTGAAATGGGCTCCCAGTAGTAATGGGGATGGAAAATCCTGAAATAAGAGATCTCAATTGGAGGCCATCCACTGTCAAGAGGAAGGAGGGTGCAATGATGGAAATAATTAAAGAAGTCACAATGCCAGCTGGGGACCTCAGCCATAGGAAGGTGTGCTCATGGCTCATAGAACTAAGGGGTCAAGGATCCAAAAGAGATGGAAACTCAACCCGAATACTGCTAGATTTAAATAATTACAACAAATACAGACAAAACGCAAGGATGGATGACCTGGATGCTGAAATGAGTCACCCCAGGAAATAATTGAGCTCCTTTGCCCAGCTTTGAGAACTGAGCCACACCTCAGACCCAGAGTCCATTACTAGAAGGAGAGTCCAGAGGCCCTGATGGGCCCCTTCAATTCCACAGCAACTGCAATGACTCCTTCAGACTCCCCCACAGAGCCAGATGGGCATTCACTCTGGTAAGTGTACACCATGAAACAGTAAATACCCAGACACTCCTGGTGGACACAGTGTGTAGCCTCCTTCCAGAGATCTGAAGCATTAACTTGCTTCCCTGATACTCATGAGGTGCATTTGGGGCAAAGTAAAGGATGGACACCTGTGTCAGGTCCAGCTTAGGGGGATATGCTGGGTTCATAGACTCATTTGATGGTATTTTCACATTTCCTGGATTTGTGCCGGGAATGGATAGTGTTTGTAGTTAAAGTAGTAACTATTGTAGGTTGTGCTGGTCGTATGACCTTCCCTGTCACTACTCAACTCTGCTCTTGTAGCTGGGAGGCAGCCATACACACTCTGTGATGAGGGACTGGACCTACTTATATGGCTATTTGACCCTGGAGTCCCTAAGATCCCAGAAGCATGTGTGGTTGGAAAAGGTGCTATGTGGATTTCATGGCAATTGTCAACTGTAGAATCACAACAGGGTCCCCTAGTGCTCAGAAGCAAGGCTGTGCCACTCACAGCAGCGAAATCGCCTCATTTAAAAGAGGTTCCAGGTGTAGTCCTGGGCCCTGGTGGAGATGGGCCTGCAGCTATGGGAGGGTAGTGACCACACAGCCTCAGAGCTGCCCATCACAGGGTGTGCTCCTCACCCTCTACATCATTAGGAAGATAGGCCCAGCAGTGAGAAGACACAGGTGGGTCTCCTGGGATGGGCCGGAGCAGGGCCACAGGGAACTAAGAAACTGCACAAGCAGTTGGCCCCGATCCCCTGGACAACATGTGGGTGCACCCCTCACCCTCAGCTCACACCTGAGGCTTCAGGGAGGGTCCCTGATCACCCTGAGGGACCGATGATGCCACCCAGCAGCAAAGGAGGGGGGCATTGACCCCAAACCATAGAACCTCCACTCACACCCATCACATCCACACCACTCAGAAGCCACAGGCAGGGTCGGACACACCTGTGACTCTTCAACTTACACCACTTGGAGATGACACCCTAGGGAGTGGGGCAGCAATTGCCAGGACACAGCATGTGCCCTCATCTGGGGTCAGCAACCTAGGATGGTGTCCATATCTGGTCTCCCTTTTATCTGCAGGTTGCCATTGCCTGCTGTTGCTCTACAAAGGGACAGGACTTGACACACAGAGTACCCATGGCCAGCAAGGACCAAAGTGCCTTCAGCCTTTCCTTTCTAGAAAGGGTTTGCTGACTCCTGTCTGCGTAGTGACTATTCTATATGACCCTGGCTCCCCAGTAGGAAGAACAGGTGGGTCTGGGTCCCAAGGGAAGTAGTGGGCACCTCTACTCATGGGCGCTCCCAGGGTCATCCTGGGGGAAATGGTCCTTCCCATGCCCCCTGCACTAAGTTCTGTGGAAAGCATGGGGTGTGTTTGCTGGGGTGTGTCCTCAGGCAAAAGGGGAGAAGGTGCTAGTTGGTGGGGGAGGTGCTAAGGACCCCTTCATGGATGGGGAGGTGAGGGAAGCCTGTGTGGTGATGGGGCTGGGCTGAGATGGGGTGGGGGGGTGAAAGGATGGGACCTGGGTAGTGGAAGTGAAAGGTGAAGAAGTGGTGAATGGTGGGAAGTGTCTGATGAGCCTCTTGGGTGGGGGTGAGTGCCTGCAGCAAAGCGCAGGGGAAGTTCCAGGGCGGAGCCCTGGGAGTGCTGGAGGGTTTTTGTGGTGGAGAGCAGATGAGAGCAGAGCAGGCCTGCGGCTGGTGGGTGAGTCTGTGATCGCTTTCCTGTAGAGTCCCCCTTCACCCCTGTCCTGATCCCAGCTAGGGTTTCGGGAGCTCTGGTTTCTCCTTCCCGAGGGCTAGTGGGGCTGCGGAGCTGCACCAGGGATCCCCGCTCCACCTTGTCTTCTGCGGCCCTTTGGCCCCTCCACCCTCCTGTGGTTCCTTTTCCGCCCTCTTTAAAAACCCTCCTTGTCTGCAGTGCAAGCTGCAGCCGCAGGACGCGGACCCAGCGTAAAGGAGCCGCAGCGGGGAACTCAGGGGGGGCGATGTTCGGGGATATCGAAACCCGCTGCAATCCACAGCCCCCCAGGTTTGGCACCAGCCCCGGACTAGGCTCCATCCCGGAACTGACCGGCCCGCCCTGACCCGGACCAGCAGGACAGCAGTAGCAGAAGCGGGAAGTATGGAAGGAAGGCGGGGCAGGCGGCCGCTGCCACTGGGGACCTGGGGCGCAGGAGACCGGAGTTGGGGTCGAGGCGGACATGGGCGGAGGAATCGCCTGGTGCCTCCCACTCAGGCTAGTAAATTGAACTGCTCCGCCCCGCCCCATGCTGCGATCCAAGGGGCGTGATCCGACGACTGTCCTTGTTTGGGGGTGCTCCACCCCGCCCCGCCCCCGGGTCGTCACCTGACAGCGGCCCAGGCGGGCGAACCCTCCCCCTCCACCCCGCCCCCGCGGCTTGGTGGCGGCGTCCCCGTTCCCCCCGCGGGGCAGGACATGGTTCCTTCCATGACTGCCTCATTTAATTTTTCAGCATAGCATTTATCATTACCCCAGTGTAAACACTTATGCACAGGAAGGTGAAGAAACTTAACAGGAATATTCCGTGGCGGCCAGTCACCGCCTGCGCCAGCGACACCCGCCCTCCCTCTGCCTGCGTCGCAGAGTTCCCCCTACCCCGCCGCCCCCGCTCTGTCCCGGGCGCAGCCGCTTCCCCAGTCCGCAGCAGACCTTCTTTGCCTCTCCACTAAAAGCATAAGGAGGTCTTTGAGTATATTCTATGACTTTTGGGAAAAAAAGAAAAGAAAAGAAAAGCCTAGGTGGCCTACCGTGATCAATCATCATGTGATTAATTGTGTTTCCACGTACAGCAGAAGCCGAGGGTGGGGGTCTACGCATGGGTGGAGCTCACTTTGCTGCACACCCATCTGTGTCCAACCACACCCAAATCTATGGCTGCATCCGCACCTCTGCTCAGTCCCTGGATGGTCTCTGCAGCCATCCTCAAAGGGGCATCCAGAGTGCATCCTCATCTCAGTCACCATGGAACCTATCTAGATCTATGGACAGAAGCCAGAGGAAGGCGAGGAGCCCAGTGGCCCCTGGCTGCAAGGGAGGGCTTAGCCTGGGGTGAGGAGTGAGCAGAGCTCTGGAGCCCACTCTGCCCCCAGCCACTCAGCCCGTTCCCCATTGAATGAGTCTTCATGTGGGGAGAACCTGCACCTGGTGACCAGCAATCCCTAGGGTCCTGAAGCTGTGGAAAAGAGGAGGAAAAGAGACAAGCCCAGGGCCTGTCTCTGCTTTCAGGACAGGGTCATGGGAGGGCAGCCACCTCTGTGACTGAGTAGGGACACAGGAGCCTAGAAGGTTCTGGCCTGATGCACTAGAGCCACTGTCCAGGAGGGGCCACGTGGAGAGTGGTCTACGGGACAACAGACACAGAGGGGTGAGCTGTTTTCAGACTTGGGAGGGGCACAGCTTGGTGGGTCTGGGCATCTGTGTGTGAAAAGAGCCTCCCATGCATAGGGCTGGGGACAAGCAATCCGGGTTAGTCCTGGGAGGAGGCCACTGGGAAGACCCTGGCAGCACCACCCCTGAGGCTGGGTGACCTGGGTCAGTGACTGGGGAAACAGGAGGAAGGCAGAAGAAGGCTGGCAGGAGATCTTCGAGCAGGACAGCCAGGTGAGAGCCTAATTGGGGGCTGGGGCCAAACCTGGGGGGCTGTGGACTGCAGCGGGTTTCCATCTGCGCGAACATCGCCCCTGCTGAGTTCCCCGCTGCAAACATCGCCCCCGCTGAGTTCCCAGATGCAAACATCGCTCCTGCTGAGTTCCCCTATGCAAACATCGCCCCGGCTGAGTTCCCCGCTGCGGCTCTTTTATGCTGGGTCCTCTTCCTGTGGCTGCAGCTTGCCCTACAGAACAGGAGGGTTTTTAAAGGGGCCTCTATGCACACCTGGGCTCTCCTGCCTCACCCCTGATGCCCGCATTTGGCCACCAGACTCAGACCAGCCCAGAATGGGGATAGAAGTGGCCCAAAAGTGACTGTAATGGCAGGGATCTAGAGATCATGCATTCAGACATGGAAGTCAGCTGATACTGTGGCTGAATATTCCTGTGCAAGGTTCTTCAGCTTTCTGGGCATGGATGTCCACATGTGGAGAAATGACAAATGCTATGAACACAGATGAAATGAGCAGATTCTACAAGGAACCTTGTCCTTGCACATGCTAAGCACCCAGGGCAGGTCTCCTATTTCAGTTGTGAGCCCTGCTGCCCTCCCTGAAGTCAGCAAATGCCAGGCCCACCCTGAGGAGAGCTGGAGCTCTGAGCCCAGGCCGTGGCCTCTTCATGGCCCTGGGGGTGCTGTGAGGGGGTGGAAATGAAAGCAAGACCCACCATCAGGACTCAGGTGTGTTTTTGAGACCCACAGAGGATGATTTTTCTCTCCATCACCTGGTGAGCCTGACCTGATTTAAGGGTGGTTGGAGGCTGAGAGAACCAGTGAATGAATGAGAGAGTTGGGGGAGTGAATGGGGCTCAGAGGAAAAGCACAGGTGCAGAGGGGAGCTGGAGCAGAAGTTGTAATCCCCAGGGGCCTGAAGGTGGCTGCATTGAGGTTGGTAAATTTTTTTGCCCATTTTTCCTGTTTTAGTTGGTGTTTCTTTTTTCTTTTTCTTTCTTTCTTTATTTCTTTTTTTTTTTTTTTGAGACAAAATCTTGCTCTGTTGCTCAACCTGGAGTTCAGCTGGACGATCTCAGCTCAGTGCAACCTCCGGCTCCTGGGTTCAAGCGATTCTCCTGCCTCCGCCTCCTGAGTAGCTGGGATTATAGGCACCTGCCACCATGCCTGGCTAATTTTTACAATTTTAGTAGAGACAGGGTCTCTCCATGTTGGCCAGGCTGGTCTCGATATCCTGGCTTCAGGTGATCCACCTGCCTCAGCCTCTCAAAGTGCTGGGATTACAGGAGTGAGCCACTGGTTCCAGCCACAACTTGGAAATTGGTATGCCCACCTGGGTGTCCACAAACATTTTCCAACGAAGAGTAACTTTGGTTTTCAACCAGTCTGTGGTGCTTCATCAGGATAGAAACTTCTAGAAAACGTAGTGTGATGATGGACAGCAAACAGCTGTCTCCATATGATTTGATTGAGCCTAAAGTGCACCATGGCGAGGAAAATCTTGCCTTTTTAAAATGTTTTTATTTTTATTATTATTAATTTTTTTGATGAATCTTGTACTGCTGCCCGGGCTAGTATGCAGTGGTGCAATCTTGGCTCACTGCAACCTCCGCCTCCCGGGTTCAAGTGATTCCCCTGCCTCACCTTTCTCAGCAGCTAGGATTACAAACACCTACCACCATGACTGGCTAATGTTTTTTATTTTTATTTTGAGTAGAGACGGGGTTTCACTATGCTGGCCAGGCTGGTCTCAAGCTCCTAACCTCATGATCCATCAGCCTTGGCCTCCCAAAGTGTTGGGATTAAAGTTGTGAGCCACTACACCTGGCCGAAAATCTTGCATTTAAGCAAAGAAGGAATGAGTCTGAAAGCAGGAATGGAACTGGGAAAAGATAAGGGGGCCGGAAGGAAAGTGGAGGAGAAAAGAAGGGTTAGGGTCTGAGAGGGAGCCAAGATCCAAGTATTTCCAGCCCCATGGCCTGGAGTTGCAAGTGGGTGGGGCAAGGCCACTGGAGCTGTGACAGCCTTGAAAGCCAGGGTGACTCA
Organism: Rhinopithecus roxellana; assembly: GCF_007565055.1. NCBI lineage: Eukaryota > Metazoa > Chordata > Mammalia > Primates > Cercopithecidae > Rhinopithecus > Rhinopithecus roxellana. The sequence continues at coordinate 178,624,858 of NC_044552.1, read as the reverse complement.
TGTGGGGGCCCTCTGTTTCCTCTGGGTGTGTCACACCCTGGGCTCCAGGTCCCCAGTGGCATACGTGCTGGCACAGAGTTGGGTGTCTGCATCGAGCTTCTGTTCCTGGTGCCAGGATGGTCTGGGGTGGGTCAGGTGGGTGGGTTCCAGGGCTGGACCCTAAGCAGGGGTCATGGGGATTCTTGGACTGCAGGGAGGTCAGGAGGAGGAGAGACTTCTGGAAGCTCCTGAATGTCTGCCTGGAATGTAATGCAGCATTGCGGGCTGGAGTCAGCCTGGCATGGGGAGGGAGATGTGAGACTGATGAAAAGCGCGCAGCCTGATTTAAAGCCAAACCCTGAGCCCTTTCCAAGAACAATAAAGCATATTGTAGTTGCTAAAAGAAGCAAACACAAAAAAACAAAGTAGCCTTTCTTGGCAGATACAACACCTTTTATTTTTAATCTTTACATTTAACAGTCAATTGCCTTTTGAAAATAGTGTACATTATTCGATATTTTAAAATCCAACCTGGGAGTTTCAGTGATTTATGTGATAAGTTTAGTAATTCACCTTTATTATGATAATTACTGTTTAGGATTTAGCTACGCCATCTTTTTTGTTTGCTTGTTTTAAGATACGGGATTTTCCTCTGTTGTCCAGGCTGGAGTGCAGCGGCGTGGTCATAGCTAACTGCAGCCTCTAACTCCTGAGCTCAGGCCATCTTACTGCCTCTAAGGAAGGAGACCACTACTACTCCTATTGCCATCCTCCCCCTACCTTGCCTAGTTCATAAGACAGGAGGAGACAGAAAGCAAAAAGTTAGAGAGAAACAAAAGTAAGATAAATAGCCAGACAACCTTGGCCACCTGGCCCTAGGAGTTAAAAAAAAGTAACAATAATAACATCAACACCTAACCTAAACTACTTGTGTTATCTGTAAATCCCAGACACAGTATGAAAAAAGCATTGTAAAACTTTCTGTTCTGTTGGCTGAGGCATGTAGCCCCCAGTCACGTTTCCCACGCTTGCTCGATTTATCACGACCCTTTCCCGTGGACCCCTTAAAGTTGTAAGCCTTTAAAAAGGCCAAGAACTTCTCTTAAGACGCGAGTCTGCGGATGCTCCCGGCCGAATAAAAATCCTCTTCCTTCTTTAATCCGGTGTCTGAGGAGTTTTGTCTGTGGCTCGTCCTGCTACATTTCTTGGTTCCTTGACTGGGAAGCGAGGTGATTAACGGACGGTCAACGGTTGACGGTCGAGGCAGCCCCTCAGGTAGCTTATACCTGCCCTGTAGAGCATCCCTGCAGGGGACTCTGGCCAGCTTGAGTGATGCGATGTGGTTCGCTCCTGGGTAGACAATTGCCCCGGTCAGAGCAGTGGACAGCAGGCCCCCGTGGAGGATCAAGGCAGTGGCTGAACACCGGGAAGGCACTTTAAGTCCGGACATCTGAAACTTGGTAAGACTGGTCTTTGGAACTTGCCCACTCCATTTGAGTGGAAGCGTGGCCTAATCACCCACGGCGTGCCTGTACCAGCACTTTGGTTTTTGTTTTTGACTTGACTTGAATTAATTGCTTGATACTTTGGTTTAGTTTTGATTTTGACTTGACTTGAATTGCCTGATAAACAGGCATGCCTTTATTGGCACTTTGGTTTTGGTCCTGATTTTGACTTGGCTTAAATTGCTTGACAAACAGGCATGCTTTTGGTTTTAGTTTTGATTTTGATTTAGTGTGAATTAGGCAAGTCAGTGATCTTTTACCCTTTCCTTCTTACAGTGTGAATGTTGTTTTGTCTCGAGAGAAAAATAGGTCAGACACAAAGTAAGCCCACTCTGCTAGGAACTGTGTTAAAAAAATTTCAAAAAGAAAAAGGAAAGTCATCAAATCATCAAAACTTACTCTATTAAAATGCATGTTACAGAACCTTAAGAAAGGTTTTGCGGCCGGGCGCGGTGGCTCAAGCCTGTAATCCCAGCACTTTGGGAGGCCGAGACGGGCGGATCACGAGGTCAGGAGATCGAGACCATCCTGGCTAACCCGGTGAAACCCCGTCTCTACTAAGAAATACAAAAAAACTAGCCAGGCGAGGTGGCGGGTGCCTGTAGTCCCAGCTACTGGGGAGGCTGAGGCAGAAGAATGGCAGTGAACCCGGGAGGCAGAGCTTGCAGTGAGCCGAGATCCGGCCACTGCACTCTAGCCTGGGTGACAGAGCGAGACTCCGTCTCAAAAAAAAAAAAAAAAAAAAAGAAAGGTTTTGCAAGAGATTATAGAGTTAAGTTAACCCCTTAGAGGTTAAGAACTCTGTGTGAATTAAAACTGCCCTCTTTTGGTGATGGATGGCCCATGGAAGGAACTATAGACAGAGAACAATTAGCCATGTATTTAAGGTGGTGACAGGGGTCGGAGGACAGCCAGTGTACCTAGATCAAATTCCTTTATATTGACTCATGGTTAAATATAACATAGACAAAACCAGCATAAATTTAGCCCTGTTTAACAGCTTATTGCAAAAAAGCCAAAAGTAAAAGTAAGAGCAGCTTCGCCAGCAGACAAGTAAAAAAAAAAAAAAAAAAAAAAGGAGTCCCAGAAACAGCAAGAGAAGCCAGTTTTGCAGGAGCCGCCAGAGATAATAGAAATTCTTTCTCCATATGTCCCAGCCTACTCTGCTTTACTGAGGCCAACAGCCCCCTCAGAAATGAGATTCAGGAGCTAACATGCCCCAGTTCTCACCTCGAAGGGGAGGATCGGAGCCTCAAGAGGCCAAGGAAGGAAGTCAAGATAGTCAAGTGGGTCATCTGAGATCTGTTCTTGCTTGAGCTATTGTAAATGCCTCTCACGGAGACATGAGGACCTGTCTATGATAATGACCAAGCCTACATCCAGGGGGTGGGGCAACAGACTTTCATCTATCAGCCCTTTTCAACCATTGATCTACTAAACTGGAAGCACCCCAAACCTGCCACCTTGCTCCCAGCAGGTAAAGCCCTGTAGAGCATGACTGTGTAGAGGTGTTGGACTCAAGTTTACTCTAGCAGACCTGACCTCCAGGACCTGACTTGGGCATCAGTAGACTAGGAGCTATATGTGGACGGGAACAGCTTCATCAACCCACAAGGAGAGAGATGTGCAGAATATGAGGTGGTAACCCTGGACATTGTCGTTAAGCTGAGCTCAATGCTTTAATTCGGGCCTTAGAACTCAGTAAAGGTAAGACTGTAAACATTTACACTGACTCTTGGTATGCCTGTTTAACCCTCCAAGTAAATGAAAAATTATATAAAGAGAAGAGCCTGTTAAACTCTAGGAAAGAGGGGAAAAAAGACCCAGAGAATGCAACTCAGCTTCAGCGTTTGCAGAGGTACTGAGAAGCACTTCTGCAGAGGCTAAGAGTTAGTAGAAGAAAAGCAAGTATATAAAAAAGATTTCAGGAATGCTTCAAGGAGCTGACAAGAGCCTAAGTCAGTTTTATAAGAGGCTATAAAGCATTCTGGTTTTACACGCCGTTTAACCCTGAGGCTGCTGAAAATCAGTATATAGTGAATACTTCATTTGTAAAGCAAGCCCAGGGTAACATCAAGCAGAAGCTGCGGGCACGAATACCACCTAGTCTATAAAAGTGGCCACCAAGGTGTATGTTAACTGTGACCAAGGGACAAAACTAGGAAAGAGCAAAAGAAAAAGAAAGACTAACAGTAAGTATAAAAAAAGAGAGATTAACAATGTGAGAGGACGTGGACGTGGATGTAAATGTGAAAGAAGTCAAGTTGGGCAAGGATTCCAGAACCAGACAAGGCTAGAGAGAGATTAATGTGCGAGATGCAAAAAGAAAGGACACTAGAAGGGTCAATGTTCAAAAGGCAATAAAGGAAATGGCCAAGGCCACAAGACAAAGAGGCCATCGGCCAAGGGCTGCTGCACCTTGGAGGAACCAAATACTCATCTGATCAGGCTGACAGGAGCTGAAGAATGGAAAGACTAGGGCAGACTAGGCTCCCAGGAGCCCACGGTCACATGAGAAGTTAAAAGTAGCAAGATGCTGCTGTATCTGGATTCCAATTTCTCACTGAAGGCTAAGCCACTAAATAGGGTTACAAAGGGACGCAGCGGGGGGAGAAGAACCCCTCCTCTAAGAAACTTAAACAGGAAAAAGAGCCATACCTTGTGAAAACCTTGCTTATAGACTTTACAGAACTGCCCAGTGCTGGAGGCTATCGGTACAGGCTAGTGCTTGTTTGCACCTTTTCAGGATAAGTTAAAGTTTTCCCCACCAGGACAGAAAAAGTGCAAGAAGTGACTAAAGTACTGTTAAAAGACATTATCCCCAGGTTTAGACTACCTCTAACTTTAAAGTCAGACAATAGGCCAGCATTTGTAGCTGAAATAGTGCAAGATTTAACAAGACTGTTAAAAATAAAATAGAAGTTACACACAACTTATCGGCCACAAAGTTCAAGAAAAGGTGGAACGCATGAACTGGACACTCAAGCAGCTACTGAAAGAATATTGCCAGAAATTCGTTTAAGATAAAATCAGGTTTTTACCTACTGGTCCTCCTCCAAGTCAGGTGCACCCCCACCAAACAAACTAGGTATTTGCCCTATAAGATTTTGTTTGGTCAGCCACCCCCAAATCATAAGTCAAATGAAAGGGGACCTCCAGAAACTAAAGGAATTAACCTTAAAAAAGCAAATGCAGGCTTTAAAAATAGCCACACAAAGTGTTCATGATTAAATAAATGGAAAGGCCTGTAAGTCTGATATCCCTTTAAATCTAGTGACTCTGTTTAAAGTAAAATCTAATTGTTCTAGGACCATATAGGATGGGCTCTGTGCTGTAACCTTGTCCAGTCCCGCTGCTGTTAAAGTTGCAGGTGTTGCGTCTTGGAGCCCCTCAGTCAGCTAACACCGGCAGCGGAGGACAAGTGGAGCAGCCAGCAGGACACAGATCATCCAACCCGGCTGATCCTGAGACGACACCAAGCTGCTGCTGAGGATGACAGCCCTGCTCTGGTCACTCCGGATATTGACCAGTCTACCCGCGGCTGAAGCTTGAGGAGACAACAAGCCCTGCTCTAGTCACACACCGGCAGCTGACTAGTCTACGCATGGCCAAAGCTTGAGGACTCATCAAGCAAGTAAATGTAGTTAAAAATCTTAAGTCTAATAGTTTTCCTGTAATACTGTTTTCCTATTGTTCTGTCGCGGTATTCAACCATTTTCCCAGGTAAGGACCTCTTTTGTCCTTGCTGGATATGAATATGCTGTATATTGTTTTGTTCTTGTTACCCCTGCATAACCATGCTAGAAGAAACACCTATATAAGGTGTCCCCGCTGTACACATACTACTTAGGAAACCCAGACCCATCCAGCCCAGCAACAATTCCAAGTCTTTCAGTCATTCTTGAAACATATAAACCAGAAGTTACCAGAACCTCCTCCTTTAGCAAAAAAAAAAGAAAAGAAAAGACAAAACCTATATGCTCAGTTGGCTGAAAACTTTGCTGGCAGCCTGTATGTTTCTTCATGTTATGTTTATAAAAAGGCTAACATAAGACACCAATGGCCTTGAGAAGCAAAAGAGTTAATGCCTCTAGATAACTTTAACTAACTCTTTCCCCAAACAGACACCCCAAGTTCAAGCGTCTGGCTCTTAAAACCTTCTGTTATTAAAAAATACTGTGTTACTCGCTAGAAAAAAGCTTTTAAGACCCAGTAAAAAACTAACCTGCTTAGGACATGACAAAGTTGATACATGTGCCTTTACAGGTTTAACACAGGCTTGATCCTAGGTCTTCATTTAGAAAATAGTTTCCAGCTACAAAAAATTTAAAATCCTCATTGTAAGTATATTACTGGTAATAGAAACTTGCTTGCTGTTCCCCTGTGTATTACGCTTGCTCCTTCAAATGATAAAAGGTTTTGTAGCTACCATGGCTCGTCAGAAAACTTCAACACAAGTGTGTTACATAAAACACTATCACTGTGTCTCACAAAGAGACTCAGAAAGTAAAAATAAAAGTGAGAACTCCGACTAATTAGTGAAAATTCTCAAAGAGGGGGATAAGGAAGGAGACCACTACTACTCCTGTTGCCCTCCTCCCCCCACATTGCCTAGTTCACAAGACAGGAGGAGATAGAAAGCAAAAAACTAGAAAGAAACCAAAGTAAGATAAATAGCCAGACAACCTTAGCACCACCACCCGGCCCTAGGAGTTAAAAAAAGTAATAATAATAACATCAACCCCTGACCTAAACTACTTGTGTTATCTGTAAATTCCAGATACTGTATGAAAAAAGCATTGTAAAACTTTTTGTTCTGTTAGCTGAGGCATGTAGTCCCCAGTCACGTTTCCCACGCTTGCTCGATTTATCACGATCCTTTCCCGTGGACCCCTTAAAGTTGTAAGCCTTTAAAAAGGCCAAGAATTTCTTTTTTGGGGAGCTTGGCTCTTAAGACAGAGTCTGCCGACACTCCCAGCCAAACAAAAAACCTCTTTCTTCTTTAATCCGGTGTCTGAGGAGTTTTGTCTGCGGCTCGTCTTGCTACACCTCAGCCTTTGAGTAGCCAGAACTACAAGCAGGCACCACCCACTGGGCTAATTTTCTATATTTGTAGAGATGGGGTCGGCCTATATTGCCCAGGCTGGACTTGAACTCCTGAGCTCAAGCGATCCTCCCACCTCGGCCTCCAAAAGTGCAGGGATTACAGGCATGAGCCACTGTGCCTGGTCCACATGTATTTACTGTGCTTTTTATTGCTGGTATTTCCCCCTCCATACCTGTGTTCCATTTAGTATACTGAGGTTTTCTTTGGTTGGTTAAAAGTTATATATTCTAGTTTTCTTCTCAGGGTGGCCGCCCTTAACCTATGACTCATACCAATATGTATCACATTTATTGGTATTAATGGTTTTGTTTTATTCCTAATTTTAGAAGTATCAGCATGTTTTCCTATTCCTTTTGCGTGCCACCTTCAGCCCCATTTTCCTGATATCTTTCCTAGCTGTAACTCCCGGTTATTCTTAGCTACACTTCCTTGTTTCTGTGATCCTAACTTCACATTTCCATTGTTGTGAGATAACAGTAATCTGGAACAGATTCTTTGGTCACTTGTCCGCCTCGGTTCTCTTGTGGCATCTCCTGTGTTTCTCTTGCTATTGAGGTACCTTCCTCTAAACTATTTCCAACTTGGATCTTCAGGAGGCAAATATCCTTCAGGTTTTCTATAATTTCAAATATTTCTAATACACTGTGGTGGGCAGGATTCGGAAGCTGCCCCTTCAAGTTTCCTGTACCTTTTTTAGAATGATATGTTCTAGAAAACACTGATGATAGGACAACTAACCGCTGTCTTAGCCTGTTTGATCGAGCCTGGAGCGTACCAGCCACAGGAAAATCCAGTATTTTAAGCAAGGAAGAAAGGAGTATGAAAGTGGGAATGGAAATGGGAAAGAAAAGGGGGCCAGGAAGAAGGGGATGGAGAGAATAAGGGCTGAGGGGCCTAGAGAAACCAGCTGCTCCTAGTCTAGGCACCGCTAGTCTAGGTACTGTGAGTCTAGGCACCGCTAGTCTAAGTACTGTGAGTCTAGGCACCGCTAGTCTAGGTACTGTGAGTCTAGGCACCGCTAGTCTAGGCTCTGCACATTCATAATTAAAGCTACTAATCAGGTGACCTTAAAATAGAGAGATTTTCCTGGATTCTCTGAGTGGGCCCAGTGTCATTACACGAGCTCTAAAAAGCAGAGAATTTTCTCAGGCTGGAGCCAAGAAAGATGCATCTGATGTCAGAGAGATTCTAAGCATGAGAAGGATTCCATGCACTGTTCCTGACTCTGAGATGTGGGGGCCATGAGCAAGACTGGAGAGGGGCCTCTAGGAGTTAGGGAAGGGTCACAGCTGACAGTCCGCAGGGAAGCTGAGACCTCAGTACCGCAGATCCAAGGACTGGATTCTGCCAGCAACCTGCATGTACTTCGAAGCAGAGGCTTCCAAAACCTCCCAATCAGAGCCCAGCGGATGGACACCTTGACCTTGATCTTGAGGAACTGGGAGCAGAGAAACCAATCAAGCCATCTCAGACTTGTAACCTAGAGGACTGCGAAATAATAAAGATGTACTGATTTAAGTAGGTAAGTATGTGGCAATTTGTTATGGCTGCAACAGGAAGGATACCTTCTTATTTAAATGAGAATTTGACTGGATATAAAATTCTAGGCTCAAGTTCTTTTCCTTCATATTTTAGAAAGAATACTCTGTCGTTATCTTGCAACCAGGGTTGCTGTTGTGTAGCCTGAGGGCCAAGTGTTTCCTTCTTCCTTCCATTGTTTCCCTGGGGTAATTTGGGTGAGGGAGCCAGAAGCCTGAGCTTCTTTCCTGTCTTCATCCAGTGGATTTGTACTGCTCTAGGCTGTTAGTCACAGTCTCAAGGAGGTAGAGAATGGTTTATATTTTAACCCACCATTTCATAGATGCTCCTTGGAGATCAGATAAGCTTATTGTTTTTCTCTTATACAGCTACTGCTAGACTTCTCTCCTCCACCTTTTATAAATACTATACTTATTGAGATATAATTTATAGATAATACTCCTCTGTGAACATAGGAGCTTAAAGTCTCTTGGCCGGGCACGTTGGCTTACGCCTGTAATCCCAGCACTTGGGAGGCTGAGGCGGGTGGATCATGAGGTCAAGAGATTGAGATCATCCTGGCCAACATGGTGGAGCCCCATTTCTACTAAAAATATGAAAATTAGCTGTGTGCGGTGGCACACGCCTGTAGTCCCAGCTACTTGGGAGGCTGACGCAGGAGAATCACTTGAACCTGGGAGGCAGAGGTTGTGGTGAGCTGAGATTGCACCGTTACACTCCAGCCTGACGACAGAGCAAGACTGTGTCACACACACACAAAAAAAGTCTCTTATCTTTGGGAGTATATTGAAACATACAGACATTTGGCCATGTTGTAAAGCATATTCCCAGGCTATAAATACAAAGCAACTGAATAATATTACTTCAGTCATGAATCATCTTATCAACCTGTCAATTCTGTAGAAAATCACATTGCTAGCAGTGCTTGCTTCAGGTTTGCAGAGGGAGGAAAACAACAGTGTTTTCACTGGACATTGGCTTTTAGACAAAAATGAATGCTAGAACTCTATTAAATTCATTTTTACTTCTTATCATTTCTATACTTTATAGATTTCATAAAATCAGCCCACAGTCTTAAATTTATGATAATTATTATAGATAACTTAGTAAAACACCCAATCCCTTTCAGTTATTGGAAACACTTAGGACTTTTAGGTTTTAACAACAAGTAGCACATTGTAGAACAGCAGTGCTGTTTAAAAACTGAACTCAGTTGAATTAATCAGACATGACAAGATATTTTATGACTCAGAAGCTTAATGAACAATGTTGAATGGATTTAAATGATTTTTTATAGTATATCTAAACTGTGTGAATTATGGTAACACTACCTTTGAGAAGAAATCATCAATTTTAAATTTAACATACAGGATGGCACCCTAGGAAAACGTTAAAAAGTCAGGAGAATTGTACCTTTAAGAGTGCAAATGAGCAATGAAAATACACACTACCAGAGTCACCTCCTGGGACACCTAGACATTTACTTGTGATATGAGCATTTTTCTGCCTAGAAACCACAAAAGTGACTGTTTAGCTGTAACTGGCAGGCACCACATGACAGAGCAACAACAGAGCAAGAAAACCAGGAAATTTTTTTTCTCAAAATAATTTCAAATCTTGTTTTAAACGCTTTTTTGCTAAGGTGTCTCCTCCTCCCAAGAAACTAACAAAGAGCCACAGCAGCAACAATGATGCCCAGCGAGAGCAGCACTGCGCGTGTAAAATCCAGTAAAGCACTCTGCCCTGAGGATTCGTCACTGCAGCTGTCCTGAGGGTTAGAATGTTTTCTACCTGACTGCTCCAGGAATGTGCCAGCCAAAAAATTAACAAAAATGATCCCTGGCTTGTGGCGATCCACAGGCGTTGACAGAATCAAACATAATATCTCTGTAGAACACAACCTCACGTAGGCAGCAGAGGTTTCCTACAGTAAAAAAGCCATGCCACAAAAAAGCTCAGAAACCTACAGAATATATCAAGAGTCAAACCACAGTAAGTGACTGAGTCAATCCCACAGAGTAGGTTAGGCCCTGAAGAACTACAGATATTAGAACTACAAAGAAAATAGTAAAATATGTATCCTTAAATCATTAAAGACATAAAAGAATAAAACCCACTGCAACTATTAAGACATTGTCAAAAAGACTAGTTATATCTGAAACAGAAAGAACCAAGCAGCACTTATAGCAATGAAAAATTTGTCAATTAAAATTTGAAACTCAACACACTGATGAAGCAGCATATTAAATATAGGATGGGCTGGGTGCGGTGGCACATGCCTGTAATCCCAGCACTTTAAGAGGCTGAAGTGGGTGGATCACCTGAATTCAGGAGTTCGAGACCAGCCTGGCCAACATGGTGAAACCTCGTCTCTACTAAAAACAAAAAAATTAGCCGGGTGTGGTGGCGGGCACCAGTGATCCCAGCTACTCAGGAGACTGAGGCAGGAGAATCGCTTGAATCCGGAAAGTTGGGACGTCACCATCCCACTCGGATCCTTGGGGCCCTAACAGTGTGGTCCACGCGAGGATCCCCCATTCTCCTTGCCCTGGGGCTCCTGCAGGAGGGAGACTGAGACTCACTAGGTGCTAAGTGTCCAGGGTCCAGCAGGGGCTTCCGGTTGTCGCCTCCCCAACCTCGACACTCCCGGTCCAGGGGTCCTGGCTTTTCCCCTGGGCTGGGGGCCTCAAGTATGGACGTCTTGAGGGGGAGAAAACCTTGGAATGGGTGGAACAGAAGGATAGGAGGGAGGGCAGAAGAAAGGGAGAGGAAGGAAGGAAGTAGGGCCAGAAAAAAGGGAGGAACCTTCGCCAGGAAAATGGGGAGAGGGTGACACGCACACATGCCCCACACTCATGGACTCCCTGTCTCCTGCTCTCTGCCCTGTAAGGAACGCAGGCCCCACCCCCTCCAGCCTCACTGTGTTTGGGGTCAGCCATTCCAGCGGGGTGAGGCGTCCCCTTGTGGGTGCGGTTGGCATTTCCCTGAGGGCTGTGGACACTAAGCACCGTTTCCTGGGCTCACTGCCCTTCTTCTTCTTCTCCTTCTCCTTCTCTCCTTCTTTTCCTTCTCCTACTCCTTCTGCGTCTCCTTCTCCTTCTCCTTCTCCTCCTTCTTCTGCTTCTCCTTCTTCTTCTTTTTGAGACTGAGCTTCCCTCCTGTTGCCCAGGCTGGAGTGCAATGGGGTGATCTCTGCTCACCGCAATCTCTGTTTCCCGGGTTCAAGCGATTCTCCTGCCTCAGCCTCTCAAGTAGCTTGGATTACAGGCATGCGCCACCTCGCCCGGCTAGTTTTTCGTATTTCTAGTACAGATGGGGTTTCTCCATGTTGATCAGACTGGTCTCCATCTCCCCACCTCAGGCGATCCGCCAGCTTCGGCCTCCCAAGCTCCTGAGATTATAGGCGTGAGCCACCGCGCCCTGCCTGCATTATTCTTCTGATGTCAGTGGGGAAAGGGAAGTCTTCAAACCGCAGTGGGACTGTGACCCCAGCCGGTGTCGGTGTCTTGACACCGCCTGGGAAAATGAATTCAAGGACCAGTAGAAAATAGAGAAAGAACGGATATTTATTGTAAAAGGAAAAGTACACACTCAAGTAAAGGGAGTGCGGGGGAACTCAAGAGAGAGGCAGGTGCAAGGGGGTTTGGGGCTGCCACCTTTATGAGTTTCTTCAACGAAGGGGTGGAATGTTCATGAAAATTCTTTGAAAAAGGAGAGGGTTTCTCACAACTGTGGTGCCTGCATTTTCACAACAAATACGGATATCCTCAGAGCTGCTCGGGAGCTGGCTGGTGTGGGTTTAGTATGTTAATCAGCATGTAATGAGGTCCTAGGTGAAACCGAGGTCAAATCCAGGGCCATGTTGGGTCCACTCATTCTTAGGCAGCTTGGTCTACATTCTGGTTTTCAGCATCTTACCAGCCCACAGCCTCTGCAGATATTTGAACAGATTCTTTTTGCTAGTTACCTGAAACTGCTACCTAAAGTTTTCTATTCTTTTGTGACCATCCTGTAGTATACCTGTCTCACTTTGGAGAAATGTCTATTCCAATTCTCTTGCATATATATATAAATTGGGCTATTTCACTTTAGAATATTGATATGCAAGAGTTCTTCGGATATTCAGGATACCAGTTCCTTACCAGATATATGATTTTCAAATATTTTCCTCATTCCGTAAGTTTTTTTCTAACCTTCTAAATGGAGTCCTTTTTGAAGCACAAAAGTTTACATTTGCATGAAATGAAATTAAAATACCTTTTATTTTGCCATTTGTGCTATTGGCATACAGTACTTAAGCATTTGCCAAATCCGGGGTCACAAGAATTTACAGCTCTATTTTCTTCTAAGGCTTTCATAGTTTCATGTCTTAGGTGGACATCTGCCATTCATCTAGAGCTAGTTTTTGTGTGTGCTGTAAGGAGGGGACCTGCCTCATTCTTCTGCATGCACCATCCAGTTGTCCCAGCACCGTTCACTGTAGTGTAGGATGCACCTGCCCAACCTCCTGTCCCTCCCTCCTGCACTTGGTGTCAGAACTGTGTCCTGCTGAATGGTTCTCCCAGGGTTTCCACCAATGAAATCCCCTCATGTGAATCCCATTTGCTTCTTCTCGGAGGACCTGGACTAAGGAGTGGGTTCACCAGAGGAAATTATATTTCATGAGATGGAACATTCTGGGAATGCTGACACTCAGCAGACCCCTTACTATATCAAAAGTAAGAAGTTGCATGATTTGGTCATTTGGGTCCCACAAGTCCTCTGTCAAATTTGCTCATTTGTGTTTAATTTTTTCTTTGTCATTTCTTATGTTGTTTTTGTCGTTGTTTTCTTTGAGACAGGCTCTCACTGTGTCACCCAGTCTCGAGTACAGTGGCATCACCTCAACCCCCTGCAACCTCAAACTCCCTGGCTCAAGTGATCCTCCCACCATAGCCTCCTGAGGATCTGGGACTACAGGCTTGTGCTACTACGCTTGGTCAATTTTTAAAATTTTCTGTAGAGACATGGTCTCACCATGTTGCCACGGCTGATCTCCAACTCCTAGCCTCAAGCGATTCTCCAGCATTGGCCTCCCAAATTTCTGGGATTGCAGGTGTGAGCCACCACTCCTGGTCCAAAAAGTTGCTACTTTTTAGTTTTTACTTTTGTCATGGTTGTATGACATTATGTAGATTTTTAAAATTCTGTATAATTAATGTGGGCAATGCTATACAATAAAATGTTTCTTCAGCCACAGCTTCTTAAAAATAGAAGTGGCATGAAAACATTGTGCATTTGTCAAATCTTGAAGAAGTTTCAAATATTTAGGGTGATTCTGACCTCTAATTTTGGTTGACATAATAATCCATAAAAACAAGTAAAGCACCCACTCTGATCTGGAAGGGGTAAGGAGGTGAAAGTTTTGATAACCCAAAGTTATAGCCTCTTTTGTAGACATGATCCTGCCTAAATTTGTCATGCCCCACAAAAGAGGGTCCTGAACTCCCCACTTCTCCAGAGCTCCATGCAGTCCTTGAAGCACTCTCTCTGGCTGTCTCTGCAAGTGGCTGAACAGTTCCTCCTGGTCTCTGTGGGGCTGCGGAGACCCCAGGTCCCCTAGGCCCAGAAGCTGTTGTGCTTATCAGGTCCCACCAAGAGTGCACCCCACCATGGGTGGTGAAGGAGACCAGGTGTAGCTGCTCCTGCCCCTACCGCTCTCCTGACTGGCCAATCTTAATTGGAGGAAGGAGTAGGGATGAGTGGAGCCATGGAGGTTGGTGCTGGAAAGAACAGAAATGAAGACCTTTGTCCAATCCCCCAAATTATGGAGATCCCTTTCTGAGTTCTAGCAGCCCTGGGGTAGTCTGATGATTGGATTCTTCCCATGTGTCTTAAACCCTATCATAAGGCAGCCACTGTGCTAGGTGCTGGGTTTACATGTGGGTGATGGATGTTTCCTGTCTTCCAGGAACTTAGTATCTAGGGACAGAAACAAACACCCATGTGGCTGCTGCTGATGATGTGATGTCCCCGCAGTGGTTGGGGCTATCAGAGGACAGAAGAGGGGGTGATTCATTCTGCCTGGGGAGTTGCATGGAGGCTTTTCAGGAGGTGGCATTTCAGACTGTTCTTGTAGGAGTAGAAAGAATACAGCGTGGCCAGATAGGAGAAGACAGGGCACCTGGCAGAGGGACAAGCATGAGGAGGAGGCCTGGGAGTGCAAATATCACAGAAGTTTGAGGAGCTGTGAGAAGTCTGCAGTAATGAACCCTCAGTTACTGGGATAGATTCTTTCCACAAGGAGGAGGGAATGTCAGGCGGGATGATAGGCTAGGTGGATGAAGAAACTTCCTTGGAGTCCCTGTCTCCCTCCACAGCAAATCAACCAGGAAATCAATTCACCATTTCACCATTCATACATGTATGTTATCTCTCTCTCTCACACACACACACACACAGACACGCACACACAGGCACACACACATTGGCACACACACTCAGAGAAACAAACACAAACACATGCACACATACAGACACAGGCGCACACACACACATGCATGCACACACACACACACACTCACTCACAGAAACATATAGGCACACACACAGACGCACGGGAGAAACTGGGTGTCATCTCGAGAGCTGTCATGTCCAACCAAACCTGCCTACTCTCTTGTCACCTCAGGTGCTGTCTCTCAGCTCTCCAAGGATTTCTGAAGCCATCAAGTAGGATGTCACTGTGTTATCTGAAACAACGTGGCTCTGGGATGAAGCAGCATCCTGTTTGTTTTCGCTGCAGCAAAAGAGAAACCTCTCCCCCGGGGCAGAACTGCTGGGCCACCAGAGAGCACCCCTCTGCTCTTTGCCCTCAGGGAATCTTGATCTGCAGGGTGGGAGGAACTGCCCCAACTCTCCCAAAAAGGAACTCTTTATGGACCCCTCATCCGCCATGATGTCACTGCCTCTTTTGTCCTCTCTCTAGACCATGGCTGTGGATCCCAGGCTGTGTGCCAAGGAACTCAGCACAAACTCACTGTGAGAAAACACTCTGGGGTTACTGAAATATTTGAAGGATGAGCAGTCACATCTGCGGGACACCTCAGGAAGTGCTAGTGCAAGGTATTTCACAGTTTCAACCTTAAGACTATGCACCATTGCTTTAGATGTAATTTTACAATCTGTGCTTTCAACAGATGGTGTGATTAAAAAACAAGAACCCCTGTAAAAATCTGTATGAAATAGGAAATGATGGCAACTGTGTCCAATCGGCTCCCAAGGTTTGAGAAGTTGTTCAGTGCCCAGTAGGTACACATGTCCATTAGTAAACACTTGTGATTATTTAAGAATGAAACAAACATACTACTTTTTCAATTTATGTGAAATATTTTCTTAAACGGTGATGAAATTGCTAAGTCATAAATATATATTGTTTGGTCCTAACTACTTAATAGATACATTCTTGGTTATTTCTTTTGTTTTAGGGCTATCTTGAAAATGTTACGGAGGCACCTTCTGGATTTTCCCTGGACCACTCCAGGCCATTTCTCAGGCTCTGCCTCCTGCGGGAAAGCTCACCTCCGTGAAGCCAGGACTCACATGTCACCTTCTTGGGAGACCTTTTTGTTCTGGCTACTGAGGACCTGGGGCCTCCCCCTCTCTCTCTTCCTTCCCACATCCTTGTTCTCCACCCCCTAAGTCATCTGTCGCTTTCCTACATTCTGGAATACACCTGCTCATTATGTTCACCTGCTGTCCCCACTGGAGCAGGGATTTTGTCTGTTTTCCTCAGGGAAGCATTCATGGCACAGCCCCATTATCAGTGCTGAGGCTGTACCTACCCTGTGAGTGAATAAATGAAAGGACAGTCATTGGGGTAGGGGCCTCTTTGTTGCCCATTTGTTCGCTACACTTTAGATGGTAACTTAGGACATGGTGGAACCGGTGTTTTCTGGGCACAATAAACCAGAATATATTGTGAAGGCAAGAAGTAGAAATAAATCTTAGGAGGAAGAATATGAATTTTCATCAAGGAGTTGAAAAGAGTGAGAAAAAAAAAATCAGGAAAGGGGCAAGTTTGTCTTGGTTGTAGATAACCTGGTGGAGAAACACAGCTGTCTGCGATAGAGATTGGGCTCTGTTAGTTTCCTCTGCACTGTGAGACCACCTCCACCACCTGCCCTGCGTCCTCCTCTATCCTGAGGCTGAATGCAGCTCTTGTCCCTTGAGTGCTAAGGAAGCCACAATCCCAGGCCAGAGGAAGGACTGAGGTGGACAGTGAAAAAGGAGGTGGTGGATGCAGAAGGGGAAGCCTGAGGATAAGCAAAAAATGTCACTTGAAAATGGGACAAAAAGGAAGGGTATAAAGAACAAGGTGGAAATCATCTGATATTCCATCACACAAGTGTTTAATATTAGGGTTTTGGTGCAATCATATGTAATTTTTATACAGTTATGATCATACACTTTAGAATTATTTTAGATCACTAGAGTGTATCTTTTTTTTTTTTTTTTTTTTTTTTTTTTTGAGATAGAGTCTCTCTCTGTCGCCCAGGCTGGAGTGCAGTAGTGCGATCTTGATCCACTGCAGCATCCACCTCCCGGGTTGGAGCAATTCTTCTGCCTCAGTCTCCTGAGTAGCTGGGATTATAGGCATGTGCCACCACACCAGGCTAATTTTTGGGTTTTTTTTTGTGTGTGTGTGTGTGTGTTTTCAGTAGAAATGGATTTCACCATATTGGCCAGGCTGGTCTCAAACTCCTGACCTTGCGATCCATCCACCTTGGCCTCCCAAAGTGCTGGGATTACAGGTGTGGGCCCGACCAAGAGTGTGTATTTTTAGAGCAGGGATAGAGTTCATAGTGCAGAGCTCTCTCTCGCTCCTATCAGTTAATTCTTCTATTTTTTTGGCCTCATGTGATTTTATTTTATTTATTAATTTTTTATTTCAATTCTTATGGTAAAGGGTACACATGCAGGTTTGTCACATGGGTCAATTGTGGGAGGCTGAGGCTTGGGGCCCCAGTGATCCCATCACTCAGCCAGTAAGCATAGTACCCAACAGGTGGTTCTTCAGTCCATGTTGCCCTCCCCACTCCCCTGTCTAGTGATCTCCAGTGTCTCCATCTTTACATTCATGTGTATTCAATGTTTAGCTCCCACTCATAAATGGGAACATGCAGCATGCGGTTTTCTACTTCTGTGTTAGGTCGCTTATGATAATGGCCTCCAGGTCCATCCATGATGCTGGAAAGAACTTGATTTTGTTGTCTTTCATGGCTGCATAGATTTTCATGGTGTGTGTGGACCACATTTTCTTCATTCAATCCGATCTCACACAGTGAGGTCCTCTCACTGTGGGTTCAGGACACAGGAGCGGGAAATAATTTAGCCTGGGGAGGTGTGATGTGATGTGTCAACCTGGAAGGTGATTTGGATGAGATTGATGTTTAAATTGGTGAATGTTGAGTAAAGCAGATTACCCCTGTAACAGAGGTGGGCTTGATCTAATTAGTGGATGTTTTGAAAGATCTAAAAGACTGACCTGTCAAAAAAAAAAAATCCTCCAGCAGACTGCACGTGCCCCATCAGCTCTCCTGGGTCTCCAGCCAGGTGGCCCACACTGCAGATGGTGGGCTTGCCAGCCACATATTGGTGTGAGGCAATTTCTAATAATAAATCTTTCTGTCTCTCTCTCTGCCTACACACACACACACACACACACACACACACACACAGTTACTTCTGTTTCTCCAGAGAATCCTAATACAGGAAGGTATGGCTAACCTAATGAGAGGTGACATTTGTGCCCACCTTTTAAATCATGACTGACTCTGAGCTGCTGGGAAATGGAATACTTGCCAGAGGATGCACCACAACAGAAAGCCTGGAGGCAGCAAGATAGGACCAGGAATAGGCCAGGAGAGTTTGACCATAGAGGATCAGAGAGGAAGAGATGTCAGGAGGTGAGAAGGGACAGGGAGGAAGTGTGGGAAATTTCTATTATAGTCATGAGTTTCAGGCAGAAAATCCATGGAAACATACATACACACACAGACACAGACACACATGCACACACACAATGCACACCACATGCACATACCTACGCAGCTAAGACAGCTGGTCTAATCTCAGAATAGTTGGTGAGTCTTTGCTCTGATTTGCCTCCTGCCAGCTCCGGCGTTCAAGTGAGGATCAAGGCCTGTGAACCTGAATGATCCCAGCTCCTGTTTTGACTGAGCTGCTTCCGGCTCTAGAAGGGCCTGGGAGTTGCCTCCAGAAGAGGAGAAGGCAGGAGAAGCTGCCCAAAGCAGAGAACAGAGAGTGAGAGGGAAACACCTGGAGGCCCGGCTTTGGAGGAGAAGGAACCGTAGTGGATTTATTGAGGTATTCATCTCTTTACATCAGTTTCTTAAAAGTATGTTTTTCTTACGTTCCCACTTTCAACTAGTAAAACAAAACAAAACAAAACAAACAAAAAATCCAATGTGAAACCACCAAGAATTGCAAAGTATTTGCAAGCAGAATCCAGAGAACTTCTCTGCCTGCACTACTTGAGAGTGAGCTGCCACGCTGATGCCTCATCTTTAATGACACCACCTCATGCCCCATACTTTAGTGTTCTTCCTACAAACCACGACACTCTCCTAATAAGCACAATACAATCACCAAAACAGATTTCACATCCATACATTATATCCATCTCATGCTCAGACACTACCCAAGATTCACCAGTTGTTTCGATTATCTGTTTTACAGACAAGGATCTGATGGATTTAGGCATTTCCTATCTACTCATTTTACTGAAAATATAGATCAGGGTGCTTTCTTTGCCCTATTATTTGATCTCCATATTTTTGAAACTATGTGGAGAGTTTTAGATTCATGTGGTACTTCTTATTGTGTGTTACTCATAAGTCCTCATTAATATATTTGAAAGATTTAACATTTTTTTAATCCAGCATTTGGGTTGCTTAATCTTTTGCTAGTTCAGATGTTCTAGTCTGACATAGAAACAGAAATGTAATACCAACATGAGAAAACATACTGCACTTTAGTGGAATATTTTACTGCTAACTTTATATTATGATGGACATGCTGCCAGCAAGAATAAAAAGTTTGAAGGAGACCATGCTCACGGTGCCTTCTTGGGAACATGTTCACCCTTCCAAAAAGACACAGCAGTTGGTTTATGTTGCTGAAGAAGTCCTGGGTCATTTGTCCTGGGAAACCCCTCCATAGCCACTACTCCCCATCTCTCAGCCCCTGTCACTGAGGGGCAGGTTTTTCCCTGCGCACCCAGACCTAGCCCTGAAGCCTGTACCAACCATTTCCTTGATGTACCACATCAGAGAGCTTCCCACATCACCCTGAAGTGGCACTCATAACTCTGAATGTGACTGTCCATGGCCTGTGCCATCCATTCCTAGTGAGCTCAGTGGTAAGCATGAAACTCCAGCAGCAGCTCACCTGCCCCCATGTGCCACCATATCCCTGGTCTCTGAGTCCACTCTGCTCCAGACAGAGCCATCAGCTGGGTCAGGATCTGGAGTGTGATGGAGGTGGGATGGCAGGGGCATCAGCCCAGGGCCCGGCCAGGAATCCCATGTGTCCAAGGGGTTTGGGCTCTTTCTAAACCTCGTCCTGGACACTCTCTTCTCTTCACTTTCCACATTACTTGCTGATACCTGAACTGGTTTCTCTGGAATGAAGCCCTGAACTTCTGCCATAGGAATTGAGTGTGCCCAGGAACTAAAACCCCCTCCTCTTGGGATTACCCCAGATCGCTTTCTTCTGAGCCTCCTCCAGGGATACCCACTTGAGATCCCCATTTCTCTTTCTTCTGTTACCTCCTGCACTTGGCTCCAGGGTGCTGTCCATGCCCATCAAGAAGTCCCCAAGCCATCTTGTGCAGTCTCCTATTGAGATGTAATGGAAGGACATGGTCACATCCTTGTCATTCTCCCACTTTTCTTTCATCTTTCTGGCTCCAGGGTGAACCGTTGTCCACATTCTGTTCGCTGAGTCAAAGAGGAGGAAGACCTGTCCATTGAAACCGAACTGCCAAGATCCACTGCTGTGTCCTTTGGCTTTCTGCTCACAAGACATCCTGGCCTGCAGGGTGAGGGGTTCTGCCCCCATTAGAGAGAGATCAGCTCTGGTCTTGACAAATTTTGCACCCCCATCCTGTTCCCCTTACAATTTCCTGGGCTTACTCTCTCTGCCACATCTTAGCCTTGCCTCTAGACCTCTTGAGGGGTAAGATGACCTTCCCATTTGTAATTTTTTTTTTTTTTTTTGAGACAAAGTCTTACTCTGTTGCCCGGGCTGGAATGCAGTGGCACAACCTCAGCTCACTGCAGCCTCTGCCTCCTGGGTTCAAGCGATCCTCCTGCCTCAGCTTCCCAAGTAGCTAGGATTACAGGCGTGCACCGCCACACCTGGCTAATTTTTGCATTTTTAGTAGAGACAGGGTTTCACCATGTTGATCAGTCTTGTCTCAAATACCTGACCTTGTGATCGGCCCACCTCAGCCTCCCAAAGCGCTGAGATTACAGGCGTGAGCCACGGTGCCCAGCCCCCATTTGTATTTTTACATGAAAACTATAAATGCCTCTAACCTACCACTGTGTCTGCTCCCTCCTGTCCTGGGCCATCGGAAATTTACCCTTGGGTGTGTAATTCTCCAGCTGAATGTCAAGCAGTTGCTCTGTGAGCATGTCCACCACCTGTCTCAGTACTGGGTTCTGTGCTTTCCAGGCCTTTGTGACATTTAGCTTCTTCCCCAGGGGACTGACGGGTGTGACTGTCTTGTTGCCACAGTCATAGTGAAGAAAAGTCTTTTTACCCACCTGGCCTTAAACTGCACACCACCGTGGTCCAGGTCTGAACTTAGGGATGATGGTGATGTCATAGCAAAGAGAGTGAGGGTCTGTGGAGAAAGGCAGGTGAGGGGTGGGTGGGGAGAGAAAGACCCCTAGTTAGCCCTCCTCCACACTGTGACAATAAGAGGACACCTCTGGAGGGCTGGGCTGGCCCAGAAAGGAGTGCCCCCTCCAGAACTGTGGTGTCCACAAGTTTAAGGCAAGTGCTCACCCCTTGCATGAGGACGAGGAGGAGAAGGAGAAGGAAGAGGAGGAGGAGGTCTCTGCCTGCTGAGAAACCACATGCCCCCAGACATGTCCCACTGCCCCTCTGTCCACATCGGTCAACACATGAGAGGTGTCAGGCCTGCTAGGGGAGGAAGGGCCTGGATGGCAGAGGATCTTCAGCAGCAGCCAACGTGGACTGTGGGACGTGGGAGAGGGTGTGGGTCCACCCCTGAGGGTGCTGGTGCATGGTAGGATGGAGTGAGGATGGAACCCCGCTGGATAAAGAAGAATTAATTATCATGGTCACAGGATTTAACATGTTGGCAAAGCCCCTGGTGATGGTGCTTATCCGCTATGAGGATGCCTTCCTGAAACCTTGGGCAAAGGGATGGTCCACACAGCAAGAAATAGAAAATCTGAATATCTAAGGCCAGTAGTAGAGGGAAGGAACACAGATTCAGAGAACTGCCCATGTCAGAGGGATCTGTGTGTGAAAATTCAGAACAATTTCCACCCACTGTGCTCATGGGAAGCCTGGAGGACTCCCGTTTACCTGGGGTATAAAGAAGGTCCCATGAGAAGGCACCAGAATGGGATGAAGCTCAGGGATGCCTACTGCAGAAGGCCAGGGTTGGGGGTAGGAGATGCTGTTCCTAAAATGAACTCCCAGTAGTAATGGGATGAAAAATCCTGAAATAACAGATGCCAGGTGGAGGCTGTGAACTGTCAGAAGCAAGGAGTATGCAATGATGGAATTGATTAGAGAAGTCACAATGCCAGCTGGGGACCTCAGCCATACAAAGCTATATCTATGGCTCATATAACAAAGGGGTCCAAGATCCAAAAGAGATGGAAACCCAACCCAGGTACTGCTGGATTTAAATAATTACAACAAACACAGATGAAACAAATGATGGATGACCAGGAGGCTGAAAGCAGCCACTCCATCAAGAACAAGGCTGCTTTGCCCAATTTGCAGAATGAAGTCACTTCTCAGACCCTGAACCCATGACTAGAAGAAGACACCAGTTTCCAGTGAGGAAGGACCCTTTAACCCCAATGCAAGTGCAATGATTCTTTGTGACCTTTTCCAAAGATATTTATGGCCACTAGAGTTTGCTGTGACGGGCAATTTTGTAAATATGTAAAGGTGTGCAGGGAATATATTCTCCATTGTGACTACTCAATGCTGCTGGTGCAGCTCAAAAGTAGCCATAGACAATCCATGAATGATGAGTGAGGCTGGACCTGCCTTAAGTGCCCAGTGACCCAAGGCCCCCTAAGATCCTAGAGGTACATGTGGTTACAATGTGTAACTGGTGAATCACAACAGAGATTCCATGTGAATGTTCAGAGGCAAGGCAATGCCACACACAGCAGGGAAATCTTCACACATTAAAAAGTGGCTCGTGTAGAGTACCGTGCCTTGGCAGTGATGGCCTTTAGCCATAAGAGGGCAGTGACCATGTAGCCTCAGAGCTGTCCATTACAGATGGGCTCCTCACCCTCTAGGTCATTAAGAAGATAGGCCCAGCAGTGAGAAGAGGCAGGTGGTTCTCCTGGGATGGGCAGGAGCAGGGCCACAGGGAACCAAGAAGCTGCACAAGAAATTGGCCCCAATCCCCAGGACACCACATAGCTGCACCCTCTCACCCTCAGCTCGCACCTGAGGCTTCAGGGAGGGTCCCTGATGGCCCTGGTGGACCACAGATACCACTCAGCAGCAAAAGAAGGGAGAGCAGACCCCGAACCATGGGAACCTGACTCCCATCACATCCACACCACCCAGAAGCCACAGGCAGGGCAGAACTGGTTCTGACTTTTGGAGTTGCACCTGAGACCCCATCTGGAGATGCCACCCTAGGGGATGGTCCATCCACTGTTGTGTCACTCTTTGTATACTCATCTGGGGTCAGTAACCTGGATATTGTGTCCAATTCTGTTCCCTCTTTTATTTTCAGGTTGTCCTGGACTGCTATTGCTCTACAAAGGGATAGGACTTGACATAGAGACAGAGAACCCATGCCCTGAAAAGACCAAAGCGTCTCCTGCCTTCCTTTTCTAGAAAGGGTTTGCCACCTCCAGCCCACCATTCTATATGATGCTGGCTCCTGAATAGGAAGAATAGGCAGGTCTTGGTCCAAGGGCAGAAGTGGGTGTCTCTACTCACCTGCATTCCCATGGTCATCCTGTGGGGAATGGTACTTCCCATCCCCCCTGCACAGGTTCTGGGGTGTGTGGGTGTGTACTCAGCAAGGGGGAGAAGGTGCCAGTTGGTGGGAGAGGTGGTGAGAGCACCCTCATGGATGGGGAGGTTAGGGAGGCCTGTGGGGTGAGAGGGCTGGGCTGAGATTGAAGGTAAAAGGATGTGGCCTGTTTGGTGGCAGTGGGTGGTGAGGCGATTGGGAGGGAAGTGTCTGGTGAGCCCCTGGTTGCAGGTGAGTGCAGCAAAGTGCAGGGCAAAGTTTAAGGGCAGGGAGCCCTGGGGGTGCTGGAGGGTTTGTGTGGTGGAGAGCCAGTGAGAAGACAGCATCTCTGTTTGTCTGGGATGTGTGTGCTCCCGTTTCTGCAAGATCCCCTCCCTTACCTCTGGTCATGCCTGTGTCCTGGTAGCTCAGGCTCCTTCTGCCCTAGGGCACGGTGGAGGTGCCAGCCTCACCAGAGAGTCCCACCGTGCCCTCTGGCCCCCTCCAAAACTCTCGTCCCTCCCGTCCTCCTGCTACTATAGGAAATAAGAAAGAAATCATTCAGGTAGACAGGGTAAAGAGAGTCCCCAGCAAAAAACTTTCCTTCTAACAAAAAGCAGCTCAGAAACTGCTCCCTTTCTAACCTCGAGCAGTTTAAAGAAATCACTTGTCTTCTAACAAAGAGCAGCCTAGAAGATCAGGCTGTAAAACAAAGATAAGCAGCTTGGGCACAGAAGGAGGAACTACCTGGATAATGATCGAACTTCACATACATAGGATGGGTCCCTGCAAAAACAGTGGGGCTCAGTGAGCATATTCCTGTCCATTTCCCTTCCCTTCTTCCTTTTTTTTTTGTTTGCTTTTTGTTTTTTGTTTGTTTTTTTTTTTCTTTTTTTGACAGAGTTTTGCCCTTGTCGCCCAGGGTGGAGTGCAATGGCGTGATCTCAGCTCATCCCACATGTCTCCCGCGTTCAAGTGATTTTCCTGCCTTAGCCTCCCAAGTAGCTGGGATTACAGGCGAACGTGACCACGTCCAGCTAATTTTTGTATTTTTAGTAGAGATGGGGTTTCGCCAGGTTGGCCAGGCTGATCTCGAACTCCTAACTTCAGCTGATCCACCCGACTCGGCTTCCCAAAATGCTGCGATTACAAACGTGAACCCTGGCGCCTGGCCCCCGTCCGTTTCTTTAGGCACACTGAGATAGGGAAGCTGGAAGCGTGCACAGGGTGGGGATGCCTGCAGCTGCAAGAAGGTGCCTGGGAACAGGCACATAAACTCACCATCCCCTTTTATCACAGGCAGGTAAGTAGCGCAGAGCGGCACAAAGAGCCTGCCTGCACGATTAAGAATGGGGTAGGGACTGCTAGTGACTGCCCTATGCAGGTGGCACATCTGGTTCTAACCGGCTGTTCCGGCCACATGGGCCTCTCTGTGACAGAGAGCTGTTTTTTCCTTTCGCCTATTAAACTCCTGCTCCTATCTCACTCCGTGGGTGTTCGTCCCGATCCTTAATTTCCTTGGCCGCCAGACCAAGAATTTTGGCATTTATCCCAGACAACGAGCTGTTTTACTGCGCTTAGTTTCTGGCCTCGCTTATACCACTCTGTTTTCTCAGGCAGGGAGAATCAACCCCAGGGACGCGACAGAGGCATAAGGAGCCCTGCCTGGGGAATTGAGAAAGGCGCGGCGCGGTCACAAAGATCAGTCCTCCGCGATGCCCTCTCCTCTTTCTCCGACCCATTACTGGAACTCACCGACCCGCGCGGTCCAGGGACAATCCCGCAGCTGAAGCAGAGCCAGGATGCAATGAAGGAACGTGGGGCCCTCAGCCATCGCCTCTGGGACCGGGACTTGACGACGGCATGCAGAGCACACTGCTGTTCACCGCGCGGGGGAAACGTCTGAGCCTCCCGCTGAGCGGTCCAGGGCTTTAGTCTCCCGGGTGGAGCCGAAGGGCGGAGAAACTCCCTGACGTTTCACTCCGCCTTTCTCCTGCTTCCCACCTTTCCCAGGAGATCATTTCATTTCATTGTTTTGCAAATATTTCCTCCCCCTTGAGCGCTGCTTCTTTATGTTCTTAAATGCCTGTTTCATAAAGAGCAGGGATTGGGTTTTGTACTTTTGCTGTGTTCGTTTTTGTGCGTCTGTGGGTGGTAAAATAGGGTCGGGGTCGCTCTAAAGTCATTTTTATCTCTTGCTGGCCTCAGGGAGGATACTAAAGGCATTTGCGGATTGCAGCTGCAAAAGGCTTTCGTCAAAGTTCGTTGCGGGTGGTTTCAGCGCCCCGCCTAGTACCTCCGGGTTCTGAGCGCTCCTCCGATGGCGCCTGCATCACTCGAGCTTGGGCCGGGTCCTGCCTGAGTGATGCCCCGCAGGTGGCGCCCGGCTGCCACCGATGTCCCACCGGAAGGTACTCGGCACCTGGCGGGTACCCGCGGGGCGGAACCGCCTTTGGAAGACGTGTGAGGACTCCACCCATCGCGGTAGGGGACAATGTTTGTCTCCGGGCTTGAGGAAATGGGAAATCAGAGACAGCTGATGGTTTCCTCCTACAGCCTGGTGCAGGGGGCGGGGAGGATTTTAACACGGGGCTGCTGCGGAGATGTGACTTTACAGCTGGGGTCCTTGGGGCTCCCACAGCGAGGCTCCAGCGCGGATCCCCTGCCTGACTGCTTGAGGCTGCTGGTGGGCGGCGCCCTCGCAGGGGGTAGTTCTGTGCCCTGGTTCCTTACTGATCTTCTAGGATACTCTTTGTTAGAAGACAAGTGATTCTGTGAACTGCTTGAGGTTAGAAAAGGAGCACTTTCTGAGCTGCTTTTTGATAGAAGGAAAATTTTTGCCTGGGACCCTTTTTACCCTATCTACCTAATGATTTCTTTCTTATCTCCTATAACAGCAGGAGGATGGGAGGGACGAGAGGATTGGAGGGCGCCAGAGGGCACAGAGGGTCTCTCTGGTGAGGCCGGCACCTCCACAGCGCCCTGGGGCGGAAACAGCCTGAACTACCAGGACACATGCATGACCAGAGGTGAGGGTGGGGATCTCGCGGAAAGGCCAGCACAGACATCCCAGACAGAGATGCTCTGTTCTCACCGGCCCTCCACCACACAAACCCTCCAGCATTTCCAGGGCTCCCTGCCCTTGAACTTCCCCCTGTACTTTGGGTCCACGGGTCTGTCCAGAAGCTTCTTTTTGTCCCCTCCCCGACCCCGTCGCCTGTGGTCCAGGGCTCCTGGTTACTCCGCTGGTCTGAGGCCCCTTCCAGGATGGACGTCCTGAGGCTGAGAAAAGCTCGGGATGTGTGGAAAAGATAGGTTCAGAGAGAAAATGGGAAAAGGGGAAGAAGCAGCAGGTGGCAGGAGAACAAGGAGAAACTCCCGCCCCCAAAATGGGAAGAGAGTGACAGAGGGACAACCCCCACACCCGGGTTACTCAGGGTTCTCCAGAGTGACTGCACCAACAGGACACAGATATATACATATATGTATATATATACATGAGTTTATTAGGGAGAATTGGCACATGGGATTTCAAGGTGAAGTCCAATGGTAGACCGTCTGCAAGCTGGGGAAGAGGGAAGCCAGTAAAGGCCAGTCCAAGTCTGAAAGCCTCAAAACTGGGGAAGTCCATAGGGCAGGCTTCAGCCCCGCCAAAGCTCCCAGAGCCCCTGGAAGTGGGAAACTGCTGGTGCAAGTCCCAGAGCCCTGAGGCAAAAGAACCTGCAGTCTGATTTCCAAGGAGGAAGGATGCAAGAACCCCCAGAGAAGACAGAGAGAAGCCAGAGAGCTCCGCCCACAGGGTCACCCCACCCTCTCCTGCCTGTTCTCTTCTAGCCCAGCTGGCAGCCCATGGTGTGGTACATCTTCCAGTCCCCCGACTCAAATGTCATTCTCCTCTTGCAACACCCTGACAGACACACCCAGAAAGAATACATTACCAGCCACCTAGGCATCCCCTAATCCAATCCACTGGCCAGCTAATATTCACCATCACAGCCCCCCAGGACATACTCTCACCAACATTCCACCCCGACTCCAGCTCCCTGCGCTCTGCCTGTGGCAGGGGTGAAGGATCCTGTCTCTCCATGTCCTCACTATGATTATGATGACAGCCATCCTACTAGGTGTGAGGTGGCATCTTCTTGTGGCTGTGATTTGCCTTTCCCTAATGGCTACAGATGCTGAGCCTCTTTTCATGGGCTTAGTGACCAATGTATACTTCTCTGGAGAAATGTTCATTCAAAACCTTTCTGCGTATTTATATTGCATTATTTCTCCTTACAATATTGAGTTGTAAGAGTGCTTTATATATTTGGGATACCAGTCCCTTACCAGGTATATAATTTGCACATATTTTCTCCATGCTGTAAGTTGTCCTTTCACTTTCTAAATGGCATTCTTTTTGAAGCAAAGAGGTTTCACCTGTGGAAGAAGTCAAATTAAACTATTTTTCTTTTGTCAGTATTGCCTTGGTATATACTACTTTAGCAGCCTGAGCCAAACTCCAAGTCACAAAGATTTACTTTCATGTTTTCTTTTTTTCTTTCTTTCCCTTCCTTTCTTTTCCTTTTTTCTTCCTTCGTTCCTTCTTCCTTCCTTCCTTCCCTTCTCTTTCCTTCCTACCTTCCTTACTTCGTTCCTTCCCTCCTTCCTTCCTTACTTCTTTTCTTGACAAAGTTTCACTCGTTGCCCAGGCTGGAGTACAGTGGCACGGTCTTGGCTCACTTCAACCTCTGTCTCCCGGGTTCAAGCAATTCCCCTGTCTCAGCCTCCTGAGTAGGTAGGATTACAGGCACCTGCCACTATGCACAGCTAATTTTTGTACTTTTAGCAGAAATGGGGTTTCACCATGTTGGCCAGGCTGGTCTCGAACTCCTGACCTCAAGTGGTTCACCCACTTCAGCTTCACAAAGTGCTGGGATTACAGGCATAAGCCACCATGCCTGGCCATCCAGCCCCATTCTTGAGGGCTTTTCTCTCATAACATAATAACTGATCAAATCCTCCCTCTCCTAGTACACATTAGGCACTATGTTTGGGGGGACATAGACATTCAGTCTCTAGCACCACCTCTGCTGAGTCCTGTCTCCATGGAAGTGAGGAAGCTGAACAGTCTCCTCCGCACAGTCTCCCCTTGACTGCCATTGCCTCGGAGTGACACTGAGTACTCACTAAGGCCAATGGCTGGGCTTCCTTGGGGACAGTTCCAGGGACTGGTTCCTTGTTTGTATCTGGGGATCCTTCCCTGCTTCTTTGTACCTCTTGTGTTTTTTTGAGATGAAACTGAATGTTTACAAGAATACAATGTGACAGCTCTGGAAATCAGATGTCCCCTCTCTTCAAGGTGTGTTGCTGCTGCTTGTTTAGTGACTTTCTGGCTGGATCTTATAACATCGGTATTCCCTGTCACAGGTGGACCCTGAAGTCTCTGCTCAGTTAGGTGAGCTTGGACAGAGGTTTGCATCAATGCTTTGAGCCAGCGACTCTCTGCCCAGTGCGGAGAGCTTTGTGTGTGTGGTGCACTCCTGCCCCTGCTGCACTCAGGCAGGCAGCTGATGTCACCACTGCAGCTCCACTTCCTGCCTGAACAGAACCTCCAGGTCAGCCAAAGCTCAGAGATGTGGCCTTCTCAGGTGCTTCCTGGGCATGTGCCAGCCTCTATGCACATCTCATTCCCCAAATATTTCTCTCAATTTCCCCCACTAGCCTCTTGCTTGCCCCACATGCAAACGGTGGGGTTGTACAGTTGCAATTATTGCTTTTAGCCAGTGTTCTGAGGATCTGGCTTTTCCCTAGAAAGAGACCTCAGCAGGTCAAACAATGACAAGCCCAGTGAATGGGGCTTTTCCAGTGAGTCCCAGACAGGCCAAATAGAGTTCTCTGGGGCTGGGGCTTTTGAAGGGCTCCAAACCCCATGTGCCCTTCCAGCAAGTGGAGACTGTGATCTTGCAGCTATCACTGACATGGTGAGTCCAGTGTTTTCTGGGCATAATAAATCAGGATATATTGTGCAAACAAGAAATGGAAAGAAATGTTAGGAGGAAGAATATAAATTTTCAAGTACGAGTTCGGTAGTATTAGAAAAAAACAACGAGGAAAAGGGCAAGGCTGGCTTTGTTGTAGCTAACCTGATGGAGAAACGCAGCTGTCTGCAATAGAGGGCTCGAGCTGTTAGGTTCCTCTGCAATGCCGAGAGCACCTACACAACCGACCCTACATCATCCTCTCTCCCGAGGCTGAATGCAGCTCTTGGACCTTCAGTGCCAAGGAAGCCACAGTCCCAGACCAGAGGAAGGGCTGAGGATGACAGTGGAAAAGGAGGTGGTGGGTGCAGAAGGAGAAGGCTGACAGCAAGGATTTCCTGAGGATAAACAAAAATGTCACTTGAAAATGGAAAAAAAAGTAAGGGTATAAAGAACAAGATGGAAATCATCTGTAATTCCATTATGGAGTGTTTAATTTTAGGGTTTTGGCACTTACATAATTATTATACAATTATCATCATACAAATTTTTATACAATTATCATCAGACAACTTATGATTATTTTCAATGACTAGTTTCTTTTTGAGCTGGGTTTTGGTTCATAGTGCAGAGTTCTCTTACTTTGGTCAGTTAACCCCATTTGTTTTTGGCCTTGTGTCATTTTATTTATTCATCTTTAATTTCAACCTATATAATAAAAGGTACATAAACAGGTTTTTTACATGGGTAGATTTTGGGAGGCTGAGGCTTGGTGTCCCAATGATCCCATCGCCTAAACAGTAAGCATGGTACCTAACAGGTGATTTTTCAGCCCAGGTGATCCTCCTTTCTCCCCGGTCTGGTGATTTCCAGCATCTGTGGTTCATGTGAATTCAATGTTTACCTGCCACTTTCAAATGGGAACATGCAGTATGTGGTTTTCTGTTCTTGCATTAGGTTGCTTAGGATAATAGCCTCTAGTTCCATCCATGTTGCTGAAAAGGACATGATTTTGCTGTGTTTTGTGGCTGCATAGATTTCCATGGTGTCTATGTACCACATTTGTTTTCATTCAATTCACTGTTCCTGGGCACTTAGATTGTGATTCTGTGTCCTTGCTAGTGAGAACAGCACTGCAATGAACATATTGGTGCATTTGTCTTTTTGATAAAATGAATTCTTTTCCTGTGGATATATCCTGAGTAGTAGGATCACTGGGTAGAATGGCAGTTCTATTTTAAGTTCTTGGAGGAATCTCCAGACTGCTTTCCATAGCGGCTGAACACGTTTGCTTTCCCACCAACAGTGTCTGTTTCCTTTTCTCTGCAGCCTCGCCACCATCTCCGACTTTGTGACTGGTTAGAGACGGTAACTCATTGCAGTTGTGATTTGCACTTATCTGATGATTAGTGATATTGAGCATTTTTTATGCTTGTTGATCAATTGTAGGTCTTCTTTTGAAAAGTGTGTTCATGTCTTTGCCCAATTTTAATTGGGCTTTTTCTTCTTGCTTGTTCAATTGTTTAAGTTCCTTATAGATTCCGGATATTGGACCTTTGTCAGATGCATACTTTGCAAATAGTTTCCCCCATTCTACAGGCTGTCTGTTTAGTGTGTTGCTAGTTTCTTTTTCTGTGCAGATTTCTTTAGTTTAATGAGGTCCCATTTGTCCATTTTTGTTGTTGTTCCAATTGTTTTTAGTGTCTTCTTCATGAAATCTTTGCCAGGCGCTATGTCTGCATTGGTATTTCGTAGGTTATGTTCCAGGATTTTTACAGTTTTAGTACTTACATTAAATCTTTCATCCATGTTATTTAACATATATGGGGAGAGCTAGGGGCTCAGTTTCATTCTTCTGCATATGGCTGGCCAGATATCCCAGCACTAATTTTCTAATAGGGAATCTTTCCCACATTGCTCATCTCTGTTGAAGATTAGATGGCAGTTAAGTGTGCAGGTTTATTTCTGGGCTCTCTGTTATTTTATTTACTAAATAAAATAATCATGAATGTAATATTTTCATATTAAATAATTAAAAAATTTCTACAACAGGCACTGTGGTTCATGTCTGTAATCCCAGAGCATTGGGAGGCCAAGATGGGAGGATTGCTTGAGACCAAGATTTGAAGACTATCCTGGGCAACATAGGAAGACCCTATCTCTACCTAAAAATAAAACAATTTGCCGGGCCTGGTGGCATGTGCCTGTAGTCTATTCTAGAGGCTGAGTCTAGAGGATCACTTGAGCCCAGGAGATGGAGATTACAGTGAGTGATGCGTATGCCACCACTTTACTCCAATATGGTTGACAGAATGAGAAACTGTAAAAAGCCATAAAAATAAAAAGGATTATCACAATTTTTGGTGAGTGCATGGAAAGGATCCCTGAGGTCTAAAGTCTAGCATGATATTTTACTAGCAATACTGTTTGGAAGAATAAGGTCATGCTTCAGAGAAGTGTCTGCTTTTCCACAAAGAAGTAAAAAGAAAATGCCTTTTGCTGGGATTTCTTGTTCAGTTAAAACTTCTGCAGGAATTCCATCCATTACCACCGAGAGAAAGTGGCAGAAGATGTTAAGAAAAATGGCTGTTAGGATCATCAGCAAAGATAATGACTGGCATGAGATGTTGAGTCTACAATGTCCTCATCATGTGCTGGGGGCCGGTGGGCTTGCTAAGGCTTGAACTCCTGCTTTCCAGAAAGGCACAGTGGTGAGTAGACAGGCAGCCTCACTGAAGGGAGAGCAGGAACCAGACGAGGCTAACAGAGGTTTCTTGATATCATCTTCCACCTTCAGAAAAGATGAAGCGTTGGTTTAAGTGGCTGAGAAAAACCTGGGTCTGTTCTCCTGGGTGATCCCTCCCAGGCCCTCCCCATTTCGGAACCTTTCCGCCAAATAAAGAACATGTTTTTCCCTCCAACGCTACCCTTGGCTCTGCAGCCTGTCCCAACCTCCACCCTCCTTCACCACACCACAGAGCCAGCCCAGGTCCTGTTACAGCACATGGGGGCTCAGAACTGAGGCTGGTAATGAGGAGTCTGCACCCTCATTGAGGGCTTGCTCCCCCTTCTCATAGAAGGGTCTAGAGGACCAGGGGGAGGTCTGTCCAAAGAGAGGTCTTTGTATCTATGTTCCCTGGCCTTGGGTGGCCTTCCAGGCAAACCTCCTTCTTTCCCCTTTGCTCTCAGCCTCTCCTCACCCTGGGAGCTGCACCCATAGCTCTGAATGGGACTGTCCCTGCCCCGCCCCATTCATTCCTGACCAAGTTCAGTGGTGAGCATGGAACTCCAGCAGCAGCTCAGCCTCCCGGTCTGAGTCCACTCTGCTCCAGGCAGGGCCATCAGCTGGCTCAGGATCTGGAGTGTGCAGGAGGCAGAATGACAGGGGCATCGCCCCAGGACCCGGCCAGGAATCCCATGGGTCCAAGGGGCCTGGCCTTTTCTTGAACCTCAGTCTGGACATGCTCCACTGTTCACCTTCCACCTTAACTGCTGGGACCCGAGCTGCTTTCTCTGGGAATGCAGCCTTTGGAATTGGGTGAGCCAAGGCCCTCACAGCCCCCTCATCCTGGGATTTGCCCAGATCAGTCTCTTCTTAGCCTCCTCCAGGGATGCCCTTTCCCTTGACATCCTAGGTGAAGCGGCCATGCTGCTCCGCTCCTACTCTGCAGACTGCCCACGCTTGAGTTCCGGCTGCCTGCAGGCCACACACCACTACCCTTCCCAAATAGGAACCTGCTCTGAAACAGGCCTGAATTAGCGAAACCCTCTCAAGCTCAACAGGCCTTGAGCCTTGGTATGGGCCCCTCCCTTTGCCTCTGGCATCTGACAGTGAGAATCCATCAGAACTCAAGGTTGAGCTGCCCAGGTCATTGCCAACAGGCGACACCAGTTCTCATTCATCTGACTCATGTCAGGATGAGAACTTCCCGGCCTCTGGGACTCTGGGAATTCTTCTTCCACGTCCTCCCATCTCACCCATCTGCCCCTTGCTCCCCTCCCAATATTGCCCCCGGTACCTGTCAATCTAAACAACTCTCCACAGCAGCCAGCTAGAATGAAGCAGAGGAGGATGATAAGGAGGCTCCAGGGAATGAGGGTGGTGGCCATGGCTTTGGGGTGGGTTGTGCCTGGGGCCAGAGAGGGTGGTTCTGAAATGCAAACACAGGAGTGACAACCCTTTTCCAGGCCCTAAATATTAGGGGATGCCTCCTCAGCTCCTGCCACCCCAGGTCATCCTAGAAGGCAGACCTTTTGTCCTCCTTTGCTGTGGGGCAACCTCTGGGACAGGTCCTGGGGTAGGAAGGGAAAGGGGATGTCCCCTGTTCTCAGGGAGCTCACATGGCTGCTGAGGGAAGCAAGGTGACAACACAGCCCACCCTCCTGCTCTGGCGGAAGAGGAGGTGATGCCCCAAGGCCAGGGAGGGGAGGGTCTTGGGCCCTGGCATTGGAGGTGATTTTGATGGATTTACAGAAACAGACGAGGGGAGAGGAAAGAAAAGGCGATTCTAGGAGAAAGGAACACTAATGAAAAAGATATGGAAACACTATGACACCCACAGATTCGAAGTTGGTGAGAAATGCACAGTGAGTGGAGCAGAAGCAAGTGCAGGGAGGAAGAGGAGTCAGGAGGAAGAAGGCAGAGGAGGATGAGATAGCACAGGCACGCCAGCACACCCCAGGAGGAGCCTCTCATGAGGGGGTCATGTTCATACTCACTCAAACGCTCACACACGCACTCACACACACTCACGCACTGGGCTGATAATATACGAACTCAAGACAGCTTCCTTTTTTCCCCTCTCACTTACTTGTTGGATCCAGCATTTGTTCCCAGTACATCAAAAATTCTTCAAGCCATGCCTTACAGTCCCCCATTGAAATCTTCTGGAAGAACATGGTCACATCCCTGTTCTTCTCCCACTTCTCTTTCATCTTCTTGGCTCCAGGTTGAAGTGCTGTCCACTTTCTGTTGTTTGAGTCAAAGAGGAGGAACGTCTGTCCATTGAAGAGGAACTGCCAAGATCCTCTGCCATGTCCATGGGCTTCGTGCTCACAAGACATCCGGGCCTGCAGAATGAGGGGCTCTGCCCCATTGGAAAGAGATCAGCTCTGATCTTGACAAGTCCTGAGCCCCACCCTGCTTCCTTTCCTGGCTCCTGGACTTGCTCTCTCTGCTGCATCCTGCCCATGCTTCTCAGCCTCTTGTGTGACACAAACTTCTGGTTTATTTTTTGCATGAAACCAATAAACGCCTCTAAGTTACTGCTGTGTCTGCTCCCTGGGCCATTTTAAACTTACCAATGTGTATTAAATTCTCCACTTGAATGTCAGGCAGTTGTCCTTTGAGGAAATCCACCACGTCTCCTAGTGTTTCAGTTTGTTTTTCCCAGGTTTTTGTGACATTGACTTTCTTCCCCAGAGAACCAAAGGCTTTGGCCTTGTGGTTAACACAGTCAAAGTGAAGAAAAGGCCTTTCATCCACCAGGCCTTGAACTTCACACCATCGTGGTTCAGGTCTGAACTTAGGAGTGATGATGAAGTCATAGCAAAGACAGTGTGTGTCTGTGGAAGAAAAACAAAGGAGGGGGTTAGTGTAGGGGGAAGTGGAACTTGAATCTCCTCCTCCCCCTTGTGGTGACTGCAAGTGAAGGCCTCTGAGGAGCTGGGCTGGCAAAGTAAGAGGTGCCTCATCCAGGACTGTCATGAAAACTACCTAATGACTAGAGAGTCTCCCTTGCTTGAGTACATGGAGGGGAAGGTTCCTGCCGCCATGAATCCACATGTCCCCTCCAGACATGTCCCACCTGCTCTGTGCCCACGTCGATGAGCATATGACCTTGTCATGGAGGTGCCAGGCCTGCTGTGGCAGGAAAAGGCCTGGATGAGGAGGACCCTCAGCAGCAGTCCATGTGGACTGCAGGAGGCGGGAGAGGGTGTGGGAGCAGCCCTGGAATGCTCCAGCACAGTGAGGGGAGGAGGGGCAGTGAGGGCAGAATTCAGTTTAGATAAGCAAGTGATTATTCTCACGGGTCACAGGATTTAATATGTTGGCAAAGCCCCAGCGAATTCGCCCATCTGCTATAAACATGAATTCCTGGAACCTTGGAAAGGGATGGTTCACAGGGCAAGAAGTTGAAAACCCAGAACTTCTAATTCAGGGTATAGGGGAAAGAACCAAAAGGCTCAGAGAAGCGCCCATGCCAGAGTGGCTGCAGCATGAAAATCCAGAACGATGTCCATCCTCTGGGCTCATGGGATGCCTGGAGGACTCCTCTTTACTCAGCATGTAAAGAAGGCCCTGGGATAAGGCAGCAGACTGTCAAGAAGCCCAGGGATGCCTGTTGCTGAAGGCCGGGGTGGGGGTAGGAAATGCTGTTCCTGAAATGGGCTCCCAGTAGTAATGGGGATGGAAAATCCTGAAATAACAGATCTCAACTGGAGGCCATCAACTGTCAGGAGGAAGGAGGGTGCAATGATGGAAATAATTAAAGAAGTCACAATGCCAGCTGGGGACCTCAGCCATACAAAGGTATGCCCTTGGCTCATAGAACAAAGGAGTCAAAGATCCAACAGAAATGGAAACTCAACCCGGATACTGCTAGAGTTAAATAATTACAGCAAACAAAGACAAAATGCAAGGATGGATGATCTGGAGGCTGAAAGGAGTCACCCCAGGAAATAACTGAGCTCCTCTGCCAGCTTTGAGAACTGAGCCACATCTCAGTCCCAGAGTCCATTACTAAAAGGAGAGCCCAGAGGCCCCAGTGGGCTCCTTCAACCCGACAGCAACTGCAATGACTCCTTCAGACTCCCTCACGGAGCTACATGTGCATTCACTTTGGTAAGTGTACACCATGAAACAGCAAATACCCAGACACTCCTAGTGAACAGTGTGTGGTCTGACTTTCTCCCAGGGACCTGAAGCATTAACTTGCTCCCCTATTACTCATGAGGTGCATTTAGGGCAAAGTAACAGACGGACACCTGTGTCAGGTCCAGCTTAGACGGATGTGCTGGGTTCATTCGATGATAATTTCACATTTCCTGGATTTGTACCAGGAATGGATAGTGTTTGTAGTTAATGTAGTAACTATTGTAGGTTGTGCTGGTCATATGACCTCCCCTGTCACTATTCAACTCTGCTCTTGTAGCTGGGATGCAGCCATACACACTCTCATAAGGGGTGTTGCTGGACCTACCAATATGGCTATTTGACCCTGGAGTCCCTAAGATCCCAGAGGCATGTGTGGTTGGAAAAGGTACCCATGGCCAGCAAGGACCAAAGTGCCTTCAGCCTATCCTTTCTAGAAAGGGTTTGCTGACTCCTGTCTGCGTAGTGACTGTTCTATATAACCCTATCTCCCCAGTAGGAAGAACAGGGTGGTCTGGGACCCAAGGGAAGTAGTGGGTGCCTCTACTCATGGGCGCTCCCAGAGTCATCCTGGGGGAAATGGTCCTTCCCACCCCTCTGCACTAAGTTCTGTGGAAAGCGTGGGGTGTGTTTGCTGGGGTGTGTCCTCAGGCAAAAGGGGAGAAGGTGCTAGTTGGTGGGGGAGGTGCCAAGGGCTCCTTCATGGATGGGGAGGTGAGGGAGGCCTGTGTGGTGACTGCGGTGAGCTGAGAGGGAGAGTGAAAGGGTGCAACCTGGGTGGTGAAAGAGAATGGTGAGGGGAGGGGTAGGAAGTGTCTGGTGAGCTCCTGGGTGCAGGTGAGTGTCTGCAGCAAAGTTCAGGGGGAAGTTCCAGGGCAGGAAGCCCTGGAGGTGCTGGAAGGTTTGTGTGGTGAAGAGCAGGTCAGAGCAGAGCAGGGCTGTGGCTGGTGGGGGAGTCTGTGATTGCTTCCCTGTGGAACTCCCCTTCACCCCTGTCCTGACCTCAGCTATGGTTCGGGGATCTGGTTTCTCTTTCCCTAGGGCGAGTGGGGCTGCGGGTCTGCACCAGGGAGGGTCTGCACCAGGGATCCCCGCCCCACCTTGCCCTCTGTAGCCCTTTGGCCCCTCCACTCTCCTGGGATTCCTTTCCAGCCTTCTTTGACGCTCCCCTTGGCCTGCGGGGCTAGCAGCAGCTGCAGCAAGCCGACTCGGTGGCAAGGAGCCCCGGAGGGGAACTGAGTGCCTTCAGCCGGGCCTGTTCAGGGAGATAGCGACCTTCGGACAGATTGCAATGTTCCGGAAGGCCGCAATGCTCGAGGCGATCGCGATGTTCCCGGTGATCGCGATGTTCCGGGAGACCGCGATGATCGCGGATATCGCGATGTTAGGGGTAACCGCGATGTTAGGGGAGACTGAGGTGTTCCGGGGAACCGCGATGTTCGGGGAGATCGCGCTGGTCCATCCAGCAGCCTCCTGGCCTACAGGGCAAGCAGCAGCCACAGGAAGTGGACCCGGCTGAAAGGAGCCGCGGAGGAGAACTGAGTGTCTTCAGGAGGGCATGTTCGGGGAGATCGCGATGTTCGGGGAGACGGCAATGTTCGGGGAGACCGCGATGTCTGGGGTGGCAGCGATGTTCGGGGAGACCGCGATGTTCCGCGAGACCGGGATGTCTGAGGAGACCGCGATGTTCGGGGCGACGGCGATGTTCGGGGCGACCTCGATTTTCGCGGAGATCGCAAAGTTCGGGGAGACCGCGATGTTCGGGGCGACGGCGATGTTCGGAGGGACCTCGATTTTCGCGGAGATCGGAAAGTTCGGGAAGACGGCGATGTTCGGGAAGACGGCGATGTTCGGGGGGAACTCGATTTTCGCGGAGATCGCAAAGTTCGGGAAGACGGCGATGTTCGATGTTCGGGGAAACCGCGACGTTCGGGGAAAGTGCGACTTTGGGGAAGATCGCGCCAGTCCATCCAAAAGCTTCCTGGCCTGCGGGGCAAGCAGCAGCCGCAGCAATCGGACCCGGCGGAAAGGAGCGGCGGAGGGGAACTGAGTGCCTTCAGCCGGGCATGTTCGGGGAGATCGAGATGTTTGGGGAGATGGCAATGTTAGGGGAGATCGCGATTTTCGGGGAGAC
Source organism: Rhinopithecus roxellana (assembly GCF_007565055.1). Taxonomy (NCBI): domain Eukaryota; kingdom Metazoa; phylum Chordata; class Mammalia; order Primates; family Cercopithecidae; genus Rhinopithecus; species Rhinopithecus roxellana. The sequence goes on along the minus strand of NC_044552.1, from coordinate 178,586,501 downwards.
CGAAATGTTCGGGGAGATCGCATTGTTTGGGGAGATGGCGATGTTCGGGGGGACCGCCATATTTGGGGGGATCGCGATGTTCGGGAGGACAGCGATGTTCGGGGAAACCGGGATGTTCGGGGGAACCGCGATGTTCGGGGAGACAGCGATATTCGGGGAGATCGCGATGTGCGGGGAAATCGGGATGTTCGGGGAGACAGCGATATTCGGGGAGATCGCGATGTGCAGGGGAACCGGGATGTTCGGGGAGACAGCGATGTTTGGGGAAATCGCGTTGTTCGAGGAGATGGCGATGTTCGGGGAGACCGGGATGTTCGGGCGGATCGCGATGTTCGGATAGAACGCGATGTTCAGGGAGATCGCCCCTGTCCTTCCAGAAGCTTCCTGAGGCAAGCAGAAGCCTCAGGAAGCCGACCCGGCGGAAAGGAGCCGCGAAGGGGAACTTAGTGCCTTCAGTCGGGCATGTTCCGGGGTATAGTGATGTTCGGGGAGATCGGAACGTTTGGGGAGACCGCGATGTATGGGAGATCGCGCCGGTCCATCCAGAAAGTTCCTGGCCTCCGGGGCAAGCAGCAGCCGCAGGAATCGGACCCCGCGGAAAGGAGCCGAGGAGGGGAACTGAGTGCCTCCAGCCGGGCATGTTCGGGGAGACCGAGATATTCGGGGAGATCGCGTTGTTCGGAGAGATGGCGATGTTCGGGGGGACAGCGATGTTCGGGGGCATCGCAACGCTCGGGAAGACCTCGATGTTCGGGGTGATCGCGATGTTCGGGGAGGCCGCGATGTTCGGGGGGACCGCGATGTTCGGGGAGATCGCGCCGGCGCATCCAGAAGCCTCCTGGCCTGCGGGGCAAGCAGCAGCCGCAGGAAGTGGGCCGGGCGGAAAGGAGCCGCGGAGGGGAACTGAGTGGCTTCAGACGGGCATGTTCGGGGAGATCGCGATATTCCGGAAGACAGCGACGTTCGAGGAGACGGCGATGTTCGAGGAGACCGCGATGTTCCGGGGGATCGCGATGTTCCGGGCGACAGCGATGTTGGCGAGACAGCGATGTTCGAGGAGACGGCCATGTTCCGGGGGATCGCGATATTCCGGAAGACAGCGACGTTCGGGGAGACGGCGATGTTCGGGGAGATCGCGATATTAGGGGACACAGCGATGTTCGGGGAGACCGGGATGTTCGGGGAGATCGCGCCGGTCCTTCCAGAATCCTCCTGGCCTGCGAGGCAAGCAGAAGCCGCAGGAAGCAGACCCGGCGGAAAGGAGCCGCGGTGCGGAACTGAGTGCCTTTAGCAGGGCACGTTAGGGGAGATCGAGATGTTCGGGGAGATCTCAACGTTCGGGGAGACCGCGACTATCGGGGAAACCGCGATGTTCGGGGAGATCGCGACGTTCGGGGGGATCGCGACGTTCGGGGAGACCGCGACGTTCGGGGAGATCGCGCGGGTGCATCCATAAGCTTCCTCGCCTGCGGAGCAAGCAGCATCAGCAGGAGTGGCACCCGGCGGGAAGGAGCCGCGGTGGAGAACTGAGTGCCTTTAGCCAGGGAAGTTCGGGGAGATCGAGACGGTCCGGGAGATGGCAATGTTCGGGGAGACCACGATGTTTGGGGAGATCGCACCGGTCCTTCCAGAAGCTTCCTGGCCTGCCGGGCAAGCACCAGCCGCAGGAAGCCGGCCCGGCGGAAAGGAGCCACAGAGGGGAACTAAGTGTCTTCAGCTGGGTATGTTCGGGGAGTTCGCGATATTCGGGGAGATCGCGATGTTCGGGGAGACAGTGATGTTCGGTGGAACCTCGATGTTCGGAGGGACCGCGATGTTCGGAGGGACCGCGACGTTTGGGGAAACAGAGATGTTCGGGGAACCAGGATGTTCGGGGGGACCGCCATGTTCGGGGAGACGGCGATATTTGGGCAGACCGCGATGTTCGGGGAGATCGCGCCAGTCCTACCAGAAGCCTCCCCTCCTCTGAAACCCGCTGCAGTCCACAGCCCACCAGGTTTGGCCCCCGCCCCGCTTAGTCTCCATGCCCGAACTCACCGGCCCGCCCTGCCCCGGACCAGCCGAACAGCAGGTGCAGAAAGGAGAGGCACAGAAGGAACTCAGTGCTGGCAGCCGCTGCCATGGCAGACCTGGAGCGCAGGGGCAGGAGGCGCGGTCCACGTGGAGTCCGGCTGATGAATCGCTTCCTGGCTCCCAGGCCTGGTAATTATAAAAGCCGCCCGGCCCCGCCCCTCTTCGCGGCACCCCGCCCCGGGGCGGGCTGGGATCCACTGGGCGGGATCCACTGGGCGGGATCCTAGCCTGCCCTTATTAGGGATGCTCCACCCCGTCACGCTGTCATCTGGCAGCCGCCTGGCTGATGAAACTTTCCCCTCCAACCCGCCCCCGCGGCTTGGTGGCGGCTGGCACAGGCCACGAACGGGACCAGGGCGCGGTTCCTTCCATGGCTCCATCACCTAATTTTTCAACACAGCATTTCTCATTACCACAATGTAAACACGCACAGGAAGGTGAAGAAACTTGCACAGGAATACTCAGTGGCGGCGGTGTCTCCCCGTCACCGCCTGCGCCAGCAACACCCGCCCTCCCTCCGCCAGTGTCGCGGTGCCCCCGCCCCTCTCCGTTCAGGGCGCAGCCGCTTCCCCAGTCCAGAGCGGACCTTGTTTGCCTCTCCACTAAAAGCTGAAGGTCTTTGAGTATATTCTATATCCCTTCATGACTTCCGGAAAAAAAAAAAAAAAAGAAAGCCCTGGAGGCCTACAGTGATCAATCATCATGTGATCAATTGTGTTTCCATGGAGAGCAGAAGCCGAGGGAGGGGTCTACGCATGCTTGGGGCTCACTTTGCCACACACCTTCTCGGTCCAACCACACTCAAATCCATGGCTGCATCCGCACCTCGGCTCAGTCCCTGGATGGTCACTGCAGCCATCCTTAAAGGGGCAACCCGAGTGCATCCTCGTCTCAGTTATGAAACCATCTAGATCTGTGGGCAGAAGCCAGAGGGAGGTGGGGAGCCCGTGGCCCTTGGCCTCAAGGGAGGGCTTAGCCTTGGGTGAAGACTGGGCAGAGCCCCTGAGTCCCACTCTGTCCCCAGTCACTCAGCCGGTTCTGCCATCGAATGAGAAGAATAGGCACAGACCTCCCACTCACACAGTCTTCATGTGGGGAGAACTTCACCTGGTGACCATCAATCCCCAGGGTCCTGAGGATATGGGAAAGGGGAGGAGGCCTGGACCAAGCCCAGGACCTGTCTATGCTTCAGGACAGGGACATGGGATGGCAGCCATCTCTGTGATGGAGCAGGGACACAAGAGCCAAAAGGTTCTGGCCTGAAGCACTAGAGCCTCTGTCCAGGAGGGGCCTTGTGAAGGGTAGTCTGGAGGACAACAGACACATGGGGGTGGGCAGTTCTCAGATTTGGGAGGGGCATAGCTTGGTGGGTCCAGGGATCTGTGTGTGAGAAGAGCCTGCCATGTACAGGGCTGAGGGCAGGAGCCCAGGTTACTCCTGGGAGGAGGCCACTGGGAAGGCCCTGGCAGCCCCACCCCTGAGGCTGGGTGACCTGGGCCAGTGACTGGGGGAACAGGATGAAAGCAGGGGAGACTGGCAGGAGAGTCTCAAGCAGGACAGCCAGATGACAGGAGGAGGGGCCTCTCTGCACACCTGGGACCTCGTGCCTCACGCCTCCTGCAGGCATCTGGCCACCAGACTCAGGTCTGCCCACGATGGGGATAGAAGTGGCTCAAAAGTGACTGTAATGGCTGTGATCTAGAGGTCTTGCATTCAGACGTGGAAGTCAGCTGATATTGTGGCTGAATATTCCTGTGCAAGGTTCTTCAGCTTTCTGGGCATGGATGTCCACATGTGGAAAAATGACAAATGCTATGAACACAGATGAAATGAGGAGATTCTACAAGGAACCCTGACCTTGCACATGCTAAGCACCCAGGGCAGGTCTCCTATTTCAGTTGTGAGCCCTGCTGCCCTCCCTGAAGTCAGCAAATGCCAGGCCCACCCTGAGGAGAGCTGGAGCTCTCAGCCCAGGCCGTGGCCTCTTCATGGCCCTGAGTGTGCTGTGAGGGGGTGGAAATGAAAGCAAGACCCACCATCAGGACTCAGGCGTGTTTTTGAGACCCACAGAGGATGATTTTTCTCTCTATCACCTGGTGAGCCTGACCTGATTTAAGCGTGGTTGGAGGCTGAGTGAACCAGTGAATGAATGAGAGAGTTGTGGGAGTGAATGGGGCTCAGAGGAATAGCACAGGTGAAGAGGGGAGTTGGAGCGGAGGTTTTAACCCCCAGAGGCCCGAAGGTGGCAGCGTCGAGGTTGGAGATCTCATGATTGGCACAAGTTGGTAATACTTTTTTGCCTTTTTTTTTTTTTTCTCGAGACAGAGTCTCACTCTGTTGCCCAGGCTGGAGTGCAGTGGGATGATCTCAGTTCAGTGCAACTGCCGCCTCCCAGGTTGAAGCGATTCTTTTGACTCAGCCTTCCGAATAGCTGGGATTACAGGCATCTGCCATTGTGCCCGACTAATTTTTGCAGTTTTAGTAGAGACAAGGTCTCACCATGTTGGCCAGGCTAGTCTCGAACTCCTGGCCTCAGGTGATCCACCTGCCTCGGCCTCCCAAAGTGCTGGGATTACAGGCGTATGAGCCACTGCAACTGGCCACAACTTGGAAATTTGAATGCCCACCTAGGTGTCCACAAAGATTTTCCAAGGAAGAGTAACTTTGGTTTTCAACCAGTCTGGGGGTGCTTCATCAGGATAGAATCTTCTAGAAAACATAGTGTGATGATGGACAGCAAACTGCTGTCTTCATCTGGTTTGATTGAGCCTAGAGTGCACCAGGGCCAAAAGAATCTTGCCTTTTTTTTTGTTTTTTTGAGATGGAGTCTCACACTGTTGCAGGGGCTGGTGTACAGTTGAGCAATGTCAAGTTGCTATACTCTCCACCTCCCAGGTTCAAGCGATTCTCCTGCCTCAGCCTCCCAAGTAGCTAGGATTACAGGCGCCTGCCAACACACCTGGCTATTTTTTTTTTGTATTTTTAGTAGAGACAGGGTTTCACTGTGTTGGCCAGGCTGGTCTTGAACTCCTGACCCCATGATCCACTCGCCTTGGACTTCCAAAGTGCTGGGATTACAAGCACGAGCCACAGTGCCCAGCCGAAAATCTGTGTTTTAAACAAAGAAGGAACGAGTCTGAGAGCGGAAATGGAAATGGGAAAAGATAAGGGGGCCAGGAGGAAAGAGAAGGAGAAAAGAAGGGTTGGGGTCTGAGAGGGAGCAAGAATCCAAGCATTTCCGGACCCATGGCCTGGAGTTGCAAGTGGGCGGGGCGGGGGCCACTGGAGCTGTGACAGCCTTGAGGGCTGTGGTGACTCACACAGGGGCCCTCTGCTTCCTCCAGGCTTGTCACACCCTGGGCTCCAGGTCCCTAGTGGCACAGTTGTTGATGCAGAGTTGGGTGTCTGCCTCCAGCTCTACTCCTGCTACCAGGCTGGTCCGGAGTGGGTCGGGTCAGTGAGTTCCAGGCTGGACCCTAAGTAGGGGTCCTGGGCCAACATAGGAAGTCTTGGACTGCAGGGGTGCGGGGGGTCAGGAGGAGGGCAGGCTTCTGGAAGTTTCTGAAGGTCTCCCTGGGATTTAATGTGGCATTGCCAGCTGAAGCCAGCTTGGCATGGGGAGAGAGATGTGAGACTGATGAAAAGTGTGCAGCCTGATTTAAAGCCAAATCCTGAGCCCTTTCCAAGAACAATAAACTATATTGTAGTGGCTAAAACAAACAAACAAACAAACAAACAAAGTAGCCTTTCTTGACAGATACAGCACCTATCATATTTAAACTTTACATTTAACATTGTCTTTTGAATATAGTGTATATTATTTGATATTTTAAAATTCAGCCTGGGAGTTTCAGTGATTTATGTGATGAGCTTAGTAATTCACCTTTACTGTAATTGTTATTGTTTAGGATTTAGCTATACCATCTTTTTTGTTTGTTTGTTTTAAGATACGGGGTCTTCCTCTGTTGTCCAGGCTGGAGTGCAGCGGCGTGATCATAGCTAGCTGCAGCCTCTAACTCCTGGGCTCAGGCCATCTTACTGCCTCAGCCTCCAAGTAGCCAGGACTACAAGCGTGTGCCACCCACTGGGCTAATTTTCTATATTTGTTTGTAGAGATGGGGTCTGTCTATATTGCCCAGGCTGGACTTGAACTCCTGAGCTCAAGCGATCCTCCCACCTCGGCCTCCAAAAGTGCAGGGATTACAGGCATGAGCCACCGTGCCTGGTCCACGTGTATTTATTGTGTTTTTTATTGCTGGTATTTCCCCCTCCATACCTGTGTTCCATTTAGTATACTGAGGTTTTCTTTGGTTGGTTAAAAGTTATATATTCTAGTTTTCTTCTCAGGGTGGCCGCCCTTAACTTATGACTCATACCAATGTGTATCACATTTATTGGTATTAATGGTTTTGTTTTATTCCTAATTTTAGAAGTATCAGCATGTTTTCCTATTCCTTTTGCGTGCCACCTCCAGCCCCATTTTCCTGATATCTTTCCTACCTGTAATTCTCAGTTACTCTTAGCTACACTTCCTTGTTTCTGTGATCCTAACTTCACATTTCCCTTGTTGTGAGATAACAGTAATCTGGAACAGATTCTTTGGTCACTCGTCCTCCTCGGTTCTCTTGTGGCATCTCCTGTGTTTCTCTTGCTATTGAGGTACCTTCCTCTAAACTATTTCCAACTTGGATCTTCAGGAGGCAAATATCCTTCAGGTTTTCTGTTTTGAATAATTCTGATACATGATGGGCAGGATATGGCAACTGCCTCCTCAGGTTTCCTGTACCTTTTCTAGAATGATATGTTCTAGAAAACACTGATGACAGGACAACTAGCTGCTGTCTTAGCCTGTTTGAGCCTGGAGCGTACCAGGGGCAGGAAAATCCAGTATTTTAAGCAAAGAAGAAATGTGTATGAAAGTGGGAATGGAAATGGGAAAGGAAAGGGGACCAGGAAGAAGGGGATGGAGGGAATAAGGGCTCAGGACCTAGAGAAACCAGCTGCTCCTAGTCTAGGCACCGCTAGTCTAGGTACTGTGAGTCTAGGCACCGCTAGTCTAGGCTCTGCACAGTCATAATTAAAGCTACTAATCAGTTGACCTTAAAATAGAGAGATTTTCCTGGATTCTCTGAGTGGGCCCAGTGCCATCACATGAGCTCCAAAAATCAGAGAATTTTCTCAGACTGGAGCCAAGAAAGATGCGTCCAATGTCGGAGAGATTCTAAGCATGAGAAGGATTCCATGCACTGTTGCTGGCTCTGAGTTGTGGGTGCTGTGAGCAAGACTGCAGAGGGGCCTGTAGGAGTTAGGGAAGGGCTGCAGCTGACAGCCAGTAGGGAAGTTGGGACCTCAGTCCCACAGGTCCAAGGACTGGATTCTGCCAGCAACGTGAACACATTTGGAAGCAGATGCTTCCCAGAACCTCCCAATCAGAGCCCAGTGGGTAGACACCTTGATTTTGACCTTGAGGACTGGGAACAGAGAAACCAATCAAGCCATCTCAGGCTTGTGACCTAGAGGACTGTGAAATAATAAAGATGTACTGATTTAAGCAGGTAAGTATGTGGCAATTTGTTATCACTGCAACAGAAAAGACACCTTCGTTATTAAATGAGAATTTGACTGGATATAAAATTCTAGGCTCAAGTTCTTTTCCTTCATATTTTAGAAATAATACTCCGTTGTTATCTTGCAACCAGCGTTGCTGTTGTGTAGCCTGAGGACCAAGTGTTTCCTTCTTCCTTCCCTTGTTTCCCTGGGGTAATTTGGGAAAGGGAGCCAGAAGCCTGAGCTTCTTTCCTGTCTTCATCCAGTGAATTTGTACCATTCCAGGCTGTTAATCACAGTCTCAAGGAGGTAGAGAATAGTTTCTACTTTAACCTACCTGTTCACAGATGCACTTGGAGATCAGACAAGCTTACTGTTTTTCTCTCATTCAACTAGTACTAGTCTTCTCTCCTCCTATTTTATAAATATTAAACTTATTGAGATGTAATTTACAGACAATACTTCTTTGTGAACAGAGGAGCTTAAAGTCTCTTATCTTTGGGAGTATATTGAAACACGTAGGCGTTTGCTCATATTATAAGGCATGTTCCCCAGTTATAAACATTAAACAGATGAATGATGTTACTTCAGTCATGAATCATCTTACCAACCTGTCAATTCTGTAGAAAATCACATTTCTAGCATTACTTGCTTCAGGTTTTCAGAAGAGAAAAACAACAATGTTTTCACTGAACATTGGCTTTTAAACAAAATGAATGCTAGAACTATGTTAAATTCATTTACTTCCTATCATTTCTATATTTTATAGATTTCATAAAATTGGCCCACAGTCTTAAATTTGTTATAATTATGACAGAAATCTTAGTAAAATACCCCATCCCTTTCAGTTATTGGAAACACTACTGAATTCTAGACTTAAACAATAAATAGCACATTGTAGAACAGCAGTACTGTTTATAAACTGAATTCAGTTGAGTTAATCAGACATGACAACATATTTTTATGATTTTAACATAAGCTTAATAAACAATGTTGAATAGATTTAAACACCTTTTAAATAATACATCTAAATGGTGTGAATTATGGTAACACTGCCTTTGAGAAGAAATCATGAATTTTGGATTTAACATATAGGATGGCACCCTAGGAAAACGTTAAAAAGTCAGGAGAATTGTACCTTTAAGAGTGGAATTGACTAATGAAAATATACATTACCAGAGTCACCTCCTGGGATGCCTAGACATTTACTTATGATGCGAGCATTTTCCTGCCTAGAAACAGCAAAACTGACTGTTTAGCTCTAACTGGCAGGCCCCACAGGCCATAGCAACAACAGAGTAAGAAAACCAGGAAAATGTTTTGCTCAATGGTTTTTTTTTTCATTTTTTTAAAAGCCATTGAAACATAGTAAACATAGTTTTTTTTTTTTTTTTTTTTTTTTTTTTTTGAGACGGAGTCTCGCTCTGCTGCCCAGGCTGGAGTGCAGTGGCCGGATCTCAGCTCACTGCAAGCTCCGCCTCCCGGGTTCATGCCATTCTCCTGCCTCAGCCTCCCGAGTAGCTGGGACTACAGGCGCCCGCCACCTCGCCCGGCTAGTTTTTTTGTATTTTTTTTAGTAAAGACGGGGTTTCACCGTGTTAGCCAGGATGGTCTCGATCTCCTGACCTCGTGATCCGCCCGTCTCGGCCTCCCAAAGTGCTGGGATTACAGGCTTGAGCCACCGCGCCCGGCCAACATAGTTATTTTTAAATCCCTCCCTGATAATTCTAATTTTTGGTTGTTTTTTCTTTCTTTCTTTCTTCCCTTTTTTTTTTTTTTTTCTTTTTTCAAACAGAGTCTCACTCGATGGCCAGGACTGAAATGCAGTGGCATGATCTCGGCTCACTGCAACTTCCATTTCCTGGGTTCAATCGATTCTCGTGCCTCAGCCTCCTGAATAACTGGGACTATAGCCGTGAACCACCAGACCCAGCTAATTTTCGTATTTTTAGTACAGAAGGGGTTTCACCATGTTGGTCAGGATGGTCTCGAACTCCCGACCTCAGGTGATCCACCCGCCTGGGGCTCCCAAAGCGCTGGGATTACAGGGGTGAGCCACCCCACCCGGCAAGATAATTCTAAATTCTAAAGCTGCAAAGTCTAACCCAGCAGTTACTAGCTACGTGAGGCTATTGAGAGCTTGCAATACAACTAGTTTAAATTGAGAAGTACTGTCAGTATACGGTGCACACCAAATTTCAAAGGTTTAGTATAAAAATGTCAAATGTCTCATTATTCATTTTTCCATTGATGACATGTTGAAATAATAATTTTGGTTAAAAAAATTTAGTTAAAGCATATTGAGAAAAATGTTGTAAAAATATATTTTACCTGTTTCTTTTTATTTTTTCAATGTGCTCACTAGAATATTTAAAATTCCCTGTGTGGCTCACACTTGTGGCTTGCATTATATTTCTATCAGAGTACTAATCTAGAGGTTCCATGTATTTTCTGTCTCTGTTGCACATTTCAGCTGGTTCTTGTTGTTGCTATCTTACCTCCCTATGTGGTTGGTTATCTTTTTCTACCTTCTGGATACAGTGTTTTAAAAATTGCTGTTGACAGAATATAAAGTGTAGGATGGGCTGGGCATAGTGGCAACCAGGGCGAGTCATTCTGCCAGGCTTGGGAACTGTGCTACTCAGGAAACTTTTCTCATCACCGACCCCAATCCTGTCCCAGATGGGAGAAGCAGTGAGTGCTGTGTCTAGGCTCCCTGCCTTCCCAGTGCTCCCAGCATCACACCAGCTCCTCCCCAGTTGCTCTGGGGTCCCGACTCTCCATGTTCACTATACTCCCAAAATTGGCTCCCCATCTTCACTGCCCACCAAGCATCATCCCAGCCCCTCCAGGGTCACTGCCTGACCAGGTGGCGGTTGGGTGAAGAGGCAGAGATCAAGACAAGACACCTGGTCCAGTTTGACTTTAGGTTCCTCTCTGAAACGCGACTGCATTCCACATCCTGTTCCTCCGGCAACCTCAGCTGGGAGGATGTGTAGGACTGTGTAGAATCTTGGTGGGTGATGACCAATTCCTGCAACCATGGCTTTTCAGCTACATTGATTTTTCCTAAAACGGACAAACAGACTGGCAACAAGTTATGGAAATACTGTTTTCCTTACTAACAATAGAGATGTGTACATGTATCAATGATGGTTTTTAAAACAAAATAAGCCCATAGGCACTCTGCTGAATGCAGATTCTATCTCAAACTAACACACTTTCAAGATCTTCCAATACCTGCACATATAGATTGTTTTCCTTTTTATCTCTGCAAGACATTACACAGAATGACTGCATCACAACAAATGTAACCAGTGTCTGTGTATGAAGATCCAGATGGTCTCCAGTCAGTTACTTTTACAGACACGAAATGCTGCAGAAACTGTGTTTCCATGAATCTCAATTTACTTGTGTAGAATAGATTTCCAGACACAGAATTTCTGTGCAAATTAATGCACCTTTAAAGCGTCTCATGTCTCGGGATGGCAATGCTGGCAACACTCTCTTCTGTGACTGTGAAGACCCAGCATGGGCAGAGGAGGGTGAAACAACCACTATAGAGGGGGTGGAAACTGAAGGACAGGGTGACAGGTTTCATCAAGAGTAAAAAATATCCAAGTCTTAATTAAGAATATCTATACATATGCATTTGAAATGGCATAAAGACTCCCTGGAAAGATTCAAAGAATCCAATATTGTCTAATTCCCGGCTGTGGCTAACGAGAGTGGACCCAAGCAGGGACGGGGGAGTCTTTCCCACATGACTTTTCATGGTTTCGATCCTGAAACAGGTGAAAATATGTAGGTGAAGAAGTAAGAAAGAGTGGGGCCAGGAGCCCCAGGGAGGGTCACCGGATGGGCTCGCCTGATCTGTTGTGGGCCCCGAGGGTCCTGGGACGCAGAATATGAGCAGGGACGTGCGGGTCTGCCTCAGTGAGGAGGCACTGGTTCTAGATATTTACCAAACGGTGTTGTCACAGGGGGGATATTATAGGCGATTGCAGATTTCAACCACAGATGACTTTGGCGGAAAGTTCCGCTCCTGGGTGTTTCAGTTTCCGCCCCTCCGCGTCCTCTCTGGCTTCTGCGAGCTCCGCCCAGGGCGTCTGCTTCGCCCGAGCTCCGGACCCAGGTCCCGCCCTGTGGAGACCCCGGAGTGGGTGCCCCGCTGCCGGCCGATACCCCCGGGCCTCCGGGTCCACAGTGTCCGGAAAAAAAACGGCCTTTCAAAGACCTGGGATGACTCGCTGGTCGCGGCAACAGACCCGCGGTTCCCGTGTCAGAAGAATCAAGGAAATGCGGGGCCTGGTGGGGTGAGGAGCACGAGGTTCCTGCTTCATCCTCGCCGGGACTTTGTCACTGGCTCAGTGTGTAGACCACACCGTCCCGCTCGAATCCATGGGGCTCCGACAGTGTGGGCCCCTCGAGGACCCCCATCCCCCTTGCCCTGGGGCTGCTACTAGGTACTGAGTGTCCAGGGTCCGGAAGGGGCGTCAAGTTGTCGCCTCCTGGATCCCACCGCTCGCAGTCCAGGGTTCCTGGTTTATACGCTGCCCTGGGGGCCCGGAGCATGGATGTCGTGGGGCGGAGAAAACCTTTGGATGGTTGGAAATGAAGGATGGGAGGGAGAACCAGAGAAAGGGAGAGGAAGGAAGCAGGTAGGGCCAGAGAATAAAGAGAAACCTCCGCCAGGAAAATGGGAAGAGGATGACACACTCATAGCCCTACACTCCAACTCTCCCTCTCCTGCTGTCTGCCTTGTAAGGAACGCAGGCCCCACCCCCTCCAGCCCCACTGTGTTTGGGGTCACCCATTCCAGCGGGTGCGGCGTCCCCTTGTGGGTGCGGTTGGCATTTCCCTGAGGGCTGTGGACACTGAGCACCTTTTCCTGGTTTCACTGCTATTTGCATTCTTCTAATGCCAATGGGCAAGGGGAGGTCCCCAAACGCCGGTGGGACCGCGACCCCAGGCGGTGCGGGGCTCTTGGCAGCGCATGGGGTAGTGAATTCGAAGATGAGTAGGAAAATAGAGAAAGGATGGAGATTTATTGTAAAAGGAAAAGTAAATACTCAAATAAAGGGAGTGTAGGGAAACTCAAGAGAGAGGCAGGGGCAAGGGGGCTTGGGGCTGCCATCTTTCTGGGTTTCTTCAACCAACAGGTGGAATACTCATGAAAATTCCTGGTTTTCTTAGTACTCTGGTGCCTCGAATTTTTATACCAAATATGAGTATTCTCAGAACTGCTAGGGAGTTTACTAGTATGTTAATCAGCATGTAATGAGGTCCTACATGAAATCTGGGTCAAATCCAGGGCCATGTTGGGTCCACTCATTCTTAGCTTGGTCCACACGCTGTTTTTCAGCAACTTATCAGCCCACAGCCGCTGCAGATATTTCAACAGATTCCTTTTGCTCGTCACCTGAAACTGCTGCCTAAAATTTTCTATTCTTTTGAGATCACCGTGTAGTTTACCTGTCTCACATTGGAGAAATGTCTATTCAAATTCCTTGCACATATTTAAATTGGCTTACTTCACTTTATAATATTGAGTTGCAAGAGTTCTTGATATATTCAGAATAACAATCCCTTACCAGATACATGATTTTCAATTATTTTCTCTCATTCTGGAAGGTTTTGTTTTTGTTTTTGTTTTTGTTTTTGTTTTTTACCTTCTGAATGAAGTTCTTTTTGAAGCACAAAAGTTTTACATTTGCATGAAATGAAATTAAACTACCTTTTATTGTGCTATTTGTGCTACTGGCTTCAGGGAAGGAGGGGTGGGCAGGAAGCCCCCTAGAGTCCCTGTCTCCCTCCACAGCAACTCAACCAGAAAATCCATTCACCATTCATACAGGCATGTTATCACACACACACACACGCACACACACAGAGACATGCAGGCACTGTCTCTCACATACATTCACACCATGCAGGCACACACACACACACACACACACACACACACAAATGCATGCAGAAATATAGACACAGCCATGCACATACATGGACACAAACAAAGACACACAGAAACACACGGGAGAAACACGCGTGTCATCTTAAGAGTTGTCATGTGGGGCCCATCCTGCCCATGCACCTTTCGTCTCGCCAGCTGTCTCCCAATTCATGAAGGAGTTCTGAAGCCCTCAAGCAGGCAGTCACTGTGTGATCTGAAACACTCAGACAGCTCTTCACTCTGACTTATCTTCCTGGTCCCCCCGGGATGAAGCAGCATCCTGTTGGTTTTCACTGTAGCAGAAGAGAATCCTCCGCCCAGGCAGAACTGCTGGGCCACCAGAGAGCACCCCTCTGCTCTTTGCCCTCAAGGCATCTTGATCTGCAGGGCAGAAGGAACTGCCCCAATCCTCAAAAATGAACTCTTTATGGATTCCTCTTCCGCATGATGCCAACATCTCTTTTGTCTTCTCTGTAGCCCTTGGCTGTGGATCCCAAGATGTGTGCCAAGGAGCTCAGGGCACAAACTCGCTGTGAGCAAACCCTCTGGGCTTACTGAACTATTTGAAAGATGAGCAGTGCCATCTGCTGGAAAACACTAGAAAGTACCAGTCCAAGGTATTTTATAGTTTCAACATCAGACTATGCACCATTACAAGTTACAGGTGTGCACCATCATGCCTGGCTAATTTTTGTATTTTTAGTAGAGACGGAGTTTCACCATGTTGGTCAGACTGTTCTCAAACTCCTGACCTCGTGATCTGCCCACCGCGGCTTCCCAAAGAGCATTTTTTCATGTTTGCTGGCCACTTATAGGTCTTCTTTTGAAAAGTGTCTGTTCACATTCTTTACTTGGGATTTTGTTCTTGCTAGTTAAGTTCCGTGTAGATTCTGGATATTAGAGCTTTGACAGACACACAGATTGCAGATATTTCTCCCATCCTATAGGCTGTTTACTGTGTTGCTAATTTTTTTTTTTTAAACTCTTCAGTTTAATGAGGTCCCATTTGTGAATTTTTTTTTTTTATTGTTGTTGCAAATGCTTTTGGTGTCTTCATCATGATATCTTTGTCAGGCCCTATGTCCAAAGTGGCACTTCCTAGCTTATCTTCCAGGATTTTTATGGTTTTAGGACGTACATTTAAATCTTTAATTAATGTCGAGTTATTTTGCATATATGGTGAAAGGTAGAGGTTCAGTTTCATTCTTCTGCACATGGCTAGCCAGTTATCCCAGCACCATTTGTTGAATTAGGACTCTTTCCCCATTGCTTGTTTTTGCTGATTTTGTTGAAGGTTAGAAGGTGTGAAGGTTTCTTTCTGAGCTCTATTCTGTTCCACTGATCTAAGTGTCTATTTTTGTACCAGTACCATTCTGTTTTGATCACTGTAGCCTTATATTATAGTTTGAAGTCAGGCAATGTGATGCCTCTGGCTTTGTTCTTTTTGCTTATGATTGTTTTGGCTATTTGGGCTCTTTCTTAATTCCAAATAACTTTTAGATTAGATTTTTCTAATCTGTGAAAAATGACATTGGTATTGATAGAGATAGTGTTGCATCTATAAATTGCTTTTGGAAGTATGGCCATTTTAACTATATTGATTCTCCAAACCATCAGTATGAAATATTTTCCCATGTATTTGTGTTGTCTCTGATTTTTTTCAGCCATGTTTTGTAGATCCTCTTTTTCCATACAAAATCTGGTAGAATTCCATGGTGTCTATGTACCACATTTTTTTTTCCATTCAATTCACTGTTCCTGGGCACTTAGATTCTGATTCTGTGTCCTTGCTAGTGAGAATAGCACTGCAATGAACATATTGACGCAGTTGTCTTTTTGATAAAATGAATTCTTTTCCTTTGGGTATATCCCGAGCAGTGGGATTGGGGGATTGAATGGTGGTTCCATTTTAAGTTCTTGGAGGAATCTCCAAACTGCTTTCCATAGCGGCTGAACACGTTTGCTTTCCCACCAACAGTGTCTGTTCCCTTTTCTCTGCAGCCTCACCACCATCTCCGACTTTATGACGGGTAAGAGATGGTAACTCATTGCAGTTTTGATTTGCACTTATCTGATGATTAGTGATATTGAGCATCTTTTATGCTTGTTGACCAATCGTAGGTCTTCTTTTGAAAAGTATCGGTTCGTGTCTTTGCCCAATGTTAATTGGGTTTTTTCTTCTTGCTTGTTGAATTGTTTAAGTTCCTTGTAAATTCTGGATATTGAACCTTTGTCAGATGCATACTTTGCAAATAGTTTTCCCCATTCTACAGGCTGTCTGTTTAGTGTGTTGCTAGTTTCTTTTTCTGTGCAGAAGCTCTTTAGTTTAATGAGGTCCCATTTGTCCATTTTTTTGTTATTGTTTCAATTGTTTTTAGTGTCTTCTTCATGAAATCTTTGCCAGGTCCTATGTCCGCATTGGTATGTCTTAGGTTATATTCTAGGATTTTTACAGTTTTAGTACTTACATTTAAATCTTTCACCCATATCAAGTTATTTTATATGTATGGGGAGAGGTAGGGGTTTAGTTTCCTTCTTCTGCATATGGCTGGCTGGATATCCCAGCACTAATTTTCGAATAGGGAGTCTTTCCCACATTGCTCATTTCTGTTGAAGATTAGATGGCGGTAGGTGTGCAGGTTTATATCAGGGCTCTACATTATTTTATTTACTAAATAAAATAATCATTAATGTAATATTTTCATATTAAATAATTAAAAATTTCTACAACAGGCACTGTGGTTCATGTCTGCAATTCCAGAGCATCGGGAGGCCAAGGTGGGAGGACTGCTCAAGGCCAAGATTTGAAGACCATCCTGGGCAACATAGGAAGACTCTATCTCTACCTAAAATAAAACAATTTGCCGGGCCTAGTGCCATGTGCCTGTAGTCTCAGCTATTCTAGAGGCTGAGTCTAGAGGATCACTTGAGCTCAGAAGTTGGAGATTACAGTTAGTGATAAGTATGCCGCTTCACTCCAATATGGTTGACAGAATGAGACACTGTAAAAAGCCATAAAAATAAAAAGGATTATAACAATTCTTGGTCAGCAACACACTAAACAGCTTGTAGAATGGGGAAAACTATTTGCAAAGTATGCATCTGACAAAGGTCCAATATCCAGAATCTACAAGGAACTTAAACAATTCAACAAGCAAGAAAAAAAAGCCCAATTAAAATTGGGCAAAGACATGAATGGATACTTTTCAAAAGAAGACCTACAATTGGCCAAAAAACATGAAAAAATGCTTAATATCACTAATCATCAGGTAAGTGCAAATCAAAACCGCAATGAGTTACCATCTCTAATCAGTCACAAAGTCAGAGATGGTGGTGTGGCTGCAGAGAAAAGGAAACAGACACTATTAGTGGGAAAGCAAATGTGTTCAGCTGCTATGGAAAGCAGTTTGGAGATTTCTCCAAGAACTTAAAATGGAAAGGATCCCTGAGCTCTGAAGTCCACCATACTATTTTACTAGTGATACTGTTTGGAAGAATAAGGTCATGCTTCAGAGAAGTGTCTGCTTTTCCACAATCAAAGAAGTAGAAAGAAAATGCCTTTTGCTGGGATTTCTTGTTCAGTTAAAACTTGTGCAGGAATTCCATCCATTACCACCGAGAGAAAGTGGCAGAAGACGTTAAGAAAAATGGCTGCTAGGATCATCAGCAAAGGTAATGAGTGGCATGAGATGCTGAGTCTACAACGTCCTCATCATCTCCTGGGGGCCTGTGGGCTTGCTAAGGCTTGCACTCCTGCTTTCCAGAAAGGCAAAGTGGTGAGTAGACAGGCGACCTCCCTGAAGGGAGAGCAGGAACCAGACCAGGCTAACAGAGGCTTCTTGATATCATCTTCCACCTTCAGAAAAGATGAAGCGTTGGTTTAAGTGGCTGAGAAAAACCTGGGTCTGTTGTCCTGGGTGACAGGCCCTCCCCATTTCGGAGCCTCTCCCCCAAATAAAGAACATGTTTTTCCCTTCAAACCTACCCTTGGCTCTGCAGCCTTTCCCAACCTCCACCCTCCTTCACCACACCACAGAGCCAGCCCAGGTCCTGTTATAGTGCATGGGGGCTCAGAATTGAGGCTGGTAATGAGTGTTGTGCACCTCCAGGGAGGGCCTGCTCCCCCTTCTCACAGAAGGGTCTAGAGGACCTGGGGGAGCACTGTCCAAAGAGAGGTCTTTGTATCAGTGTTCCCTGGCCTTGGGTGGGCTTGCAGGCAAACCTCCTTCTTTCCCCTTTGCTCTCAACCTCTCCTCTCCCTGGGACCTGCACCCACAGCTTTGAATGGGACTGCCCCTGCCCCGCCCTATTCATTCCTAACCAAGTTCAGTGGTGAGCATGGAACTCCAGCAGCAGCTCAGCTTCCCGGTCTGAGTCCACTCTGCTCCAGGCAGGGCCATCAGCTGGCTCAGGATCTGGAGTGTGCAGGAGGCAGAATGGCAGGGGCATCACCCAGGACCCGGCCAGGAATGCCATGGGTCCAACAGGCCTGGCCTTTCCTGAACCTCAGTCCGGACATGCTCCACTCTTCACCTTCTACCTTAACTGCTGGGACCTGAGCTGCTTTCTCTGGGAATGCAGCCTTTGGAATTGGGTGGGCCAAGGCCCTCACAGCCCCCTCGTCCTGGGATTCTCCCAGATCATTCTCTTTGTAGCCTTCTCCAGGGACACCCTTTCTCTTGACATCCTAGGTGAAGTGGTCATGCTGCTCGTCTCCTACTGTGCAGACTGCCCACGCCTGAGTTCCTGCTGCCTACAGGCCACATACCACTACCCTTCCCGAATAGGAACCTGCTCTGAAACAGGCCTGAACTGGCTAAACCCTCTCAAGCTCAATAGGCCTTAAGCCTTGGTATGGGCCCCTCCCTTTCCCTCTGGCCTCTGACAGTGAGAATCCATCAGAACTCAAGGTTGAGCTGCCCAGGTCACTGCCAACAGGCGACACCAGGTCTCATTCATCTGTCTTATGTCAGTATGAGAAGTTCCCGACCTCTGGGACTCTGTGTATTCTCCTTCTGCATCCTCCCATCTCACCCATCTGCCCCTTGCTCCCCTCCCAATATTGCCCACAGTATCTGTCAATCTAAATAACTATCCACAGCAGCCAGCTAGAATGAAGGAGAGTAGGATGATGAGGTGGCTCCAGGGAATGAGGGTGGTGGCCATGGCTTTGGGGTGGGTTGTACCTTGGGCCAGACAGGGTGGTTCTGAAATGGAAACACAGGAGTGACAACCCTTGTCGAGGCCACAAATCTTAGGAGATGCCTCCTCAGCTCCTGCCACCCCAGGTCATCCTGGAAGGCAGAGCTTTTGCCCCCCTCTGCTGTGGGGCAACCTCTGGGACAGGTCCTGGGGTAGGAAGGGAGAGGGGGTGTCCCCTGTCCTCAGGGAGCTCACATGGCTGCTGAGGGAAGCAAGGTGACAACACACCCCACCCTCCTGCCATGGAGAAAGAGGAGGTGATGTCCCAGGGCCAAAGAAGCCAGGGTCTTGGGCCCTGGCATTGGAGGTGATTTTGATGGATTTACAGAAACAGACGAGGGGAAAGGAAAGAAAAGGCGATTCTAGGAGAAAGGAACACTAATGAAAAAGATATGGAAACACTATGACACCCACAGATTTGAGGTTGGTGAGAAATGCACCGTGGGTGGAGAACAAGCAAGTGCAGGGAGGAAGAGGAGTCAAGAGGAAGAAGTGAGAGGAGGATGAGAGAGCACAGGCATGCCAGCACCCCCAGGAGGAGCCCCCCATGAGGGAGTCATGTTCACACTCACTCAAACGCTCACACACGCACTCACACACTCAGACACCAGACTGATAAGATCTGAACTCAAGACAGCTTCCTTTTTTCCCCTCTCACTTACTTGTTGGATCCAGCATTTGTTCCCAGTACATCAAAAATTCTTCAAGCCATGTCTTACAGTCCCCCATTGAAATCTTCTGGAAGAACATGGTCACATCCCTGTTCTTCTCCCACTTCTCTTTCACCTTCTTGGCTCCAGGATGAAGTGCTGTCCACTTTCTGTTGTTTGAGTCAAAGAGGAGGAACGTCTGTCCATTGAAGAGGAACTGCCAAGATCCTCTGCCGTGTCCATGGGCTTCGTGCTCACAAGACATCCGGGCCTGCAGAATGAGGGGCTCTGCCCCATTGGAAAGAGATCAGCTCTGATCTTGACAAATCCTGAGCCCCACCCTGCTTCCTTTCCTGGCTCCTGGACTTGCTCTCTCTGCTGCATCCTGCCCATGCTTCTCAGCCTCTTGGATGACACAAACTTCTGATTTATTTTTTACATGAAACCAATAAATGCCTCTAAGTTACTGCTGTGTCTGCTCCCTGGGCCATTTTAAACTTACCAATGGGTATTAAATTCTCCGCTTGAATGTCAGGCAGTTGCCCTTTGAGGAAATCCACCACGTCTCTTAAGGTTTCAGTCTGTTCTTCCCAGGTTTTTGTGACATTGACTTTCTTCCCCAGAGAAGCAGAGGCTTTGGCCTTGTGGTTAACACAGTCATAGTGAAGAAAAGGCCTTTCATCCACCAGGCCTTGAACTTCACACCACTGTGGTTCAGGTCTGAACTTAGGAGTGATGATGAAGTCATAGCAGACAGTGTTTGTCTGTGGAAGAAAAACACGGGCGGGGGGGTGGGGTTGGTGTGGTGGGAAGTGGAAATTAAATCCCCTCCTTCCCCTTATGGTGACTGCAAGTAAATACCTCTGAGGAGCTGGGCTGGCAGAGCAAGATGTGCCAGCCAGGATTGTCGTGAAAACTAGTTAATGACTAGAGCGTCTCCCTTGCTTGAGTACATGGAGGGGAAGGTTCCTGCAGCCGTGAAACCACATGGCCCCTCCAGACATGTCCCACCTGCTCCGTGCCCACATGGGTCAGCACATGACCTTGTCGTGGATGTGCCAGGCCTGTTGTGGCAGGAAAAGGCCTGGATGAGGAGGACCCTCAGCAGCAGTCTGTGTGGACTGCAGGAGGTGGGAGAGGGTGTGGGAGCTGCCCTTGGATGCTGCAGCACAGTGTGGGGGTGGGGAGGGCAGAATTCAGTTTTGATAAGCAAGTGATTATTGTCACGGGTCACAGGATTTAATACGTTGGCAAAGCCCCAACGAAGTCGCCCATCTGCTATGAGCATGAATTCCTGGAACCTTGGAAAGGGATGGTTCACATGGCAAGAAGTGGAAAATCCAGAACTTCTTTTTTTTTTTTTTTTTTTTTTTTTGAGACGGAGTCTTGCTCTGTCACCCAGGCTGGAGTGCAGTGGCCGGATCTCAGCTCACTGCAAGCTCCGCCTCCCAGGTTCACACCATTCTCCTGCCTCAGCCTCCCGAGTAGCTGGGACTACAGGAGCCCGCCACCTCACCTGGCTAGCTTTTTTTTTTTTTTTTTTTTTTTTTGTATTTTTTAGTAGAGACGGGGTTTCACCGTGTTAGCCAGGATAGTCTCGAACTCCTGACCTCGTGATCTGCCCGTCTCGGCCTCCCAAAGTGCTGAGATTACAGGCTTGAGCCACCACGCCCGGCCAATCCAGAACTTCTAAGTCAGGGAATAGAGGAAAGAACCAAAAGGCTCAGAGAAGCGCCCATGCCAGAGTGGCTGCAGCATGAAAATCCAGAACGATGTCCATCCTTTGGGCTCATGGGATGCCTGGAGGACTCCTGTTTACTCAGCATATAAAGAAGGCCCTGGGATAAGGCAGCAGACTGTCAAGAAGCCCAGGGATGCCTGTTGCTGAAGGCCGGGATTGGGGGTAGGAAATGCTGTTCCTGAAATGGGCTCCCAGTAGTAATGGGGATGGAAAATCCTGAAATAACAGATCTCAACTGGAGGCCATCAACTGTCAGGAGGAAGGAGGGTGCAATGATGGAAATAATTAAAGAAGTCACAATGCCAGCTGGGGACCTCAGCCATACAAAAGTATGCCCATGGCTCATAGAACAAAGGAGTCAAAGATCCAACAGAAATGGAAACTCAACCCGGATACTGCTAGAGTTAAATAATTACAGCAAACAAAGACAAAATGCAAGGATGGATGACCTGGAGGCTGAAAGGAGTCACCCCAGGAAATAACTGAGCTCCTTTGCCCAGCTTTGAGAACTGAGCCACATCTCAGACCCAGAGTCCATTACTAAAAGGAGAACCCAGAGGCCCCAGTGGGCTCCTTCAACCCCATAGCAACTGCAATGACTCCTTCAGACTCCCTCACAGAGCTACATGGGCATTCACTCTGGTAAGTGTACACCATGAAACAGCAAATACCCAGACACTCCTAGTGAACAGTGCGTGGTCTGACCTTCTCCCAGGGACCTGAAGCATTAACTTGCTCCCCTATTACTCATGAGGTGCATTTAGGGCAAAGTAACAGACGGACACCTGTGTCAGGTCCAGCTTAGACGGATGTGCTGGGTTCATTCGACGAGGGGTAGGAAATGTCTGGTGAGCCCCTGGGTGCAGGTGAGTGTCTGCAGCAAAGTTCAGGGGGAAGTTCCAGGGCAGGAAGCCCTGGAGGTGCTGGAAGGTTTGTGTGGTGAAGAGCAGGTCAGAGCAGAGCAGGGCTGTGGCTGGTGGGGGAGTCTGTGATTGCTTCCCTGTGGAACTCCCCTTCACCCCTGTCCTGACCCCAGCTACGGTTTGGGGATCTGGTTTCTCCTTCCCTAGGGCGAGTGGGGCTGCGGGTCTGCACCAGGGAGGGTCTGCACCAGGGATCCCCGCCCCACCTTGCCTTCTGTAGCCCTTTGGCCCCTCCACCCTCCTGCGATTCCTTTTCAGCCTTCTTTGACACTCCCCCTGGCCTGCGGGGCTAGCAGCAGCTGCATCAAGCCGACTCGGTGGAAAGGAGCGCCGGAGGGAAACTGAGTGCCTTCAGCCGGGCATGTTCAGGGAGATAGCGATGTTCAGAGACATCGCAATGTTCGAGGAGACCGCGATGTTGGGGGGATAGCGGTGTTCCGACAGACCGCGATGTTCGGAGAGAGAGCGATGTTAGGGGCACTGCGATGTTCGAGGAGACCGCGATGTTCGGGGGGACTGCGATGTACGGGGAGACCGAGATGTTTGGGGAGACCATCAGCGATGTTCGAGGAGACCGCGATGTTCGGAGAGATCGCAAGGCTGAGGGACACCGAGACGTTCGGGGAAAACGCGATGTTCGGGGAGATCGCGCCGGTCCATCCAGAAGCTTCCTGACCTACGGGACAAACAGCAGCTGGAGGAATGGGACCTGGCATAAAGGAGCCGCGGAGGGGAACTGAGTACCTTCAGCCGGGCGTGTTCGGGGAGAGGAGATGTTGGGGGAGATGGCAATGTTCGGGGAGATGGCAATTTTCGGGGAGACCAAGATGTTCGGGGGACAGCGATGTTCAGGGAAACCGCGATGTTCAGGGAAACCGCGATGTTCCGGGAGACAGCGATGTTCCAGGAGACGGCGATGTTGGGGAGGACCGAGATGTTCCGGCGGATCGCGATGTTCGGGTAGAACGCGATGGTAGGGGAGATGGCGCCGGTCCTTCCAGAAGCCTCCTGGGGCAAGCAGCAGCCGCAGGAAGCCGACCCGGCGGAAAGGAGCCGCGGCGGGGAACTGAGTGCCCTCAGCAGGGCAAGTGTGGGGAGACCGCGATGTTCAGGGAGACGGCGACGTTGGGGGAGACCGCGATGTTAGGGGGAACCGGGATATTTGGGGAGATCGAGTTGTTCGGGGAGATGGCGATGTTAGGGGAGACCGGGATGTTCTGGAGGATCGCGATGTTCCGGTAGAACGCGATGTTCTGGTAGAATGCGATGTTCAGGGAGATCGCGCCGGTCCTTCCAGGAGCCTCCTGGGGCAAGCAGAAGCCGCAGGAAGCCGACCCGGCGGAAAAGAGATCGCAACGTTCGGGGTGACCGCGACGTTCGGGGAAACCGCGATGTTCGGGGAGATCGCGCCGGTGCATCTAGAAGCTTCCTGGCCTGCGGGGCAAGCGGCAGCCGGAGGAATCGGACCCAGCTGAAAGGAGCCGCGGAGGCGAACTGAGTGCCTTCAGCCGAGCATGTTCGGGGAGATCGAGATGTTCCGGGAGACCGCGATGTTCGGGGAGATGGCGATTTACCGGGAGACAGCGATGTTCGGGGAGATCTGGATGTCTGGGGAGATCGCGATGTTCGGGGGGACCGCGATATTCGGGGGAACGGCGATGTTCGGGAGACCGCGATGTTCCGGGAGATCGCGCCAGTCCTTGCAGAAGCCTCCGCTCTTCTGAAACCCGCTGCAGTCCTCAGCCCACCAGCTTGGCCCCCCGCCCCACTTAGGCTCCATCCCCGAACTCACCGGCCCGCCCTGGGCCGGACCAGCCGGACAGCAGGTGCAGAAAGGAGAGGCACAGAAGGAACTCAGTGCTGGCGGTCGCTGCCATTGTAGACCTAGAGCGTAGGCTACAGGAGGCGCTGTCGAAGTGGAGTCCGGCTAATGAATCGCTTCGGAGCTCCCACGCCGGCTAATTATAAAGGCTGCCCAGACCCTCCCCTCTCCCTTTGCGGCACCCCGCCCTGCCGCGGGCTGGGATCCACTGGGCGGGATCCTAGCCTGCCGTTGTTAGGGAAGATCCACCTCGTCACGCTGTCATCTGACAGCGGCCTGGCTGACGAAACTTTCCCCTCCAACCCGCCCCCGCAGCTTGGTGGCGGCTTGCACAGGCCCCGAGCGGGCCAGGGCGCAGTTCCTTCCATGGCCCCATCACCTAATTTTTCAATACAGAATTTATCATTACCACAATGTAAACACTTACTCACAGGAAGGTGAAGAAACTTGCACAGGAATACTCAGTGGCGGCAGTGTCTTGCCGTCACCGCCTGCACCAGTGACAGCCGCCCTCCCTCCGCCTGCGTCCCCTCTCCGTCCGGAGCCACTGCAACTGGCCACAACTTGGAAATTTGAACGCCCACCTGGGTGTCCACAAAGATTTTCCAAGGAAGAGTAACTTTCGTTTTCAACCAGTCTGGGGGTGCTTCATCAGGATAGAATCTTCTAGAAAACATAGCAGCATGATGATGGACAGCGAACTGCTGTCTTCGGCTGGTATCATTGAGCCTAGAGTGCATTCGGGCCAAAAGAATCTTGCCTTTTTTTTTTTTTTTTTTTGAGATGGAGTCTCGCACTGTTGCAGCTGTGGTGTGCAGTTGCACAATGTCAACTCGCTACAATCTCCGCCTCCCAGCTTCAAGCGATTCTCCTGCCTCAACTTCCCGAGTAGCTAGGATAACAGGCGGCTGCCAACACACCTGGCTACTTTTTTTGTATGCTTAGTAGAGACAGGGTTTCACTATGTTGGCCAGGCTGGTCTTGAACTCCTGACCTCGTGATCCGCCCACCTCGGACTCCCAAAGTGCTGGGATTACAGGCATCCAACCGAAAATCTGTGTTTTAGACAAAGGAGGAACGAGTCTGAAAGCAGGAATGGAAATGGGAAAAGATAAGGGGGCCAGGAGGAAAGAGAAGGTGAAAAGAAGGGTTGGGGTCTGAGAAAGAGCAAGAATCCAAGCATTTCCAGACCCATGGCCTGGAGTTGCAAGTGGGTGGGGCGGGGCCACTGGAGCTGTGACAGCCTTGAGGGCTGGGGTGACTCACCCAGGGGCCCTCTGCTTCCTCCAGGCATGTCACGGCCCTGGGCTCCAGTCCCCAGTGGCACAGATGCTGGCGCAGAGTTGGGTGTTTGCCTCCAGCCTCTACTCCTGCTACCAGGCTGGTCCAAAGTGGGTAGGGTTGGTGAGTTCCAGGCTGGACCCTAAGTATGGGTTCCTGGGCCAACAGGGGAGGTCTTGGATTTCAGGGGTTGGAGGTCAGGAGGAGGGGAGGCTTCTGGAAGTTTCTGAAAGTCTGCCTGGGATTTAATGCGGCATTGCTAACTGGAGCCAGTTTGGCATGGGGAGAGAGATGTGAGACTGATGAAAAGTGTGCAGCCTGATATAAAGCCAAACCCTGAGCCTTTTCCAAGAACAATAAAGCATATTGTAGTCGCTAAAAGAAACAAACAAACAAACAAAGTAGCCTTTCTTGACAGATACAGCACCTATCATTTTTAAACTTTACATTTAACATTGCCTTTTGAAAACAGTGTATATTATTTGATATTTTAAAATCCAACCTGGGAGTTTCAGTAATTTATGTGATGAGTTTAGTAATTCACCTTTATTGTAATTATTACTATTTAGGTTTTAGCTATGCCATCTTTTTTGTTTGTTTTAAGATATGGGGTCTTCCTCTGTTGTCCAGGCTGGAGTGCAGCGGCGTGGTCATAGCTCACTGCAGCCTCTAACTCCTGGGCTCAGGCCATCTTACTGCCTCAGCCTCCAAGTAGCCAGGACTACAGGCATGCGCCACCCACTGGGCTAATATTCTATATTTGTTTGTAGAGATGGGGTCTGCCTATATTGCCCAGGCTGGTCTTGAACTCCCGAGGTCAAGTGATCCTCCCACCTCGGCCTCCCAAAGTGCAGGGATTACAGGCATGAGCCACTGTGCCTGGTCCACGTGTATTTATTGTGTTTTTTATTGCTGGTATTTCCCCCTCCATACCTGTGCTCCATTTAGTATACTGAGGTTTTCTTTGGTTGGTTTAAGAGTTATGCATTCTAGTTTTCTTCTCAGGGTGGCTGCCCTTAACCTATGACTCATACCAATATGTATCACATTTATTGGTATTATTGGTTTTGTTTTATTCTTAATTTTAGAAGTATCAGCACGTTTTCCTATCCCTTTCTTGTGCCACCTCCAGCCCCATTTTCCTGATAACTTTCCTAGCGGTAATTCCCGGTTATTCTTAGCTACATTTCCTTGTTTCTGTGATCCTAACTTCACATTTCCCTTGTTGTGAGATAACAGTAATCTGGAACAGATTCTTTGGTCACTCATCCTCCTTGGTTCTCTTGTGGCATCTCCTGTGTTTCTCTTGCTATTGAGGTACCTTCCTCTAAACTATTTCCAACTTGGATCTTTAGGAGGCAAATATCCTTCAGGTTTTCTATGTTTTGAATAATTCTGATACACTGTGGTGGGCAGGATTCGGAAGCTGCCCCTTCAAGTTTCCTGTACCTTTTTTAGAACAATATGTTCTAGAAAACACTGATGATAGGACAACTAGCTGCTGTCTTAGCCTGTTTGTTTGAGCCTGGAGCATACCAGCAGCAGGAAAATCCAGTATTTTAAGCAAAGAAGAAATGATTATGAAAGTGGGAATGAAAATGGGAAAGGAAAGGGGACCAGGAAGAAGGGGATGGAGAGAATAAGGAGTGAGGGGCCTAGAGAAACCAGCTACTCCTAGTCTAGACACCGCTAGTCTAGGTACTGTGAGTCTAGGCACCGCTAGTCTACGCTCTGCACAGCCATAATTAAAGCTACTAATCAGTTGACCTTAAAATAGATTTTCCTGGATTCTCTGAATGGGCCCAGTGACATCACATGAGCTCTAAAAATCAGAGAATTTTCTCAGGCTGGAGCCAAGAAAGATGCGTCCAATGTCAGAGAGATTCTAAGCATGAAAAGGATTCCATGCACTGTTGCTGGCTCTGAGCTGTGGGGACCATGAGCAAGACTGCAGAGGGGCCTCTAGGAGTTAGGGAAGGGCTGCAGCTGACAGTCAGCAGGGAAGCTGGGACCTCAGTCCCACAGGTCCAAGGACTGGATTCTGCCAGCAATGTGAACGCATTTGGAAGCAGATGCTTCCCAGAACCTCCCAATCAGACCCCAGCGGGTGGACACCTTGATTTTGACCTTGAGGACTGGGAGCAGAGAAACCAATCAAGCCATCTCAGGCTTGTGACCTAGAGGACTGTGAAATAATAAAGATGTACTGATTTAAGCAGGTAAGTATGTGGCAATTTGTTATGGCTGCAACAGAAAAGATATCTTCCTATTTAAATGAAAATTTGACTGGATATAAAATTCTAGGCTCAAGTTCTTTTCCTTCATATTTTAGAAA
Source organism: Rhinopithecus roxellana (assembly GCF_007565055.1). Lineage (NCBI taxonomy): Eukaryota > Metazoa > Chordata > Mammalia > Primates > Cercopithecidae > Rhinopithecus > Rhinopithecus roxellana. The sequence goes on along the minus strand of NC_044552.1, from coordinate 178,558,971 downwards.
AAATACTCCATTGTTTTCTTGCAACCAGGGTTGCTGTTGTGTAGTCTGTTGGTCAGGTGTTTCCTTCTTCCTTCCATTGTTTCTCTGGAGTAAGTTGGGAAAGGGAGCCAGAAGCCTGAGCTTCTTTCCTGTCTTCATCCAGTGGATTTGTACCATTCCAGGCTGTTAGTCACAGTCTCAAGGAGGTAGAAAATGGGTTGACTTTAACCTAGCTTTTCACAGATGCACTTGTAGATTGGAAAAGCTTATTGTTTTTCTCTTATTCGACTAGTGCTAGTCTTCTCCTATCTTTTATAAATATTAAACTTACTGAGATGTAATTTACAGACAATACTCCTTTCTGAACTTATGAGCTTAAAGTCTCTTATCTTTAGGAGTATATTGAAACGTGTAGCCTTTTGGCCATATTATAAGGCATGTTCCCAGGCTATAAACGTTAAACAGATGAATGATGTTACTTCAGTCATGAATCATCTTACCAACCTGTCAATTCTGTAGAAAATCACGTTTCTAGCATTACTTGCTTCAGGTTTTCAGAAGAGAAAAACAACATTTTCACTGAACATTGGCTTTTAGACAAAATAAATGCTAGAACTATGTTAAATTCATTTACTTCCTATCATTTCTATATAGATTTCATAAAATTGGCCCACAGTCTTAAATTTATTATAATTATGATGGATGTATTAGTAAAATACCCCATCCCTTTCAGTTTATTGGAAGCACTAATGAATTCTAGGCTTAAACAGTAAATAGCACATTGTAGAACAGCAGTACTGTTTAAAAACTGAACGCAGTTGAATTAATCAGACATGACAAGATATTTTTATGATTTTAACAGAAGCTTAATGAACAATGTTGAATGGATTTAAATGATTTTTTACAGTATATCTAAACTGTGTGAATTATGGTAACACTACCTTTGAGAAGAAATCATCAATTTTAAATTTAACATACAGGATGGCACCCTAGGAAAACGTTAAAAAGTCAGGAGAATTGTACCTTTAAGAGTGGAATTGACTAATGAAAATATACATTACCAGAGTCACCTCCTGGGATGCCTAGACATTTACTTATGATGCGAGCATTTTCCTGCCTAGAAACAGCAAAACTGACTGTTTAGCTCTAACTGGCAGGCCCCACAGGCCATAGCAACAACAGAGCAAGAAAAGCAGGAAAATGTTTTACTCAATGATTTTTTTTCATTTTTTAAAAGCTATTGAAACATAGTAAGCATAGTTATTTTTAAATCCCTGCCTGATAATTCTAATTTATTTATTTATTTATTTATTATTAATTTTTTTTTTTGAGACAGAATCTCACTCGATGGCCAGGGCTGAAGTGCAGTAGCATGATCTTGGCTCACTGCAACCTCCACTTCCTGGGTTCCATTGATTCTCGTGCCTCAGCCTCCTGAGTACCTGGGACTATAGGCGTGAACCACCATACCCAGTTAATTTTCATATTTTTAGTAGAGAAGGGGTTTCACCATGTTGGTCAGGATGGTCTCGAACTCCTGACCTCAGGTGATCCACCCGCCTGGGGCTCCCAAAGTGCTGGGATTACAGGGGTGAGCCACCGTGCCCAGCCTGATAATTCTAAAATCTAAAGCTGCAAAGTCTAACCCATCAGTTACTAGCTACATGAGGCTATTGAGAGCTTGCAATACAACTAGTTTAAATTGAGAAGTACTGTCAGTATACAGTGCACACCAAACTTCAAAGGTTTAGTATAAAAATGTCAAATGTCTCATTATTCATTTTCCACTGATGACATGCTGAAATAATAATTGTGGTTATAAATATTTAGTTAAAACATATTGAGTTAAAAATGTTGTAAAAATATATTTCACCTGTTTCTTTTTATTTTTTCAATGTGCTCACTGGAATATTTAAAATTCCCTGTGTGGCTCACACTTGTGGCTTGCATTATATTTCTATCAGACTACTGATCTAGAGGTTCCATGTATTTTCTGTCTCTGTTGCACATTTCAGTTGGTTCTTGTTGTTGCTATCTTACCTCCCTATGTGATTGGTTATCTTTGTCTACATTCTGGATACAGTGTTTTAAAAATTGCTGTTGACAGAATATAAAGTGTAGGATGGGCTGGGCATAGTGGAAACCGGGGTGAGTCATTCTGCCAGGCTTGGGAACTGTGCTACTCAGGAAACTTTTCTTATCACTGATCCCAATCCTGTCCCACATGGGAGGAGCAGTGAGTGCTGTGCCTAGGCTCCCTGCCTTCCCAGTGCTCCCAGCATCACACCAGCTCCTCCCCAGTTGCTGTGGGGTCCGGACTCTCCATGTTCACCATACTCCCAAAATTGGCTTCCCATCTGGGTGATGATGCTGCCCACCAAGCATCATCTCAGCCCCTCCAGGGTCACTGCCTGACCAGGTGGCGGTTGGGTGAAGTGGCAGAGATCAAGACAAGACACCTGGTCCAGTTTGACTTTAGGTTCCTCTCTGAAACACGACTGCATTCCACATCCTGTTCCTCAGGCAACCTCAGCTGGGAGGATGTGTAGGACTGTGTAGAATCTTGGCGGGTGAAGACCAATTCCTGCAACTATGGCTTTTCAGCTACATTGATTTTTCCTAAAACGGACAAGCAGACTGTCAATAAGTTATGGAAATACTGTTTTCCTTACTAAAAATAGAGATGTGTACATGTATCAATGATGGTTTTTAAAACAAGTATAAGCCCATAGGCACTCTGCTGAATGCAGATTCCATCTCAAAATAACACACTTTCAAGATCTTCCAATACCCCCACACACAGATACTTTTCCTTTTTATCTCTGCATGACATTACATAGAATGACTGCCTCACGACAAATGTAACCAGTGTCTGTGTATGAAGATCCAGATGATCTCCAGTCAGTTACTTTTAGAAAAATGAAATGCTGCAGAAACTGTGCTTGCATGAATCTCAATTTAATTGTGTGGAATAGATTTGCAGACACAGAATTGCTGTGCAAAGTAATGCACCGTTAAAGCATCTCATGTCACAGGATGGCAACGCTGGCGACACTCTTGTCTGTGATTGTGAAGACCCAGCTTGGGCAGAGGATGGTGAAACATTCACTATAAAGGGAGGGGAAACTGAAGGACAGGGTGACATGTTTCATCAAGAGTAAAAAATATCCAAGTCTTAATTAAGAATATCTATGCATATGCGTTTGAAATGGCATAAAGACTCCCTGGAAAGATTCAAAGAATCCAATAATGTCTTATTCTGGGCTGTGGCTAACGAGAGTGGACCCAAGCAGGGGCGGGGGAGCCTTTCACACATGACTTTTCATGGTTTTGATCCTGAAACAGGTGAAAATATGTAGTTGAAGAAGTAAGAAAGAGTGGGGCCAGGGGCCCCAGGGAGGGTCACCGGATGGGCTCAGCCTGATCTGTTGTGGGCCCCGAGGGTCCTGGGACAGGGAACACAAGCAGGGACCTGCGGGGCTGCCTCAATGAGGAGGCACTGGTTCTAGATATCTACCAAACGGTGTTGTCACAGGGGGGATATTATAGGCGATTGCAGATTTCAACCACAGATGACTTTGGGGGAAAGTTCTACTCCTGGGAGTTTCAGTTTCCACCCCTCCGCGTCCTCTCTGGCTTCTGCAAGCTCCGCCCAGGGCGTCTGCTTAGCCTGAGCTCCGGACCCAGGTCTTGGTCTGTGGAGACCCCGGAGTGGGTGCCCCGCTGCCGGCCAATATCCCCGGGCCTCCGGGTCCACAGCGTCCGGAAAAAAACGGCCTTTTCCTGGGATGACTCGCTGGTCGCGGCAACGGACCCGCGGTTCCCGTGTCAGAAGAATCAAGGAAATGCGGGGCCTGGTGGGGTGAGGAGCACGAGGCTCCTGCTTCATCCTCGCCGGGACTTTGTCACCGGCTCAGTGTGTAGACCTCACCGTCCCGCTCGAATCCATGGGGCTCCGACAGTGTGGGCCCCGCGAGGACCCCATCCTCCTTGCCCTGGGGCTGCTACAGGAGGGCGCCGGGACGCACTAGGTCCCGAGTGTCCAAGGTCCGGAAGGGGCTTCAAGTTGTCGCCTCCTGGATCCCGCGGCTCGCAGTCCAGGGCTCCTGGTTTATAAGCTGGGCTGGGGGCCCGGAGCCTGGATGTCGTGGGGCGGAGAAAACCTTGGGTTGGTTGGAAATGAAGGATGGGAGAGAGAACCAGAGAAAGGGAGAGGAAGGAAGCAGGTAGGGCCAGAGAATAAAGAGAAACCTCTGCCAGGAAAATTGGAAGAGGATGACACACGCATAGCCCCACACTCCACCAACTCTCCCTCTCCTGCTGTCTGCCTTGTAAGCAGCGCAGGCCCCACCCCCTCCAGCCTCACTGTGTTTGGGGTCACCCATTTCAGCCGGGTGAGGCGTCCCCTTGTGGGTGCGGTTGGCATTTCCCTGAGGGCTGTGGACACTGAGCACCTTTTACTGGCCTCACTGCCATTTGCATTCTTCTTCTGATGCCAATGGGCAAGGGGAGGTCCCCAAACGCCGGTGGGACCGCGACCCCAGCTCTTGGTGCCGGGCTCTTGGCAGCAGTTGGGGAAGTGAATTCGAAGACCAGTAGGAAAATAGAGAAAGGATGGAGATTTATTGTAAAAGGAAAAGTAAATACTCAAGGGAGTGCAGGGGAACTCAAGAGACAGGCAGGGGTAAGGGGGCTTGGGGCTGCCACCTTTCTAGGTTTCTTCAACCAAGGGGTGGAATATTCATGAAAATTTCTGGAAGAAGGACAGGGTTTCTCAGGACTCTGGTGCCTCGAATTTTTACACCAAATATGAGTCTTCTCAGAACTGCTAGGGAGCTTACTAGTATGTTAGTCAGCATGTAATGAGGTCCTAGGTGAAACCTAGGTCAAATCCAGGGCCGTGTTGGGTCCACTCATTCTTAATCAGCTTGGTCCACACGCTGTTTCACAGCATCTAATCAGCCCAGAACCGCTGCAGATATTTCAACAGATTCCTTTTGCTAGTCACCTGAAACTGCTGCCTAAAATTTTCTGTTCTTTTGAGACCACTGTGTAGTTTACCTGTCTCACATTGGAATGTCTATTCAAATTCCTTGCATATATTTAAGTTGGCTTACTTCGCTTTATAATATTGAGTTGCAAGAGTTCTTGATATATTCAGAATAACAGTACCGTACCAGATACATGATTTTCAATTATTTTCTCTCATTCTGGAAGTTTTTTTTTCTTTACCTTCTAAATGGAGTCGTTTTTGAAGCACAAAAGTTTTACATTTGTATGAAATGAAATTAAACTACCTTTTATTGTGCTATTAGTGCTACTGGCTACACGGAAGGAGGGGTGGGCAGGAAGCCACCTGGAGACCCTGTCTCCCTCCACAGCAAATCAACCAGAAAATCCATTCACCATTCATACAGGCATGTTATCGTACACACACACGCACACACACAGAGACATGCAGGCACAGTCTCTCACACACACTCACACCACGCAGGCAAACACACTCACACACACACACACACACACACACACATGCATGCAGAAATACAGACACAGCCATGCACATACATGGACACACACAAAAACACACAGAAACACACGGGAGAAACTGCGTGTCATCTTGAGAGTTGTCATGTCAGGCCCATCCTGCCCACGCACGTTTCACCTCAGGGGCTGTCTCCCAGCTCATGAAGGAGTTCTGAAGCCCTCAAGCAGGCAGTCACTGTGTGATCTGAAACACTCAGACAGCTCCTCACTCTGACCTATCTTCCTGGTTCCCCCGAGATGAAGTAGCGTCCTGTTGGTTTTCACTGCAGCAGAAGAGAATTCTCCCCCCGGGGCAGAACTGCTGGGCCACCAGAGAGCACCCCTCTGCTCTTTGCCCTCAGGGCATCTTGATCTGCAGGGCGGAAGGAACTGCCCCAATCCTCAGAAATGAACTCTTTATGGATTCCTCTTCCACCATGATGTCAACGTCTCTTTTGTTTTCTCTGTAGCCCTTGGCTGTGGATCCCAAGCTTGTGCCAAGGAGCTCAGGGCACAAACTCGCTGTGCGCAAACCCTCCGGACTTACTGAAATATTTGCAAGATGAGCAGTGCCATCTGCTGGACAACACTAGAAAGTACCAGTCCAAGGTATTTTCTAGTTTCAACATCAGACTATGCACCATTACAGGTTATAGGTGTGCACCATCACGCCTGGCTGATTTTTGTATTTTTAGTAGAGACGGAGTTTCACCATGTTGGTCAGACTGTTCTCAAACTCCTGACCTCATGATCTTCCCACCGCGGCTTCCCAAAAAGCATTTTTTCATGTTTGCTGGCCACTTGCAGGTCTTCTTTTGAAAAGTGTCTGTTCACATTCTTTGCTTATTTTTTACTTGGGATTTTGTTCTTACTTGTTGAGTTGTTTAAGTTCCATGTAGATTCTGGATATTAGAGCTTTGCCAGATGCATAGATTGCAGATATTTCTCCCACTCTATAGGCTGTTTACTGTGTTGTTAATTTTTTTTTTTTTTAAACTGTGGAGAAGCTCTTTAGTTTAATGAGGTCCCATTTGTGAATTTTTGTTTTTTGGTTGCAAATGCTTTTGGTGTCTTCATCATGATATCTTTGTCAGGCCCTATGTCCCAAGTGGCATTTCCTAGCTTATCTTCCAGGGTTTTTATAGTTTTAGGACTTACATTTAAACCTCTAATTCACGTCGAGTTATTTTACATATATGGTGAAAGGTAGAGGTTCAGTTTCATTCTTCTGCACATGGCTAGCCAGTTATCCCAGCACCATTTGTTGAATTAGGACTCTTTCCCCATTGCTTGTTTTTGTTGATTTTGCTGAAGGTTAGAAGGTGTGAAAGTTTCTTTCTGAGCTCTATTCTGTTTCACTGATCTAAGTGTCTATTTTTGTACCAATACCATTCTGTTTTGATCACTTGTAGCCTTATATTATAGTTTGAAGTCAGGCAATGTGATGCCTCTGGCTTTGTTCTTTTTGCTTATGATTGTTTTGGCTATTTGGGCTCTTTTTAAATTCCAGATAACTTTTAGATTAGATTTTTCTAATTCTGTGAAAAATGACATTGGTATTGATAGAGATAGTGTTGCATCTATAAATTGCTTTTGGAAGTATGGCCATTTTAACTATGTTGATTCTCCAATCTATGAGCATGAAATATTTTTCCATATATTTGTGTTGTCTCTAATTTTTTTCAGCCATGTTTTGTAGATTATCTTTTTCCACGCAGAACCTAGTAGAATCACTCATTTATTACTCTACATCATGGAGGAAAAATGAAGTAACATTAATCCTCTACTGAGTAATACAACAAAATTCCAAACTCAGTAGGTTTTTGGGAAATATAACTTTTTATTTAAATATCAGTACAGAGCAATGAATTACTAAAGGAAACTATCATTAATATAAAATTTTTTGTTATTAAATAATTAAACATTTTTCTTTCAAAACATGGAAGGAATCCCTGGAGGTCCGAAGTCTAACATGATTGTTTTACTGACAATATCATTTGCAAGAAAGAGATCATCATTCAAAGAAGTACTTGATTTTCCAAACAAAAGCAGAAGAAAGAAAATGTTGACATATCTTGTTTAGTCAGCCAGAACTTTAAGTGCAAAAATTCCATCAGGTAGCACCAAGAGAAAATTGCATAATATGTTAGGAATAACCACTGGTAAAATTGTTGGCAAAAGGAATCAAGGCAGTGAATGAGCTATTGGGTCCATGGTGTCATCATGATCTGCTGGAGGCCTCTGGACATACACAGTAGGTGGTGGGCAAGTCACCAGCCAGAAGGGCGAGTTTGATCGAGACCCTGCTCACAGGGGCTTTTTGGTGTCATCTTTAACCTTCAGAAGGGACACAAATGTTGGTTTAACAGGCAGAGAACCCGGATCACTTTTCCAGGGTAATCTTTCCCTAGTCACTCCATGGGTCAGAGCCCCCTGCACTAAAGGACCTATTTTTCCCTTGAGCCCCAACCCTGGTGACTGCAGCTTGGACCAACCTCTTTCCTCCTTTGTCACATCACAGAGTCAACCCAGGCCCTGCACCTGACCAGGGCATGGAGTGGAGGGGCCCACAGGTCTGAAGCTGGTAGTGATGGGTCCGCGCCTTCACTCAAGGCCCTCTCTATGATCTGATGAGAGGGCCTAAAACATGGCAAGGAGTGGGGCAGACATCCAAAGAGAGGGCTCTGTATTCCTGTGCCCTTGGCCTTGTGTGGACCTGCAGGCAAACATCCTTCTTTCCCCTTCTTCTTGAGTCTCTCCTCACACTGGGAGCAGCACCCATAGCTCTGAAGGTGTCTGTCCCTGTTCCACCTTATCCATTCCTGGTTCAGCCCAGTGGTGACCATGGAACCCCAGCAGCACCTCAGACGCTCCTTCCTCTGAGTCCCCTCTGCTCCTGACAGGGCCATCAGCGGGCTCAGGATCTGGGGTGTGCAGGAGGGTGATTGCAGGGGAGCTGCCTCAGGGCCCAGACGCAAACCCCATGGGTTCATGTGACTGACTTTTAAAAAATCCTTCTCTTGAGCATCCTCTACTCTTCACCTTCCACCTTAATTCCTGGAACCCAAGCCACTTTCTGTAGGAAGGCAGTCCTGCACTCCAACCTTTTCCATTAGGTGTACCAAGGCTCTCCCAGGCCCCTCCTCCTGGGATTACACCCAGGTCTCTCTCTTAGCCTCAGAGATGGAATCCCCCTTCCCTTGTCACACCTCATGTAAAACTACCATGAAGCACCTAACTCAATTAAGAGGACTGCCCATGTCTGAATTCCTGCTGCCTGCAGGCCACACACCCTTCGTGAATAGGAACCTGCTCTGAATCATGCCCGAACTTGTTAAACCTCAAGCTCAACAGACACTGAGCCTTGTTATGGGCCCCTCCATTTCCCTCTGGACTCTGAAGGTGAGAATCCATCAGTACTCAGGGCTGAGCTGCCCAGGTCATTGCCAACAGGCAACACAAGGTCTCATTCACCTGTCTCATGTCAGGATGAGAAGGTCTCAGCCACAGGGAGGGGTGGGACTCTGGGAATTCTCTTTCCCCATCCTGCCTCCTCACCCACCTGCTCCTTGTTCAACTTCCAATTCTGCCCACAGTACCTGTCACTCTAAAGGACTCTCCTCAGATGCCAGGCAGGATGAAGCAGGGGAGGATAATGAGGAGGCAGCAAAGGATGAGGGTGGTGGCCGTGGCCCTGAGCTGGGTTTTGCCTGAGGACATGGTGAGTGGTGCTGAAATGGAAACATAACAGTGACAACCCTTGTCCAGGCCCCAAATCTGAGGAGACACCTCCTCAGTTCCTGCCACCCTAGGTCATCCCAGAAGGCAAAAGTTTTTTCCCCTCCCCCCTGGTGTGGGGCAGCCGGTGTGACAGGTCCTGGGTTAGGAAGGGAGAGGGAGTGTCCCTTGTCCTCAGGGAGCTCACAAAGCTGCTGAGCGAAGCAAGGTGACAGCACACCCACCCTCCTGCTGTGGTGGAAGAGGAGGTGATGCTCCAGAGTTGCAGAGGGGAGGGTCTCTGGGCTGGTGTTGGAGGTGGTTTTGATGGATTTCCAGCAGACGAGGGAAAGGAAAGGAAAAGTGATTATAAAAAGAGGAAACACTAAGGAGAAAGGTCTGAAAACACAGTGACACCTGCAGTTTCAAGGCCGGTGAGAAATCCACAGTGTGAGGAGCAGAAGCAAATGCAATGAGGAATAGGAGTCAGGAGGGAGAAGGGAGAGGAGGACGGGAGAGCACAGGCACGCCAGCACCCCCAGGAGGAGCGCCCCATGAGGGGGTCATTTTAACATAAACATATACACTGGGATGACTGAAACTGAACTCAAGAACTAGTTTCTTGAGATCACCGTTTCCGATCTCATTCCAGATCCCCGTTTCTTTTACAGCTGTTACCTCCTGCACTTGGCTCCAGGGTGCTGTCCATGTCCATCAAGAAGTCCCCAAGCCATCTTGTGCAGTCTGCCATTGAGATGTAATGGAAGGACATGGTCACATCCTTGTCATTCTCCCACTTTTCTTTCATCTTTCTAGCTCCAGGATGAACCATTTTCCACATTCTGTTCTCTGAGTCAAAGAGGAGGAAGACCTGTCCATCGAAACTGAACTGCCAAGATCCACTGCTGTGTCCTTTGGCTTTCTGTTCACAAGACATCCGGGCCTGCAGGGTGAGGGGTTCTGCCCCCATCAGAGAGAGATCAGCTCTGGTCTTGACAAATTTTATACCCACATCCTGTTCCCCTTACAATTTCCTGGCCTTACTCTCTCTGCCACATCTTGGCCTTGCCTCTACACCTCTTGAGGGGTGAGATGACCCTCCTATCTTTTTTTCTTTTTTTTTTTTTTTTGAGACGGAGTCTCGTTCTGTCACCCAGGCTGGATGGAGTTCAGTGGCACAATCACTGCAAGCTCCGCCTCCCGGGTTCACACCATTCTCCTGCCTCAGCCTCCCAAATAGCTGGGACTACAGGCGCCCGCCACCATGCCCAGCTAATTTTTTGTATTTTTAGTACAGATGGGTTTTCACCATGTTAACCAGGATGGTCTCGATCTCCTGACCTTGTGATCCATCTGCCTTGGCCTCCCAAAATGCTGAGATTACAGGCTTGAGCCACCACGCCCAGACTTTTTTTTTCCTTCGAGATAAAGTCTCACTCTGTTGCCCAGGTTGGAGTGCAATGGCACCACCTCAGCTTTCTGCAGTCTCTGCCTCCTGGGTTCAAGGGATCCTCCTGCCTCAGTCTCCCAAGTAGCTGGGATTACAGGTGTGCACCACCACACCCAGCTAATTTTTGCATTTTTAGTAGAGACAATGTTTCACCATGTTGGTCAGGCTGGTCTCGAATTCCTGACCTTGTGATCGGCCCACCTCGGCCTCCCAAAGTGCTGGGATTACAGGCATGAGCCACCACGCCCAGCCCCCATTTGTATTTTTACGTGAAAACTATAAATGCCTCTAACCTACCACTGTATCTGCTCCCTCCTGTCCTGGGCCATCTGAAACTTACCCCTGGGTGTGTAATTCTCCAGCTGAATGTCAATGTCATGCTCTGTGAGCATGTCCACCACCTGTCTCAGTACTGGGTTCTGTGCTTTCCAGGCCTTTGTGACATTTAGTTTCTTCCCCAGGGGACTGACAGGTGTGACTGTCTTGTTGCCACAGTCATAGTGAAGAAAAGTCTTTTTATCCACCTGGCCTTGAACCGCACACCACCGTGGTCCAGGTCTGAACTTAGGGATGATGGTGATGTCATAGCAAAGAGAGTGAGGGTCTGTGGAGAAAGGCAGGTGAGGGGTGGGTGGGGAGAGAAAGACCCCTAGTTAACTCTCCTCCACACTGTGACAATAAGAGGATGCCTCTGGCAGGCTGGGCTGGCCCAGATAGGAGTGCCCCCTCCAGAACTGTGGTGTCCACAAGTTTAAGGCGAGTGCTTGCCCCTCGCATGAGGACAAGGACGAGGAGGAGGAGGAGGAGGAGGTCTCTGCCTGCTGAGAAATCACATGTCCCCAGACATGTCCCACTGCCCCTCTGCCCACATTGGTCAACACATGACCTTGCTAGAGGGGTGCCAGGACTGCTAGTGGAGGAAGGGCCTGGTTGGCAGAGGATCTTCAGCAGCAGCCCATGTGGACTGTGGGAGGTGGGAGAGGGTGTGGGGGCTGCCCCTGAGGGTGCTGGTGCATGGTAGGATGGACTGAGGATGGAAACCAGTTGGATAAAGAAGAATTAATTATCATGGTCACAAGATTTAACATGTTGGCAAAGCCCCTGGTGATGGCGTGCATCTGCTATGAGGATGCCTTCCTGAAACCTTGGAAAAAGGGATGGTCCATGCAGCAAGAAATAGAAAATCTGAATATCTAAGGCAGGTAGTAGAGGGAGGGATCACAGGATCAGAGAAGTGCCCATGCCAGAGGGGTCTAAGTGTGAAAATCCAGAACAGTTTCCATCCACTGTGCTCATGGGAAACCTGGAGGACTCCTGTTTACCTGGCATATAAAGAAGGCCCCATGAGAAGGCACCAGAATGGAATGAAGCTTAGGGATGCCTATTGCTGAAGACCAGGTTTGGGAGTAGGAGATGCTGTTCCAGAAATGGGCTCCCAGTAGGAATGGGATGAAAAATTCTGAAATTACAGATTCCAGGTGGAGGCTGTCAACTGTCAGGAGCAAGGAGGGTGCAATGATGGAAATGATTAGAGAAGTCACAATGCCAGCTGGGAACCTCAGTTATACAAAGTTATGCCCATGGCTCATAGAACAAAGGGGTCCAAGGTCCAAAAGAAATGGAAACCCAACCCGGATACTGCTGGATTTAAATAATTACAAGAAACAGATAAAACAAATGATGGATGACCAGGAGGCTGAAAGTAGCCAGTCCTTCAAGAACAAGGCGGCTTTGCCCAATTTGCAGAATGAAGCCACTTCTCAGACCCTGAACCCATGACTAGAAGAAGACACCAGTTTCCAGTGAGGAAGGACCCTTTAACCCCGCAGCAAGTACAATGAGTCCTTGTGACCCTCTACAAAGATATTTATGGCAACTAGAGTTTGCTGTGAAGGGCAATTTTGTAAACATGTAAAGGTGTGCAGGGAATATATTCTCCATTGTAACTACTCAACTCTGCTGTTGTAGCTCAAAAGCAGCCATAGGCAATCCATGAATGATGAGTGAGGCTGGACATGCCTTAAGTGCCAATGACCCAACACCCCCTAAGATCCTAGAGATATATGTGCTTACAATGTCGAATTGGAAAATCACAGTGTAGATTCCGTGTGAATGTTCAGAGGCAAGGCAATGCCACTCACAGCAAGGAAATCTCAACATTAAACAGTTGCTTCTGTAGAGTACTGCGCCTTGGCAAAGATGGGACCTTTGGCCATGGAAGGACAGTGACCATCCAGCCCCAGAGCTGCCCATTACTAGTGGGCTTCTCACCCTCTAGGTCATTAGGAAGATAGGCACGGCAGCGAGAAGACGCAGGTGGTTCTCCTGTGATGGGCAGGAGCAGTGCCACTGGGAACCAAGAAACTGCACAAGCAGTTGACCCCGATCCCCAGGACACCACGTGGCTGCACCCTCTCACCCTCAGATCACACCTGAGGCTTCAGGGAAGGTCCCTGATGGTCCCCATGGACCGTAGATGCCACTCAGCAGCAAAGGAGGGGAGAGTAAGCCCCCAACTATGGGACTCCCACTCCCATCACATCCTCACCACCCAGAAGCACAGGTAAGGTAGGACCGCTCTCTAACTGGCCCCCGAGACATTACTTGTAGATGACACCCTAGGGGATGGAGCACTATTCACTGGGACACTGTAATCCCCTCATCTGGGATCAGCAACCTAGGACAGGGTTCAAATCTGGTCCCCCCTCATTTGCAGGTTGCCATTGCCTGCTGTTGCTCTACAAAGGGACAGGACTGGACACAGAGATTGGAACCTAAGGCTTGCAAAGATCACAGGGCATCCTTCCTCCCTTTCTAAAAAGGCTTTACTGACCCCTGTCTACACAGTGACTGTTCTCTATGACACTGGCCCCCCAGTAGGAAGAACAGGTGAGTCTGGGCCCCAAGGGCAGAAGTGGGCGCCTCTACTCACCAGAGTTCCCCTGGTCTCCTGGAGGGAATGGTGCTTCCCATTCCCCCTGCACAGGTTCTGAGGGGAGCTTGGGGTGTGTTTGCTGGGATGTGTCCTCAGGCAAGAGGCAGAAGGTGCCACATGGTGTAGGAGGTGAGGGCCCCTTCATGGATGGGAGACCTCCAGTGTGACCAGCTGGGCTGAAGTGGGGAGTAAGAGGATGTGACCTGGGTGATGGCAGTGGATGGTGAGGGGAGGGGTGGAGGTATCTGCTGAGCCCCTGGGTGCAGGTGAATGTCTGCAGGAAAGTGCAGGGAAATATTCAAGGGCAGGGAGCCCTGGGGGTGCTGGAGGGTTCCTATGGTGGAGAGCGGGTGAGAGCAGAGCAGGCCTGTGTCCCTGTGGAACCCTGCTTCACCCCTGTCCTGTCCCCAGCTCCGGTTCCCGGGGCTCTGATTTTTCCTTCCTGAGGGTGGCGGGGCTGCCAGGCTGCACCAGGGATCCCAGTCCCGTCTCGCTCTCTGCAGCCCTCTGGCCCCTCCACCCTCCTGTCAGCCTCCTTTCCACCCTGCTCCTTTTCGCCTCTCCCCTGGCAAGAAGCAGCCTCAGGGAGTGGACCGGGCAGGAAGGAGCCGCCGACCGGAACTGAACCGGGGCTCAGTTGGGAGAGATCTCCCCTATCCTTCCAGAAGCCTCCCCTCCTCTGAAACCCGCTGCCCCCCAGGTTTGGCCCCCGCCCCGTTTAGGCTCCATCCACTAACCCTCTCGCCCAGTCTGGGACCAGCGCGGCAGCAGAAGCAGAAACGGGAGACACAGAAGGATCTTGGTAGCGGCGGCAGCTGCCATTGGGGAACCAGAGCGCTGGGGACGAGAGACTTGACGGAAGGGGAGCCTGGAAGATGAATCACCTCAAGGTTGAAAAGTCGGCTTATATATGGGGCGCTCCACCCACGTTTCCCGCCGTTACAGAGGTTAGAAATACGATTTTCTGTCCTGCCGGTGTCCCTCCCCTTTCCGGGTGTCCCTCCCCTTTCCGGGTGTCCCTCCTCTTTCCGGGTGTCCCTCCCCTTTGCCCCAGCCCCCTTCGGGTTGGTGTCTGGGTGTCGGCCCGGCCCCTGCCAGGACACGGTTCCTTCCACGACAGATTCATTTAATCATCACAGCAATTTTTATTGAAGGTGAAGAAACTTGCAGAGGAATATTCAGCGGGGGCGGCGTCTCCCTGTCCCCGCCTGGGCCCGCGACACTCTCCCTCCTGCTTGCGCCGCGGGGTCCTTGGCTCACCATGCTCTGGGCGCAGCCACAGGCCTGATCGCGTCCCTTCCGCTACTTCCCCAGTTCCCAGTGGACGTAATTACAGTCCGGGCTAGGTTTTCTTATTTGTTTATTTATTTAGAGACGGAGTTTCGCTCTTGTTGCCCAGGCTGGAGTGCAGTGGCCTGATCTTGGATCACCGCAACCGCCACCTCCCCATTCAAGGGATTCTCTGGCCTCAGTTTCCGGAGTAGGTGGGATTACAGGCGCCCTCCACCATGCCTGGCGAATTGTTTGTATTTTTGGTAGAGATGGGGTTTCACTGTGTTGGCCAGGCTGGTCTGAAACTCCTGACCTCAGGTGATCCACTGGACCTCCCAAAGTGCTGGGATTACAGGCGTGAGCCACTGCGCCTCCTCTGGGCTAGGTTTTAATACAGGAACAGCAGGCAGGGTTTCAGAGGTTTAAAACAACATATTGTACACTAAACAATTGGTCAAGATGGTAAATTTTATCTTCTATGTTTTTACCAAAATTAAACAGCTTTAAAAATTATCTTAAATATTTATGTCTTGCTTCTGCTCTGCCCAATGCAGATTGGTCAAAAGAGTCTACTCATTGAAATCGAGGACAGCATTGAGGACCTCGTCCCTAAAATCTCAACCTGTGACACACTTGCTGATTTGGAAAGCTCCTCAGAGAGATGGGCCCTGAGCTCCCAGTTCAGCAGCCTCCCTCGCCCAGGTCCAGGGATGGCTCAGGGGGCTCAGCGGAGCAGGTTCTAGAGAAAGTTCCTAGTGGTTTCCCACTGTCAGCGCATTCCACTGGCCTGTTCCCCCTGGGCCAAGGGTCAGCCATCCTTCAAAGCTGGGCGCAAATACCCCATCCCATGTGTGTCCTCCATCTTCCCACAATACAGAACACCCTCCTGCTCCCTGAGACCTGGATCCACAGTGCGCGCATCCGGATCTCCCTGTGTGACAATTGCTCACACAATTTGTGTGTGTGAGCATGTGTGTGACAGAGTCATGCTCTGTCACCAGTCTGGAGTGCAGTGGCACGATCATAATTCACTGAATCCTCAACCTCCTGGGCTCAAGGCTTCCTCCCCACTCAGTATTGGAGAGTGTGGGGCCAGGTAGTCTGAACCACTTGCTGAGCCGTCCTCTAGTTTCTGTTTCCTACGCCCTGGCAGATGCCTTAGTAGTATGCAATCCTGAATTTACCATGCCTTGTGTTAGACTGGTCCAGGGGCCAAGTGGGTCTTGGCTGTAGTGCAACTGAGGCGAGTCATTCTGCCAGGATTGGGAACTGTGTTACTCGGGAAACTTTTCTCATCACCCACCCCAATCCTGTCCCAGATGGGAGGAGCAGTGAGTGCTGTGTCCAGGCTCCCTGCCTTCCCAGTGCTCCCAGCATCACACCCAGCTCCTCCCCAGATGGTGTGGGGTCTGAGCTCTCCATGTTCACCATGCTCCCACCACTAGCTCCCCATCTTCACTGCTCTCCCAGCATCATCCCAGCCCCTCCAGGGTCACTGGCTGACCAGGTGGGAGTTGGGTGAAGAGGCAGAGGTCAGGGCAAGACCCCTGGTCCAGTCTGACTAGGTTTCTTTCTGAAACGTGACTACATTCCACATCCTGTTCCTCTGGCAACCTCAGTTGGGATCAGCTGTAGGGCAGTGTAGCATCTGGGCCAGTGATGACCAATTCCTGCCACCATGGCTTTTCAAGTGTATTGATTTTTCCTAAAACAGATAAACAGACTAGCAATAAGTTATGGAAATACTGCTTTCCTTACTAACAGTACAGATTTGTTTATGTATTAATTCTGGTTTTTATTTTTTATTTTTTATTTTTTATTTTTTGAGACGGAGTCTTGCTCTGTTGCCTAGGCTGGAGTGCAGTGGCCCGGATCTCAGCTCACTGCAAGCTCCGCCTCCCAGGTTTTTACGCCATTCTCCTGCCTCAGCCTCCTGAGTAGCTGGGACTACAGGCGCCCACCACTGCCCCCGGCTAATTTTTTGCATTTTTTAGTAGAGACGGGGTTTCACCGTGTTAGCCAGGATGGTCTCGATCTCCTGACCTCGTGATCTGCCCGTCTCGGCCTCCCAAAGTGCTGGGATTACAGGCTTGAGTCACTGCACCCGGCCAATTCTGGTTTTTAAAACAAATATAAGCCCACAGGCACTCTATTGAACGCAGACTCAATCTCAAAATAACACACGTTGAAGATCTTCCAATACCCTCACATACAGATTATTTTCCTTTTTATCTCTGCACGACATTACATAGAATGACTGCATCATATCAAATGTAACCAGTGTCTATGTATGAAGATCCAGATGGTCTCCAGTCCGTTACTTTCACAGAAACGAAATGCTGCAGAAACTGTGCTTGTATGAATCTCAATTCAATTGTGTGGAACAGATTTCCAGATACAGAATTGCTGTGCAAAGTAATGCACCTTTAAAGCGTCTCATGTCACGGAATGGCAATGCTGGTGACACTCTTGTCTGTGATTGTGAAGGCCCAGCTTGAGCAGAGGAGGGTGAAACATCCACTGTAGAAGGAGGGGAAACTGGTACAGGCTTCCTGAGGGACAGTGTGACAGTGTTCATCAAGACTCAAAAATATCCAAGTCTGAATTAAGAATATGTATTTATATTCGTTTGAAATGGCATAAAGACTCCCTGGAAAGATGAGAAGAATCCAATAAACTTTCCTCCCAGGCGTGTGGCCAATGAGAGTGGACGCAGGCAGGGGCGGGGAGCTTTTCACACATGACTTTTCATGGTTTCAATTCTGAAACACATGAAAATGTGGAGGTGAAGTAGTAAGGAAGAGTGGGGCCGGGAGTCCCAGGCCACAGGTCACAGGGTGGGTTCGCCCGATCTGTTGGGGGCCACAAGGGTTTGGGGACACGGAACCTGGGCAGCGGCGTGAGGTTCTGCTGCAGTGACGAGGCACTGGTTCTAGATATTTACCCAAAGGTGTTGTCACAGGGAGTATATTATAGGTGATTTCTGATTTCAACCACAGGTGACTTTCGGAGAAAGTTCGCACAGGGAGTTTCAGTTTCGACTCTGCTGCCTCCTCTCCGGATTCTGCGGGCTCCTCCCAGGACGCCCGCTCCGCCCGAGCTCCGGACCCGGGTCCTGCCCGGTGGAGACCACTGAGAGGGTGCCACGCTGCCGGTCGATGCTCCCGGGCCTCCGAACAAAACGGCTTTTGGAAGACCTGGGAGGGCTCGCCTTCGCTGCAAGGAACCGTGGCAGGAGGAGACAGGAAACGCGGAACCTGGTGGGGTGAAGAGCACGAGGTTCCTCCTTCATCCTCGTGGCGACTTTGCCACCGGCTCAGTGTGGAGACGTCCCCGTCCCGCTCGGATCCCTGGGAATCCGACAGTGTGGCTGCCGCGAGGACCCCCATCCTCCTTGCCTTGGGGCTGCTGCGGGAGGGCGCCCGTGGCGCGCTAGATCCTGAGTGCCCAGGGTCCAACAGGAGCTTCCCGTTGTCGCCTCCCCGACCCCGCCGCTCGCGGTCCAGGGCCCCTGGTTTCTCCACTGGGCTGGGAGCCCCGAGCAAAGACGTCGTGAGGCAGAGAAAACCTTGGGATGGTTAGAAATGAAGAATGGGAGAACCAGAGAAAGGGTGAGGAAGGAAACAGGTAGGGCCAGAGAACAAAGAGAAACCTCCGCCAGGAAAATGGGAAGAGGATGACACACACACAGACCCTACACTACACCAACTCTCCGTCTCCTGCTCCCTGCTCTGTAAGGAACGCAGGCCCCACCCATCCACCCTCACTGTGTTTAGGGTCATCCATTCCAGCGGGGTGAGGAGTCCCCTTGTGGGTGCTGTTGGTATTGCCCTGAAGGCTGTGGACACTGAGCACCTCTTCCTGGGTTCACTGCCATTTGCATTCTTCTTCTGATGCCAGTGGGCAATGGGTGGTCCCCAAACTCTGATGAGACCTCAACCCCAGCAGGTGTCAGGCTCTTGACACCGCCTGGGGAAATAAATTCTAGGACCAGTAGGAAAATAGAGAAAGGGCGGAGAGTTTTTTTCTAAAAGGAAAAGTACACACTCACAACAAATGTAACCGGTGTCTGTGTCTGAAGATCCAGATGGTCTCCAGTCAGTTACTTTTACAGCAACGAAATGCTGCAGAAGCTGTGCTTGTATGAATCTCAATTTAACTGTGTAGAATAGATATCCAGAATCTATTCTACATATTCTTAATTCATTCTTAATACATATTCTTAATTCAGACTTGGATATTTTTGACTCTTGATGAACTCTGTCACACTGTCCCTCAGGAAGCCTGTACCAGTTTCCCCTCCTTCTACAGGAGTGCAGGGGAACTCAAGAGAGAGGCAGGTGCAAGAGAGTTTGGGGCTGCCACCTTTCTGGGTTTCTTTAACCAAGGGACGGAATATTCATGAAAATTCCTGAAAGAAGGTGGAGATTGTTCAGAACTGTGATGCCACCCAGTTTTACACCAAATATGGGTGTTATCAGAATTGTCAGGACTCTGGTGGGTGTGTGTTTAGTATGTTAATGAGTGTATAATAGGGTCCTAGGTGAAACCGAGGTCAAACCCAGGGACATGTTGGGTCCACTCATTCTTAGCCAGCTTGGTCCATACTCTGTCTTTTAGGGTCTTAACAGCCCACAGCCTCTGCCGATATTTCAACAGATTCCTTTTGCTAGTCATCTGAAACTGCTGCCTAAAATTTTCTCTTTTGCGGCCACACTGTATTACACCTGTCTCACTTTGGAGAAACATCTTTTCAAATTCTTTGCGTATATTTAATTGTGTTATTTTGCTTTATATAATGTTGGGTTGCAAGAGTTCTTTATATATTCAGGATACCAGTCCCTTATTAGATATACGATTTTCAAATGCTTTCTGTCATTCTATAAGTTTTTAACCTTCTAAATGGAGTCCTTTTTGAAGCACAAAAGTTTACATTTGCATGAAATGAAATTAAACTACCTTTTATTTTGCCATTTGTGCTATTAGCGTACAGCACTTAAGAAGCATTGCAAAATCCAGGTCACAAAAATTTACTGCTCTGTTTTCTTCTGAGACTTTCATTGTTTCATGTCTTAGGTGGACATCTGCCACTCATCTAGAGCTAGTTTTTGTGTGTGCTGTAAGGAAGGGATCCGCTTCATTCTTCTGCATGTGGCATCCAGTTGTCCCAGCACCATTCACTGTAGTGTAGGATGCACCTGCCCAACCTCCTGTCCCTCCCTCCTGCACTTGGGGTCAGAATTGCATCCTGCTGAATGGTTCTCCCAGGGTTTCTCCCAGTGAAATCCCCTCATGTGAATCCCATGTAGGCACCTGCTTCTCAGAGGACCTGGACTAAGGAGTGGATTCACCAGAGGAAATGGTATTTCCTGAGATGAAACGTTCTGGGAATGCTGACACTCAGCAGACCCTTTAATTCATCAAAAGTGAAAAATCGCATTCTTTGGTCATTTGGGTCCCACAATTCTTCCGTCAATTTAGTTTATTGGGGGTTAAATTTTGTTATTTCTGCTGCAGTTGTTGTTGTTTTCTTTGAGACAGGCTCTCATACTGTCACCCAGGCTCAAGAGATCCTCCTACCTTAGCCTCCTGAGAAGCTATTACAGTCACATGCTACTACACTTGATTAATTTTTAAAATGATCCACAGAGGCAGAGTCTCACCATGTTGCTTGCCGTGGCTGACCTCCAACTCCTAGCCTCAAGCGATCCTCCAACATTGACCTCCCAAAGTTCTGGGATTACAGGAATGAGCCACCACCCCTAGCCCAAAAAGTTATTGCTTTTTAGTTTTTACTTTTCACATGGTTGTATGACATTATGTAGATCAAAATTCCATATAAGTAATTTGGGGAATGCCATGTAATAAAATACTTTATTCAGCCACAGCTTCCTAGAAGTAGATGTGGCATTAAAATGTGCATTCGTCAAATCTTGAAGACATTTCAAATCTTTAGAGTGATTCCAACCTCTTGTTACTTCCCTCATAGAAACAAGAAATGGCTAAGTAGAAACAAGCATGTTTATAGCACTCAGAAGTAACTATATAGTATTTAAGGATAATTGTTATTCTTTTTATTTTGTTCCTTCTTAGCTTTTTGTCTGTTAAAATGCCATCCTTTTTACTGTTCTTTTTAAATTTAAAATCCTTTTTATTTATTTTTTTGAGATGGAGTCTCACTCTGTCACTAAGGCTGGCGCGATCTTAGCTCACTGCAATCTGTGCCTCCTAGGTTCAAGTGATTCTCCTGCCTCAGCCTCCCGAGTAGCTGCAATTACAGGTGACTACCACCATGCCCGGCTAATTTTTATATTTTTAGTAGAGACAAGGTCTCATCATGTTGGCTAAGCTGGTCTTGAACTCCTGAACTCAAGTGATCTGCCTGCTTTGGCCTCCCAAAATGCTGGGATTACAGGTGTGAGCTACTGCACATTACACTCGGCCTGATTTATTTTTTGAGTAAGTGATACATCAATATTGTAAAAAAGGTATGCGAGAGCATATTTAGACTGGGCACAATGGCTTATCCCAGCACTTTGGGAGGGCGAGGTGGGAGGGTGGCTTGAGGTCAGGAGTTTAGACCAGCCTGAGCAACATAGTGAGACTCTGTCTCTACAAAAAAAAAAAGACGGCCGGGCGTGGTGACTCATACCTGTAATCTCAGCACTTTGGGAGGCCCAGGCTGGCAGATCATGAGGTCAAGAGATTGAGACCATCCTGGCCAACAGGGTGAAACCCTGTCTCTACTAAAAATACAAAAATTAGCTGGGTGTGGTGGCACGCACCTTTAGTCCCAGCTGCTAAGGAGGCTAAGGCAGGAGAATTGCTTGAATCTGGGAGGCAGAAGTTGCAGTGAGCCAAGATCACGTCACTGCACTTTAGCCTGGGCGACAGAGTGAGACTCTGTCTCAAATAAATAAATAAATAAATAAATAAATAAATAAATAAATAAATAAAATAATACAAAATAAATAAATAAAAGAGCCATGTGTGGTGGTGTGTGCCTATAGTCCTAGCTATTTGAGAGGCTGAGGCAGGAGGATCACTTGAGCCCAGGAGTTTGAGGTTACAGTGAGCCACGATCACACCACTTCACCCTAGCCTGGGCAACAGAGTGAGGCCCTGTCTCTAAAAGAACAATGGTGTACTCAGTGAAAAATTCTTCTCCTCCAGTTTCCCAATTCCCTTCCCTGAAAGCAACCCATATTGGATGTTTCTTGTGTATCCTTCCAGAAATACTATTTGCCTGGGTGAGTGTGGCGGGCAGGTATCCTCAAAGGCAGCTCCCAGTGCTCCTACCTCTGGTATTCATGCCCCTGTGTACTCCCCTCCCCTTCCATATGGACTGGACTTACAGATATACTTCTAATGAACAGAATACCACACAAGTGGTAGGATGTCACTTCTGAAATAGGTAAAAAAGACTGCAGCTTCCATCTGGGTGCTCTCTCTCTCTGGGATCAGCCACCCTGGGGAAAGACAGCTGCGATGGTGTGAGGCAGCCCTGTGGAGAGACTCATGTGAGAGACCAATGCCTGCCAACAACCATGTGAGTGAACTTGGAAACAGATCCTCCCTCCCAGTTGAACCTTCTGATGGGTCCGCAGCTGCAGCTGACAGTTTGACTACAGCTCTTGAAGATCCCAGCCAAAGGCGGCCAGCCAAGCACTGCCCAGATTCCTGATCCATGTACACTGGGATAATAAATGTTCCAAATCACTAAGTTTGGGGGCCATTTGTTCCACAGCAATAGATAATCACTATAACAAAGAAACCTCCCTTTGTTTTATATGAATGGTAACATACCATATACCCACTTTTGCACCTTGTTCTTTCCTACTTA
Source organism: Rhinopithecus roxellana (assembly GCF_007565055.1). NCBI lineage: Eukaryota > Metazoa > Chordata > Mammalia > Primates > Cercopithecidae > Rhinopithecus > Rhinopithecus roxellana. The sequence continues at coordinate 178,536,249 of NC_044552.1, read as the reverse complement.
CTGTATCTTGGAGTTCATTCTATATAAAGAGCTTCCTTACATTTTTTTTTTAAAAACAGTTGCTCAGATTTCTGTTGTGTGGGTAAACCATAATTTACTTAAATAGCTCCTTAGGGTGGACATTTGTTTCCAAAGTCTTAATATCTATTGATTTTATAATAGCAACCCCCCTGCACTCCCACTCTTGTTCATTAGGCCTTCCCCCGATCCCCTGGAATTTTCCATTTAGCTAATCCCACCACCTTCCAACAAAAAAAGTCAGTATTTTTACTGGAATCGTTAAATTGATAACTAATTCAGGGAACATCACCACAATGGGAATACTTCTGGTGCTCCTCCTTTATGTGTGCCACTGGCTTATGAAGGAAGACATCAATGTGAGTTTTGTTCTCTGTTTCTCCTCAGCTGGGTCAGAACCTCTTGCTCTGTCTGTGTAAGACAGTCTTGGGATGAAATGAAGAGTTTTCGTTTCCCTCTATCCTGTCCCTCCCCATCCACATCTAGAAACTGACCTTCAGATTCTTCTCTCAGAGTAAGGGTTGTCTCAAGTAATTTCCCCTAAGTCTATTTCCTCATCTGTATAGGAGAAGTGATGATATGTCTTTACATGGTTGTAAGGTTTAAGTGAGAGGAGTAGTGAGGGCTTTTGGTACATTTATCAGCATTTAAGGGATTGAAATTCACTTAAGTTTTATTAGTCACTCACTAAGTGTATAGCTCTGTGCTAGGCTCTTTAATATTTTTTTAAACCCTCAACAAGTATTGAAACAAGTATACTTACTTCCATCAGGTAGATGAAGAGACTGAAACAGAGACCTGGTAAGTTTTCTAAATGCTCATAACGTGATGAAACATCTGCAAAACTCAACTATAAATTCCTGGCCACTGCCAAGCAGAGGATGCTGTTTTCCAGGCACATTTTGTCCGGCTGGTGGCTCTGTCCCCTTACCCAGTTTGCATTTTTCCACTTGCCTCTTTAAACTTTTGATTTGATTTGTCAGTGTTGTTGCCAGAATTTGCACTAGGGCTTGCTTGGTTCTGGTGCAAGGTGCTTTCCCCCACACCACTGTTCGCTCTCTGCCACGAAGGCAAGAGCATGTCTAACGTCTACTCAGCTGTAACAAGAGTGAGGTTTTCTGATACCCAGCCCTGCACAGGACATGGATCCTGCAGTGCAGAGCTACCACCATCTGACTTGGCAGTGACACATGAAGTATCCAAGCCTCTTCCAGGATAGCCACAACCTTGCCAGTTACCCTCCCTTGTGATCCCATAACCAAGAGGGTTGGAGCAAATCCTGGCATGGTTTACCAGAGTCCTACACTTTTGCCCTTGATGCCAGGGCCTCGTAGGGGAAAGCCAGTGCTTCTGAAGGAATGACAGGGGCACCCCTTCCAGGCACTCTCCTCCTCCCCATCCTTCCTGGAAGGCTTCTTCTTGGTTTCCACATAGAGCAAAGGAAAGTCATTTTTCCGAGACTATAGGGCCCCAGCCCAGAGATTCCGATCTAGTATGTATGGGGAGAGGCCAGATATCTGCACCCTTAATAAGTACCTTCATTCTGTTGCAGGGCCATTCCTTAAGAAAGAGCCTTCATCCTGAGAAAAAGCAGCAGTTAGCACAGAGATTGATGGCTGGGTAGAGTAGCCACAAAGACGGCCCTTCTCTGGGGAAGAAACACCTTCATAATGTCCTCACTGCACCTCTCCTTCCCTTTTTGTTGACAGTCCTCAAGTCCAACAGGTACCTTGGCATTGCTCCCCCCACCCCTCCATGCTGTTTGGGGGTGGGACAGTCATAACCTACGTATATGGGGCTTTAGAGCCTGTCGCGTTCATATCCATTCATTCTGAGGCCTCCTTGTGTGCCCAGCACAGAACTCATCATTAGCAATACAGAGATAAATCAAAGAAGTCCATGATCTAGTAGGCCAGGCAGATCTGCAAGCCCTTGATGAGAAGGGCTATTGTGAAGGATGTGTGGGGAATGCAGTGGATGGAGAGAGCGACTGATTATGTTTGTGAGTTTTTGTAGGAGGAGAGATAGGGGAATATGAGACTAGATCCTCTGTGACTTAATTTCAGCAAGAATCTTCCCTCTGGTCTCTAGTAGAGTAAGTGATGGGGTGGGGGTCAGTGTGGCCTGTGGGCCATCATGTGAGCAGGGAGCAACCCTCTCTGCTCTGGTTCATCTCTTCGGATTGAAACACGTGGAGCAGTTCTTAATTTGTATGGAGTGCCCAGACTAATAAATCCTCTACTCAATTGCAATCCCCACACTGTGTTTATAGGCAACAGCTGACTTTTATCAGCTAGTTTGTTCTTTCACATAAGCAGAATTGTGTGGGTCTCCTGAGCTGGCTCGTAACGTGATAAAATGTCTGCAAAACTCAACTATATATCCCTGGCACCTGCCAAGCAGAGGATGCTATTTTCCAGGCACATTTTGTCCAGCTGGTGGCTCTGTCCCCTTACCCAGTTTGCATTTTTGCACTTGTCTCTTTAAACTTTTGATTTGTTTTTCAGTTATCTGTGGCCTCTTGAAAGGCAACTGAAAAATATGGGGTAGGCAAAAGGAACTAGAAAGTTATGTCTGTGCTAAAAATTACCCCTGGCTTATGCTGCTCTGAAAGTCAGTTTTGATCCCACTGTTGAAACAGAGACATCAGGCTTCCCAGCCACATGAACCCCCAGGCGGGGGACAGGAGGCTGGTGCCAGTGGAGCCCGTTATTAATACTTTGATTCTTTTCTGGGCCATCACCCTTTGTGCTTGCCAAAGGCCCCTACCCTCAGTTGTCAGTTCTCTAAATTAAAGAAACAGCTCCAGAGGCCTTTGCCCCAGATGGTCTCCAGGCTTGACATCTTTTCCCAGCATTTAGAGCTCCCCCAACACAGAGAGGTGAAATTTAAATGCCTTCTCTCTGCCAAATAGGGCAAGACCTGGACGCTTGGAGAATGCTGGTTGGCTGGGGTGGACTGAGTGGTTGGGAGAGCTACAAAGGCCTCAGTGGTACATCTAGGAAAGGTTGAGTGTGGCCCTGGCTGTGTCTCAGGATTACCCACCTGTGTTTATGGGTTCTCTTCATTTTGATCAGACCATTAGGTCAGAAGGCTCCTGTGGCTGCTCTTCCTGTGGCCTTATCCCTTGCTTGTTTTCCCCAGCCCACACTTCAGGGCTGGCTTCATGTGCCTGTAACCCACGCTTACAAGGGGTCCCAAGGTGGGTTTCGTGCTCTGCTGTCACTCTCAAAATTCTGAGCAGTTTTTGAATAGATTTTGAACCAATTTTCCTTTTGCACTGGGCCCTGCAAATTATGTTGCCAGTTCTGCCCAGCTTCTCTGTGGGTCCTACTGGTTGTAGCTGCCCTAGTACTGTGGACCCTTTCTTCTCCAAGTTTAAGTTTGAGCCTTTGCGGAGCAGGTTAGTTTCCTGTCATTGAGGAATCCGGCCTTGTCCCCCTCCCAAAGGCTCCCTGTTATCCACTCTTCTGGCAACAGCCAATCCCTGTTATGTGACATTATCTCTACAGGCCCTAAAGAGGTGCCTGCCAATCCCAACTCGCTAAGTCGTCTGCAGCTGCTCCTGGCCCCTTCTTATCATTTTCTAGAAAATATTTCTAGTCAATGTGCTTGCTTGGAGGAAGCTGCCTGCTTTTATGGAGGAGCTGTGGTCTTTGCTAGAGAAAACATCCCCCAACTCCCACCTCCACCTTAAAGGCAAGACATTGTTTCCTGCTATGGGAAAGGAGACCTACTTTTACTTTTCCAAGCCCAACTCAGACACCATCTCCTCTGTGGTATCTCATCTTACACCCCTAGATGGAAATCACCCTTCCTTTCTCAGCACAGTGCTTGCAATTCTCTTTATCACTTATTTTTTAAATTTTTTTTTAAAAATAGAGACAGGATTTCACCATGTTGTCCAAGCTGGTCTGAACTCCTGGGCTCAAGAGATCCACCCGGGCTGGATGCGGTGGCTCATACCTGTAATCCCAGCAATTTGGGAGACCGAGGCGAGCAGATCGCTTAAGCCCAGGGGTTTGAGACCAGCCAGGGCAACACAGTGAGACCCCATCTCTTAAATAAATAAATAAAAGAGATCTGCTCACCTTGGCCTCCCAAAGTGCTGGGATTATAGGCATGAGCCACCACACTCAGCCTATTTTTTTTTTTTTACATAAATCCAGCTCCTGCAGGAAACTTTATTTTTTCTTATCCATTCTTGTATACCTACCAGCTCAGTAAGGGGCTCAGCCCCATCTGGGAATTGAACCAAGTGGTAGAAATGGTGCAGGGGCCTTTGCAGCTGCCTGGCATGGAGAAGGTGGGCCCTGCTCTACCCAGTGGGATGGTGCAAGGGGTGGCAGTGGTCTCTGGCAGAGCTGGCTGGCTGCTGGCAGCCATGGCCTTCCGTAAAGCCACAGTATCCTACAAAGATTGTGAGCTTTGGCATAATCCTGGCTCCACCACCTAGGATGTGGGCCTTGTGTTTTACCTCTCTTACCTGTGAGAAGAGGCTAAGAAGATTTGACTCACTGAGCTATTTTGAAAATGAAATGAACTAATTCATTCAAACCACAGATGATGAAGCCCAGCACCCAGTAGGTTCTTAATTAATTATAGGTTTTATCCTCCCCCTGGGGGAGGACTTGGGGCTGAGGCCCATTTCCTCCTCTGCCAGGTACCTCCTTCCCACAGAACCCAGGGTGTAACCTCTCCTTGAGGCCAAGGTAAGCCACAGCCCTCCATGGCTACTGCTGTGTGGTGAAGGTCCTGGGCAGGGAGTTGCGACATCTGGGTTCCTGACCCAGCTCTGCCACCTCAGTGGGACCTGAGCATGTGACTTCACCTCTCTAGACCCTAGGGTCTTCATCAAACAAAGAGGGCAGGTAGGCAAAAGTTTCAACTTCGCAGAGCTGCTTCAAAAATGAAGTGGGCTAATGCACGTAAAAGAGCTTGAAATCAGGGCTGGGCACATTGGCTCACATCTGTAATCTTAGTACTTTGGGAGGCCAAGGCGGGGAGGATTGCTTGAGCCCGGGAGTTCGAGACCAACCTAGGCAACATATCAAGACCCTGTCTCTACAAAAAAATAAAAAAATAAGCCGAGTGTGGTGGCACACACCTGTAGTCCCAGCTACTTAGGAGGCTGAGGTGGAAGGCGGGGAGGATCGCTTGAGCCCGGGAGGTCAAGGCTGCAGTGAGCCGCAATTGTACCACTGCACTCCAGCTTGGGTGATAGAGCAAAAGCCTGTTAAAAAAAAAAGAAAACTTGAAATCATATCATAGAAATAGAAGCGATTGTCCTCTGAGAAGCAAAAGGATTTGGGAGCCAATGAGAATAATACTATAATTGCCACTTGTGGAAGGTTCTCAACTTTATGCTTACTCTCAGCGCTTTCACATTCATTAAACAACCCTGTGAGGTAGGTGCTGTTTCCCCCATTTGACAGACACGGATGCTGATTTGGGGGTTGGTGGTCAAATGACTTCTCAAAGGTCACATAGCCAATCTGAGATTTTAACTTTGATCGGACTCTAGGCAAATCACCTACCGTCTCGGTGCCTCAGTTTCTTCCCCTGTGCAATGAAAATCATTATTCCCCTCTGAGAATCAGGGATCATTTCATCCATGTGGCACAGTGCTGGGTGAATTTTCTTCTCTTGCTTGGAAACAGGAATTCCTGCTAGGCATCTTAGCCTTAAGAGCTGCTGTGGGTTGGACAGTGGCTGACTCCAGCCTTTCTGGGGAGTTCTAGTGACTGCTGAGTGCAGGAAGCATTGACCAGGTGGGAGCATAGGTGTGTCAATTCCTGGCTACAATTCAGCCCCCAGGCCAGCCATGTGAGCCTCCTCCTTGCCCAGGGGAATCTGGGGACCTGCATCATTTCTATCTCTGTCCACTGAAATCATCATCGCTCCCTGCGAGTCTCCAAAGCACCAGAATCCTGCATCACAGTAAGGGGAAAAATGCTTCCAGTGCAGCAAGCCATGCAGACATGTTTGAGAGAATAACCAGTGCCGCCTGTGCAAGCGACTGATCCCATCTCTTTGATCCATGGCCCGGGACCAAGAAAGGTAGTTCTCACCCACAGACAGCTGAATAGTTTCCTCCATCTAGTTGCCCTTGGGCCTGGCTGCCTGGTCCAGCAAGACAGAGTTGCCCTTATTTATATCCTGTGTAAGTCTGGCCCAGTGAGGAATAAACAGTCTCTTCATCAGTGAGGATTTAAGAATCTAGACCATTGGTTCTTATTCTCAGGGGCACATTGGAATCATTTGGGGAACTTTATAAAACACTGATGCCTGGGTAGACTCGGGTTCACCCCCTGAGATTCTGGTTTAATTGGCTGGGATGCAGGAATTTAGAAACCCCCCTCCCCCACAAGTGATTCTAATAGAGAGCAATGGGGAGAACAACTGCTTTGATACCATTCATTCATTTAAAGATCTTTGACACTGTGTGTCAGGCACTATGCTGTGCTCCAACGTGAACAAAAGAATCTGGATTTTGTCCTCATGGAGCTTGCATTCTAGTGGGGAGGAACAAAATAAATAAGCAAGAAAACAATTTCAGATGGTAATAAGTTCTATAAAGACCATGCAAACCAGGCATGTGGCTCACACCAGTAATCCCAGCACTTTGGGAAGCAAAGGTGGAAGAATCACTTGAGCCCGGAGTTCACCTGAGTAACACAGGGAGACCCTTGTCTCTACAAATAGTTAAAAACAAATTAGCCAGGCTGGGTGGCACAGACTTATGGTTCCAGCAACGTGGGAGGCTGGGGTGGAAGGATCACTTGAGCCTGGGAGGTCGAGGCTGCAGTGAACTGTGGTTATGCCACTGCACTCCAGCCTGGGCAACAGAGCAAGCTCCTGTCTCCAAAAAGAGAGAGAGAGAGTGAGAAAAAAAAAGAAAGAGAAAGAAAGAAAAAAAGAGAAAAAGAAAGAAAGAAAGAAAGAAAGAAAGAAAGAAAGAAAGAAAGAAAGAAAGAAAGAAAAAGAAAGGAAGGAAGGAAGGAAGGAAGGAAGAAAGAAAGAAAGAAAGAAAGAAAGAAAGAAAGAAAGAAAGAAAGAAAGAAAGAAAGAAAGAAAGAAAGAAAGAGAAAAACATGCAAGTAGTAATGGGATAGAATGACTTGAGGAGAGGGTGAGGGAGTGGAGAGGCTTTCTGAGGAGGTGACTTTTGTCCTTAGGCCTAAATGAAGTGAATGAGTGGGACGTGTGACTATCTGGTACAGCTGTGCTCAGTGCCATCTGAGTACTCCAAGACCCTTTCAGGGGTTTTGCAAGTGAAGACTTTTTATGATACTAAGATGCTATTTCTTATTCTCATTCTCTCACCAGTCTACAAGGAAGTTTTCAGGTGCTCTGTGATGTATGATGATGTCATCGCTCTGACAGCTAATGGGATATGTTCTTGAGTATTCTAATTTTTGTGGGTTTTTTTTTTGTTTGTTTGTTTGTTTATTGAGACCAAGTCTCACTATGTTGACCAGGCTAGTTTAGAACTCCGGGAGCTAAGCATCCTACTTCCTCAGCCTCCCAGGAAGCTGGAACTACAGGTGCACGCCACTGAGCCTGGCTTGCATTCTGTTTTTAAAAATCCTCAAATTTAATTTCTATGTTGGTAAATAGTCATGAGTATAACCCATATGAACACAAACAGACACTCAATTATTTTTTTTAACTTTTAATTTTTTGGAAACAAAGTTACCCTGTTGCCCAGGCTGGAGTACAGTGGCACAATCATAGCTTACTGCAGCCTCAACATCCCAGGCTCAGGTGGTCCTCCCGCCTCAGCTAAGACGACAGGTGCATGCCACCACGCCTGGCTGATTTTCTTTTTAGTAGAGATGGGATTTTGCTATGTTGCCCAGGCTCGTCTTGAACTTCTAGCCTCAAGCAACCCTTCCACCTGTGCCTCTCAAAGTGCTGAAACTATACGCATAAGCCACCACACCTGGCCTGGAGTCCTCAATTCTTTTTCTTTTTGACCTCCTGGGATCAAGCACTCTTCCCACCTCAGCCTCCTGAGTAGCTGAGACTACATGCCCTCCTGAATATCTGGGACTACAGGTGCACACCACCACATGTGGTTAATTTTTGTAGTTTTTGCAGAGACAGGGTTTCACCACACATTTCCCAGGTTGGTCTCGAACTCCTGAACTCAAGCAATCTACCCGCCTTGGCTTCTGAAAGTGCTGGGATTACAGGTGCGAGTCACCATGCCCAGTCCGTCAGTTCTTAAAAGTGTATTGGAGTCATGGGAACAAAAGGTTTGAGAATTGTTAATCTGGCAGGAGAGTCTTCCAGAGAGTGCAGAGGTGGGAACCAGCTTGGTGTATTCAGGAAAGAGTAGAAAGGCAGGGGGACTGGAATGAAGAGAGAAAGGGGATGTAAGCAGATGTGGTCAGACGGAAAGGCAGAGACTAGCTCTGCAGGGACCTAGTGGGAGGACGATTTCAGGCAGAGAAGTCTGGGAGACTGTCCAGGTGTGAGATTCAAGACTAGGCTAGGGTGATGACAGTGGAGATGCAGAGAAGTCGATCCCAGGGATATTTGGAAGGCTGAATCAGCAGGACCTGGTGATCCATTGGATGCAGGGAGAGTAAAGGCGGATGGCTCCAGTTTGCTGGCTGTTCAGCAAGGCAGGGGACAGGTGGGGGATGGGTGGGTGCAGGAGACAGGATATGAGACATGGGGTGGAGGACATCTGCCGGCTTCTGGATAGATGGGTTTGGAGGTCACTAGAGAAGTCAGGGCTGGAGTGAGGATCAAGCTTCGGGAGAATGTTTGCAGAGGGAACAAGAGGCTTCCAAGGGGCTTTGCTGGGGAAGCCCAACCTGCATGAAGTTGCCCAAGGAGATGGCAGAGAGGGTGAGAGGAGAATCAGTAGGTACTGGGCGGCAGGAGCCAAGGAAGGAGACAGGGGAAGGAAGGAAGCAAGCAAGGAAGGAAGGAAGGAAGGAAGGAAGGAAGGAAGGAAGGAAGGAAGGAAGGAAGGAAGGAAGGAAGGAAAGAAGGAAGGAAGTAAGTGTTCAGGGTGATAAAAGTGCAGAGAGGACACATAGAATGAGGACAGGCCCGTACAGGCTGTGGCCTCTGTAAGAAGAGTTTCTTGGGAGTGAGGGCACAGCAGCTAGTTTGCAGTGGGTGGAAGTGTAAAAGAGATGAGGATATGGAAGTGATGCATGAAGAAAGCCCTTTAAGAGGGAAAGGAAGAAGGCAGTAGCTTGAAGCAGATGCAGGAGGCACTTTGGAATGGAGGAGACAGGACCCTGTTCTGTCAGCTGAGGGGCAGGAGACGGCAGCATGAGAAGGGATGGTTGACAGCACAGGGTCCCCAAGCACAGGTGAAGAGGCTGGCTCAGGACCAGGTTAGGGAAGGACAGAAACCTGGCAGTGAGTTTGAGTGGTGGGAGTGTCTTTGGGATGGCAGGTAAGAGGCAAGGTCATTTGCCGAGGGGTACCAGGGTTGCGTGGAGGCTCTGGGGGAGAGGAAATTATGGAAAGGCCCCCAGGATGTTGGGTGAGGAAGCTGCTGGGCTCAACAGCAAGCCTGGGTTTGAGATTTTCTGTCCCTCACCCATCATGGACCAGGTGGGCTCAGAAAATCCAAAGAGCTCCTCACACCTTCCCCGAATGTTTCCCAGTCATATTCTCCATGCTGGGGGATGATGGATGGAAGAGGGGTGGGAATGAGCTTTCTGACTTGGTGTGGGGAAACAGGTGCCTGGTGGAGAAGAGCAGCTCTCACAATGCTTCGGGAAGCAGCCAGGATCGTAACATGGACGTCCTGGGTCCCTGCATCCTAAACACTGGATAGCCATGCCTGGAGCAGGATCCTTCTTCCCCTCCCCGTGTGGGCTTCCTCTCACCCACCAGCCTCATGGTTCCTGACTCTTTTTTCTTTTTTGTCTCCTCACTGCTCCCCTCTACATCCTATTCCAGCATAGAAGTCCCCAAGATGGTGGTACTGTCCCAACCTCTCATGAATCTGCCCTTTCCTCTCCCTTCTCCCTGCCTGGACAATTGCTGGCTTCTGCCTCCAACCTGTCCCTCCAGCACACCCTTTGCCAAGAGGATTGCTCTAACATGGAAATCGAGCCATGTTGTCTTCTTGCCCCAAAAGACCTTCAGACATTCCCGGGGTCTTCAGCCTGGTGTCCAAGGCCCCTTGTGAGCCCCTGAGCCCCTCATCGTCCTGTACTCTGCAATATGTCCCCCTCTGCCCCCCACCTTTGTCACGGGGGATCTTCTGCTAGGGATGCCCTCTCCCTTCATCCATCTGGGGAGGTTCTGTTCACCTTTCAGTTTAAACATCACCTCCTCTATGAAGTCTTCCTTGACCACCAGCCCAAGTCACCTCCCTCATCTGAGTCCCCAGAGTATAGTAAATCCTCACTTAACGTTGTTGGTAGGTTCTTGGAAACTGTGACTTTAAGGGAAACAATGTACATCAGGTCCTTAAATAACAGCATTTTGTTTCATTCAATGTCCATGAGGAAAAAATTAGTTTTGTTCCATGTCGTTTTGCTTAAAGTCAGTTTCCAAGAACTGATTTACGGTGTTAAGTAAAGACTTACTGTATTATACACGCCAATATAATAGCCCATCCCACTTTCGGGTAACCAGCTATTTATACGTCCATCTCCTTTCCCTGGACTCCTCCAAGACAGAGGCCAGGTTTGCTCCTCTTTTCTGTCCTAGCCAGGAACAATTTGGAGCCTTGTGCGTTCTGGAATGAATGAATGAATGAATGAATGAATGAATGAATCATCAATCAATCAATCAATGTTCTCATGGATCCTGTGTCTTCAATGTAGGAAACTTTTCTATAGCTATCTTTTAGAAAATGTGTTATCTGGTTTTATACAATCCAAAAATGCATAGGGGCTCAAAGACCCAGTGAGGAGGCTTTCCACTGAGGAGGACTCGGCCCCCCTGGAGTGTGCACAGAGGACCACTGGCAGCTTCCTGTGTTCACCTGCAGAAGCCCTCCCCAGGCCATTAACCAGGACCCCTGGGGAGTCCCACCCTACCAGCTGAGCCTCTGGACAACACAGGCCTGGGAAGCACTGATGGCCGGGAGGCCTAAGCGAGGCAGCAATTACTCATCAGCCCAGACTGGCACAAGTCTGACTTGCCCAGAGGCAGGGGGCTGCTTGGGAGGAACCCTGCTCCATGAGGCCCTGGCTCCCTGAGCCTGGTGACAGCCTGGACAGTCACAATGGCTGTGCATAGTCACATCTGCAGGTAATTTCTTCATCCATCTGCATTGGAATGGATCTCATTCAGTTCATTAGAACAACACCCTCTGTCCCATTGCCGTCTCTCGGGCGGGATGGGATGCCACATGCCCTGCAGAGTGTGCTGTTCAGGCTCAGTGTTGAAACCTTCTGTCTCTTCGTGGGCTCTAATTGCAGTAGGAGTAACCATGAGGTCAGCGGGCATGCTTGTTACGGGCGGCCTGGCCTGCAGCCACCTGGGTGTGTGCACAAGGAGCTCCCAGGCTATGCTGCCTGACATTTGCGATCGTTTAATGGAAATAAGTTCCATCTTGGAGCTCTGCTCAGCAGAGACCTCTCTTCCTCCAAGAAGACTTCCCCATCCCCTCTAGACCTGGATGAGGTGTCCTGACCTGATTTTTTGTCTATCACAGCACTGACAATGCACACTATCTTGAAGTTTTCTGGTCATTTGCTCCTGGAGGACAGCCAAACTGTCCTCCTCAGACAGGGCATAAATCCTGCTGGCAAGTCGCTGGGCCAGCTCGCCTCCTGGAGCTGGTTCCCTCCCAGAGCTCGCCAGGGTGCAGCTGTTTGCACCCCAGTTTAGGAAAGGTCCTGGGTACTGATGGGGTGCAGGGGATAAGACAGCACTGTTTTGGGGGCCAAAATCCAGAGAAGCAGCTTCTAGGCTGGGCAAGTTATTAATGCTTAACTCTCTGAGCTTTGGTTTTTCTCATTTGTAAAAGGGGAAGACATACCTGCTTCTCTTAGTTATTCCAAGAATTTAAAGCCCCAGTGATGCCTGAGACCCTGTAGCTACACAGAATGTGATTTTTTCCATCATCCATGTACCAGCTGTGTGACCTGGGGTGAGGCACGTAACTTCTCTGTGCTCCTATTTCCTCACCTGTAAAATGACATCATGGCAGTGTCCATCTCATATGGCGTTTGTGAGGATTAAGTGGGGCAACGTGGGTAAAGTGATCAGAACGGTGCCTGCACATGGGAAGCCCTCAGTGCACATTGCTGTCACTGTTTTTACTTCTTTTTAGGACACAGCTTTGGAGCGAGGCCTGGTAAATACATGACTTGGGATGGTTTGGCAGCTGATCCTCTCCTGGCAGAGCTCTAAGCTGAGCTTAGTTTGGAGGAGAAAGGTTTTGCAGGTTTGGAGGAGAAAGAGGGCCAGTGAGGAATACAGAGTTCCAGACTGACCAAATATCCTGTTCCTTTAACAAATGCTTGTGGAGATCCTACTGTGTGCCAAACACTGGGCTAAATATGTTGAATTGACAAGGATGCTTACCCAGTTACTGGATATTCATGTGATCTGCTGATTTTATTTTTCTCTTCAATGGGCTATCCATTTAAAAAATAATTTTAAAAAGGCTCACTGATGCTGCCGCAGCTGAGCTACTGAGTGCACCTGCATGGCACACAGGTCCTGGGATTTTAGAGTCCAGCTCTTGCTCTGTTCACCGTCTTCCCCTTTTTCTAGTCTCAGCAGAGACCTCTTCCTCCAAGAAGACTTTCCCATCCCCTCTAGACCAGGGTGAGGTGTCCTGACCTGATTCTTTGTCTATCACAGCACTGACAATGCACTATCTTGAAGTCTTCTGGTCACTTGTTCCTGACCTAGGATGGACAGGCACTGGGTCTCTTGCTCCCTGCTCTCCAGAACCCAGTGAATGCCCAGCACCGAGCAGATGCTCAACCAATATTTGTCACACAAAGGGAGAAGCATGGACTTTGGGCCTGCAGCTGGGCTTAGGACTAGGGCTCCTAAGACGTGACCTACCTCTGTCTAAAACAGCCTGTCAAGCCTCTCCACACACCCAGCCCCCATAGAATGTCTCCAGGGCCAACAAATTCACCATCTTCCTCGCACTCCTGTTTGTTTCTAAGCCCCTGTTGGTCAGGAAGTTCTTTCCAATGTCTGCCTAAAGTCTCCAGGAATAATTTAGGCCAATTGTCCCAGAGCCAATCAGCATGGAGGCAGAGGGTTGTCCTCCCCAAATGCCTCCCCTTGCTTCCCTAAGGAAAAGAAGGCACGAGGAACCAGCACAGGAGAGTGAGGAGGATGGGGAGCAGGTTGGAAATTGAACTGACAAATGTCCAGTGCGTGTTCCCAAGGAAATACAATGTAATTGTAGTAAACAGGGCTTGGCAAAGAGGGCCTGCCTCTGATCTGAAACTTGAGAGCTCTCCTAGCGGAGAGGCACTGGTAACCAAGAAGGGTGAGCTTTCAAAGTATGAGCAGCCAGGCAACCCTCGAGCATGGCAGGTGCATCGGGAATCCTGGAATACCTACCAGGCACACTGGAAGAAGGAGACGGGGTGGGATTTTCCAGACCCTTAGCCTTCCTAGGCTGGGTTGAGAGAAGACACCCAGGCTGGTCTGGACAAAAAAAGGACCCTGCAGCCTGGGCCAGGACTACTCACTATTGGACAGGCCAGAAAGAAGGGGCCTCCAGCACGGCTGCCTTGCAGGGAGGAAGGACCTCATCTGCAGCCTGGGTCAGCCTCAAAGGCAGGGGCCCTCCAGCCCAACTGCACGCGGGTCCCTGCCATCCTCACTGCCCTCACCCTCAATGTTCAATGCCATCTCTCCCATGCAGGCCTTATACAGGGCCCAGAGAGATGAAACAACTTTCCAGGGGCTCCGGGAACACCAACCAAATTCTTCCCACCTCTCTACTCCCTAAAGGACCATTTCTAGCCTCTCTCTGGTTTTCCTGAAGTCTCACTGGTTACTCTAAGCAGAAGGTGGTGGGACCACCTCTGGCCGGGAGGCCAGTGACTTGCAGTCAGGTTCCAGCTCTGCATGACCTTGGCAAGTCCCATCTCTCTGAGTCCTGAGTTATTTCACCTCCATAGAGTGGGAAAGAGCAAAGATTTTTAAATGCTTTTTAATTTTATTATTTTTTTGAGACAGAGCTTCGCTCTTGTCACCCAGCTAGAGTGCAGTGGTGCGATCTTGGCTCACTGCAACCTCCACCTCCCAGGTTCAAAGGATGCTCCTGCCTTAGCCTCCCAAGTAGCTGGGATTACAGGTGTGCGCCACCACACCCAGCTAATTTTTGTATTTTTAGTAGAGACGGGGTTTTACCATGTTGGCCAGGCTGGTCTTGAACTCCTGACCTCAGGTGATCCACCCGTCTTGGCCTCCCAAAGTGCTGGGATTACAGGCGTGCACCACCACGCCTGGCCTATTTTTATTTTTTCAGAAGTAGAAACCTTAGCATTTGGAGAGAAATGTGAGGAATATCAATATGTAAAACAAGGCGGGACTGCTCTGACTGGAGCAGGGGAGCCTGCAGTCCTGCCTGCTTGGCCTCCCCTATGCCCCTGAGTGCCTCTCCCACACCCACAGCCTGAGAGCCACCACACTGCAGGACTGCTAAGGGACTTCTTGCTCTCAAGCTTAATAGGGGCTTCCAAGTGGGCTAGGGCTGGGAGGTCCAAGGGCAGTGCTATCTGCTGGAGAGACAGCTGGCTCTCTAGTGGGGACAGTGGAGGGCAGACCCATTGTGCCTTGCTCACGAAGACATTTCTCAAGGAGAACTAGCTTCCCGGGGGTGGTTGTGGTTCCAGGCGAAGGTGCAATATGAACCATCTCCCTCCCAGAGCTGTGCATGGGGGGAGGCAGCTACCCAGACATCCCTCAGGAAGCTGAAGGGGTCACACTGCCTGTGACAGGCGACCCATGTGATGACCCTCCCCCTGCCCCACCCCAGGCGCCTGCACCTTGGTCAGGATAGAAGGAAGCAGATGTAGAGGAAAGCGTGGAGCATGGAGCCCCCTACCTAGAAGTGATTGGAGTCCTCGGGTCCAGCTTTACTGTCCCAAGGGAGAGCAGACGTTAAGAGCACCAGACCAGGCCCTGCCTTCAGCCTCTGCTCTGGAAACCCCCTCATTCCACAGTGTCTGCTTAATCCGTGTTAACAGTGGACTGACCTCCCGCCTCAGTGGCCTCACACTGGGCGTGCCCCAGATCCTCACAGGCCTCCTTCGAAAAATAAACACTTTCTCCATTTTCCCATTAGCAGCTTCACAGGATTTTCTGCTGTAAGTTCCCAGCTCTAGTGAAGTGGAAACACATGTTCCAAAGAGCCTCCGCTTGCCCACCAGCCACCATGGGGCTGGAGCTGTGACTGGCCACGTGCAGCTGTCCACTGGGGAGAGAGGGGGTCAGAACCCCCAAAATTCTGCCACCTCCAGCATAAACCAAGGTTCTCCACACAACTGGGCAAGGAGCTGGGAGGCACAGCTTCTGTGTGATGCTCTTCATTGGCTGTATCTTCTGGCAAAGCTCATTACCTCTCTGGGCCTCAGTTTCTATTTTATTGCAGCTTATTATTTTGAGACAGAGTGTTGCTCTTTTGCCCAGTCTAGAGTGCAGTGGCGTGATGTTGGCTCACTGCAACCTTCACCTCCTGGGTTCAGGTGATTCTCATGCCTCAGCCTCCCAAGTAGCTGAAATAACAGGCATGTGCCACCATACCCAGCTAATTGTGTGTGTGTGTGTGTGTGTGTGTGTGTGTGTGTGTGTGTGGTATTTTTAGCAGAGATGGAGTTTCACCAGGTTGGCCAGGCTGGTCTCGAACTCCTGACCTCAAGTGATCCACCTGCCTCAACCTCCCCAAAGTGCTAGGATTACAGGCGTGAGTCACCGTGCCCAGCCTCAGTTTCTATTTTAAAATGGAGATTATAACTCCTATTTTAAGGACTAGAGGATCAAAATTATCTGAGAGGACAAGGAAGGGTCTTCAAGTGCTTTGCCAGTGGGGATGGGGTACTTGGAACATGTCTTACTCTTCTGGCCTTTTCTGGTCATCTCACCTTCTGCAGATGTAGTAAAGGAAGTAGCCAGGCCTTCCCTCACTGCACTGCCCTACACTCTAAGAGAGAGCCTTTGGAAGCTCAGACCCCTGGGGTTGGCTACCTTCCTTCCAGTGCCTAGTGCATTCTGCTCCCCAAGGCCACAGTTCTCTGTGAAGGTTCTAGAATGCTCCATCATTGGCTCCTGAAGGTGGGGCAAGGAGCTGCCCAGTTGGCCTCGGCTAACACCCCCACAATGCCCATTGCAGGCGCTGGCACAGAGCAGATTCAGGCTGGGAACTGCAAATGCTTGTCTGCTGGTTCCATCTCTCAGCTCCTTCTCACTTCCTCTGCCTGTGGAGTTCGAGATCAGCCTGAGCAACATGAATCTCTACTAAAAATGCAAAATTAGCCGGACGTGGTGACGCACGCCTGTAATCCCAGCTACTCCGGAGGCTGAAGCAGGAGAATCACTAGAACCCGGGAGGCGGAGGTTGCTGTGAGCTGAGATCGCCCCACTGTACTCCAGCCTGGGCAACAAGAGGGAAACTCAATCTAAAAAAAAAAAAAAATGTTCTATGTGTGTGTACATATCTGTGTATCAGATTCTCATCAGAAAAAAATATATAATGTATTTCTAATTTAATTCATTACTGAGTACATACCTGACGGGGAGTGCCACCAGTTTGTCAAAACAATAATGAAAACTGAAACCTCTACTTAGTTTTCTAAAATTTTTTTTTTGTTGAAATGTGACAACCTTACTACACGAGTGCAAAAATCTTAAATAGTCCACTCGATGTATTTTTTAAAAAACTCGAACTTGGCCTGCAGGAGGTGAGCCAAGGCACTGAAGGAGAGGTAGGTGAAAGAGGCGAGGACAATGATGAAGACGGGTAGGGCGTGTGGGTCTCCCCGGAAGTCCATGGTCCCCACAAGGACGGCCAGCCACAGCAGCAGCGGCTGAACCGCATGCGGAAGTAGAAGCGCCAGGTCCGATGCAGTGGCCGGTAGCCCGTGTAGATGCACAGCTTCCAGAAAAGCGGCGGTACCTTGGCTCTGTCCATGGTGAAGGCAGGCTGGGGCTGCAGAGATGCCTGAGGCTCCTGGATGGCCTGCCGCAGACTGGGCAGGAGGTGGCTGAGCTCCTGGGCCATGGCCATAGCTGTGGGCCTGGGCGGGGAGCTGGGAGAGAGGCCAGAGCACAGTCAGGGGCCTGGTGTCCTCACCCCCACGAGCAGCAGCTGGGGGGCTCTGATGCCCAGATCTTACTCCCTCCTTCCCGACAGCCTTGTCTTTACACTGGGTTTAAGAACAGAAGACTCATCCTATGGAATTCCTCACCTCTGACCTTGGGACAGCAAGAATCCCTGATGTGTCCCAGGTACCTAGAACAGAGCCTGACATATAGTAGGTGCCCGATAAATGTTTGAGGAATGTACTAATTAAAAAAAACAAAAACAAAAAAACCTCTAGATAGGCCAAGGGGTGTGATGCCATCAGGGCACAGGCGACCTTGAAGACGTTGCCGCCCTGGCAGTGATGCTTTTCCAGCATTCTTTCAATCAACGTGAGTCTGAAATTTACATAGCTAATCATGTGCTGGGATTGTCCTTCTTGAACAGGTTGTAGGAGTTCAGCGCTGTAATGTTTAGAGGGTGGTGAAAGGATTTCTTATACCACACCTTGTGTGTTATCTGGGAGTAAGTGCTGCAGCCACAAGTGCCACCAGTGAGTCTTCTCAGGGTGAACGGGAAAAGGGGATGGAACCTTGCTGAGCTAAGTCATGCTAAACACAGACAGCAAACAAACTTTCCATCAAAGGGCTAGGGGAACCCTGGGGTGGATGGCGAGGAGACAACACCCCAGGCAGGCATTCCAGATCTTGGACCTTGCCCCTTCTCTGGCAGAGATGCGTGCTTCATCCCTCCTCTCACTGCAGGTTTGTGCTACCAGCCCTACTGTGTAGTGTGGGAGCTCAAGACTAAGTCAGTGCACCATTTCTGTGGAGAGAGATGGATCAGGGAATGGGGGCTTGGGTGAGACCCATGGTTCACCTCTCTCAAGTCCTTACCAGACTAAGACATCCTCAAAGGCCAGAGACCAGCCTGCCACTCACCTTTTTGCCACCTGATGTTGAAGGGGGCCAGCCCCTCCACACCTGTGGGTATATCTCATCAGGTGAGACGAGAGACTGAGAAAAGAAATAAGACACAGAGACAAAGTATAGAGAAAGAACAGTGGGCCCAGGGGACCGCACCGGCACGAGTCTCTGATTTCCCTCAGTATTTATTGATTAGTATTTTCAATCTCAGCAAGAGGAATGCGGCAGGAGAGCAGGGTGATAGTAGGGAGAAGGTCAGCAAGGAAACATGTGAGCAAAGGAATCTGTGTCACAAATAAGTTCAAGGGAAGGTACTATGCTTGGATGTGCACATAGGCCAGATTTATGCTTCTCTCCACCCAAGCATCTCAGTGGAGTAAAGAATAACAAAACAGCATTGCTGCCAACACGTCTCGCCTCCTGCCATAGGGCGGTTTTTCTCCTATCTCAGAATAGAACAAATATACAATCAGGTTTTATACTGAGACATTCCATTCCCAGGGTCAGGCGGGAGACGGTTGCCTTCCTCTATCTCAACTGCAAGAGGCTTTCCTCTTTTACTAATCCACCTCAACACAGACCCTTCATGGGTGTGGACTGGGGGATGATCAGGTCTTTCCCACCCCGCAAAGCCGTATCTCAGGCTATCACATGGGGAGAGACGTTGGACGATACCCAGCTTTCCAGGACAGAGGTCCCTGCGGCTTTTCACAGTGCATTGTGCTCCTGGTTTATCCAGACCGGAGAATGGCGATGACTTTTACCAAGCATACTACCTGTAAACATTCTGTTAACAAGGCACAGCCCTAGATCCCTTAAACCTTGATTCCATACAACACAGATTTCTGTGAGCTCAAGGTTGGGGCAAAGTTACAGATTAACAGCATCTCAGGGCAAAGCAATTGTTCAGGGTAAAGGTCAAAACGGAGTTTCTTATGTCTTCCTTTTCTACATAGACACAATCACAGTCTGATCGCTCTTTCTTTTCCCTACATATCCCCCTTTTCTTTTTGACAAAACCACCATGGTCATCATGGCCCATTCTCACTGGTCGCTGTCTCTTCGGAGCTGCTGGATACACCGGCAGACTAACAACAGACAGAACAGACATACAAGGATTAATATGAAATTTACAATAGTGGAACTTCCGATAGTTTTAACCCATGTGACAGGGTTAAGATTTGTGAGGCCATCAGCAGCTTTCATGATTGCCTCAGTTTCTGGCACCAGATTTAAATGGGCTTTAGATGCCTCAAAAATTTCTTCTTTTAATTTTGAAATATCTAAAGTAAGATTATCTTTTCTTCCTTATATATGGTGTCTAACCACGTCCCAGTGATGCTCAGACTCATTATAGGCTTGGGGTATAATACAAAAATCTGACGTGTTCCAGTCATACTGTAACTGAAAATGATGTTGCAAGCCCATGAGCCTTCTCCCATCCAAATGACAGCTGGTCTAAGATCATTAATTTGGTTTGCCAATTTTTGATCTATTTGGGTCTGAGAATTCCACAATTTTGAGGAATTCTTTTGCCAATTATTTACATATTCTGCAGTTTGAACACAGCAGTGTAAAGCAATTCCAGCAGCCGCAGCAGTAGCTGTGACTGCAATAAGACCCATAATCACTGCAATCAAAGTAAAAATGAATCATTTGGATCTAGTTAGAACTCCTTTTAATACTTCCGTTAAAATATGGACAGATGGAGAAGCCTCTCCCACGGTTGGTCCATGGACACAGGCATCCACACGCCCTCTCTTGCCCTCACTAGTAGAATACAGTGCTGCCAATCAAAAGTTGAATCAATGCAAGTAAACAATCTACAATTTTCCCAGGTTATAGTTTGGGAATCTGGTTTAATAGCTATGTTTCCTACAGCTAACATATACGGAGGTTTTACACAACCTTGCAAAGGAATTGTCAGATCGGAATTTAGGTTAATAGTATAATATGGCTTAGGATCTCTTGTTCCTATAGCTTGATTTCCAGACCAAATTCTAATGTGGTGCAAGGCCAAAGTAAACTTTCATAATTCTGGATGTTTAGGACCAGTAACAGGACTAACTAACTTTGGTCGAGGTGATGAGATTCCCTTTGCACTCCATTTCCATGGATAGGGTGATTCTAACCTTCTATAAACCTAGTCCAGCCTTTCAGTTAAATCACTATCATAGTCCTGATTAGTGGGCCAGACGGATGGGGCCTGTGAACATGAGTGGGTCTGGCCCGTACAATCATAATATAATTGGCCTTGAGGGGCCCAGTCCATAATAGTTCCAAATTCATGGTTTTGTAATACCACCGCAGTATCAGCCACACGTTCTTCCCAAACTAAGACTTCTGGGCCTTTTGATCCTTTGGGAATTTCCTTGGGGCAAGGCTTCCCCTTAGGCCTAATTTTTAATGATCTTTGATAAGAAGAACCCTGTAAATTATTTATCTGTGGCCTGAGTGACATTCCACTTGCCATGTGATAAGTAAATCTACTGGTGGCACTGACAGTAGGTGCTTCTACCAACCAATTCTGGGTTGTAGGCATTAAATATCCTGGTACCTTCCCTAGGCAAATAGGAGGATAACGATACCCAATGGAAATGTTCATCATCATTCCTTCTTGTTCAGGTTGGGCAGGGCCACGATCACCTGTGGGGCCTGGTGCCCATGCACTATTATTAACATATACTTCAATAGGATTATCCATCCAAGTGACTGTCTGAATTAAGGGCGGGAAAGGCACATAGGCCCAGTAAGTATAATTAGCTGCAGCTGCTCTGGCAGTCGCAGGGAGACTTACCACCGTTGATACAATCATCAAAGCTGCAAGCAGCATGTTCTCTGGAGTTTGTGTGACCCTTGTTTTCTTCAGGCTTTTTTCAGCTAACTGTGTCAGCTCCTTTAGTTGGCCCCAGGTTGGCAGCTCCACTTCCTTGGTGGATGGCAACTTCATTTGTTCTTCTGATATCACCATTTTGTTCACTTGGCGAGTTGATGATGCTCAATTGTGGGTTTTCTGTCTCCGCAGAGGCACTTTTCTTTGCATCTCTGATGGGTTCATTGTAGAACTTTAAATATCTAGTGGGTATCCAAACAGGAAGCTGATTTTCTCCTGGTGAAACACAAGCAAAGCTTCTCCCCCATGTTATCACCTTCCCTATTTCCCATGTCTTATTTTTGATGTCTTTCCACCAAATCAGTTTTCCTTCATGTAGGCTGTTCTTTTTACCAGTAAAATGTTCTGCAGAAGGAGTGGTCTGATTTCTATAAATGTTTAAAAAGTTTAAAATATACAGTGCTAGATCAAGTTGCATCTGGGGAGTGTTATACTCCTTGCTGTCTTTTTCCTTTTTTTGTTTAACCAATTGACCGTTGAGTGTCCTGTTAGTTCTTTCAATTATGGCCTGTCCTTGGGAATTATAAGGGATTCCTATTGTATGTGTAATTTTCCACTGATTTAAGAATTTTTGAAATGTTTGACTATAGTATACTGGCCCATTGTCTGCTTTAATTTTTTCTGGAACTCCCATGACAGCAAAACAAGATAATAAATGTCTTTTAACATGGGAAGTACTTTCTCCTGTCTGGCAGGTTTGCCCATACAAAATGTGAATAAGTATCAACTATCACATGGACAAATGACAATTTTCCAAATGAAGGTACATGTGTGACGTCCATTTGCCTAACACATTAGGACATAGACCTCTGGGATTAACTTCTGCCTCCTGAGTGGGCAGGTGTAGGACTTCATACTGAGTGCAATGTTGTACAATATTTTTTGCCTGTTTTAATGTGATATCAAATTTATTTTTTAGTCCTATTGCATTTACATGAGTCAGGGCATGAAGTTCTTGTGCTTCCATGAAGGCGGGTGACACCAGCAAGTCAGCTTGTTCATTTGCTTTAAAGGCCCTGGTGAATTAGTATGTGCTTGAACATGAGTAATATAAAATGGGAAATTTCTTTTTCTTACAGTTTGCTGTAACAAATTAAACAGCTGGTTTAACTGATCATACTATATTTGATTAGGGCTGTCTCAACATCCTTTGTAGCCTATACTACATATGCAGAATCTGATACAATGTTAATAGACTGATTAAAATCTTGTAACACTGAAATGACAGCAACCAAACATTGAGTTTCAATGACTCGTTCTTTTGGCCTGATGTAAGCCGTGTTTCCATTGCTGGGTGCATTTCCAATGCACCGTCAGAGCATTTTCTAAAGGTTTATGTCTAGTAATTTTAGGTAAAATCCAAGTAGTCAATTTTAAAAACTGGAAGATTTTTGTTTTTGGGTAATGAATGTCAATAATTCCCACAAAATCAGCAAGACTAATCTGCCATGCAGTAGAATTGATAAAGGCTTGTCTAACCTGTTCCTTGTGTAAATGGACAATAATTCTTATCTGGGTCACTTCCATACAATTTTACTATTCGTAGTCTTGCCTGACCAATTAATGTAGCCAATTGATCCAAGTACAGTGTAAAAGTCTTAATCGTACTGTGAGGAAGGATCACTCCACAAGACAATAATGCCTGTTGGAGAATGTGCAGTAGCAAAAATCAAAAGTTGGAGTAGGGCTAAGTGATCTATTCTATTTACTTCTGCTGACCGAATTTTTTCTTCAACTAATTCAATTTCTTTAGTTGTCTCTGGAGTTAATGCTCTTTTGCTATTCAATTCTGGACCCCCTCTCAAGATAGAGAACAAAGTTGACATGGCATAAGTAGGGATGTGTAGAGTTGACCAAATCCAATTAATATCTCTTAGCAATTTTTGAAAGTTATTTAATGTTTTTAATGTGTCTTTTCTTATATCTATTTTTTGTGGTTTAATTTTCCTTTCCCCTACTTGCATTCCCAAGTAACGGAAAGGAGCAGAGGTTTGAATCTTATCAGATGCTATTGTCAGTCCTGCATTTGCAACCTCTGTCTGCAGAAATGTGTAACGGTCAATTAATTTGTCTCTCGTTTCTGCAGCACACAGCATATCATCAACATAATGAATGATATAACAGTCTGATAACTTGTCTCTAACTGGTTGAAGAGCTTGAGCTACAAAAGCCTGACAAATAGTTGGACTATTTAGCATTCCCTGAGGCAACACTTTCCACTGAAACCTGGTGGCTGGTTCTTTATTATTTATAGCTGGTATAGTAAAAACAAATTTTTCAAAATCCTGTTTTGCCAGAGGAATGGTAAAAAAGCAATCCTTCAGATCAGTAATAATGAAAGGCCAATCTTCGGGGATCATGGCCGGAGAGGGCAATCCGGCTTGGAGAGCCTCCATGGGCTGAATTATGGCATTAACGGCTCTTAAGTCGGTCAGCAAGCGCCATCTGCTGGAATTTTTCTGAATTGCAAACACAGGACGCTCAAGGCGAAAATGAAGGCTCAGTATGTCCCTTTTCTAATTGTTCCTTTGCCAGTAAGTGTAAAGTCTCCAGCTTTTGTTTTGGTAGCAGCCACTGATTTACCCATACAGGTTTTTCTGTTTTCCAAGTTAATGGAATGGGTTTTGGAGGCTCTATAGTGGCCACTCCTAAAAAGGATACCCTACTCCTTTTCTTTCTTGATTTCCCTCAGCCTCAATTGGGACTTTAATGCCATCTCCATTCTTCCCTAGTCCTTTGCCAGGGAGATATCCCATTTTAGTCACGACTTTGTGACACGTGGGGCTGTATAAGGAGGCTGGGATAGTAATCTCTGCATGCCATCGTTGTAACACGTCTCGGCCCCATAAACTAATTGGAATAGAAGTGATCGCAGGTTAAACTGTACTCTCTCGATTATCAGGTCCTAGACAATGTAAAATCATGGCACTTTGATACACTTCTGAGGCGGTGCCCACACCGACAAATCCTGTAACAGGCTTTTGTTTAGGCTAATTTTTTGGCCATTGACTAAAGGTGATGATAGAAACATCAGCCCTGGTATCCACTACTCCTTCAAACTGCTTTCCCTGAATAGTGACTGTACACACAGGTCTGTTCTCTGAGACCTGACTAGCCCAATAAGCGGCTTTTCCAGCAGGGTTGGTACTTCCAAACCCTCCTGTTCTTTCTGGTTTGTTTTCTCCGATTTTAATATAAGGCAAAAGCAGTAAGTGAGCAATTCTATCCCCTGGATTGGCACTCCAGGGAACAGCTGATCACTAACTGAATTTCTCCTTTATAATCTGAATCAATTACCCCAGTATGAATTTGGACTCCCTTCAAATTTAGACTTGATCTCCCTAAAATAAGGCCTACCGTCCCTTCTGGCAGCAGGCCTTATACCCTTGTAGGAATGTTTTGCGGGGGCTCTCCAGGAAGTAAAGAAACTATTTGGGTGGAACATAGATCTGCTGCGCTGCCTGCTGCGGTGGGGGACAGCTGATGTATTGTTGTAATTGGCTGACTCCCTGAAGTGGTGGTATTTCCTGTGGGGGTTGCTGCCCTGAAAACGCTGAGGAACAAACGGCTGAACCGGGAATGCCCCAGTTTGTTGCGGGGCCTGAGGCTGGCCCCTCTTCCCATTTCCCAACAATGGTTGCCCATTTTTATCAAATTTAGAACGACATTTATTAGCCCAAAGTTTTCCTTTTCCACATCTTGGACACAGGCCGGGTGGCTCTTTATTTTTTACTCTGTTTATTTAAGACTGTGCAATTCTTTTTTAGATGACCGATTTGACCACAATTATAACATTTTCCCTTAAATGTTCTAACTTGTCCTCCTAAAGCAACCCCGTAATTGCTTGAGCCATTAGCATTGCCTTATGCATAGCTCCTCCAATCCCATCACAAACCTTCACATATTCTGTAATTACATCAACTCCTGCTGGAACTTATCCTTTTAATGGCTTTATGGCTGATTGACATTCTGGATTTGCATTTTCATAGGCCATTATTTCTACAATAACTTTTCAGGCGTTAGCATCTGTAATAGATTTTTGAGCGGCATCTTGCAACCTTGCCACAAAGTCTGGATATGGCTCTTTAGAGCCTGGTCTAATTGAACTAAAAGAAAGGTAAGTGGTTCCTGGGTCTTGAATTTTTCCCCAGGCCCCGAGGCAAATAGCCCTTAGTTGTTCAATAGCCTCATTCTGCATCACTGATTGTTGGTTAATGGTGCTCCAATTTGGACCTGTTCCTAGCGATTGGTCTGCATCTATATTAACAGCAGGATACGTAGCCTGATTTTTTGGTACCTGTTCTTGTACTCCATCAGTCTACCAGGTTTCAAACTGTAGAAACTGAGAGGGTGAAAGGGAAGATTTAGCCAAATTTTCCCAATCATAAGGAATAAGTCTATTTCCATGAGCAAGGGAATCTAGTAATGTTATCATATAAGGGGTGTTGGGTTCATATTGTTTCACCCCTTCCTTCATATCTTTTAACATTTTCATGGTGAAAGATTCATATCTAGCTTCAGTTCGGACAGATGCTCCTGCTTGACTCCCTTTCCCCGGCTGGTATCGGTATCGTTTGTAGAATTACCGGGAACTGCCATGCCTCAAGATCTCCGTTTTCTGGCTTTATCAATGATTTCATGCAGTGTACCACCTTGTCCACTAGGTGGTGATGTAGGATTAAACACCACCGCCGTGGATTGCTGGCATGGTGCCATGCTATTGGCACCGGACACACTGCTTGAGGTCTGTACTGAACCTCTGGAGGCGGCCAATACTGAAACTCGGCTGGCAGCTGGTATGAATAAACTACCGGTGGTTAGGTCTTATTTTCTACCGGCTGATATTGTGGATACTGTATCTGAATCAGCATTGCCGGGATAAAGACTCTTTCCTTTTCTACTTGATAGTCTCTTGGGGTTTGTAATTGTCTAACCTGCATTTGAGGTTGTAATGTTACAGGCATCTGAACCGCGGGAGAAGGAGTTGATGGCCATCGTGGTTTAGGCTCTGATGGCCCCAATAATTCTGGACTGACTTCCCCCAGTTTTGATGATTCAGGATATATTAACTCCTGTAATTGATTATAGTCAACATTTTGCGTTGACCAAACCATTACAGACTCTGCTACATTTTTATAGTGTGAACTTTCCATTCCTTTCTGGGATTCTATCCCTGTCTCTTCTTCAGAATCTCTTACACAGCATTCAGAGGCATCAGAAACTGAAACGCTATCTTCTTCTATTTGAAATGGTTCTAAATTTGCTTTAATAATGGCCCAATCATTCCATATTGTAAGTGGGATGATTTTACCTTCCCTACTTGCTTGTTTTGATTCTTTGCCAATTTTTTCCCAATCTGTTAGATCTAAAGTTCTCTGTTCTGGAAACCATGGGCAGAATTGTTCTATTTTTGGAAACAGCATAATTAGATTTTCTGTAGAAGCTTTAATTCTCCCTTTTCTTAAAAGAATTTTAATGACGCTGAGACAAGAGGCATATTTACTTTCAGTTTGTCCCATTGTTACCCTGGGTTCCTCCGAGTGCACAAGCTTGCCGCAAGGTTGACCGTGGACGTACTTGAGAATCTCTCGTCGACTGTCCTCAATGCTCACATTCTTAGCTTATCTCCACCCTAGAGAAAGGCACCCACATTGGGCGGCAGATGAAGGGGACCAGCCCCTCCACACCTGTGGGTATATCTTGTCAGGTGGGACGAGAGACTGAGAAAAGAAAAAAGACACAGAGACAAAGAATAGAGAAAGAACAGTGGGCCCAGGGAACTGGCGCTTAGCATATGGAGGACCAGCACCGGCACCAGTCTCTGAGTTCCCTCAGTATTTATTGATTAGTATTTTCAATCTCAGCAAGAGGAATGCGGTAGGAGAGCAGGGTAATAGTAGGGGGAAGGTCAGCAGGAAAACATGTGAGCAAAGGAATCTGTGTCACAAATAAGTTCAAGGGAAGGTACTATGCTTGGATGTGCACATAGGCCAGATTTATGCTTCTCTCCACCCAAACATCTCAGTGGAGTAAAGCATAACAAAGCAGCATTGCTGCCAACATGTCTCGCCTCCTGCCATAGGGCGGTTTTTCTCCTATCTCAGAATAGAACAAATGTACAATCGGGTTTTATACCGAGACATTCCATTTCCAGGGTCAGGCAGGAGACATGGCCTTCCTCTATCTCAACTGCAGGAGGCTTTCCTCTTTTACTAATCCACGTCAGCACAGACCCTTCATGGGTGTGGACTGGGGGATGGTCAGGTCTTTCCCATCCCATAAAGCCATATCTCAGGCTATCACATGGGGAGAAACCTTGGACGATACCCGACTTTCCAGAGCAGAGGTCCCTGCGGCTTTTCACAGTGCATTGTGCTCCTGTTTTATCCAGACTAGAGAATGGCGATGACTTTTACCAAGCATACTACCTGTAAACATTTTGTTAACAAGGCACAGCCCTAGATCCCTTAAACCTTGATTCCATACAACACAGGTTTCTGTGAGCTCAAGGTTGGGGCAAAGTTACAGATTAACAGCATCTCAGGGCAAAGCAATTTTTCAGGGTAAAGGTCAAAATGGAGTTTCTTATGTCTTCCTTTTCTACATAGACACGATAGCAGTCTGATCGCTCTTTCTTTTCCCTACATGACGTAGATGAGAAAAATTCCCATTAAGACTGTCAAGATGAACGCCCCCAGGATGATCCATGTATCTGGTAGGCTCAGAGGAAGACCCGTGAATATCTGAAGCATTTACTGGTGACACTAAACAACAACAATAACAAAGCACAAGCCCTGTGACACCTGAAAATATGCTTTCCTCAGCCCCTGCTTTCCCCAGGAACACATGGTGCCCCACATAATCATTGGCTCATGTGACAGCCACTCTACCAGGCCCTGGGCCATGAAGATGAATGGGGTTGTGCCTTGTCCTTATGGAGCTCAGATTTCTACTGAGCGAGGTAGCAAATGTCCACCTGATTACCACACAATTTCACATGATTACTGTGGTTAGAACTGTTTGGAGGATGACGCAATAGGTCTTGCTCAATTCTGTGTGGGGAATTTCCTAAGAAGTGTCATTAGAGCTGGTGCAAGGGTAATTATAATAGAGGAAGAGAAGGCCTGGATGTTTGCAATGACACAGATAGGGACCATTTAGTGGTGGGTCATTGGTGACTGGATCATTGGTTGATGGGAAGGGGTTTCTACACTGAGGAAGAAACAGTGGAAAATGGGATGGGAAAGGGAGGATGGTGGGAAATTCTCATGGCCATCACCGACTCTCCAGTCAGGAAGCCCATGGAGAAGTCAATCAAATTTTCTATTGCACACACACGCTGACACCCACACAGGGAAGGCTTTTGACCTTTAAAGGGAGCTGCCTCATTCTCCCACCAGGCTCAGTTAACCTGTCGGTTCTGGCATTGCCTCCCAGTGCTCTAAGAATTCCCTGAGTCAGTGATCGCAGTCTCCCACTGAGAGCTTCCTGAAATACTTTTCCAGCCCTCTGTCTTCCTTCCATGTCTCCTTGTTCTTGCGGGCTTCATGATTAATTACTGTCCAGGTCATGTTCATTGTGTCAAAGAGGAGGGATTTCTTTCCGTTGATGGCGAACTGCCAGGACGCACCAGCGCATCATTATGCTTCACGTTGACAAAACATTTTGACCTGCAGAGTGGAAGGACCTGCAATCCAGACACAAAGCCATCATCCTCCACTCTTGAGAGGTCCATCATCGTCCAATAGGTCAAGTGTTTCTCTGCATATTTAGGGGCCCGTATTCTTTCTGCCCGGACTTGCCCTTTCCCGCCCGTTGGGTCCCATGTGTCTCCATGGTTGGGCCAATGATCAATACACAAATACACCTAAAGCCCCTCCCCACCTGTGCTCTTCCCTCCCCTCTCTTGCTGCCTGCCTCCGTTTCCCCACCCCATTCCACACTTACCACTGGTCTTTATCTGGGGTTTGATATCAAGAAGGAGCATTGTGATGTCTCGGCCCACTTCTCCCAGCGTTTGGGTCAATTCTCCCCATGTGCTGGTGGAATTTACCTTCTTCTCCAGGAGGCCCAGAGGCTTGACCATGTTGCTGTCACTGTCATACTGAAGGAAAAGATTTTTATTCATGAAGACCCGCACTTCACACCAGGGCTGTCCAGGTCTGGACCATGATTTTGTAGTGAAGTCGAAGCAAAGAGAGTGAGCACCTGTGAGAGAAAGACGCAGGTGAGGTCCAGGACACAGGAGGAGGCCCATTAGAACCCGTGCTTCTGTGACCCAAATCTCCCTGGACCAGGACAGGCTGGCAGAGGGGGGCTGTTCCATCCCAGACTCCCTCAACCCTCTGGATCCCTGCTCCCATCTCCCCCTGACTGTCTGGGGTGAGATACTTGATGGTACCGGGGACCCCTGGGGTGTACTTAGTGTTAATGGTGTTAACAGGAGGATTCATGTCACAAATACTTTTAGCAACATCTACCAAGTTCCGAGGCACAAAACAGACAAACTTCTGTGTGACCTCCTGAGACTTAAAATCTAGCTGAACACATAGGACATTCAACAGAAAGGAAAAAGAGACATTTATCATGGGACACATGCTGAATTCCTCCAGGGTCCCGGGCGTTCAGGAAAGAGTCCTGGAGTAGAAGGTGGGGGGTAGCATTGTAGAGCTGCCCCCTGTGAGCCCGTGTCTGGCCTAGGGCCTCCGGCTGGGGTCTCCCATGAACTGGGGATAACATCCCAGGGATCCTCTCCCTCACCTCATCCTTAAGAGCAGGTACTTGCTTGCCTGAAGCCTGCATGAGGCCACACTTGCCTATCCCCCACCCTTCTCCCTCCTCCTTCTTGTTCTCAGCCAGGTCTTGAGATCTCAGGACACTCACTAACCATGATCTCCAAGGCTGTTAATAGCAAGAGTAGAAGCAAAAGAAGGTTCACTGGGCTACAAGTCAGGGGCATTCTTGGCACATTGTGGAGAGTAACAGGCAGGAAGCTGGGCATGGACACAGACACCCTCACCGGTATGGTGAAGAAATGTTCAACAGCGTGGGTGTGGGCACTGCCCCAGTTCTTTACCCTGGAACAACTGAGGGCAGGCCTGTAGAGACCCAATTAAAGAACAATTTCGTGAAGGGAGTGTTTTCCAAGTATTCAGAAGATAATTATTTATTGAAAAATGAAAGAAGACATTTAAAAACAAAATTAACTTTGAATAAACTCTCCTCTGCCATCCCCATGGCCCCTGCAAAAAACCCCTCTGGTGTGAGCAGGATGGTTGGAGGTTATGTGAGCTCCTTCTCCCTTCATCCAATTTCCTCTTCCCTTGTCCTCCCTGCCTCTTTTGCTTTTCCCTTTCTTCCTGGTACCCCCTCCCCATTCCTGTATTTTCTTCCATCTCCTTTCTCCCCTCTCCCATATCCCTAACCCATTCAAACTCTTTCCTCTTAAATGGTTGAGATTTTCTCTCACCAAGCACACGTAAATGTTAATTAAACTAGCTGCGAACAGGCAGCAACTGGTCTACCATCACAGATGGGTTTTATAATAGAGCCCAGCCGTCCTACTGGGGCCAAGACCTCAAAGAAAGCCAAGTCTATTGTTGGGAAAAGTCTTGGGGCTCTAAGTTTTGAATTCTGAAAATTTGTCTTAGAACAAAGTTTTGTGTCATTTTCAAACTTCTCAAGCCACTTTTTGCACAAGGTTTCCTCTTAAAACTTAGTATTTGTAGTCCTCCTTCCCACCTCACTTTTACACCTGTCCCATTTCATCATCAGACCCACTACCTTGGCCAGTTCAGGCTGCCACAACAGAATAGGCCAGGTGGCTGAAACACCAAGCATTTATTTCTCACCGTCCTGGAGGCTGGAAAGTCCAAGATTAAGGTGTCAGCAGGTCCGGTATCTGGCAATGGCCCTCTCTTCCTCACCAGATGGCTGTCTTCCTGTTGTATCCTCACACAGTGGAGAGCAGAGAGTGACAGCAAGCTCTCCTGTCACTTCTTAATCCCACAAGTCTCCACTTGCATGACTAATGACTTAAATGTCATCACTTTGACAGTTAGGATTTCTGCATATGAATTTGGAGGGCAGGCAAACATGCGGCGTGTAACACCACCCATATCCATTCCACATCTAGGTTCCCTCTGTGTGCCGGGCAGTATGCCAGTTAATTCAAGCGCATGTCAGACTCAGAGGGTGATTCCCTGTGACTCAGATGCTGGGGCTCTGGTGATGCCTGGTAATTGGGTCTGTACCACTGTCCTTTACAACTAGATGGAACAGACTTTAAAAAAGCTAACCGTGAACTCTGGGCAGGACTCTCTCTGGGGCTGAGGTTATAAGGGGTTGTCTCCTCAGAGGACAGTGAGTCAAGGGTTTGAAGGGGCCCAGGAATGCACATTTTTTACATATCCCCTACGTGGTTCTCTGGCTGCTAAGGTTAAAGCACCTCAATTTTGAGGGTGTACTTCCACCTCTTGGTCTGGAGAAGTGGTCTCAAATCTGTCCTGAGTGGAGCCTGTTCTGTACACACCCAGGACCTAAGAGTGCAGGGAGGGGGACTCACTGCTACCACCCTACAAATGTTGCTGCTGTGTGGACATCAGCGGGGGTGGGCCAAGATCGGTGTGTGTGTGTGTGCACGTGCGCGTGTGGGTGCATGTGTGTGCATGTGCATGTGTGATATGACCACGGAGTAGCTCCTTGCAAAGCCAATATTTTCTACAAGTCTGATGAATCACAGGAAGGAGCACACCAGGCCTGTACATGGGTCCTGACACCTGGGATGCAAACCTAACACTGAAGACAAAGAAAGAGCTGCAGATAGTCTGGGAAGGACACACAGACAGGAGAAAGGGGCCCTTCCACCCTTGTTCTTCTCTGTGGTCCTGAATCCCAGGTTAGCCTGAGCCAACCTGAAGATGAAGGGAATAGCCATATTCCAACTGCAAAATGTCAGCTTTAGGCAGAGTGGCTTCCGAACCAAAATGATGGCTACATATGAAGTAGAATTTTTGTTTGTTTTATTTTTTGAGACCAGGTCTTGCTCTGTCACCCAGGGCGAGTGCAGTGGCATGAGCATGGCTCATTGCAGCCTTGAACTCCCAGGCTCAATCAGTCCTCCCACTTCAGCCTCCAGAATAGCAGGGACTACAAGCGTGAGCCCCCACACCCAGCTAATTTTTAAATTTTGGTGTAGAGACGGGTCTCATCACATTGCCCAGGCTGATCTTAAACTCCTGGGCTCAAGCAATCCTCCCTACTTAGCCTCTCTAAGTGTTGGGATTACAGGAGTGAGCCACCATGCCCGACTGAAGTGGAATTTTGATTGAAGTAAGAAGCAGATGATAAGGAAAGAGGAACCAATAATTACATGTAGTCCCTGGAAGCCCATTGCTATAAAGAAAATTCAGCCTATAGTCCCAAGAGAGACGAAAGTTTTAAAATGAATTGGACTGCATTTTTTAATTCCTGAAAATGAGTCACAACCTTTTTGTGGCAGTGTGCCCCGGGCTTCTAGCTATCCTCTCCCTGCCCAGCTGCCTTGAGATCTGGGCCAATAGTTTCAACATCCAGGCTGGGAACGCCAAGGCCCGTCAGAGCGAGGCTGTGGAAGCCTTTGCATAAGTGGAGGGGAGGATCTGAGGGAGAATGGGACAAGAGAAGTTGGAAGGAAGATGTTATGGCAGGAGAACAAGAAGAAATCCCTGTCCCCCAAATTGGAGAGAGGGGCGATTGGGACTCCGGACTGGCGGGAGGCATGGATCCCTGAGTGCTTGGCGTGGAGGCAGAGGACCCGCAGAGCCACCCCTGTCCTCCCTGCCTTATCCAGCGTCCCCGCTCCCACACCCCCAGCAGCTCCCCCAACGCAACTTTTACTTCATTGCTCCTGGTTTTCTCACCACTCGAGCCCCTGCTTTCCTCCTTCACTCCCAAACACACACACGTTCCCTCTGCACTGGTGTTTGGAACACCGGCCACCCCCCACACCCTACCTTGTGCCAGCAGGAGATATTTGTCCTTCTGCCATCTCTAGGATGTACAGGCCTGAGGTGACTGCTTCCTTAGAGTCTCTGGGCAAACTCTCTGAGGAGCAGAAACCAGTCCAGTCCCCCTGGGTGTGGAGAGGCCGGTCTAGCAGAACATCCGCCCACCATGCAAACCCGGTGGGGCCACCTGTCAACTGTCACGTGTGAGTGATTCTAGGACAGGGCTCCTTGTCAGGAACTGGATCCAGTTCATTACTGGATTCATCATCAGTAAACGGACCAAGACCAGGCTCAAGTCCCAGCCACGAAATTCTAGAAAGGATTTAATGTAATTTTAGCAGTTGTTGGAGACCAGCATGTAATGGCACACACGTTTTCCTTAATAGGTAGGTGGGGGGCCCCACCTTTTTTCAGGGTTTAGGCCTCTGCAGGTCCTGGCCTGACTGTGACAGTGGCCTTACCTCGTGTCTGGTGGGTGCTGGCGCCCTCTGTTGCCTGGTTTCTGTGTGAACACTGCGTTATGGTCCTGCTCTCTCGAGGCCTGGAGCTCCTGCCCGCTGAGCTCCTGTTCCCACTGTGTGTCACTCAACCTCGCTGTTTTCTTCTTGCAACTCCATTCCCTCTGGAACTGGAAGACCAGCTCTTCTCCTGAGTCTTCCTTAAAAGACACCCTTCCCACTTCCTTACAAAGCCCCCGCCAAAGTGACACCAGCTACTTGTGAATGTAGCCAACTTTACTGAAGGTTTAGAGGTTGTGTGGTAAGGTTGTGAAGAATTTTTTTTTAAAAAATCACCTATTTGCAGGACCTCTTTCCTATCTCTTCTTTGGACTAGAAATAAAATATCTGTGATTTGACCACACTGTCGTCTAGTACCCAACCCTGGTTCTAGGCCACCGTCCTCCTGGCCAGGGTGATTGCAGTCCTCCCCTACTTGGTCCACTGTGCCTGTCCCCACCTCCCAAATGGCTCCTGACAACAGAGCAGCTGGAGTGATCTTTCAGAACCTCACCACTCACATCCTTCCTCTGCTCCAAAGCCTCCAAAAGTGCCCCTTTTCTCTCAGTAAAACCAAGTCACTACAGATGCCTAGAGTCCTGTGCAGTCTGGCCAGCTGTCCTCTAATCTAACCCCTTGCTTGCTCAGTTCCTACCCCCACCCTCAGCCTCCTTGCTGGTCTTCAGAGCCCTGCAGATATCTCAGTGCCTCAGGACTTTGCATTGCCCTCTGCTCAGCATGGACTGCCCTTCAGGCATCTGCCCAGCCCACTCCCACACCTGCTCCCAGGTGGCACTCCCTTCCACGCCTGGTTCTCCTTGCCCCTCCCATTTGGAATCCTTGTATTCATTTCTTTCATTCTTTCTTTTTTTTAAAAATTGTGGTATAATTCATGTAACATAAAATTTTTCATCTTAACATTGTTAAATGTGAAGTCCCCTATTTCATAATACGAGACCTCTCGTGCCCGGGCCATCCTAGACCTTCTTCACCTGAACTTGTTCCCCTAAAGCAATGACCACTCTAAAACATACCTTAGTAAGCCAGGCCTGGTGGCTCATGCCTGTAATCTCAGCACTTTGGGAGGCCAAGGTGGGTGGATCACCTCAGGTGAGATGGAGCCACTGCATTCCAGCCTGGGCGACAGAGTGAGACTCTGTCCCAATAAACAAACAGTCAAACAAACCTTGTTAACTTTTCATTGTGGCTGCAACAATTTACTGCAAACTTAGTGGCTTAAAACAACACACATTCATTCCTTTACCATTCTGGAGCTCAGAAGTCTGAACAGTCTCACGGGGCTAACATCACTGTGCTGTCAGGGCTGTGTTCCTTCGGGAGGCTCTTGGGGAGAACCTTTCTCCTCTTCACCTTTTCCAGCTGCTCCAACTGCCCATATCCATGGCTCAGGGCCCCATTTCCTCATCTTCAAAGGCAGCTCCACCAGGCTGAGTCCTGGTTCACATGAGAACTCTACCCCTCCCTGGCTGGTTCTCCCAGGGCAGCTGATCGGCCACCTTAACTCCGTCTGCAGCTTTCACTGCCCTTTCCGTGTACCCAACACAGAGGTTCCAGGGACTGGATCTGCCATCCTGGGGGTTGGAGAGGGAATTATTCTGCCCAACACACATACCATATAATTTACGTATCTATCCATTTAAAGTTTCTATCTCTTACTAGAATGCCATTTCTATGAAGACACAAACCTCATACAAAGCACAGAAAACAGCTCTCCGGGGCGAAGGGGCTCAGACGGGCCCCCTGGCTCAGGAAATGAGGAGAGGTGTCAGGGCAACCTCCTTGGGTCTCCAGCCTTCACAGCCGGGGCCTCCCAGGCAGGTTCCAGCTGTCGCAGCAGCAAAAGAGATGTGGTGGGCAGCATCAGGCATTGGCGAGATTCCTGATACAGCTCAGTAGAAAAGAAACTTCCTAAACTGAGCTCATCTCAAGGAAGCTAGAGATATAGGCCACTTTACCCAATGGGTACATGAAATACAAATACAAATCCTTTTGCAGGTTGTGCAGGTTACAAGGGGCCCACTTCTATGCCTAGGTCCCCTGCCCTATCCTGCTCTGACTTGCCAGGGTGGGGCGCTCATTGGCCTCCAGACTCCACCCACTTTTCTGGCCACACCCAGTTTCCACCTCCAAGTCACACCCCAGACTGCTTCTTCTTTTGCTGTTGTTTTCTCAGCCCAGCAGAAATTCTAACATTCGCCAGGCTTGCCCCTGCTCAGGGCACCGGAGAAGGAGCCTCTGAGGAAAATCTTGGCACAAGGAGAAGATCTCCCACATGGATTTCCAGCACCCTCTGCTTTCTGGGAATTCCTGAATTTCTTTGGCTATTGTCACAGGAGCTCTGCCACGCAGTTCCCCTGGCTGAGGTGGCCCCTGGCACCTCAGAGAGCTTTACTCTTCCAGGAAGCCCCTGCCCAGAAAGAAGATAGCAAATATTTTCTTATTGTTTGTTGCCTACGATGCCTTGGATGTTGTGTTGATTGTACCATTTTGATCCCAAGAAAGCAGACCTGGCAAAGAGTTAGGAATGCAGGTGGTTTCTGGCAAATATGTAGGGCCTGTGAGGTAGGAAAGTGGAGGAAGCAAGATCACGTAGGTTCTCTGTGAGAGAGGCCCCGGGCCCAGCAGGATGGAACATCGCTGGCTGACAAGGGCCATTCTCCCCTGTCCTCATCTCTGCCTGGGCTCCAGCTCAGTCCTGCCTGACAGAGGCCATGGAGCGGAGCACTGGGCTGCTGGCCAGTGCCCTGGTCTTTGCATAGACCAGTCTCCAGGTGAGGTCACAGTGGGAGAGCAGTGGGCCTGGGAGGTGCAGGGTTAGTGCAGGGCAGGGCTCCCTTGAATCTGCAGGTGTGGGGCCACCAGGCTGGACCTAGCTGTATGCTCAGCACAGGAGGTTGCAGTACTGCCTGCCCTCAACCTCCTTTTCCTATTTCTGCTTCTAGAGGGCACTGGGGACTGGGGTCAGGTTGGGGGTCTTGCCATCCCCTCCTGATCTTCTCCACTCCCTGTCCACAGCTCCTGATTTCCCTGCCTGGGCTGCGCTCACCAGAAGTCTCCCTGCCTAAAATCCAGTAGGAACAGGCAGCCTAGCCTGTCCCCAGGGGTTTCTGTAGCACTTGCAGGAGCCAATAAGGCTTCAGGTAGGAAGGCGTGAGTCACACACAGAGGCCTAACAGATGTTTCTGGAAACGCATCCTGTGGCAGCCAAAGAGGCCAGACTTCTCAGTGTGTTCCCAAACAGAGCCAAGCACAGGGCTCATGGGCTGGAGGAGCCAGATCAGCTGCTCATTAGTGTGCACTTGATAAGTCTTTGTACCGCACGAGAGGAAAAATGATTTTTTCGCAACTCTTCTGAGTTCTTAGCTGTAACAAAAGACAAATCAACAAGAGAAAAACAAACAGAAGTTTATTAACATCTCTCTCTCTCTCTGTATCTCTCTATCATCTCCTGTATATACACAGGAAACACCTGGAGAAAATGACTAATCCTTAAAGTGCTGCCTTAGAACTCCAGCATCTTCAACAGAAAACAATAAATGTCTGGAGAAGTGGCAGATCGTGAGAAGGCCAATCTGTAGCATCAGAGAAGCTTGTTGTGCCTCTGCTGCTGTCCCTAGCCCAACAAGAGTCTAAAATTGTCTTTGGTGATCTATCTTTGTCCTCTCTCATAGAGAGGGGAGGATACAATCAAAAGTGGCTCAATAATAAATGGAAAATAAGTGGAAAAGAAAGATGTTCATTTCATCCAGGTTCTCGAATTCGTTGACATACAGTTGTACACAGTATCCCTTATAGTCCTTTTTGCTTCTGTAAGGTTGGTGGTGATGTTTCTTCTTTTGTTTCTGGCATTAGTCATTTGAGTTTTCCCCTCCGCTGTTTCCTAGTCACTCAAGCTTAAGGTTTTCCAATTTGGTTGATCAAAGGCAAGTTAGTTACTTCCTAGATACAACGCGGGTACAGGCATTGGATAAATACAGCCATTCCAACTGGGAGAAATTGACCAAACGAAAGGGCTAAAGGCCTCATGCAAATCCAAAATCCAGCAGGGGCGCCCGGGGCTGCTGCAGTGACAAGACACTGGTTCTAGATATTTACCCAACTGTGTTGTTGTAGGGCGGATATTATAGGTGATTGCTGATTTCAACCACAGATGACTTTTGGGGAAAGTTCGCACCTGGAGGTTTCAGTTTCCACCCTGCCGCATCCTCTCTGGGTTCTGTGCTCTACTCTCAGCCTAAGTCATTGCCAACAAGTGACACAAGTGACATGAGGGTACAGCCTCCCTCCCGGCTGCTTTCACAGGTTGGCCTCATAGAGACACGAGGTCTCACAGCTCAGGATATTCAAGACCAGAGCTGATTTTTTTCTCACGGGGTCAGACCACCTCACTTTACAGGCCAGGATGTCTTGTGAGAGAGAAGTTGATGGACACATCCATGGATCTTGGTAGTTCAGCTTCGATGGATGGAAGTTCCTCCTCTTTGACGCAGACAACAGAAAGTGGACAGCGGTTCATGCTGGAGCCAGGCAGATGAAAGAGAAGTGGGAGAAGGACAGGGATGTGACCATATTCTTCCAGAAGATTTCACTGGGAGGCTGCAAGAGATGGCTAGAGGAATTCTTGGTGCATAGGGAGAAAAGGCTGGAGCCGGCAGGTAACTGAGAAGAGCTGTCTTGATTTGAGATCTAATTACCCGAGTGTGAGTGTGAGTGTGTCATTAGTGTGTGTGAATGTGTGTGAGTGTGTGTAGAGGGAGGGGAAACTGGCACAGGCTCCCTGAAGGACAGGGTGACAGGACTCATCAAGAGTGAAAAATACCCAAGTCTGAATGAAGAATATGTATTCATATTTGTTTGAAATGGCATAAAGACTCCCTGGAAAAATGAGAAGAATCCAATCAAGTCTAGTCTGGGGCATGTGGCCAACGAGAGTGGAGGCAGGCAGGGGCTGGGGAGCCTTTCATGGTTTCCATCCTGAAAAAGGTGAAAATGTGGAGGTGAAGGAGTAAGAAAGAGTGGGGCCGGGAGCCCCGGGGACGGTCACCGGGTGGGCTCGCCTGATCTGTTGGGGGCCACGAGGGTCCGGGGATGCGGAACCCGGGCAAGGGCGCATGGGGCTGCTGCAGTGACGAGGCACTGGTTCTAGATATTTACCCAACTGTGCTGTCATAGGGAGGATATTACGGGTGATTGCTGATTTCAACCACATATGACTTTCCGGGAATGTTATCTCCTGGGGGTTTCAATTTCCACCCCGCTGCCTCCTTTCCGGGTTCTGCTCCAAGGGCACCTGCTGCACCTGAGCTCCCGACCCGAGCCCTGCCGAGTGGAGACCCCGGAGTGCGTTCCCCGCTGCCGGTCAATGCCCCCGGGGCCTCCGGGTCCACAGCCTCCGGACAAAACGACCATTGGAAGACCTGGGAGGACTCACCGGTCATGGCAAGGGAAAGGCGCATTTCCAGGAGGAGCCAGGAATTGCGGGGCCTGGAGGGGTGAGAAGCACGAGGTTCCTCCCTCATCCTCAAGGGAACTTTGCCACCGGCTCAGTGTGGAGACGTCACCGTCCCGCTCGGATCCGTGGGGCTCTGACAGTGTGGCCCCTGCGAGGACCCCCATCCTCCTTGCCCTGGAGCTGCTGTGGGAGGGCGCCCAGGACGCACTAGGTCCTGAGTGTTCAGGGTCCGGCAGGAGCTTCCCGTTGTCGCCTCCCCGACCCCGCTGCTCGCGGTACAGGGCTGCTGGTTTCCCCGTTGTGCTGGGGGCCCCCGAGCATGGACGTCGTAGGGCAGAGAAAACCTTGGGCTGGATGGAACAGAAGGCGACTCTAGGTCTCCTGCTCTCTGTCCTGTAAGGAACGCAGGCCCCACCCCCTCCACCCTCACCGTGTTTTGAGTCATCCATTCCAGCGGGGTGAGGCGTCCCCTTCTGGATGCCATTGGCATTTCCCTGAGGACTGTGGACACTGAAAACCTTTTTCTGGGTTCACTGCTATTTGCATTCTTCTTCTGATGCCAGTGGGCAAGGGGATATCCCCAAACGCTGATGGGACCTCGACTCCAGCCAGTGTCCAGACTCTTGACACTGCCGGGGAAATGAATTCAAGGACCAGTAGGAAATAGAGAAAGGACGGAGATTTATTGTAAAAGGAAAAGTACACACTCAAGTAAAGGGAGTGCGGGAGGACTCGAGACAGGCAGGTGCAAGGGGGTTTGGGGCTGCCACCTTTATGGGTTTCTTTAACCTAGGAGTGGAATATTCATGAAAATTCCTGGGAGAAGGTGGCGAGATTTCTCAGAACTGTGGTGTCCGCATTTTTACACCAATTATGAGTGTTCTCAGAAACGCTAGCGGGCTGGCTGGTGTGTGTTTAGTATGTTAATCAGCATATAATGAGGTGCTAGGTGAAACCTAGGTCACATTCAGGGCCATGATGGGTCCACTCATTCTTCACAGCTTGGTCCACACGCTGTTTTTCAGCGTCTTATCAGCCCAGAGCCTCTGCAGATATTTCAACAGATTCCTTTTGCTAGTCACCTGAAACAGCTGCCTAAAATTTTCTATTCATGCCAGGCGCGGTGGCTCACGCCTGTAATCCCAGCACTTTGGGAGGCTGAGGTGGGTGGATCACGAGGTCAGAAGATCGGGACCATCCTGGATAACACAGGTGAAACCCCATCTCTACTAAAAACACAAAAAAAGAGTCGGGCGTGGTGGCGGGCGCCTGTAGTCCCAGCTACTCGGGAGGCTGAGGCAGGAGAATGGCGTGAACCTGGGAGGCAGAACTTGCAGTGAGTGGAGACCGCACCACTGCACTCCAACCTGGGGAACAGAGCAAGACTACGCCTCAAAAAAAAAAAAAAAAAAAAAAAAAAACCAAAAAACCAAAAACAACAAAAAAATTTTCTATTCATTTGCGACCACCGTGCAGCTTACCTGTCTCACTTTGGAGAAATGTCTATTCAAATTCCTTGCATATATTTAAATTGGGCTATTTTCACTTTAAAATATTGAGTTGCAAGAGTTCTTTCTACATTCAGGATACCAGTTCCTTACCAGATATATGATTTTCAGACATTTTCTCCCATTCTGTAAGTTTTTTTTAACTTTCAAAATGTAGTCCTTTTTGAAGCACAAAAGTTTTATATTTGCATGAAATGAAATTCAACTACCTTTTATTTTGCCATTTGTGCTATTGGCATATGGTACTTAAGAAGCCTTTTCCACCACGCGCCGTGACTCACACCTGTAATCCCAACACTTAGGGAGGCTGAGGTGGGCAGATCACCTAAGGTCGGAAGTTTGAGACCAGCCTGACCAACATGGAGAAACCATGTTGGTCTCTACTAAAAATACAAAATTAGCTGAGCATGGTGGCTCATGCTTGTAATCCCAGCTACTGGGGAGGCTGAGGCATGAGAATTGCTTGAACCCAGGAGCCGGAGGTTGTGGTGAGCCAAGATCGTGCCATTGCACTCTAGCCTGGGCAACAAGAGGAAAAATCTGTATTAAGAAAAAAAAAAAAAGAAGAAGTCTTTGCCAAATCCAGGGGCACAAAAATTCACTGCTCTTTTTCCTTCTGAGACTCTCATAGTTTCATGTCTTAGGTGGACATCTGCCAGTCTTCCAGAGCTAGTTTTTGTGTGTGCTGTAAGGAAGGGGTCCGCCTCATTCTTCTGCATGTGGCATTCAGTTGTCCCAACACCATTCACTGTAGTGTAGGATGCACCTGCACAACCTCCTGTCCCTCTCTGCTGTACCTGGAGTGAGAAGTGCATCAGAAGTGCTCCCAGGGTTTCTCCCAATGAAATCCCCTCATGTGAATCCCATGTAGGCACCTGCTTCTCAGAGGACCTGGATTAAGGAGTGGATTCATCACAGGAAATGATATTTCATGAGATGGAACATTCTGGGAATACTGACACTCAGCAGACCTCTTACTAAATCAAAAGTAAGAAATTGCATGATTTGGTCATTTGGGTCCCACAAGTCTTCTGTCAACTTAGCCTTTTGGTGTTTAATTTTTTGAAATTATTTCTTATGTTGCTGTTGTTGTTGTTATTGTTGTTTTCCTTGAGACAGGCTCTCACTCTGTCACCCAGTCTGGAGTGCAGTGGCACCACCATGACTCACTGCAACCTCAAACTCCCAGACTCAAGTAATCCTCCCGTCTTAGCCTCCTGAGAAGCTGGGACTACAGTCACGTGCTACTGCACTTGGTCAATTTTTAAAATTTTCTGTAGAGACAGGGTCTCACCCTGTTGCCATGGCTGATCTTCAACTCCTAGTCTTAAACAATCCTCCAGCACTGGCCTCCCAAAGTTCTGGAATTACAGGCATGAGTCACCACTCCTGGCCCAAAAAGTTTTTGCTTTTTACTTTTCACATGTTGTATGACATTATGTAGATTTAGAAAATACTGAATAAATAATTTGGGCAATGCTAAACAATAAAATGTTTTCTTCAGCCACAGCTTCCTAAAAATAGAAGTGGCATTAAAATGTTGTGCATTTGTCAAATCTCAAAGAAGTTTCAGATCTTTAGGGTGATTCTGACCTCTTATTTTGGTTGACACAATAATCCATAAAAACAAGTAAAGCGTGCACTCTGATCTGGAAGGGGTAGGGAGGTGAAAGTTTTGATAAGCCAAAGTGACAGTCTCTTTTGTAGACATGATCCTGCCTAAATTTCTCATGCCCCACAAAAGAGGGTCCTGAACTCC
This sequence comes from Rhinopithecus roxellana, assembly GCF_007565055.1. Lineage (NCBI taxonomy): Eukaryota > Metazoa > Chordata > Mammalia > Primates > Cercopithecidae > Rhinopithecus > Rhinopithecus roxellana. The sequence continues at coordinate 178,493,973 of NC_044552.1, read as the reverse complement.
CCGCTTCTCCAGAGCTCCATGCAGTCATTGAAGCACTCTCTGGCTGTCTCTGCAAGTGGCTGAATAGTCCTGCTGGTCTCTGTGGGGCTGCGGAGGCTCCAAGTCCCCTAGGCCCGGGGGCTGTCATGCTCACCAGGTCCCACCAAGGGTGCATCCCACCGTGGGAGGTGGAGGAGACCAGATGTAGCTGCTCCTGCCCCTACCCCTCTCCTGACTGGCCAATCTTAACAGGAGGAAGGAGTAGGGATGAGTGGAGCCATGGAGGTTGGCGCTGGAAAGAACAGAAATGAAGACCTTTGTCCAATCCCTTAAATGATGGGGATCCCTTTCTGAGTTCTAGCAGCCGTAGGGTAGTCTGATGTTTGCATTCCTTTTGTGTGTCTTAAACCCTATTGTAAGGCAGCCACTGTGCTAGGTGCTGGGTTTACATGTGGGTGACAGATGTGTCCAGTCCTTCAGGAACTTAGAATCCAGGGACAAAAACAAACACCCACGTGGCTGCTGCTGCTGATGTGATGTCCTTGAGGTGGTTGAGGCTGAGAGGGCAGAAGAGGGGGTGACTCATTCTGCCTGGGGAGTTGTATGGAGGCTTCTTGGGAGGTGGCATTTCAGACAATTCTTGTAGGAATAGGAAGAATACAGCGTGGCCAGGTGGGAGGAGAAGACAGGGCACCCAGCAGAGGGACAATCATGAGGAGGAGGACTGGGGGTCCAAATATCACAGAAGTTTGGGGAGCTGTGAGAAGTCTGCCATAATGAACCCTCAGTTATTGGGGTAGACTCTTTCCACAGGGAGTAGGGAATGTCAGAAGGGAGGATAGGTTAGGGGGATGAGCAGGAAACTCCCTGGAGTCCCTGTCTCCCTCCACAGCAAATCAACCAGTAAATCAATTCACCGTTCATACATATACATATAGCATATGCTACCACACACAGACACATGCACACACACACAAGCATACATATGCTAACATATATACACAAACACACACACACCTACAGACACATGCACACACACTCACACAAGCACACAGGCACACACATGCTAACACATATATGCAAACACACACACACCTACAGACACATGCACACACACAAACACAGGCACACACACGCACAGGACAAACTGGGTGACAAGGAGCTTGGCACAAACTCACTGTGAGAAAACACTCTGGGATTACTGAAATATTTGAAGGATGAGCCTTGGAGTGACTTTCAGCAAAGATGATAGCCGCCTTTTTCTGCTGCTCAGGCCATATCCGAGGGTTCCGCCTCCTGCGGGAATGCTCACCCCCATGAAGTCAGGATTCACGTGTCACCTTTTTTAGAGACCTTCCTGCTCAGGCTACTGAGGACCTGGGGGCTCCTTTCTCGCTCTTCCTCCCCACAACCTTGTTCCCCACCCCCTGAATCATCTGTCACCTTCCTACATCCGATGCAATGCACCTGCTCATTATGTTCACCTGTTGTTCCCACTGGAGCAAGGATTTTGTCTGTTTTCTTCAGAGAAGCATCTGCAGCAGTCCATTGTTGGTGCTGAGGCTGTACTTGCCATGTGAGTGAATAAACGAGAGGCAGTGATTGAGGCAGGGGCCTCTTTCTTGTTCATTTGTTCACTACACTTTAGACGGTAACTTAGGACATGGTGGGACCAGTGTTTTCTGGGCACAATAACTCAGAATATACTGTGAAGACAAGAAGTAGAAAGAAATGTTAGGTGGAAGAATATGAATTTTCAAGAATATGAATTCCCAACTGGGAAGAGTGAGAAGAAAAAATCAGGAAAGGGGCAAGGTTGGCTTGATCGTAGCTAACATGGTGGAGAAACGCAGCTTTCTGTGATAGAGGGCCTGAGCTGTCAGATTCCTCTGCAATGCAGAGACCACCCCCACAACCTGTGCTGTGTCCTCCTCTCTCCCGAGGCAGAATGTAGCTCTTGTGCCTTCAGTGCCAAGGAAGCCACAGTCCCAGGCCAGAAAAAGGGCTGAGGTGGACAGTGGGAAAGGAGGGGGTGGGTGCAGAAGGGGACGTCTGGCAGCAATGATTTCCTGAGGGTAAAGAAAAAATGTCACTTGAGTATGGGAAAAAAAGAAGGATATAAAGAACAAGGTGGAAATCATCTGAAATTCCATTATGCACAGCTTAATGTTAGGGTTTAAGTACAATCATATGTAATTTTTATAAAATTGTGATCATATACCTTAGAATTATTTTAAATGACTTAAAATCATTTTAAATATTTAAATTATTTTAAATCATTTTAAACGAGAATTTATTGTTTAGAGCAGGGTTAGAGTTCATAGTGCAGAGTTCTCTCTTGCCCCTGTCAGTTAAACCCACTTTTTTTGGGCCTCGTGTCATTTTTTAAATTTATTCATTTTTATTTATTTTATTATTCTTGGATACATGTGCAGAACGTGCAGGTTTGTTACGTAGGTATACATGTGCCATGGTGGTTTGCTGCATCTATCAATCTGTCATCTAGGTTTTAAGCCCCACGTGCGTTAGGTATTTGTCCTAATGATCTCCCTCCTCTTACCCCCTACTCACCCCCTGACAGGCCCCAGTGTGTGATTTTCTCCTCCTTGTGCCCATGTGTTCTCACTGGTCAACTCTCACTTATGAGTGATAACATTCAGTATTTGGTTTTCTGTTCCTGTGTTAGTTTGCTGAGAATGATGGTTTCAAGCTTCATCCATGTCCCTGCATAGGACATGAACTCATTCTCTTTATGGCTGCGTAGTATTTCATGGTGAATATGTGCCACATTTTCTTTATCCAGTCTATCATTGATGGGCATTTGTGTTGGTTCCAAGTCTTTGCTATTGTAAATAGTGCTGCAATAAATATACGTGTTCATGTGTCTTTATAATAGAATGATTTATAATCCTTTGTGTATATACCCAGTAATGAAATTGCTGGGTGAAATGGTATGACTGGTTCTAGATCCTTGAGGAATCGCCACACTGTCTTCCACAATGGTTGAACTAATTTACACTCCCACCCACAATGTAAAAGCGTTCCTATTTCTCCACATCCTCATCAGAATATTTATTCATTTTTAATTTCAATTTTCATTATAGATTAAGGAGTACATATGCAGGTTTGTTACGTGGGTCAATTGTGGGAGGCTGCAGCTTGGGGTCTCAATGATCCCAAACAGTGAGCATTGTAACCAGTGGTTGGTTCTCCAGGCCATGTGCCCCTCCTCACTCCCCTGTCTAGTGATCTCCAGTGTCTGTGGTTGCCATCTTTACATTTTGTGTATTCAATATTTAGCTCCCACTTATAAACAGGAACCTGCGGTATGCATTTGCCTGCTCTTGTGTTAGGTCATCTAGGATAATGGTCTCCAGCTCCATCCATGTTGCTGAAAAGGATGTGATTTTGTTGTCTTTCGTGGCTGCATAGATTTCCATAACACATACGTACCACGTTTTCTTCACTACATTTACTGTTGCTGGGCAATTAGATTGATTCCGTGTCCTTGCTAGTGAGAATAGCACTGCAATGAACAATATGGGTCTATTTGATTGAATAGATTATTTTATTTAGGTATATCACCAGCAGTGGAACTGCAGGGTCACATAGTTCTACTTTAAGTTCTTTGAGAAATCCCCGAACTTCTTTCCATAGTGGCTGAAAGAGTTTGCTTTCCCAGCAACCATGACCTAAGCGTTTCCTTTTCTCTTCAGCTTCACAAACATCTGTGGTTTTCTGACTTTTTAAGAACTGGCATTTTGACTGGTATGAGATGGTAGCTCACTGTGGTTTTGATTTGCATTTCTCTGGTAATTACTCAGATTGAGCATTTTTTCATGTTGTCAGTCACTTGTAGGTCTTCTTTTGAAAAGTGTCTGTTCACGGTTTTTTTCTTATTTTTTAATTGGATTTTTGTCCTTGCTTGTTGAATTGTTTGAGTTGCTTGTAGATTCTGCATATTAGATGTTTGTCAGATACATATTTTGCAGATATATCTCCCATTTTATAGGCTGTTCACTGTGTTGCTAGTTTCTTTGGCTGTGCAGAAGCTCAGCACAGCAAAAGTTTAATGAGGACCCATCTGTCAATTTTTTATTTTGGTTACAGTTGGTTTTGATGTCTTCATCATGAAATTTTTGCCAGGCGCTATGTCCAGAATTGTATTTCCTAGGTTATCTTCCAGGATTATTATAGTTTTAGTACTTACATTTAAATCTTTAATTCACATCAAGTTATTTTACATATATAGTGAAAGGCAAGGGTTCAGTTTCTTTCTTCTGCACATGGCTAGCCAGTTATTCCAGCATCATTTGTTCAACAGAAAGTCTTTCCCCATTGCTTATTTTCATTGATTTTGTTGAAGATTAGATGGCTATAGGTGTGAAGGTTTCTCTCTGAGCTCTCAGTTCTGTTCCACTGATCTAAGTGTCTATTTTTGTACCAGTACCATGCTGTTTTGATTACTGTAGCCTTATATTATAGTTTGAAATCCGTCAATGTAATGCTTCTGGCTTTGTTCTTTTTGCTTATGGTTGTTTTGGCTATTTGAGCTCTGTTTAAATTCCAAATAATTTTTAGATTAGATTTTTCTAATTCTGTGAAAAATGACATTGGTATTTTGATAGGGATAGCATTGCATCTATAAGTTGCTTTTGGAAGTATGGCCATTTTACCTATATTGATTCTACCAATCCATGAGCATAAAATATTTTTTCCATTTATTTGTGCTGTCTCTGATTTTTTTCAGCAGTTTTGTAGTTTTCTTGGAAAGATTTTTCATCTCTTTGGTTATATGAACTACTAGGCATTTCATTTTTTTTTGTGGCTGTTGTAAATGCGATTGTGTTCATGCTTTCATTCTCGGCTGGAATGTTATTGGTGTATAAGAATGGTCCTGATTGTGTACCTTGATTTTGTATCCTGAAACTTTACTGAATTGATGTATCAGTTCCAGGAGCCTTTTGACAGGGTCTTTAGGGTTTACTATGTATGGAATCACATCACTGGCAAAGAGAGATGTTTGACTTTTTCTTTTCCTGTTTGAAAGTCCTTTCTTTCCTTCACTTGCCGATTGCTCTGGCTAGAATCTTTTTGTCCCCAGTACACTCTGCTCTCAATCAAATAGGGTGAAGAGCAGTTTCCTGTTCTGTGATCAACAAGTTTATTAAAAGATTCTATGCAGATGAAGCTCTATACCTGTTGCAAGCCAAGGTTTCTCCTCTTTGGAAAGACTCTCTGGGCACCCAGGCGAGTACACATATTTCCAAATTCTGCCCAGCCTGGAGGTCTCCAACCGCGGTACCACCACCTTCAGGTCTCTGGGGGTTACAGCATCCACTGCAGCTCCCCTTCTGCACCTGGGGTTTTTCTTTCTGAGCCCATTCACTCTCACAGCTCTCTCATTCATTCAGTCATTCTCTCCACCTCCAACCACCACTTAAATCATGTCAGGCTCACCTGGTGATACAGAGAAGAATCATCATCTGTGGGTCTGAAAAAGACTCTGGATTCCTGGTAAGTGGGTCCTGGATCCCCCTGGTTGCTGCAGAAAGTGGTGAGGACCCTTCATGGATAGGGAGGTGAGTGAGGTTTGTGTGGGTAAAAGTGCCAGGCTGAGATGGGGAACTAAAGGATGTGACTTGGGTGGTGGCAGTGAATGGTGGGGAGAGGGGTGAAAAATGTCTGGTGAGCCCCTGGGTGCAGGTGAGTGTCTGCCGCAAAGTACAGGGGAAAGATCAAGGGCAGGGAACCCTGGGGGTGCTAGAGGGCTTGTTTGGTAGAGAGTGTGTGAGAGCAGACTGTGTGGTTGTTAGCGGTGTCTGTGGTCACATCTTTGCTGGATCTCCTTCCCTACTTTTTCTCTCTCTTTATTTTTACCTCTTCAAAAAGACACCAGGTTTGTGAAGGGGCCACGGCCTGGACTCAGAGCTCCAGCTCTCCTCAGGGTGGGCCTGGCATTTGCTGACTTCAGGATGGGCCACAGGGCTCATAACTGAAAAAGAAAATCTTCCCTGAGTCCTCAGCATGTGCAAGGATAGGGTTCCTGGTATGATTTACTCATTTCGTCATCTGTATTCATAGCATCTGTTATTTTCCACATGTGGACATCCATGCCCAGAAAGCTGAAGAACCTCACACAAGAATATTTAGCCACAATGTCAGCTAACTTCCATTATGAATGTGTGATCTCTAGATCATGGCCATTACAGTCACCTGTGGCCACTCCTATCCCCATCCTGGGCTGGCCTGCGTCTGGTGGCCAGGAGTCTGCAGCAGGGGTGAGGCAGGAGGGCCCAGGTGTGCACAGAGGCCTCTCCTCCTGTCACCTGGCTGTCCTGCCCAGGACTCTCCTGACAGCCTTCTGCCTTCTTCCTGTTTCCCCAGTCACTGGCCCAGGTCACCCAGCCTCAGGGGTGGTGCTACCAAAGCCTTCCCAGTGGCCTCCTCCCAGGACTAACCAGTCCCCAGACTTGTGCATGGGAGACTCTTGTCACACTCAGATCCCTGGACCCGCCAAGCTCTGCCCCTCCCAAGTCTGAGAACTGCCCACCCCCATATGCCTGTTGTCCTCCAGACCACGTGACTCCTCCTGGACAGAGGCTCTAGTGCATCAGGCCAGAACCTTCTAGGTTCCTGTGTCCCTGCTCAGTCACAGAGGTGGCTGCCATCCCATGTCCCTGTCCTCAAGCATAGACAGGTCCTGGGCTTGGTCCAGGCCTCCTCCCCTTTCCCACAGCATCAGGACCCTGGGGATTGAAGGTCACCAGGTGCAGGTTCTCCCCACACGAAGACTATGTGGTGTGGGAGGTCTGTGCCTATTTCTTTCATTTAATGGCAAAAGGGCTGAGTGACTGGGGGAAGAGTGGGACTCAGGCTCTACCAGTCTTCACTCCAGGCTAAGCCGTCTCTAGCCGGCTGGGGCCACTGGGCCCCTCACTTCCCTCCTACTTCTGCCCACAGTTCCAGATGCCTCCATGGTGACTGAGATGAGGATGTGCTGGGGATTCCTCAGTTGTGGGTGGGTGGAGTGACCACAGGGATGAGCTGCATGGAGAGGGGTTGAAGCTGAAGACTCAGGCCTGGGCGACCATCAATGGCTGTGCCCTAAAGTGAGCCCCAGACAAAAGGAGAACCCTCCCTCGGCTCCTGTGCCCATGGAAATCCACCCCTTCACAGATCTGAGTCTCATCTGGATTAGGACATATATTTAGAAAGTGATGAAGGAACTCTGGGCCTGAGCTGCTTCAGTCTTTAGAGGGGCCTGGGGGTTGCCTGCAGGGGACGAGGGGGCAGGAGAAGCTGCCTGAGGCTGAGAACAGAGGGTGAGAGGGAAACACCCGGAGGCCCTGGCTTTGCAGGAGGAGGAGGAGGAGCTATGCTGCATTTATGGAATTATTTGACTCTTCACATGAATTTCTAAAAAGTAAGTTTTCTTGAATTTTTGGATGTGCTTTTAAAATAGTATGAAAAATTATGAAATAAGCAAGAACCACAGTTGCTGCAGCACAGTCCAGAGAACTTCTCTTTCTGCCCACTTGAGAGTGAGCTGTCACCCTGGTGCCCCCTCCGTCTTTAATGACATCATCTGATGACCCATACTTCAGTGTTTTTCCTCCAAACCAGGACACTCTACTAATAACCACAATATGATCGTCAAAGCAGATTTCACATCCACACATGATACCATCTCATGCTCATGCTCCTCTCAAGGTTCACCAATTGTTTCCGTCATGTCTGTTACAGACAGAGATCTAAGAGATGAGGCATTTCCTATCTCCTCATTTTGCTGAAGATACAGGAGATGGTATTTTATTTGTACCATTTGTTGATCTGTACATTTTGGAACATACATGGAGAAATCTAGATTGATGTGGTTAATATTTTTATGTGTCACTCAGAAGTCATTAGTATATTTGTGACTTCCAAATCCTTCCAGCATTTTGGTCTCATTTTTGCTAGTTCAGAGTTTCTAGGTTGATGTAGACTAAAACAGAAATCTTTCACTAAACTTGCTAAGTCTGGAACTCCTGTTGGTCTAGAAATACACAGTAGGTGATGCGCAGGTGGCCAGCCAGAAGGGCAAGTTTGATTGAGGCCGTGCTTACGGGGGCTTTTTAGTATCATCTTCAACCTTCCGAAATGACACAAATGTTGGTTTAAGAGGTGGAGGAGAACCCAGACCACTTTTCCAGGCAATCCTTCCCTAGTCCCTCCAAGTCTCAGAGCCCCCTGCACTAATGGACCTATTTTTCCCTTGAGTCCCAACCCTGGTGCCTGCAGCTTGGTCCAATCTCCTTCCTCCTTTGTCACATCACAGAGTCAGCCCAGGCCCTGCACCTGACCAGGGGATGGAGTGGAGGGGCCTGCTCCCTCACTCAAGGCCCTCTCTACCCTCTGATGAGAGGGCCTAAAACATGGCAAAAGGTTGGGGAACTCATCCAAAGAGGGGGCTCTGTATTCCTGTGCCCTTGGCCTTGGGTGGGCCTGCAGGCAACATCCTTCCTTCTCCTTCCTCAGCCTCTCCTCACACTGGGAGCAGCACCCATAGCTCCGTAGGTGACCTTCCCTGTTCCACATTATTCATTGCTGGTCCAGTCCAGTGGTGCCCATGGAACTCCAGCAGCAGCTCAGCTCCCCTGTGTCTGAGTCCACTCTGCTCCAGACAGGGCAATCAGCTGGCTCAGGACCTTGAGTACATAGAAGGCAGGATGTCAGAGGAGCTGCCTCATGGCCCGGACTCGAACCCCATGGGTCCATGGGACTGACTTTTTAAAAAACCTTCTCATGAGCAGCCTCTACTCTTCACCTTCCACCATAATTGCTGAACTCAAGCCACTTTCTGTGGGAAGACAGCTGTGAATTTCCTCCTTTTGAGTTAGGTGTACCAAGGCTCTCCCAGCACCCCACCTCCTGGTACTAGACCCAGATCTCTCTTTTAGCCTCAGAGATGGAATCCCGATTCCCTTGTCACACCCATGTAAAGCTACCAAAAGGCACCTAATCCAACTAAGAGGACTGCCCATGCCCGGGCCTCAAATCTGAGGAGATGCCTCCTCAGCTCCTGCCACCCCAGGTCATCCTGCAAGGCAGAGGTTTTGTCCCCCTCTGATGTGGGGCAGCCCCTGGGACAGGTCCTGGGGTAGGAAGGGAGAAGGGGTGTCCCTGTCCTCAGGGAGCTCACACAGCTGCTGAGGGAAGCAAGGTGACAGCACAGCCCACCCTCCTGCAGTGGTGGAAGAGGAGGTCATGCCCCAGGGCAGGGGAAGGGAGGATCTCAGGGCTGTCATTGGAGGGGGTTTGGTTGGATTTCTAGAAACAGAGCAGAAGAAGGGAAAGGAAAAATGGTCCCAGGAGGAGGGAACACTAAGGATAAAATTCTGGAAACACCATGTTGCCCAGTTTCAAGGCTGGTGAGAAATCCACAGTGAGGGGAGCAGAAGCAAGGGCAGGGAGGAAAAGGAGTCAGGAGGGAGAAGGGAGAGGAGGATGGGAGAGAAGAGGCATGCCAGCTCCCCCAGGAGGAGCCCCCCAAGAGGGGGTTATGTTCACACTCACACACACACTCACACTCCCACACACATACATGCGCGTGCGCACACACACACACACACACACATACATGCACACACACACACACACATACATGCACACACACACACACACACACACCTGGCTGATTAGATCTGAACTCAAGACAGCTACCTTTGTTTTCTTCTCACTGATTTGCTTCAGCATTTTTACCCAGTGTATCAAGAATTCCTCAAGCCAAGTTTCAGTCTCCCATTGAAATCTTCTGGAAGAACACGGTCACATCCTTGTTCTTATCCCACTTCTCTTTCATCTTCTTGGCTCCAGGATAAAGCACTGTCCACTTTCTGTTGTTTGGGTCAAAGAGGAGGAACGTCTGTCCATTGAAGAGGAACTGCCAAGGTCCTCTGCTGTGTCCATGGGCTTCGTGCTCACAAGACATCCGGGCCTGCAGAATGAGGGGCTCTGCCCCATTGGAAAGAGATCAGCTCTGATCTTGACAAATCCTGAGCCCCACCCTGCTTCCTTTCCTGGCTCTTGGTCTTGCTCTCTCTGCTGCATCCTGCCCATGCTTCTCAGCCTCTTGGGTAACACAAACTTCTGGTTTATTTTTTACATGAAACCAATAAAATACTGCTAAGTTGCTATCCTGTCTGCTCCCTGCTGTCCTGGACAATTTTAACTTACCGCTGGGTATTCAATTCTCCACTCAAATGTCAGGCAGTTGCTCTTTGAGGAAATCCACCACGTCTCTTAGGGTTTCAGTCTGTTCTTCCCAGGCTTTTGTGACGTTGACTTTCTTCCCCAGAGAAGCAAAGGCTTTGGCCTTATGGTTAACACAGTCACAGTGAAGAAAAGGCCTTTTATCCACCTGGCCTTGAACTTCACACCACTGTAGTTCAGGTCTGAACTTAGGAGTGATGGTGAAGTCATAGCAAAGACAGTGTGTGTCTGTGGAAGAAAAACACAGGAGGGGGTTGGTGTGGGGGGAAGTGGAACCTGAGACCCCTCCTCTTCCTTATGGTGACTGCAAGAGAAGGACTCTGAGAGGCTGGGCTGGCAGCAAGATGTGACCCAGCCAGGACTGTCATGTCAACTAAAGACTAGAGCGTCTCCCTTATGTGAGTTCAAGACGAGGATGCTCCCTGCAGCCAAAAAAAAACACATGTCCCCCCAAAGACATACCCCACCTGGGCTCTGCCCACATCAGTCAGCACATGACCCTGTCATTGGAGGTGTCAGGCCTGCTGTGGCAGGAAAAGGCCTTGATGAGGATGACCTTCGGCAGCAGCCTCTATGGACTGCGGGAGGTGGGAGAAGGTGTGGGGGATGCCCTGGATGCTCCAACACAGTGGATGGGGTGAAGACAGAATCCAATTTGAATCAAAAAAGAGGTTATTGTCATAGTCACAGGATTTAACACTTTGGCAAAGCCCCTGGCCATCATGCCTACCTGCTATGAGGATGCATTCCTGGAACCCTGGAAAAGGAAAAGGGATGGTTCACAGGGCGAGAAGTGGAAAATCTAGAACTTCTTTTTTTTTTTTTTTTTTTTTGAGATGAAGTCTCACTCTGTAGCCCAGGCTGGAGTGCAGTGGCGTGATCTCGGCTGACTGCAAGCTCCGCCTCCTGGGTTCCCGCCATTCTTCTGCCTCAGCCTCCCGAGTAGCTGGGACTATAGGCGCCTGCTACCATACCCGGCTATTTTTTTTTTTTTTTTTTTAGTAGAGAGAGGGGTTTTCACCGTGTTAGCCAGGTTGGTCTCGATCTCCTGACCTTGTGATCCACCCGCCTTGGCCTCCCAAAGTGCTGGGATTACAGGCGTGAGCCACTGCACCTGGCCCCGAAGATCTAGAACTTCTAAGGCAGGGTGTAGAGGGAGGGATCAGAGGCTCAGAGAAGCACCCATGCCAGAGAGGTCTGAGTGTGAAAATCCAAAACAATGTCCATCCTCTGTGCTCATAGGAAGCCTGGAGGACTCCTGTTTACCTAGCATATAAAGAAGGCCCTGGAGAAGGCAGCAGACTGTCAAGAAGCCCAGGGATGCCTGTTGCTGAAAGCCGGGGTTGGGGGTAGGAAATACTCTTCCCTAAATGGCTCCCAGGAGTAATGATCTGAAATAACTGATCCTAGGTGGAGGCTGTCACCTGTCAGGAGCAGGGAAGGTGCAATGATGGAAATGATTAGAGAAGTCACAATGCCAGCTGGAGTCCTGAGCCACAGAGAGCTACACTCATGGCTCATAGAACAAGGGGGACCAAGAGGCAAAACAGATGGAGACTCACCCGGATCCTGCTGGACTTTAACCACAGTAAATAAAGACAAAACAGAGAGCTGGATCATTGGGAGGCAGAAAGTGGACATTTCATTAGAAAACTGTATTACTTTGCTGAGTTTCCAGCACTAAGCCACTTCTCAGACAGACCCAGGATCCATTACTAGAAGCAGAGTCCAGATTCCAATGAGGAAAGACCCTTCAACCTCACAACAAGTGCAAAGCTTCTTTTCCGACTTCCTCACATAAACGCATGGCCTGCAGAGCTTGCTGTGAGGGGCTGTATTGTGAATATAAGGGGCTTGCTGGCAACATAGTCCCTGTTGTCACTGATCAACTCTCTCCCTGTATCTTGATAGCAGCCACAGACAATCCATGCGTGATGAGTGTGGCTGGACCTGTCACTAGGGCCCTAGGACTCAGTACACATTAGATTCTAGAAGCATCTGTGGTCGAAAAACATTTTGTGTAGAGTCCATAACAATTCCTAACTGGAGAATCAACAAGCTCCCCTAGTGCCCAGAAGGAAGGCCATGCCACTGGCAGCAGGAAATACATCACACCCTTCAACAGTGGTTCTCCTTTTATCCTAGGCCCTGGCAGAGATGGGGCCTCCAGCCATGGGAAGGCAGTGACCACACAGCCTCAGAGCTGCCCATTACGGGGTGGGCTCCTCACCCTGTATGTCATTAGGAAGATAGGCCCAACAGTGAGAAGACACAGGTGCTTCTCCTGGGATGGGGAGGAGCAGGGCCACAGGGAACGGAGAATCTTCAGAAGCAGTTGGCCCCGATCCCCAGGACACCACATAGCTGCATCCCCTCACCCTCAGCTCACACCCGAGGCTTCAGGGGATGACCCTGATGGCCCTGGTGGACCATAGATGCCACTCAGCCGCAAAGGAGGGGAGAGTAGGCTCCAAACCATGGAACCCCCACTGCCATCACATCCACACCACCCAGAAGCCACAGGCAGGCTAGGACCTGCTTCTGACTTTTGGAATTGCAGCTGAGACCCCACCTGGAGATGTTACCCTAGGGGATGGGCCATCAACTGTTGTGTCACTGTGTGTATCCTCATCTGGGGTCAGCAACCTAGGACAGTGTCCTAATCTGGGCCCTCTTTTATTTTCAGGTTGTCCTGGCCTGCTGTTGCTCTACAAAGGGACAGGACTTGACACAGAGACAGAAAACCCATGCCCTGAAAAGACCAAAGTGCTTCCTGCCTTCCTTTCTAGAAAGGATTTTCCAACTCCTGCCTACCTTTCTATATGACGCTGGCTTCCCAATAGGAAGAATAGGCGAATCTAGGCTCCAAGGGCCAAAGTGGATGCCTCTACTCACCTGCGTTCTCAGGGTCATCCTGAGGGAAACGGCACTTTCCATCCCCCCTGAACGGGTTCTCTTGGGAGCTTGGGGTGTGTTTACTGGGATGTGTCCTCAACAAGGGGGAAAAGGTGCTGGCTGGTGGGGGAGGTGGTGAGAGTTGCTTCATGGATGGGGAGGTGAGGGAGGCCTGTGGGGTGACAGGGCTGGGCTGAGATAGAAGGTAAAAGTGTGTGACCTGTTTGGTGGCAGTGTGTTGTTGTCATTTATTATCGGATGAATGAAGGGGAACAAACGCAGAAATTAAGACAAAGACAAGAAGATATGTTTTGAAGAAGGGGTCGCGGGCTCCTTGCCTCTAGTGAACAAGGCCCCTTTTCTTTTACAGCCCTTCACCTTTATTAGGTAGAAAGAGCAGGGAGGGGGAGGTAACAGTTGGTCAGCTGTTTGATTTATCACAGGTATACAAAATTGTTTTCTTTGTACAACAGGCTTCAGATGTTTCTACTGATAATCACAAGGAACACTGCACTGCGGGGAGTGAGCACCCTCCGTAATCCTTCTGGCAGCAGATGCAGTTTGTCAGCTTTCCAACATTCTGCTTTTATGAGAACAGTTTTCCGTTACTCATATAGCCTCCAGTGGTATACTGAGTTGGTCACGACCCCCATTTTCTCTTGGGCCTGCAACATCTCCCCCTTTTTCTTTATACATTAATTGGATAAAGGTAATCACAGGTTGTGTAGCTCTCAATTGCCGTTTGGTGGTCCAGCTGATTTTGCAGACTATGAACAGAAAACAGAAACATAATAACATTAATCCAATAGTTATATATTTTAAAAAAAGACACTGAGGTGCTGTTTGAAGTAGGTCCAAGGGTTAAGGCTCTCCAAATCTTGCTGAAATTCTGCCCAAGTTTCTAAAGAGGGCTGAAACGCTTGAGTCTGCTTATTTAGGTTAAGGATTTTACTTTGTAAATCATTAATATCAAAAGTCACATTGGATGTTAAAGCTTCCTGTAAATGGGCTTTTACAAGGCTCCATGGATATTCACTTTGATTATATTTCAAATTGGTTACACAAATATGGGTATGGTTAAAACGACAATGCAGTTGCTGCTGTAACTGCAAACTTCATACTTGTTCTCTTAGCCACAGAACAGCGGTCTTTAACATTGCCACTTCTGTTTGTATCTCAGTGTTAATTTTATTTTGAAATAGCCATGCCTGGTCGGCTGTACGTGTCCAGTTTTCTACATATTGAGCTGTTTGAATGGAGATTGTGCCTTGCTACTGAAGACACCACAACAGAGGTTATTAATGTAACTAAGGAGACTATAGCAAAAATTATCACGCCCAAGGTTCTACGAGCATGATGAGTAAACTGAGTAAAAAGGAGTTTTATAAGACCTAAAGTGGGGGTGGCCGCTCAAGGCTCAGAAAAAATTACAGGAATTCATAAGCCAGGAATGTGACCTAGAATGATTAGGGTAGATATACTCTGTGTTTGTGTGGTGCTAGTATTAAGGCAATGATACAGTTGACAGGAATCACAAGTCAACTGGACATCATCCATCTGGAGTTGGTCCTCTTTTGCTACTAGGAAAACATAGGGATTAAAAACACAAATTGTAAACTGAGTGGTAATATTTTCTACAAGAGTAACATTAAAACTGCGTTTAGCTCTATTACTGTCACTGAATAATGTTTCAACCTAAATGCTGCCATCCATAAATGGGAGTGCTGCTTTCCAAATTGATTTCTGAATTGGACCTCTTTTTCCTTGATAATGCCATTGAGGTAAAGGTGGGCTAAAGCCTGTACCGTGCCAAGCAATTTGTGTGGCAGATTGGGATTGAATCCCAATGTGATGGGGCAAAGAGATGTCAGAGTTTTGCCACCGGTGCCAGCAAAGTTCATGTCATGAGGTTTGATGCTCATCTCTCCCAGCAAAATAACCACGGGGACCCCAGTCAATAATGTCTCCTATTGGCATGGACTGTTGTCTAGCTAGGGAGCCAAGACACTGGGTCCAAGGAGGGGGGTTAGAATTATTAGAGGGAGCCCACTCTGTATGATTAATACAATTTGGGCGATTGGGCCAGGAGTGATTAGTAGCTACACCAGTAATATTAATAGAGCTAAGGCCCAATAGGTACATATATTTTTTGTGGTAACTCAACCATGCCTGGGATTGAATTGTAGGACAACTGCGGTTGAGTGATGTATTCTAGGTGATGCATAAAGGAAGTCCTTCCAATGGAGCAGTGTAATTAATACCATTGTTTTGAGAGTCGAATTGCTCTGTGTTAGGGTCCTGGTGCCCATGCTCCTTGATCATGATATAGCTCCGGATGAATGTCACTCCAGAGTACAGGTCGTACTACTAGGGGGTTTGGAACATATATGCCTAATATGTCTTCGCCTCTGCACAGGGAAAACATACCGCACAGGATATTACTGCTCGCATGGCCATAAACATGGAGTCAGGAGTTGTGGCCTGACTCTGATGCTCCAGTAGTTTCTCAGTTTCCCGTGTGGTTTTTTTTTTGATCTATGAAACACAAGCATGCCCTCATCCCCATGTCAGTAAATCCACCGGGCCTTTTCATTGTTCTTCCTCTGAGTATTTCCATAATACCTTTGGGTAAACTTTCTTTTTTTCCTCCAACACTTGCCAATGTCATTCTGCCAGAGTCTTATTATCTGTACCAGGAGTTAAAAAATGTAAAGTAAGTAAAGCTAAATGTAGCTTTGTTTGAGGTAACAGCTGATCTCCTACTCCCCCTTTCTGTTTATTTAACATACGTTGTATTGTTTGATGTGCTTGCTCTATGATGCCTTTTCCTTTAGGATTATAAGGTATTCCTGTTTATGAGTGATTGCCGATGACTAAAAAATGTCGAAAAGTATCACTAACATAAGTACGTCCATTGTCAGTTTTTATTTGTTTAGGGACCTCCATATGGGCAACTGATGACAAACAGTGTTGTCAGATATGGCCACTTCTTTCCTTTGGCATGTGGCATGTATCATATGAGAGTAAGTGTCTATTTTCACATGAACATAACTAAGTTTTCCAAAGGTTGCTATGTGTGTAACATTTATTTGCTAGATTTCATTTGGAGCTAAGCCTCGTGGATTACATCTTTCCACAGGTATAACAGCGGGGACATGTTGACAAGTGGGGCAGGCTTGCACTATAGCTCCAGCCTGGCTGTGAGGCAGATGAAACATACAAGTAAGGGCAGAAGTGTTTTGATGCAGTTAGGCATGAGAAGCTTGAGCTTGTTGAAATACAGAGCTAATCAATGCATCTGGTCTCTCATTACCTAGAGATAGAGTCCCAGAAAATTGTGTGTGACAGTGAATATGAGAAATATGGAAAGGAGCAGCACGAGAGTGAACAGCATGCTGAAGCCTTAAAAACAAGTTAAACAGTTCTGGTTCTAGGGTGCTTTTAATAGTGGCATTCTCAATGTGACTGGCTACATTTACAACATAAGCTGAATCACAGACAATATTAATAGGAGTTGAAGCGGTGAGCTGTAAAACCTGAATAACTGCCATGAATTCTGAGCATTGAGCTGCAACTCTAGGGGTTTCTATTGTTTGAGTATGCTTAGGTCCATAAATAACTGCTCAGCCTTTGGAAGAGCCATCAGTAAAATAAGTCTGGCCACCTGAAAGGAGGATAAAGGGGTGAACTTTATAACATTGTAAAACTTTGTCTGAAGGGTAATGAGTTTTTATTGCACCCATCGGTTTAATTTGTGCATTAATAGCTCTTAAATGATGTCGTTTGCATTCTCAAAAGTTGGAGTTAAGGTGAGGGGATTGGGAGGGAAGTGTCTGCTGAGCCCCTGGTTGCAGGTGAGTGCAGCAAAGTGCAGGGAGAAGTTGAAGGACAGGGAGCCCTGGGGATGCTGGAGGGTTTGTGTGGTGGAGAGTCAGTGAGAAAAGAGCATCTGTGTTTGTCTGGGATGTCTATGCTTGCATTTCTGCAAGATCCCCTGCCTCACTTCTGGTCCTGACCCCATGTCCTGGTAGCTCAGGCTCCTTCCGCCCCAGGGTGCAGTGGAGGTGCCAGCCTCACCAGAGAGTCTTGCCACGCCCTCTCGTCCCCTCTAATCCTCTTTTCCCTCCCAACCTCTGTTATAGGAGATAGAAAGAACTCATTTAGGCAGATCGGGTAAAGAGGGTTCCAGGCAAAAAAACTTCCTTTTAACAAAAAGAAGCTCAGAAATCGCTCCCTTTCTAACCTCAAGCACTTCAAAGAAGTCACTTCTCTTCTTACAAAGAGAGCCTAGAAGATCAGGCTATAAAACGCAGATCAGACTCGGGCACGGAAGGAGGAGCTTGCTGGGTAATGACCAAACTTCACATACATAGAGTCGGCCCCCGCAAAAACAGTGGGTCTCAATGAGCATATTCCTGTCCATTTCTTTCTCCTTTCTTTCTTCCTTCCATCCTGCCTTCCTTCTGTCTTTTTTTTTATTTTTTATTTTTATTTTTTTTCGGAGTTTCGCTCTTGTCGCGCAGGCTGAAGTGCAATGGCGCGATCTCGGCTCACTGCAGCCTCCGCCACCCGGGTTCAAGCGATTCTCCTGCCTCAGCGTCCTAAGTAGCTGGGATTACAGGTGCCCGCCACCACGCCTTTTGTTATTTTTAGTAGAGACGGGGTTTCGCCATGTTGACCAGGCTGATCTCGAACTCCTCACCTCAGGTGATCCACCCGCCTCGGCCTCCCAAAGTGCTGGAATTACAGACGTGAACCACCTCGCCTGGCCCCTGTCCATTTCTTTAGGCACACTGAGATAGGGAAGCCGGAAGCGTGCATGAGGTGGGGATGCCTGCAGCTGCAAGAAGGTGCCTGGGAACAGGCACAGAAACTCTCCATCTGCTTTTATCACAGGCAGGTACTTAGCACAGAGCAGCACAAACTAAGAGTTGGCTTTTATGATCAACGAATGGGGTGGGGGCTGCTAGAGACTCTCTGCCTTATGCAGATAGCACACCTAGTCCTAACCGGTTCTTCGCGCCCTATGGAGATAAGACACCCCCTCCTCACTAGCCCATTTATAAAAACCCTGACATTTTTACTACAACCTAGCAACCCATTCGGGACACCTCTCTGTGACAGAGAGCTTTCTTTCCTTTCGCCTATAAAACTCCTGCTCCAATATCACTCCGTGGATGTGCGTCCCTGTCCTTGATTTCCTTGGTCGTGAGACCAAGAATCTTGGCATTTCTTCCAGAAAACCAGCTGTTTTACTGCCGTTCCTTTCTGGCCTCATTTCTACTACTGTGTTTTCACGGGCAGGGAGAAGCAACCCCAGGGACGCGACAGAGCCAGAAGGAGCCCTGCCCGGGGAATGGAGAAGGGCACGGCGCGGTCAGATAGTTCCTCCTCCCGGACGCCCTCTCCTCTTTCTTCGACCCATTCCTGGAACTCACTGGCCCTCGCTGTCCCCGGACAGTCCCGCAGCAGAAGCAGAGCCAGGATGCAATGAATGAACGTGGGGCCCTCAGCCAGCGCCTTTGGGACCAGGACTTGGCGACGGAATGCAGACGACACCGCTGTTCACCGCGGAGGAAATGTCGGAGCCTCCCGCTGAGCCGTCCCGGGCTTTGGTCACCCGGGTGGAGCCGAAGCGGGGAGAAACGCCCTGACCTTTCACTCCGCCTGTCTCCTGCTTCCCGTCCTTCCCAGGAGATCATTTCACTTCATTGTTTTGCAATATTTCCTCCCACTCGAGCGCTGCTTCTTTGTTTTCTTAAATGCGTGTTTCACAAAGAGCAGGGATTGAGTTTTGTACTTTTGCTGTGTTGTTCATTTTTGTGTGTTTGTGGGTGGTGAAATCGGGTCGGAGTCGCTCTAAAGTCATTTTTGCCTCTTGCTCGCCTCAGGGAGGTTATTAAAGGCTTTTGTGGATTTCAACCGCAAAAACCTTTTGTCAAAGTTCCTTCCGGGGATTTCAGTTCCGCCCCGCCCAGTCCCTCCGGGTTCTTCGCGCTCCATTTAGAAAGCGAAAAGACAACTTACAGCTTGGAGAAAACATGTGCAAATTATATATCTGGTAAGGGACTGGTATCCTGAATATATAAAGCACTCTTTACAACTCAATATTGTAAAGATAAATAATGCAATATAAATATGTGGAAAGGTTTTGAATGAACATTTCTCTGGCGAAGTATACATTGGTCACTAAGCCCATGAAAAGAGGTTCAACATCCATAGCCGTCAGGGAAATGCAAATCACAGCCACAAGAAGATGCCACCTCACACCCAGAAGGAAGGTTGTCATCGTAATCACAGGGAGGACATGGAGAGACTGGATCCTTCACTCCTTCCAGGTGTAGAGCGCAGAGAGATGGAGTCGGGATTGAGTGTGGGCGAGAATGTGGCCTGCAGGGCTGTGATGCTGAATATTAGGTGTCCGGTGGATTGGATTGAGGGATGTCTAGATGGCTGGTAATGGACTGTTTCTGGGTGTGTCTGTCAGGGTATTGCCAGAGGAGACTAACATTTAAGTCAGGGGACTCGGAGAGGAAAACCCCATCACTGTGGGTAGGCACCATACCACGGGCTGCCAGCTGGGCTAGAGGAAAGCAGGCGGGAGAGGGTGGGGTGACTGCGAGCAGATCTCTCTGGCTTCTCTCTGCCTCCCCTGTGGGTTCTTGTTTCCTTCCTCCTTGGATATCAGACTTCAGGTTCTTTGGCCTTTGGCCTCTGGGACTTGCAGGAGCAGTTTCCGACTTCGGGAGGTTCTGGGAGCTTTGGCAGGGGCTGAAGACTGCCCTGTGGGCTTCCCCGGTTTTGAGGCTTTCTGATTTGAACTGGCCTCTACTGGCTTCTCTCCTCCCCGGCTTGCAGACGGTCTACCATTGGACAGCGCCTTGAAATCGTGTGCGTTAATTCTCCCTAATGAACTCTCATTCATACACACCACAAACACACACACACACACACACACACACACACACACACACACACACACACACACACACACACATCCTATTGGTGCGGTCCGTCTGGAGAACCCTGACTAACCTGGGGTGGGGAGGTTGTCCCTGTGTCACCTTCTTCCCATTTTCGGGGCGGGGGTTTCTCCTTGTTCTCCTGCCACCTGCTTCTCCTTCCCTTTCTCCCATCCTCTCAGTGAACCTAATTTTCCACACGTCCGGGGCTTTTCTCCGCCTCAGGACGTCCATCCTGGAAGGGGCCCCAGCCCAGCGGAGGAACCAAAAGCCCTGGTCCACAAGCGACGGGGTCTTGGAGGAGACAACGAAAAGCTCCTGGCCCGACCCGTGGACCCTCAGGACCAAGTGGGTCACGGGCACCGCCCACCAGCAGGCTCAAAGCAAGCAGGAGGGGAATCCACAGGGGAGCCGCACAGTGGGAGCCCCAAGGGCCCGAGCTGTAAGGTGATGTCTCCGCATAAGCCGGGTGTGAAGTCCTCCCAGTCCCCCACACCGGGTTGTAGAAGGAAGCCAGCAGTTGCCTCTCATTTCCCCTCACCTCAAGCCCTGAGAAAAAAAAAAAAAAAAAAAAAAAAAAAACTGTCCCTGGCGCGATGGGCGAGTCCGCCCACCGCAACCCGCTCGAGGCCCTGTCCCTCCTGCTGGGACGGCGGCGGCGGCGGCCGAACGCCCCCTGCGGGGCATCAGGCAGGCGGGACCTTTTTGAAGCACAGAGGTTTTACCTTTGGAATAAATCAAATCAAACTATTTTTCTTTTGTCAATAGTTCTTTGGCAGGGGCCGGGCGCGGTAGCTCACGCCTGTAATCCCAGCACTTCAGGAGGCCGAGAGGGGCGGATCACCTGAACTCAGGAGTTTGACACCAGCCTGGGCAACACGGTGAAACCCCGTCTCTACTAAATATACAAAAAATTAGCCGGGCGTAGTAGTGTGTGCCTGTAGTCCCAGCTACTCGGAAGGCTGAGGCAGGAGAATCACTTGATCCTGGGAGGTGGAGGTTGCAGTTAGCTGAGATCGCACCACTGCCGTGCAGCCTGGGTGACGGAGCAAGACTCTAGCTCCAAAACAAACAAACAAACAAACAAGAAACAGAAAAAAGAAAAAATAGTGCTTTGGCATACAGTGCTTAAGCAGCCTTAGCCAGACCCAAAGTCATACAGATTTACGTCCATGCTTTCTTTTTTCTTTCTTTCCCTTCCTTCCTTTCCTTTCCTTTTTTCCTTCCTCCCTTCATCCCTCCTTCTCTTCTTTCCTTCCTTCGCCAGGCTGGAATGCAATGGTGCAGTCTTGGCTCACTGCAACCTCTGCCTCCCGGGTTCAAGCCCTACTCCTGCCTTGGCCTCCCGGTTAGCTGGGATTACAAGCTCCTGCCACCACTCATGGCTAGTTTTTAGCAGAAACGGGGTTTCACCATGTTGGTCAGGCTGGTCTTGAACTCCTGAACTCAAGTGATCTGACCACCTCAGCCTCCTAAAGTGCTGGGATTACAGGCGGGAGCCGCCATGCCTGGCCCTCCAACCCCATTCTTTAGGGCTTTTCTCTGGTAACCTAATGACCTATCAAAGCCTCCCCCTCCTAGCACATGTTGGGGATTAGGTTTGGGGGGACACAGACATTCAGTCACTAGTACTACCTCAGCTGAGTATTGTCTCCATGGAAATGAGGAAGCTGGATAGCCTTCTCCCCACAGTCTCCCCTTGACTGTCATCCCCTCGGAGTGATACTGAGTGACACTCCCTGGTGTGGAGGGCTTTGTGTGTGTGGTGCACTCCTACCCCTGTCACACTCAGGCGGGCAGCTGATGTCACCACTGTAGCTCTACTTCCTGCCTGCACAGAACCTCCAGATCAGCTGAAGGTCAGAGATGTGGCCTTTTCAGGTGCTTCCTGGGCACATGCCAGCCGCTATGCACATCTCATTCCCCAAATCTTTCTCTCAATTTCCCCCAGTAGCCACTTGTTTGTCCCACATGCAAATGGTGAGGTTGTACAGTTTCAATGATTGCTTTTAGCCAGTGCTCTGAGGATCTGGCTTTTCCCCTAGAGAGAGACCTCAGCAGGTCAAACAATGACAAACCCAATGAATGGAGCTTTTCCAGTGAGTCCCAGGCAGGCCAAATAGAGTTCTCTGGGGCTGGAGTTTTTGAGGGGCTCCAAGCCCAGGGTGCCCCTCCAGCGAGTGGAGACTGTGGCCTTGCAGCTGTCACTGACATGGTGAGTCCAGTGTTTTCTGGGCACGATAAATCAGGATATATTGGGCAGACCACACAAAGAAAGAAATGGTCGGAGGAAGAATAAAAATTTTCAAGTATGTACTTGGGAAGAATTAGAAAAAAACAATGAGCAAGGGGCAAGGTTGGCTTGGTTGTAGCTAACCTGGTGGAGAAATGCAGCCGTCTGTGATAGAGGGCCTGAGCTGTTAGGTTCCTCTGCAATGCCGAGAGCACCTACACAACCTACCCTGCATCCTCCTCTCTCCCGAGGCTGAATGCAGCTCTTGTGCCTTCAGTGCCAAGGAAGCCACAGTCCTAGGCCAGAGGAAGGGCTAAGGTGGACAGTGGAACAGGAGGGGGTGGGTGCAGAAAGAGAAGGCTGACAGCAAGGATTTCCTGAGGATAAACAAAAAATGTCACTTGTAAATGGAAAGAAAAGAAGGGTATAAATAACAAGATGAAAATCATCTGTAATTCCATTATACAGTGTTAATTTTAGGGCTTTGGCACTTTCATGTATAATTCTTATACCATTATCATCATACAACTTACGATTATTTTAAATGATTAGAGTTTATTTTTTTGAGCTGGGTTAGGGTTCTTAGTGCAGAATCCTCTCACTCTGGTCAGTTAACCCCAGTTTTTTGACCTTATGTTGTTTTATTTTATTTATTCATCTTTAATTTCAACCTATATTATACTTTAAAGGGTACACATACAGGTTCGTTACATGGGTAGATTTTGGGAGGCTGAGGCTTTGTGTCCCAGTGATCCCATCACCCAAACAGTAAGCATGGTGCCCCACAGGTCGTTTTTCAGCCCAGGTGCCCCTCGTCTCTCCCCCGTTTAGTAATCTCCAGCATCTGTGGTTCATGTGAATTCAATGCTTAGCTGCCACTTTCAAATGGGAACATGCAGTATGTGGTTTTCTGTTCTTGTCTTAGGTTGCTTAGGATAATTGCCTCTAGTTCCATCCGTGTTGCTGAAAAGGACATGATTTTGCTGTGTTTCGTAGCTACATAGATTTCCATGGTGTCTATGTACCACATTTTTTTTTTTCATTCAATTCAGTGTTGTTGGGTACTTAGATTGATTCTATGTCCTTGCTAGTGAAAACAGCACTGCAATAGACATATTGGTGCAGGTGTCTTTTGGATAAAATGAATTCTTTTCCTTTGGGTGTATCCCCAGCAGTGGGATTGTGGGATTGAATGGCAGTTCTATTTTAAGTTCTTGGAGGAATCTCCAAACTGCTTTCCATAGCGGCTGAACACGTTTGCTTTCCCACCAACAGTGTCTGTTTCCTTTTCTCTGCAGCCTCACCACCATCTCCGACTTTGTGACGGGTAAGAGATGGTAACTCATTGCAGTTTTGATTTGCATTTATCTCATGAATAGTGATATTGAGCATTTTGTCATGTTTCTTGGCCACTTGTATGTCTCCTTTTGAAGTGTCTGTTCATGTCTTTGCACATTTTTAATTGGATTTTTTGCTCTCGCTTGTTGAATTGTTTAAATTCCTTATAGATTCTGGATATTAGACCTTCATCAGATGCAGAGTTTGCAAATAGTTTCCCCCATTCTACAGGCTGTTTACTGTGTTACTAGTTTTTTTGCTGTGCAGAAACTCTTTAATGAGATCCCATTTGTCAATTTTTGTTTTTGGTACAATTGTTTTTAGTGTCTTCTCCATGAAATCTTTGCCAGACCCTATGTCCACATTGGTATTTCTTAGATTATGTTCCAAGATTTTTACAGTTTTAATACTTATATTTAAATATTTCATCCATATCGAGTTATTTTACATATATGGTGAGAGGTAGGGGCTCAGTTTCATTCTTCTGCATATGACTGGCTGGATATCCCAGCACTACTTTTCGAATAGGGGATCTTCCCCCATTGCTCATTTCTGTTGAAGATTAGATGGCGGTAGGTGTGCAGGTTGATTTCTGGGCTGTCTATTTTGTTCCACTGCTCTAAGCATCTATTTGTGTACCAGCGTTGGTCTGTGTTCGTCACTGTAGCATTATAATGTAGTTTGAAGTCCGGCAATGTGATGCCTCTGGCTTTGTCCTTTTTGCTTAGTATTGTTTCGACAGCTTGAACTTTGTTTTTTCCTTTTAGTTCCAAATAAGTTTTAGAATAGATTAATTCTGTGAAAAACAATATTGGTATTTTGATAGTGATACCTATTTATAGAAATTGTTTTGGGAAGGATGGCCATTTTAGCTATATTGATTCTTCCAACCCATGTGCATGAAATATTTTTTCCATTCATTTGTGTTGTGTCTTATTTTTTTAGCAGCGTTTTGTAGTTCTCCTATAAAGATCTTTCATCTCTTCGGGTCAATGAACTACTAGGTACTTCATTTTCTTTGTGGCTGTTGTAAATGTGATTGTGTTCTTGCTTTCATTCTCAGCTAGAATGTTGTTGGAGTATAAGAATGCTACTGATTGTGTACATTGATTTTGTATCCTGAAACTTGACTGAATTCATGTATCAGTTCCAGGAGCCACTCCAGCTCCCCTTCTGCACCTGGATTTTCCTTTGAGCCCCATTTCCTCCCGCAAGTGTCTCATTCATTCAGTTGCATGCTCAGCCTCCAACCACCACTTAAATCATGTCAGGTACACCTGATGAAGGAGAGAAAAACCATCCTCCATGAGTCTAGAAAACACTCTGGATTCCTGATAAGTGTGTACTCTGTCCCCCTGGTTGCTGGAGGAGGTGCATGATCGCTAGATCACAGCCATTAGCACCTTTGGGCTGCTTCTATTTCCAGCGTGGGTGGGCCTGAGTCTGGTGGCCAGGAGCCTACAGCAGGAGTGAGGCAGGTGGGCCCAGGTGTGCACAGAGGCCCCTCCTCCTGTCACCTGGCTGTCCTGCCCAGGACTGTCCTGCCAGCCTTCTGCCTTCCTCCTGTTCACCCAGTCACTGACCCAGGTTACCCAGCCTTAAGCCACTGGAGGCTGCCAGGGCTTTCCCAGTGGCCTCCTCCCAGGACTAACCTGGGTTCCTGTCCCCAGCCCTGTGCATGGGCAGCTCTTCTCACACAGAGATCCTGGATCCACCAAACTCTACCCCTCCCAAGTCTGAGAACTGCTTGACTCCATGTCTGTCATCCTCCAGACCACCCTCTGTGTGGCCTCTCCTGGACAGAGCCTCTAGTGCATCAGGCCAGAACCTTCTAGGGTGCTGTGTCCCTGCTCAGTCACAGAGGTGGCTGCCATCCCATGCCCCTGTCCTGAAGCAGAGAAAGGCCCTGGGCTTGCCCCAGGCCTCCCATTTTTTCCCACAGCCTCAGGGCCCTGGGGATTGAAGGTCACCAGGTGCAGTTTCTCCCCACGTGAAGACTGTGTGGAGTGGGAGGTCTGTGCCTATTTTTTTTTCATTTAATGGGAAAAGAGCTGAGTGGCTGGGGGTAGAGTGGGACTCATGGTCTCTGCCCAGTCCTCACCCCAGGCTATACCCTCCACAGCAGCCAGGGACCACTGGGCCCCCCCACCTCCCTCTTACTTCTGCCCACAGTTCCCGATGCCTCCATGGTTACTGAGATGAGGATGTGCTGGGGGTTCCTCAGTTGTGGGTGGATGAAGTGACCACAGGGATGAGCTGAATGGAGAAAGGGTGCAGCCACCAACTCAGACCTGGGTGACCATCGATGGCTGTGTTGTAAAGTGAGCCCTATATGGAAGGAGAACCCTCCCTCAGCTCCTGTGCCCATGGAAATCCAACACTTCACAGATCTGAGTCTCATCTGGATCAGGCCATGTATTTAGAAAGTGATGAAGGAACCCTGGGCCTGAGCTGCTTCAGTCTCTAGAGGGGCCTGGGGGTTGCCTTCAGGGGATGAGGGGGCAGGAGAAGCTGCCTGAGGCTGAGGGGTAAGAGGAAAATACCTGGAGGCCCTGGCTTTGCAGGAGGAGGAGGAGTTCTGCTGCATTTATGGAGGTATTCACCCCTTCACATCATTTTCTGAAAAGTAAGTTTTTCTTGAATTTCTGTTTCCAACTAGTAAAAAAAAAAAATGAAACAAGAAAATGAACAGAGTGGTTGCAAGCACATTACGGAGAACTTCTCTTCCTGCACTACTTGAGAGTGAGCTGTCACGCTGATGCCCCATCTTAGAGATGCCACCTCACGCCCCATACTTTACTATGGTTTCCTTGCAAACCAGGACACTCTCCAGATAACCCCTGTGCAAACTCCAAATTAGATTTCACTGCAGACATTGCGACCATCTCATGCTAAGACGCCACTCTGGGTTCAGCAATTGTTCTAAGAATGTCTTTCATCACCAGGGAGCTGATGGATGCGCGCATTTCCTACCCCCTTATTTTCCTAAATATCTACACTATGATGTATATTTGTCCCACTGATTGATCTGTATATTTTTGGAAATATGGAAAGTGATCTGGATTGATGTGGTTACTTTTATTGTGTGTAAATCACAAATGCTCACTAACATGTTGGAAAAGTTTAACATTTTCATCCAGCATTTGAATTGTTTCATTTTTGCTAGTTCGGATTTTGTAGTCTGATGTAGAGTGAAACAGGAATCTTTCATCAACATTGAAAAGCATTCTGTACTATACTTGAATATTTCATTGCTAACTTTTCGCTATGACAAAGGACAGCACAGTCAGCATCCTAGTATCTCCATGTTCTCTGGAACATGTTTGGAGCCCAGAACTGACTCTGGGATTGCTGGTTAGTGGGATGAGCACAGCGTCCACTCTCCTGGATACCACCTGAGTAGACATCAAAAAAGTGATTCAACCTGGACTCTTACCCACAATGTAAGAAGTCTCTGATATTCCATTTCCTGTCCACCAATTGGTAGAGACAGATTTAAAAAATTTGTTGGTAAGATGAGTATACAGGGGTAGACCACTGTTTTCTTGATTGTATCAGAGCTATGAAAGCTTTCACAGGTTTCTTTAGGATCTCTGAATTGCTCATAGCATTTCCTGAAGAATTAGGTGCATTTTATTAATTTATAGTAGTTCTTTATATATTCTGCTTCTGATCTTTTGTCTATGGGGGAATAGAATAACATTTACAAATAGAGATGTATCTGTGGTGAGGATTTCTTTCACTAGAAGTGAGCATGGTCAGGGCTGAAGAATGATGAGAAAAGCCACTGCCAAGCCTGGAGTGGGCTGGGGACAAACCAGAAAGCATCACATTCTGGAAGCAGGGATAGAGGCAGGAATATCTGCCGACCCAGGACATCAGGACAGTGGTGAAGACTGGCAGCCAGGCTGCTTATAAATTAAGAGTGATCTTTAAAGTCTCTGTCTCCAAAAGATATCTAGCAGCATCCCTAGTTTTAATATTAAATATAACATGTCAGAAGAATGAAATCCCATTAATTCTCTATATAGGGCAACATAGGAAGACCCAGTCTATACCTAAAAATCAAACAATTTGCCAGGCATGGTGGCATGCATGTGTACTTGCAGCTATTCTAGAGGTTAAGTCTAGAGGCTCACTTGAGCTCAGGAGTTGGAGATTACAGTGAGTGATGATTATGCCACTTCACTCCAAGATGGTTGACAGAATGAGAAACTGTAAAAAAAGCATAACAGTAAAAAGGATTAATACAATTCTTGGTCAGTGCATGGAAAAGATCCCTGAGATCTGAAGTCCAGCATGCTATTTTACTAGCAATACTGCTTGGAAGAATAAGGTCATGCTTCAGAGAAGTATCTGTTTTCCACAATCAAAGAAGCAGAAAGAACTCTTTTTGCTGGGATTTCTTGTTCAGTTAAAGCTTGTACAGGAATTCCTTTCATTATCACTGAGAGAAAGTGACAGAAGATGTTAAGAAAAATGGCTGCTAGGATCATCACCAAAGGAAATGAGTGGCATGAGATGTTGAGTCTACAATGTCCTCATCATCTGCTGGGAGCCTGTGGTATCGGGGGAACCCACCCCCAATATTTCAACATATGTTCTTTCTATTTTCCCTAAGTGTCGGCCAGTCTGAGAAATAAAGAGAAAGAGTACAAAGAGATGAATTTACAGCTGTACTGCCAGGGGTGACATCACATGTCGGAAGGTCTGTGATGCCCACCTGAGCAGCAAAACCAGCAGGTTTTTATTAAGGACTTCAAAAGGGGAGTGGATGTACGAACAGGGAGTAGGTCACAAAGATTACATGCTTCAAAGGGGGAATAAAGATCACAAGGCAAAGGGCAAAGCAAAGATCACAAGGCAAAGGGCAAAATTAGAATTACTGATAAGGGTCTATGTTCAGCTGCGCAAGTATTGTCTTGATAAACATCTTAAACAACAGAAAACAGAGTTCAAGAGCAGAGAATTGGTCTGACCTCAAATTCACCCATATTCACCAGGGTGGGATTTCCCCCCCACCCTAATAAGCCTGAGGGTACTGCAGGAGACCAGGGCGTATTTCAGTCCTTATCTCAACCGTATAAGACAGACACTCCCAGAGCAGCCATTTATAGACCTCCCCCCCAGGAATTCAATTCTTTTCTTAGGGGCTTAATATTATATTCCTTGCTACGAAAAGAATTTAGGAATATCTCTCCTACTTGCACGTCCATTTATAGGCTCTCTGCAAGAAGAAAAATATGGCTCTTTTTTCCCAACCCCACAGGCAGTCAGATCTTATGGTTATCTTCCCTTGTTCCCTAAAATCACTGTTGTTCTGTTCATTTTCAAGGGGCACAGATTTCATATTGTTCAAACACACATGTTTTACAATCAATTTGTTCAGTTAACACAATCATCACAGGGTCCTGAGGTGACGTACATCCTCAGCTTACGAAGATAACAGGATTAAGAGATTCAAGTAAGACAGGGGTAAGAAATTATAAGAGTATTATTAGGGAAGTGATAAATATCCATGAAATCTTCACAACTTACATTCCTCTGCTGCAGCTCCAGCCTGTCCCTCCATTCGTGGTCCCTGACTTCCTGCAACACTGTGGACTTGCTAAGGCTTGAACTCCTGCTTTCCAGAAAGGCACAGTGGTGAGTAGACAGGCAGCCTCCCTAAAGGGAGAGCAGGAACCAGACCAGACTAACAGGGGGTTCTTGATATCATCTTTCACCTTGACAAAAGATGAAGTGTTGGTTTAAGTGGCTGAGAAAAACCTGGATCTGTTCTCCTGGGTGATCCCTCCCAGACCCTCCCCATTTCCGAGCCTCTCCTCCAAATACGGAATATGTAACTCCCTCCAATCCTACCCCTGGCTGTGCAGCCTGTCCCAACCTCCTCTCTCCTTCACCACACCACAGAGCCAGCCCAGGTCCTGTTACAGCCCAGGGAGGCTCAGAACTGAGGCTGGTAATGAGGGCTCTGCACCCTCACTCAGGTACTGCTCCTCCCTCTCATAGAAGGGTCTAGATGACCTGGAGGAGCCCTGTCCAAACAGAAGTATCTGGATCCATGTTTCCTGGCCTTGGGTGGGCTTGCAGGCAAACTTCCTTCTTTCCCCTTCTCTCTCAGCCTCTCCTCACCCTGGGAGTTGCACCCATAGCTCTGAATGGTACTGTCCCTGCCCTGCCCCATTCATTCCTGGCCAAGCTCAGTGGTGACCATGGAATTTCAGCAGCACCTCAGCTTCCTTGTCTGAGTCCACTCTGCTCCAGGCAGGGCCATCAGCTGGCTCAGGATCTGGAGTGCGCAGGAGGCATAATGGCAGGGGCATCACCCCAGGGCCTGGCCATGAATACCATGGGTCCAAGGGGCTTGGCCTTTTCCTAAAACTCATCCTGGACATGCTCTACTCTTCATCTTCCACCTTAACTGTTGGGACTCAAGGTGCTTTCTCTGGGGATGCAGCTTTAGGAACTGGGTGGGCCAAGGCCCTCACAGCCCCCTTCTCCTGGGATTCCTCCAGATGGTTCTCTTCTTAGCCTCCTCCAGGGACACCTTTTCCCTTGACATCCTAGGTGAAACAGCCATGCTGTTCCTCTCCTATTGCGCGGACTGCCCATGCCTGAGTTCCTGCTGCCTGCAGGCCACACACCACTACCCTTCCTGAATAGAAACTTGCTCTGAAACAGGCCTGAATTGGCTAAACCCTCTCGAGCTCAATAGGCCCTGAGCTTTGGTATGGGCCCCTCCCTTTCCCTCTGCCCTCTGACAGTGAGAATCCATCAGAATTCAAAGTTGAGCTGCCCAGGTCATTGCCAACAGGCGACACCAGGTCTCATTGACCTGTATCATGTCAGGATGAGAAGGTCCCGGCCATGGGGAGGGTTGGGGCTCTGGGAATTCTCTTTCCCTTCCTCTCACCTCACCCATCTGTCTCTTGTTCCCCTCACAGTTTTGCCCACAGTACCTGTCACTCTAAAGGACTCTCCTCAGATGCCAGGGAGGATGAAGCAGAGAATGATGAGGCAGCTCCAGAGACTGAGGTTGGTGGACATGGCTTTGGTATGGGCTGTGCCTGGGGCCCTGGTGAGTGGTTCTGAAATGGAAACACCGGAGTGACAACTCTTGTCCATGCCCCAAATCTGAGGAGACACCTCCTCAGCTCCTGCTGCCCCAGGTCATCCTGGAAGGCAGAGGATTTGTCTCCCCTGCTGTGGAGCAGCCGCTGTGACAGGTCCTGGGGGTAGGAAGGGAGAGGGGGTGTCCCTGTCCTCACGGAGCTCACATAGCTGCTGAGGGAAGCAAGGTGACAGTACAGCCCACCCTCCTGCTCTGGCAGAAGAGGAGGTGATGTCCCAGGGCTGGGGAGGGGAGAGTCTCGGGGCTGGCATTCGAGGTGGTTTTGATGGATTTCCAGAAAGAGACCAAGGGAGAGGAAAGGAAAAGTAATCCTAGGTGGAGGGAAATCTAAGGAGAAAGGTCTAGAAATACAATGATGCCCACAGTTTCGAGGTTGGCAATAAATCCACAGTGAGTGGAGCAAAAGCAAGTGCAGTGAGGAAGAGGAGTCAGGAGGGAGACAGAAGAGGAGCATGGGAGAGCACAGGCATCCCCAGGAGGAGCCCCCCATGAGGGGTTCACGTTCTTACACTCACACACACACTCACACTCACGCACACATAGACTCACACCCACTCACACCCATATACCCACACCCACCATACTCAGACACTCACAGACAAGGGTGTAACTGGATAGCATCTCCAGAGTGCTCCCAGTGCTCGCCTGACAGTTACCTATGGGTTCCAGCCTCTTCTTCCTGTGCATCAGGAAGTCCCTAAGCCAGCTCTTGCAGTCTCCTATTGAGAACACCTGAAAGAACATGGTTAGTCCACTGTCCTCCCATTTCTCTTTCATCTGCCTAGCTCTGTCCTGAACCACTGTCCATTTTCTGTTGTTTGAGTCAAAGAGGAGGAACTCCTGTCCGACGAAGCCGAACTGCTGAGATCCACAGATGCGTCTGTCAGTTTCATACTCACAAGATATCCTGGCCTGCAGCGTGAGGGGTCCTGTCGCAATCAGAAAGAGATCAGCTCTGGTCTTTACACATTCTCTTCCCTGTCCCACATCCTCCTATGCTGAGACCCTTCTCATCTGGTCCTGTTGTCTCCTCCAAGTCCTGCCCTTGCTGCTGGGCTTCATGGAGGTCCCATGTCTAATTTATTCTCCCCACACAAAGTGCAGTCCCTGAGCCCACAGTCTGCTCCCTTCTGTCCTTGGTCTTCTCCACTCACCGCTGGGTGTGAAATCCTCCAGCTCAGTGTCAGTCAGTTCCAGTCTGAGCCTCTGTCCCACCTCTCTCAGCATTTCCAATTGTTTTTCCCAGGCATCTGTGGCATCCAGCTGCTCTTCTAGGTGACCCACAGATAAGACCTTGTCACTGCCACAGTCATAGGAGAGGAAATTCTTCTGATCCACCTGGCCTTGGACCTCACACCACTGTTGTCCATGTCTGGGCAAACGAATGATGGTGAAGTTATACCAGAGAGAGTGAGTGTCTATGGAAAACAAACAAACAAACAAAAAAAACCAAAATACCAGAGAATTTTGAGGTGGGGGAAAGACCCCAAACACTGTGACAACAAGAGAGTTTCCTGAAGGGCTGGGCTGGCAGAGCATAGATTTCTCTTCCTGGGTGGTGGTCTCCGCCTGTGGAGGAACCATGGGTCGCCAACATGTCCATCTCCCCACTCTTCCCAGGCCTATACTCACATCCGTCAGCACAGGACCCTGCCAGGGAGGTGGCAAGCCTGCTACAGGTGGAAGGACCTAGATGGCAGGATCTTCAGCCAGCCCAGGTGGACTGCAGGAGGCAGGAGAGCACCCTGAGGTTTTTGCAGCATGATGTAGTGGGTACAGTGTAGTCTAAATTGGATAAGGATGAGTTTATTTATTATGGGAAAGAAGACATGGTAAGTTCCTGGAATGTGCTTCTCATCTGCTACTAGGTTGCCCTTGGAACCTTGGAAAAAGGAATGACCCACACTGCATGAAACAGAAAGCCCATCTCTTACATGGCAGGTTGTAGAGGAAAGAACAAAAGGCTCAGAGAAGTGCAGATGCTAGAGTGACTGCAGTATGAAAATTCAGAGCAATGGCCACCCTCTGGGATCAAGGGATGCCTGGAGGACTCCTGTTTACCCAGCATATAAGAAGGCCCTGAGAGAAGGCAGCTGATTGTCAAGAAGCTCAGGGATGCCTGTTGCTGAAGGCCGGGGTCAGGGGTAGGAAATGCTGTTCCTGAAATAGGCTCCCAGTAGTAATGGGGATGGAAAATCCTGAAATAACAGATCTCAAGTGGAGGCCGTCAACTGTCAGGAGGAAGGAGGGTGCAATGATGAAAATAATTAAAGAAGTCACAATGCCAGCTGGGGACCTCAGCCATAGAAAGCTATGCCCATGGCTCATAGAAGGAAGTGGTTCAAGATCCAAAAGAGATGGAGACTCCACCTGGATACTGCTAGATTTAAATAACTACAACAAACAAAGACAAAACGCAAGGATGGATGACCTGGAGGCTGAAAGTTGTCACCCCAGGAAATAACCGAGCTCCTTTGCCCAGCTTTGTGAACGGAGCCACATCTCAGATCGAGTCCATTACTAGAAGGAGAGCCCAGAGCCCCTGGTGGGCCTCTTTGACCCCACAGCAAGTGCAATGACTGCTTCAGACTCCCCCACAGAACCAGATGGGCATTCACTCTGGTAACTGTACACCATGAAACAGCAAATACCCAGACACTCTTAGTGAACATAGTGTGTGATCTGACCCCCTCCCAGGGATCTGAAGCATTAACTTGCTTCCCTGTTACTCATGAAGTGCAATGGGGCAAAGTAATGGATGGACACCTGTGTCAGGTCCAGCTTAGAGGGATATGCTGGGTTCATGGACCCATTTGATGGTAATTTCACATTTCCTGGATTCGTACCAGGAATGGACAGTGTTTATAGCTAATGTAGTAACTATTAGAGGTTGTGCTGGTCATATGACCTCCCCTGTCACTACTTAACTCTGCTCTTGTAGCTTGTAATGTAGCCATACACACTCTGTGAATGAGGGGTGTTGCTGGACCTGCCACTACGGCTATTTGACCCTGGAGTCCCCAAGATCCCAGAGACATGTGTGGTTGGAAAAGGTGTTATGTGGATTTCATGGCAATTCCCAACCACAGAATCACAACAGGGTCCCCTAGTGCTCAGAAGCAAGGCTCATTTAAAGTGGCTCCAGATATGGTTCTGGGCCCTGGTGGAGATGAGCCTCCAGCAATGGGAGGGCAGTCACCAGGTAGCCTCAGAGCTGCCCATTAGGAAGGTAGGCCCGGCAGTGAGATGACGCAGGTGGTTCTCCTGGGATGGCCAGGAGCAGGGCCACAGGGAACCAAGAAGCTCCACAGGCAGTTGGTCCTGATCCCCACGACACCACATGGCTGTATCCCCTCACCCTCAGCTCACACCTGAGGCTTCAGGGAGGGTCCCTGATGGTCCTGGGGGACGACTGATGCCACCCAGCAGCAAAAGAGGGGGGCAGTACACCCTGAGCCATAGAACCTCCACTTACATCCATCACATCCACACCACCCAGAAGCCACAGGCAGGGTCGGACACACCTGTGACTCTTCAACTTACACCACTTGGAGATGACACCCTAGGGGATGGGGCAGCAATTGCCAGGACACAGCATGTGCCTTTATCTGGGGTCAGCGACATAGGATGGTGTCCACATCTGGTCTCCCTTTTATTAACAGGTTGCCATTTCCTGCTGCTGCTCCACAAAGGGACAGGACTTGACACAGAGAACCCATGGACAGCAAGGACCAAAGTGCCTTCAGCCTTTCCTTAGTTCTAGAAAGGGTTTGCTG
Source organism: Rhinopithecus roxellana (assembly GCF_007565055.1). NCBI lineage: Eukaryota > Metazoa > Chordata > Mammalia > Primates > Cercopithecidae > Rhinopithecus > Rhinopithecus roxellana. Next base: position 178,459,401 of record NC_044552.1, on the reverse strand, counting down.
ACTCCTGTCTGCATAGTGACTATTCTATATGACGTTGGCTCCCCAGTAGGAAGAACAGGCGGATCTGGGACCCAAGGGAAGTAGTGGGCGCCTCTACTCACTGGCGCTCCCAGGGTCATTCTGGGGGAAATGGTCCTTCCCATCCCCCCTGCACTAAGTTCTGTGGAAAGCGTGGGGAGTGTTTGCTGGGGAGAAGGGTAGAGGGCGCTAGTTGGTTGGGGAGGTGCTAAGGGCCCCTTCATGGATGGGGAGGTGAGGGAGGCCTGTGCGGTGACAGGGCTGGGCTGAGAGGGGGAGTGAATGGATGTGACCTGGGTAGTGTAAGTGAATGCTGAGGGGAGCGGTGGGAAGTGTCTGGTGAGCCCCTGGTGCAGGTGAGTGTCTGCAGCAAAATTCAGAGGGAAGTTCCAGGGCAGGGAGCCCTGGGGGTGCTGTAGGGTTTGTGTGGTGGAGAGCGGGTGAGAGCAGAGCAGGCCTGTGGCTGGTGGGGGTGTCAGTGATCGCGTCCCTGTGGAACCCCCTTCACCTCTGTCCTGACCACAGCTCGGGTTCTGGGGGCTCTGGTTTCTCCTTTCCGAGGGTGAGTGAGGCTGCGAGTCTGCACCAGGGATCCCCGCCCCACCTTGGGCTCTGCAAGCCCTTTGGCCCCTCCACCCTTCTGCGGTTCCTTGTCTGCCTTCTTTGACCCCCCGTCTCCCTCCTGGCCTGTGGGGCAAGTAGTAGCCACAGAAAGAGGACCGGAGGAAAGGAGCCTGGGAGGGGAACTGAGAGGGCACGTAGTCCGGGGAGATCGCGCCAGTCCTTCCAGAAGTCTTCCCCTCCTCTGAAACCCGGTGTAGTCCACAGTCCTCCAGGTTTGGCCCCCGTCCCGCTTAGGCTCCATCCCTGAACTCGCCGGCCCTCCCTGCCCCGAACCAGCCGGACAGCAGGAACTGAAGCGGGAGGCACAGAAGGAACGCGGGGCTGGCGGCCTCTGCCATTGGGGATCTGCAGCGCAGGGCACAGGAGTCGCTGTCGCAGCGGAGACCTGCGGTTGAGTTGCAAAGAGAACCCCAAGCCGATTGGTTGTAGGGTGCTCCGCCCAGGCCGGTGACTTGCCCTCCGTCCGACCCCGCCCAGCCCCGCCGCTGCGCTCAGTCCAAGGCTGGGATCCTCCGGAAACCTTTGCCGGCCCCCTTTGGGGAACGCTCCACTCCTTCCTGTCCCCGGCTCCTGGTCTGACAGCGGCCAGGTCGGGCGAACCCTCCCCGTCCACCCCGCCCCCGCAACTTGGTGGCGGCGTGCGCGGGTTCCGCGCGGATCAGGACACAGTTCCTTCCTCTTTTAATTTTTCAACACAGCATTTATCATTACCCCAGTGTAAACACTGATGCACAGGAAGGTGAAGAAACTTGCACGGGGATATTCAGTGGCGGCGGTGTTCCCGTCACCGCCTGCGCCAGCGACACCCGCCCTCCCTCCGCCTGCAGGGCAGAATCCCCGCCCCTCTCCGTCCAGGGCGCAGCAGGTTCCCAGTCCGGAGCTGACCTTCCTTGCCTCACCACTAAAAGCATGAGGAGGTCTTTGAGTATATTCTATATCCCTTTATGACTTGGGGGAAAAAAAGAAAGGAAAGCCCTAAAGGCCTACCGTGATCAATCTTTATGTGATCAGTTGTGTTTCCATGGAGAGCAGAAGCCAAGGGTGGGGTCTACGTCTTGATGGGGCTCACTTTGCTGCACACCCATCTGTGGCCAACCACACCCAAATCCATGGCTGCACCCACACCTCTGCTCAGTCCCTGGATGGTCCCTGCAGCCATCCTCAAAGGGGCAACATGAGTGCATCCTCGTCTCAGTCACCATGGAACCATCTAGATCTGTGGACAGAAGCCAGAAGTAAGTGGGGGGGCCAGTGGCACCTGGCCGCAAGGGAGGGCTTAGCCTGGGGTGAGGACTGGGCAGAATCCCTGAGTCCCACTCTGCCCCCAGCCACTCAGCCAGTTCCCCATTGAATGAGAAAAATAGACGCAGACCTCCCACTCCACACAGTCTTCATGTGGGGAGAAGCTGCACCTGGTGACCATCAATCCCCAGGGTCCTGAGGCTGTGGGAAAGGGGAGGAGGCCTGGACAAAGCCCAGGACCTGTCTATGCTTCAGGACAGGGACATGGGATGGCAGCAGCCTCTGTGACTGAGCAGGGACACAGGAGCCTGGAAGATTCTGGCCTGATGCACTAGAGCCTCTGTGCAGGAGGGGCCACGTGGAGGGTGGTATGGGGGACAACAGACACATGGGAGTGGGCAGTTCTCAGATTTGTGAGGGGCATCGCTTGGTGGTCCGGGGATCTGTGTGTGAGAAGATCCAGCCCAGGATGGAGACAGAAGTGGTTCAAAAGTGACTGTAATGGCCATGATCTAGAGACCATGTATTCAGACATGGAAGTCAGCTGATATTGTGGCTGAATATGCCCATGCAAGGTTCTTCAGCTTTCTGGGCATGGATGCCCGCGTGTGGAAAATGACAAATTCTACAAGAAACTCTGTCCTTGCACATGCTAAGGATCCAGGGCAGGTCTCCTATTTCAGTTGTGAGCCCTGCGGCCCACCCTGAAGTCAGCAAAAGCCAGGTCCACCCTGAGGAGAGCTGGAACTCTGATCCCAGGCCGAGGCCTCTTCATGGCCCTGGGGGTGCTGTGAGGGGGTGGAAATGAAAGCAAGGCCCATTCATCAGGACTCAGGAGTGTTTTTCAGACCCACAGAGGATTTTTTCCTCCATCACCTGGTGAGCCTGACATGATTTAAGGGTGGTTGGAGGCTGAGTGAACCAGTGAATGAATGAGACAGTTGTGGGAGTGAATGGGACTAGAGGAATAGCACAGGTGCAGAGGGAAGCTGGAGCGGAGACCCCCAGGGGCCTGAAGGTGGCAGCATCGAGGTTGGAGACCTTGTGGCTGGCGCAAGTTGGTAATATTTTTTCCCGTTTTCCTTTTTTGGTTGTTGGGTGTTTTTTATTTATTTATTTTTTGTGGGGATGCGGGGTACAGAGTCTCGTGCTGTGGCCCAGACTGGAGTGCAGTGGGACGATCTCAGCTCACTGCAACCTCCATCTCCCGGGTTCAAGCGATTCTCCTGCCTCGGCCTCCTAAGTAGCTGGGATTACAGGCGCCTGCCACTGTGCCAGGCTAATTTTTGCAATTTTAGTAGAGACAGGGTCTTACCATGTTGGCCAGGGTGGGCTGGAACTCCTGGCCTTAGGTGATCCACCTGCCTCGGCCTCCAAAAGTGCTGGAATTACAGGCATGAGCCACCGCGCTGGGCCACAACATGGAAATTTGAATGCCAGTCTGGGTGTCCACAAAGATTTTCCAAGGAAAAGTAATTTTGGTTTTCAACCAATCTGGGGGTGCTTCATCAGGATAGAATCTTCTAGAAAACATAGTGTAATGGTGGACAGCAAACTGCTGTCTTCAGGTTTGATTGAGCCTAGAGTGCAAAAGGGCCAGGAAAATCTTGCCTTTTTTTTTTTTTTTTTTTTTTTTAAGACAGACTCTTGCACTGTCGCCTGGGCTGGTGTGCAGTGGTGCAATCTCGGCTTGCTGCAACCTCTGTCTCCTGGGTTCAAGCAATTCTCCTGCCTCGGCTTTCTGAGTAGCTGGGACTACAGGTGCCTGCCACCATGCCCAGCTAATTTTTTGTATTTTTAGTAGTGATGGGGTTTCACTGCATTGGCCAGGCTGGTCTCGAACTCCTGATCTCATGGTCAACCCACCTCAGCCTCCCAAAGTGCTGGGATTACAGATGTGAGCCGCCGTGCCTGGCCAAAAATCTTGCCTTTTAAGCAAAGAAGGAATGAGTCTGAAAGTGGGAATGGAAATGGGAAAAGATAAGGGGGCCAGGAGGAAAGAGAAGGAGAAAAGAAGGGGTGGGATCTGAGAGGGAGCAAGGATCTAAGCATTTATGGCCCCATGGCCTGGAGTTGCAAGTGGGCAGGGTGGGGACAATGGAGCTGTGACAGCCTTGAGGGCCTGGGTGACTCATACACGGGGCCCTCTGCTTCCTCCGGATGTGTCACGCCCTGGGCTTCAGGTCACCAGTGGCACAGGTGTTGGTGCAGAGTTGGGCATTTGCCTCCAGCCTCTGCTCCTGCTGCCAGGCTGGTCCAAGTCGAGTCGGGTAGTTGAGTTCCGGGGCTGGACCCTAAGCAGGGGTTGTGGGCAAACACAGGGGGTCTTGGACTACATGGGGGTCAGGAGGAGGGGAGGCTTCTGGAAGTTTCTGAAGGTCTCCCTGGAATTTAATGTGGCATTGCTAGCTGGAGCCAGCCTGGCATGGGGAGAGAGATGTGAAACTGATGAAAAGCGGGCAGCCTGATTTAAAAGCAAACCCTGAGACCTTTCCAAGAACAATAAAGCGTATTGTAGTCACTGAAAGAAACGAATACACACACACACACACAAAAGTAGCCTTTCTTGGCAGATACAGCACATTTTATTTTTAATCTTTACATTTATCATTGCCTTTTGAAAACAATGTATATTATTCAATATTTAAAAATCCAACCTGGGAGTTTCAGTGATTTATGTGATAAGTTTAGTAATTCACCTTCATTGTTATTACTGTTTAGGATTTAGCTCTGTCATATTTTTTTTTTTTTTTTAAGATATGGGGTCTCCCTCTGTTGTCCAGGCTGGAGTGCAGTGGTGCGGTCATAGCTCACTGTAGCCTCTAACTCCTGGGCTCAGGCCATCTTACTGCCTCAGCCTCCGAGTAGCCAGGACTACAAGCATGTGCCACCCACTGGGCTAATTTTCTGTATTTGTTTGCAGAGATGGGGTCTGCCTATATTGCCCAGGCTGGTCTTGAACTCCCGAGCTCAAGCGATCCTCCCACCTAGGCCTCCCAAATTGCAGGGATTACAGGCGTGAGCCACTTTCCCTGGTCCATATGTATTTATTGTATTTTTTATTGCTGGTATTTGCCCTCCATACCTGTGTTCCATTTAGTATACTAAAGGTTTTTTCTGTTGGTTTAAAAGTTATATATTCTAGTTTTCTTCTCAGGGTGGCTGCCCTTTACCTATGACTCATACCAATATGTATCACATTTATTGGTATTAATGGTTTTGTTTTATTCCTAATTTTAGAAGTATCAGCACATTTTCCTATCCCTTTTGTGTGCCACCTCCAGCCCCATTTTCTTAATATCTTTCATAGCTATAATTCTCGGTTATTCTTAGCAACACTTCCTTGTTTCTGTGATCCTAAGTTCACATTTCCCACCCCCACCAACCCTTTTTTTTTGAGATGGAGTCTCGCTCTGTCGCTTATGCTGGAGTGCAGTGGCACGATCTCAGCTCACTGCAACCTCCACCTCCTGGGTTCAAGTGATTCTCCTGCTTCAGCCTCCTGAGTACCTGGGATTACAGGAACCTGCCACCACACCCAGTTAATTTTTTGTATTTTTAGTAGAGACAGAATTTCGCCATGTTGACCAGGCTGGTCTCTAACTTCTGACCTCAGGTAATCCACCCACCTCGACCTCCCAAAGTGCTAGGATTACAGGTGTGAGCTACCACGCCTGGCCCACATTTTCCCTTTTTGTTGACAACAGTAATCTGGAACAGATTCTTTGATCACTCGTCCTCCTTGGTTCTCTTGTCACATGTTCTGTGTTTCTCTTGCTATTGGAGTTCCTTCCTCTAAACTATTTCCAACTTGGATCTTCAGGAGGTAAATATTCTTCAGATTTTAATAAGCTCAGGAGCTTATTTCCTGAGCTATTTCATCCAGTGGTACCGTTCCAGGCTGTTAGTCATAGTCTCAAGAAGGCGGAGAATGGTTTCTACTTTAACCTACCTTTTCATAGATGCACTTGTAGATCGGACAAGCTTATTGTTTTTCTCTTATTCAGCTACTGCTAGTCTTCTCTCCTCCCACTAAAGAAGGAGACCACTACTACTCCTGCTGCCCTCCTACCCCCACCTTGCCTAGTTCACAAAAGAGGAGGAAAGAGAGAAAGCAAAAAGTTAGAAAGAAACAAAAGTGACATAAATAGCCAGACAACCTTGGCACCACCACCTGGTCCTAGGAGTTAAAAAAAGTAATAATAATAACATCAGTCCCTGACCTAAACTACTTGTGTTATCTGTAAATTCCAGACACTGTATGAAAAAAGCACTGTAAAACTTTTTGTTCTGTTAGCTGATGCATGTAGCCCCCAGTCACGTTTCCCACGCTTGCTCGATTTATCACGACCCTTTCACTTGGACCACTTAAAGTTATAAGCCTTTAAAAAGGCCAAGAATTTCTTTTTCTGGGAGCTTGGCTCTTAAGACATGAGTCTGCCGATCCTCCCGGCTGAATAAAAAACCACTTCCTTCTTTAATCTGGTGTCTGAGGAGTTTTGTCTGTGGCTCGTCCTGCTACACCAGCATCACACCAGCTCCTCCCCCATTGCTGTGGGGTCTCTGCTCTCCCTGTTCACCATGTTCCCACCATTGGCTCCCCATCCTCACTGCCCTCCCAGCATCATCCCAGCCCCTCCAGGGTCACTGCCTGACCAGGTGGCGGTTGGGTGAAGAGGCAGAGATCAAGACAAGACACCTGGTCCAGTTTGACTTTAGGTTCGTCTCTGAAACGCGACTGCATTCCACATCCTGTTCCTCCTGCAACCTCAGCTGGGAGGATGTGTAGGACTGTGTAGAATCTTGGTGGTTGATGACCAATTCCTGTAACCATGGCTTTTCAGCTACATTGATTTTTCCTAAAACGGACAAGCAGACTGTCAATAAGTTATGGAAATACTGTTTTCCTTACTAAAAATAGAGATGTATACACCTATCAGTGCTGGTTTTTGAAATAAACATAAGCCCATAGGCACTCTGCTGCATGCAGATTCTATCTCAAAATAACACACTTTGAAGATCTTCCAAGATCTGCATATACAGATTATTTTCCTTTTTATCTCTGCATGATATTGCATAGAAAGGCTGCATCACAACAAATGTAACCAGTGTCTATGTATGAAGATCCAGATGGTCTCCAGTCAGTTACTTTTACAGAAATGAAATGCTGCAGAAACTGTGCTTCCATGAGTCTCAATTCAATTGTGTGGAACAGATTTCCAGACACAGAATTGCTGTGCAAATTAATGCACCTTTAAAGCGTCTCATGTCATGGGATGGCAATGCTGGCGACACTCTTGTCTGTGATTGTGAAGACCCAGCTGGGGCAGAGGATGGTGAAACATCCACTGTAGAGAGAGGGGTAACTAGTACAAGCTTCCTGGAGAACAGGGTGACAGGGCTCATCAAGGGTCAAAAATATCCAAGTCTGAATTAAGAATATGTATTAATATGCGTTTGAAATGGCATAAAGACTCCCTGAAAAGATGAGAAGAATCCAATTAAGTTTTGTCCTGGGCATGTGGCCAATGAGAGTGGATGCAGGCAGGGGTGGGGGAGCCTTTCACACATGACTTTTCATGGTTTCCATCCTGCAACAGGTGAATATATGGAGGTAAAGAAGTAAGGAAAAATGGGACCTGGAGCCCTGGGGACAGTCACTGGGTGGGCTCGCCAGATCTGTTGTGGGCCACGAGGTTCCAGAGACTTGGAACCCAGGTAGGCGCACGCGGGACTGCTGCAGTGACGAGGCACTGGTTATAGATATTTACCCAACGGTATTGTCACAGGGGAAATATTACAGGTGATTGCTGATTTCAATCACAGATGATTTTGGGTAAAGTTCGCACCTGGCGGTTTCAGTTTCCACCCAGTCGTGTCCTCTGGGCTCTGCTCCCTCCTTCCAGGTCGCCCGCTACGCCGGAGCTCTGGACCCGGGTCCTGCCCGGTGGAGACCGCGGAGTGGGTGCCCCGCTGCCGGCCAATGCCCCCGGGCCTCCGGGTCCACAGCCTCCGGACCAAACGGCCTTACGAAGACCTGGGAGGACTCGGCTGTCGTGGCAAGGGACAGGCGGTTCCCTTGATGGAAGGATCCTGGAAATGCGGGGTTTTGGTGTGGTGAGGAGCAGGAGGTTTCCCCTTCATCCTCGCGGGGACTTTGCCACTGGCTCCGTGTGGAGACGTCACCTTCCCGCTCGGATTAGTGGGGCTCCAACAGTGTAGCCCCCACAAGTACTCCCCATCCCCCTTGCCATGGTGCTGCTGCGGGAGGGCGCACGAGACGGGCGGAGCTTCCCGTTGTTGCCTCCTCGACCCCGCCGCTCGCGGTACAGGACTCCTGGTTTCTCCGCTGGGCTGGGGGTCCCGAGCATGGACATCGTGAGGTGGAGAGAACTTTGGGATGGGTGGACAGAAGGATTCGAGGGAGGGCGGGAGAAAGGGAGAGGAAGGAAGCAGGTAGGCTCAGAGAACGGGGAGAAATCCCTGCCACGAAAATGGGGAGAGGGTGACACACGTACAGCACTCGCACTCCACTGACTCTCCATCTCCTGCTCTCTGCCCTGTAAGGAATACAGGCCCCACCCGCTCCACCCTCAATGTGTTTGGGGTCAGCTATTCCAGCGGGGTGAGGCGTCCCCTTGTGGGTGCGATTGGCATGTCCCTGAGGACTGCGGATACTGAGCGCCTTTTCCTGGGGTCACTGCCATTTGCATTCTTCGTCTTCTTTTTTTTTTTTTTTTGAGACGGAGTTTAGCTCTTGTTGCCTTGGCTAGAGTGCAGTAGAGCGATCTCTGTTCACCGCAAACTCCATCTCCCGGGTTCAAGCGATTCTCCTGCCTCAGCCTGCAGAGTAGCTGGGACTACAGGCGTGTGCCACCATGCCTGGTTAATTTTTTGTCTTTCTAGTAAAGACGGAGTTTCTCTATGTTGGTCCGGCTGGCCTCAAACTCCCGACCTCAGGCAATCTGCCCGCCTCGGCCTCCCAAAGTGCTGGGATTACAGGCGTGAGCCACTGAGCCTGGCCTGCATTCTTTTGATACCAGTGGGCAAAGGGAGGTCCCCAAACGCCAGTGGGGCGGCGACCCCAGCTGGTGTCGGGCTCTAGACACCGCCCGGGAAAATGAATTCGAAGACCAATGGGAAAACAGAGAAAGGACAGAGATTTATTGTAAAAGGAAAAGTACACACTCACGTAAAGGGACTGCAGGGGAACTCAAGAGAGAGGCAGGTGCAAGAGGGCTTGGGTGAATAGACACTCTCTATTCCGTTCCACTGATCTAAGTGTCTATTTTTGTACCAGGTACCACTCTGTTTTGATCACCATAGCCTTATATTATAGTTTGAAGTCAGGCAATGTCATGCCTCTGGCTTTGTTCTTTTTGCTTGTGATTGTTTTGGCTATTTGGGCTCTTTTTTTTAATTCCAAATAACTTTTAGATTAGATTTTTCTAATTTTGTGAAAAATGACATTGGTATTGATAGGGATAGTGTTGCATCTATAAATTGCTTTTGGAAGGATGGCCATTTTAGCTATATTGATTCTTCCAACTCATGAGCATGAAATATTTTTCCATATATTTCTGCTGTCTCTGATTTTATTCAGTCATGTTTTGTAGATTCTCTGTTTCCACACAAAATCTAGCAGAATCACTCATTTGTTACTCCATATCATGGAGGAAAAATGAAATAATATTACCTCTTTACTGGGTGATACAACAAAATTCTAAACTCAGTAGTTTTTTGGGAAATAGAATCCTTCATTTAAATATCAGTACAGAGCAATAAATTACTAGAGAAAACAATCATTAATATAATTTTTGCTTATTAAATAATTATCTTTCAGGACACAGAAAGAAACCCTGGAGGTCTGAACTATAACATGATTGTTTCACTGACAATATCATTTGTAAGAAAGAGGTCATCACTCAAAGAAGTACTTGATTTTCCAAACAAAAGCAGAAGAAACAAAATGCTGACATATCTTGTTTAGTCAGCCAGATGTTAAGTTCAGGAATTCCATCAGGTAGCACCAAGAGAAAATGCATAAAATGATAGGAATAACCACTGGTAAAATTGCTGGCAAAAGGAATCAAGGCAGTGAAGGAGCTATTGGGTCCATGGTGTCATCATGATCTTCTGGAGGCCTCTGGACATACAAAGTACGTGGTGAGCAGGTGGCCAGCCAGAAGGGTGAGATTGATCAAGACCTTGCTTACAGGGGCTTTTTGGTATCATCTTCGACCTTCAGAAAGGACACAAATGTTGATTACAGAGGTGGAGGAGAACCTGGATCACTTTTCCAGGGCAAGCTTTCCCTAGTCACTCCACCTGTCAGAGCCCCCTGCACTAAAGGACTTGTTTTTTCTTTGACCCCCAACCCTGGTTCCTGCAGGTTGGACCAACCTCCTTCCTCCTTTGTCACATCACAGAGTCAGCCCAGGCCCTGCACCTGACTAGGGGATGGAGTGGAGGGTCCTGCAGGACTGAAGCTGGCAGTGATAGGCCTGCTCCTGCACTCAAAGCCCTCTCTACCATCTGACAAGAGGGCCTAAAACATGGCAAGGGTTGGGGGGAGCCCATCCAAAGACAGGGCTCTGTATTCCTGTGCCCTTGGCCTTGGGTGGGCCTGCAGGCAAACATCCTTCCTTCCCCTTCTTACTCAGCCTCTCCTCAAACTGGGAGAAGCACCCATAGCTGTGAAGGTGACAGTCCCTGTTCCACCTTATCCATTCCTGGTCCAGCCCAGCGGTGCCCACGGAACTCCAGCAGCAGCTCAGCTCCCCCTTGTCTGAGTCCACTCTGCTCCAGGCATGGTCATCAGCCAGCTCAGGATCTGGGGTATGCAAAAGGTGGATGGCAGGGGAGCTGCTTCACGGCCCGGACTTGAACACCATGGCTCCATGGGACTGACTGAGAAGGTTTTTAAAAAACCTTCTCAAGAGAAGCCTCTACGCTTTGCCTTCCACCTTAATTCCTGAACCCAAACCACTTCCTGTGGGAAGGCAGTCCTGCACTTCCTCATTTTGAATTAGGGGTACCAAGGCCCTCCCAGCCCCCTCCTCCTGGGATAAGACCCATATCTCTCTCTTAGCCTCAGAGATGGAATCCCACTTCCCTTTTCACACCTCATGTAAAGCTACACGATGCATGTGACCCAATTAAGAGGACTGACTGCCCATATCTGAATTCCTGCTGCTGGCAAGCCATACACCCACCCATCCTCAATAGGAACCTGCTCTGAATCAGAGCTGAACTTGCTAAACCCTCTCAAGCTCAATAGACCCTGAGCCTTGGTATGGGCCCCTCCATTTCCCTCTGGCCTCTGAAGGTGAGAATCCATTATAACTCACGGCTGAGCTTCCCAGGTCATTGCCAACAAGCGACACAAGGTCTCATTCACCTGTCTCGTGTCAGGATGAGAAGATCCTGGCCATGGAGAGGGGTGGCACTCTGGGAATTCTCCATCCTCGTCCTCCCTCCTCACCCACCTGCTCCTTGCTTCCCTCCCAATTCTGCCCCCATACCTGTCACTCTAAAGGACTCTCCTTAGCAGCCAGGGAGGATGAAGCAGGGGAGGATGAGGAGGAGGCTCCAGGGACTGAGGGTGGTGGCCATGGCTATGGATTAGGCTGTGCCTGGGACACATGAGGAGGCACATGATGAGGAGGCAGCAAAGAATGAGGGTGGTGGCCATGGTGCTGGGTTGGGCTGCGCCTGAGGACACAGTGCATGGTACTGAAATGGAAACACAAGAGTGACAACACTTGTCCAGGCCCCAAATCTGAGGAGATGCCTCCTCAGCTCCTGCTGACCCAGGTCATCCTGGAAGGCAAAGGTTTTGTGCCCTCCTGCTATGGGGCAGCCTCTGGGACAGTTCCTGGGGTAGGAAGGGAGGGGGTGTCCCTGTCCTCAGGGAGCTCACACAGCTGCTGAGGGAAGCAAGGTGACAGCACAGCCCACCCTCCTGCTGTGGTGGAAGAAGAGATGATGCCCCAGGGCTGGGGAGGGTCGGGTCTCGGGGCTGGCATTTGAGGTGGCTTTGATGGATTTCCAGAACCAGACCAGGGAGAAGAAAGGAAAAGTGATTCTCAAAAGAGGGAACACTAAGGAAAAATGTCTTAAAACAGTGACACCCATAGTTTTGAGGCTGGTGAGAAATCCACAGTGCGGACAGCAGAAGCAAGTACAGTGAGGAAGAGGAGTCAGGAGGGAAAAAGGAGAGGGGGATGAGAGAACACAGGCACACCAGTACCCTGAGGAGGAGCCCCCTACAAGGGGGTCATTTTAACAAACGTGTATACTGGGATGACTGAAGCTGAACTCAAGAACTAGTGTCTCGAGATCACCGTTTCTGATCTAATTCCAGATCCCCGTTTCTTTCTTCTGTTACCTCCTGCACTTGGCTCCAGGGTGCTGCCTATGCCCTTCAAGAAGTCCCCAAGCCATCTTGTGCAATCTCCCATTGAGATGTAATGGAAGGACATGGTCACATCCTTGTCATTCTCCCACTTTTCTTTCATCTTTCTGGCTCCAGGATGAACCGTCGTCCACGTTCTGTTCTCTGAGTCAAAGAGGAGGAAGATCTGTCCATCTAAACTGAACTGCCAAGATCCACTGCTGTGTCCTTTGGCTTTCTGCTCACAAGACATCCAGGCCTGCAGGGTGAGGGGTTCTGCCTCCATCAAAAGAGAGAGATCAAGTCTGGTCTTGACACATTTTGAGCCCCCATCCTGTTCTCCTTACAATTTCCTGGCCTTACTCTCTGCCACATCCTGGCCTTGCCTCTAGACCTCTTGAAGGGTAAGATGACCTTCCCATTTGTACTTTTACATGAAAACTATAAATGCCTCTAACCTACCACTGTGTCTGCTCCCTCCTGTCCTGGGCCACCTGAAACTTACCCCTGGGTGTGTAATTCTCCCGCTGAATGTCAAGCAGTTGCTCTGTGAGCATGTCCACCACTTCTCTCAGTACTGGGTTCTGTGCTTTCCAGGTCTTTGTGACATTTAGTTTCTTCCCCAGGGTACTGATGGGTGTGACTGTCTTGTTGCCACAGTCATAGTGAAGAAAAGTCTTTTTATCCACCTGGTCTTGAACTGCACACCACCGTGGTCCAGGTCTGCACTTAGGGATGATGGTGATGTCATAGCAAAGAGAGTGAGGGTCTGTGGAGAAAGGCAGGTGAGGGTTGGGTGGGGAGAAAAAGAGCACTATATAGCCCTCCTCCATATTGTGACAACAAGAGGATGCCTCTGGAGGGCTGGGCTGGCCCAGAAAGGAGTGCCCCCTCCAGAACTGTGGTGTCCATAAGTTTAAGGTGAGTGCTCCCCCCTTGCATGAGGAGGAGGAGGAGGTCTCTGCCTGTTGAGAAAACCACATGTCCCCAGACATGTCCCACTGCCCCTCTGTCCACATCAGTCAACACATGACCTTGCTAGAGAGGTGCCAGGCCTGCTAGAGGAGGAAGGGCCTGGATGGCAGAGGATCTTCAGCAGCAGCCCAAGTGGACTGTGGGAGGTGAGAGAGGGTGTGGGGGCTACCCCTGAGGATGCTGGTGCATGGTGGGATGGACTGAGGATGGAAAATCTAACTAACTAGGGTTAATTAGAGGAAGAAGAGTTAATTTTCATAGTCACGGAATTTAACATGTTGGCAAAGCCCCTGGTGAAGTGCTCATCTGCTATGAGGATGCCTTCCTGAAATGAGGATGCCTTGGACAAAGAGATGGTCTACACAGCAATAAATAGAAAATCTGAAAATCTAAAGCAGATAGTAGAGGGAGCTCACAGGCTCAGAGAAGTGCCCATGACAGAGGGGTCTGAGTGTGAAAATCCAGAACAATTTCCATCCACTGTGCTCATGGGAAGCCTGGAGGACTCCTGTTTGCCCAGCATATAAAGAAGGCCCCATGAGAAGGCACCAATATGGGATGAAGCTCAGGGATGCCTATTGCAGAAGGCCAGGGTTGGGGGTAGGATGCTGTTCCTGAAATGGGCTTCCAGTAGTAATGGGATGAAAAATCCTTAAATAACAGATTCCAGGTGGAGGTGTCAACTGTCAGGAACAAGCAGGGTTCAATGATGGAAATGATTAGAGAAGTCACAATACCAGCTGGTGACCTCAGCCATACAAAGCTTTGCCCATGACTCATAGAACAAAGGAGCTCAAGATCCCAAAGAGATGGAAACCCAACCCGGATACTGCTGGATTTAAGTAATTACAACAAACAGAGATAAAACAAATGATGGATGACCAGGAGGCTGAAAGTAGCCAGTCCATCAAGAACAAGGCTGCTTTGCCCAATTTACATAATGAAGCCACCTCTCATACCCTGAACCCATGACTACAACAAGACACCAGTTTCCAGTGAGGAAGGACCCTTTAACCTCACAGTAAGAGCAAATATTCTTTGTGGCTTTCTCCAAAGATATTTATGGCCACTAGAGTTTGCTGTGATGGGCAATTTTGTAAATATATAAAGGTGTGCAGGGAATATGTTCTCCATTGTAACTACTCAACTCTGCTGGTGTAGCTCAAAAGCAGTCATAGACAATCCATGAATGATGAGGGATTAAGGGATTAATGCCTTAAGTGCCCAGTGACCCAAGACCCCCGAATATCCTAGCGGTACATGTGGTTACAATGTCTAATTGAAAAATTGCAATATAGATTCCGTGTGAATGTTCAGAGGCAAGGCAACGCCACTCACAGCAAGAAAATCTCAACATTAAAAAATGACTCCTGTAGAGTACTGTGCCTTGGCAGAGATGGGGCCTTTAGCCATGGAAGGGCAGTGACCATGCAGCCTCAGAGCTGCCCATTACGGGTATGTTTCTCACCCTCTAAGTCATTAGGAAGGTAGGCACGGCAGTGAGAAGACTCAGGTGGTTCTCTTGGGATGGGCAGGAGCAGGGCCACAGGGAACCAAGAAGCTGCACAAGCAGTTGGCCCAAATCCCCAGGACTCCACATGGCAGCACCCCCTCACCCTCAGCTTCAGGGAAGGCCTCAGGGAAGGTCCCTGATGGTCCCCATGGAACATAGGAGCATCAAAGGAGGGGAGAGTAGGCCCCGAACCATGGGGCCCCCTCTCCTATCACATCCATACCACCTAGAAACCACAGGCAAGGTTGGACCACTTTCTACTCTCCAACTGACACCTGAGACACCACTTGGAGATGACACCATAGGGGATGGGGCACTATTCACTGGGACACTGTAATCCCCTCGTTTGGGGTCAGCAACCTAGGACAGGGTCTGAATCTGGTCCCCCTCATTTGCAGGTTGCCATTGCCTGCTGTTGCTCTACAAAGTGACAGGACTTGACACAGAGATGGAGAATCCAAGGCCTGCAAAGATCACAGGGTATCCTTCCTCCCTTTCTAGAAAGGGTTTGCTGACCCCTGTCTACACAGTGACTATTCTCTATGACGCTGACTCCCCAGTAGGAAGAACAGGCGGGTCTGGGCCCCAAGGACAAAAGTGGGCAGCCTCTACTCACCAGAGTTCCCAGGGTCTCCTGGAGGGAATGGTGATTCCCATTCACCCAGCACAGGTTCTGTGCGGAGCTTGGGGTGTGTTTGCTGGGGTGTGTCCTCAAGCAAGAGGCAGAAGTTGCCGCGTGGTGTAGGAGGTGGTGAGGGTCCCTTCATGGATGGGGAGATCTCTGGGGTGACCAGCTGGGCTGAGGTGGGAAGTAAGAGCATGTGACCTGGGTGGTGTCAGTGGATGGTGACGGGAGGGGTGGGGGGTGTCTGCTGAACTCCTGGGTTCAGGTGAGTGTCTGCAGGAAAGTGCATGGAAAAATTCCAGGGCAGGCAGCCCTGGGGGTGCTGGAGGGTTTATGTGGTGGAGAGCCGGTGAGAGCAGAGCAGGCCTGTGGCTGGTGGGGCTATCTGTGATTGTGTCCCTGCGAACCCCCCTTCATCCCCATCCTGACCCCAGCTCAGGTTCCAGGGGCTCTGGCTTCTCCTTCCCGAGGATGGTTGGGACTGCTGGGCTGCACTAGGGATCCCCGACCCATCTCGCCCTCTTGCAGCCCCCTGGCCCCTCCACCCTCCCGAGGTTCCTTTCCAGCCTCCTCTCTGCCCAGCTTCTCCCCTGGCGGGAGAAGCAGGCTGGGAGAGTGGATCTGTCGGGAAGGAGCTGCAGAGAGGAACTGAGCGGGTCGCAGTTTGGGAAGATGCGACGATTCTTCCAGAAGCCTCCCCTCCTCTTAAGCCCGCAGTCTATAGCCCCCCAGGTATGGCCCCCGCCCTGTTTAGCCTCCATTCCTGAACTCACCTGTCCGCACCAGCGGGACAGCAGGAGCAGAGGCGGAGGCATAGAAGGAACGCCGGGCTGGCGCCTGCTGCAATTGGGAACCTGGAAAGCAGGCCCTGGATCACTTGGCAGCTCACATGGAGTGAATGTCAGGTGGATCACAGAGAGATACAGTCATGGAGGTCAGGTCCGGAATAATGTCGGAGGCTGGAATGAAGTCTGGACCAGGAACAATGGTAACTGTGGAAGACTCAACAAAGACTGAGTATAGCTGAAGGAGCTGGGGAACAGAAAGTATATGTGTGGGTATGAGGAAGAAAATAGATTTTGGAAGTTATTGGAACTGTAGAGAGTGAGTTGAGCATAGTTTGTGATTTTGAGGGCCCCTAAAACTACAGGGCAGTGGCAGACACCACACAGAGACATGATGGCCAGCCTAAAACAGTAAGGTCAAGTTGTTTGGACAGAAAGGCTACAGGGCACGGTCCTGGTCCATGTGTAAGTATTCCGCCTGCACAGCCCAGCACTTCAGCTTTGTGTAATGAAAAGGGTTGGGATGAGTCAGGGAGAGCTAGTATGGGAGCAGTCTCTAGAAGTTTCTTCAAGGAAGGAAAAGAGGAGTAGGGGAAAGGATTTAGGATCTATGGGGTCAGCTGGGTTTCCCTTTGTGAGTATGTATAATGGTTTTGTTAGGATGGCAAAACCAGGTATCCAAAGGTGAAAGTATCCAACCATGCCCAGGAAGGAAAGGAGTTGTTGTTTTGTAAAAGGGGTTGGGGATTGAGAAATCAACAGGACATGATCAGCAGGGAGAGCACGGGTTTTCACAAAGAATTATGCCAAGGTAGGTAATGGATGGGGAAGAAATTTGAGCTTTGGAGGGGGATACCCGATATCCTTTGGAGAATAAATGTTGAAGGAGCAGAAGGGTATCTTGTTAAGAAGACTCAAAGGAAGGACTACAGAGTAGAAGGTCATCAAGGTATTGAATAAGGTGGGAAGCAGAGAGGTGGAAAGAAAGTAAATCATGAGAAAGAGCTTGGCTGAAGTAACGAGGGCTATCCCAGAAGCCTTGCGACAATACACCCCAGGTAAGCTGCTGGGACTGATGGATGTCAGGGTCAGTCCAGGTAAAAGCAAAGAGAGGCTGGGATGAGGGATGCAGGGGAATAGTGGAAAAAGTGTCTTTAAAATCAAGAATGGGCTGGGCGTGGTGGCTCACACCTTTAATCCCAGCACTTTGGGAGGCCAAGGTGGGTGGATCATGAGGTCAGGAGTTCAACACCAGCCTGGCCAAGATGCTGAAACCCCGTCTCTACTAAAAATACAAAAAATTAGCCAGGCATGGTGGCAGGCACCTGTAATCCCAGCTACTCAGAAGACTGAGGCAGAGAACTTCTTGAATCTGGGAGGCGGAGGTTGCAGTGAACCAAGATTGCACCACTGCACTCCAGCCTGGTTGACAGAGCAAGGCTCCATCTCAAAAAAAAAAAAAAAAAAAAAAAAAAAAAAAAAAAAGATCAAGAACAGAATAGTGAGTTGTGGAGGGAGGTATTGAGGACAAAAGAGTGTACGGGTTGGGCACCACAGGGTGGACTAGGCAAAACAATTTGGTTGATAAGGCACAGATCCTGAACCAACCTGTAAGACTTGTGCAGTTTTTGGACAGGTAAGATGAGGGAATTGTAAGGAGAGTTTGTAGGCTTTAGAAGCCCATGCTGTAGCAGGTGAGTGAAAACAGGCTTCAGTCCTCTTAAAGCCTGTTGTGGGATGGGATACTGGCATTGGGTGGGGTAAGGGTGATTAGGTTTTAATGGGATAGTAATGGGCATGTGATCGATTGTCAGGGAGGGAGTAGAGGTGTCCCATGTCTGTGGGCTAAAGTTGGGGGATACAAGAGGAAGACACGAAGGAGGCTTTGGGTTGGGAAGAAGGGTGGCAATGAGATGTGGCTGTAGTCTATGAATAGTCAGGGAAGCAGATAATTTGGTTAAAATGTCTCAGCCTTATAAGGGAACTGGGCAGGTGGGGATAACTAAAAAGGAGTACATGAAATAATGTTGTCCAACTTGGCACCAAAGTTGGGGAGTTGTAAGGGATTTTGAAGCCTGGCAGTCAATACCCACAACAGTTATGGGGGCAAGAGAAATAGGCCCTTGAAAATAAGGTAATGTGGAGTGGTTAGCTCCGGTATCAATTAAACAGAGGATGGACATACCCTCCACTGTGAGAGTTACCCGAAGCTCAGCATCTGTGATGATCCAGGGGGCTTCCAAGGTGATCAGGCAGTGTCAGTCTGCAGCTGCTAAACCAAGCATATTGGGGAAGGAGTCAGTCAGACAGCCTTGGGCCAGAGCTTTAGGGTCTCTGGGAGTGGCTGCTGGGCGAGCTGGGCAGTCTGATTTCCTCTGGGTCCCTGCACAGATGGGACATGGCTTGGGAGGAATCCAGGGCTGCAGGTGTTCCTTGGCCCAGTGGCCAGATTTCTGGCACTTGAAGCAAGATCCTGAGGGAGGAGGTCCTCTAGGAATGCCTTACTGCTGTGGCTTAGGTGTTTTGAAGTTCTTGTGTGCTGGAGGTGCAGCTGGGTTTTGTCTCACAGTAGAGGCAAGTAATTGTAACTCAGAAATGCATTGCTGTTTGGTTGCCTCCTCTCTATTATTGTACACCTTGAAGGCAAGGTTGATTATTTCCTATTGTGGGATTTGAGGGCCAGATTCCAATTTTTGAAACTTTTTTCTAATGTCAGGAGCTGATTGAGTGATAAAATGCATATTGAGAATAAGATGGCCTTCTGGCTCTTCTGGGTCCAAGGCTGAAAAGCATCTCAAGGTTGCTGCTAAATGATCCATGAACTAGGCTGGGTTTTTATCTTTTCCTTGGGTAGTTTATTTAAGTTTGTCATAATTAACAGGTTTGTACGCTGCCTCTTTAAGCCCTTCAACTAGGCAGGAAATCATGTAATCTCGCCTAGCTATATGTGGGGAATCTGCCTGATAGTTCCATTGGGGATCCTCTCAGGGAACTGCTCTAACGCCTTCCTGGAGGCCTGGCTCATGAAGCTGGCAGATGTCAGCGTGAGATTGGGCTAGAGAAAACACTCTTTCCTGTTCATCTGGGAGAGGGTAGAAGTTAGGATGACATTTAAGTCACCCAGGTTAAATTGTGGGACAGAGTTAGATATTGGAATTCCTGTATATCTTTAGTGGGGTCTGATGAGAAAGAGTCTAAATGCTGGCTGATTTTGGAAAAGTCTGATACAGAAAAAGGCACATGTACCCTGACTATGCCTTCAGCTCCAACCACCTCTCTAAGAGGAAATTATTGGGCAGGTGGGGGAGAGCTAGTCGTGGAATGAAACTGTAAGCCAGACTGGGTGTGGGGAAGGGAGGTGATAGAAGGGTTGTAGGGTGGGGGAGCAGAGGATGAAGAAGAGTTGGAGCCTGATTCAGCCTGGCGGGGAGCAAC
Organism: Rhinopithecus roxellana; assembly: GCF_007565055.1. NCBI lineage: Eukaryota > Metazoa > Chordata > Mammalia > Primates > Cercopithecidae > Rhinopithecus > Rhinopithecus roxellana. The sequence continues at coordinate 178,439,788 of NC_044552.1, read as the reverse complement.
CTGAGGAGGAGCAGTCTGGGGAGGAGGGGAGAGATCAGATGGGTCGGTAGAAAAGGAAGATTCAAAAGACTCAGCGACACTTGAGGTTGGGACTGAAGGGACAGACTGGGCGAAAAAAGGAGGATTTGGGATGAGTCGCATTGGGAATAGAGTCTAGGGAGGTAACAAAGTGTGAAAAATGCCTGGACGTAAGGCACCTCAGACGATTTGCCCATTTTTCAACAAAAATTATCTAGGTCTTGTAGGATGGAGAAATCGAAAGTGCCATTTTTTGACCATTTAGAGCCATTATCAAGTTTGTATTGGGGCCAAGCAGTGTTGCAGAAGAAAATAAGATGCTTGGATTTTAGGTCAGGTGAGAGTTGAAGAGGTTTTAAGTTCTAGAGAACATAGGCTAAGGGAGAAGAAGGAGGAATGGAGGATGGCAGGTTGCCCACAGTGAAGAAGGCAAGCCCAGGAAAAGAGAGGATAGAGACACAGGTGAGGAAGTGGGGGGGTGGGGGGTGGAGGGTGGTACTTGCCACTCAGGGGAGGTGGGGCTTGCCACCAAGGTGAAGGATCAAGGCAGGCATCCCTGTGGTGATCAGACACCTCTGAAATGTGGATGAATAACTAGGTAGGCATCCCTGCAGTGATTAAACACCAAGGGAAGACTGTCTTCCTGAGTCCGTGACTGGTGCCGGAGTTTTGAGTTCACGGATAAAATACATCTCCTCTGTCTCTACCAGAAAAGGAAAGGAACTGAAACTAAGGGAAGGGAGAGATTGAAGGGTGGCGCGCCAAAATTGAAAGGAGAAAGGGGTCGAAGGACAGTGAGAGAGGTTAGAGAAGAGAGTAAAAAGAGGCCGCTTACCCGATTTAAAATTGGTGAGATGTTCCTTGGGCTGGTTGGTCTGAGGACCTGAGGTCATAGGTGGATCTTTCTCATGGAGCAAAGAGCAGAAGGACAGGGGATTGATCTCCCAAGTGAGGTCCCCTGATCTGAGTCATGGCACCAAATGTCATGTGTGTCCGTTTGAAGAGACCACCAACAGGCTTTGTGTGAGCAATAAAGCTTTTTAATCACCTGGGTGCAGGTGGGCTGTGTCCGAAAAGAGAGTCAGCAAAGGGAGATAGATAGGGATGGGGCAGTTTTATAGGACTGAGGTAAGCAGTGGAAAGTTACAGTTAAAGGTGGTTATCTACTGTCAGAAGGGAAGGGGTTCACAAGGTGCATGGTGGGGAGATCATAAGACTCATTGTCCAGAAGAACAATGTCACAAGGTGGATCAACTGCTCAGATGGGAGTTGGGGCAGAGTAGGAACAAGTCATAATGGAATGTCATAAGGTTGGTCAATCAGTTAAGACAAAAGCTGGCTGTTTCACTTCTTTTGTACTTTTTGGTTGCCTCACACCATCTGGATGTATACGTGCAGGCTTGGGCTCAAAAGCATGACAGGTTACATCCAGTCTCTCTGCTCTTCTCCAGTGGATGGAAACTCCTTCTCCTTGACACATCTGGAGCCACCAACCTGCTGCCTGATCCAAACATGAGGGCCGCATATGCCTGAGCTCCTGCTGTCTGTACACCACGCACCGTAGGGGCCCCATAGGACTAGAGACCCCGGAGCCCCACAGGACTAGAGACACCGTCTGAAACAGGCCTAAATTTGCTAAACCCTCTGGAGCTCGACAGGCCCTGAGTCTTGGTATGGTTCTGTGCACTCCTCCCAGGGCCCCCACTGTCCCTGAGCTCCAGGCCTGATTCCTGACTGGTGGAGACAGCACAGTGGGTGCCCTGCTGTCAGCCAATGCCCCTTGGCTTCCGGGTCTGAAGCCTCAGGATGAAACTGTTTTTGGAAGACCCAGGAGGACTCACCGGTCGCAGTAAGGAATAGGCAGTTCCTGAGACAGCAGGAACCAGAAAATGTGGGGCCTGGTGGGGGTGAGAAGCAAGAAGTTCCTGCTTCATCCTCGTGGGGACTTTGCCACCGGCTCAGTGTGGAGACATCACCATCCTGCTCGGATAAGTGGGGATCTGACAGTGTGGCCCCCATGAGGAGCCCCCCATCCTCCTTGCCCTGGGGCTGCTGCGATGCACTAGGTCCTGAGTGTCCAGGATCCAGCAGGGGATTCCCATTGTCACCTCCCTGACCCTGTTGCTTGCAGTCCAGAGCTCCTGGTTTCTCCACTGGGCTGGAGGCCTTAAGCATTGATGTCGTGAAGTAGAGAAAACCTTGGGATGGTTGGAAATGAAAGATGGGAGGGAGGGTGGGAGAAAGGGAGAGGAAGGAAGCAGGCAGCACCAGAGAACAGGGAAAAATCCCCGCCTCGAAAATGGCGAGAGAGTGACACACACACAACCCCCAGACTCCACGGACTCTCCATCTCCTGCTCTCTGCCCTGTAAGGAACATAGGCCCCACCCCCTCCACCCTTACTGTGTTCGGGGTCAGCCATTCTAGCGGGGTGAGGTGTCCCCTTGTGGGTGCGATTGGCACTTCCCGGAGGGCTGTGCATACTGAAAACCATTTCCTGGGCTCACTGTCATTTGCATTCTTCTTCTGATGCCAGTGGGCAAGGGGAGGTCCCCGAACACTGATGGGACCTCGACTCCAGCCAGTGAATTCAAGGACCAGTAGGAAATAGAGAAATGACAGAGATTTATTGTAAAAGGAAAAGTACATACTGCAGTGAAGGGAGTGCAGGGAAACTCAAGAGAGAGGTGCAAGGGGGTTTGTGACTGTCACCTTTCTGGGTTTCTTCAACCAAGGAGTGGAATATTTATAAAAATTCCTGGAAGAAGGTGGAGATTTCTCAGAACTGTGGTGCAACCCATTTTCACACCAAAAATGGGTATTCTCAGAGCTGCTAGGGAGCTGGCTGTTGGGTGTTTAGTATGTTAATCAGCATGTGATGAGGTCCCAGGTGAAACCTAGGTCAAATCCGGGGCCATGTTGGGTCCACTAGTTCTTAGTCGGCTTGGTCCACATGCCGTTTTGCAGCATCTTATCAGTCCAGAGCCTCTGCAGATACTTCAATGGATTCTTTTTGCTTGTCACCTGAAACTGCTGCCTAAAATTTTCTATTGTTTTGAGACCATAATGTAGTGTACCTGACTCACTTTTGAGAAATGTCTGTTCAAATTCATTGCATATATTTAAATTGGGTTATTGCACTTCATAACATTGATCTGTAAGAGTTCTTTACATATTCAGCATACCAGTCCCTCACCAGACATATGATTTTTAAATATTTTCTCTCATTCTGTAAGGTTTTTTTTTTAACCTTCTAAATGGAGTCCTTTTTGAAGCACAGAAGTTTTGCATTTGCATGAAATGAAATTAAACTACCTTGTATTTTGCCATTTGTGCTATTGGTATACAGTACTTAAGAAGCCTTTGCTAAATCTGAGGTCACAAACATTTACTGCTGTATTTTCTTCTGAGACTTTCATAGTTTCATGTTTTAGGAGGACATCTGGCATTCATGAAGAGCTACTTTTTGTGTGTGCTGTAAGGAAGGGGTATGCTTCATTCTTCCGCATGTGCCATCCAGTTGTCCCAGCACCATTCACTGTAGTGTAGGATGCACCTGCGCAACCTCCTGTCCCTTCCTCCTGCACTTGGCTTCAGAAGTGCATCCTGCTGAATGGTTCTTCCAGGGTTTCCACCAATGAAATCTCCTCATGTGAATCCCATGTAGGCATCTGCTTCTCAGAGGACCTGGATTAAGGAGTGGATTCAACAGATCAAATTATATTTCATAAGATGGAACTTTCTGAGAATACTGACACTAAACAGACCCCTGAATACCTCAAAATTAAGAAATTGCATAAATTGATCATTGTGGTTCCACAAGTCTCCTGTCAACTTAGCTTATTGGTGTTTAACTTTTTTTCTTACATCTGCTGTTTTTGCTGCCGTTGTTGTTGTTTTCTTTGAGACAGGCTCTCACTCTGTCACCCAGTCTGGAGTGCAGTGGCACCACCACAACTGCCTGCAACCTCAAACTCCCAGGCTCAAGTGATCCTCCCACCCTTGCCTCCTGAGGAGCTGGGACTACAGTCATGTGCTACTACCCTTGTTCTATTTTAAAATTTTCTGTACAGACAGGGTCTCACTCTGTTGCCATGGCTGATCTCCAACTCCTAGCCTCAAGCGATCCTCCCGCATGGGCCTCCCAAATTTCTGAGATTACAGGCATGAGCCACCCCTCCTGGCCCAAAAAGTTATTGCATTTGAGTTTTTACTTTTCACATGGTTGTAAGACATTATGTAGATTTTTTAAATCCTGTGTAAGTAATTTGGGTAATGCTATACAATAAAATGTTTCTTTCATTATGTAGATTTTTAAAATCCTGTATAAGTAATTTGGGTAATGCTATACAATAAAATATTTCTTTCAGCCACAGATTCCTAAAAATAGAAGTAGCATTAAAATGTGCTACATTTGTCAAATCTGGAAAATGTTTCAAATCTTTAAGGTGATTCTGACCTCTCATTTTGATTGACACAGTAATCCATAAAAACAAGTAAAGCACCCACTCTGACCTGGAAGGGGTAAAGAGGTAAAAGTATTGATAAGTGACACCCTCTTTTGTAGACATGACCCAACCTAAATATCTCATGACCCACAAAAGAGGGTCCTGTGCTCCCCGCTTCTCCAGATTTCCATGCAGTCCTGAAGCACTCTCTGGCTGTCTCTGCAAGTGGCTACACAGCTCCTCCTGGTCTCTGTGGGGCTCCTAGGCTCCAGATCCTCTACGCCAAGGGGCTATCATGCTCACCAGTTCCCAACAAGGGTGCACCCCACCGTGGGAGGTGGAAGAGACCAGGTGTAGCTGCTCCTGCCCCTACCCCTCTCCTGATCAGCCAATCTTAATAGGAGGAAGGAGTAGGGATGAGTGGAGCCATGAGGGTTGGTGCTGGAAAGAACAGAAATGAAGACCTTTGTCTAATCCCCTGAGCTATGGGGATCCCTTTCTGAGTTCTAGCAGCCCTGGGATAGTCTGATTATTAGATTCCTCTGATGTGTCTTAAATCCTATCATATGGCAGCCACCGTGCTAGGTGCTGGGTTTACACGTGGGTGATGGATGTGTCCAGTCCTCAAGGCATGTAGAATCCAGGGACAGAAACAAACAGCCATGCAGCTGCTGCTTATGTGATGTCCTTGAGTTGGTTGGGGCTATCAGAGGGCAGAAGAGGGGGTGACTCATTCTGCCTGGGGAGTTGCATGGAGGCTTCTTGAGAGGTGGCATTTCAGACTGTTCTTATAGGAATAGGAAGAATACAGTGCGGCCAGGTGGGAGGAGAAGATAGGACACACAGCAGAGGGATAAGCATGAGCGGGAGGCCAGGGGATGCAAATATCACGGAAATTTGCGGAGCTGTGAGAAGTCTGCAGTAATCAACCCTCAGTTCCTGAAGGAGACTTTTCCCACAGGGAGGAGGGAATGTCAGGAGAGAAGATAGGGAAGGCGAGGTGGGCAGGAACCTCCCTGGAGTCCCCGTCTCCATCCACAGCAAATCAACCAGGAAATCAATTCACCATTCATGCATGCATGTTATCACACACACACACAGACATGCATGCACACACACACACACACAGACATGCATGCATAGTTTCTCACCTCCCCACCACACATGCACACACACACACTCACCCGAACACACACACATACACAAATGCAAGCAGAAATACAGAGACAGACACACACATACACGTGCACACACAAAGACACATAAACACTAGGGAGAACCTGGTTGTCATCTCAAGAGTTGTTATGTCTGGCCCATCCTGCCCACTTACCTGTAACCTTGGGTGCTGTCTCCCAGCTCATGAAGGATTTCTGAAGCCATCAAACAGGATGTTACTGTGTGATCTTAAACACTCAGACAGCTCCTCACTCTGATCTTCCTTCTTGGTCCCCTTGGTCCTGTGATAAAGCAGTGTCCTGTTGGTTTTCACTGCAGCAAAAAAGAACCCTCTCCCCTTGGGCAGAACTCCTGGGCCACCAGAGCACACCCCTCTGCTCTTTGCTGTCAGAGCATCTTGATCTGCAGGGTGGGAGGAACTGCCCCAACCCCTAAAAAGGAACCATTTATTGACCCCCTCATCCACCATGATGTCAACGTCTGTTTTGTCTTCTCTGTAAGCCCTTGGCTGTGGATCCCAAGCTGTGTGCCAAGGAGCTCAGGACACAAATTCACTGTAAGCAATCCCTCTGGGCTTACTGAACTATTTGAAAGATGAGAAGTGCTATCTTCTGGACACTGCTAGGAAGTACTACTCCAAGGTATTTTATAGTTTCATCATTAGACTATGCAACATTGCTTTAGATGTCATGGTATTTTTACAATCTATGATTTCAACAGTTGCTGTGATAAAAAAAAATGAACCCCTGCAAAAATTGGTATGAAATAAGAAATGATGGTGGCTGTGCCCAATCTGCTTCCAAGGTTTGAGAAGTTGCTCAATGCCCAGCAGACACACATGTCAATTAGTAAACACTTGTGCTTATTTAAGAATGAAATAGGGGCAATTCATGTGGAGGTCAGAGTAGAAACAGGTGTGAGAGGATCCAGCAGAAGAAAATATGGCTGCCAAAGAGTTCGAGCCCATTGGCAAGTTTGGCCTGGCCTTGGCTGTTGCAGGAGGTGTGGTGAACTCTGCCTTATATAATGTGGATGCTGGGCACAGAGCTGTCATCTTTGACCCATTCCGTGGAGTACAGGACATTGTGGTAGGGAAAGGACTCACTTTCTCCTTCCATGGGTACAGAAACCAATGATCTTTGACTGCCATTTTCGACCATGTACTATGCCAGTCAACACTGGTAGCAAACATTTACAGAATGTCAACATCACACTGCACATCCTCTTCTGGCCCATTGCTAGCCAGCTTTCTCCCATCTTCACCAGCATCGGAGAGGACTATGATGAGCTTGTGCTGCTGTCCATCAGGACCGAGATCCTCAAGTTAGTGGTGGCTCACTTTGTTGCTGAACTAATCACCCAGAGAGAGCTGGTCTCCAGGCAGGTGAGTGACGACCATACAGAGTGAGCAGTCATCTTTGGGCTTATCCTGGACGAAGTGTCCTGGACCCATCTGACCTTCAGGAAGGAGTTCACAGAAGCAATGGAAGCCAAACTTGTGGCTCAGCAGGAAGCAGAGAGGGCCAGATTTGTGGTGGGAAAGGCTGAGCAGCAGAAAAAGGCAGCCATCATCTCTGCAGAGGGTGACTCCAAGGAAGCTGAGCTGATTGCCAACTCACTGGCCACCGCAGGGGACGGCCTGATGGAACCTTGCAAGCTGGAAGCTGTGGAGGACACCGCGTACCAGCTCTCACTCTCTTGGAACATCACCTACCTGCCGGCGGCGCAGTCCATGCTCCTCCAGCTGCCCCAGTGAGAGCCCACCCTGCCTGCGCCTCCCTGGGTCAACTGGCCACCGACCCGATGATTCTTAACACTGCTTTCCTTCTACCTCTTTCCTGGAAATCACTGTGAAATTTCATGATTGGCTTAAAGTGAAGAAAATAAAGGTAAAATCACTTCAGATCTCTAATTAGTCTATCAAATGAAACTCATTCTTCTCACATCCATCACTTTTTCATCTATCTCCCTACCAAAAATTGCCAAGTGCCTATGCAAACTGACTTTAGGTCCCAATTCGGGGCCTGCTGGAGCTCTGGCCTGGGCACCAGCAGTTGGCAGCACACAGCCAGGGCAGGACAGTGGGTGACGGACTGGGGAACACAGGTGTCTGCCTGGGCCCACATGTGGCCTCCATCCTGTTGCTGATGGAAGATTTGCAGACGAGGGCACACGTGGCTGAACTGAGAAGGCAGGCCTCCATCTTCCCAGTGGTTCCTGCACAGATGCTGCTGAAGAGAGATGCCGGGGAGGGGCAGAAAGGATGTGGTCCCTCTCTTACTGTAAGGCCAATTCTCTCGAACTGTGCAACCAGCAGAAGCAGGTGTGTGTGAACTGGACACAGATGGAAGAATCTGCCCCTGTTGAGGTGGGTGGGCCTGATTGTTGCCCCCCAGGGTCCTAAAACTTGGATGGACTTGGACAGTGAGGAGGCCTGGACTGAGATGTGAGTCCTGTCGAAGACTTCCTCTCTATCCCCCACCTTGGTCCCTTTCACATACCCAATGGAATTCCAACTTGAAGGATTGTATACTGTTGGGGTTAGATGTGCTGCCAAGGATATGTCTGACCTGCGTTCCTGGCTCCCTCGTTCAGAGACTGCCCTTCTCAAGGACTCTGTGCCTGCTCTGGGAAGGAAACAACTGTGGGAAGGAAACAAATGTGTATAAACTGCTGTCAATTAATGATCCCCGGCCCTTTCAGCTCAAAAATTTAAAAAAATGAAATAAACATACCACTTTTTCAATTCATGTGAAATATTTTCTTAAATCATGATTAAATTGCTTGGTGATAAATAGATTGTTTGGTCCTAATTACTTACAAAATATGTTCTCCGGTATTTCTTTTTTGTTTATTTTGTTTTGCTTTTTTGAGAGAGTCTCGCTCCGTCCCCAGGTTGGAGTGCAGTGGCACAATCTCGGCTCAGTGCAACCTCTATCTCCTGGATTCAAGTGATTTTCCTGCCTCAGCCTCCTGAGTGTGACTACAGGAACGCCTCACCATGCCCAGCTAATTTTTGTACTTTTAGTAAAGACAGGGTTTCACCATGTTGGCCAGGATGTTCTTGATCTCCTGACCTCGTGATCCACTCACCTTGGCCTCCCAAAGTGCTGGGATTACAGATGTGAGCCACCACACCCAGACTTTCTGGATTTTCCCTGGACCACTCCAGGCTATATTCACCGGCTCTGCCTCCTGCGGGAATGCTCACCTCCTTGAAGCCAGGACTCACAGATCACCTTCTTGGGAAACCTTCCTGTTCAGACTACTGAGGAGCTGGGGGCTCCCCTCCCAGTCTTCCTCCCCACAACCTTGTTCCCTGCCTCCTGAATCATTTGTCACCTTCCTACGTCCGATGCAATGCACCTGCTCATTATGTTCACCTGCTGTCCTCACTGCAGCAGGGATTTTATCTGTTTTCCTCAGGGAAGCATCTGTAGCACAGTCCATTGTTGGTTCTGAGGCTGTACTTACCCTGTGAGTGAATAAATGAGAGGCAGTGATTGGGGCAGGGGCCTCTTTCTTGTTCATTCACTCACTACACTTTAGATGGTAACTTGGGACATGGTGGGACCAGTGTTTTCTGGGCACAGTAAGTCAGAATATATTGTGAAAACAAGAAGTAGAAAGAAATGTTAGGTGGAAGCATATGAATTTTCAAGTAGGAGTTGGGAAGAGTGAGAAAAAAAAACAATCAGGAAAGGGGCAAAGTTGGCTTGGTTGTAGCTAACATGGTGGAGAAACGCAGCTCTCTGCACTAGAAACTGGGTGCTGTTAGGTTCCTCTGCAATGCCGAGACCTCTGTACAACCTGCCCTGCGTCCTCCTCTCTCCTGAGGCTGAATGCAGCTCCTGTGCCTTCATTGCCAAGGAAGCCACAGTCTCAGGTCAGAGGAAGGGCTGTGTGGACAGTAGAAAAGGAGGAGGTGGGTGCAGAAGGGGACGCTTGGAAGCAATGACTTCTGGAGGATAAACAATATCACCGGAAAATATGACAAAAAAGAAAGGTATAAAGAACAAGGTGGAAATCATCTGAAATTCCATTGCGCAGTGTTCAATGTTAGGATTCTGGTGCAATCATATGTAATTTTTATAAAATTATGATCATACACCTTAGAATTATTTTAAATGACTAGAGTGTGTATTTTTAGAGCAGGTATAGAGTTCATAGTGCAGTGCTCTCTCGCTCCTGTCACTTCATTACTTTTTGGCCTCATGTCATTTTAATTATTTATTCATTTTTTATTTCAATTCTTATTGTAAAGGGTACACATGCAGATTTGTCACATGGGTCAATTGTGGGAGGCTGAGGCTCGGGGCCCCAGTGATCCCATCACTCAGCCAGTAAGCATAGTACCCAACAGGTGGTTCTTCAGTCCATGTTCCCCTCCCCCCTCCCGTCTGGTGATCTCCAGTGTCTCCATCTTTACATTCATGTGTATTCAATGTTTAGCTCCCACTTGTAAATGGGAACATGCAGCATGTGGTTTTCTACTTCTGTGTTAGGTCGCTTATGATAATGGCCTCCAGGTCCATCCATGATGCTGGAAAGAACTTCATTTTGTTGTCTTTCATGGCTGCACAGATTTTCATGGTGTATGTGGACCACATTTTCTTCATTCAATCCAATCTCACACAGTGACATCCTCTCACTGTGGGTTCAGGACACAAGAGGGGGAAATAATTTAGCCTAGGGAGGTGTGATATCATGTGTCAACCTGGAAGGTGATTTGGATGAGATTGATGTTTAAATTGGTGAATGTTGAGTAAAGCAGATTACCCCTGTAAGGAGGTCAGCTTGAATCTAATTAGTGGAAGTCTTGAAAACATCTAAAAGATTGACCTCTCCAAAAAAGAAAAATTCTCCAGCAGACTGCACGTGCCCCATCAGCTCTCCTGGGTCTCCAGCCGGGTGGCCCACACTGCAGATTGTTGGCTTGCCAGTTGCATACTGGTGATAGGCAATTTCTCTCTCTCTCTCTCTCTCTCTCTCTCTCTCTCTCTCTCTCTCTCTCTCTCCAGAGGATGTGCCAGAACGGAAAGCCTGGTGGCAAGAAGATAGTACCAGGAGTAGGCCAGGAGGGTTTTACCATAGAGGATCAGAGAAGAAGAGATGTCAGGAAGTGAGAAGGGACAGGGAGGATGTGTGGGAAATTCCTATTACAGTCATGAGTTCCAGGCAGAAAATCCATGGAAACATACATACACACATAAACAGATACAGACACACATGCACACATATAGTGCATACACATACACACACCTAGGCAGCTAAGACAGCTGATCTAATCTCAGAATAGCTGTTAAGCCTTTTTTCTGACTCACCTCCTGCCAGCTCCTGAATTCAAGTGAGGGTCAGGGCCTGTGAACCTGAATGACCCCAGCTCCTGTTTTGGGCTGAGCTGCTTCAGACTCTAGAAGGACCTAGGAGTTGCCTGCAGGAGAGGAGAAGGCAGGAGAAGCTGCCTAAAGCAGAGAACAGAGGGTGAGAGGGAAACACCTGGAGGCCCTGGCTTCGGAGGAGGAGAAGAAACCATAATGGATTTATTGAGGTATTTATATCTTTACATCAGTTTCTGAGAAGTACATTTTTCTTAAGTTCCTATTTTCAACTAGTAAAAAAAAAAAAAAAAAAAATTGAAACAAGCAAGAATTGCAAAGTATTTGCAAGCAGAATCCAGAGAACTTCTCTGCCTGCACTATTTGAGAGCGAGCTGCCACGCTGATGCCTCATCTTTAATGACACCACCTCATGCCCCATACTTTAGTGTTCTTCCTACAAACCACGACACTCTCCTAATAAGCACAATACAATCACCAAAACAGATTTCATATTCCTACATTACATCCATCTCATGCTCAGACATCACTCAAAATTCACCAGTTGTTTTGATTATGTTTTACAGGCAAGGATCTGATGGATTTAGGCATTTTTTATCTACTTATTTTACTGAAAATATAGATCAGGGTGTTTTATTTGCCCCATTATTTGACCTCTGTATTTCTGGAAATATGAGGAGAGATTTGGATTGATGCAGTACTTCTTATTGTGTGTCACTCAGAAGTCCTCATTAATATATTTGAAAGATTTAACATCTTTTTATCCAGCATTTTGGTTGCTTAATTTTTTGCTAGTTCAGATGTTCTAGTCTGTCATAGAAAGAGAAATCGAACACCAACGTGAGAAAACATGCTGTACTTCAGTGGAATGTTTTATTGCTAACTTTTTATTATGAAAACAACAGTAAAGTAAACAACCAAATATCTTCATGCTTTCTAGAACGTGCTTGGAGCCTGGAACTGACTCAGATTGCCGAGTAGTGAAATGAGTACAGCGTACACTATCCTGGATACCACCTGAGTCTATGTCAAAGGAATCATTCAATAAAGACTCCTACCCACAATGGGAGAGGTCTCTCCACTTCCTGCCCACCACCTGGTGTAGACAGATTTAAACACTTGTCAGTAGAATGGGTGTGAGAGGGCATTTCATTGTTCTTTCATGGGTGTTATCTTGATTATGTGGGACATGTCAAATCTTTCATGGGCTTCTTCAGAATCTCTGAACTGCTCATGGCATTTGACCAATCTTAGGAGAATTAGATATATTCTTATTTATTTGTGGCAGTTTTTTATACACTCCAAATCTGATCTTTTGTCCACAGGGGAATAAAACAACTCTTAGAAAGAGAGATTAATCTGATGTGGGGATTATTTCTTATAGAAGTAGGTGTGGTCAGGGCTGAGGAATGACAAGGAGCATCACTGCCCAGGCTGTAGTATGCTGGAGCCAAACCAGAATAAGTCAGTTTTTTTTTTTTTTTTTTTTTTTGAGACAGAGTTTTATTGCCCAGGCAGGAGTGCAGTGGTGTGATCTCGGCTCACTGCAACCTCTGCCTCCGGGGTTCAAGCGAGTCTCCTGCCTCAGCCTCCCAAGTAGCTGGAGAGCTGGGACTACAGGCGCCCACCACCATGCCTGGCTAATTTTGTATTTTTAGTAGAGACGGGGTTTCTCCATTTTGGTCAGGCTGGTCGCGAACTCCCAACCTCAGGTGATCCACCCACCTTGGCCTCCCAAAGTGCTAGGATTACAGGCGTGAGCCATTGTGCCCAGCCCGTCATGTTTTTTAAGAATAGGAACATTGATGTCTGTCCAGGGTATCAGGACAATGTTCAAGACTGACGGTCAGAGGACCTGTAATTTAGAAGTATTGTTATCTTCTTCCCAAACAGTCTAGCGGAATCTCTAGTTTAGAAGTATCGTTAGGTTACCTTCTTCCCAAATAGCCTAGCGGAATCTCTAGTTCATTACTCGATCACATGAGGAAAGAATGAAATTCCATTAATTCTCTACTGGATTATAACACGAAATTTGAAAGCCAATAAATATTTTAGAAAATGGGATTTTTGGCCAGGTGCGGTGGCTCACACTTGTAATCCCAGCACTTTGGGAGGCAGAGGCAGGTAGATCACGAGGTCAAGGAGATCGAGACTATCCTGGCTAACACAGTGAAACCCCGTCTCTACTAAAAATACAAAAAAAAAAAAAAAAAAAAAAATTAGCAGGGTGTGGCGGCAGGTGTTTGCAGTCACAGCTACTCGGGAGGCTGAGGCAGGAGAATGGCAGGAACACAGGAGGCTTGCAGCGAGCCCAGATCACTCCACAGCATTCCAGGCTGGGCTACAGAATGAGACTCCGTCCCTCAAAAAAACAAAAAAAAATAGAGATTTTTAACTAAATATCAGTAGCAGATAAATTACTAAAGGAAAGAATCATGGCTTTATATTTTCTTATGAACAAATTAGAAAATTCTGATTCAGGACATGTAAAGAATCCCTGGTGTTCTGAAGTCAGCCATGGTATTTTAGTGGCAATGCTTTAGAAGAACAAAATCATAGTTTAGAGAAGCATCTGCTTTTCCACAACCAAAGAAGATGACAGAAAATGTTCTTTTGGTTGAGATTTCTTTTTCACTAAGTTAAAACTTTAAGTGCAAAGATTCTTCCATTAGGTAGCACAAGAGAAAATGGCAAAGCATTTCAAGAAATTCCAGCGATAGGATTATTGCCAAAGGGATTAAATCTCATGAGATGCTGAGTCTATGGCATCATCCTGATCTGCTGGAGGCCTCTGGATTTGCTAAGTCTTGAATTCCTGGTGATCTAGAAACGAGGAGTGGGTGACGGGCAGGCTGTCAGGAGAGTTTGGGTGCACACCTGTAATCCCAGCTACTCTGGAAGCTGAGGCAGGAGAATTGCTTGAACCTGGAAAGCACAGGTGGCAGTAAGCTGAGATCGTGCCATTGCACTTCAGCCTGGGTGACAGAGTGAGACTTTGTCTCAAATAATAATAATAAAAGAAAAAGACAAAAATTCAGACAACTAAAGGGAAAATGGGCAATAGAGTTGAACCAGCCCTTCACAGAAGAGGAAATGTGAAGAAATGACCAATAAAAACATGAAGAGGGTCTCAGCCTAACAGGATGAGGTATCACGTGACACCCACCAAACTGGCAAAAATCCCACAATCCAGTAAATGAAACGGTTGGGGAGAATGGAGAGCAACAAGAACATTCAGCCCCTGATAAGAATGGTTGTGAACTTTTTGTTGTTGTTGTATTCTTGTATATGAAAGGATGTGTGTTGTGGGTTATGAGGAAAATTATATTTATTACCAGGGAGGAAATTTTAAAAATTGAAAGCTACTGACCAGAAGAAACTTGCATTTGTGTATAAAAGAAATGCTCAAGAACGTTCTAGCAACACAGTCCTAAGGGCCCCAACCTGGCCAAACACTCATCAACAGGAAAATAGAGACATTTCCCATGTTCCCCTCATAGCACGGGAGATCACGCAGCAATGAAAATGAATCACGTCAATGTGGATGGGTCTCAGGAAGAGAATGGAGGACAAAAATAGACATTGAGCAAATGCTCAGACCCAATGCATTTACACAAAAGAATTCCTTCACATCAAAGTTCAAAAACTGCAGCTGAGGCAACAGAGCAAGACCCTGTCTCAAAGACAACAGAAAGTTCAAAAACTAAATGGCATATTGTTTAGGGATGTACACATACATGGTGAAAGAAACATACTATGAAAAAAAGTACTGGAATAATAAAGACTAAAGCAAAAAATGATTCCCTCTGTAGAAGGGAAGGGACTGGGATTCAGGAGGGGCCTCCAGGGAGCATCCAAAGTTAAGTCTCTTTAGATTCTATTCCCTAAACTTGGTGGAGGTCCTGGGTGTCCAACGCATTGATATTCTTTATACCTTACCCATATTATACAAATACATTTTTCTATTCAATATTTAGAAGACAGTTATAAACAAGATCCATTAAATAACAAGATGGCAGATCCACATCAGGAAGGAACATCAGGAACAGCCATAGTGTTCCATCCATGGAACCTCACCATGGATACCCTTGTGCTTATGGGCCTGGTCTCCTCTCAAGATACGGTCAGTTGGTCAGTTGTCGGGGATCTGAGGCCACACTCATCATAGCAGAGAGGCAGGATCAGCTGGGTCAGGGTCCTTCTGTGACACCTACTGTATCACCAGGCCGTGCAAAGTGACTCAGCTGCCAGAACTTACAGAATATCATTCTGCACCAAAACCTCACAGGAAAAATGGTAAGTTCTCAGTTTCTCCATTAACAGCAACTCTCAGATTAATCTCTGTCCTCCATTGCTTCTCCATGAAACAAGATCTTACAGCTTTGCTTGGGTCTATTTTTCAATTCATTTTTAATTTTACTAACTGATTGAAAAAATATATATATATACACACATATATATAGTGTGTGTGTGTAATTTTGTCTCAGTCAGGATAACGATGGTTTAATTTCTATTATATTATTACCAACATCATTTAGTTTTTTTAAGCTTTTCAATTCCTAAGGGTATTAATCATTGTCTTTCTGTCTCATGAGACAGAAAACAAATCCAAACTGTGTAAGAGGAAAAAGAATGTATTAATCACTGGAATTGAGAAGCTCCCAAGCTTAACTTGCTCGGGGTACAGCTACATCTACAGTTTTAAGTGGTGTCCTGTAACCCTCTCTCTCTCTGCTTCCCCAGATTTGGCTCCATGTTTAGCTCCATGACCCTCAGACTTAAACAGCAGTACTGCCTCCTCCCAAGATCTCCAGCTCCCCAGCTCCCCAACCCTTAAACTTAAACTGTAGCACCAGCTTCTCCTCAGGTCTCCAGCTCCACTATCCTCAAACTACAACGGCAGCACCAGCTCCCCTCCAGCTCAATGATTCTCAGACTTGAGAGGCAGCAGTGGCTCCTCCCCAAGGCTCCAGCTTCAAGATCCTCAATTAGAACAGCAGCACTGGCTACTCCCTAAGTCTCCAACTCCCTGACCCTCAAACCTCAACTGTAGCACTGGCTCCTCCCCAGGGCCAGTAGCTCCACGACCCTCAGACTTACATGGTGGTAGCACTAGCTCCTCCCTAGGTCTCCAGCTCCACAACCATAAAACTTGAACTGCAGCACCAGCTCCCCTCCAGTCTCCAGCTCCACGATCCTCAAACTACGACAGCAGCAGTGGCTCTTCCCTAGATCTCCAGCTCAGTGACTCTCAGACTTGAGAGGCAGCACCAGCACCTCTCCAAGGCTCCAGCTCCACGACCTTCCGATTTAAACAGCGGTAGCACCAGCTCCTGTCCGTGTCTTCAGTTCCATGATCCTTAAACTAGAACAGCAGCCTCCTCCCTGGGTTTCCAGCTCCGTGAACCTAAGACATGAATGGCAGCACAGGCTCCTCCCCAGGGCTCCAGCTCCAGGACTCACAGATTTGAACGGCAGCAACAACTCTTCCCCAGATCTCCAGCTCCATGACCCTCAGACATGAAGAGCAGCACTGGCCTCTCCCCGGGTCTCCAGCTCCACAACCCTCAGACATGAACAGCAGCACCAGCCTCTCCCCGGCTCTCCAGCTCCACAACCCTCAGACATGAACAGCAGCACCAGCTCCTCCTTAGGTCTCTAGCTTCA
Source organism: Rhinopithecus roxellana (assembly GCF_007565055.1). Taxonomy (NCBI): domain Eukaryota; kingdom Metazoa; phylum Chordata; class Mammalia; order Primates; family Cercopithecidae; genus Rhinopithecus; species Rhinopithecus roxellana. The sequence continues at coordinate 178,423,141 of NC_044552.1, read as the reverse complement.
CCACCCTCAAACTTGAATTGCAGCATCAGCACCTACCTGGGTCTCCAGCTCCACAACCCTCAGACAGCAACAGCAACACTGGTTCCTTCCTGGATCTCCAGCTCAACGACTCTCAGACTTGAAAGGCAGCACCAGCTCCTCACAAAGGCTCCAGCTCCAAGACCCTCAAACTAGAACAGCAGTAGCAGCTGCACGCTGGGTCTCCAACTCCACAACCCTCAAAGTAGAATAGCAGCACTGGCTCCTCCCTGAGTCTCCAGCTCCTCAAGTCTGAGGGTGAAAGAGCTGGAGACCCGGGGAGGAGCCAGTGCTACTGTTCTAGTTAGAGGGTCATGGATCTGGAGACCCGGAGAGGAGCTGCTGCTGCTCTTCTAGTTTGAGGGTGGTGGATCTGGAGACCCAAGGTGCAGCCGGGGCTGCTGTTCTAGTGAGAGTCATGGAGCTGGAGACCTGGGGAGGAGCTGCTGCTGCTGTTCTAGTTTGAAGGTCGGGGAAGTGGAGACCCAAGGAGGAGCCATTTGAACAGCAGCACTGGCTTCTCCCTGGGTATCAGGCTCCACGACCCTCAAAATTTAAAAGCGGTAGTACTGGCTTCTCCCTGGGTTTCCAGCTATACAACCCCCAAACATGAACAGCAGCAGCACCAGCTCCTCCCTGGGTCTCCAACTCCATGACCCTAAAAATAGAAAGGCATCACCAGCTCCTTCCTGGATCTCCAGCTCCCAAACCCTCAAACTTCAACTGAAGCACCGGATCCTACCCACAGTTGAACAGCAGCATGGACTCCTCCCACAACCTCCAGATCCACAACCCCCTGACTTAAATAGTGGTAGCACCAGCTCCTTCCTAGGTCTCTAGCTCCATGACCCTCAAACTACACAGCGGCATTGGCTCCTCCTTAGGTCTCCAGCTCCACGATCCTCAAACTACACAGCAACAGTGGCTCCTCCCTGGGTCTACAGCTCCATGATCCTCACATTAGAACACCAGAACTAGCTCCTCCCCGCTCTCCAGCTCACGACCCCCAGACTTGAACAGCAGCAGCAGCTCCTCCCTGGGTCTCCAGTTCCATGACCCTCAGCCTTAAACCACAGCAGCACCAGCTCCTCCTGGGTCTCGAGCTCCACAACCCTCAAACTAGAACAACAAAGTTCCTCCCTGGGTCTTCACCTCCACAACCTCACACTAGAACAGAAGCACCAGCTCCTCCCTGAGTCTCCAGCTCCACGAGCCTCAAACTAGAACACCACCACCAGCCCCTCCCTTGGTCTACACCTCCACCAGCCTTTGAATTAAACAACAGAAGCACCAGCTCCTCACCGGGTCTCTAGCTCCATGACCCTTACACTAGAACAGCAGCACCGGCTCATCCCAAGTTCTCCAGTTCCATAAACTAAAATTTAAACAACAGCAACACCAGCTCTTCCTTGGGTCTCCAGCTCCACAACTCTCAAACTAAAACAATAATGCTCATTTCTAGGTTTCCACTCCATGCACCTCACACTACAACAGCAACACCAGCTCCTCCCCAGGTCTCCAGCTCCATGAACTCCAAAGTAGAACAAAAACACCAGCTCCTTCCCAGGTCTCCAGCTCCACAATCCTCAAACTAGAACAACACCAGCTCCTCCCTGGTTCTTCAGCTCTACAATCCTCAAACTAGAACCACACTGCTCCTTCCTGGGTCTGCAGCTCCACAAACCTCAAACAAGGGCAACACAGCTCCTCCCAGGATCTCCAGCTCCATAACATTCAAACTAGTACAACACAAGCTCCTCCTCAAGTCTCCAGCTCCACCACTCTATAACTGGAATAACACTGGCTCCTCCTTGGGTCTCCAGCTCCACGACTCTAAAACTACAAAAAACAATGGCTCCTCCCTGGGTCTCCAGCTCCATGACCTTAAAACAAGAACAATACCACTCCTCCCCAGGTCTCCAGGTCCACAACCTGAAAACTAGTACAACGCCGGCTCCTCCCCGAGTTTCCAGCTCCACGATCCTTAAACTAGAACAACAGCGCTCCTCCCTGGGTCTGCAGATTCACAACCCTCAAACTAAAAAAACAACGGCTGCTCCCCGGGTCTCCAGCTCCACGACTCTCAAACTAGAACAAAACTGGCTTCTCCCCAGGTCTCCAACTTCACGACACTCAAACCAGAACAACAGCACCAGCTCCTCCCCGGGTCTCCGGCTCCACGACCCTCAAACTAGAAGAACACCGGCTCCTCCTCGGATCTCTAGCTCCATGACCCTCAAAGGAGATCAACACTGGCTCCTCCCCAGGTTTCCAGCTCCATGACCCTCAAACTAGAACAACAGCACCAGCTCCTCCCTGGACCTTTAGCTCAACGACTCTCAGACTTGAAAGGCAGCCCGAACTCCTCCCCAAGACTCCAGCTCCAGCACCCTCAGATTTGAACAGCGGTAGCACCAGCTCCTGTCTGGGTCTCCAGCTCCATGACCCTCAAACTAGAATGGCAGCAGCAGCTCCTCCCGGATCTTCAGCTCCACGACCCTAAGACATCAGTGGCAGCACCAGCTCCTCACCAGGGCTCCAGCTCCATGATTCTTAAACTAGAACACCACCACCAGCTCCTCCCCAGGCCTCCAGCTCCAGGACCCTCAGACTTGAATGGCGGCATTGGTTCCTCCCTAGATCTCCAGCTCCACAATCCTCAAACTAAAACAGCATCACCAGCTCCTCCCTGGGCCTCCAGCTCCACAACCCTCAAACTACAACAGCAACATAAGCTCCTCCCTGGACCCCCAGTTCAGTGACTCTCAGACTTGAAAGGCAGCACCGCTCCTCCCCAAGGCTCCACCAGCTCCATCACCCTCAGATTTGAACAGCAGTAGCACCAGCTCCTCCCTGGGTTTCCAGCTCCTCAACCCTCAAACTAGAACAGCAGCACCAGCTCCATCCGGATCTCCAGCTCCAAGACCCTAATACATCAGTGGCAGCACTGGTTCTTTCCCAGGGCTCCAGTTCCATGATCCTCAGACTAGAACAGCAGCACCAGCTCCTCCCTGAGTCTCCAGCTCCATGACCCTCAAACTAGAACAACACCAGTCCTCCCCAGGTCCCCAGCTCCATGACCGTCATGAACAATCCCTTCTTATGAAATTCAGCAGTAAAGAAAACTGCAGAGAAAGTGAATGAATAAATGTTTTGCTTTCAAATTGATATTTCTTTTATGTTCACAAAAGTCAGGAAACTTTTCTACTTTCCCCAACCTTGCAATCTACTTATGTTCAAATGTAAGATAGAAATCCACCATTTGAAATGACCTTTAAAAACGTAGTAATTTTTGCCAGGTGCAGTGGCTCACACTTGTAATCCCAGCACTTTGGGAGGCCGAAGCAGGTGGATCATGAGGTCAGGAGATCAAGACTATCCTGGCTAACATGGTGAAACTCTGTCTCTACTAAAAATACAAAAAAATTAGCTGGGCGTGGTGGCGGGTGCCTATAGTCCCAGCTACTCAAGAGGCTGAGGCAGAAGAATGGCGTGAAGCCAGGAGGCGGAGCTTGAAGTGAACCGAGATGGCACCACTGCACTCAAGCCTGGGTGACAGAGCGAGACTCCGTCTCAAATAAATAAATAAAAATGTAAAAACCTTAGTAATTTTTTAAATATTATATTATTTCACAGTTGTAGAAACGATCTTATTTCTCTCTGCCTGTGCAGAAGTCTTATGAACATTCAAACTATGAATTCAGTTTGTTGAGGTTCCCAGAATACATATTAGCCCCAAACGTTACTGCTCTCCTTAAAATCTTCTAACATGTTGCCATCACCTGAGCATAAATGCCAGCTCCCATCCACAGCCTACAGTGCCCAGCACAGCCCTGCCCTCTGCCCTGGCCTTACGGTCTCCCATCTGCTGTTACTTTCCTGCTGGACAGGCCTCTGTCAGTTCCTCAAACCACACAGGCGCAGGCCTGACTCTGGGTCTTTGCCTCTGCTGTACGCTCTGTACCCTCTGCATGAGGTCCCTTGCCCTGGCTCCCATCCTCTTCTCAACCTGCTCAGCTCCAGCCTGCTGGTCGCCCCTCAGATCAATGAACACATGATGTCCTCCCCATATAGGCCTTTGCACATGCTGTTCTCTGTGCCTGAAACACTTTCCCCTCTCACCATCTGGGTTCAGTTTTCTAATTGCCATTCTTCTTTGGACTCTCCACTGAAATATTGCTCCCTGCCCGCCCCCATCACTTGGATTTAACCTTGGTTAGGTTGACTGCCTATCTCTTGACTCCAGGTAGCTAGATGCTATCCTAGCACTTGAAACTTTCCCATTGCAGCATTTTGTACACTCAGAATTATTCCATCAGGTTGGTGCAGAAGTCATCTTGGCTTTTGCCATTACTTTTAATGAACTGCAGGACCGGCTCCTTCCCGCTTTTTGTTGCCATTACTTTTAATGGCAAAAACCGGGATTACTGCTGCACCAACCTAATAGAATAATTTATATTTATTCATCCGTCATCTGTCTTCCCTTCTAGAAAGTAAGCTCTGTGAGATTAGGGACCAAATCAACTCAAATCACTCCACCTTCCTAGCACACTGTTTGTCAATAATTATTTACTGACTGACTGATAGAGAAATATCTTCATTGTTGCTGGGATGAGCTGCATATCATGACATGCCCCTTTGAAAGTTCATGTCATGGACAGTTAGCATTTGTTTTTCACTCCTGCACCCATGGCTTGGCTGGGCTTAGGCTGATCTAGTCTGGGCTTGACTCCAGGCTGAGGGTTGTAACCATGTGTGCTCCACATGCCTCTCCTCCTGCAGTTGGAGCCGCAGTTCCCTGGGGCACGCTCATCTTGTGGGAAAAATCACGAGCATTAGAGGGCAGGCCTGGCAGCGCCGACACATTCCAGGCTAATGCTTGTGCGGTGTCTATGAAAATCTCATTGGCATAAGAAAGTCACCCAGCCACAAGCAATGCCCTATGGGATGGATAAGTCTATCCACCCTCCCTCAGGCCCTGACAAGGATGTGGCTGTGTCACACTCTTACAGGGAGAGTGAAATATTGAGGGACATTAAATCACCTACAGCAAGAAATGTCAGCCTCTGTGTCCCCACGCTGGAATCATTCTTCACCAGTGGTTTCACCTGAGCTGACTTCCCTTTGCAATCAATGGTTGGTGTCTGCAGGTTTAGGCCAATGCTGTTCCCTGTGGAGGACAGAGAAGCTTCAACTGGCCTTCAACAGTTGGGAAGAACAAGATATTAGGTTGGCGCAAAACAACCACAAGCCCCAGGTGGCCTGTGCCCAGTGAGACAGGAGAGGGGCAGTGAAGAACTGTGGGAGCTCAGGGAAGCTTGCATACCCAGCCGCTTGCCCCCATCTCTGCTTTTTTATTTTTTATTTTTATCTTTTTTTGAGACAGGGTTTGGCTCTGTCACCCAGGCTGGAGTGCAATGGTGCGATCTTGGCTTACTGCAATCTCTGCGTCCCTAGCTCAAGCAATCCTCCCACCTCAGCCTCCCCAGTGGCTGGGACCACAGGTGCATGCCACCACACCCAGGTAAATGTTTTTTTTTTTTTTTTTTTTTTTTTTTTTTTTGTAGAGATAGGGTTTTGCTGTGTTGCGCGGGCTGGTCTTGAACTCCTGGGCTCAAGCATTCCACCCACCTCAGCCTCCCAAATTGCTGGGATTACAGATGTGAGTCACTGAGCCCTGTCTGCTTTATTTTTCTTTTCAGTACTTGGAACCTTCTATTTTACTAAGTACACGTGTTTTTCTTTCTTCTTTGTCTTTCCTAGAATAGGAGCTTAATTTAATGTGGGCAGGGATTTTTGTTTATCTCATTTATCACGGTATCCCCAGTCCCTGGGACAGTGTCTGGCACATGAATGGTGTGTTCTAAATGAATATTTTTAACATATAAATAAATGAAATATCATGCAAGAGAAAGCGAGTATTTGGAACTCACTCATCAACAGAAGGAAAAAGCCAAAGACCTTTAGCCTGTCCCTACCTCTGAACGCACCCCACCCCAGAGAAGCCAGCACAGAAAAATGAGGAACCAAGATGGAGAAGGGAGCAGGTGGTGCCTGCCTCCTCAGCTAAAGACCCCTGAGGCTTAGGTTGAACTTGAGCTGGAGAAGGGACTAATCTAGGAACTGGGTGTGAGATTAAAGTTTAGATTTGTCTGGCCTGGATTTTGTAACACCTAAACACGAGGTATTCCATTCGTTTTTGTTTCTGTTTTTGTTTTTTTGAATCAGAGTCTTGCTCTGTCGCACAGGCTGGAGTGCAGTGGCTCAATCTAGGCTGACTGCAACATCTGCCTCCCGGGTTCAATCCTCCCACCTCAGCCTCCCAAGTAGCTGAGATGACAGGCGCCCACCACCACACCCAGCTAATTTTTGTATTTTTAGTAAAGACTGGTTTCGCCATGTTGGCCAGGCTGATTTGGAACTTTTGACCTCAGGTGATCCATCCGCCTCGGCCTCCCAAAGTGCTGGGATTACAGACATGAACCACTGCGCCTGGCCCCTGTCCATTTCTTTAGGCACATTGAGATAGGGAAGTCGGAAGCGTGCATGGGGTGGGGATGCCTGCAGTTTCAAGAAACAGCCTGGGAACGGGCACAGAAACTCACCATCCCGTTTTATCACAGGCAAGTAAGTAGCGCAGAGCAGCACAAACTAAGAGCCTGCCTGCATGATCAACGAATGGGGTGGGGACTGCTAGAGACTCTGCCCTATGCAGATGGCACACCTGGTCCTAACCGGTTCTTCAGGCCCTATGGAGATAAGACACCCCCTCCTACTTAGCCCATTTATAAAAACCCTGACGTTTGTTTCTATAACCTGGCAAATCGTTCGGGACCCCTCTCTGTGACAGACAGCTCTTCTTTCCTTTCGCCTATGAAACTCCTGCTCCAATCTCACTAGGTGGATGCACGTCCCCGTCCTTGATTTCCTTGGCGGCCAGATCAAGAATCTTGGCATTTATCGCAGACAACGAGCTGTTTTACTGCCGTTCCTTTCTGGCCTCGTTTCTGCCACTGTGTTTTCTCGAGCGGGGAGAAGCAACCCCAGGGACGCGACGTGGCCAGAAGGAGCCCCTGCGCGGGGAATGGAGAAGGGTACAGGCGCAGTCAGAAAGGCCTTCCTCCCCGACGCCCTCCCCTCTTTCTCCGACCCATTCCTGGAACTCACCGGCTCGCGCGGTCCAGGAACTGTCCCGCAGCAGAGACAGAGCCGGAACGCAATGAAGGAACGTGGGGCCCTCAGTCAGCTCCTTTGGGACCCGGACCTTGTGACGGAATGCCGAGGACACCGCTGTTTACCCCGTGGAGGAAATGTCGGAGCCTCCCGCAGAGCCGTCCCGGGCTTTGGTCACCCGGGTGGAGCCACAGCGCAGAGAAACGCCCTGACGTTTCACTCTGCCTGTCTCCTGCTTCCCATTCTTCCCAGGAGATCATTTCACTTTATCGTTTTGCAAATCTTTTCTTCCACTTGCGCGCTGCTTCTTTATGTTTTTAAATGCGTGTTTCACAAAGAGCAGGGCTTGGGTTTTGTACTTTCTCTGTGGTGTTCGTTTTTGTGTGTCTGGGGGTGGTGAAATCGGGTCGGAGTCGCTCTAGGGTCATTTTTGCGTTTTGCCTCTTGCGCGCCTCGGCGTCCCCGGATTTCAGCCGCAAAAGACTTGCGTGGAAAGTTAGTTCCGGGGGGTTTCAGTCCTGCCCTGCCGCGTACCTTCTGGTTCCGCGCGCTCCTCCCTGGACCGCAGCTGCGCCCGGGCTCTGGCCCCCACTAGCCTGATACCCCTCAGGGGCGCCCTGCTGCAGCCGATGTCCAATCAGGAGGGACCCGGCCCCGGGCGGGTCGCAGCGGGCGGAAACGCCTTTGGAAGACGTAGGAGTACTAGCCCATCGTGGCAGAGATAAGTTTTTTTCCTCAGGCTTGAGGTGAGGGGAAATCAGAGGTGACTGCTGGTTTCCTCCCACAGCCTGGTGCGGTGGGCGGGGAGGATTTTTTTTTTTTTTTTTTTTTGAGGCGGAGTCTCGCTCTGTCGCCCGGTCTGGAGTGCAGTGGCCAGATCTCAGCTCACTGCAAGCTCCGCCTCCCGGGTTTACGCCATTCTCCTGCCTCAGCCTCCCGAGTAGCTGGGACTACAGGCGCCCGCCACCTCGCCCGGCTAGTTTTTGTATTTTTAGTAGAGACGGGGTTTCACCGTGTTAGCCAGGATGGTCTCGATCTCCTGACCTCGTGATCCGCCCGTCTCGGCCTCCCAAAGTGCTGGGATTACAGGCTTGAGCCACCGCGCCCGGCCGCGGGGAGGATTTTACACCTGACTCCTGCGGAGACGTCACCTTCCAGCTGGGGTCCTTGGAGCTCCAACAGCGCGACTCCCGCTCGGATCCCCCTCCTGCTTTCTTTGAGGCTGCTGGTGGGCGGCGCCCGTCGTGACCCATTTGGTCCTGAGGGTCCACGGGTCGGGTCAGGAGCTTCTAATCGTCCCCTTCCCGACCCCGTCGCTTGGAGGACAGGGCCCTTGGTTCCTCGGCTGGGCTGGGGTTTCTTCCAGGATGGACGTCCTGAGGCTGAGAAAGGCCCGAGACGTGTGGAAAAGTAGAGATTCAGAGAGAGGACGGGAGAAAGGGAAGGAGAAGCAGGTGGCAGGAGAACCAGAAGAAACCCCAACTCCGAAAATAGGGAGAGGGTGCCACAGGGACAACCCGCCCCCTACCCCCCGGCCCAGGTTAGTCAGGGTTCTCCAGAGGGACTGCCCCAATAGGATATAGGTATATGTATATGAAAGGGAGTTTATTAGGGAAAATTGGTGCACACGATTTCAAGGCAAAGTCCAATGGTAGACCATCTGCAAGCTGGGGAGGAGACAAACCAGCAGAGGTCAGTCCAAGTCAGAAAGCTTCAAAACCGGGGAAGGTCACAGGGCAGCCTTTATCCCCTGCCAAAGCTCCCAGAGACCCCAGAAGTCGGAAACTGCTGGGGCAAGCCCCAGAGCCCGAAGGCCAAACAACCTGGAGTCTGATGTCCAAGGAGGAAGAAAGCAAGAACCTGCAAGGAAGGCAGAGAGAAGCCAGAGAGCTCCGCCCGCAGTCACCCCACCCTCTCCCGCCTGCTCTCTTCTAGCCCAGCATTATTTATTAAATAGGGAGTCTTTCCTCCATTGCTCATTTCTGTTGAAGATTAAATGGCAGTAGGTGTGCAGGTTGATTTCTGGGCTAATTTATTCTACTGATCTAAGTGTCTATTTTTGTAACTGTGTAGGTCTGTGTTGGTCACTGTAGCCTTATAGTATATTTTGAAGTCTGGTAACGTGATGCCTCTGGCTTTGTCCTTTTTGCTTAGGATTGTTTTGAGAGTTTGAACTTTTTTTTTTTTTTTTGGTTCCAAATATATTTTAGAATAGATTTTTCTAATTCTGTGAAAACCAATATTGGTATTTTGATAGTGATAACTTTTCATCTGTAAATTGTTTTGGGAAGTATGGCCATTTTAGCTCTATTGATTCTTCCAACCAATGAGCATGAAATATATTTTCTATTCATGTGTGTTGTCTCTGATTTTTTTTAGGAGTATTTTGTAGTTCTCTTATAAAGATCTTTCATCTCTTTGGGTAGATGAACTACTAGGTACTTCATTTTCTTTGTGGCTGTTGTAAATGTGATTGTGTTCTTGCTTCCATTCTCAGCTAGAATGTTGTTGGAGTATAAGAATGCTACTGATTGTGTACATTGATTTTATATCCTGAAACTTGACTGAATTCATGTATCAGTTCCAGGAGCCATTCTGGCTCCCCTTCTGCACCTGGGTTTTCCTTTGAGCCCCATTTCCTCCCGCAAATGTCTCATTCATTCAGTTGCATGCTCAGCCTCCAACCACCACTTAAATCATGTCAGGTACACCTGACGAAGGAGAGAAAAACCATTCTCTGTGAGTCTGAAAAAGATTCTGGATTCCTGATAAGTGTGTGCTGTGTCCCCCTGGTTGCTGGAGGAGGTGCATGATCGCTAGATCACAGCCATTAGCACCTTTGGGCTGCTGCTATTCCCAGCTTGGATGGCCTGAGTCTGGTGGCCAGGAGCCTACAGCAGGAGTGAGGCAGGTGGGCCCAGGTGTGCACAGAGGCCCCTCCTCCTGTCACCTGGCTGTCCTGCCCAGGACTGTCCTGCCAGCCTTCTGCCTTCCTCCTGTTCACCCAGTCACTGACCCAGGTCTCCCAGCCTCGGTGGGCGGGGCGGGGGGGGGCTGCCAGGGCCTTCCCAGTAGCCTCCTCTCAGGACTAACCTAGGCTCCTGTCCCCAGCCCTGTACATGGGACTCTTCTCACACACAGATCTGGGGACCCACCAAGCTCTGCCCCTCCCATGTGTAAGAACTGCCCATCCCCATGTGTCTGTTGTCCTCCAGACCACCCTCCATGTGGCTCCTCCTGGACAGAGGCTTTAGTGCATCAGGCCAGAACCTTCTGGGCTCCTGTGTCCCTGCACAGTCACAGAGGTGGGTGCCATCCCATGCCCCTGTCCTGAAGCAGAGACAGGCCCTGGGGTTGGCCCAGGCCTCCTCCCCTTTCCCACAGCCTCAGGACCCAGCCTCAGGGGATTGAAGGTCACCAGGTACAGGTTCTCCCCACATGAATACTGTGTAGAGAGGGATGTCTGTGCCTATCTTTTTTTCATTTAATGGGTAAAGGGCTGAATGGCTGGAGGCAGAGTGGACCTCAAGGTCTCTGCCCAGTCCTCACCCCAGGCTATGCCCTCCCCGGCAGCCAGGGGCCACTGGGCCCCCTACCTCCCTTCTACTTCTGCCCGCAGTTCCAGATGCCTCCATAGTGACTGAGAAGAGGATGTGCTGGGGATTCCTCAGTTGTGGGTGCATGCAGGGGTGAGCCGAATGGAGAGGGGATACAGCTGCCGACTCAGGCCTGGGCAACCATCGATGGCTGTGTGGTAAAGTGAGCCCTAGATGGAAGGAGAACCCTCCCTCAGCTCCTGTGTCCATGGAAATCCAACACTTCAAAGATCTCAGTCTCATCTGGATTAGGTCACGTATTTAGAAATTGTTGAAGGGACTCTGGGCCTTCATTCTGTAGAGCTGCTTCATTCTCTAGAGGGGCCTGGGGGCTGCCTGCAGGGGAGGAGGGGGCAGGAGAAGCTGCCTGAAGTTGAGAACAAAGGGTGAGAGGGGAACACCTGGAGGCCCTGGCTTTGCAGGAGGAGGAGGAGGAGCTGTGCTACATTTATGGAGGTATTCACCCCTTCATATCAATTTCTGAAAAGTAAGTTTTTCTTAAATTTCTATTTTCAACTAGTAAAAAAAATAAAATGAAACAAGCAGAATGAACAGAGTGGTCGCAAGCACATTACGGAGAACTTCTCTTCTTGCACTACTTGAGAGTGAGCTGTCACGCTGATGCCCCATCTTAGGGATGCCACCTCATGCCCCATACTTTACTATGGTTTCCTTGCAAACCAGGACACTCTCCAGATAACCCCTGTGCAAACTCCAAATTAGATTTCACTGCAGACATTGCGACCATCTCATGCTCAGATGCCACTCCGGGTTCAGCAATTATCCAGGGAGCTGATGGATGCGGGCATTTCCTACTCCCTTATTTTCCTAAATACATACATAATGGTGCTCTATTTATCCCATTGATTGAGCTGCATATTTTTGGAAATATGGAAAGTGATCTGGAGTGATGTGGTTATTTTTATTATGTGTAAATGATAAATCCTCACTAACATGTTGGAAAAGTTTAACATTTTCATCCAGCATTTGGATGGTTTCATTTTTGCTAGTTCAGATTTTGTAGTCTAATGTAGAGTGAAAGAGAAATCTCTCATCAACATTGAAAAGCATCCTGTACTGTACTGGAATATTTCATGGCCAACTTTTTGCTATGACAATGAATAGCATAGTCAGCAGTCTCGTAACTCCATACTCTCTGGAACATGTTTTCTGCCTGGAACTGACTCTGGGATTGCTGGTTAGTGGGATGAGCACAGCATCCACTGTCCTGGATACTGCCTGAGTAGACATCAAAGAAGTGATTTAATCTGGATTCCTACCCACAATGTAAGAAGTCTCTGATATTTCATTTCCTATCCACCAATTAGTAGAGACAGATTTAAAACATTTGTCAGTAGGAAGGGTGTGCAGGGGTAGACCGTTGTTCTCGATTGTGTCAGATATATGAAAGCTTTCACAGGTTTGTTCAGCATCTCTGAACTGCTCATACCATTTGCCCAAGAATTAGGTGCATTTTATTTATATATTCTGCTTCTGATTTTTTGTCTATGGGGGAATAGAATTACTTTTAAAAACAGAGATGTATCTGTGGTGAGGATTTCTTCTACTAGAAGTGAGCATGGTCAGGGCTGAAGAATGATGAGAAAAGCCACTGCCAAGCATGGAGTGGGCTGGGGACAAACCAGAAAGCATCACATTCTGGAAGCAGGGATAGAGGCAGGAATACCTGCTGGCCCCCAGGGCATCAGGACAGTGGTGAAGACTGATAGCCAGGCTGCTTGTAAATTAAGAGTGATCTTTAGCCGGGCGCGGTGGCTCAAGCCTGTAATCCCAGCACTTTGGGAGGCCGAGACGAGCGGATCACGAGGTCAGGAGATCGAGACCATCCTGGCTAACATGGTGAAACCCCGTCTCTACTAAAAAATACAAAAAACTAGCTGGGCAACGTGGCGGGCACCTGTAGTCCCAGCTACTCGGGAGGCTCAGGCAGGAGAATGGCGTAAACCCAGGAGGCGGGGCTTGCAGTGAGCTGAGATCCAGCCATTGCACTCCAGCCTGGGCAGCAGAGCGAGACTCCGTCTCAAAAAAAAAAAAAAAAAAAAAGTGATCTTTAAAGTTTCTATCACCAAAAGATATCTAGCAGCAACCTAGGTGTATTACTAAACATAACATGGCAGAAGAATGAAATCCCATTAATTCTCTACTGGGTTACAAACCAAAATTCCAAAGTCAATAAGGTTCTTTGAAAATAGATTATCTTTATTTACGTACAGTCTAATAAATTACTAAATAAAATAATCATGAATATAATACATTTTCATAATAAATACTTAAAAATTTCCACAACAGACACTGTGGTTCAGGTCTGTAATCCTAGAGCAATTGGGAGGCAAAGATAAAAGGATTGCTTGAGGCCAGGAGTTGAAGACCAGCCTGGGCAACGTAGGAAGACCCAATCTCTACCTAAAAATAAAACAATTGCTGGGCATGGTGGCATGCGCCTGTAGTCCCAGCTATTCTAGAGGCTGAGTCTAGAGGATCACTTGAGCCCAGGAGTTAGAGATTACAGTGAGTGATGACTATGCCACTTCACTCCAATATGGTTGACAGAATGAGAAAATGTAAAAAAAAAAAAACAACATAACAATAAAAAGGATTTATACAATTCTTGGTCAGTGCATGGAAAGGATCCCTGAGGCCTGAAGTCCACCATGCTATTTTACTAGCAATACCGTTTAGAAGAATAAGGTCATGCTTCAGAGAAATGTCTGCTTTTCCACAATCAAAGCAGTAGAAATAAAATGCTTTTTGCTGAGATTTCTTGTTCAGTTAAAACTTGTGCAGGAATTCCATCCATTAGCACCAAAAGAAAGTGGCAGAAGATGTTAAGAAAAATGGCTGCTAGGATCATCAGCAAAGATAATGACTGGCATGAGATGCTGAGTCTACAATGTCCTCATCATGTGCTGGGAGCCGGTGGGCTTGCTAAGGCTTGAACTCCTGGCTGTCCAGTAAGGCACAGTGGTGAGTATACAGGCACCCTCTCTGAAGGGACAGCGGGAACCAGACGAGGCTAACAAAGGCTTCCTGGTATCATCTTCCACCTTGGGAAAGATGAAGCGTTGGTTTAAGTGGCTGAGAAAAACCTGTGTCTGTTCTCCTGGGTGATCCCTCCCATACCCTCCCCATTTCGGAGCTTCTCCCCCAAATAAGGAACATGTTTTTCCCTCCAACCCTACCCCTGGCTGTGCAGCCTGTCCCAACCTCCTCCCCACTTCACCACAACACAGAGCCAGCCCAGGTCCTGTTACAGCCCACAGGGGCTCAGAACTGAGGCTGGTAATGAGGGGTCTGCACCCTCACTCAGGGCCTGATCCTCTCTCTCATAGAAGGGTATAGAGGACCTGGGGGAGCCCTGTCCAAAGAGAGGTCTCTGGATCCATATTCCCTGGCCTTGGGTGGGCTTGCAGGCAAACCTCCTTCTTTTCCCTTCGCTCTCAGCCTCTCCTCACCCTGGAAGCTGCACCCGTAGCTCTGAATGGGACTGTCCCTGCCTCGCCACATTCATTCCCAGCCAAGCTCACTGGCAACCATGGACCTCTAGCAGCAGCTCAGCTGCCCTGTCTGAGTCCACTCTGCTCCAGGCAGGGCCATCAGCTGGCTCAGGATCCGGAGTGTGCAGGAGGCAGAATGGCAGGGGCATCACCCCAGGGCCCGGCCAGGAATCCCATGGGTCCAAGGGGCTTGGCCATTTCCTAAACCTTGTCCTGGACATGCTCTACTCTTCACCTTCCACCTTAACTGCTGGGACTCAAGGTGCTTTCTCTAGGAATGCAGCCTTAGGAACTGGGAGGAACTGGGTGGGCCAAGGCCCTCACAGCCCCCTCGTCCTGGAATTCCCCCAGGTCTCTCTCTTCTTAACTCTTCCAGGGACGCCCCTTCCCTTGACATTCTAGGTGAAGTGGCCATGCTGCTCCTCTCCTATTATGCGGACTCCCCATGCCTGAGTTCCTGCTGCCTGCAGGCCACACGCCCCTACCCTTCCTGAATAGAAACCTGCTCTGAAACAGGCCTGAATTGTCTAAACCCTCTTGAACTCAATAGGCCCTGAGCCTTGGTATGGGCCCCTCCCTTTCCCTCTGGCCCTGATGGTGAGAATCCATCAGAACCCAGAGTTGAGCTACCCAGGTCACTGCCAACAGGTGACACCAGGTCTCATTCATCTGTCTCATGTCAGGATGAGAAGGACCCGGCCATGGGGAGGGGTGGGGCTCTGGGAATTCTCCTTTGCCTTCCTCCCACCTCCCCTATCTGTCTCTTGTTCCCCTCACAGTTTTGCCTACAGTACCTATCACTCTAAAGGACTCTCCTCAGATGCCAGGGAGGATGAAGCAGAGGATGATGAGGAGGCTCCAGGGACTGAGGCTGGTGGCCATGGCTTTGGTTTGGGCTGTGCCTGGGGCCACGGTGGGTGGTGCTGAAACAGAAACAAAGGAGTGACAGCCCTTGTCCATGCCCCAAATCTGAGGAGACAGGTCATCCTGGAAGGCAGAGGATTTGTCTCCCCTGCTGTGGGGCAGCCGCTGTGACAGGTCCTGGGGTAGGAAGGGAGAGGGGGTGTCCCTGTCCTCAGGGAGCTCACATAGCTGCTGAGGGAAGCAAGGTGACAGTACAGCCCACCCTCCTGCTCTGGTGAAAGAGGAAGTGATGCCCCAGGGTCGGGGACAGGAGAGTCTCGGGGCTGGCATTTGAGGTGGTTTTGATGGATTTCTAGAAAGAGACCAAGGGAGAGGAAAAGAAAAGTAATCCTAGGTGGAGGGAAATCTAAGGAGAAAGGTCTAGAAATACAATGATGCCCACAGTTTCGAGGCTGGCGAGAAATCCACAGTGAGTGGAGCAAAAGCAAGTGCAGTGAGGAAGAGGAGTCAGGAGGGAGACAGAAGAGGAGGATGGAAGAGCCCAGGCACCCCAAGGAGGAGCCCACCATGAGGGGTTCACGTTCTTACACTCATTCACACACTCACACTCACACACACATAGACTCACACCCACTCACACCCTTATACCCACACCCACCATACTCAGACACTCACAGACAAGGGTGTAACTCGATGGCATCTCCAGGGTGCTCCCAGTGCTCCCCTGTCAGTTACCTGTGGGTTCCAGCCTCTTCTTCCTGTGCATCAGGAAGTCCCTAAGCCAGGTTTTGCAGTCTCCCATCGAGACCTTCTGGAAGAACTTGGTTAGTCCGCTGTTCTCCCACTTCTCTTTCATCCGCCTGGCTCCAGCCTGAACCACTGTCCACTTTCTGTTGTTTGAGTCAAAGAGGAGGAACTTCTGTCCACTGAAGCTGAACTGCCAAGATCCACGGATGGGTCCATCGACTTCACACTCACAAGACATCCTGGCCTGCAGTGTGAGGGGTCCTGCCCCAATCAGAAAGAGATCAGCTCTGGTCTTTACACATTCTCTTCCCTGTCCCACATCCTCCTACGCTGAGACCCTTCTCATCTGGTCCTGTTGTCTCCTCCAAGTCCTGCCCTTGCGGCTGGGCTTCATGGAGGTCCCAAGTCTAATTTTTCTCCCCACACACAGTGCAGCCCCTGAGCCCACACTCTGCTCCCTTCTGTCCTTGGTCTCCTCCACTCACCGCTGGGCGTGAAATCCTCCAGCTTAGTGTCAGCCAGTTCCATTCTGAGCCTCTGTCCCACCTGTTTCAGCATTTCCAATTGTTTTCCCCAGGCATCTGTGATATCCAGCTGCTCTTCTAGGTGACCCATAGATAAGACTTTGTCACTGCCACAGTCATAGGAGAGAAAATTCTTCTGATCAGCCTGCCCCTGGACCTCACACCACTGTTGTCCATGTCTGGGCAAATGAGTGATGTTGAAGTTATACCAGAGAGAGTGAGCATCTATGGAAAAAAAGAAAAAACACCGGGGAGTGTTGGTGTGGGGGAACGACCCCAAACACTGTGACAGCAAGAGGGTTTCCTGAAGGGCTGGGCTGGCAGAGCATGGATTTCTCTTCCTGGACGGTGGTCTCTGCCTGTGGAGGAACCATGGGTTGCCAACATGTCCATCTCCCCACTCTGCCCAGACCTATACTCACATCCATCAGCACAGGACCCTGCCAGGGTGGTGGCAGGCCGCTACAGGAGGAAGGACTTAGATGGCAGGATCTTCAGGAGCAGCCCAAGTGGACTGCAGGAGGCAGGAGAGTGTGGGAAGGCATCCTGAGGATGTTGGAGCGTGGTGTAATGGGTAGTCAACATCAGATAAGGGTGAGTTCATTTATTATAGGTAACAAGATATGGTAAGTTCCCTGGAATGTGGTCATCTGCTAGGAGGTTGCCCTTGGAACCTTGGAGAAAGGAATGACTCACACCACATGAAACAGAAAACCCAGGTCTTACATGGCAGGTTGTAGAGGAAGGAACAAAAGACTAAGAGAAGCACCCATGCCACAGTGACTGCAGTATGGAATCCAAAACAATGTCCACCCTCTGTGCTCAAGGGAAGCCTGGAAGACTCCTGTTTACCCATCATATAAAGAAGGCCCCAGGAGAAGGCAGCAGACTGTCAAGAAGCTCAGGGATGCCTGTTGCTGAAGGCCAGGGTCAGGGGTAGGAGATGCTCTTCCTGAAATGGGCTCCCAGTAGTAATGGGGGTGGAAAATCCTGAAATAAGAGATCTCAAGAGGAGGCCGTCAACTGTCAGCAGGAAGGAGGGTGCAATGATGGAAATAATTAGAGAAGTCACAATGCCAGCTGGGGACCTCAGTCTTACAAAGCTATGCCCCATAGAACAAAAGGGTCCAAGATCCAAAAGAGATGGAGACTCCACCCGGATACTACTAGATTTAAATAATTACCACAAAGACAAAATGCAAGGATGGATGACCAGGTAGCTGAAAGTTGTCACCCCAGGAAATAACTGAGCTCCTTTGCCCAGCTTTGAGAACTGAGCCACATCTCAGATGCAGAGTCCCTTACTAGAAGGAGAGCCCAGAGCCCCTGGTGGGCCCCTTCAACCCCACAGCAACTGCAATGACTGCTTCAGCCTCCTCCACAGAGCAAGAAGGACATTCACTCTGGTAACTGTACACCATGAAACAGCAAATACCCAGACACTCCTAGTGGACACAGTGTGCGATCTGAGCTCTTCCCTGGGATGTGAAGCATTAACTTGCTCCCCTGTTACTCATGAGGTGCATTTGGAGCAAAGTAACAGACAGACACCTGTGTCAGGTCCAGCTTAGAGGGATGTGCTGGGTTCATAGACCCATTCGATGGTAATTTCACATTTCCTGGATTTCTACCAGGAATGGAGAGTGTTTGTAGTTAATGTAGTAACTATTATAGGTTGTGCTGGTCATATGACCTCCCCTGTCACTACTCAATGCTGCTCTGGTATCTGGGATGCAGCCATACACACTCTCATGAGGAGTGTTGCTGGACCTGCCACTATGGCTATTTGACCCTGGACTCCCTAAGATCCCAGAGGCATGTGTGGTTGGAAAAGGTGCTATGTGGATTTCATGGCTATTCCCAACCACGGAATCACAACAGGGTCCCCTAGTGCTCAGAAGCAAGGTTGTGCCACTCACAGCAATGAAATCCCCTCACTTAAAAGTGGCTGCAGGTGTGGTCCTGGGCCCTGGTGGAGATGGGCCTCCAGCTACGGGAGGGCAGTGACCACACAGTCTCAGAGCTGCCCATCACAGGGTGTGCTCCTCACCCTTTAGGTCATTAGGAAGATAGGCCCGGCAGTGAGAAGACGCAGGTGGGTCTCCTGGGATGGGCTGGAGCAGGGCCACAGGGAACCAAGAAGCTGCACAAACAGTTGGCCCCGATCCCCAGGACACCACATGGGTGCACCCCGCACCCTCAGCTCACACCTGAGGCTTCAGGGACGGTCCCTGATCGCCCCGAGGGACCAATGATGCCACTCAGCAGCAAAGCAGGGGAGCATTGACCCCGAACCATAGAACCTCCACTTATATGCATCACATCCACACCACCCAGAAGACACAGGCAGGGTCGGACACACCTGTGACTCTTCAACTTACACCACTTGGAGATGACACCAAGTGAATAGTGAGGGGAGGAGTAGAAAGTGTCTGCTGAGCCGCTAGGGGCAGTTGAGTGTCTGCAGCAAAGCGCAGGGGGAAGTTCCAAGGCATGGAGCCCTGGGGGTGCTGGAGGGTTTGTGTGGTAGAGAGCCAGTGAGAGAAGAGCAGGTTGTGGCGTCAGTGATCGCGTCTCTGTGGAACCCCCCTTCACTCCTGTCTTGACCCCAGCTCGGGTTCCAGGGGCTCTGGTTTCTCCTTCCCGAGGGCGAGTGGGGCTGCGGGGCACCACCAAGGGATCCCCTCCCCACCTAACCCTCTGCAGCTTTTTGGCCCCTCCACCCTCCTGCGGTTCCTTTTTCGCCTTCTTTGACCCCCCTCCTGCCCTCCGGGGCAAGCAGCAGCCTCAGGAAGCTAACCTGGCGAAAAAGAGCAGCGAATGGGAACTGAGCGAGGGGGCAGTCCGGGGAGATCGCGCCGGCCCTTCTAGAAGCCTTCTCTCCTCTGAAACGCTCTGCAGTCCACAGCCCCCGAGGTTTGGCCCCCGCCCCGCTGAGGCTCCATCCCCAAACTCACCGGCCCGCCCCGTCCCGGACCAGTTGGATAGCAGGTACAGAGTCGGGAGGCACAGAAAGATCGCGGGGCTGGCGGCCACTGCCATTGTTGACCTGGAGCGCAGCTGACTCAAGGAGCGGTCCATGTGTGGACCGGCGGCGAATTAGATGTCGGGACCAGCGGATGAATCACTTCCACCCTCCCACGCCTGCTAGTGGTTGAGTATGGTCGGGCCCGTCCCGCCCCACGACGCCTGTCCAGTCCCGCCCCGCCTCGGGATCCAGGAGAGCCTACGCCTGCCCAAGTTTGGAGGGATGCTCCGCCCTATCCCGCCCCGTCCCGCCCTTCCCCGCCCCACCCCGGGCTGGGACCCGGGGAGCCTATGCCTGCTCTTGTTTGGGGATGCTCCGCCCCATCCCGGCCCTGGCTCGTGGCCTGACAGCGGCCCCCTGTAGCCAACCCTTACCCTCCACCCCGGGCTCCGCGGGGGCCAGGACACGGTTCCTTCTTGACCGCCTCATTTAATTTTTTAACACAGCATTTATTATTACCCCAATGTAAGCACTGATGCACAGGAAAGCGAAGAAACTTGCACAGGGATATTCAGTGGCGGCCGCGTCACCGCCTCTGTCAGCGACACCCGCCCTCCTTCAGCCTGCGCCCAGAGTCCCCGCCGCTCTCTGTCCAGTACGCAGCCGCTTCCCAGTCGGGAGTGGACCTTCTTTGCCTCTCCACTAAAAGCATGAGGAGGTCTTTGAGTATATTCTATATGCCTTTATGACTTCTGGAAAAAAAGGAAAGAAAAGAAAGTCCTAGTGGCCTACCGTGATCAGTCATCATGTGATCAATTGTGTTTCCATGGAGAGCAGAAGCCGAGGGAGGGGTCTACGCATGCGTGGGGCTCACTTTGCTGCACACTCATCTGTGGCCAACTACACCCAAATCCATGGGCCTAGGGCAGGTTTCCTATTTCAGTTGTGAGATCTCCCGCTCTCCCTGAAGTCAGCAAATGCCAGGCCCACCCTGAGGAGGGCTGGAGCTCTGAGCCCAGGCCGTGGCCTCTTCATGGCCCTGGGGGTGCTGTGAGGGGGTGGAAGTGAAAGCAAGACCCACCATCAAGACTCAGGCGTGTTTTTCAGACCCACAGAAGATGATTTTTCTCTCCATCACCTGGTGAGCCTGACATGATTTAAGGGTGGTTGGAGGCTGAGTGAACCAGTGAATGAATGAGGCAATTGTGAGAGTGAATGGGGCTCAGAGGAAAAGCACAGGTGCAGAGGGGAGCTGGAGCGGAGGTTGTAACCCTCGGGGGCCTGAAGGTGGCAGCATGGAGGTTGGGAATTTTTTTTTTTCCTTTTTTCCTTTTTTAGTTGTTGGGTTTTGTTTGTTGTTTTCTTGTTTGTTTGTTTGTTTGTTTGTGAGACAGAGTCTCACTCTGTAGCCCAGACTGGAGTGCAATGGGACGATCTCAGCTCACTACAATCTCCGCTATCCGGGTTCAAGCGATTCTCCTCCCTCAGCCTCCCGAGTAGCTGGAATTAGAGGCGCCTACCAACACCCCCGGCTAACTTTTGCAATTTTAGTAGAGACAGGGTCTCACCATGTTGGCCATCCTGGTGTTGAACTCCTGGCCTCAGGTGATCTGCCTGCCTCGGCCTCCCAAAGTGTTGGGATTACAGGCGTGAGCCACTGCGCCCGGCCCCAACTTGGAAATTTCAATCTCCACCTGGTGTCCACAAAGATTTTCCAAGGAAGAGTAACTTTGGTTTTCAACCAGTCTGGGAGTGCTTCATCAGGATAGAATCTTCTAGAAAACATAGTGTGATGACGGACAGCAAACTGCTGTCTTCAGCTGGTTTGATTGAGCCTAGAGTGCACCAGGGCCAGGAAAATCTTGTCTTTTTTCTTGCTTTTTTTTTTTTTTTTTTTTTTTTTTTGAGACGTTGTCTCATACTGTTGCCCGAGCTGGTGTGCAGTGGCGTGATCTAGGCTTGCTGCAACCTCCGCCTGCCGGGTTCAAGCGATTCTCCTGCCTCAGCCTCCTGAGTAGCTAGGATTACAGGCACCTCCCACCACACCTGGCTAGTTTTTTTGTATTTTTACTTGAGATGGGGTTTCACTATGTTGGCCAGGCTGGTCTCATGATCCCCTCCATACCTGTGTTCCATTTAGTATACTGAGGTTTTCTTTGGTTGGTTTGAAAGTTATACATTCTAGTTTTCTTTTCAGGGTGGCCGCCCTTAACCTATGACTCATACCAATATGTATCACATTTATTGGTATTAATGGTTTCATTTTATTCCTAATTTTAGAAGTATCAGCATGTTTTCCTATTCCTTTTGCATGCCACCTCCAGCCCCATTTTCCTGAAATCTTTCCTAGCTGTAATTCCCGGTTATTCTTAGCTACACTTCCTTGTTTCTGTGATCCTAACTTCACATTTCCCTTGTTGTGAGATAACAGTAATCTGGAACAGATTCTTTGGTCACGTCCTCCTCGGTTCTCTTGTCGCATCTCCTGTGATTCTCTTGCTATTGAGGTACCTTCGTCTAAACTATTTCCAACTTGGTTTTTAGGAGGCAAATATCTTTCAGGTTTTCTACATTTCCAATATTTCTAAAACACTGTGGTGGGCAGGATTCGGTAGCTGCCCCTTCAAGTTTCCTGTACCTTTTCTAGAATGATATGTTCTAGAAAACACTAATGATAGGACAACTAGCTGCTGTCTTAGCCTGTTTGATTGAGCCTGAAGCACACCAGGGGCAGGAAAATCCAGTATTTTAAGGAAAGAAAGAATGTGTGTGAAAGTGGGAATGGAAATGGGAAAGGAAAGGGGGCCAGGAAGAAGGGGATGGAGAGAATAAGGGGTGAGGACCTACAGAAACCAGCTGCTCCTAGTCTAGGCACCGCTAGTCTAGGTACTGTGAGTCTAGGCACCGCTAGTCTAGGCTCTGCACAGTCATAATTAAAGCTACTAATCAGTTGACCTTAAAATAGATTTTCCTGGGTTCTCTGAGTGGGCCCAGTGCCATTACATGAGCTCTAAAAAGCAGAGAATTTTCTCAGGCTGGAGCCAAGAAAGATGCATCCGATGTCAGAGAGATTCTAAGCATGAGAAGGATTCCATGCACTGTTGCTGGCTCTGAGATGTGGGGACCATGAGCAAGACTGGAGAGGGGCCTCTAGGAGTTAGGGAAGGGCTGCAGCTGACAGCCAGTAGGGAAGCTGGGACCTCAGTCCCACAGGTCCAAGGACTGGATTCTGCCAGCAACCTGAGTGCACTTGGAAGGAAATGCTTCCCAGAACCTCGCAATCAGAGCCCAGCTGGTGGACACCTTGAACTTGACCTTGACCTTGAGGACTGGGAGCAGAGAAACCAAGCCATCTCAGGCTTGTGACCTAGAGGACTGTAAAATAATAAAGATGTACTGATTTAAGCAGGTAAGTATGTGGCAATTTGTTATGGCTGCAACAGAAAAGATACCTTCCTATTTAAATGAGAATTTGACTGGATATAAAATTCTAGGCTCAAGTTCTTTTCCTTCATATTTGAGAAAGAATACTCCGTTGTTATCTTGCAACCAGGGTGGTTGTTGTGTAGCCTGAGGGCCAAGTGTTTCCTTCTTCCTTCCATTGTTTCTCTGGGGTAATATGAGGGAGGGAGCCAGAAGCCTGAGCTTCTTTCCTGTCTTCATCCAGTGGATTTGTACTGTTCACAGTCTCAAGGAGGTGGAGAATGGTTTCTACTTTAACCTACCTTTTCACAGATGCATTTGTAGATTGTACAAGCTTATTGTTTTTCTCTTGTTCAACTAGTGCTAGTCTTCTCTCCTCCTATTTTATAAATATTAAACTTATTGAGATGTAATTTACAGACAATACTCCTTTGTGAACAGAGGAGCTTAAAGTCTCTTATCTTTAGGAGTATATTGAAACACGTAGGCGTTTGCTCATATTATAAGGCATGTTCCCCAGTTATAAACATTAAACAGATGAATGATGTTACTTCAGTCATGAATCATCTTACCAACCTGTCAATTCTGTAGAAAATCACGTTTCTAGCAGTGCTTACTTCAGGTTTGCAGAAGAGAAAAACAACAATATTTTCACTGAACATTGACTTTTAGACAAAATGAAGGCTAGAACTACATTAAATTCATTTTTACTTCCTGTCATTTCTATATTTTATAGATTTCATAAAATCGGCCCACAGTCTTAATTTATGATAATTGTAATAGATATCTTAGTAAAACACCCAGTCTCTTTCAGTTATTGGAAACACTTATAAATTCTAGGCTTTAACAATAAATAGCACATTGTAGAACAGCAGTGTTGTTTAAAAACTGAAGTTACTTGAATTAATCAGACAGGACAAGATATTTTATGACCCTAACAGAAGCTTAATGAACAATGTTGAATAGATTTCAATACTTTTTTAAAATATATCTAAGCTGAATCAATTATGGTAACACTGCCTTTGAGAATAAATCATCAATTTTGGATTTAACATACAGGATGGCACCCTAGAAAATGTTAAAACATCAGGAGAATTGTACCTTTAAGAGTGGAAATGAGCAATGAAAATACACATTACCAGAGTCACCTCCTGGGACGCCTAGATATTTACTTGTGATTTGAGCATTTTTCTGCCTAGAAACGGCAAAACTGACAGTTTAGCTCTAACTGGCAGGCACCACATGACATAGCAACAACAGAGCAAGAAAACCAGGAATATCTTTTGCCCAAAATAAAGTTATTTCAAATCTTGTTTTAAAAGCTTTTTTGCTAAGGTGCCTCCTCTACCTAAGAAACTAACAAAGAGCCACAGCAGCAACAATGATGCCCAGCGAGAGCAGCACTGCACGTGTAAAATCCAGTAAAGCACTCTGCCCTGAGGATTCGTCACTGCAGCTGTCCTGAGAGTTAGAATGTTTTCTACCTGACTGCTCCAGGAATGTGCGAGCCAAAAAATTAACAAAAATGATCCCTGGCTTGTGGCGATCCACAGGCATTTAACAGAATCCAACATATCTCTGCAGAACACAACCTCATGTAGGCAGCAGAGGTTTCCTGCAGTAAAAAAGCCATGCCACAAAAAAGCTCAGAAATCTACAGAATATATCAAGAGTCAAATCACAGTAAGTGAGTGAGCCAGTCCCACAGAGTAGGTTCAGCCCTGAAGAACTACAGATATTAGGACTAAAAAGAAAATAGTAAAATATGTATCCTTAAATCATTAAAGACATAAAAGAATAAAACCCACTGCAACTATTGAGACATTATCAAAAAGACTAGTTATATCTGAAACAGAAAGAACCAAGCAGCACTTACAGCAATGAAAAATATGTCAATTAAAATTTGAAACTCAACACACTGAGAAGCAGCATATTAAATATAAGATGAAGTCACTGAACTGGATGGATCTGAAGACATCATTCAAAATTTGTTAGAGAGAGAGTTTCATGCTGAAACTGCAAGAGAGAAGTGTAAAGATATGGATGTACAAGGAAAAGGGCCAACCTGCCTCTAATTGGACTTCCAAAAGCAGAGAAGAAAATGAGGGAGAGGAAATTTTCAAAGAGCTAATGGCTAAAAACTTTTCCAGATTTTATGAAAGACATAGATTCTCAATTTTAGGAAACGTAACAAATCTCAGTTAGAATAAATAAAAATAAATTAACTCCTAGGTGCATTGTGATGAAATTGGAGAATATCTTAAAGGTTGTCTTCAAGAAGAGTATGTTTAAAGAGAACAACTTAAAAGGGAAAAATTT
Source organism: Rhinopithecus roxellana (assembly GCF_007565055.1). Classification (NCBI taxonomy): domain Eukaryota; kingdom Metazoa; phylum Chordata; class Mammalia; order Primates; family Cercopithecidae; genus Rhinopithecus; species Rhinopithecus roxellana. Next base: position 178,397,994 of record NC_044552.1, on the reverse strand, counting down.
TAAAGCAATTATTGATAAAATATAATCAATAGGAAAGACAATCAATTTGACAGCAGCCTTCTAGCCAGTTTTTAAAATTCGCAGCCATTGTCTCTCAAAATATGCCTTCTGTGTTGTTTTACCTGTCCTTTTAGGACTCCAATTAAATGTGGGGTGAACCTTTCCACAGTGTCTGCCACAGCAGCTGTGGCTTCTGAATTTTACTGTCTCTTCTAAATTTTTCCACCCTTCAGTCTTCCTGTACTGCATTCCAAATGATCTCTCTTTCTTGACCTGCCTTCCAGCTTATACTTCTCTCTTCGGCTCTAATTTGCTATTAAAGCCATGTGTTGTGTTCTTCATTCCAGTTATTTAGTTTTATACTTAGAGATTATTCCATAGTCCATGTATCTTACATTTGAAGTAATGAATTTTTTTCTGTTGTTTTTTCATTTTTTTAAGTTATTAAAACATAGTAAGCATAGTTATTTTTAAATCCCTGCCTAATAATTCTAATTTTTTTTTTTTTTTTTGAAACAGAGTCTCGCTCTGTCTTCTGGGTGGCCTGGGCTGAAGTGCAGTGGTGTCATCTCGGCTGACTGCAACCTCCACTTCCTGGGTTCAATTGATTCTCGTGCTTTAGCCTCCTGAGTAGCTGGGACTATAGACATGCCCAACTAAGGAAGGAGACCACTACTACTACCCACACCTTGCCTAGTTCACAAGACAAGAGGAGAGAGAAAGCAAAAAGTTAGAAAGAAACCAAAGTAAGATAAATAGCCAGACAACCTTGGCACCACCACCCGGCCCTAGGAGTTAAAAAAATAATAATAATAACATCAACCCCTGACCTGAACTACTTGTGTTATCTGTAAATTCCAGACACTGTATGAAAAAAGCACTGTAAAGCTTTTTGTTCTGTTAGCTGATGCATGTAGCCCCCAGTCATGTTTCCCATGCTTGCTCGATTTATCACGACCCTTTCACGTGGACCCCTTAAAGTTGTAAGCCTTTAAAAAGGCGAAAAACTTCTTTTTGGGGGAGCTGGGCTCTTAAGACGCGAGTCTGCCGTCGCTCCCGGCCAAATAAAAAACCTCTTCCTTCTTTAATCTGGTGTCTGAGGAGTTTTGTCTGCAGCTCGTCCTGCTACATTTCTTGGTTCCCTGACTGGGAAGCGAGGTGATTAACCAACTGTCGAAGCAGCCCCTTAGGCAGCTTATGCCTGCCCTGTAGAGCATCCCTGTGGGGGACGCTGGCCAGCTTGAGTGATGCAGATCCTGAGAGCGTTCCCAGGTAGGCATTTGCCCTGGTGGAACGCCTCGTCAGAGCAGTGCACAGCAGGCCCCCACGAAGGATCAAGGCAGTGGCTGAACACGGGGAAGGAACTGGCACTTTAAGTCTGGACATCTGAAACTTGTTAAGACTGGTCTTTGGAACTTATCCACTCCCTTTGAGTGGAAGTGTTGCCTAATCACCCACGGCGTGCCTATACCGGCACTTTGGTTTTTGTTTTTGACTTGACTTGCTTGATACTTTGGTTTTAGTTTTGATTTTGATTTAGTGTGAATTAGGTGAGTGAGTGATCTTTTACCCCTTCCTTCTTACAGTGTGAATGTTGTTTTGTCTCGAGAAAAAAATAGGTCAGACACAAAGTAAGCCCACTCCGCTAGGAACTGTGTTAAAAAAAAAATTCAAAAAGAAAGAAAGTCATCAAATCATCAAAACTTACTCTATTAAAATGCATGTTACAGAACCTTAAGAAAGGTTTTGCAGGAGATTATAGAGTTAAGTTAACCTCCTAGAGGTTAAGAACTCTGTGTGAATTAGAACTGCCCTCGTTTGGTGTTGCATGGCCCATGGAAGGAACTATAGACAAAGAACAATTGACCATGTATTTAAGGTGGTGACGGGTCAGAGGACAGCCAGTGTACCCAGATCAAATTCCTTTATATTGACTCATGGTTAAATATAGACAAAACCAGCATAAATTTAGCCCACAGCTTATTGCAAAAACAGTCAAAAGTAAAAGAGCAGCTTCACCAGCAGACACAGAGTTAAAAAAGGAGTCCCAGAAACAGCAAGAGAAGCCAGGTTTGCTGGAGTCACCAGAGATAATAGAAATTCTTTCTCCATATGTCCCAGCCCACTACCCTGCTTTACCAAGGCCAACAGCCCCTCGGAAACGAGATTCAGAAGCTAACACACCCCACGTCTCACCTTGAAGGGGAGGATTGGAGCCTCCAGAGGCCAAGGAAGGAAGTCAAGATAGTCAAGTGGGCCGTCTCAGATCTGGTCTTGCTGGAGCTATGTAAATGCTTCTCAGGGAGACGGAGGACCTGTCTATTATAATGACCAGGCCCAAATCCGGGGAGGCGAGGGGAGGGAGGCAACAGACTTTCATCTATCAGCCCTTTCAACTGTTGATCTACTAAACTGAAAACACCCTGAACCCGCCACCTTGCTCCGGGCAGCTAGAGCCCTGTCAAGCATAACTGTGTAGAGGTGTTGGACTCAAGTTTACTCTAGCAGACCTGACCTCTAGGACCAGCCTTGGGCATCAGTAGACTAGGAGCTATACGTGGACGGGAACAGCTTCATCAACCCACAAGGAGACAGATGTGCAGAATATGTGGTGATAACCCTGGACACTGTAGTTAAGCTGAGCTCATTGCTTTAATTTGGGACTTAGAACACAGTGAAGGTAAGACTGTAAACATTTACCTGACTCTCGGTATGCCTGTTTAACCCTCCAAGTGCATGGAAAATTATATAAAGAAAAGAGCCTGTTAAACTCTAGGAAAAAGGGGAAAAAAGACCCAGAGAATGCAACTCAGCTTCAGCGTTTGCAGAGGTACTGAGAAGCACTTCTGCAGAGACTAAAACTTGGTAGAAAAAAGCAAGTAATATAAAAAAGATTTCAGGAATGCTTCAAGGAGCTGACAAGAGCCTAAGTCAGTTTTATAAGAGGCTATAAAGCATTCTGGCTTTACACCCCATTTAACCCTGAGGCTGCTGAAAATCAGTATATAGTGAATACTTCATTTGTAAAGCAAGCCCAGGGTAACATCAAGCAGAAGCTGCGGGCACGAATACCACCTAGTCTATAAAAGTGGCCACCAAGGTGTATGTTAACTGTGACCAAGGGACAAAACTGGAAAAGAGGAAAAGAAAAAAAAGACTAAGAGTAAATGTAAAAAAGAATCAGAAGAAAACAGGAGAGACAGACAGCAGTGCACGGGGGCAGGGCCCGTGCCGTTGCCCGGCCCCACCAGCTGGCCTAAGAGCAGGAAAACGCAGGAAAAAAAAAAAGTAAATTAAAGATTTAAGAAAAAAAGCCAATCTATTAGCAACAGCTCTTATAAAAAAAAAAAAATGCAATGTGAGAAGAGGTGGTCGTGCATATAAAAGTGAAAAAAGTCAAGTTGGGCAAAGATTCAAGAGCCAGACAAGGCTAGAGAGAGATTAATGTGCGAGATGCAAAAAGAAAGGACACTAGAAGGGTCAATGTTCAAAAGGCAATAAAGGAAATGGCCAAGGCCACAAGACAAAGAGGCCATCGGCCAAGGGCTGCTGCACCTTGGAGGAACCAAATACTCATCTGATCAGGCTGACAGGAGCTGAAGAATGGAAAGACTAGGGCAGACTAGGCTCCCAGGAGCCCACGGTCACATGAGAAGTTAAAAGCAGCAAGATGCTGCTGTATCTGGATTCCAATTTCTCACTGAAGGCTAAGTCACTAAATAGAGTTACGAAGAGGGGTGGCGGGGGGAGAAGAACCCCTCCTCTAAGAAACTTAAATAGGAAAAAGAGCCATACCTTGTGAAAACTTGCTTACAGATTTTATAGAACTGTCCCATGCTGGAGGCTATCGATACACGCTAGTGCTTATTTGCACCTTTTCAAGGTAAGTTAAAGTTTTCCCCACCAGGACAGAAAAAGTACAAGAAGTGACTAAAGTACTGTTAAAAGACATTATCCCCAGGTTTAGACTACCTCTAACTTTAAAGTCAGACAATAGGCCAGCATTTGTAGCTGAAACAGTGCAAGATTTAACAAGACTGTTAAAAATAAAATAAAAGTTACACACAACTTATCGGCCACAAAGTTCAAGAAAAGGTAAAATGCATGACCTGGACGCTCGAGCAGCTACTAAAAAATAATATTGCCAGAAAATTAATTTAAGATAAAATCAGGTTTTTGCCTACGGTCCTCCTCTGAGTCAGGTGCACCCCCACCAAACAAACTAGGTATTTGCCCTATAAGATTTTGTTTGGTCAGCCACCCCCAAATCATAAGTCAAATGAAAGGGGACCTCCAGAAACTAAAGGAATTAACCTTAAAAAAGCAAATGCAGGCTTTAAAAATAGCCACACAAAGTGTTCATGATTAAATAAATGGAAAGGCCTGTAAGTCTGATATCCCTTTAAATCTAGTGACTCTGTTTAAAGTAAAATCTAATTGTTCTAGGACCATATAGGATGGGCTCTGTGCTGTAACCTTGTCCAGTCCCGCTGCTGTTAAAGTTGCAGGTGTTGCGTCTTGGAGCCCCTCAGTCAGCTAACACCGGCAGCGGAGGACAAGTGGAGCAGCCAGCAGGACACAGATCATCCAACCCGGCTGATCCTGAGACGACACCAAGCTGCTGCTGAGGATGACAGCCCTGCTCTGGTCACTCCGGATATTGACCAGTCTACCCGCGGCTGAAGCTTGAGGAGACAACAAGCCCTGCTCTAGTCACACACCGGCAGCTGACTAGTCTACGCATGGCCAAAGCTTGAGGACTCATCAAGCAAGTAAATGTAGTTAAAAATCTTAAGTCTAATAGTTTTCCTGTAATACTGTTTTCCTATTGTTCTGTCGCGGTATTCAACCTTTTTCCCAAGTCAGGACTTCTTTTGTCCTTGTTGGATATGAATATGCTATACATTGTTTTGTTGTTGTTAACCTCCCTGACCATGCTAGAAGAAACACCTATATAAGGTGTCCCCGCTGTACACATACTACTTAGGAAACCCAGACCCATCCAGCCCAGCAACAATTCCAAGTCTTTCAGTCATTCTTGAAACATATAAACCAGAAGTTACCAGAACCTCCTCCTTTAGCAAAAAAAGAAAAAAACCTATATGCTCAGTTGGCTGAAAACTTTGCTAGCAGCCTGTATGTTTCTTCATGTTATGTTTATAAAAAGGCTAACATAAGACACCAATGGCCTTGAGAAGCAAAAGAGTTAATGCCTCCAGATAACTTTACTTTAACACTTTCCCCAAACAGACGCCCCAAGTTCAAGCGTCTGGCTCTTAAAAACTTCTGTTATTAAAAAATACTGTGTTACTCGCTAAGAAAAAGCTTTTAAGACCCAGTAAAAAAACTAACCTGCTTAAGATATGACAAAGTTGGTACATGTGCCTGTGCAGGTTTAACACAGGTTTGATCCTTGGTCTTCATTTAGAAAATAGTTTACAGCTATAAGAAAATTTAAAACCCTCATTGTAAGTGTATTACTAGTAATAGAAACTCGCTTGCTGCTCCCCTGTATATTACATTTACTCCTTCAAATGATAAAAGGTTTTGTAGCTGCCATGGTTCATCAGAAAACTTCAACACAAGTGTGTTACATAAAACACTATCACTGTGTCTCACAAAAAGACTCAAAAAGTAAAACTAAAACTCCTACGAATTAGTGAAAATTCTCAAAGAGGGGGATAAGGAAGGAGACCACTACTACTTCCTACACCTTGCCTAGTTCACAAGACAGGAGGAGAGAGAAAGCAAAAAGTTAGAAAGAAACCAAAGTAAGATAAATAGTCAGACAACCTTGGCACCACCACCCTGCCCTAGGAGTTAAAAAAAAATAATAATAACATCAACCCCTGACCTAAACTACTTGTGTTATCTGTAAATTCCAGATACTGTATGAAAAAAGCATTGTAAAACTTTTTGTTCTGTTAGCTGAGGCATGTAGCCCCCAGTCACGTTTCCCACACTTGCTCGATTTATCACGACCCTTTCACGTGGACCCCTTAAAGTTGTAAGCCTTTAAAAAGGCCAAGAATTTTTTTTTTCGGAGAGCTTGGTTCTTAAGATGACAAGTCTGCCGATGCTCCTAGCCAAATAAAAAACCTCTTCCTTCTTTAATCCGGTGTCTGAGGAGTTTTGTCTGCGGCTCATCCTGCTACACAACCACACCTGGCTAATTTTTGTATTTTTAGTAGAGACAGGGTTTCACCATGTGGCCTGACTGTCTTGAACTCCTGGCCTCAGATGATTCTCCCGCCTTGGTCTCCCAAAGTGCTAGGATTATAGGTGTGAGCCACTACACCTGACCAGATAATTCTAAAATTTGAAGTTGCAAGGTCTAACCCAGCAGTTACTAGCTACACGAGGCTATTGAGAAGTTGAAATATTATTAGTTTGAATTGAGATGTACTGTAGTATACGGTGCACACCAAATTTCAAAGGTTTAGTATAAAAATGTCAAATGTCAGCTGGGTGTGGTGGCTCACGCCTATAATCCCAGCACTTTGGGAGGCCAAGACAGGCAGATCACGAGGTCAGGAGATCGAGACCATCCTGGCTAACATGGTAAAACCCCATCTCTACTAAAACTACAAAAAATTAGCCAGGCGTGGTGGCTGGTGCCTGTAGTCCCAGCTACTCGGGAGGCTGAGGCAGGAGAATGGCATGAACCTGGGAGGCAGAGCTCGTAGTAAGCCAAGATCGCACCACTGTACACTCCAGCCTGGGCGACACAGTGACACTCTGTCTCCAAAAAAAAAAAAAGTCAAATATCTCATTATTCATTTGTCTATTGATGACATGTTGAAATAATAGTTTTGGTTTAAAAAATTGAGTTAAAACATATTGAGTTAAAAATATTGTAAAAATGTATTTCACCTGTTTCTTTTTATTTTTTCAATGTGTTCACTAGAATATTTAAAATTCCCTGTGTGGCTCACACTTGTGGCTTCCATTATATTTCTATCAGAGTACTAATCTAGAGGTTCCATGTATCTTCTGTCTCTGTTGTATGTTTCAGCTGGTTCTCATTTCTGCTATCTTATCTTCCCATGTGGTTGGTTATCTTTGTCTACGTTCTGGATACGATATTTTAAAAATTACTGTTGACAGAATATAAAGTGTAGGATGGGTTGGCCATAGTGACGCACCCCTATAATCCCAGCACTTTGTGAGGCTGAGGTGGGGCAGATGGCTTGAGGCCAGATGTTTGAGACCAGTCTGGGCAACATGGTAAAACCCCGTCTCTAGTAAAAATACAAAAATTGGCTGAGTGTGGGGTCATGCACCTGTAGTTTCAGCTACTCAGGAGACTGAGGTGGGAGGATCACCTGGGCCTGGGAGGTGGAGGCTGTTGTATGCTGTGATTGCGCCACTGAACTCTAGCCTGGGTGAGAGAATGAGACCCCATCTCAAAAAAAAAAAAAAAAAAAAAAAAAAGTAGCATGATATTTCCTTCCTCCAGAAATGAATTTCATTTGCTTATATCAGGCACTTGATAGCTATAAAATTGCTTGAATTTTGCTGCAGGAATTGAGATATTTTGGGACATTCAGAAGCCTTGAACCTGGACTGCCTTCTGTTTGAAGACTGGTTGACCATCAGTCCACCTTTACCCTGAGGGTCCAGTCCAACTCTTGGCAGGCTCTGGACTCCAATATCTGTTTGCATAGCCCCATGAAGCCATCCAAAGCCCACGTGAGCCACTAGGATCAAAGGGCCACCGACTCTTCACCACATCACTACTGCCACAGTTAGGAAGCCACCAAGACAAGGAAGGAATCCATCCATAATCAGAAACCTACCACCCTCAGAAACCACAGCCACTGTTGCCCGCTGCAGACCCCACTGTGCCTGCAAGGATTTTCAGCTTCAAATGGACGCCACGTGCCCTGCTCTCAGCACCTCAGAGCCAGCGACCAGAGCCCAGGACCTCAGATAATGCTGCCCAGAAAACTGAATATCTCCCCCGCTGGGCTTGGCAGCAGGAGCAGCAGATGCCTGGCCCCTGCTGCAATTCCCCCACATTTGAGTGACTGAATCTGCACCACATCCTGACTCTGGTTGTAAAGGAGTCTGGGAAATGTAGTTTTTAGCTTTCCTGTTTCTGTAGTATAGGAAGGCACAGCAGAAAGCAGATGGAATGGACTTATCCTTCCCCCATCTGCCCGCCAGGTACATACAATTATAATACCATTTGGTTTAAGTTTCAAAATATGCAAAATGATACTATATCTTTCTTACTGATATATCATATACGTGTAAATTCATGTACATCCATACACCAGTATCCATGTATCTACATATGTGCATGTCCATATATAAGTATACAATTGCCACAAAGGCAGTGAGATCAGTCGTGGTTTCAAGCACCGACGCACCGGCTCTGCAGTCAGAAAACCTGTGTTTGTGTGACACGGGGCATGCACGTTTCCTCAGTCTCGCTTGCTAAGCTTATGCTTCCCTGTGTGTAAAATAGGCATCATGATAGTACCTACCTCAAAATATTGCTGTGGGCCTCAAATAAGCCAATGCCTGTAATAGACTTAGCATAGTGCTTGCTTGGCTTGTGGTAATACTCAGAGAACTGTAGCTCTTTCCATCATAGGTAGCAGAAGGCCTAGGTGGTCAACCCAACTCACTGTATCAGTCTGACAAGTCACTTAACTCCTCCAGGCCTTGATTTCTTGTCTTTCAGATGAGGGAGTTGCCCTAAATGATCTATGAGGTGAGTTGCTAAGCTAATGTCTCCAGGTCCTTAGGGGAGAATGAGGTTATTTCCTTAGCATTTTATGGTGAGCATTGGAGAGTCTGGCTTTCAGAATTTTTACTGTTATTATTTTCTTACAAAATCTTGTCATTCTAACTTATCTCTAGATACTACCTGAGAGAAACAGGAGCTAAAACTACCACCAGGATCCACCAGCAACATGACACAGGGCCAGTGACTTCGGCTGCTAAAATCAAAACGTACACCAGAGGGCGCTGCATTTAAAGAGCGAGACAGAGGTGAGCGGGCTGCCACCAGGGTCCAGTCTCCTAGGGGCTAGAAAAAGCTATGAGCACAGGCCTTGGGGAGGCAGTAGGACTACCTGAAGTGGAATTCCACGAAAACCAAGTGAAAAAATACTGTTTCATTCAGGCTTCAGTTACCTGTATGTGTTCCTTGGGAGAGTGGTTGTGTGTTGTTTTCGCACACTGATTTGGATTGTTGTTATAAAGCTGAAAGGGCCACATTCATAAAACAGAAATAAATAACAAAAATAAAAGCTTTTATCTTTTGCTGTGAATTCTTTTTCTTTTTTTTTTTTTTTCGGAGACGGAGTCTCGCTCTGTCGCCCAGGCTGGAGTGCAGTGGCGCGATCTCAGCTCACTGCAAGCTCCGCTTCCCGGGTTCACGCCATTCTCCTGCCTCAGCCTCCCGAGTAGCCGGGACGACAGGCACCCGCCACCGCACCGGCAAACTTTTTTGCATTTTTAGTAGAGGCGGAGTTTCACCATGTTAGCCGGGATGGTCTTAATCTCCCGACCTGGTGATCCGCCCGCCTCGGCCTCCCAAAGTGCTGGGATTACAGGCACGAGCCACTGAGCCCAGCCATGAATTCTAAAATAATGGAAAGTGCTTGCAGAATTCTCCTACTTAGTAAATGAGAAAATGTCCATGTTGGCAGCCCGTCAAGATGACAGGTTTTCACAGTACTTAGGGGAGACAACCTCCAGAAATAAAATAACCTTGTGGCAGTTTACTCACAGTGACTTCAGTCCTCAAGGAAAATATGGGCTCAACAAACTGTACACTAGGACTATAATAAATATTGGAGATGGATAATAATTAAAATATAATTTCAATTAGTTGAAATTATATTATTCCATCAAACCATTTTTAACTCCAATAGAGATATACTTTTTGAAAAAAATGGAGGCCGGGAGCAGTGGCTCGCGCCTGTAATCCCAACACTTTGGAAGGCCGAGGTGGGCGAATCACCAGGTCAGGAGATCGAAACCATCCCGGTTAATATGGTGAAACGCCGTCTCTACTAAAAATACAAAAAATTAGCCGGGCGTGGTGGCAGGCGCCTGTAGTCCCAGCTGCTCCGGAGGCTGAGGCAGGAGAATGGCGTGAACCCGGGAGGCGGAGCTTGCGGTGAGCCGAGATCGCGCCACTGCACTCCAGCCTGGGCGAGAGAGCAAGACTCCATCTCAAAAAAAAAAAAGAAAGAAAGAAAGAGAGAGAGAGAGAGAGAGAGGAAGGAAGGAAGGAAGGAAGGAAGGAAGGAAGGAAGGAAGGAAGGAAGGAAGGAAGGAAGGAAGGAAGAAAAGAAAAAAATGGAAATACAGGCAACCTCAACAACTTCATAGAAAAAAGGCCCTCATAAATGTTAAATTTAAATAATTTTTTTTTTTTTTTTTTTAGACAGGGTCTGTCTATGTCACCCAGGCAATCTCAGCTCACTGCAAGCTCTGCCTCCTGGGCTCAAGCGATCCTCTTGCCCCAGCCTCACCCCCCCAACCCCCACCCCCTTGCCGCGGTAGCTGAAATTACAGGCGTGTACCACCACACCTCCCTAATTTTTGTACTTTTAGTAGAGATAGCATTTCACCATGTTGGCCAGGCTGGTCTTGAACTTCTGGCCTCAAGCGATTTGTTCATCTCGGCCTCCCTAGAAAACATTTAAATTATCTCTTGATAGCTGTTTGTGTGAAAGGTGTTTATACTGTCATGTGCTTTTTTTTCTCAGTTAACATAATTTCAAGAAAACAAATGAAGATTTTTATGCAAATAAACTTTCATAATACAATAAACTGCCCTATGGCGGCTCAGAAATGATGAAAGTGTAGGCAAATGAAGCCTCATAGATAACAAAGGGTTCCCACTAACTCCTGCCTTCCATCTTAACCTCAGCACTGCGTGTTCAGAAAATCGGAAGGCTGGAAACTCTTACCAGTTCTAACTCAGTGGATGGATGAGGGATCCACGAAAATTCCAAAATCTGAACAGACACCTGCACAGTTCATTAGCTACCCTACAAAAGGAAGTGCTTAAATACGATTGTAAAAATGTTTTGGTTACTGGCCGGGCGCCGTGGCTCATGCCTGTAATCCCAGCACTTTGGGAGGCCAAGGCAGGTGGATCACGAAGTCAGGAGATTGAGACCATCCTGGCTAACACGGTGAAATCCCATCTCTACTAAAAAAAAAAAAAATACAAAAAATTAGCCGGGCGTGGTGGTGGGCACCTGTAGTCCCAGCTACTCGGGAGGCTGAGGCAGGAGAATAGCGTGAACCCGGGAGGCGGAGCTTGCAGTGAGCCGGAGTCGCGCCACAGCACTCCAGCCTGGGCGATGGAGAGACTCCGTCTCAAAAAGAAAAAAAAAAAAAAAAGTTTTCGTTACTAAGAGCTATCAGAAGAAGTGTGGTTGCTTTTCACAAGAAGTTGACAATAAACTTTTTAATGATTAGTAAATGATGGAGTGATTTTAAACATTTAAAAGCAATCCCTCATTGTTCCACATTATTGTGAAGATCCACCATATGCTAGTTTGTTCAGCGGGAGCAAGTGTTTCTTTCCAGCCCACAGCTCTGCCTGGCACCTGGCTGATCCTCTTCCAGGGGTCACTTGGGTCCTGGGCCAGACTGGTGTGTGTGCAAGGGGGAGGTCATTTATATGGAGCACACATGAATGCAAAAATCATTATTGAATTGATCTCTTCTTGGTACTCATTATCAAACCTAAGTGTGACTCCCTAGCTGTTTACTTGAAGCTCAAGGGTAGGCCTGCAGGATGTGCGGGTGAGATTTAGGAGATGTGTAAGTCTCCACATCTCGCACTGAGCCATGTGCCCGTTAGTACTCAGATGGGTGACAAAAGTGCAAAAAACCACAGGGTCAGCTGGTGCATTGCCCTGGAGACTCATTTTGGTCAAAAATTTGTACAAGATAAGCATATCAATATTTGTTTATATTAAAACAAATCTAGCTGTACTATGGAGTAAAATGCAGAACTGGACATGATTTTCCTTTTCAGTGAAAACAAGGATCATAAAATTACTGTTTTGTAGAGGGCTGCTGTGGGCTGGGTTTTGGTCCTTAGGAGCAAAACAAATACTCACTCCTGCTCTTCTGCCAGGAGGGGCAGTTCAGGAGAATCATCCGGAGACCCAATTCTCATTTACCAATTTCATTTCGCATCCAAGGAAACTAAAGCACAAGGAGAAAACTCCTGATATGTGGATGAGATTTGGGCTTCATACACCTTCCTTCCTCCATTAAACCTTGGCTATGTCTTCCTACTTTCAACCCCAGCCTTGACCAAGCAGACAATTCAGAGGAAGCCTGGTCTAGTGGTCCAGGGAGGAACCTAGGAGGGTCCATGATTCTCGTTCCTGTTGTGCCACTAACCAACCATGTGACTCAAGCAAGGGACTGCATGTCCCAGTCCCTTAGTGACAGAGAGATGTGAAAGTGGAGTGTGAAGAGCTGTATGAAGAGGTGGAGCCTGAAGCCTAGAGTCCAGCGATTGAAGACACTTTGGTAAGGAACCGAAGTGGGCTGCCCAGGAGTAAGTCCAATCTCAAGCTAGCACACTTGCCCTCTGCCTTATCTGCATGGCCTACGGTTGGTGACTCCAGCACTGGGCACAGTGATGAACACATCATAGGTGATTAATGTGCATCTGCTGAATGAATGAGGCATCTTGGGAAATCCCGCAGAGGTGGTTGGCATTTGCAGTAGACCTCAAATCAGAGGAATTTGCTGGGAGAAGGGGATGGATAACTTTGTAAAACAGATGTGCATGATTAGACTCATGTCCTTCCTTGCTAGCACAGAAAAATCCCTGATGTTTATCAGTAGTTCTAAAGGCAGGATGGAGCTCAGGCTTGTGGAGTGTGTTTTATTCTTTCACCTTCTCGAGTATTTGTGATCCTTCCTTTCAGCACACCTGGAAAAGCCAACAAAGAATGGGGCTTGGTGAGCAGGGAGTCCCAGGTCTTGCAGGGATCGCAGAACCTGCCTTCCTTTCTTCCTCCATCCTCCTGGGAAAGAGAGCTCCCCTTCTTCACCCCATGACACTGGGAAGAGTTAAGCCCTAAGAGAAACCTGTGCCATATCACCATTCCTTTGTTTAGTGTTTCTCACTTTACCTTTCTTTCCTTTATCATTGCATCTGGTGACCAGAAATGCTGCTGGGAGGAGAGAGACTCCTGAGGGAGATTGGCACCACAGTGTGGGGAGCACTGGACACCAGGGCTAAAGGCGCCCATATGTGTGCTCTCTCACAGACACTAGACACTTCCACTAGAAAGTGGAAGGCAGGGATTTAGATTCATGTTTCCTCTGGCTCCAAAGCCCGTATTTATCTCACTGAGGTGAGTATAAACTGTTTATCTTCTTAGAATTAGGAAGAGAGTGGTAGAATTTTCAGGAACCTTCATTGTCAGCTGGATTTGTAATACAAGAGTTTCCTGAATTTCCAGTGCAAAAGACCCACAGCCAATTGGTCTGAGGAAGGAGACTCTGGGGGAGCCTTTTGCTCCCCAGCAGCAGGAGGAATCCAAATGAAATCCTTGGCCACACTGTGGGCAAACTGGCTCTCAGTCACATGGGAGAGGTTCCATTTCCGGCACGCTCTCTGGGTTTTCTTTTAGTGGACTTTGGGAGAGGAAACGGGCTGGATTCCTACTACTCTTGTCAACGGAATGAATGAGAAGCAGGAAAGAGGAAGGGCTCAGATTCCAGGGTCCTGAGAGCTCGGGGGGCTGCTAGAGTGCCTCTGTGGGCTTTGTGGGTTAGACTCCTGGGAAGACTTGGCTGGGTACCTAATTTCTATTTTTAGAATCCTTTCTGGTAGAAAGTAAGTTCCAGGTTCTAAACATGAAGTACAAGGCCAGGTGTGGTGGCTTTTGCCTTTAATCCCAGCATTTTAGGAGGCAGAGGTGGGCGGACTGCTTGAGCTCGGGAGTTTGAGACCAGCCTGGGCAACAGGGTGAGACCCCATCTCTACCAAAACTACAAAAAATTAGCCAGGCATGGTGGTGTGCATCTGTGGTCCACCTACTTGGGAGGCTGAGGTGGGAGGATCGCTTGAGCCTGGGAGGCGGATGTTGCAGTGAGCCAATATCGTGCAACTGAACTCCTGCCTGGGCAACAGAGTGAGACTCAGTCTCAAAAAGTTAAAAATAGGCCAGGCGTGGTGCTCACACCTGTAATCCCAGCACTTTGAGAGGTTGAGGCGGGCAGATCACGAGGTCAGGAGATTGAGACCACCCTGGCTAACACGGTGAAACCCCATCTCTACTAAAAATACAAAAACAAAATTAGCTGGGTGTGGTGGTGGGTGCCTGTAGTCCCAGCTACTGGGGAGGCTGAGGCAGAAGAATGGCGTGAACCTGGGAGGCAGAGCTTGAAGTGAGCTGAGATTGCGCCATTGCACTCCAGCCCGGCCAACAGAGCGAGACTCTGTCTCAAAAAAGAAAAAAAAAGTTAAAAATAAATAAACAAATAAAACAAAAATGAGTTACAAATGGACTTCTGAACACAACCTGTTTATAAGTTGAGGTTGTGATGATAAAAATAGTTTTACATTCAAGACACATTTTAAAATCTTGATGTTTGAAATACTTGTGAACAGGAACTTGCATTGGTAAGAACATGTAACAAATGGATATGTATGATGATGAAAAGCTAGTGGTCTGACTAGGTTGGGAGAAAAATGAATCAATGCATCTTCCTCATTCAGAAATAAATTAGACTAAAACCTGTCACCACCTGAAATGACTCCGTTCCTACCAAATGCTTCGTGACCTGTCTCTTTTCATTAGGTAGGCTTTGCTGGTCCTGGTATGGTGCCTTTTGTGTATTTCATCTTCCATGGAGCAAATGGGGTGATAATAAATTAATTCTTGCTGTATACAGGTGGGGCAATGGAGGGACACCAGTGTCAGAGTAGTGGGCGGGTTCTGCTCTCCCACGCCTACTATTGCTGGGTGACCCTGGACGAGCCAGTTGACCATTCCAGGTCAACTTTGCTCATCTGAATATGAAATTAGGGAATGGAACAAGCCTTCATCAGTCTCCAAAAATCTGTGATCCTATATATAAAGCAAAGTTTTATCATAGAGCCTCCTGGAAGAGGACTAATCAAATTATGATTCAATGAGTGATTTTTTTTTCATAGCTATATAGTTATTATCAAAGTAGGTTATTGCTTATTTTTAAAGTCTGTGTTTGGAAAAGATTAATACAGTTATAAATTGTGTTTCTCAAAAGTCCCTTGAGTGATAAGGGGACATTAAGTTAACAATTGTAGATCCTTTGTTTTGTTTGTATTTCCTTTGTAATACGCAGCTGACAAGTTACCTGATTTCCAACACAGCGTCACAGACATTTCCATGCCTTTGACTTTAGAAAATGCAAGCATGAGTGTTGCATCTTGGAATTATAAATATTTGTGGGTATATAAATTCATACCCACACATATTATTTTAATTCAAAAGTTAGGACTTCTGAGAAAAATGGTGGCTGGAGATATCTTCAAAGAAGGGAAGCAATAGTACTTTACTTTGCTGCAGTACTGCTTCGGATAACTATGTTTGTCTTTACCTTGGCTGCAGCGTGTCAAATTTGACCTGCCCTTCATTTTTACCAAATTTTCTGGCTTTAGAAAGAAACCACTCACAGTGCTGAGAGTGTTGAAAAAGCTGATTTTTATGTCTTTTTCCTCTGTAAATGTGGTTGCTTCATTCCAAGCTGGGGAAGAGAGGAGGGCATGGGTTCAGTCTTTTTACAAGATGCTCCTCTGTTCTTACGTGGTTGGTAAGAACGTGTAAGTGGTCATCTGGGATGAGCTGCAAGTCCTTCACAGAGTGTGAACTGTATTAGCCAGTTCCCAATGAGGCCCTGCATGATAGAGCCACAGCAAAGGGAAAAGACATACTAAAAGGCTGAGTTTTAAACTTACTGCATCAGAATATGTACTTTGAAAGCTATGTAGACAGAGTGAATATAGTTTTAGGGAGGCAGGATTCTGGGCACCCACTGCTGTTGTAGGAAGGACAGGCCCCTACAAGTAGGTGTGCTGGTGCCCATGGCCAGGGAATCTGTATCGGCTCTGCCTTTGGGCTGAGCTGAGCAGAGCAGGGGCCATATGGAAGGTCAGACGCCCTCCACAACCCTGTCCTTCCTTGCACAGCTCTCCCTCTACCCTCTCAAAGACAACCTTTGTTTGTGCAGCTCTTTCTATGGGAGGCACTTGTTGACTCTCATGTTGCAGGTTGCTCAGGAAATATTATTTACTACCTTTCTTAGGTGAGGAAAGAGACACTGGAAGGTGAATGCACAGGCCCAGGGTCACACTAGTTAGTAACAGAGGTTGCTTTTGAACCAGGTCACTTGTCATCAAATGAAATGCTCTCTCTTGGGTCCCAATGACTTCTAAAAGACATTCTCAGAATATTTCCTGCAACTGATTTGCTGTCTTTCCATTATTTCATTTGTAGCCCAGTGTTAATAAGATATTTTATAACCAGGCCGGGTATGGTGGCTCACACTTGTAGTCCCAGCACTTTGGGAGGCCGAGGCAGGCAGATCACTTGAGATCAGGAGTTCGAGACCAGCCTGGCCAACATGGCAAAACCCCATCTCTATTAAAAATAAAAACATTGAGGCCAGGCACAGTGGCTCACGCCTGTAATCCCAGCACTTTGGGAGGCCAAGGCAGGCAGATCATGAGGTCAGGATATTGAAACCATCTTTGCTAACATAGTGAAAACACTTCTCTACTTAAAAAATACAAAAATTAGCCAGGCGTGGTGCCAGACACCTGTAGTCCCAGCTACTTGGGAGGCTGAGGCAGGAGAATGGTGTGAACCCGGGAGGTGGAGCTTGCAGTGAGCCGAGATCATGCCACTGCACTCCAGCCTGGGCGACAGAGCGAGACTCTGTCTCAAAAAAAAAAATGACCAAGTGCGGTGGCTCACGCCTGTAATCCCAGCACTTTGGGAGGCCGAGGTGGGCAGATCACGAGGTCAGGAGTTCAAAACCATCCTGGCTAACACAGTGAAACACTGTCTCTACTAAAAATACAAAAATTAGCCGGGCGTGGTGGCAGACGCCTGTAGTCCCAGCTACTTGGAAGGCTGAGGCAGGAGAATGGCATGGACCTGGGAGGCGGAGCTTGCAGTGAGCTGAGATCGTGCCGCTGCCCTCCAGCCTGGGAGATAGAGCGAGACTCCATCTCTAAAAATAAAAAAAAAAAGTAAATAATAATAATAATAAAATTAGCTGGATGTGGTGGCATGTGCCTGTAATCAATCCCAACTACTCGGGAGGCTGAGGCAGGAGAATCACTTGAACCTGGGAGGCAGAGGTTGCAGTGAGCAGAGATAGTACCACTTGCTCTCAAGCCTGAGTGACAGAGCGAGACTCCATCTCAGAAACAAACAAACAAACAAACAAACAAACAAAACCTCAAAAAACCCAACCAAACAAACAAAGATCTTTTGTGACCAGCAATATAGAACCATTCAGGGACTCTATGAGAAGCTCACATCTTTTGGCCAGGGGACAGCAAGTGGCCACAGCAGCAAAGAGGGGGAAGTGTCAGGATGGGATGACTGAACCAGTTCCTGCTTCTCAGAGGCTGGGCAGGAGCTGGACTGTTTGCAAGGGTCTGGTAGACTGGAGGAGCTATAGCCATCAGTGGTAGAGGGAGGGGAAGAGGGAGGGGGAGGGGATTACCACTCACGGGACACCTGCATGATGTGAAGCACAGCACTCCCTTAAGCTCCATAGTGGGAGGGTGGAGCCTGCAGGGCAGATGTTCTCTCTCAACCTCCAACAGGGAGGCAGCAGATGATGGCCTGAGCATGACCACTGGATGCTGCTCCTGCTATGCCGATTTGGAAAGGAGAGGCAGGGAGAGTCTGGGATGCTGCTCAGCAAGGAGGCGACTGCTCAGTGGGGCAAGGGTGGCATCCTTTAGGATGTTCCTGTGATCACCCTGGCTGGGCCCAGCCTCACTGGGCTTCTGCTGTTGGCCAGCCAGGATCTCCAGCCCTCCTGTCATCCTAATAAGCTCCCTTTCAATAGGCTGGTTTTCGGCTACAGATGTGTTCTACGGTTTGCAACTGAAAACCCAACTGATGTAGCCAGAAAGAGGCAGAATCAGGATTTAAACGGGGCCTCTCCTGTGCTATAAGCCTGTTGTTTGCTCTTCTGCCCCCCCAGCAGTGACCAGAGTCTGAGTGACTGTCAAATCCTGTCCAGTTTAAGTTTTCATGGGAAATCGATTTACAAGCAGATCTGTGATTAAATATGTAGAGATGTTTAAACTGATTGCTGAGCAAGTTGTCATGAATGAAATTGGCTAATCTCTATGTTACTGGCATTTCCAGGAGAGGAGAGCAGAAGTCACACATACTAGGTTGTAAATGTGAGAGGCAATTTGTGGCGTCTTTGTTGTTTGTGCTGCTATAACAAAATACCACAGACAGTGATTTATAATCAATAGACATTTATTTCTAACAGTTCTGGTGCCTGGGAAGTCCAGGTTCAAGGCTGTGGCATTCAGTATCTGGTGAGAGTATTTATGTGGCAGAAGGGGAGAATGCTGTGCCCCCACGGGGTGGAAAGCGGAAGGGCAAAGAAGGGCCTGAGCTAGTTCCCTTCAGCCCTTTTGCAAGGCACTAATCCACTCAGGAGGGTGGAGCCCTCATGACTTAATCACTCCCCAAAAGGTCACACCTCTTAACACCGACACAATGGGGGTTCAGTTTCAATGCATGAATTTTGGGGGACATTCAGACCATAGCAGGTAGGCTATGGAAGGGATGTTTTGGTTAAAACATAGATTAGGAGCCAGACAGATTTGATTTCAATTCTATCATTTAATGTACTTCTGTGGGCTTGGACACATTATTTATCTTGTTTGAGCCTCATCTGTAGAATAGAGATAATAATTTATATTTCACAGGGATCCTGCATAGCACATGCAAAGTGCCTAGCACATGGTGGATGCTCAGTAAATGGAAATTATTTCTTTTATTTTAGCACATGGCTGAATTCAGCTCTCAAGCAATGCTAATAGGTGGGTCCTTTCTTGACTGGCTGTCCCTTGTTACATAAGTTTAGGAGTCTTCCTTGTCAGCATACTCTCATCACCCTCTAAAAGGGGAATGAGATCAGGGAGAGGGAGCAGTGAGATGAGGAGGAAGCCAAGCAGATGTTGAGGAAGTTTTATTTGACCCTAAAATGCCACCTGGGTTGTCTGTTTTCGGGTCCATTATTGATCTGTTAGTCAACAGTTAATTGGACCTGTTTATTTTGCCTGCCAGAGTACCCAAGAAAATCTAGATTAAAAAGCCTATTATAAATTAAACACACTTAGCATTTATCATAAATGGTGGCACAATTCCTCTGAGTTGGGCCAGTCACATGGCCCCAGGCCCTGATGTCCAGGTGCACAATCCACCCAAGCAAGGCTTACAGCTCCAAGCATCCACGCTGAGCTCCCCACCCAGGTATGCGGCTCTTCCCGGGTAGTGGAAGGAAGGCAGGCTGTGAGCAGCACTGGTCCAGGAGTAGCCCACCACTCCAATGAGCAGGGATGGCTTTAGAAGAAGCAGCCGAATCCTCCACTATAAAGTAAGTCAATCAACACTTCATTAATGAATACTTGATAATAAACCACATTATATTCTATTACATGGGGTAGTGGATATGAAAGGTCTTTCTCAGTTTGCTTAGTGAAATACAGGTTTTAAGGGAATCTTCATTTCCTTTCTCTCTTTCTTACATAAAATCTGTATCTCTTAAAAACTTTTCTTTGGGCTGGGCGTGGTGTCTTACGCCTGTAATCCCAGCACTTTGGGAGTCCAAGGCAGGCGGATCACAAGGTCAGGAGATCGAGACCATCCTGGCTAACACGGTGAAACCCCGTCTCTACTAAAAATACAAAAAATTAGCCGGGCATGATGGTGGGCGCCTGTAGTCCCAGCTACTCGGGAGGCTGAGGCAGGAGAATGGTGTGAACCCGGGAGGTGGAGCTTGCAGTGAGCGGAGATCGCTGCACTGCACTCCAGGCTGGGTGACAGAGTGAGACTCCGTCTCAAAAAAAACAAACAAAAAAACTTTTCTTTGGAATTAGCCTGTATAATTCTCACAATGATCTTGAGATGTGTGTTGTTTTTTGTCTGCTTTACAGAGATGGAAATCTGGAATTTGGAAAGGATTTTTGCAGGTGTGTGGTGTCTGGAAATGGTGAAGCAGGGGCTTAAACCCCAACATTTTGACGTCAACCTTGTATTGATTTCTTCATTCCCCATGTGTGGACCACCTACCATGTGCCTACAGCTGGGCTGGGCACCAGGGACCCCAGTCTTGGCTGTGGCCCCTGGTTAAGAAGCATTTCCTTTTTGCCATCCTGTCTGAGACAGCACCACTTTTTTCTGGCCCTAATTAATGAAGCATTCATAGCCTGAAGCCAGAGGATGAATAGCTATATTCAGGTTTCCCATTTATGGTAATTTTCTTTGGAAGCTGACCAGTTTTTGGCTTCATTTCAATCTGCCCATGCGCTTCATAGTGACACTATTCAAAATGATGTGGAACTGGAAACATATCTCACCAGGCCCCACAGAGAGGCACCGCAGGAGTCCACAACTCCTTGACTCTCTTCAGTCTGGGAAATGGAGGAGAAGCTCTGGAGTCAATGTCTGCCCCATGGAGAGTATCCTTGCTGTTGTTTTAATTTCTACAGTTTTTAATATATGTTAGAGATAGAGTCTTGCTCTAATGCCCAGGCTGGGGTGCAGTGGTGTGGTGCAATCTTAGATCACTGCAACCTGCAAGGCCTGGGCTCAAGCGATCCTCCTGCCTCAGCCTCCTGAGAACTGAGACTACAGGCATGTAACACCATACTTGGCTATTTTTTTTTTTTTTTTTTGAGACGGAGTCTCGCTCTGTCGCCCAGGCTGGAGTGCAGTGGCCGGATCTCAGCTCACTGCAAGCTCCACCTCCCAGATTCACGCCATTCTCCTGCCTCAGCCTCCCGAGTAGCTGGGACTACAGGCGCCCACCACCACACCTGGCTAATTTTGTTTTTGTATTTTTAGTAGAGATGGGGTTTCACAGTGTTAGCCAGGATGGTCTCAATCTCCTGACCTCGTGATCCGCCCACCTTGGCCGCCCAAAGTGCTAGGATTACAAGCATGAGTCACTGCGCCCGGCCCATATAACTTTTATTACAGCATATTGTTATCATTGTTCTATTTTATTATTAGTTGTGGTTGTGAATCTCATACTGTGCATAGGTGTATGTGTACAGTTTAGGAAAAAACACAGTATATGTAGGACTCAGTATTATCTGCAGTCTCAGGCATCCACTGGGGGTCTTGGAGGATATCCCCCACAGATAAGGGGGACTACTGTATACACTTCATAATTAGCCTGGCCACCTGGCTAATTTTTAATTTTTGTTTCTAGAAATGTGGTCTCCCTATGTTGCCCTGGCTGGTCTTGAACTCCTGGCCTTGTGATATTCTGCCTCAGCCTCCCAAAGCTCTGGGATTACAGGGGTGAGCTGCTGCACCCAGCCTGCTTTGGTTTTTGTTGTTGTTGTTAAATAAGACAAAGCAGAGTTTAGTTTTTAACCTGGCAAAAGAGACAGCTACTTTATCTGACCCTTGACAACATCTCAGGGGGATAAGCATTTAGTGGAGTTATTTATTGAGACCGTGAAGTCTGGCTAAATGCAGGTTTTTACATGTGGTACTTGATTAGAAAGGTGCTACTCTTTTAAAACTCCAGAATGGGCCGGGCATGGTGGCTCATGCCTGTAATCCCAGCACTGTGGGAGGCCGAGGCAGGCAGATCATGAGGTCAGGAGTTTGAGACCAGCCTGACCAACATGGTGAAACCCTGTCTCTACTAAAAACATAAAAATTAGCTGGATGTGGTGGTGCACACCTGCAATCCCAGCTATTCAGGAGGATGAGGCAGAAGAATCGCTTGAACCTGGGAGGCGGAGGTTGCAGTGAGCCGAGATAGCACCACTACACTCCAGCCTGGGCAACAGAGAGAGACTCCGAAAAACTCCAGAATGAGCCTTGAGAGGAAAGGCTTAGAGAACCCTTCCAGGTCTGGGGCTACTGTCCACATCCTTCCCTTCACCACCAGGCAGTATAGTTAGTCCCAAGGAGTTCAGCTGTGAACTTCTTGGGACTAAGACACCAGAGGGACCTACATCTGAGAAGCACAACCCTTTCTGTGTCTCTGAGTTCACTGCTGCTTTCCAATTTAGTCCAGGGATAAATCCTCCTTTCCTCTCCTCCCCTCAAAAACTGGAACTTCCAGCTGAGCGCGGTGGCTCATGCCTGTAATCCTAGCACTTTGGGAGGCCGAAGCGGACGAATCACGAGGTCAGGAGATCGAGACCATCCTGGCCAACACAGTGAAACCACATCTCTACTAAAAATACAAAAAATTAGCGGGGTGCGGTGGCGCGCACCTGTAGTCCCAGCTACTCGGGAGGCTGAGGCAGGAGAATGGTGTGAATCTGGGAGGTGGAGTTTGCAGTGAACCGAGATCGTGCCACTGCACTCCAGCCTGGGTGACAGAGCGAGACTCTGTCTCAAAAATAAAGAACCAAAACAAAACAAAAAACCTGGAACTTCCTGGGAGCATCACATGCATAAACAATAATCATCATAACCATCCTAACAGCAGCACGAGCCAGCCTCAGTCCACCCCAACAGTGTGCAGGCAACTGTGCTAAGCATGTCACATGGACCCCTCTCATGGGAGCCCTGTAGCTGTGCTGTGACATGGCTGTAGGTTTATTCTCATTTATATTGGGGATCGTTAAACTTACAAAGGGTAAATAACTGGGACAAAGTAGTTAGTGCCACAGCCAGAATTCAAGCCATGGCCACCTGAGCCCAAAGACCATTTGCTGTTAACTCCTGGGCTATAGAAGCTCTCTCTCCTTTTACAACTTACTGTTCATTCATAGTAGCAACAAATGTTTTTTTTAAGTAACATCCAAATGTTTCTTCACAAGGGAGAAGACTGACTTTCTCAGTACAGGGCTCCTCTCTTCTTTTGGCCTGGCAGGAAGTTTAGGCTTTAATCCACATTTCAGTGGTGAGGGAGCTTCTCCCATTCTCAGGATGCCTTCCAGGAGAAAGCAGTTTCCTCAGCAATGCACAGCCCACATGCCAGCCCCTCTGCCAGCAAATCCATTGCTTTGAGAGTCTTGGATTCTTAAAGTTGTTTCTGTTGGGATGTTCTCAACTGCTTAGACACATGTTATGACAAATTAGTGATGAAGAAGACACTGTCTTGGGCTAGAAGGTGTGACTATTCAAAGAAATTAAGGAACACTGTCAACATAAATGGTGGTTGCCACAGACCAGAGGACTCTGAGCAGCGGGTCCATTTATTTCCCTAGCTTTGGGCAGATATTGAATTATTCCAGATAGATGAGGTTCTACAGATTTTAAAAGTTTCCTAAAGACAGTGATCCCTCTGTTTCCTGAAAGCAGTGTGTAACCATGGGGAAATTATTTTTAATAGCTAATCCAAGTACTGCACCTGACAGTCTTGACATTACTTCTTACTATTTGCTCCTTAGGTAGAAATGGACAAAGAGTCCCCCGCTTGATACAGGGGACCACATTTGTCCTGCCGGATTGTCTTGGAAGAAGGACTATGGTGAAGGAAAGGACTCCCGGCCTTCAGGGAAGGGTAGAGGGTGAGGGGAGAAGTGAGTCCCAACCTCTAGCTTGATGTAAGTGGAGGGCCAAGTCTACTGGGTCCTTCAGGAACCATGAGCATAAGAACTTCCGGAACTTCTGCCAATGGGTGCTTGCTGACTAGTGCCTGCCTCCTGTCAAAAACACACAAAGAAAAGGTTCCACACACTTGCTTCCTGGGCAGCAAAAGAGAGAAAGAGGAGAAAGTAGGGTGGTGGGTGAACTGGCTCTAGGGAGATGGGGAGAGAATGGCCCTAGGGGACACTGAGGGGCTGCTTTGTTAGGAGAAGATGAAGGCTGATTTTTGGTGGCCAGAACAGGGAAAGAGATAAAAGCCTGGAGACTCATAAGGAGTCTCCGAAAGGACCCTGACACTGAGCAGGAGAAAGGCCCTAGCACACTCCTATGTGTGTTAGATGTTAGAGAGGCCCTAGCACACTCCTATGTGTGTTAGATGTTAGAGAGGCCTTGCATACTCCTGTGTGCTAGGTGTTAGAGAGGGCCTAGCACGCTCCTATGTGTGCTAGATGTTAGAGAGGGCCTAGCATGCTCCTATGTGTGCTAGATGTTAGAGAGGGCCTAGCACACTCCTATGTGTGCTAGATGTTAGAGAGGCCCCAGCAATACTCCTATGTGTGTTAGATGTTAGAGAGGCCTTGCACACTCCTATGTGTGTTGGATGTTAGAGAGGCCCTAGCACACTACTGTGTGTCCTACCTCGGGCTTCCATATGCTTGTGAACTATGCAAGTTCACAGGGTCTTGACATAACCCTGGTAAAATCACATCTCCTCCTGGGTTCTGGTTTTTTCATTCTTTGTTGTATTTTTGTCTGTTCTAGTGAAAAACTTTTATTTTTTATGGAAAGACATAAAAGGGAGGAAAAACAGAAAACATTTCTTGGAATGGTCAGAGGACTTTAGAGGTGGAAATTTGGGAACAGGCAGGATCAATTCAAATGGCAGGTGACAAAAAATACATAAGTAAAACAAATGAAGAAAGGAAGAAGTGTTAAAGGGAGAACACAGAATTATTATTCCAAGCTCATGTGTCTTATAGACAGTATCATCACACCCTTCCACTCATTCCACAGCCATTTATGAAGACCCTATCATGCCAAGGGACTGTGCTGTGCTATGGATGAAGCATGTGTGAGTGAGACTTGGAGGCCTCAGGGTCTCTCAGGGAGCTGGACTGTGTATTGCAGGTGGATGGTGAGACATGAAAGTTGGAAGCCCAGAACTGGTCCCAAGGGGCTCAGAGGAGGCAAGATTCCTCTCCGCTGGGATGGTGCAAGCAAGTGTTGGAGAGGAGGAAGCCTGAGAACCAGGACCTGAAGAACAGCAGGTGGAATTTGGTCCTGCCTACCCAGGGGAGGGTATCCTGGATGGGAAGGATATTGAGGGCAGAGACATAGAATGAGAAAGTGCAGACTCAATGAAGGGAGAAAGTTTGCACCAAAGGAAGCCTGATATGGAATGGGAGAAAATTGTGTTGGAACACAGTTCAGAGCCCAGGCGCAGAGTTTCTTGACTTCCTTCATTTTTAGGTCTCTGGGAAGTCATTGGAAGCCTTTGGCTTGTGGGCAGATGGCTGGGGCAGGGGTGCGGGGAGTGCTGTGTGGCTGCAAGTGACGTTTTGGGGTGAGGGTGATAGCAAAAGCCCTTCTCCTGATGCTTATTAAAAATAAGGAACTGTCACCTGTGTAATTATTGGTGAGCCCAGGTACCATTAGCCTGTTGCAGACTGCAGTGGCAGCTGCTGGTGAGAAGGCTATGGGTGAGAGGGACTTTATGCAAGACAAGGGCTTTGCTGGGTGGCTCTGCAGAAGGATGAACGATGGCTCCTTCTGACCCTGTGGGCAGCCTCATGGTGGGGACTTGCTCTGAAGCTGCTGGCCCCAGCTCATGCTTTGCTCCTTTACTCTCTGGAAGTGGAACAGCCCTCTTTGATGGCGCACTCACCCATAAGCTCGAGGGAACTGCCTGGCCGCAGGCAAACTTCCAACCTGCACAGACAGTGACTGCTCTGAATGGCAGCTTTGCCTCTCCACCACGTTGGCCTTCCACACTGGGGATTCTGGAGGCTCAGTGAAGCGATTTTGAGCAAACATAGAAAAATACAATCCCAGATCATCATTACCCAATTATCTGTGTTCCTGAGTATTGTTTTTCCAAGATGAACGATTCCATAGCTACAATAAGGAATTACCTAGAAATTGGCCAGGCGTGGTGGCTTATGCCTGTAATTCCAGCACTTTGGGAGGCTGAGGCGGGTAGATCACTTGAGGTCAAGAGTTTGAGACCAGCCTGGTCAACATGGTGAAACCCCGTCTCCACTAAAAATACAAAAAAAAAAAAAAAGCTGGGAATTGTGGTACACACCTGTAATCCCAGCTACTGGGGAGGCTGAAGCAGGAGAATTGCTTGAACCCCAGAAGTGGAGGTTACAGTGAGCTGAGATGGCACCACTGCACTCCAGCCTGGGTGACAGAGTGAGCCTCTGTCTCAAAAAAAAAAAAAAAAAAAATTACCTAGAAATTGAATATTTGTATACCTTAGTGCCAGTTCAGCGTGTCCTCATCCTATACTCATTTTGAGGAGGGGTAAGCAGCACCTGCATTTACAACCTTGGTCCAAATATGGCACAGCCTGGGTTCCTGGTCAATGGCACCAGCTGAGCTCCTAGTCGGCAGCCATGTATAAGTTACTGCTTTACAAAGTATTGTTACGTTATCTAGAATTCATCATAGAAATTCCCAGAAGTCTGATGGCATCTGGACAGCATATATGCATTGTAGAAAAAAAGATATAGCTCATCTTCTTCTGCTAATGCTTCGGCAATATTTAGAACTGATCTTTTATGAGTCCACCCCTCTTTATCCTCTAATATCACCCCCCCGCCCCCCCACCCCACATTCTGCAATTATCCTGTTCACTGTTTGCTGTCTCCTCTCATGAGAACACTTGCCTCCAGTGAGCAGGGACCCTGTCTGCCTGGTTCATGGCTATGTTCTTGCCTGGAACAGTGGGGAGCCTGCCTTTTCCTTCCTTCCATTTGTGGGTCAGGCTCTCTGCATGTTCCTCCTTGGGGTCTGACCTTGCAGACATGAACACTCTTCATCAGCCCCCTTGGCCTTCCTCTTACATTAAGTATTACGTAAGGCAGAAGTTAGAAGGAGGGCCTGTTTTAACAGGCACTCATTAAAATTTGTATTTCTAGGCAGAAGCACTTGCCTTTTCACCAACCACCACTGACACTGGTTTGTGTTATAGTTACAAAGAATTCTCAGTCTTTAAAGGAGGATTAACTGATTTATACTGAAGCATGTTTCATCTTGTTTTCTAAATGTAATGTACTTCTCAGTGACACAGGAACTGGAAGGCAAGTAGCTGAGGACATCACTCTTTAGCCAAAGACCCGCAGGATCACACTGGAGCTGAACATATTGGGTTTACCACACAGTGCAGTGCTGGAGGACACAAACTATGGGGAAACTTGGAGAGTCTCAGTAAGAGGGTAGGAAAGAACTTAGAGAATTTGCACTTGTGTTTTAGGGAGGACTTGAGGAAGGCTAGCTTTGCTCTGCCTTGGATGCTGTCAGGAAGTGGTGAATTCTGTGATTGAGTATCTTGGTCATTCTTATCCAGAAAGAAAAAAACAAAAAGGGAAGCGGTTAGAGCCCTGCTGGATAAAGAAGCAGCAGCCACTCATATTGGCCAGGACAGAGAGACGCTGGTCATTTTGATTTCAGGAATGCTCTTATTTTTGGCCATGTTCAGACATGAATGAAAGACTTTCCCCGAGGCCTGAAAGCTGGGGGTTGTGGGTGAATAACTCCTCCATTCTCAGGGCCAGTCCCAAGGTGCAAGACCACTTGCGCCAGCAGCGTGTGTCAGCAAGATAGCAGAAGCAGGAAGAGAGCTGGCCGGAAGACACGTACACCCTGAAGACCAAGAGAGAGGCCATCTGGGTACCTTGTATTAGTTACATCAGACTGAGACACGTCCTGTTTACAGGAGACTATAAAGCCCCTGCCCTGTCCTCATTTGGTGCTGATGCCATTTTAGGCCTCAGCCCATCTGCACCCAGGCGCTCATTAAAACAGCGTGTTGCTCCACACCGCCTTGTGGTGTTTATTGGAGCGCTCTTGGGGTTCGAACCGATACAAGAGCCTTGCAGTGATTATGGGTGGTCTTGTCTTCGTCTTCCTCCATCCTGAGTGGGGTTGGTGCTTGTTGTCTGGTGTTGATGTTGTGTGAGATTATGTCCCACAGAACATCAGGGCTTAGCTGTGAGTGCCAGGCCAGCTCCTGCTGCCAAGAGCTTTTCTCCGTCTCAACAACATATCACAGAGAGCTGTAGGGAGACCTCAGCCTGGTGTACCATAGAAGGCAGGGAGATGATATATGAATCGAAAAGTTAAGAGACCAGTTTTGAAAACCTTGGTCCTAAGGTGTAGATTTGGTTTCTAACACATAACATTTTTTTTATGGAGGTAACATTTAGATTTAACACTCTAACTGGTACTACTAATACAGCAGCATAAGTTTTCTCTAATTTTGCATAAATAAACAGGTTTAAGGTTACTTAAATGTTGACAAGAGTCTCACCTCAAGTTCTGTGTTCCTCCCAACCCCGTTAACATCTTTGTGGTGCAAGTGAGGAATTTTCTCTTCTGGGATCTAAATATCGCAGATGCTACTATGTTGCAGCAAGTCCTCAGGCTGAAGGACTGGGCTCCACAAACATGTTGGAGAAGGGACATAGTTGCATGTACTTAAGGAAAATTGCTTTCTGTTAAAACTTGCTAGAGAAGCGAGACCATTACTGTTTAAACACACAGACTTTGAAGTCAGGCCAATCTGGGTTTGAATCATCCCAGGCCTCCCATTTCCTTGTTGTGTGACCTTGGGCAAGTTATCCAATCACTCTAAGTCTTAGCTGTTACAAATATAAGATGGGGATAGACATTTCTATTCATAATTTTGTATTTTGTTGAGAGAAATAAACCCACTGTGACAATGGGAAGCACTGCATGTCGTATGTGCATGATATGTGGCATACTTATTGATTGTTACCGGGTAATCATCAGCCATCACCTAAAGTCCAGGAGCAATCAAAGGGAGATCACAATGAGCTTCTTCCTGGGAGTCATTCTTAGGTAAAGGGGTGGTGCTGATTGTTATGAAATGATTATTTCACTGGATTCAGGAAATCTGAGTTATAGCTCTGACTTGGTAATGAATCAGCTGTATAACTTTGAATAAGTCCCTTCATCTTTTTGAGCTGCAATTTGCTTATTTCTAAAATGAAAATAATGATGGCAGCCCCTTTGCACCACCAGAGTTATCATGACACTGAAATGAGAGCAAGCAACAATGATCAAGGTTTTACGGCTGTACCATGTGCAAAGCCATGTTGCAAAGGTACACAGCATTAGAAAATGTAAGATGCTATCAAAGAAACTTGAGTTTATCATAAATTCACTCCTCAAAAGTGGCCTTTAAAATGGGTATCTATACAGAACATTCTTTTTGTTTCCTTTTTTTGGGCAATATGACATACGAAAGTACACATTTTTACACCTTTTTATCTACATGTAACTGTCACCAAGATTTACAGTAAATATTTCCATGGAAGACATTAAATTGTCTTTGCAGATGACATGATTTTATACATAGAAAACCCTAATGATTTCAGCAAAAAAAAAAAAAAAAAAAACTGTTAGAAATGATAAATTTCTAAAAGTTGCAGAATACAAAATCAATCTGTGAAAATCAGTAGCGTTTCTATATGTTAACAACAAGCTATCTGGAAAAGAAATTAGGAAACAATCTCATTTACAATGGCATAAAAATACTTAGAAATCAATTTAACCAAAGAGAAAAAATCTGTTCATTGAAAACTATATCATGTTTTACATTGATAAAATAAATTGAAGAAGATGGAAATAAATGAAAAGCTATGCTGTGTTCATGAACTGGAAAAATCAATACTGTTGAAATGCTCATACTACCCAAAATCATCTACAGAGTCAATGCAATTCCTATCCAAATTCCAATGACATTTTTTTCACAGAAATAGAAAAAATGATTCTAAAACTCACATGGAACCACAAAAGATCTGAAACTGTAAAACTACTAGAAGAAAACATAGGGGGAAGTCTTCCCAACATTGGTCTTTGCAAAGAATTTTTGCATTATGAATCAAAAGCACAGACAATAAAAGCAAAAAATGGGATTGTATGAAACTAGAAAGCTTCTGCACAACAAAAGAAACAATTTCATACAGTGAAAAGACAACCTGTGGAACCTGCAAACCATACATTTGATAAAGAGTTAATATAGAAAATATATGAGAAACTCAAACAACTCAATAGTAAGAAAACAACTCAATTTAAAAATGGGCAAAGGACCCGAATAGACATTTCTCCAAAGAAAACATATAGAGGCAATAGTTGTTTTTTGTTTTGTTTTGTTTTGTTTTGTTTTGAGATGGAGTCTCGCTGTGTCGCCCAGGCTGGAGCACAGGGGTATGATCTTGGCTCACTGCAAACTCTGCCTCCCAGGTTCACGCCATTCTCCTGCCTCAGCCTCCCAAGTAGCTGGAACTACAGGTAGCCACCACTACGCCCAGCTAATTTTTTGTATTTTTAGTGGAGACGGGGTTTCACCGTGTTAGCCAGGATGGTCTCGATCTCCTGACCTCGTGATCCACCTGCCTCGGCCTCCCAAAGTGCTGGGAATACAGGTGTGAGCCACCGCGCCCGGCCAGAGGCAATAATTTTAAGGAAAAATGTTCAGCATCACTAGTTACCAGGGAAATGCAAATCAAAACCATAGTGAGATATCGCTTTACACTTCCCAGAATGGCTATAATCAAAAAGACTCTTTTAATAACAAGTGTCAGCAAAGATGTGGAGAACAGAAAACACTTGTACACTGTTGGTAAATTAGTGCAGTCATTATGGAAAACAGTATGGAGGTTCCTCAAAAAATTAAAAATAGAACAGGTATATGATCCAGTAATTTCTCCTCTACATATAGATACAAAGGAAATGAAATCAGTACGTGGAAGAGATATTTGTTCTCTCATGTTCATTGCAGCATTATTTGCAATAGCCCATGTATGCAATCAGCAGACAAACGGGTAAAGAAAATGTCATACATATATATAGTTGCATATATCTAATGAATATTATTCACCCTTAAAAAAAGAAAGTAATCCTGTCATTTGCGGTGACATGCATGAGCCAGGAGAACATTATGCTAAGTGAAATAAGCCTGGCACTGAAGGACAAATACTGCATAATCTCACTTATATGTAGAATCTAAAATAGTTGAACTCATGAAAACAGAGAGGAGAATGTAGGTTATCAGGGTCTGTAGAAAGAGGATATGGGGAGATATTGGTCAAAGTTTCAGTCAGACAGGAGGAATAACTTCTGGAGATCTACTGTATAGCATGGTGACTGTAGTTAAAAATAGTGTATTATATTCCAGAAAATTGCTAAAAGTAGATGTTAAATGTTCTCTTCTTAAAAAAAAGATGTCAGTGAGGTTATGGTTATGTCAATCAGCTCAATTTAATTACTTTATTGCATATACATGTTGCAAAGCATCATGTTGTTCACCAGAATATATATAATTTTTATTTGTTCAGTAAACCTTCATAAAGCTGAAAAAATAAAAATCAATGTTTCCAGCACCCAAAAGGCTCCTTCCTGACCCATCATAGCTAATAGCCTTCCCCTTCAGAGGTAACCACTACTCTGCCTTCTCCCACTGTTGATTTGTTTTTGCCTGTTCTTTTTGTTTTTGTTTTGTTTTTTGAGGTGGAGTTTCGCCCTCGTTGCCCAGGCTGGAATGCAATGGTGTAATCTCAGCTTACTACAACCTCTGCCTCCCGGGTTCAAGGGATTCTCCTGCCTTAGCCTCCTGAGTAGCTGGAATTACAGGCATGTGCCACCATGCCTGGCTAATTTTTTATTTTTAGTAGAGACGGTGTTTCTCCATGTCAGTCAGGCTGGTCTTGAACTCCCGACCTCAGATGATCTGCCCGCTTCGGTCTCCCAAAGTACTGGGATTACAGGCGGGAGCCACTGTGCCTGGCCTCCCTGTTCTTTAACTCCATAAAAATAGCATCATGCAGGGTGTTCTCATTCGTGTCCAGCTTCTTTTGTTCTCATAATAACCATGAGAGTCATCTGGTTGTGTGTATCAGTGGTTTGTTCTTTTGTAAAATGGCAAGGGGTATTCCTTTGTGTGACTATATCGCGGTTCTACTACCTGTCCTAGCCATTCCACTGTAGATGGACATTTGGGCTATTTCTGTTTTTCAGCTGCTAAAAATAAAGTGGCTATGAACTTTCCTTTCTTTAAACATTTATCTTTATAAAACTTCAGATGTGTTTCGTAGAAAACATGACTTTGACACATAAAAGAAACATCAAACATTTACATTAAAGCCTCCAAACTTAAGGGATAATGTTAATTTCAAATGACATTATTCTTAAAAGTAAATGATATTATAAAGTGCAGTCTCAGGCATTATTTTTACCTATGGGACACAAACACAATAGTCCACAGCAGGATGTTTTTTTCATACTGCAGTTTGGGGATCATTAGTGTATTCTAAGTAAAATAATAATAATTAGGAAATAGAAAATAAGAGAAAAATTCAAACTCCTTGGACTTAGTAAAGGTAGACATTATTTATTTTATTTTATTTTATTTTATTTTGAGACAGAGTCTCGCTCTGTCACCCAGGCTGGAGTGCAGTGGCGCGATCTCGGCTCACCGCAAGCTCCGCCTCCTGGGTTCACGCCATTCTCCTGCCTCAGCTTCCCAAGTAGCTGGGACTACAGGCGCCCAGGCGCCCACTACCACACCTGGCTAATTTTTCTATTGTATTTTTTTAGTAGAGACAGGGTTTCACCGTGTTAACCGGAATGGTCTCGACCTCCTGACCTCATCATCTGCCCGCCTCGGCCTCCCAAAATGCTGGGATTACAGGCTTGAGCCACCGCGCCCCGCCAAGGTGGGTATTATTTCTTATGACTTCTGTTTCACTGATGCAAGCATATGTTTTTCAGTTGCAACCAAAAAGGGAAGATTGCCCCAAATCTGTAGTGTGATGTAAATGTATAATCACTTTCTGGAAAGAAATGATCATTCCTGAGAAAACACTTAAGCAGTTTTCTGATACACTTTAATGGGATTAAGACTTACTCAAAAAAACCGCTTATTGTCTCTGCAACTAGCTGACTCAGTTGAGTATCAGTGAAGAAATTTAGTGACCTTTGTTTAACCAAACATCTATTTATTTTTTTAGTAGTCTAACAATAGATGTCTTCTTTTTCTATAAAACGTCCCCAATACAGGCAAATCTTTGAATTGGCCTACTAGAGACTTTTCCTTTGTAGCCTCCCCATGGAGGCTGAAATAACAGATAGAGGAAGCTGAGAGGATCCAAAGTCGTGAACAAGGCCGGGCGCTGTGGCTCACGCCTGTAATCCCAGCCCTTTGGGAGGCCAAGAAGGGCAAATCACCTGAGGCCAGGAATTCGAGATTAGCCTGGCCAACATGGCAGAACTCTGTCTTTACTAAAAATACAAAAATTAGCCAGGTGTGATGGTGCATGCCTGTTATCCCAGCTACTCAGGAGGCTGAGACTTGCCTGAACCTGGGAAGCAGAGGTTTGCAGTGAGCCAAGTTCATGCCACTGCACTCCAACTTGGGCGACAGAATGAGACTCTGTCTCAAAAAATGGACAAAAACAAACAAACAAAAAACCCAAAGTGGCAGATAAGAGATGTCCAATCCAAGCTGGGCATGGTGACTCACGCCTGTAATCCCAGCACTTTGGGAGGCCGAGGCGGGCGGATCATGAGGTTAGGAGGTCGAGACCATCCTGGCTAACATGGTGAAACCCCGTCTTTACTAAAAATACTAAAAATTAGCCGGGCGTGGTGGTGGGCGCCTGTAGTCTAAGCTACTCGGGAGGCTGAGGCAGGAGAATGGCGTGAAGCTGGGAGGCAGAGCTTGCAGTGAGTGGAGATTGCGCCACTGCACTCCAGTCTGGGCAACAGAGCGAGACTCCATGTTAAAAAAAAAAAAAAAAAAGAGATGTCCAATCCAGATGGTGACACAGTTATTCCTTGGGACAATATTTTGGCCAGCAAGAGTGAGAATGAGAAATTTTAGACATCTGCTTCAGTCTTGGTTTTTGTTTTTCTTAGTAGTGATAGTTTAAGTGATAGTGTGATGGTGTAATAGAGTGATAGTGTAAGATGTCTGCTTGTTTTTTTTTTTTTTTTTTTTTTTTTTTTGAGATGGAGTTTCGCTCTGATGCCCAGGCTGGAGTGTAGTGGCACAATCTCAACTCACTGCAAGCTCTGCCTCCCAGGTTCATGCCATTCTCCTGCCTCAGCCTCCCGAGTAGCTGGGACTACAGGCGCCTGCCACCACGCCCAGCTAATTTTTTTGTATTTTTAGTAGAGATGGGGTTTCACCATGTTAGCCAGGGTGGTCTCCATCTCCTGACCTCGTGATCCGTCCACCCTGGCCTCCCAAAGTGCTGGGATTACAGGTGTGAGCCACCATGCCTGGCCGAGATGTCTTAATATATTTGCTTGAACTGGAAAAAAAGAATGCAAGTTTTCAGTCATGTGAAGAGTTCCCAACAGGGCTCACTTTTGAATGCCAAGAATGGGTTATTGCAAGGCACAAATGTCCCCCACCCAGCCCAAGAGAACCAATCCATGCCTGGCTTTAAACACTATCCGTAGGATTCCCAGCTCTAAATTTCCACTCAGCCTCACTCCACTTACTTTATCTTTAAGAATCTTCTAAGAGGAATTTCCAATAGAACCTGTCCAAGGCAGAAATCAACAGTCTTTCCCTCTTGACTTCTCAGTATTATGAATGGAACCCACAGGGTCAGAACACTAGGAGGGAGTCATTCCTGCCTCCTCTCTTCTCTCCTTCATGCCCCTCCCCACATCCAGCTAGCTGTGGAATCCCATCAATTCTACCTCCTTGCTATCTTTGTCTGTTACTATGTTCTGGTCCCTGTGGTGTTTAGTTCTAGGCCCTTGTCTCCTCTTGCCTGGATTGAGCCACAAATGGCCTTTCAACTGGTCTCCCTGCCTCCAGTCCTGTCCTCCACCAATCCCTGGGAAGACTTCCCTGACTGCCCAGTGACAAGGGATGATGTGAGGAGTCACATGATCTAGTGATTCTCAACCAACAACATAACGATGTCATTTAGGTGGATGTAAAGTTTTTTATAACAGTTACCAGAATTGGCTTTTGTTTGTTCTCCAAGTTCATCAGTGAATGTGATGTGATTTCTGTTCCTCCTTCCTGTACATGGTTTATCCACCTACATCCCTCTAGTAGGTGGGTTCTTGGACATTCAGTGCTGTTCTTGATCCCCCGTAAACAAGCGTTTATGACATGCTGCAGTTGTTACTGTATAGAGTTGACCCTTGACTAGGGGTGCCAACCCACTGCATAGTTGATAATGTGCATGTAACTGTTGACTCCTCAAAAACTTAACTAATATTAGTCTATTGACCAGAAGCCTTGATGATAAGATAAAGTGGATTAACACATATTTTGTATATGTGTTATATTCTGTAGTTTTACAATAAAGTAAGCTAGAGAAAAAATGTTATTAAAAATCATAAGGAGGAGAAAATGTATTTACTCTTCATTAAGTGGAATTGGATCATCATAAAGGTCTTCTTCATTGTCTTCATGTTAAGTATGCTGAGAAGGAGGAAGAGAAAGGATTGGTCTCGTTGACTCAGGGGTGGCAGAGGAGAGAAAAGGCTGTGTATAAGTGGACCAGTGCGGTTCAATCCCATGTTTTTCAAAAGTCGATTATGTATGTATTTGCTGGTGGCTGGGGTTGACATTGGATCTACAACACAGGACACTTCCACAAATACTATAGGAAGGTGCACGCCAAGAAGACAGGTTCATTCAGCAGGGCCTCCCTGGACCTTAGCCTGGCCTTGATTTCCTGTCTCCCTTGCTGTTTAAGGAGCAGGTGGAGGTGGGGGGAGATGATTTTGATCACACTCCCTGAGGAGGGGAAGGAAAATTTAATTGAGTGATGGGTGGAAAGTAGTGTGTGAAGGCTTGAAAGCTACTGACCTAGACTAGCCTTGTATTTTATAACATGTAAATTATTCCCTAATGTAGTAATAAGGATTTCCCATGGGGCAGCCATGTCCCGCCTCCTGAGAAGCACTGTGGAAGATGTAAAATGTGTAAGGTAGATTCCCCTTAAAGTGAGGAGGTGGGGATATATATGAATCACGAATACAAGGTTAAATAACCAATTGCTTAATTGTATAGTGCAGATACATAGGTGGCTAGAGAAGATTTTGCCGGCCAGGTGCAGTGGCTCATGCCTGTAATCCCAGCACTTTAGGAGGCCGAGGCAGGCAGACTGCTTGTGCCCAGGAGTTTGAGACCAGCTGAGGCAACATGGCAAGACCCCATCTCCCCAAAAAATAAAAATTAGCCTGGCGTGGTAGCATACACCTGTGGTCCCAGCTATTTGGAAGTCTGGGTGACAGAATGAGACCCTGTCTCGAAAAAAAATAAAAAAGGAAGAAGCTCCTATAGCATCCTTGAGAGCCCCTTGTGGAAAACCATCTAAGGGGAAGCCAGGTTCATATTCTGTTTTGGAACTGCAGCTCACAGTGTGTCCTATTGTCTGCTTTTCAAACAGTACTATGGTGAGAAAATATTGTACCAGATTGAAGCTTCACTGAAAGTTCTTTAGGTACATTTTCTTATAATTCTACTTACTGGCTATTTTGTGTGTGTGTGTGGATGCTAAAACATGTTGAATGAAGAGAGGAAAACTCAAACATATCTGCTTGCTTTTTGCTTACTTTGTATGATTGAATTTTAAATTGTTCTTCCAATTTTTGGCAGCATATGCAGATTGAGCCATGGCAAAACATAGAATTCTAATTAGTGAATCCTGTAAACAAAATCATGGACATGCTGCCTGTTGTCAGCGTTTACTGTATGACACTGAGATTAATTTTATTTTAATAGGATCAACCTGGTAGCCTCAATTTCCTTAACAAATGCCAGGTTAAATCCATTACTTATTTCATGGCTGTGAGTGAGTTTCATTCTTTGTTAACACATTTGCATATTTTAGATGTCAGACTTTTCTTTCTGTCTACAAAGAAAATTTTCCTTTTATTTCATGTTTAGGAAATTTAATTTGTTGGTTCTGTCAAAAACTAAACAGAAATCACACTTACAATCATTGCTCCTTAGTTTGGGTGGACTCATTTTACTTAGGGTAAAACTTTGCAATATCTAACAAATAGAATGTATTCTTTTCTTTATATTTATTTATTACCACTATTTTTAATAGTGGCAGGGTCTCCTTATGTTGCCTAGGCTGGTCTTGAACTCCTGGGCTGAAGCAATCCTCCTGTCTCAGTCTCCCAAATTTCTGGAATTTCAGGCATGAGCCACTGCACCTGGCTGGATTTATTCTTAAGGCAAGTGTTAGATGATTTCTTCGGTTAGGTCAAACTCAACACACCCTTTAGGGGCTGAATTGTGTCCCTTCCCCCACTCCCCAAATGTGTATGTTGGAGCCCTAACCTTTAATACCTTAGAATGTGACTGTATTGGAGAAAGGATCTTTAAAGAGATGGTTATATTAAAATGAGGCCATTGGAGTGGGGCCTGACCCAGTCTGACTGGCGTCTTTTAAGAACAGGAAACTTGGACACACAGAGATGCCAGGGATGTGCCCTTGTGAAGAGGGAAGACCATGTGAGGACACAGTGAGAAGGTGGCCATCTGCAAAGCAAGGAGAGGCCTCAGAAGAAATCAAACCTGCCCATATGTGGCTCCTGAACTTCCAGTCTCCAGAACTGTCAGAAAATTAATTGCTGGCCTAGTGTGATGGCTCACACCTGTTTTCCTAGTACTTTGGGAGGCTGAGGCAGGTGGATCACAAGGTCAAGAGATCGAGACCATCCTGGCCAACATGGTGAAACCCCATCTCTACTAAAAATACAAAAATTAGCTGGGTGTGGTGGCATGTGCCTGTAGTCCCAGCTATTCAGGAGGCTGAGGCAGGAGAATCACTTGAATCCGGGAGGCAGAGGTTGCAGTGAGCCAAGATCGCACCACTGCACTCCAGTCTGGAGACACAGCGAGACTGTCTCAAAATAAATAAATAAATAAATAAATAAATAAATAAATAAATAAATAAATAAGTAAAATAAAAATAAAAATAATTAACTGCTGCTGTTTAAGCCACCCAGTTGGTAGTATTTTGCTATGGCAGCCCTAGTTGACTAATACATCTAGAACCAAATGTCATTTCCTGCCCAACACATTCATTCTGTGGCAGAGGCACTTACTGCTCACTGAATACCCACGTGATTCCCTCTGAAAGCCCTGCCTTCCTGCTGGTTAGATGGGGCCATGCACTGATTTTAATAATTAGTCCTTGCCATTCTATTTTTGCAACATTCCACAGACCCATCCCTACTTTCCATTCACAGAACTGTCATGGTTATCTCCCTAAACAAATGATGACAACGATGATGATGACAAGGATGGAATAGTGTCCCGGGCACTGTTCTAGTGCTTTCTATGATTAAGTCATTTAATCTCATAATCTTATGAAGTAGGTACTATTATCATTCCCTTTTTCAAATGAAGACATTGGGGCATGGGAGTTTAAGTAACTTACTCAAGTTCACACAACTGCTAAGTGTGCAGAGCTGGAATGTGAACTCTGGCAATGTGGTTTTCATTGTTTTAGAATAAATTCATACTTTAACAAACCCTCAAGTACTAATTCCAGTGTACCCTCTCAGCCTCTTCTCCCATCAAGAACAACCCTCTACCTCTGTCCACTTCTAGCCCTTCACTCTAGTTAGAGCCTGGATTGTGTCTTCAAATGAAGCCAACATTTGCCTACCTCTGTCTCATTGCTAAGATCTTCCATTAGAATTGCTCTGCTTCCCATCCCGTCTTCCTTCCTTAGCCCTATCCATCCACGTTCTGTGCATCCTTCAATGCCTCACTCAGTTGCCAACTCTTCTGGGAAGCCCTCCTTGGGGTCATCTTCATTCAGCTCTCCCATAATCCCTTGCCTGTGCTTCCCTGTGGGCACTCAGACTCCTTTTATTTGTGCATCTGTCTAGCTCTTGCCCCGAGGGCTAAGCACCCTGAGCACTGGGACCATGCTTCTTTGTGTGTAGATTTCCTCTGCAAGTATAACCAGCACAGTGCATTGCACATAATCATTGTGCTACAAATACTATCTGCATTTAATTGAAAGTTTCCTTGAATGCCTTGCTACTTGAGGGAAGATAATGTTATCTCCTCTTACATGGGCCCCAGTTACACTAAATGAAAGCGACTTTGTTAATATCAGAACTTTTTTTAACTTGTCCCTGTATCTGCTCTCACTTCTCTGAGTTTGATGCTACCACTCTTTATCTGTCATGTTAGCAAATTGCTCCTTTAGTCTTTATATTATAACTCAGTTTCACTGAATTTCAATTATTTCTTAGTCTTGATCTATTAATTAAGAGCAGTCTTTTTATCCTGGTGGTGTTTTCAAACATGTGGTAATGTATGTTCCAGTGAGTCGAAAGAAAAGGATGGAGTTCCTCCCTCCTTTTATTCCTGCAAATCTCACCTTCGAGCATTCCATGGAGCTTTGGTTGCAGAAATGGGCAGAAAACAGAAAGAAAAGTGGTGTTCAGTCTCTTCTGCTAAAGTGCATATGGTTCAAATGCAGGAAGAAGGATTTGAAACTTTAACAAAATTGGATGTTCTGAAAATATCAGTTGATCATTTTCCCCAAGAACACGTATGTGTTAATTGTGATCTTAGGTAGCATTCATTTTCCCTGGATTGGCAACCCTCCTCCAGGATGGCCTCCAGCAATCCTCACCTCCTAATCTTGTGCCTTTGTGTCATCCCCTCCCACGATAGATAGGGAAACTAGTCCTGTGTCAACAACAGAAGTGACCGAGTTGCTCAAGTTCACACAACTGCTAAGTGTGCAGAGCTGGAATGTGAACTCTGGCAATGTGGTTTTCACTTGTTTTAGAATAAATTCGTACTTTAACAAACCCTCATGTTCTAATTCCAGTGTACCCTCTCAGCTTCTTCTCAGTCTATGGCTGGATTAGAAAAGGCCTTGTGGCTTCTGCTTGCTCTACTTATCATTTGCTCTGGGAGAAGGCAGCCTCCAGGTTGTGAGGCTCTGAAGCAACCCTATGGCAAGGTCCGTGTGGCAGGGGATTGATGCCCACAGCCAGCATCTGCTTGCCCGCCATGCCAGTGAAGTCTCCTGAAGCCAGCTCTCAAGCACCAGTCAAGCCTTCAGATATTGAAGCCATTACAGATTTTTTTTTTTTTTTTAAAGAGACGAGTTCTCACTGTGTTAGGTCAGACTGGTCTTGAACTCCTGGCCTCAAGCCATCCTCCCACCTTGGCCCCCTAAAGTGCTGTGACTGCAAGCGTGAGCCGCCAGACTTGGCCTGTAGCTGACATTTTGATGGTAATTCACGAAAGACCCAAAGCTGGATCAGCCCAGTCAAGCTGCTCCCAAATTCCTGATCTATAGAATCTATACGAGATAACAAATGTTTATATCTATTTTAAGCCACTATGTTTTGGGGTAATTTGCTGTGTAGCAATAAGTAACTAATATACATGGCACAAAAAGTTTGATTTTATTGGTTCTTTGCAAATCCATTGTTTCGTGGTTTCAGTTCTACATTTTTGGCAGTTATAGAGTGTGACTGTGTATGGTAGAAATAACAATCGTTGGTTTAAAGTGAGATCACCATGGTTTGATCAGACGCTCAGCAGAGAGCTGCCTTGGTTTCCTGCTTCAGGTGCACTTGGACCCTTGGAACTGCCCTGAGACCCGCTTCCCTTTCCTACTCCACCCCCAGCCTCCTTTCTTCCCCCTTTCGGCAACTCTCCAGGACAGAGCACCCGTCGCATAGATGCACTCCATCTACCATGAAGACTCAGAGGCACCCACCCATCTCCAGGTCAGCACGAACCTCCATGTCTTTTACAGCCACCACCTCCCTCAGTGGGGAGGCTGAGACTTTGAAGTGCCTTGTGAAATATTTGCTTCATCAGTACTAGAAGTAGAAACAACGTGCTGAGAAATGGGTGCAAAATCACCGAAACTGGTGCAAAACCAGAGCCTCAAGATACCAGAAACTTGACACTAAAAGGCTGAAGCCGTGAAGTCTCCATTGCATTGGGGGAGGGGTGAGAATGGGAGTCAGTCATTCCTGTAATCGCACAACTAGCTCCGGAAACAGACGGCCCCACATTAGGGACCTCTCCTTGATGCGCAATGTCTGAATGTGCTGGTGAAACCACCAAAGCTAACTTGCCTGAGACAGAGCCACAGAGGCTGACGTAGCAGAGTGTTTCTGACAAGTGCAGTGGAGACAGGCCTGGCTAGAGCAAAGTCACTGGCTGCTTCCCTCTGCCTTGGAAAAGGGAGCCTTGCCCACATCTGTCTGTTTCAGAAGGTGCGTCTGCCAACTGGGAAAGTCCGCCTCCCCTGGCTGAGGGCTGAGACACTGACTTTTCCCCTCCCCTCCCACCCCTCCTCCCCTCTACACCTTTACCCACTGGCACAATTAAGCATAATTAGTACAATTAATCTTTACAGTTCTAAACAGTGTATTCAGAGCTACCTTAGTTAATTAGCAGAAATTCTGCGTTGCTTTGCTGGCAAGGAGGATGAAACACACCATGTAAAAGGCTGTAAGGATTCATTCATTGACTCTAGAAGATGTTTCTAAAAATCAAAACAAATATATGAAGTGTATACAGTAGTCCCCCTAATCTGTGGGGGATACCCTCCAAGACCCTCAGTGGATGCCTGAGACTGCAGATAATACTGGGCCCTATATATACTGTGTTTTTCCCTAAACTGTACACATACAGCTATGCACAGTATGGGATTCACAACCACAACTAATAATAAAATAGAACAACGATAATATGCTGTAATAAAAGTTATGTGGGCCGGGTGCGGTGGCTCATGCCTGTAATCCCAGCACTTTGGGAGGCCGAGGTGGGTGGATCATGAGGTCAGGAGACTGAGACCATCCTGGCTAACACGGTGAAACCCCTCCTCTACTAAAAATACAAAAACAAAATTAGCCGGGCGTGGTGGCGGGCGCCTGTAGTCCCACCTACTCGGGAAGCTGAGGTTGGAGAACGGGGTGAAACTGGGAGGCAGACCTTGCAGTGAGACGAGATTGCGCCACTGCACTCCAGCCTGGAGAAAAAAAAAGTTATGTGAATGTGGCCTCTTTCTTTCTCTCAAAGCCGTCTATCATAGGTCATGTTTTTGGATTGTAGCTGACAGTGGGTAACTAAAAGCATGGAAAGTGAAACTTTGAAACAGGGGAACTACTGCACATCTTTCCTGTAAAGGTGAAGAACACAAATCATCTCAAATGGAAATCATTTGCTATGAAGATATACAATTTAGAGAGGATGAAAGTGAAAAATCTACATGGTTAATGGATGCGGCGTTCAAAACCACACTGGGTTATTTAGGCAAGAAGATATACTTCATCTACTTTGATTGAATCTGCAAGGTACTGCAGCTGCCAGATTTTCACCTGGCTCCTTGTTGCACAGATAGAGTTTTCAAAAGATATTGTCAATAATTCCAGTTATAAGGACATGTCCAACACTTGTCACTGTCCACCTGAAGTCTCCTAGGGTTACTCTACTGATGCTCACTTTGTGTGAACAGGTTAAATGTGGCTAGGTGTCCATTGCCATTGGCCTCAGGTGGTCTGAAGAAATCCTGGTCACTTCTCTGAATCCTAGGGGCTAAGGGACACAAGAAGATGCCAGTCCTTTGAGCCTCCTTGGAAGCTCAGGTCCTCTCTGAGGGTCACAGTCAACACCAGGCCTGCCTGGGCCTGGACTTCTCTGGCCTAACGTCCTATCCACAAAATCAGGCTAGAGTTCAGCCCCTGGGCCCGGGCAGGGTCAGCTGTGTGTTCCCCCAGCTCCTGCCTTGCTTCCCTGAGCCCCCAGGGCTGGCCCGCTCAGACTGACCCTGGGTAACAGCACAGTTCTGGGAAGGAATGGTGCCAACTGCCTTCCCCATTCATGGTGTCAATCAGGGGCTTTACAAAGTTGTCCCTCACCCCCACCCCCTACCTCAACAAGAACTATTATGTTATTGAAAGTGCTGAAGGCATTTCCTGGGAACATGGAATTCATCAAACAGAAACTTACAATGAGAGGAATGAACAAATTCTACAAGTGTTTGCTCCTCTCAGGCTCCCAGGAGGCCAATCCCACAAACTCCTTTGGGAGGCGAACCCCATGGGGCTGCCAGGGCAGGAAACCGCTTTGTGCTTCTTCCCTTGAGGATACTGGGGGCTGCCCCCCAAGGCGGCTCTGAGTCACAACCAGGAGCCACTGGGAGCATCTGGGGGGAGTGCTGTTGTTCTCCAGGGGCCCCAAAGGCCATAACGTGACGAGTTCTCCACTGAGACCTGGATGTCAAGGGGAAGTCTTGGGTGGAACTGCGAGTGGGTGGCCTTGTCTTTACTGGTCTCTTTTCATTGAGGCCTCTCTCCCAGCACATCCTTTCTACGGTCTCTGGTCTACTGTTCTCACCACCCTTGTTCCACCAACCACCCCCTTCTCACCACTGGCCCCCAACTACCCAGGACACCTGGCTGCATCAGGGGCCAGCTTCCCTCCACCCCGTCAAGACCCTCCACGCTCCGCCTTCTCACCTCCTCCAGGTGTCATCTGCTGAGACCCTCCCTACCTACGTGGCAATCAGAGGGACCGCCACACCCCCAAGACCTCTGCCACTCTTGAGGGTCACACATCCTAACAGTGGCTCCATGCACCCATGAAACCCAGTAGGGCCTACAGGGGAGGAAGCTCAGCCTTGTGGCAGGGGTAGGAGTTCAGGATGCGCCACCCCAAAATATGTTGCTATTCACTCACAATTAATTATTTTACGCTAAAAACACTGGAAAAAAGCAGGTGCGGGGCTGGGCATGGTGGCTCACGCCTGTAATCCCAGCACTTTGGGAGGCCGAGGTGGGCAGATCATGAGGTCAAGAGGTCAAGACCATCCTGGCTAACATGGTGAAACCCCTTCTCTACTAAAAATACAAAAAAATTAGCTGGGCGTGGTGGCGGGTGCCTGTAGTCCTCAGGAGACTGAGGCAGGAGAATGGCGTGAACCCTGGAGGCAGAGCTTGCAGTCAGCTGAGATCGCACCACTGCACTT
Source organism: Rhinopithecus roxellana (assembly GCF_007565055.1). Lineage (NCBI taxonomy): Eukaryota > Metazoa > Chordata > Mammalia > Primates > Cercopithecidae > Rhinopithecus > Rhinopithecus roxellana. Next base: position 178,353,911 of record NC_044552.1, on the reverse strand, counting down.
CAGCCTGAGTGACAGAGTAAGACTCCGTCTCAAAAAATAAAAAAAAAAAAGCATGTGTGGGAAGAGCACACTGATCTTTTTTTTTGTTTGTTTGTTTGTTTTCAGAAGCAGGAGATAAAATACCCATATAAAATGTGACCATTGGCCGGGTATGGTGGCTCACACCTGTAATCCCAGCACTTTGGGAGGCCAAGGCAGGTGGATCACCTGAGATCAGGAGTTCAAGCCCAGCCTGGCCAACATGGTGAAACCCCATCTCTACTAAAAATACAAAAAGTTAGCTGGGCGTGGTGGTGGGTGCCTGTAATCCCAGCAACTCTGGAGGCTGAGGCAGGAGAATTGCTTGAATCTGGGAGGCAGAAGTTGCAGTGAGCTGAGATCGCACCACTGCACTCCAGGCTGGGTGACAAGAGTGAAACTCCATCTCAAAAAAAAAAAAAAAAAAAGGGACCATCTTGTACCAGCAAAGAGAAACATTCTTGTCATCAGAGAACGGAAGTTGAGGCTGAGAGAAATCAGTACAAACAGACCTTGTTAAAATAACCCTTACTGTCCTTTAGTCTCCCATACATTTCAGTTACTTTTCTGCAATTGCTGTTCTTTGTCCAATGTAATATATAAGCACGTAGGCCTAGTTGCTTCTTTGGGTCTTCATCTTTCTTGTGAGGGCTCCCACGTGCATACAAATCAAATTTGTGTGCTTTCCTCCAGCTAATCTGTCTTACGTCAGTCCCAGCTGGAAGCCCTGAGAGGGTAAAGGGACATTTCCCTCCCCTACACGTGGATGTCCTCGTGGGCAGGCTGCGGGGAATGACACCTGGAGACAGCATAGGTGCTGTGGAGGGTAAACTGCAGCTCACGACTATATAGAACTCACACCCATCCATTGTTTTGCTTGCACAGTCTCTTTTAAAAATTATATTTAGTTGTCAACATTTTAAAATTTTTTCACATAAAAATCTGAATTCTTACTTGAAACCTGGAAAGCTGGCAGCGTGGGATCTGAATAGTTCTTGGTGGAAGTGCAGAATGTGCCTGTGTTTAACAGGCGCATGCGTCTGCTTCATTCCCTGCCTGGGGGCCTTGTGGCCCAGCCTGGGGAAGGCAGTGCTGGCATAGACAAGGGGCTGCCACGCAACTGGTGCCTGGTGCAAGTTTAGAGGAGGCCAGAGTCTAGATTCTCTGCTCAGAACCTATGTGCCTGGAATCAAAAGAAAGTGACAAACCGCACGTGAGTAAATATAGTTTCACAATGAAGCACATGCTAACACTTTTACCAAGAGGCTATATCACTCAGGAAGCTCTTCAGGAGCAAGGGACAGTCAGTGCAGGGAGAGGGAGGGTAGAGCTCAGGGCCAGCTCTCGGGCCTGTGTGGAATGGTCTGCTGATGCTGTCTTGAACTCACTGATACTTTCCCAGCGAGGGTCATTTTGCACTGTGTACCCTCCCCAAATTATGTAGCCAGTCCTGGCAGAGCTTCACCAAAGCAGAATCTCCTGTGTCACCAAGGAGACACTGTTGAGTTTGGATACTTTAAAGAGACTTAAATTGTTGGTGGAGGCTCTGGGGTTCTGAGCAGAGTGATTTCATGTAATACTGTCAGTGAAGTTAGGGAACCATTCAGTGGATGAGAGAGCTCCTAGGAGAAAGTGGGAACAACTGGACACATCCGTTGTTAAGTGATCAGAATGTTACTGTTCTCACAGGGAGTGAAGTGAATCTCTTCTGTGATTTAAGGATTTTTTGCAAACTGTTGGATGGGCGGGCCAGAGCCAGCTGGGACCACAGGTGGAAGAGTGCTGGTGTGAGCACTGGGAGGCCCTCAGATTTCAGTTAATGCTTTGGAAACCTCTGGGGAGAAGTCTACTCCCTGTTGCTACTTTTCTTCTAAATGAATACAGTGTAAATATCTGGCTACGGCAGCAGCAGCAACTCAACTACATGCTTTGAGAACTGAGTCACAAAAGTGTAATATTTCTGCAAGTATGTTCTATTGGAGTCTTTGGCTAAATGTGTGGTCTTTATAAAATTAAGATAATTTTTAATTGATAAAAATTGCAAGCATTTATGGTCTACAACATGATGTTTTGAAATTTGTACACATTGTGAAGGGCTACATCAAGCTAATTAACATATCCATTACCTCATATACTTTTTTTTTTCTTTTTGGTGGTTTAGACACTCTCAGAGATTTTCAAGAATACATTACATCATTACTGTTACTAACTATAGTCATGGTGATTATGTAATAGGTCTCTTGAACTGACTCTTCCTGTCTAATTGAGATTTTGTATCCTTTGACTAACATCTCCCCAGACCTTCCCCCTGTGCAACCCTGGAAACCACCATTCTATTCTTCTATTCTCCATTTCTGAGTTCAACGGTTTTTTTTTTTTGTTTGTTTGTTTGTTTTTGAGACAGAGTCTTGCTCTGTCACACAGGCTGGATGATCTCAGCTCACTGCAACCTCCACCTCTGGGGGTCAAGCGATTCTCCTGCCTCAGCCTCCTGAGTAGCTGGGGCTACAGGTGTCCGCCACCATGCCCAGCTAACTTTTTGTATTTTTAACAGAGACAGGGTTTTGCCATGTTGGCCAGGCTAGTCTCAGACTCCTGGTTACAAGTGATCTGCCTGCCTCGGCCTCCCAAGATGCTGGGATTAGAGGTATGAGCCACTGTGCCTGGCCTGAGTTCGACTTTTTTAGATTCCACGTATAAATGAGATCATGAACTAATTTTCTTTCTGTGCCTGGCTTATTCTACTTAGCATAATGTCCTCCAGGTTCATCCATGTTAACACAAATGACAGGATTTGCTTCCTTTCTAAGGCTGAATAGTGTTCCATTGTGTATAAGTCACATTTCTTTATCCATTCATCTTTGATGTACAGTTAGGTGTGGGAGCGTAGATATTTCTTCAATATACTGATTTCATTTCCTTGGATGTATACCTGAAGAGGATCATATGGTAGTTCTGTTTATAGTTTTTTGAAGAACCTCCATACTGCCTTCCATCATGGCTGTACTAATTAACATTTCTTTTCTTCCACATCCCTTGCCAACTCTTGTTACATTTTGTATTTTTAGTGATAGCCATGCTAGCAGGTGTGGGGTGTCATCTCATGTGGTTTTGATTTGCATTGCCCTGATGAGTAGTGATGTTGAACATCTTTTCATATATCTGTTGGTTCTTCGTGTGTCTTCTTTTGAGAAAAGTCTAAGTCCTTTGCTAATTTTTAAAATTTTAACTGTTTATTTTTATGGGTACACAGTAGGTATATTTATGGGGTACATGAGATACTTTAGTACGGGTGTACAATGCATAATAATGACATTAGCAAAAATGGGCTATCTATCCCCTCAAGCATTGATCATTTCTTCATGTTATAAACCTTCCGATTATACTCTGTTTTATTTATTTATTTTTCGAGATGGAGTCTCGCTCCGTCACCCAACCTGGAGTGTAGTGGTGCGATCTCGGCTCATCACAACCTCGCCCATTGAATGTTGTCAAATGCATGGTTTCAAGTGATTCTCCTGCTGCCTCAGCCTCCTGAGTAGTTGGGATTAGAGGCCCATGCCACTGCACCTGGCTAATTTTTGTATTTTTAGTAGAGACAGGGTTTCACCATGTTGGCCTGGGTGGTCTTGAACTCCTGACCTCAGGTGATCCACTCCCGTCTTGGCCTCCCAAAGTGCTGAGATTATGGGCATGAGCCACTGTGCCTGGCCTTCTTCCTGTTACTTTGATTTTTATTATTTTGTTTGAGAGGGAGTCTCACTCTGTCGCCCAGGCTGGAGTGCAGTGGTAGGCTTACTGCAAGCTCCACCTCCTGGGTTCACACCATTCTCCTGCCTCAGCCTCCTGAGTAGCTGAGACTACAAGTGCCTGCCACTATGCTGGGCTAATTTTTGTATTTTCAGTAGAGACGGAGTTTCACCATGTTAGCCAGGATGGTCTCGATTTCCTGACCTCATGATCCAACCACTTCGGCCTCCCAAAGTGCTGGGGTTATAGGTGTGAGCCACCGTGCCGGGCCACTTTCTGTTATTTTTAAATGTACAGTAAATTATTGTTGACTGTGGTCACCCTATTGTGCTCTCAAATACTAGACCTTATTCATTCTACCTAACTATAGTGTTTGTACCCAGTAACTACCTCCGAGTGCTCCCACCTCCATCACCCTCACTACACTTCCCAGCCTTTGGGAATCACTTTTGCTCATTTTAAAAATCAGGTTGTCTTCTTGCTATTGAGTTGTTTGAGTCCCTTATATATTTTGGATATTAAATGTATGACTTGCAAATATTTTCTCCCTTCCTGTAGATTTTCTTTTCACTCTGTTGGTTGTTTCCTTTGCTGTGCAGAAGCTTTTCAGTTTGATGCAGTCCCATTTGTCTATTGTTGCTTTTGTTGCCTGTGCTTTTGGGGTCACAGACAAAATATTGTTACCCAAACCAATGTCATGGAGCTTTCCCCCTATGTTTTCTTCTAGTAGTTTTAGAATTTCAGGTCTTATATTTAAGTCTTTAATTCATTTGGATTTGGTTTTTGTATATGGTGTGAATAAGGGTTTAATTACATTCTTCTGCATGTGGACATCTAGTTTTCCCAACACCATTTATTGAAGAAACTGTCCTTTCACTATTGTGTATTCTTGGGACCCTTGTTGAAGATCAGCTGAGCATAAACACATGGATTTATTTCTGAGCTTCCTCTTCCATTGGTCTATGTATCTTTTTCATGCCACTACCGTGCTATTTTGATTACTATAGCTGTGTAGTAGATTTTGAGATCAGGTAATGTGATGCCTTCAGCATGGTTCTTTCTAATAAAGATATTTCTGGTTTTTCAGGGTCTTTTGTGATTCCATATAAATTTTAGGATTTTTTTTCTATTTCTGTGAAAGATGTCATTGGAATTTTCACGGGGATTGCACTACTTCTGTGGATTGCTTTGTGTGGTATGGGCATTTTAACAATATAAATTCTTCTAATCCATTAACACAGAATATCTTCCCATTTATTTGTGTCTTCTTCAATTTTCCTTTTCCTTCCTTCCCTCCCTCCTTCCTTCCTTCTCTCCTTAATTCCTTTTGAGATAAGGTCTCACTATGCTGCCTAGGCTGGAGTGCAGTGACATGATCATAGCTCACTGTAACTCTGAACTCCTGGGCTCAAGCAATCCTCCTGCCTCAGCCTTCTGAGTAGCTTAAACCTCAGGTGCACACCACCACACATGGCTAATTTGTTATCTTTATTTCTTTTTTTGTAAAGACAGGATTTCACTATGTTCCTTGGGCTGGTCTTGAACTCCTAGGCTGAAGCAATGCTGCTGCCTTGTCCTCCCAAAGTGCTGGAATTACAGACACGAGCCACCATGGCTGGTCTTCAATTTCTTTCATCAATATTTTATAGTATTTAGTGAACAGATCTTTCATCTCCTTGGGTAAATTTATTTCTAAATAATTTTTTTTTTTTTTTTTTTTTTTTTTGAGGCAGAGTCTTGCTCTGTCACCCAGGCTGGAGTGCAGTGGCGCAATCTCAGCTCACTGCAAGCTCCACCTCTCGGGTTCATGCCATTCTCCTGCCTCAGCATCCCGAATAGCTGGGACTACAGGCGCCTGCCACCACGCCAGGCTAATTTTTTTGTATTTTTTTAGTAAAGATGGGGTTTCACTGTGTTAGCCAGGTTGGTCTCGATCTCCTGACCTCATGATCCGCCTGCCTCAGCCTCCCAAAGTGCTGGGATGACAGGAGTGAGCCACCGCGCCTACCCCAATTTCTAAATAATGTCTGATGCTATTGTAAATGGAATTGTTCTCTCGATTTCTTTTTGGAATAGTTCATAGTGTATAGAAATGTCACTGATTTTCATATGTTGATTCTGCATCATGTGTTGATTTCCGCAACTTCACTGACTTATTATTTCCCTTCCTTCCTTCCTTCCTTCCTTCCTTCCTTCCTTCCTTCCTTCCTTCCTTCCTTCCTTCCTTCCTTCCTTCCTCCCTCCCTCCCTCCCTCCCTCCCTTCCTTCCTTCCTTCCTCTCTTTCTTTCTTCCTTTCTTTCTTTCTCTTTTTTTTGAGATGGGGGTCTCACTCTGTCACTCAGGCTGAAGTATAGTGGCATGAACTCGACTCACTGCAACCTCTTCCTCCCAGGCTCAAGTGATCCTCCCACCTCAGCTTCCTGAGTAGCTGGCACCACAGGTGCACACCACCACGCCCAGCTAACTTTTTGAATTTTTGGTAGAGATGGGGTTTCTCCATGTTGCCCAGGCTGGTCTCAAACTCCTGACCTCAAGTGGCCTGCCCACCTTCACCTCCCAAAGTGATGGGATTACAGGCATGGGCCACTGCTTCTGGCCTTGTTTATTATTTCTAACAGTTTTTTGATGGAGCCTTTAGAGTTTTCTATATATATTATTATGTCATCTATAGACAGAGACAATTTAACTTCTCCCTTTCCAATTTTAATGCCTTTTGTTACTTTCTCTTGCCTAACCACTCTGGCTCAGACTTCCAGCACCGTGTTGATTAGAAGTGGCGAGAGTGGGCATCTGTATCAGTCTGTTTTCACACTGCTATAAAGAACTACCTGAGGCTGGGTAATTTATAAAGAAAAGAGGTTTAATTGACTCACAGTTCCACATGACTGGAGAGGCTTCTGGAAACTTACAATCATGCTGGAAGGCAAAGGCGAAGCAAGGCGCGCCTTGCATGGCAGCAGGAGAAAGAGAGAGAGAAGGGGGAAGTGCCGCATCTTAAACCATCAGATCTCGTGAGAACCCACTCACTACATTGAGAACAGCAAGGGGAAAATCTGCCCCCATGATCTAATCACCTCCTACCAGTTTCCTCCTCTGTCTATGGGGATTGCAATTCGAAGTGAGATTTGGGTGGGGACATAGAGCCAAACCTTATCACCATTCTTGTCTTGTTCCTGGTTGTAGAAGAAAAGCTTTCAACTTTTCACAGCTAGTTGTGGGCTTCTCATATATGGACTTTATTGTGTTGAGGCACATTCCTTCTATACCTAATTTGTGGGGAGTTTTTATCAGGAAAGGATGTTGAATTTTGTCAAATGCGTTTTCTACATCTATTAAGATGATCCTATAGATTTTGTCCTTCATTCTGTTAATGTGGTGATCACATTAATAGATATGCATTTGTTGAAACATCCTTGCATGCCTGGGATAAATCCCACCTGATCGTGCTGTTTCATATGCTGTTGAATTTGGTCTGTGATACTGGTTTGGATACATGTCCCTCCCAAATCTCAGTTGAAATGTAATCCACGATGTTGGAGGGACCTGGAGGTGATTGGATCATGGGGGTGGATTTCTCACGAATAGTTTAGCACCATCCTCTTGGTGCTGTCCTCATGACAGTGAGTGAGTTCTCATGAGATCTGATTGGTTAAAAGTGTGTGACACCTTCCTCTGCTACCCATTTCTCTCCTCTTTTTTTTTTTTTTTTTTTTTTTTGAGATGAAGTTTCTCTCTTGTCCCCAGGCTGGAGTGCAATGGCACAATCTCAGTTCACTGCAACTTCCGCCTCCTGGGTTCAAGTGATTCTCCTGCCTCAGCCTCCCGAGTAGCTGGGATTATAGGTGCACACCACCACCATGCCCAGCTAATATTTTTTTTTTTTTTTTGAAACAGAGTCTCGCTCTGTCACCTAGGCTGGAGTGCAGTGGTGCAATCTCAGCTCACTGCAAGCTCTGCCTCCCGGGTTCACTCCATTCTCCTGCCTCAGCCTCTCAAGTAGCTGGGACTACAGGTGCCCACCACCATGTCCAGCTAATTTTTTTGTGTTTCGTTTTTAGTAGAGATGGGGTTTCGCCGTGTTAGCCAGGATGGTCTCGATCTCCTGACCTCGTGATCCACCCGCCTCGGCCTCCCAAAGTGCTGGGATTGCAGGTGTGAGCCACCGTGCCCGGCCTAATTTTTATACCAGCCTAATTTTTATATTTTTAGTACAGACGAGGTTTCACCATGTTGGCCAGGCTGGTCTTGAACTCCAGACTTCAGGTGATCTGCCAGCCTGGCCTCCCAAGTGCTGTGATTACAGGCGCGAGTCACTGCACCTGGGCCCATTTCTCTCTTGCTCCTGTTCCTGCCATGTGATGTGCCGGCTCTTGCTTCTCCTTCTGCCTAGAGTAAAAGCCCCCTGAGGCTTCCCAGAACCAAGCAGACATGCCATGCATATACAGCCTGCAGGACTGTAAGTCAATTAAACCTCTTTTCACTGTATTCCCCAGTCTCAGGTATTTCTTTACAGCAATGCAGGAACAACCCGCCACACTTTCATGGTTTTTGTTTGTTTGTTTGAGAACTTAAGGATCTATGTTCATCAGTGGCATGGGCCTAGAATTCTCTTTTCTTACGGTGTCCTAAAAAGAAGTATATTTTCTTTAAAAAGTGACTTAGTAGGTTTTTATGGGTTGAATTAAATCCCACCAAAAAATATGTTGAAGTCCTAGTCCCCAGTACCTCAGAATGAGGCCTTATTAAGACAGCATCATTGCAGATGTAATGATTGAAAATGAGGTCGCACTAGACTTAGGTGGGTCTTCATCCAATGTGACAGGTGTCCTCATAGGAAGAGAAGAGGACACACAGGCACATGTGGGGAGACAGCCATGGGAAACACAGGCCGAGATGGAAGTGCTGCAGCCACAAGTCAAGGAATGTCCAGGATGGAGGCGCACCACCAGATGCCAGGCACAGGCAGGGATTCTGCCCTGTGGGTGTCAGAGGGAGTGTGGCTCTGTGGGCATCTTGATTTTGGACTTCTGACTTTCGGAACTGAGCAAGAATAAACTGCTGTTGTACAAGCCACCCAGTTAGTGGTGCTTTGCTATAGAGTCCTAGGAAATTAATATGCAGGTATTTCTCATTTTTCCGTCTTGAGTAAATATAATTCTTTCTGAAGGTCAACATTTCAATTTTTAAAAACAAGGCGCTCCATATTTTTAGATATCTGGACCTCATTTTAAGCTCCTGAAGTTTTTGCCTCACAGGGAAACTTCAGTATTTTTAACACACACTGTGGTATACAGTACTAAGAAGTGATTCCATAGTGTTCTATGATCATTCCATTAAAAATCAGCTGTCATTAATGAGTGTGTGGCTATTTCAACATTTGGCAATCCTGGCCTGGTATATAAACAGCAGCGGCATTTTTGTCTCTTATGTCCCTCAAATTCCTCTGTGGCCTTACCTCTGTCCCCTGCTCAAGGAGAAAGCACTAGAACCTTTCCTGGTCATTTTCAGAGCTTTTCTGGTTACTTTTCATTGATCAGGTTCTATGCGATACTTAATATGCTCAGGTCAATGTAACATCAAAGCTTGACTCCTCCTTACACTTCCTCCCTTCCTGCAGCTCTGACTGCCTCAGGCTAGGAGCTGCCAGCTGTGATGATGGTGGGAATGGCAGGGGTGTGGGGTGGGCTTCACCCTCTATCTCTATGCTTGGTTCTAGGGCTCCTCCCCAGTCAGCTACCTCTGGTGTTTGGAGTCCAGGGCAGGAAGAGCAAGGAAGAGAAACCAGAAAGTTGATTTTCCATGATTAAAATGGCAGCCCCAGCTGCTCATGTTAACAGCTGCCTTTTCTCGTTAGAACATCACTTTCTAACATGCCTTACAGCTTGCTCATTTGCCATGCTCATTGTTTACTGTCTTCTCCCACTGATACAAAAGCTCTGCCGGGGCGGGGCCTCCGGTTTGTTCACTGATGTGTCCCAGGCCCCTAGAGGAGGCCTGGTAGTAGGAGGTGCTCAGTGAACGGTTGTTGGAAGACTCTGAATTAAACAGAAAGATCAGCAGCACCTTTCTGCGCGTGACAGGTTGGACAGATGAATTTGTTCTCCTGTGCCTTTTTGTGAGTTGGTGGAAGTCCCCTTGCCCAGCCCAGTGCCAAGTTCCTGTCACTGGGATCTCCGTTGTAGCTCTCCAACATGGGTGAAGCATCTCGTTCATATTTGATTGCCATCAGCTCCATAACCTCTGTTACCAGGAAGGCCTTCTTTAGCTGCTTTGCCTGAACCCTCCCTGAGGCCCCTTCGCCTGGGATCCATGACATTCTTTCGCTTTGCCCTCTCCCGGCCACATCTGGTTCTCACTGGGGCTCCACGCTTGGTTCCTGGGAAACAATGGGAGGTGGCTGTCCCCATGCAGTGCCTCTTCTGCCTCTGTTGGCACAGCTGCCAGCCTGCCAGGTTTGTCAAGTTTTTCAGGCTTGGGTTAGACACAAGCTCCCTGTGTCCCCAAGTGCTACTGTTGCAGCCCACCCCTCATCCCCTCACCGCCTTAAAATCAGGCACCTCCAACCCACCTCTCTTGGGGATGGGAGAGTGGGACACCCAGCAGCAACCGTCTTCCCCCAGCTCCACCCAACTCCTTCCCATTCCCTTAATGGGAAAGAGGGTTTGAGAGTTGCCTGATTCCTCCCCTCCACCTTTCTTTTTGCAAGTCCTGCATGGTGGTCTCATGCTTTACTTTGGAAGGTGGTATCTATTGTCATTTGGAATCTCAGTGAAATGTGATTTGATTCCTGTTCCCAGGGCTTACTCTGTGCCAGGTCCCATGCTCATCACTGTAATATACAGTCCATGCGCATCTTCTCACTTAACCCTCACACCATCTCTGTGAGACAGGTACTGTTCTTGTATCCATTTACATATAAAGAGACTGAAGCCAAGAGAAATTAATATCTTGCCCAGATCAACCAGCTACAAAGGTGACAGAGTCCAGATTCAAATCCAGGCTATCTGACTCCAGGGCCTTATACAGATTACTGCAATATACACAATTTTTGTCTGTGAGCTTTTTTATTTGTTTAGGAAATCCCTGAAAATGAAATTTAAAAATATTAACTATAAGGCTTCCTACAACCTATATTGTCCAGAATAGTATTTTTTAATTGAAAGTGGGGAATAAGGTTCAGGGTTTATCCATCATCTCATATCTCGTTATGGAGCAGAGACTGCTAAGGGATCATCAAAATCCATGTTTCTCCATGGCTGAGCTGTTTCTCAGGTCCCCTTGCCATATAGGAGTGGCCCGTGGCTCTGAGTCCTTCCTACCCAATAAAATGCATGCCAAAGGGGTAGATACCATTTCCTGACCTGGCCTGAGAAACCCCACCCATGCTGTCTCCCGGGCTTTCCCTTTGCTGAAGACTTGATTTCAACACCCAGGGCTACCTTGAGAGCCACTTGACTTTCAACTTGAAGAGTTACAAGAACATTTTCCACTTGAAAAGGTGAAGATAGCAGAGCTTTCCTGAGCCTGGGCCTCTTCATAAGTGACTACATGGAGGATGGCTGTGCATCTATTTAGAACTAATATGTGAGCACCAAATAAACTTCTATGGTGGTGGAGCCATTATAGATTTTGGGTCTCTGCCATGGCAGTTAGCTTTTTCTAACGAATGCACACTGTGTAGCTGACACACAAGCAGGTGTATAAGCAGAACATGTGGCTTCCAGGCCAGATGGAGGGAAGTGCCTCACAAAACTCGGGCATGATCTGCTGATGCCGCTACTGATTTCCCAGAAAAATTAATGGTTTTCAAATGCTTATTCAGAAGTAAATGCTGATTCAGGTTTTTCTCGATAGCTTTCAGATATTACTGAATGCAAGTAAAGGGTCAGCTACCTAGCTACAGCCTGGGAGGTGTCCTGGGGGCAGTTTCAAGAGTCCATGAAAAATGTGATCCACATATTATCTTGACCACATCTGGTAAATAGTCCCATTAGCAAATTCCCTAAATCCCATTCTAATTTCTCATGTACACACAGAAAATGTACTGTAACCTCCAGGAGTTTTGGCTAAAGGAAGTGTATTAGGCCATTTTCACACTGCTATAAAGAAATACCCTTGGCTGTGCGTGGTGGTTCATGCCTGTAATTCCAGCACTTTGGGAGGCCAAGGTGGGCAGACCACCTGAGGTGAGGAATTCAAGACCAGCCTGGTCAACATGGTGAAACCTCATCTCTATTATAAACACAAAAAATTAGCCAGGTGTGGTGGCAGGCACCTGTAGTCCCAGCTACTTGGGAAGCTGAGGCAGGAGAATCACTTGAACCCAGGAGGTGGAGGCTGCAGCAGTGAGCCCACTGCACTCCAGCCTAGGTGGCAGAGTGAAACTCCATCTCATAAAAAACAAAACAAAACCAAAAAAAAAAAAAAAACGGGAATACCTGAGATGGGGAAATTTATAAAGAAAAGAGGTTTAATGGACTCACAGTTCTGCATGACTGGAGAGCCTCAGGAATCTTACAATTATGGTGGAAGGGGAAGCAGGCCCGTCTTACATGGTGGCAGGTGAGAGAGAGCATGCAAGAACAGGGAAAACTGCCTTGTAAAACATCAGCTCTCCTGAGAACTCACTGTCACGAGAACTGCATGGGGAAACCACCCCCGTGATCCAATCACCTCCCACTGGGTTCCTCCCTCAACATGTGTGGATCATGGGGATTACAATTCAAGATGAGATTTGGGTTGGGATACGGCCAAACCGTATCAGGAAGTCATCAGTCTTGGTCCTGCAAACAGAGCCATCACTGCCATCTTCTTGCTTGTGTGGTTAACATTTCCTTTCAATCCCAGCCATGCTAGCCATGTCCAGGGGAATTTTGACATCTGACAAGACAGCTCTCTAAGTAAACAAGCAGTTCAGCTTTTAAAACAAGCTAAATTAATTTGTTTGCAAACACTCACTTTCCTCCTAAGAGCAGCCAAAACTCCAGGTTGTTCCCAACTACACCACGGTTCACATCTTGTTCGGGGTGCTTTTTTTTTTTTTTTTTTTTTTTTTTTTTTGAGACAGTCTTACTCTGTCACCCAGGCTGGAGTGCAGTGGCAGTTATAACTCAGTGCCGCCTTGAACTCTTGTGCTCAACCAATCCTCCACCTCAGTCTCCCAAGTACTTGGGATGACAGGTGTGAGCCACCATGCCTGCCCCCATTGTGTGAGTTTGATGATGCCCTGTACCTGCCTGACACAGGGAGAGAGAGAGACTGGATGAGTGAGAGCCTGCTGAGTGTGAAGATCGGATTGAGGGAGGAGGCTGTGGAGGGCCAGAATTCAGGTTTGGAGGAATGTGAGGGGCCGTGACTGGGAAGAGCCTTCTCTGGGGAGCCTCCTTGGTGCTTCTTTGTCTCTGTGTGATGACAGATGGGGGACTTGCACACAGTGGACCATTTGTAGATGCTGACTGGAGGAACGGCTTCTGAGGAGAGGCTGCATGGCACAGGGGCTGCCCTGGATGGCTCTGCCCTCACCAGCTGTGTGGTCTGGGAGAGTTACCTGACTTCTCATTGCCTTTATGGCCTCGATTGCAAGGTGATGAGCTGTCCTGAGGACTGAACAGTAGTAGATGTAGAGCAGGTATGACGGGGGCTGGCATTAGAGAAGGGCTGTTTAAGCATTGCCATTGTCCCATGCAGCAATATTCATGTCTTCCTTGAATAGCAACTTTCAGAATGCTGAAGAGATTCTCAATGTCTTCCTTTTAATAAACTGAGTGGAAAAACAGTATAGAGCAGTTCCAGGTTATCAAGATGATATTTTAATGCCCAAATAGCATTTGGTGTCCAATTATCTGTAAACTTTTTAAACAAATTAGCATGTGGAGTCAGGTATTTATTTGCTAAACCTTCTGCTTTCCATATACCATGCCAGGCACGGGGGTCACTGAGCTAATGTCATAAGCCAAACCCATTCTCTGTTTTCTTCAGAGATTTCATCATCTAAACTCTGTTGTTTAAAAACCATCTTTTCAAGGCCAGGCGCGGTAACTCACGCCTGTAATCCCAGCACTTTGGGAGTCTGAGGCAGGTGGCTCACGAGGTCAGGAGATCAAGACCATCCTGGCTAACACAGTGAAAACCTATCTCTACTAAAAACACAAAAAATTAGCCAGGCATGGTGGCGGGCGCCCATAGTCCCAGCTACTGGGGAGGCTGAGGCAGGAGAATAGCATGAACCCGGGAGGCAGAGCTTGCAGTGAGCCGAGATCACGCCAATGCACTCTAGCTTGGGCGACAGAGCGAGACTCCGTCTAAAAATAAATAAATAAATAAATAAAATAAAAAATAAAATAAAAACCATCTTTTCAAGGCAGGGTGCTGTGGCTCACACCTGTAATCCCAGCACTTTGGGAGGCTGAGGCAGGTGGATCATCTGAGGTCAGGAGTTCAAGACCAGCCAGGTCAACGTGGCGAAATCCCTTCTCCACTAAAAATGCAAAAATTAGCTAGGTGTGGTGGCACATGCCTGTAATTCCAGCTACTTGAGAAGCTGAGGCAGGAGAATCGCTTGAACCCGGGAGGCGGAGGTTGTAGTGAGCTGAGATCCTGCCACTGCACTCCAGTCTGGGAAACACAGCAAGACTCTGTCTCAAAAAAACAAACAAACAAAGCGCCTTTTCAGGCCACACATTTTCTGAAACCACTTTGACTTTATATTTTAAGTCTTTGAACTGTTATAAGTCAGTCTTTTTCTTCAGGACCCTTCTCTAACATTCTTTTACATATACCTCCATACTGGGCCTAGGATCTGTTAACAAGAAACAAGCTGACCTTCAGTATATTTGTAGAAAGATTAATAATTTCACTCAAAAGAAAAAAGACTGGGTGCAGTGGCTCACAACTCTAATCACAGCCACTTTGGAGGGCTGAGGCAGGTGGATCACTTGAGCCCAGGAGTTTGAGACCAGCCTAGGCAACATGGTGAACCACCATCTCTACAAAAAACATTGAATAAAAAATTAGACTTCTAGATTACTGACATTTGAAAAAGATTACTCCTAATTTTAAGTGTGCTATTTTGTATTCATTTTCTCTTTCTCCTATAACATGAAAAACGGAAAACATTTCAACATGGTAGGAGAGCGAGTGATTGTTGGTGTGAGGCTGTGGGCTCTGGGCAGTGCCCCCAGTGGGGCTGGCATTCAGGCCATGAGACTGTGGCTCTCTGTTCTGCGCTCATGGCAGACAGCACTAATGCTGCCTGCAGCACACTTCTTTCCTGACGCTGGACAGTGCCCTGGAGCCCCTCTCCACACAGAGAGCTAAGTGGCCCCTGCAAAGCCATGTGAGTTATCACTTGGAATGAAACTTATTTTCCGCACCAATCTGTAGGTGGCCACAATTAGCAGCCAGGTACACATGGCCCTGTAAAGGCTCTGTGTTAGCTCCTGAGGCACACAATAATAAGGCTGGACTAATAAAGCACCACAAACTGTGTGGCTTCAAACAACAGAGATTTATCCTTTCATGGTTCGGGAGGTCAGAAGCCCAAAATCAAGGTGTCTGCAGGGCTGCGCTGCCTCTGAGGACCTTGGGTGAGTCCTTCCTTTCTCTCCAGTTTCCGCTGCTTCCCAGCAGCCTTGACGTTCACTGGCTTGTCGATGCGTCACCCCCATCTCACCCCTGTCATCCCATGACACTCTCCATGCCTCGTCATATAGTCTTCCTCCATGTGTGTCTGTGCTTGTGTCCCTTCTGTTCTGATGCAGACACCAGTCACTTGGGCTGAGGGTCCCCCCTACTCCACGGGACCCCAGCCTAACTGATGACATCTGCAATGATCCTCTTTCCACATGAAGCCACATTCTGAGGTTCCAGGAAGTCATAGATTGGGGGCCAGGGGACTGTCCAACCCAGCTCAGGCCTTTGCCTTTTGTCATCATCACACCACTGGGTTAGTCCATCACTAGCTGCTGCCTTGGTCCCAGAGGAGCAGGAAGAGGACTGGCAAAGGGAGGAGAGGGCAGGGGAGGAAATGTGGCATTGGGGCCTCGCAGGAAACTCTGCCGGCGAATGGCAGTGGTGGAAAGACAAGGCACCTGGAGTAGGCACCTGGGGAGGTGGGTGACCTGGAAATTAGGAAGAGGGACACAGTTCACCCCTTCGCAGCTTATCTCAGGCCAGGAACCAACCCTCAACTGCATTCCAGGATTGGCAGCTGCAGACGGCCCAGCTGATCCTCCCCAGGTGTGGGGTCTGGCTTGTTCCTTGAACTACCTGTCTGATTTTAAAGTACAAAATAGAAGAAGAAGCATAATAGGTAAATTAAACTCTTACCCTGTTTTTCAGAAAGACTCCATATTCCTTGGCTTAATAGATTCAGAAACTTACTAGACTTTTTACTTTCTGAAGGGATGTCTGTGGTGACAATTGCGTTTCTACTGTCACTGCAGTGACAGCTTGGGAGGCACCTTGAGGCTTATCCTCATTCATTACAGGCTGTCACATTTCTGGGCTTTCAACTATAAATTCTCTTTCTAACTTCTTCAGGGCTCAGGTAGCCAAAGGGCATCTGTGGAATATTTTATAATATTCTTTTTCTGTGGGTTGGGCCGTTGGGGCAGAGGAGGTTAATGGCACTTAGGATTTGAATCAACAGCATAGTGCTTTGTTGTCTACATGAAATACACCAGGTACACTTAGTGTTTGGTTTGTTTTCTAGGCTATAACATTATTGCTGTGCCATGACGTACAATGCTGTAATGTGGTTGGTTTTTCAAACAGTCTGTATGCAACACATGTCAATAGATTTTTCATTTATCTTAATTATGACAGCTAGAAAGAAATGCCTTCTTTACTTTTTTACTTTTTTTTTTTTTTTTTTGAGGCAGGGTCTCACTCTATCACCCAGGCTGGAGTGCAGTGGTGCAATCCTGGCTCACTGCAACCTCTACTTCCCCAGGCTCAAGTGATCATGCCACCTCAGCCTCCAGAGTAGATGAGACTACAGGCGTGTGCCATCATGCCTGGCTAAGTTTTGTATTTTTTGTAGAGATGGGTTTTACTATGTTGCTCAGGCTACTCTTGAACTCCTGGGCTCAAGCAATCCACCTACCTCGGCCTCCTAAAGTGTTGGGATTACAGGCATGAGCCACTGCACCTCACCTCCATTCTCTACATTTTCAACATACTATAATTTATAGGATCGACATAATTCTCTACACAAGTTTTTGGCACATCTGCTATTTGGATATCTGTCCCCTTCAAATCTCATGTTGAAATACAATCTCCAACGTGGGAGGTGGGGCCTGGTGGGAGGTGTTTGGGTCATGACGGCTTGGTGCTGTCCTAGCGATAGTGAGTGAGTTACAGCTAGACCTGGTTTTGATTTGTTTATTTATTTATTTAATGTTTTATTTTTATTTTTATTTATTATTATTATACTTTAAGTTCTAGGGTACATGTGCATAACGTGCAGGTTTGTTACATATTATACTTGTGCCATGTTGGTGTGCTGCACCCATCAACTCGTCAGCACCCATCAACTCGTCAGCACCCATCAATTCATCATTTACATCAGGTATAACTCCCAGTGCCATCCCTCCCCCCTTCCCCCTCCCCATGATAGGCCCCGGTGTGTGATGTTCCCCTTCCTGAGTCCAAGTGATCTCATTGTTCAGTTCCCACCTATGAGTGAGAACATGCAATGTTTGGTTTTCTGTTCTTGCGATAGTTTGCTGAGAATGATGGTTTCCAGCTGCATCCATGTCCCTACAAAGGACGCAAACTCATCCTTTTTTATGGCTGCATAATATTCCATGGTGTATATGTGCCACATTTCTTAATCCAGTCTGTCACAGATGGACATTTGGGTTGATTCCAAGTCTTTGCTATTGTGAATAGTGCCGCAATAAACATACGTGTGCATGTGTCTTTATAGCAGCATGATTTATAATCCTTTGGGTATATACCCAGTAATGGGATGGCTGGGTCATATGGTACTTCTAGTTCTAGATCCTTGAGGAATCGCCATACTGCTTTCCATAATGGTTGAACTAGTTTACAATCCCACCAACAGTGTAAAAGTGTCCCTATTTCTCCACATCCTCTCCAGCACCTGTTGTTTCCTGACTTTTTAATGATTGCCATTCTAACTGGTGTGAGATGGCATCTCATTGTGGTTTTGATTTGCATCTCTCTGATGGCCAGTGATGATGAGCATTTTTTCATGTGTCTGTTGGCTGTATGAATGTCTTCTTTTGAGAAATGTCTGTTCATATCCTTTGCCCACTTTTTGATGGGGCTGTTTTTTTTTTTCTTGTAAATTTGAGTTATTTGTAGGTTCTGGATATTAGCCCTTTGTCAGATGAGTAGATTGCAAAATTTTTCTCCCATTCTGTAGGTTGCCTGTTCACTCTGATGGTAGTTTCTTTTGCTGTGCAGAAGCTCTTTAGTTTAATTAGATCCCTTTTGTCAATTTTGGCTTTTGTTGCCGTTGCTTTTGGTGTTTTAGACATGAAATCCTTGCCCATGCCTATGTCCTGAATGGTATTACCTAGGTTTTCTTCTAGGGTTTTTATGGTATTAGGTCTAACATTTAAGTCTCTAATCCATCTTGAATTAATTTTCATATAAGGAGTAAGGAAAGAATCCAGTTTCAGCTTTCTACTTATGGCTAGCCAATTTTCCCAGCACCATTTATTAAATAGGGAATCCTTTCCCCATTTCTTGTTTTTGTCAGGTTTGTCAAAGATCAGATGGCTGTAGATGTGTGGTATTATTTCTGAGGACTCTGTTCTATTGCATTGGTCTAGATCTCTGTTTTGGTACCAGTACCATGCTGTTTTGGTTACTGTAGCCTTGTAGTATAGTTTGAAGTCAGGTAGCGTGATGCCTCCAGCTTTGTTCTTTTGACTTAGGATTGTCTTGGCAATGCGGGCTCTTTTTTGGTTCCATATGAACTTTAAAGCAGTTTTTTCCAATTCTGTGAAGAAAGTCATTGGTAGCTTGATGGGGATGGCATTGAATCTATAAATTACCTTGGGCAGTATGGCCATTTTCACGAATATTGATTCTTCCTATCCATGAGCATGGTATGCTCTTCCATTTGTTTGTGTCCTCTTTGATTTCACTGAGCAGTGGTTTGTAGTTCTCCTTGAAGAGGTCCTTTACATCCCTTGTAAGTTGGATTCCTAGGTATTTTATTCTCTTGGAAGCAATTGTGAATGGAAGTTCATTCATGATTTGGCTCTCTGTTTGTCTGTTACTGGTGTATAAGAATGCTTGTGATTTTTGCACATTAATTTTGTATCCCGGGACTTTGCTGACGTTTCTTATCAGCTTAAGGAGATTTTGGGCTGAGACGATGGGGTTTTTTAAATATACAGTCATGTCATCTGCAAACAGGGACAATTTGACTTCTTCTTTTCCTAACTGAATACCCTTGATTTCTTTCTCTTGCCTGATTGCCCTAGCCAGAACTTCCAACACTATGTTGAATAGGAGTGGTGAGAGAGGGCATCCCTGTCTTGTGCCAGTTTTCAAAGGGAATTTTTCCAGTTTTTGCCCATTCAGTATGATATTGGCTGTTGGTTTGTCATAAATAGCTCTTATTATTTTGAGATACATTCCATCAATACCGAATTTATTGAGCGTTTTTAGCATAAAGGGCTGTTGAATTTTGTCAAAGGCCTTTTCTGCATCTATTGAGATAATCATGTGGTTTTTGTCTTTGGTTCTGTTTATATGCTGGATTACGTTTATTGATTTGCGAATGTTGAACCAGCCTTGCATCCCAGGGATAAAGCCCACTTGATCATGGTGGATAAGCTTTTTGATGTGCTGCTGGATCTGGTTTGCCAGTATTTTATTGAGGATTTTTGCATCGATGTTCATCAGGGATATTGAAGACCTGGTTTTTAAAAGCGTGTGGCACCTCCTTTGTCTCTCTCCCTCTGGCTTTTGCCATATGAGATGCCTGCTTCTCCTTCACCTTCTGCCATGAGTAGAAGCTTCCTGAGACCCTCACCAGAAGCAGATGCCAGCACCATGCTTCTTGTACTGTCTGCAGAATCGTGAGCCAATCACACTCTTTTCTGTATAAATTACTCAACCTCAGGTATATCTTTATAGCAATGCAGAACAGCCTAATACAGTACTCTTAAGGTTTTTTTTTTTTTATTTTTAATTAACAGACTTTCTTGGTGGCATGAGATATTCACTTATTTACACAATTATATAACAATTTCCGATTCCTTTATTATTCTATAATGAAGATATATATATATATTTTTTCACCTGTCGGTCAATGTCCACTCTTAATTTTTTTTTTTTGAGACAAAGTCTTGCTCTGTCTCCGAGGCTGGAGTGCAGTGGCGTGATCTCGGCTCACTGCAAGCTCCACCTCCCAGGTTCACACCATTCTCCTGCCTCAGCCTCCTGAGTAGCTGGGACTGCAGGTGCCCACCACCGCGCCCAGCTAATGTTTTGTTTTTTTTTTTTAGTAGAGACGGGGTTTCACCATGTTAGCCAGGATGGTCTCGATCTCCTGACCTTGTGATCCACCTGCCTCAGCCTCCCAAAGTGCTGGGATTACAGGCATGACACTCTTAATATTTTAAAACAGTTGGCAAAATTGCTTTACCCGTCTCAAATGGTGAGTGAAATCTGTGCAGTGATGGAAGAGGGCTTTCTGTGGGACTGAGAAAGCACTGGCAGGGGAGCGGCTGCTGCTGGGCCTGAGGCCTCTGTGGGACAGAGCCCAGAGGAGAGCAGCTGCGCGTGGGAGCAAGTGAGAGAGGTCTGGGAAAAGAGGGCAGAGCTTGTGGAGTACGCTTGTCTCCCTTAAGACTGTCCTCAAATGGCCTGGGACAGTTGTCCTCCACTCTATCTGCACAGTGCGAACACCCAGGAACATTATTTATTTTTGAGATGGAATCTTGCTCTGTTGCTCAGGCTGGAGTGCAGTGGCACAATCTCAGGTCACTGCAAGCTCTGCCTCTTGAGTTCAAGTGATTCTCCTGCCTCAGGCTCCCAAGTAGCTGGGATTACAGGTGTCTACCACCACTTCCGGCTAATTTTTGTATTTTCAGTAGAGACAGGGGTTTCACCATGTTGGCCAGGCTGTTCTCGAACTCCTGACCTCAGGTGATCCCCCTGCTTCGACCTCTCAAAGTACTGGGATTACAGGCGTGAGCCACCATGCCCAGACTCTAGGAACTTTTATTTATTTGTTTATTTATTTATTTTTTTGAGACGGAGTCTCGCCCTGTCACCCAGGCTGGAGTTCAATGGCGCAATCTCAGCTGACGGCAACCTCCGCCTTCCGGTTTGAAGCGATTCTCCTGCCTCAGGCTTCCGAGTAGCTGGGATTACAGGCACATGCCACCACACCCGGGTAATTTTTCTCCTTCCTTCCTTCCTTCCTTCCTTCCTTCCTTCCTTCCTTCCTTCCTTCCTTCCTTCCTTCCTTCCTTCCTTCCTTCCTTTCTTCCTTTCTTTCTTTCTTTCTTTCTTTCTTTCTTTCTTTCTTTCTTTCTTTCTTTCTTTCTTTCTTTCTTTCTTTCTTCTTTGTATCTTTAATAGAGACAGGTTTCACCACGTTGACCAGGCTGGTCTTGAAGTCCTGACCTTGTGATCTGCCTGCCTTGGCCTCCCGAAGTGCTGGGATTACAGCCTTGAGCCACCCTGCCTGGCCTTCTAGGAACTTTTAAATAACACCAGTGCCCAGGCCAGACCCCCAGAGACTTTGACTTAATAGGTCTGGGTGGGCCCATGTGACAAGGGACATGGTACTGAACATCTGCCAGATGCCATCTAGTATTACCAATTAATTGTAGAGGGTTTTAGTTCTTTTTTTTTCTTTCTTTCTTTCTTTTTTTTTTTAGATGGAGTCTTGCTCTGTCGCCCAGGCTGGAGTGCAGTGGCACAATCTTGCCTCACTGCAAGCTCTGCCTCCCGGGTTCACGCCATTCTCCTGCCTCAGCCTCCTGAGTTGCTGGGACTACAGGTGCCTGCCACCACGCCTGGCTAATTTTTTTGTATTTTTAGTAGAGACGGGGTTTCACCATGTCAGCCAGGATGGTCTCCATCTCCTGACCTTGTGATCCGCCCACCTCGGCCTCCCAAAGTGCTGAGATTACAGGCGTGAGCCACCGCGCCTGGCCCAGGTTTTAGTTCTTAAAGCAGAGAAAGGGAAAGGAAAAACTGCCTTCATTAGTTAGAACAATATTTGGCAAGTCCAGAGTTGGGACTGAAATAGTAGTCTTTGCGAGGGGAGGGCGCATGTTCGTTTTGAAGCTGTCTGTCCCCTGATGCTGTCCTACGATGTTCCCAGACTCCACCAAGCCAAGCTAGAATGGAAGGTGAGGGGTGGGGGTTGCTACCTGCCCATATACCCTTGCCATAAACACACAGCCCTGCCTTAAAGACCCTGCCTCAGAACTGAGAGGGGGCTGAAACATGTAAGTAAGATTTTATAAACAACGAGGCCAGTAGATTAAAAATAAGGTCCCATCTCCGCTACTCATAAAACTTCAGGGTGATGTTAGGGTGCCACATAGCTTCTAGTAGCTTAGTTTCCTTATCTTGCAAGTTAATATAAAAACCAGCCTACAGGTGGATTACCTTACAGGGTTGTGGGAGAATTTAATGAGCTAGCATTTATAGTAAAGTGCCTGACACATAAGAGGTGTCAGTGATGGGCAGCTTTTGGTATTACTAGACCCTAACTATTACCAGTCTGGGTCAGCTGCTTACAGATGAGCCCAGCTCAGGACCTTCTCACCCTGGCTGTGGGCCGACTTCCTCGTGGAGATCACACACAAGCATAGTTGGGTCTAGACATCTCCTGTGAGTCTAATCATGAGGCCGCGCAGTAAAGTCACTTCTCCCGCCTCCCCTTGTTGGTGCCTAAGGAGCTCCAGCTTCCAGAGGGCCTCTTAGATCTCCAGATAAATGATACTGGCAATATCAGGCCCTTCATGGATACCCAGCCCCCTGTTCCCTGGCACAGAGGCCGTTGTAGCACCTTAATACAGTGGACCACCCCAACAGTCCTAAGAGACCCAGTAGAACAAGGATGTTGATTTCAAAGGATTCTTGAGAAATCCTCCAGACCACATGGCTGGCAAACAGTGGGAAAACCACACAGCCTCAGTCAGAAGGTTCACATCTTCCTGGGTCACTGGGATCAGCATTATTTTTATAAAAGATTTCTGGAGGAGGAAATTAAAACCAGTGTGTCATTTTCTCAAGCTGGAGGGCAATGCCCAATTATTATTGCTATTATTATAGTTATTGCTAGTTGTAAATTTACACAGACTTTTAGCACAGTGCTTTCAGCACAGTGCTTTCCAGAGAGTTCATCCTGAATCGCTGCCAGTTGGTGAATGGTTTATAATTAGTCCATGGTGAGGTAAGCTCATAAATGGAGAGTAGGTGTTCAGAAAGTTTTAGAGAAATGTGACATTGTCATGAGACCAATGGTTAAACTAGTCTCACAGAACAGGACTCAGACCAGCCTGGTGGTAAGTTGCAGGAGGCACAGGCCATACAATAATGTTGTGCTCTAGGACTGCGCCCTGCTTCACAATGAACTGCAAAACCAACAAAATTGGTCCTTCACTACAGATGGCCTTAGGCGGGAGCCTTCAGAACCATCCCTACTTTTGCAAATCTGAGAATGACTACTCACAGCCAGGTGAGAGTAGAGCTGGAATTACAATTTCCTTTTACACCTGATACCTCAGCCGCTATTTCATGAGTGGCTCCAACTCACAAGGTATTGAAAGCTGAAACCAAATACTGGAGGAAAAGGCAATTAGAGATTCTTTTACTTCTTCTTCTTCTTTTTTTTTTTTTTTTGCTTGAGATAGAGTCTCACTGTCACCCAGGCTGCAGTTCAGTGCAGTGGCACAATCACAGCTCACTGAAGCCTCATTTTCCCAGGTACCGCCCTACCCAGATAATAATTTTTTTTTTTTTTTTTTTTTTTAGTAGAAATGAGGTCTTGCTATGTTGCCCAGGCTGTACTTGAACTGCTGAACTCAAATGATCCTTCCACATTGACCTCCCAAAGTGCTAGGATTACAGGTGTGAGCTACTGCATCTGGCTGAGATTCTGCTCATGTGTAGGGCCCTAGAGGAGTTGGTGACTATCGTCCTTTTTTTGACTATGGAAACATAGTAAAACCCACAGGAGCGTCTTGGTAGAGAGCAAAAGTGTGACTTCCTATGATTTAAAATCACCACCACCCCCAGATTGGAACTATATTGGGGAGAGAAGAAAGAGACCTATATTTTTGTATATTTGTATTGCAGACTCAAGAGAAGAAATGTGTGCAGCTAGAAGTGAAGATGGTCTCACTCATTCACTAATCTGGGGGCACCTGCTATGTGCTAAACATCATTCTTCTTCCTAAAAATATAACCCAATTAGCTGCATTCTGGTCTTCAGGAGTTTGCAATCTAATGGGAGGGACAGATGATAGCCTCCTTCTGTCCACGGTGAGACACTAGGTACTACTATTTGTCTCACACCGTTTTAGGAAGTGGAGATACTGAGGTGAACACTGGCATCCTGTCCTCATGAAATTTGCCTTCTGTGGGGAGAGTAAGACAATGAACAAATGCATATATAGTTTTCAAGCTGTCATAAGAGTGAGAAAGAGAAATAAACAGGGCAGGAACATAGAGAGTGCAGAGAGAAGGTCTGTGGAGGGGACATTTGAGCAGAGACCGGATCACGCACAGGTTTGGTGGGTGATATGATAGAGCCAGGGGTGGTGGCCAATAAGAAGCATGAGGGGGACACCTCCCTAAAACTAGGGACATCAGGGAGAGCTTTGTCAGGGAGGTGAGGAGCACATTCAGCCTGGGCAGATGGGTGTCTTAGTCCATTTGTGCTGCTATAAGAAAATACCACAGCCTGGGTGATTTATAAAGAACAGACATTTATTTCCTCACGGTTCTGGAGACTGGGAAGTACAAGGTCAAGGTTCCGGCATTTTGTGTCTTGTGAGGGCCTTCTTGCTGTGTCCTCATGAGGTGGAAAGGATGAAAGGGCAAAAGGGGAGAGGCAGCTCCCTTGTACCTCTTTCATAAGGCCACCAATCCACTTATGAGGACTCTGTCCTCGTGGCTTAGTCACCTCCTAAAGGCCTCTCTCTTAATACAATCACATTGGCAATTAGGTTTCTACAGATGAATTTTGGGAGAAACATTCAGATCATAGCAATGGTAATTTCCATTTGGGTTGCTTTAAATTTGAGGTGATTGCAGTCATCCAGGTGTTAGTGCCCCCGAGTAGGCAGTTGGACATACGTGTTTACCTCTCATTTATTGGGGCTTGTTAATGGGAGCAGTAATTGAATTTGCTGCATAGAGAGTTGGAGCAGGACCCCCATGGAGATGGTTTCCACTGTTCTCTTCCCATCCCTGAAGTCAGGGTGTGCCCTTGGCCATAATTCCTTTGGGAAATTGCTGGAACCATAGTGAGCCAGTCCTCCCTTTTGTGTTTGTGGTTCCTCAGCAGACAACAGAAGGCATTGTCCTAGGTGCTTTATTCCCAGTAACTCACTCAGCCCTCCAAAACACACTCACACACAAGCACCACTGATCTTGCTGCAGATGGAGAAGTGGAGGTACAGAGATATTCAGTAACTTTCCAAGGTCACCCCATACTTCAGTGGCAGAGGGTAGATTTGATCTAGGCAGCTGAGATATGGGTTTGTGCTGGTGACCACAATACACTTGTTCTCAAGCTGGAGGCTCTCCCAGTTGCTGTCTTCTCATCTTCACCCTCTGGGCACTCTAGAGGGCATTTCCTGAGGGAGGCTGGAGGCCCGGCCAAGGTGCCTCTTAATGTCAAGAATATGCTTTCTCTTTGGTTCTTCTGTGGCACTTCCAGGAGGTCACATGCATGCCCTTGGTCAGCCATTTGGGATCAAAGTTCTTCACCAGAACCCTGAATAACTTAATGATGGTAGAATGAGAATGCCTAGGGTGCTGGGCATGGTGGCTCACACCTGTAATCCCAGCACTTGGGAGGCCGAGGTAGGAGAATTGCTTGAGTCCAGGAGTTCCAGACCAGCCTTTGCAATATAGGGAGACCCTATCTCTACTAAAAACAAAAAGCAAAAACTACAAAACAAAAAATTTAGCCAGGCATTGTGGTATGCAACTTCCAGCACTTTGGGAGGCTGGGAGGTGGAGGATTGCTTTAGCCTGGAAGTTAGAGGCTGCAGTGGGCTATGATCAAGCCACTGTACTCCGGATTAGGTGACAAAGCAAGACCCTGTCTCAAAAAAAAAAAAAAATTTTTTTTAAAAAGAAAAAAACCCCAGAATATCAAGGGTATCAATAACCACCCTGGAGTGTGCTATTAAGATGAAGGAGAACCGGGATTCATGTTCATAAGTGCACTGAAGGCTGCCAGCAGTGGTTTGAACAGTAGGCTTTTTGCAAGAGTGAGTCGCAATCCTTTAGTGGGTTAGGACTCACTTTAGTATGCTGGGACCAGCATTCTTTAAACATAAAGACACAGAGTAGATTGAGTGGGAAGTGTCAGAGTATATCACATGAAACATGGGTGATATGGTTTGGCTTTGTGTCCCCACCCAAATATCATCTTGGATTGTAATCCTCGGGTGTTGAGGGAGGAAGAAGTGTCAGAGTATATCACATGAAACATGGGTGATATGGTTTGGCTTTGTGTCCCCACCCAAATATCATCTTGGATTGTAATCCTCGGGTGTTGAGGGAGGAACGGTGGGAGGTGATTTGTTCGTGGGAGTGGTTTACCTCATGCTGTTCTTGTGACAGTGATTGAGTTCTCACAAGATCTGATGGTTTTATAAGTGTTTGGCAAGTTCCTCCTTCTCCCATTCTCTCTCCTGCTGCCTTGTCAAGAAGGTGCCTGCTTCCCCTTCTGCCATGATTGTAAGTTTCCTGAGGCCTCCCCAGTTATGCAAAATTGTGAGTCAGTTAAATCCATTTCCCTTACAAAAACTACCCGGTCTCAGGTAGTATTTTTACAGCACTGTGAGAACAGACTAATACAATGGGTAAGTATATGTGTGTGGATATATATTTGGGTCATTGCATAAAATGTATTTATTGTGGTTTGTAGTTTTAAAAAATGTTTGAAAAACATTGGGCTTGAGTACTATTTACTGTGCTGGCCACCCATGACCAATATATATATATATATATATATATATATAGACTGTAATGTTTTGTTTTCTCATGAATTGCTATAGCTATGTACTGATATACTTTAAATATAAAGACATTTGTGGAGTGCATTGGCACTGTATGTGGTATGCCACAGATTTGAAGCTCTGGCTTTAGATCTGCTTGAGGTAATGATTTGAGGAGTCTGTGGCAGGTAGGTGGGAGTCAAAGCTGCAGGAAGTTGGAGCTCTAGCAAAAGCACCTGGGGACGCTGTGAATGAGCAAGGAAAGAGCCCAGGGCAGAACTTGGGAACACCTACCTTGAGGGCAGGGGTGTAGGAAAAAGAGCTCACAAAAAACACTCATTGTGATGCAATAGATAAAGAGGTAAGAGGAAAACCAGGAGGGTGTTGGTACCCGGAGCCAAGACAGGAGAGAGTTTAAATAGTGAGGAAAGGTTCAACATTGTTAAATGTGGCAAGAGGTCAAGTTTTATAAGTGCTGAAATTGCACCTGCGCTTGAGCAACACAGAGCTGGCTGGTGACCTCAGCGAGGGCGCAGGGCTCCACGATGAGATGGGAAGACCTAGAGACGTGGGGGAAGGGACACTTCCTCCAGAACGTTTGGTGGTAAAGCGAGGAGCACAAGAGGCCATTGGCTAGAAGGGAGGATAATTTGCTCCTCTAGAAACAAATTTGAACCTAGTTTTTCAGAAGAAAACAATATACCCCACGTGTTAGGCTTATTGAAATGGGCAGAGATATGTAATCTTTGTTAAAAGGGATAGATAAAGCCATGGATTTTTTTTTTCCACCCATTTTTCATCATGTCTGAACAGTGAGGTGAGACCTTCTGTTAGTTTCTGAGACAAAATTTGAGACTTGCAACAATGACGGCTGTTGTGCTTTTTTTTTTTTTTTTTTAATGCAAGCAATGGCAAAATTATTTTGGAATTACGATCCTAAATTGATCCCAGCCTGATACAATCAAAGGTCTAGAACTAGAAGGAGAAAAAATAGAGGGTGAAACAGTAGCCAAAAGAAAAACTTCACTGATATACTGTCAACAGCTGTGCTGTTATCACTGTAAAGAACAATGAAATACTGGAATGAAAATGGAAAATGCTGTGGGTAACCAATGGAATCCCAAAGGACAGAATAAGTTTCTTCAACATTTATAATGAAAACCAGACTGAAGATTATTTTTGATTTGTCTTTGTTTTATCAAATCTTGGAGAGAATTTGGATATAGGCACCTTATCATTTGACATTTATTACTCAAGATAAGAAGATTATGTTCAGGTTTGTGGGCCTCCAGGATATAATTATAACATTGTCGAAGTGGATTACCAGGTGTTGCATAATTATTGTGACATTTAAGGAAATTTGCATCTGAGTATAAACATGTGTATTTAATTATTTTCCTGGGGGGTGACAAAAGTTTAGGACTCCTGATTAAGTCATCCATCTTGTCTAACAACCTTTGGGCATAAAGACCATAATTCAGAGATAAAGGAGCTATGTAATTCCTAAACAAACAAACAAACAACTTCGTCCAATTCAGGAAGCAAGTAAAACATACCCAAGTTAAGAAAACATAAAACTAAGAAGAAAAAGATACTGGCAAATGAAACATCCTTAGGTTGCCTTCTCATAGCGGGGAGTCATTGCCTTCAGGTAAAAGTTCATTCCAGACCATTCAATTCACTGAAAACTATTCATTGTCTTAGATTAGTCAGCACCTAAAAACACTTGACTAAATAGGCTAGAAACAAAAGTGTTTTCCGGCTGGGTGCTGTGGCTCACGCCTGTAATCCCAGCACTTTGGGATGGAGGCAGAGACAGGCGGATCATGAGGTCAGGAGATTGAGACCATCCATGGTGAAACCCTGTCTCTACTTAAAAAATACAAAAAAATTAGCGGGGCGTGGCAGCGGGTGCCTGTAGTCCCAGCTACTCGGGAGGCTGAGGCAGGAGAATGGCGTGAACCCGGGAGGCGGAGCTTGCAGTGAGCCGAGATCGTGCCACTGCACTCCAGCCTGGGCAACAGAGCAAGACTCCGTCTCAAAAAAAAAAAAAAAAAAAAAAAGGTTTCCTTGAACAAATGCATATATTGTTCTTGTAGATGAGAAATATCACTGGTTTTGCTGAATTTAAATAGCTATGTAAGGGGTCTCTGGACTAGGAAAAATTCCTTTATTCCTAAATATTTTGGCTTCAATATTTGAAATCTGCAAAAGCAGTATTTCTATTTGTCAAAATGAGGCCATTATGTTTTAATTATTCAAACCTAGAACGAAGTGTGTGTGTCTGGGGGTAGAGAAGATGATATGGAGTTCACTTTAAATATAAATTATGTACTGGGTGGAGCAAACGGATTTAAAGAGGGACCCTGGTTCAACTCTATTTGCCAGTAAGGGTGACTCACTTGAACATCTGAAGGCCAGCGTACCTGTGGAAAGAGACTATCTCCTGGATATTCTTCTGTAAGTGAAGATGCCTAAGACCCATGTCTTTTAGTATCTGTCATTTCTGGAGTTGTAAGGAAAAACTGAGTTTTAAGCATAAAGGAAAAAGCATCTTATGCAGTGAGAAAAAAATTGATGTCAGAATTTCTCAGAAAGAACTTAGTGAATTTTTATAAATTATTTGATGTTGTCCTTGAGTGACTGATTTCATTGTCCAAAGACTTAAAGGAAGGAGTTGGAGTTCCCCAGACTTCGCTAAACTGCAGGATGGCAGGCACAATTTTTAAAACAATAGGTATTGTCAGGTCCCAGGGCCAGAATGAGGTAGAGATTTTATGTAGTTTCTCCTTTGTTAATAACATTTAAGCTGTTTTCGTTTTGATTTGCATTCTCCTGATTAGTGCAGTTGGTCAAAGCTGGTGCTAGCCGACTTAGCCAGATGTCTGGAGCCACACAAGCTGATTCTGTGTGGGAAACGCTGGGGCTGGTTCCTGCCCTCCCTTCCCTTCCTCCTTGCAGACAGAGTTCCATTTTATTGAG
Source organism: Rhinopithecus roxellana (assembly GCF_007565055.1). Lineage (NCBI taxonomy): Eukaryota > Metazoa > Chordata > Mammalia > Primates > Cercopithecidae > Rhinopithecus > Rhinopithecus roxellana. Next base: position 178,323,971 of record NC_044552.1, on the reverse strand, counting down.
GCGGTCACCCTCACCCTCTTGGCTGTGTGTTCGGGGTTTACAATGACCCACCCTAAAGGCAGAGGGGCAGAGGGCAGAGGGGCAGAGGGGCAGAGGTGGTGCAGAGACTGGTCATCGATCTCTAGGGGCAATCAAGGTAATTCGTCTCCCTTGTCCCTGATAGGCTCGGTGCAAAACCCATCTTCTAAAGGACAGCTGGCCTCTTCTAGGCCAGAGATCGTTCAGCTTTGACCCCTTTGTAATCATGGCAGGAGTCCAGGGTCCACACCAGCCACCCTATTTCAACCCCTACAGACCCTTCCCCTTCACATTGTGAGGCTTGACATGTCCCTGTGAAGAGTCGCAGGCGTGGAACACTTTGGGAAAAATCTCTATTCAGGCTTTCACTGGAAAACCCCAGACTGAGGGAACAAAGGCGATCCATCCTAAGCCTGGGTAGAGCAGAGCTGGACACTGGTGGATCGCAGAGCCTGAAGCGCCAGGAGAAACCTGCTGGTTACTTCCTTTTATTTTCTGTCTTTGTAAGTGTCAGTCTAGAACCCCACACAGGATCTTCTCCATCATAGGAAAGTGCTCTGAGGAAACTGACTTGCTATCTATTTTATCTCTGAGAAACTTCTTTGAGTAGCTGCCAGTAACATTTAGGGCTCTTTTGTTAAAAACAAACAAACAAACAAAACAAAACAAAAAAACCATTCAGGGCCAGGCACGGTGGCTCACACCTGTGATCCCAGCACTTTGGGAGGCACAGGCGGGTGGATCACGAGGTCAGGGGTTCGAGACCAGCGTGACCAACATGGTGAAACCCTGTCTCTACTAAAAATACAAAAATTAGCTGGGCGTGGTGGCGAATGCCTGTAATCCCAGCTATTCAGGAGGGTGAGGCAGGAGAATCGTTTGAATCCTGAAGGCAGAGGTTGCAGTGAGCTGAGATCTCACCACTGCACCCTAGCCTGGGCGACAGAGAGACTCTGTCTCAAAAAACAAAACAAAACGTTCATAAAAGTCACTTACTTGTATTCGTTCGGACGTCTCTGTGGTTTCTATCAGTTCCTGTACAGGAATGTATTGTTATGTACAAGAAGAATATGTTAGTGTCTCCCTAATTTTTCACTTGCAGTTTTCTGTTTACAACTTCCCTCCCCACCTTATTGTCCTAACCCTTCTGATAAGCTCCTTCATGTGTAACTACTAGGCTGTGATGTTTTACAGTAGAGTCAGGCAGTGCTGTTGCTCTCCTGGGTGGAAGGGGCTGTTTGGAATGGGATTGAGAGAAAGCTGGCAGTGCAGGGGACGCAACGCTAGAAATGTGAAACCAGGGCCCTGTCGCCGACCCTTTTAGAGAAATGTTTACTGTCTGGATGCCCCCAGCCGCCTTGCCTGAGCACCGTCACGCTTCCTGGCCTTTGATATGAAGATATCCTAATGCTCTGCCTATGATTAAGCAGATGCTTAGTAAGGAAAGAAAACACTGGTCTGGAAATAATTTCTCAAGCGCCGTGACTGCCTTATTGCACAAACATCGCCTCTTCGATGTTTCTCACAAGCCAGAGAGGAAGTGGCATCCATCGTGGCATGAATAGGAATGTGTGTTTGGAGCCGCGGGGCGGGGCTGGGAGGGGAGGGGACACTACCCAGCCAAACGAGGAGACGGTGGGGCTAGGAAAACCTCCAAGGGGAGCCTGCGGCGCGGTCCTTTCCTGTGTCCCCTTCGCTGCGGGTCCTGCCCAGGGCTGCGCCAGGTGGAGGTCCCGAGAGGCGGCGCGTTTCCTACGCTCCGGGACTGCGGGAGAAGCGCGAGTTCCTGTCTCTGAGACTAGAGGCCACGGACACCCGCGCAGGAGCACCTCCTGGCACCCCGCCCCACGCCCGTCCCTCCAGAGTCTACACACCGGCGACCGCCAGTGTCTAGGCGCACACATTTTCCGCCCTGCGGGGACTCCCACGTCCCGGGCCCTCTCTGCCGCAGGCACCAGATCCCGCCTCCGGTAGCTGGACTGAGAGGGTCCTCGGCGGCGTCTTTAAGGCTGCGGTCCCCGCCCCGCCGTCCTCCCCGCCCTCCTTCCTCCCGCCGCGGCTCCTCCCGCCTTCCCAGAGCAGCCGGGCGGCTGGGCGCGCGCTGCGCGGAGCAGGTGCCGGGGAGCCCTTCGCATGCGGTTGCCGGGCCGGAGGTGGTAGCGGCGCCGGGCGCGCTCCGCCCGCCCCTCCTCCGGGCCGCACTCGGGCTTGGGCGTGCGGAGACATGTCGGTGGCTACGGGCAGCAGCGAGGCGGCCGGAGGGACCGGCGGCGGCGGCGCGCGAGTTTTCTTCCAAAGCCCCCGGGGTGGCGCGGGTGGCAGCCCCAGCTCCAGCAGCGGCTCGGGCTCCTCCCGGGAGGACTCGGCGCCCGTGGCCACGGCGGCCGCCGCAGGGCAGGTTCAGCAGCAACAGCCGCGGCGACACCAGCAGGGAAAAGTGACAGTGAAATACGATCGTAAGGAGCTTCGGAAGCGGCTGGTGCTGGAGGAGTGGATCGTGGAGCAGCTGGGTCAGCTCTACGGCTGCGAGGTACCTGGGCGCGGGGCTGGGAGGGTCGGGGACCTCTCTAGCTCCTCTGTGCCCGCGCAGGAATTCTCCAGGGCTCCAGCTCTGGGGCGCGCACGTCCCTGACTCCCGGGACCAAGTGCCAGGAGCGAGGCGCGGCGCCTTCTCTCCCCCGCGGTGCCCTCTGGCGTCGGGCTCAGCGGTTGGGACGCCCCTGTCTGGGTTCGGTTGCCGGTGCCTGGGCCCCCTTGGTGGCCGTGGGGAGGGCTGGGTCCTGTGGAGCACAGTGCTTTTCTCCCAGCTCCGGGTGCCTCTGGGCTCCAGCTGCAGCTGCGCAAAGCGGGGCTCGGAAGGGCTCACTCCAGCTGCGCCTTAGCAGCCGTTGGGAAAACAGCAGCCAAAGAGAGCAGCGCTCACTGCTGGGATCCGGGCAGCCCTGATTTTTGTGGAGAACGAGCAGGGAAGGAAGGAAGCTGTCTCGTGGAAAGGAGAGGTTCTGGGGGATCTCAGAGGCCCCCTTGGTTCCCGAAATTCCCTGTGAAAATCCTGAGATGGAACGCTTTCCCCTTTCTAGCCAGCCCCGACGGTGTCTCCATAATTCGTTCCTGCGTTATCAGAGCTGCACTCGTTGTGCTTTATTGAAGCCGTAGTTTTTCCTCTCTAAGCTCAGTTACTCCAACTGATGGGCGCAGAACGAGCATCTGGGGCAACCTCGACGGGTGCCTCGGTGGAAGGGCGGGAGCCCTGCGGGGGGCCTGCGGGATCCCGGGATCTGCCAGCTTCAGGCTCCCAGCTCCCCTCTCCTGCACGACATCGTGACTTCCCACAGTCCAGGGACTAAGGTCATACACAAGTCTCAGGGACGTGTATATGTTTGATGTAGGGATAAATATGTAGAATAAACTGAAGTAAAACGACTGAAGCCAAAATGATCTCGCACGAGCATCTTGAATAACAGTAATTAATTCTAAATGAAGTGTCCTCCTCTTAAGGGAGTGGAGTTTGGAAAGGGTGGAAGCATGAAGGGGTTAATAATTAAGGCTGTGGCTTCTAATCTAAAGCTAGGTTTGTGTTCATTCAACTGTTGTGCTCTTCAGCAAAGATGACAACCAGATGAACTCATAGGCTTTACCACTAATGTTGGGTATTCTGTATTTGACACATTTCATGGCCTGTTGTGAAGACACATGTTCTTGAACACCCTCATTGCACAAGGAAACAGCATACTCATTACTACCAATGAATGATTATAATATAATGAAGCTCGACTGTATGACTAATGGGGTTGTAAAAATGTGTTGTTTCTCCAGCCCAGCTCTTACAAAAAGCCAATTTAATTGCATAAATAAAAACTGGTAAACATAAGAAGTGCTCATGAGATTTTTATAGGAAGTTGGCAAAACTCGGTAAAGAAACAACATTATTTGATGTAGATGGGATTATTGTTGGATGAATGGATGTGCTCAGTCCTGCCTCTGTAGAATCCAGTTAATTTTCATTTATTTCATACTTTTTTTTTCTCCATTTGGAGAAGATTTGAGTTAATAGAAAAAGTATTGTTGAAATTAACAATGTTCCAGCATGGCTCTTTTCGTGGGAGACTAATTAGACGTAGATTGGGAAACTAGAAAGAGCTCTTCCCCCTGAGTAGACTGATAAACAATATATTTTTAAAAATTCTTCAGAGTAATTAGAAAAAATGGAGGTTTGATTGTTTGCTGTGTGGAACATGTAGGTTAGGTATATATTTTAAAGGGTAAACATGAGCTTGAATCTTTTCCTTGTATTGTACTTTTCTTCTTGGGTTTTAAATCTTCAATCCGTAGCAAACAGCTAGACATTTGAAAGGGAGATTTTTGTGGTGAAATAATACAAGATGCTATCTGCTGCCTGCATGTCATTAATATGTGGCAAGTATTTCTCTTCAAGTTGTTTGTTCAGTCATTGTTGGCTGAAGGAGTATAAATCATTAGGAGGTTGTTGGCAATTTGTAATCACTGTGCTGGTGGTGCACCTTCATTTAATAATAAAGAAACATGGGCAAATAGGTAGCCAAATAAAGGCTTGTGTCTTTGCATCTATTTCTCTGCTGATAGGGCTCTATTTTTAGCATTGGGTTCTCTTGTTGAGTATCCTTTCTTTGTTGATAGCTTCAAGTATTTCAGCCTCTGGTTTGTGAATCAAGAAGGACATACCCTGGCTTGTAGCTCCGAACCTCATGCATATGAAGATTAGGAAATGTCCTTTTTACACTTAAAAGTGGTAATTCTTTCAAATGTTCAGCCCATGAAAGTGACACAGCCAATTTCCCAGGCTTCAAACTTCAAACCTGCCAAAGGCTTGAGTTACCTGCTGAGTTGGGGTAGAATATGAACACATCTTTAATTTCAGAAGAACTTGATCCAGGCAGGTCAGCAGTCAGATGACCTGACCTTTTCAGAATAGAAAATAATCTTTTGGAGAAGCATAAAGCAATGTATTTAAAAGGAAAGAGGAAGAGGAAAGAAGAAATACACAGAACCACTTTCTGTCTGTGGTTTTTTTTCTGGAAGTATGCAGTGACTAATCAGTTTTGTATGAGAATAATGTCATAGGGGAATTTATTACCTGCCTACTAGGTGACTAGGTGCTCTTCTGGGTACTTTGGGCTAATTCATTTAGTCTTCACAACAACACTATAAAGAAGATGTTCTTTTTACGCTTGTTTAAATGTAAATAAAGAAATGAAGACTCAGGGAGGATTAAAAGGCTTCTTCAAGCTCATGTAGCTGGTGGGTGGGTTTGGGTTGGGGATGAACCCAGTCTGGAATCTGAGTCCACCATATAACCGTATAACCAGGCCTGTCTGTACCGTGCAAGAGAACAAATGAAGATCTACAGGGCATCTGTCTAAATGCTTACAACTTATGAGTCAAACTAACAACATTTGTATAAAATTTCTTCTATCCACTGATCTTGACAGCTACATCTTCATAATGACCTGGAAGGCTAAGTTTGCATTTTGAATTCAAAATGTAACTTCCCAGAGTCATGAGCTGAAATGCAGTTGGGAGACTCTGCCCTGGCCCAGGTTTCTTTCCTTTTGCTTCCCATCCTTGGTACAGTCCCACCTGGTGAAGGACACTGTGTCCACCTGCACGCCCAGTCTTGGTATGCACCTGCCACTCCTTGACCATGATGCCTCTGCACACACCAGTGGTGATGTCCCCCTTGGGCAGGACAGATATGGGAGGAGCTTGTTCATGCCCCAGAAGCTACTTGGGATTTGAGAAGGGAATTCTGGGGACCTGGATCACAGACTAAAACCAGGTGGAAGGACACTGGTTCTGGATAGATGGCTCCACTTTGTCATAGGAAGTCTTCAGGAAGACAGGTTATGGCAGGAGCGTGCCCCCTCTTACCTAGCCTAAGGGCAACATTATAAAATATCGTGCCAAACAGCCTTTTAAATACATAGATAAGTGCTTTTATTGGATTCCAAAATGATTTGTTATGTGCTTACAGTTCTTTTCCATCTCATCTTCTCATGGGAAGGCTTATACAGGTAAATTTTCAGCTAGGAATTTGATTATAACGTAACTGTTAGACTAAATCTACATCTGTATCCACATTTAAGGATTTCTGTTTAAAGACTTTTTTTATGTCTTCCAAACCCTGGTGGTTTTTTTTGTTTGTTTGTTTTTGTTTTTTTGAGGTGAAGTCTCTCTCCGTCACCCAGGCTGGAGTGCAGTGGCCGATCTCAGCTCACTGCAACCTCCACCTCCCGGGTTCAAGCAATTCTCCTGCCTCTGCCTCCCAAGTAGCTGGGACTACAGGCACGTGCCACTATGCCTGGCTAATTTTTGTATTTTTGGTAGAGACAGGGTTTCACTGTGTTGGCCAGGCTGATCTCGAACTCCTGATCTCATGATCTGAATGCCTCGGCCTCCCAAAGTGCTGGGATTACAGGCATGAGCCACTGCGCCTGGCCAACCCTGGTGGTTTTTAAGAGCATTTGAAATCTGGCATAATATCTACTTTAACAAGTACTGCAAGATGACTTACTGGATAAGTCATGAATATTTCCAAGTTTGCCCAGCATCAAGATAACATCTGTACTTCCAGTTTTGCAATTCAATTTGCTTTGGAAATAAAAACATGTTCCTGAGCTCTGATGATTGCAATGCCCGTAGCATCCTAGCCATAAACAAGCTTGTGTGCCTCGGGTACTTGCTGTGTTGTTCTGTCAACTTAGTAGGTCTTTCCCTTTGCTTCCAGTGTCTGCTTTTTATAAAATGGTTCCTGACTTACTACACCTTTCAGTCTTCCCTAACTCCCCGTTACCCCCATTTTATAAAAACTGTCTTCTGAGAGATGTTGGTGGTGACACAGAAAGAAATATCCTGTTGATTGCTGCCTGATACATCTGGATATATAGATTGCTGCCTGACACATGGATACATAGAAACAGAGAGTCATAGGGCACCACTTAATCTTACTATGTATGCTAAGGAAAAATATTATAAAAGTAATCTGAAATACAATGTCATTAATGTTTAAATACAGTGTTTTATTCCTCACTTTCTGAAAAATGATGATTTTGTTTTTCTTTGTTTTGAGACAGAGTCTTGCTCTGTCGCCCAGGCTGGAGTGCAGTGGCGCGATCTCGGCTCACTGCAAGCTCCGCCTCCCGGGTTCACGCCATTCTCCTGCCTCAGCCTCCTGAGTAGCTGGGACTACAGGCGCCCACCACCATGTCTGGCTAATTTTTTGTATTTTTAGTAGAGGCGGGGTTTCACCGTGTTAGCCAGGATGGTCTCGATCTCCTGACCTCATGATCTGCCCGTCTCGGCCTCCCAAAGTGCTGGAATTACAGGCGTGAGAAACCGCGCCTGACGATGATTTTATTTTTCTAAATTTATTTCATAATGCATTTATGGGTTGTGACCTGCAGTTTTAAAAATACTGCTTCTGAAAGGGATAAGCCTAAATGTGTGTAATAGAGTTAGCAGGCACTGGCTGAGTACTTAGCATGTACTAGGCAAGGGTCGTGTAATCCTGGCAACAACCTCTGAGACCCCCATTTTGTGGAGGTGGAATCTGAGACATAGAGAAGTTAAGAAGTTGCCCCAGGACTCTCAGCTGGGATGTGACAGAGCAAGGCTATGGCCAGGGAGTCAGGAGCACCTTAACGAATGCCCTGTCCTGCCTCCTGAAACAGGACAGAGCCTGGCACCTATGTGAACCCCATGGTTTGCCTGTTCCAGATGCTGTTGTCGTACCTTGTAAATGTGTGTGCATGTGGGGGACACACTGTCAGCAGGTTAGTTCTTGTACCTGGATGAGTTCTCTCCTTTTACGTGCAGGTCCTGGATTTCCATAGACTTTCTAGGTACGGTATCGCATTAGCCGGCTTTGCTACTTTCTTAGTGCCCAAGCTGGAAGGTAGAAGCTGCTGCTTAGAACTCGTCTTGTGGATTGTTTGGTAAATCCCCATTTGTTCAGGTATTTGAGGACAGACTTTTAAACAACAACAAAACCCAAAAAACTCCATAAACTCAACCTGTAAACTACTAAGGAGTAAATTACACATGCAAAAAGTCAGTAGATAAAGCCAGGCATGGTGGCTCACGCCTGTAATCTCAGCACTGATGGATTGCTTGAGGCCGGGAGTTGGAGACCAGCCTGAGGAACATGATGAAGATCCATCTCTACAAAAAATACAAAAATTAGCCAAAGATGGTGGCATGCGCCTGAGCCTGGGGAGGTCGAGGCTGCAGTGTGCCAAGATCACACCACTGTACTCCAGCCTGGGAAACAGCCTGCCTCAAAAAAAAAGAAAAAAAAAGTCAGTAGATACAAGAATTCTAAATTGCCAAAGGAAGAAAAGAAAACTGCTTAACACATTCCTTTTGGAACAGTGGTTAGGGAAATGTGGGGTGGAAGCAGTGGTTACAATGTGTGCTTTGAAGTGAGATGAACCTAAATTCACACGTGACCCTGTCATTCAGTGGGTGTATGTGATTAGGCACTTTCCTTCACCCCCCTGAGCCTCACTGTCTCCATATATATATATGTTTGTGTGTGTGTGTGTGTGTGTGTGTGTGTGTATATATATATATATATATATATATATATATAGAAAGAGAGAGAGAGAGAGAGAGAGAGAGAGCGCGAGCCCAGGCTAGAGTGCAGTGGGGCTATCATGGCTCATTGCATCCTCGACCTCCCAGGCTCAAGTGATCCTCCCACCTCTTTTTTTTTTTTATTTTTTGTAGAGACAAGGTCTCACTATGTTGCCTAGGCTGGTCTCGAACTCCTGGGCTTAAGTGATCCATCAGCCTCAGCCTTCTAAAGTGTTGGGATTAGAGGTGTGAGCCACCGCGCCCGGCCACTTTCTCTGTATGTTGAAGGAAATCATCCTGGTGCCTTTGCAGGGCTGTCAGGAGGACTGACTGGTGAGACACCAAGCATAGTACTTAGGACATAGCACATCAGTGTTATTGGAGCCACAAGCTGCCACTAACTGTTGGTTATTCTCTGTGACGTGGAGAGAAAGGAAAGGGGGGAAGGAAAACAAGGTATTCACATCTATTTAGTGCAATAATTTGGAGAAGAGTATATGGCTACTTTAGGGTCAGGGGTGTTGGTGTGTGTTTGAACTTGAACATGGGCAAATATTCTCTAAACTATTCCTCCTGTTTCTAGAGCGTTCCTCATTCTCTGTGTTTCAGTGGATTTTTACCTATGTGTGGGGAAGTTAGACTGTAACAACCTGAAGGCAAGGAACTGTCTCAATTTTCATCATTTAAAAGTTCATAGCAGGACACAGTTCTTCAACCCTTAAGCATTTGCTTGAATGAATGTAAAAGGATAAATGCTCAGCAAATGTTTAAAAGTCACTGATGTTTTTGTATCTGAATTAGTTGGTGGTATTCCTTTATCATAGACATGGCTAGGGAAAAAGTCAATCTGTGTTTTTGTTACTATAGTCATATCACATTCTTGCATCCTTACAGCTTTATGTCAGTGTGTTGGAAAATACACCTTTCTTCATTGACTTACTTGCTCCAAACGGAACTGGAAGGTGGTAGTGGTAGCCAATTGACTTTGAAGTTTAGGTTGAGAAAATTCTTTTGCAAATGTGGTCTTCCCTGAGTCCTGTCCACTGTCTTTTCCTTTGCTCCTAACGTGCCCCTGCCACACTAGTTCTGCCTGTTGTTCTCATCTCTGTGGGTACATGTGTGCTTTTGCTGTCTTCTGTTTGTCCTTTTCCTCCCAGCCTAAAACAACCTGGCAGCTCCTGGCCTCCCTCACCTAGCCCACAGCTCTCTGCCAAGAAGTCTCTTTCTAGATGGAGGGAAGAATCAAATCTGAATTTTGTTTTCCATGTGGCATGTGCTTTGGCCACATGGTTTAGTTTGTAGTGCACGCTCTTGCTCTTGTTTCCTGCACTGGGCTAGTTCAAGACTTCACCTGCCTTTCCAAGGCACCTCCCAGTCTCCTCCTGTGCAAGCTAGACCAGCCACCCTCCAGGCACTTCATTCATGACACTCCTTTTTTGGCTGAGTTTTCAACCTCTCTGGCCCATTCATTTCAGCATATACACAAGTTGAAGTCTTTCTCTTCTGTTTAAACCACCACCATCCCCCACTACCACACAAATAGCTTCCCCTCCTCCGCCCTGTATTCCCCCACCGCACGTGCCACCCTGTCTTTCTCCTTCCCTTACTATTTTCCTGGAAGATCTTCTCCCCCTAGGACACACTCCTCCTTTATCCACCACAAACTGATGTCAGCTCCAACTGGCTTCCCTGAGGACCTTCTTGTTTCTCAATCCCATGGCCATGTTTGCACCTTTCTTTGACTCGACCTCAGCAGCCTTAGGCACTCCTCACCCTCTCCTTTTGTAACCCTGTCCCCTGGCCCTGTGGGCCATCCGGTCTCCTGGTCTACTCCTTGTGTTCTCTCTGCCCTTCCTGTCCTCCTTTCTGGGTTTTTCCTCTCTTGCCTGCTCTTCAATGATGACATTTCTCTGTCTTTGGGCCCTGGCTCTCTTTTCTGTTTTTTTTTTTTTTTTTTTTTTTTTTTTTTTCCTTCACTCCTGCGTGCTCTTTCTGGATGACAGGACCCTTCCTGTGGTTTTAGTTGTTGTCCATATGCAGACAACGTGTAACTCTGTATTTTTAGCCCTGATCTGTTTTCTGTGTGCCAGATGTATTCAGACAACTTTGAAATGGACAATGCCACATAGTACTCCAGAAAAACCTCATATTCAACTGGTCTGAAAATGAGTTTCTCATCTTCCTTAGCAAACCTACTCTCTTCCTCACTTCCGTCAGTGGGCAGCAAGTGCTGCTGTCCACAATTGTTCCAGCCCAAGATTACGTGGCATGCTTATCTCTTGCCTCCTCCTTGCTGTCACACCCAGGAGTCACAAAGTCTTGTTGATGTTCCCACAGCTCTGAAATCTGAGTCTCCACTGGTCCCTGCTGCTGCCTTAATCCAGCTCCTTGTAACTTCTCACCTGTGTAATAGCAATGGTCACTGTAGCCCAGTTTCTTTCAAATTACGGCAACTACTCCTGCTACCGCACCCTCCACCACTGCTGCTATTGTTTCATCCTACCTCATACCATCAATCCTCCTAACAACTTTATGAAGGAGATGGTATTATCTTCATTTCTTCATTTTTTGGAGGAAGCAGCTGAGATCCGAGTTGTCGCTTGTCCTTGTCCAAGGTCACACTGATTCCAAAGTCACTTAGCTATGATGTTCCCATTGCTCCTGATAGCTGCATTGAAGAAGTGCTGATTGCAAACCTCGTCCTTCATGGGTGCTAATTTAATCCTCGCTGTAACTCTGCAAGGTAGGTGAAGAAACTGAAGTACAGAGAGCTTGAGCTGCAGCTCCCCGTCAGAGGCCACATGGCTGGCAGGTGGCAGGGTCTCTGGTTCCTGGGTTGGGGCTCCCACTCTGTCCCTGCTCCAGCTCCCCATGGTCCTTCAGAGCCACCTCCATGTGCTGTAGCTGGTGTGTTTTCTAAAATCCAGGTGGGATCTTATTCCCCACAGCCTTCAGGATAAAGCAGGAGCCCTTTAGCACGTGACCAGGGCTAAGGGGTTTCCCTGCCCCAGTCTCTGGATTTGTCTCTGGCCACCCCTGGCCCTGCTGCTTCAGCTATCAGCTGAGTCCCTAAGGCAACTCAGCAGGAACCCCTCTGCCAGAATCACCTCCACTCACTCCCCTGCCCCCAATCCCTAGCTGTCTAGCTTGCACCTGTTCTTCAGCCTGGCACTTGGCAGTACCTTCCCAGGAGCTTCTCTGATCCATCTCCTGCTGTCAGGCTGGCTCTGGGGCCTTTCCAGGGCCCCTCTTTCTGTAATCCTGTCTCCTACCCTCACTGCAGCCTCCTGCAGGCAGAATCTTGTACCTTTGCAGCCCTGGTGATTCTCATACACCTGGCTGCACTTGGGTGTCCCTGCTATGGACTGAATGTTTGTGTCCCCCAGATTCATAGGTTGAAACCCTAGTCCCCAGAGTGATGGTATTTGGAGGGAGGACTTTGGGGAGGTCATTGGTGTTAGGTGAGGTCATGAGGGTGGAGGTCCTGTAACGTGATTAATGCCCTTGAAAGGGGAGGAAGGGACCAGAGTTCGCTTTCACTGCCATGCAAGGGCACAGCATGAAAGCACAGCAAGAAGATGGAAGACGGCCACCTGTAGACCAGGAGGAGGATGCTGGCACCCTGATCTCAGACCTCCAGCCTCTAGAACTGTGAGACAGAAATGCTTGTTGTTTGAGCCACTCAGTCTGTGCTATTTATTTGACTATCAGTGAGTGACAGTGGCTGCATCTTCTGGTTTCGTGATGTGCATTTCAGAAATGTGTTCCCAAAATTAAACACATGAATATAATTTGGCTCTGCCTGTATTGAAAACCTGCTCTTTCACTGTCAACTTGAAGTTATGGTTCTTTTTCCTGGTTATAAATTATAACTACGGAGTCTTTTGAACATCTGAACTAAAAGGAAGTTGTGGCATAAGGCACAGATGTGTGGGGTAATGAAAGTCTTCAAAGAAAGGGATCACGAGTTACTGCCATTCTCTGTAATTTTAAGTCTTCAGCATGTCCAAGAATTTTGTTTGCACAGGAATTGCTTATTTCTATGCGAGTAGAAATGCTTGTGCAAGGAAGTAGCAAGTGCTTTTCCATCTGTGGATAATACTCGGAGCAACAGGCTCATACAAGTCTTCATAGAACAAGAATGAAAGCCTGGATTCCTGCCTCTGCTTAAAAGTTAGGGCCAATACATTCTCACCAGGTTTTTCTTAGTCAGCACTGGCATTTTGGAAATCTGTTCCACTGAGTAAAAGCTTAGAAAAAAGAGAAGACCAGAGTGTAGGTGGGTCTCTAAATAATCACTTTATGGTTGAGGAATAAAGTGATTAAGAAACAGCTTCTTCATTTTGAAAGAATCCATGGGGAAAACTGTGGAAGGAGCTGTGGAGGGCTGGACTATTCATTCACTCACTCATTCATTCACTTGTTCAACAGATAACATGGAGAAGGAAAGGGGTTATAAGAAGCTTCACCCCTTTTAAACTGTGTAAGGGAAAAGGTAGAAAAAGTCAAAGAATCCTTCCCATTATGGCAGAAGAATGGAGGAGACTATAGGATTGAAAGCTCTCTGGGGCAAGGACTCTGTCCTGTTCACAGCTGTGTTAATGTATTCAATACAGTTATTTAGTACATAGTGACTGCACATGTCTTTACTCAAAGTCTGTGTTTAGGAAAGGATATGATAAATTCACTGACATTATAATGCAAATGACTAAAAACAATTTAGTTATCTTTCATTTTAATAGGAAGTCAGATCTTAAGTAAGAGAAAGTAATCTCTTAAGAGCTGGGCTTCAGGAATGAATAAGCCAGGGCAGGATGTATGCTTTGTGGCTGTGAGAACCTTGCTGGCAACTATGAGATTAATTCCGGTCAGCCGTTCCCAGTGTGAGGTAGTGGGAATGGCCCTTGCCTGTGAGTTCCATCTTAGTCGGGCCACTGCTGACCAGCTAGATGAGCTTGGCAAGTCACAGAGTTTGTTTTCAGGTTTTCTTTCTTCATCTGAAAAAAATGAGGGAGGTCTGGGCTTTCCAGCTCCAACCTTTAGATGTTCTATGCTAAAGCCAGGGCTGCACTGGCAAAAGTGAGATGTATCAAAGAAAGAGTGATATTAAAAGCAGGAGAAATAGAAGTGTCTTCCCCTTCAAGGCAAACCTGAGACAAGGATTAGACTAGTTCACCAAAGGGCCATCAAATTTGCAGAGCTAATTTCCTGTAGCTGAAGTGGGAGCATATCCATCCTGCACTGGCATGATGTCTTGTGTGAGTGGCTTGGATAGGGACTAGAATGTAAGGATTAGTTTAAGAACTTTTTAAAAAAATCATCTTTTCCTCTTCTGAAACCTCTCCTTAACTACTGGCTTTCAAGTTAAGTTTGGAATCTGACAGCACAGACACTTACAGCCACCATAGCTGCTTTTTTTTTGCATTTAATTGGGTTAACCTTTAAGAACTGGCATGTTTGACTTAAGATTTTAGGCATATAACCTATAATATTGACTTTGGGGGGTGCTTTTCTGTTCTTATTATTTGTCTTTTATCTTGGCACCTCCTAATTAACTAGTGGTGGTATTTATTTTAACTTGAGGGAGGTTCATTTTGAGATATGAAATGAGCATCCGAGAGGGAAAATCACAGCAGCTTTCAGGAGTAAAATTGAATGAGGTGAAATGTACAAATTAGCCTGAATAAGAGCATGACTAAATCCATACTGAGCAAATTACTTTCTACTGGGGAGTTTATTCCTGGGGTGTCACTTTATAGTTAGTTTTAGGACTAATAAGAGGGGATAACAAGAAAAACTTAAGATTTTTTATGGACAGTTCTAGCAGGAAGTGAAAAGCAAAACTTATTCTTTGTAATATTTATTTGGTATAATGATAGAATCATAAAGCACCATTGGATAATCCCATTTGAGCCACATAAATACTCTGTGATATAAGTAGTTACTCCATTTTAAAATGAGAAAATGGGGAGGCTCCAAGAGTCTTTGTAACATGCCCAAGTTTAAACTGCCTTGCTGTTTAAAAGGCTTGCTTCCTGGAAACTGTGAACATCAGTTGCACCATTTCCCCCAGATACCTTCCATGTATTCTAGCATGTTTGGCCAATAGATTGAGCAAATCTTTTTTGTTTGATTTACTTGGTACATTTTCAAATATGCTTCATCTTAGTTGAACAATTTACAGGATTCTGTTATTTCCTAAGTGAACCATTTACAGGAGTCAGCCATTTCTTAAGAAAAATGCAAATCCTGGCTGGGCGCGGTAGCTCACGCCTGTAATTCCAGCACATTACAGGGAGGCTGAGGCGGGTGGATCACTTGAGGTCAGGAGTTTGAGATCAGCCTGACCAACATGATAAAACCCTGTCTCTAATGAAAATACAAAAATTCGCTAGGTGTGATGGTAGGCGCCTGTAATCCCAGCTACTCGGGAGGCTGAGGCAAGAGAATCGCTTGAACCTGGGAGGCAGAGGGTGTAGTGAGCTGAGATTGCACCATTTCACTCCAGCCTAGGCGACAGAGTGAGACTGTGTCTCAAAAAAAAAAAAAAAAAAAAAAGAAAAAGAAAAATTCAAATCCATTATCTCTGAAGTAGACACCCCAGTGAGTGAGCTACTTCTTTCTTTCTTTGCCAGGTTTGCATGGGCAGTTGGTCATGGAATCCTTGAGCTCTTGGGCTATCTATTGGCTCCATGCTTAATCCCTTTTGAGGTTAAAAGTTAGAAACTCTCTTTAAATAAGCCAAGGGATACGAGTATATATTTTATCTTACATATTTGAAGGCAGCAGATATTATCACTGACATGGTAGAAGTAAAGTAATGCTTTTTCTAAGTACAATGTAAAAAACTATTAATAACTTGGTTTGCTTATGCTAAATGATGTTTTTGCTGAAGTCCTTAGCTGCTGCCGCCAATCATCTGTTAGTATTTTTCTCTTATATTTATATGTCAACAGTGCAATTGGCAAAGCCATTTCATTCATTTCTGCTAATATTAATGGAATTAAATCTGTTTCAAGCCAGGTAGGTGAGGTGTTGAGTTTTCAGATTGACAGAGGTGGCTTTTCTGTTTGGTTCTTATGAGCTAATACTCTACATAACAATTCAAATTAGTCAACTGGTTTTTCTCATGTTTGTGTTGGATTGTGGCCGCTCTCTGACATGTCAAAAGAAAATGAGTCATTGATTTGGTGCCAAAACATGATTATGCTTGCTATAATGAAATCACCCTAGAAATATTAAAACTAAGAAAACAGCACGTACTCTCTCTGTTAGACAAGTGCCTTTTGTTATGTTACGATTTCCATTTCTTCATCAAAAAGGAAAAACATTTTTCATAGGATATCTTTTATATCCTATGGTTCAGCATTTACTAATCTTACACCAGAAGCAGTTTACATGGAGAGATGTTTAGATAATGAAAACTTGTCTGTATTATGGAAAGGTTGCCACCTAAATTAGCCAGAGACTCCAAAGCATTTAGCTGCCAGTCATGCCTTAAACCTTGGGAACATCCCATGTTAGACTTAGATTAAGAACCCTTTTGGGGGTTCAAAGAGGTGATGGGCTGTATTCAATGGTGAATGATCCCAAGGTTGAGTTAACTCATCACTCTGAAGAACAAAATGAGGAATTAGTTTACTTAGTTAATTACTGACACCTTACTAGAAACTCTGAAGGAGGGCAAAGAATGAGATACAGATAATGTATAAAATATTTAGTAAAATGAAATTCTCATGTCAGCTGTTACAACCACAACTCCAAGGATGTGAGAGAGTGTGGTCTACACAGGAGGGGTGGAGTGGGTGTGGACCTCAGCCTTCTGCTCCAGGAGTCCATGTTTGTGAATGTCTTCCTACCTCTAGCGCCACTTTACAAAATCAAAAGAAACAGAAAAGCTCATAAGTATGGCTTCTTACTAGTGATGGGAAACAGTTTGTCTCATTGTTTCATTTCGGAGATACCTACTGGTTACACACACAGGTTCTTTTCACATCCTTCATGCCCTGATTGAGAGGATGTCTTAGTCCATTTTGTGTTGCTGTCACAGAATACCTGAGACTGGGTGATTTATCAAGAAAGAGGCTTGTTTGGTTCATGATTCTGGAGGCTGTGGAGTCCCAGAAGCATGGCACTGCATGTGTTTGGCTTCTGGGCTTCTAGGGAGAGTATCATGCCATGTCATAACATGATGGAAGGTCAAAGGGGAAGTGGATACAGGTGAAGGGTCAAAACAGACCCTGGCCTGGTGGGAACTAATCTGTCACCTCCAGAATGAATCCAGTCTCACAAGAGCAAGAACTCACTCACTGTAGTGAGAACTGTACCAAGACACCTAGGCCCAGAAGGTGGAGTCTCTGTGACCCAAGCTCTTCCCATTAAGTTCCACCTCTTAAAGTTTCCACCTGCCAACATTGCTGCACTGGGAATTAAGGTTCCAATGTGCCTTTTGATGGGGACATTCAAACCATAGCAGAGACATTGCCTTCTAAGATAGACCCTCCCATCTTCCTGGGGTAGGGGAGCTGGCTTGGTCTGTCTAGAAGGATGAGCAGGCTGCCCACTACCTACCTTTATTAAGAGTGATTGTCAGTCATCATCCTTGGCTAACTTTAATTTACCACTTTTAAATGATCTAATCCTTTCAGAGAAATTTTGAGGATTAATAATATGAAAAACCATCCCCCCAAAGCTCAGAATATTTATGAAGGTATTATTAGCAACATCTACTAGGCTTTTGCTATAACTGATTCTGCCTTGTTAATCTATGTATTCAAATTAAAGGTTGTTTTTTGACCCAATGGGGGGCAGAGGCTTATGAGATTTTTTTTATTATGGAATATTGGTGGAGTTTCTACCTTGATTGCAAATTTGGTCACACACCAGGTTTTATGAATGTAAAATAATCTAATCAACACTCCAGAATGAAAACTCTTGTTGGATTGCTTCAAGAGAATTACCATTCTGCAGTAGGAGCTCTATCACATTTGAATTAAGTAATAATAGATAACATGTATTCTAGGTAAAACTCTTTTTTCATAGGATATCTTTTATATGTATCTAAAAAAGAGATTCGGATGATACATGGTAACTATTAGTAGTGCTTTTTAGTATAATTGTGGGTAATTTATTTTATCTGTTTTGTGCAATGTACATGTATTTGTCCTATAAGATAATAACTTCAAAGCTGTTTTTAAGAAGGGGCAGGCATGAGTATCCCACTGTTTTATTGTCATGGGTGAGAAAGGGGCACAAACCCTCTCCTGCCACAGGGCTTTACAATGTTTGGAATAGCTTGATTGGTGTTTTTTCCATCTTTTCTTTTTGAGGAAGATGGGTTTTAAATTTTTAAAAAATTATAAATAAGGAAGAAAAAGCCAGTAAATTTGTTTATATTAGATTCTTTATATTTTCAGAGGAAGCAGCCTTCACACTTTGGATAGAACACATAACACTTTGGAAGACTCTTTTGGTGTCTTCATTTTTCAGGGGCAGGAAAGACAGTCTCTGAGGATGAGGATGGTACCACCACCCACAGGACGGAAGGAAAGTTAAAAGGAAGGTTGGATCACTCTTCGACTTCCTTCTGGAGCCCAGCCCCTTCTAACTGCTCAGGGGCTGACTTCTGTATCATCAGCTGTTCCTTTGTTTCAAGAGTATTCAAGAGTATTTATAGACTGTATATTGAAGATCTGTGCAGTTTATGATATGTAAATTATACCTCAGTAAACTATTAGAACACAAATACACACAAAAGCCTTTCTCTCTCTTCCTATCTTCAGCTACATTTGACAGAGATTGTCTATATTCTTTGATCGCATTTTATCAACTTCTGTGCCCTTCTTAGCCACTGCTGTGTGGCTTGTCCTTCTTTTCCACCCAGAAGGTTCATGACCTCCATGTTGCTAAATTCCAAGTGCGCATTCCAGTTTTTGTCTTGTGTGCTCTCAGCCCCCTCCCCTCCCCCCCCCCCCCCCCCCCCCCCCCCCCCCCCCCCCCCCCCTTTTTTGACAGAGTCTCGCTCCGTCGCCCAGGCTGGAGTGCAGTGCCGCGATCTCGGCTCACTGCAAGCTCCGCCTCCTGGGTTCATGCCATTCTCCTGCCTCAGCCTCCCGAGTAGCTGGGACTACAGGTGCCTGCTACCATGCCCGGCTAATTTTTTGTATTTTTAGTAGAGACGGGTTTTCACCGTGTTAGCCAGGATGGTCTGAATCTCCTGACCTCGTGATCCGCCCACCTCGGCCTCCCAAAGTGTTGGGATTACAGGTGTGAGCCACCGCGCCCAGCCTGTGTGCTCTCGGCTTTCTAAGCCACTCTGCCAATTATCCGTCCATCAGCCATCCCAGCATCCATCCATCCTTCCATCATACAATGCACTGTCCTTCTGTCCCTCCTTCCAATATCCACCCACTAGTCCCTTCGTCTGTCTCTGCCAGGCATTCTTTTTTTTTTTTTTCAACAAATAAACTTTATGTTTTAGATGGTTTTAGATTTACAGAAAAATTGCGAAGACAGAACACAGTTCCCATATATTCTGCAACAGGTTTTACCTGTTAGCACCATATGTTAGAATTATACATTTGTCACAATCAATGAACCAATATTGATACATTATTATTCTCTGAAGTCCATACTTTATTCAGATTCTTTAGTTTTTGCCTAGAGTCCTTTTACTGTTCCAGGATCCCATCCGGGACACCACATTGCGTTTACCTGGCATGTCTCCTTAGACTCCCTTGGCTATGCCAGTTTCTCAGCCTTCTTTTGTTTTGGATGACCTTGACAGTATTGTGGAGTACTTGCTAGGTATTGTGTAGAATGTCCCTCAAATGGCATTTGTCTGATGTTTTTCTCATGATTAGACTGTATTTATGGGTTTGAGGGAGGAAGACCCAAAGGTAAAGAAACATTTTATCACATTCTGTCAAGGTACATCCTGTCAATATGTGCATTGCACAAAACAGATAAGCAAAATAAATTACACATAATGATACTAAAAAACACTACTAATAGTTATCATGTATCATTCGAATCTCTTTTCTAGGTACATATTTTATATATATATATATATATTTTTTTTTTTTTTTTCACCTGTTGATATTCACCTTGAGCACCTGGCTGAGATAGTGTCTGTCAGGCTTCTTCACTGTACAGTTACTCCCTCTATTTCCACATTGTATTCTTTGGAAGAAAATCACTATGTGTAGCTCATTCTTAAGTAATGGGAAGTTACGTTCCGCCTCATTGTGTAGCTACGTGATTTATATGGAATTCTTTTGCATGGGAGATTTGTCTCTTCTTCTCATTTGTTTACTTAGTCTGCTTTATTTATGTCACTATGGATCATGGATATTTCTTGTTTGCCTTGGATTATAATTCAATATTACTTTATTTCGTGGCCCATATTATTCCAGTTTTGGCTATTGGGAGCTGTTTCTATTGGTTCTTGTGTTCCTTTGACATACCCCCATGATCGTGTGTGTGTGTGTATTTAATACTTCTTTACTTTCTAGCACTACAATACTTGAATACTTCTTTACTTTCTAGCACTATAAAATACTCTAGGCTCATCTTGTGTATCTTCTGCCCTAGATTCAGAGTCAGTCATTTCTCCAAGGAGCCCTGGTTCCTTTTATTAGAGATTGTTATTAGAAACCAAGATATGGCCAGGTGCGGTGGCTCATGCCTGTAATCCCAGCACTTTGGGAGGCCAAAGGGGGCAGATGATCTGAGGTCAGGAGTTTGAGATCAGCCTGGCCAACACAGCGAAACCCCATCTCTACTAAAAATACAAAAATTAGCCAGGTGTGGTGGCATGCTCCTGTAATCCCAGCTACTCGGGAGGCTGAGAGAGGAGAATCGCTTGAACCCAGGAGGCAGAGGTTGCAGTGAGCTGAGATCATGCCATTGCACCTCCAGCCTGGGTGACAGAGCAAGACTGTGTCTCAAAAAAAAAAAAAAAAAAAAAAGGGCTGGGCACGGTGGCTCAAGCCTGTGATCCCAACACTTTGGGAGGCTGAGGCAGACAGATAACGAGGTCAGGAGGTCAAGACCATCCTGGCTAATGTGGTGAAACCCTGTCTCTACTAAAAATACAAAAAATAAGTCGGGCGTGGTGGTGGGTGCCTGTAGTCCCAGCTACTCAGGAGGCTGAGGCAGGTGAATGCTGTGAACCCGGGAGGCGGAGCTTACAGTGAGCAGAGATGGCGCCACTGCACTCCAGCCTGGGTGACAGGGTGAGACTCCGTCTCAAAAAAGAAGAAAAGTAACCAAGAAAACCAACATAAGGGATGCCAGGTGTACTTGTTGCTACTGAAATGTCATTGTTTCTAAGATCTCTCACGTGACAGCAAGAAAAGATAATGTGTGTATTCTAATTTGTGTATATATATCTATAAATATTTCCATATGTAACCATCAGCATCTATATCAAGCTAAACATCAGCTCATTTGATGTCTTCGATTCTAATCCATTACCACATGGGTCGTGCTAGTCCCCTTTCTTTCCCTGTCTTTAAACTCCTACTGCAACAGAGACAAACATGTGGTTCCCACCACCCGTAACCATCCCCTTAATTGTTCAGTTGTAGTGTACATGTACAGCAATATCAGAATTGTTAACTCAATCCCTATGGGAAACAACTTTATCAACTAGGAGATGGTGCTTATGTGCACTCCTTTTGCATTTGATTTTAACAGACTCTACTTATTTCTAGTTACTTCAGTTAGCACCCTTTTCTCCTATCCCCTTCAGTGAGGTTGTTGCATACATTTGTAATATAGATAGATTGTTTTGTCACATTCTGCATGCCATCCTGGGATTCCCCCAATCTCCTAAATGATTTTTTAAATTTGTGTACATTGTACATTAAGATTCATTCTTTGTGGAATCAGTCCTGTGGATTTTAACAAATGCATAGTGTCATGTATCCACCCTTACAGTATCATACAGAATAGTTGCACCTCCTAAAATATCTCCTGTGCTTCACCCATTTACCCCCCTCCTTTTCTTTTCTTTTGTTTTCTTTTTTTTTTTTTTGAGATGGAGTCTTGCTTTGTCGCCCAGGCTGGAGTGCAGTGGTGTGATCTCAGCTCACTGCAACCTCTGCCTCCCAGGTTCAAGCGATTCTCCTGCCTCAGCCTCCCCAGTAGCTGGGACTAAAGGCATGCGCCACAATATCCAGCTAATTTTTGTATTTTTAGTAGAGACGGGATTTCGCCAGGTTGGCCAGGCTGGTCTCCAACTCCTGACCTCAGGTGATCTGCCCACCTGGGCCTCCCAAAGTGCTGGGATTACAGGCAAGAGCCACAGTGCCAGGCCAACCTCTGCCATTTCTTCCTGAACCACTGATCCCTTTCCTATTGCTATCGTTTTGCCTTTTCCAGTATGTCATATAATTGAAATCATACAGTATACAGCATTTTCAGACTAACTTCTTTCACTACACAGTATACATTTAAGATTCATCTGTGTTTTTTTTTTTTTTTTTTTTTTTTTTTGTGGCTTGATAGCTCAATTCTTTTTATGGCTGAATAAGATGCCATTGTATAAATGTACCACAGTTTATCCACTTGGCTCTTGAAGGACATCTTGGTTGCTTCAGTTTTTGATGATGACGAGTAAGCCTGGTATAAACATTTGTGGGTGGACTTTTGTTTGAATATATGTTAGAAATTAGTGAGGTCAAAATGCCACATGCACTTTTAGGTGCTAGGGACACAGGTGCTTAGATACAACAGCGAAAGAGTCCCTGTGCTCTTACAAACAAACGCAAATGAGTAAATCAGAATGGCTTCAGCTCATGAGTAGTGCTAGGAAAAAAATAGCTAATAGGATAATGAGTGAGAGACTGTGGGCAGGTTAGTGGGGCCAGGAAGGGCTTCTTTGAGGAAGTTCATTGCATTTGTATCTGGGTCTACATGATGAGGGATGGCACCAGCGGTGTGTAAAGCCCTAGGGGGACATACTGGACTCAGTTAATGCAAACACTGTCTGGCAGGATGAATCTTGGCATGACCAAGGGACTAGGAACAGAAAGAACTGTGAGGTGAAGATGTGAATGAGAGTATTTTCTTAAAAACTTTTTATTGTAGGCCGGGTGCTATGGCTCATGCCTGTAATCCCAGCACTTTGGGAGGCCGAGGCAGGCGAATCACGAGGTCAGGAGATCGAGATCATCCTGGCTAACATGGTGAAACCCTGTCTCTACTAAAAGTACAAAAAACTAGCCAGGCCTCGTGGCTGGAGCCTGTAGTCCCAGCTACTTGGGAGGCTGAGACAGGAGAATGGCATGAACCTGGGAGGCGGAGCTTGTGGTGAGCAGAGATCGTGCCACTGCACTCCAGCCTGGGCCACAGAGTGAGACTCTGTCTCAAAACAAACAAACAAACAAACAAACAAACAAACCCTTTTTATTGTTGTATAACATGCAAAATACACAAAACCCAAGTGCAAGTGCACAGTTGATGAATTTTATCAAATTGAAGCCACCCACCTTCCAGATCAGGAAATGGAATAGTGCCAGCACTGCAGGGGTCCCTCGTGTGTGCTCATCCCATTATTAGCTCCCTGCCCTCCCTCCAAGGTCATCTGATTAATTTTGCCTTCTTAAAAGCTTTTATGTCTGTTTTTGTTGTTGTCGTTCAACATTAGATGTGTGAGATACCCACATTGTTGCATGTCATTTGAGGTTTGATCATTTCAGTTGCCACATAGTACTCCATGTGTGAATACGCCACAGTTGTTTTTTTATTGATTCTACTTTTGATGGACATTTGGAAGGCTTTCAGTTTTGAGCTATTCTGAATTGAGCTTCTTGAATATTATTGCATGTGTCTTTTGGTGAACCTATGTCTGCATTTCTGTTGGCTTATATACAGAGTTGCAAAATTGCTGGTTTATAGAGTATGTATATATTCAGCATTGCTAGGTACTCTCAGATGATTTCTTAAGTAACTACACCGATGTACATGTGAAAGTTCTGATTGTTTCCCATCCTCACCTACACTTGCTATCTTCTGACTTTTTCATTGAGCCGTCCATTATGTATATAGTGGTGTTGCATTATGGTTCAAATTTACATTTACCTGATGACTAGTCAAGTCCAGCCCCTTTTCATATGTTTACTGGCCTTTGGATATCCTCTTTGTGAAGTGCTTGTTCGATTCTTTTGCCCATTTCAAAGAGAAAAAACAACAACTTTGGGTTTCGGTTGTCTTTTATATATCCTGGACATTGATCTCTTACAGTCGAGATATGAGCCCTTTGTTGGAAATACGTGTTCCACTTTGTGAATTGCCTTTTTCACTCTCTGAATGGTGACTTTTGAGGCACAGAGGTTCTTAATCTAATATTTCCCAATTTGTCAGCTTTTTCCTTTATATTTGGTATATTTTCAACCTATTTAAGAAGCCCTTGTCTGCTACAAGGTCATGAAAATGTTTTTCTATGTTCCCTTTTTGATGCCTCATTATTTTACCTTTTATATATAGATCTGTAATCCATCTGAAATTCATTTTTATGTGTGGTATAATGTAGAGATTAAGATTCATGATCCTTTTGTAGTACATAAGCATGATGACTGGGTGTTCACACGCATGTGTGAGATGTACCAGCCTTGAACCTTGTTACGACATTGGCACATTACCCATCTGCCCTGAATTTGGAAAAAAAAAATTCTTTTTTTTCCACTTGGACATCCAGTTGACCCAGTACCATTCATTTAAAGATCATCTTCTCTCATTGCACTGTAGTTACAAATCAGGGGATACTGTAGATTGAATGTTTATATCCCCCTAAAATTTATATGTTGGAATCCTAAGCCTTAATATTATAGTATTGGGAGAGGGGTCTTTCAGAGGTGATTATGTCCTGAGGGTGGAGCACTCATGAATGGGATTAGTGCCCTTATAAAAGACACAAGAGAGCTCTCTTTCTCTGCTCTGCATCATGGGAGAACACATTGAGAAGTTAGCCATCTGCAAACCAGGAAATTGGCTCTCACCAGACAAGGGATCTGTGGCACCTTGATCTTGAACTTCCCAACTTCCAGAATGGTGAGAAATATATTTCTGTTTTTTAAACTACCAGTCTGTGGTAGTCTGTTAAAGCAGCCCAAACTGACTAAGACAGGAGACCTTATATGTGTGGCTCTATATAGATTCTAGTGAGTATTTTCGAATATTAGGTGGAACCTTTCTGTCTTACTCACTATACTCCATCTGCATTTCCTGGCAGTGGCCCCTGTGCTGTAAATATTCAATAAATATCAGTTGGTTGGTGGACAGGTCTGAACTTGCCTTTAGGCAAGAGTTTTAAAATATCTGGGCTCCCACTCCAAGAAAAGATACTCAGATTTTGTGTTAGAGAAGACTCGACTTGCCTAGTTAATTACATTTCTTCTCTAGGCCCAAATATGTTTCTGGACCTGTTCTTTTGGCTAAGGTCCTTGGGGAAGGTTGGTTGACCTCAGACTGTCCAGTTGGCGGTACTGTATCTATTTAACCATCCAGCCAGTCATACAATAAATATCTTTTATGGGCCTACTAGGTGGCAGGCATAAAGTAGAACCAAAATAATAGGATTATTTCTGGAGTTTCTATTTTTAATTTTATAACATTTGTTGTTTCTTTCTTTACAAGTTAAACACTCAGTGCAAGGAGGGTAATTTTGAGAATATTCCTCCATATCGGAGGTAGCTTTATTGTTCTATTATAGTTATTTAAAATTTTTGTGTGTGACAGCCTGGATAAATAGGCAACAGGCCTAAGAATTAGAACTTTTATGTTGCTATCAGACTATTTTAAAACAAAACCCTACAAAGTAAAAGAGATGAAAATAAATGTGAAGTGCAGTATTTCACACAGTGAATTCAGCAAGAAGTTAAGTACTTTTCTCATTTTCAAAATTTAGTGCCAGACCAAAGACCAAGTTTAGAAAAGTAGAGGAATGCATTTTCAGGAGGTTGGTGTGGACTCTGGATGTGCCAGTCAGTGCCAGTACACCAGATCGCATTGTGAGTGGGCCACGTGCCACATACCATGTGTCACATGCCTCATACTGCTCTTCTTTTTTTTTTTGAAATGGAGTCTCGCTTTGTCACCCAGGCTGGAGTGCAGTGGCGTGATCTTGGCTCACTGCAAGCTCTGCCTGCTGAGTTCATGCCATTCTCCTGCCTCAGTCTCCTGAGTAGCTGGGACTACAGGCGCCTACCACCACGACCGGCTAAGGTTTTGTATTTTTAGTAGAGACAAGGTTTCACTGTGTTAGCCAGGATGGTCTCGATCTCCTGACCTCGTGATCTGCCCACCTCGGCCTCCTAAAGTGCTGGAATTACAGGTGTGAGCCACCGTGCCTGGCCAAGTGCTGCTCTTCTTGGTAACTGCCCCCTGGGGAACAGAAGAGCCCTAGAGGCTTCTCCCATGGTGCCATCTTGCTTGTTGACACCAGGGCCTGGGGTTATGTCCCAGGGTCTCTTTGTTCCTCCTTTCCTCTGGGGATGGATGTGAACAAAGAAGGGCAAGGGACAAGCAGATCCCCAAACTGGGGCCAGCTCCAGGAGGTAGCTGTTGGAAAATGGGGCTGCCTCCACCAGCACTTATTGTCCACCACTGCCCATGCCCGGTGGCTGCAGTTTGAGCTGCTCTGAAGCCTTTTGAGGCCACTGGGAGAGGCAGCCTCGTAGCTTCCCCTCCTTAGGAGGAGGAAGCAGATTGCTAAGGGAACAGGGCGGCTGGTGCTTAATGTTACTTCTATGATGGGACTGTGATTCTCTTTCCTATTTAGTTAATGTCATGTCCATTTTCCTTTTCAGCTTGTCACAGGTGAATATTTTATATATTTAGTGAAACCTCACCAACCTTGAAGTCATGAATTTTGTAACTCCAGTCATTTGGAACTGAGTGAAGGAACCTAAAGGAAAGCAGAAAGAGGTCAGGCGCAGTGGCTCACGTCTGTAATCCTTGCACTTTGGGAGGCGGAGGCAGGCGAATCACTTGAGGTCAGAAGTTCAAAAACAGCCTGGCCAACGTGGTGAAACCTCATCTCTACTAAAAATACAAACATTAGGCCGGGCACAGTGGCTCACGCCTGTAATCCCAGCGCTTTGGGAGGCTGAGGTGGGCGAATCACTTGAGGTCTGGAGTTTGAGACCAGCCTGGCCAACATGGCAAACCCCGTCTCTACTAAAAATACAAAAAAATTAGCTGGGCATGATGGCGGGCACCTGTCATCCCAGCTACTCAGGAGGCTGAGGCAGGAGAATTGCTTGAACCTGGGAGACAGAGGTTGCAGTGAGCTGAGATCGCACCACTGCGCTCCAGCCTGGGTGACAGAGCAAGACTCTGTCTCAAAAAAAAAAAAAAAAAAAAAGGAAAAAAGAAAGCAGAAAGCGTAGCTTTGAGACTCTAAAGAGATATGATATTCTCGGGTGTGCTGGGGTATGTTCTTGATTTATCACAGAGGTCCTTGGGCTTCCACGTAGAGCTTCGGTGCTCTTACTTTAGTCACATTTCTAACAAGTTTGGTTTTCTGCTTTTTTAGTTCACTAGATTTAGAAGCAGCAAACTAGGCTGCTAGGTATACATCCTGGGAGAACATCTAGAAGTGACAGCTGACAGCCTGACAGTAAGGGAGGGGACAGAGCATCTATAAAAAGCTTGGAAGACCATAGCCATCTTATACTCTGTATAAGGCAAAGAGAGCTCTGAGCCTGTTGCAGCCTGGAGCGTGTCCCGAGAGGCAGTGTGGCAGGACGCCTGGCCATAGGAGTGACCTGAGCCATTCAGACCCCAAAGGCAGGCACACGAGGAATCCCTTTAGAGAGATTTGAAGAAAAAGAGTTGAAATAATTTACCTATATAGAACCCTTGTTTTCCTTGGGATACTAAACACATAAAATAACTCCCCCTTTCTCTCCATGTCTCCCTTCTCCCCTTTCTCTTTCTCCCCTTCTCTCCTCCCCTCTTTTTCTCCTTCTCTCCTTCCCTCTTTCTCCCCTTCTCTCCTCCCCTCTTTCTCTCCTTCTCTCCTTCCCTCTTTCTCCCCTTCTCTCCTCCCCTCTTTCTCTCCTTCTCTCCTTCCCTCTTTCTCCCCTTCTCTCCTCCCCTCTTTCTCTCCTTCTCTCCTTCCCTCTTTCTCCCCTTCTCTCCTCCCCTCTTTCTCTCCTTCTCTCCTTCCTGCTTCCTCTCCCCCTTGCTTTCCTCCCACCCTTTCTGCAGTCCCTCCCCTCCTGACTCTCTTCTTCCCCACTCCTCCCCCACCTTGCTTTCTCTCTTTTGGTTTTAACTTCCCCTTTTACTTTCCTCTCCCCTACTCCTTCTCCCTAACACAATACAGCATCCCATTTTTTTTTCTTTCTTTTTTCGTCTTTGAGGTTCACATATATGCAGTGAGTTGCTGGTGAAAGTTTAACAACTGGCTCTTATGAGAGAAAAAAATCCCTTGATTCACAGCAGCCCAGGTTCCTTGGTGTAAGTCTCGCCATGGTTGATTTCAGGTGACCTTTGTGAGGTCCCTGGGGAGGAGCAGGGACAAGTACTTCCTCCATACAGATGCAGGAGATGGAAGTAACCTTAAGAGCATAAGAATAGGAAAATGTCATCAAATAATTAGAAAGTCATGTTTTGAGTATTTACAACTTTATTATATAATTACTCTTCTTACACAATTATATAATTTAATTAAAAATGTTAGTAACATATTTAACTCAATATATCAAAAATATTATCATTTTAACATATGATCGATATAAAATTATTATTATTTGAGACAGAGTCTCACTCTGTAGCCCAAGCTGGAGTACAGTGGTGCAATCTTGGCTCACTGCAACATCTGCCTCCCGGGCTCAAGTGATTCTCCTGCTTCAGCCTCCCAAGTAGCTGGGACTATCGGTGCATGCCACCATGCCCAGCTAATTTTTTGTATTTTAGTAGAAATGGGGTTTCACCATGTTGCCCAGGGTGGTCTTGAACTCCTGAGGTCAGGCGATCCACCCGTCATGGCCTCCCAAAGTGCTGGGATTACAGGTGTGAGCCACTGTGCCCAGCCTCAATGTAAAATTATCAATAAGATATTTTACACTCCTTAAAAATATATAACCTTCCATTATAGTTAGAGGTGATTCTATGACAAATTTTGACCAGGGAAATGAATTCACTGCATGGAGTGTCTGAATAATAATTTAATGGTAATTGATTCAGTTGTCATGGGAAACTTGTCCTTTTCCTTACTTCTTGAAATGTAAGTAGAAGAGAAAAAAAAAATTAAAAATAGAAACAATAAAATAAGAACTTACGTATGACGTCTTTGAACTGTTGAACAAATGCCAATATCCAACTGTGTTGGACTTCTCTGTATATAGCAGAAAAAAATCATATTTCGTCTCCAGACTGCTGTTAAAAGGTTGTTGTTGTTGTTACATGCAGCTAAACCCAATGGTTGAATAAAAGAGAAGGTGTCATAAGCAGAGACCTGTATAAGGTAGAGGCACAGGACAAGTGAATTGTGAATGAAGAAAATTCTAGGCTGATGAAATCGAATATGAAAAGGCCCAAGCGGGAAGGAGATGAAAGTAGAATGAACCAAGATTTACTAATTACCAATATCATGTAACAAACTGCCCCACATCTTAGTGGCTTAAGAAATGACTATCATTTATTTTGCTTACAAATCCGATTTGTGCATCATTTGTTGGGGGTGACTCATCTCTGTCTCATGGGGAATTAATTGATGTGGCAAACTTAGGACCTGAGTATGTATTTTTAACATGAGTCACTCCTGCATGCAGGAAACTGTTAGGGCCGTGGGCCATTGTGTCAGCTCTTCAGCATGCAGGCTTTTCCATGTGCTGTTTCGGTTTCCTTGCTGTATGGGGACTGGGCTCTGGAGTAAACATCTCGATACAATCAGGAAGAAGTTGTATTGCTTTTAATGACTTTTTCTTGGAGGTCATATAATATCGCTTCTTTTCTAGTCATGGTTCTAACAAGGTTTCAAGGAAAAGGAACATAGATTTTACATTCTGATGGGAGGAAAGTCAAGTGAGATCACCTTGTGAGGAAGGGAAGTGGAATGAGAAATATTGTTGAAGCCAGTTTTGGAAAATACAATCTGCCACACAAGAAAGAATAAGAAAATATGGGTGATGAGAACTGAATTCAACACATATTCATTACACTTTTGTCATGTCCTAGTTACTTTTTTTTTTTTTTTGAGATGGAGTCTCGCTCTGACGCCCAGGCTGGAGTGCAGTGGCGCGATCTCGCCTCACTGCAAGCTCTGCCTCCCAGGTTCACACTATTCTCCTGCCTCAGCCTCCCAAGTAGCTGGGACTATAGGTGACCACCACCAGGCCTGGCTAATTTTTTTCTTTTTTTGTATTTTTAGTAGAGACGGGGTTTCACCATGTTAGCCAGGATGGTCTCGATTTCCTGACCTCGTGATTCACCGGCCTCGGCCCCCCAAAGTGCTGCGATTACAGACGTGAACCACTGCGCCCAGCTGCTAGTTACCTTTTAAGCACCCATGATGTAGAAGTAGACCAAAGAGACAAAAGTCGCTTCCCTTCCTTGTGGGTTTTACATTCTAGGGAAATGAGAGAGAAGAGTGATAGGCAATGAGGTTAGAAGAAACAGAGCCTTGGAGGTTACAGTATGACTCTTTTTTTTTTTTTTAACGGTAAGGAATTTGAATTTTGTTTCCAAGTATGATAGCTTTTATGCAGGGAAGTGATATGGTCTTATTATTTTTTATGACTATAAAAGTTAACTTTTAGTTAACATTTTTTTCAAAATATATTTAAAAAAATTTAAATCTGTTTTTTAGAGCAGTTCTAGATTCACAGTAAAATCGAGAGGAAGATACCTTTCCTATGTACTCTCTGCCCAGTCCCCCAACACAGCCTCCCGACCAGCTCCCCCAGCGTGACACTCCATAGGAGTGGTACATTTGTCACAATCGATGAACCTACGTTGACACACCATTATCACCCAAAGTGCGTAGTTTACGTGAGGGTCCACTCAAGGTGTTGTACATTCCATGGGTTTGGACAAATGTGTAATGACGTTTATCCACCATGGTATGTTACAGAGGAGTTCCGCTGACCTGAACATTCTCTCATTATTGTGTTTGACAGCTGGCTTATAAAATTCCTGAAAATTTAACAGTGGTCTCTAGTGAGCTGGTACAAGGCAGCTCCATCTAGCACACCATTGCACATACCTAATGTCTTATAGTTGCAGGATTCTCTGTAGTTTTGTATGAGCATAACAACAATCTAAACTCTATTATAAGGAGAATCCCAGAAGCTCACATTTAAAAGAGACCCGAGAGATCTTCTGTCCTGACCTCTCTGCCTGACACACTGACTCCATCTATAGCATGGTAAAAGGATATTTCAGGGACACTGCTGCTCAGATTTCTCACATCTCCACACAGTATCCGTGATTGACGCACACATTTGAAAGTTAAGGGATTTTCTTCAGGCTGCAAACTGGGACTGGAATTTCATCGCTTTCTCTCGTTCCTCTCTAATTTTATTCTCATGCAAACAGCCTGATTTCTGATTTCATAATTTAGCACAAGACATATTTTGTTTAAGTAGGGATGAATTTAAAGATCACAGAACCATGTCATTAAGTAAAATCAACAAATGTTTATCAGTGTTCAGAATCTCTCCCTTTCTTTGCTAAAGAATTTATGCTATGTATTCATCACCTGTCTATAAAGAATTATAGATGGGAACCCTTTGCAGATGGGTAATTCATCATTAGATAGGTTATAGATAATCTCTCTCTCTATTCATTATATGGCATTGACATTTACAACTAATGGTTAAAGTCACTCTAGATGGGAAACATTAGATTCCTTCCCTAGACCAGGGAGACTAGACAGCTTTCTAGAAGATCTCTGTAACCCCCAGCATTGGTGCTTTTATGACAAAGTGAAGCTCTTTTGTAAAGCTGTGGTTTTGTGTGTGTGTGTTAATGCACCAGACCATTCCTGGCCTACTGTGCGAGGCCCTGTGGTGAAGGGAGGGAGGCGGGTAGAAATAGAGAGCGAGGTACAGCTGAGTGCAGACTCCCAGCTCTGAGCATCACTAGGTGTGTGACTTATTCAATTCATCATTTAGATATTGAGAGCTGATGTTAGGCATATTCTTTCTTTCCTTATGAAGCCTTGGTTTATTGTGGGCCTCAGAACAGAAGCTTCTTAGCCTGAAAATGAAGTTCTTTGGAAGTGCCATCTGACACTTCTCCTGATGGGCAGAGTTGCTGAAACCAGAAGCAGGGGGTTTGAGGGGTGCTGTAACTGACGTGGGGAGACTGACTGGAGACAAAGAATGAGGATAGTAACAGGAGATGACACCTCCTCCCCAGGAGGCTGGATGCATCTAGAGGCCTCGCGTGGCTGGATGTGGGTTACAAGATCGCTCTCACAGTCAAGGTGTGAGCAAGGCCTTGGTCTTCCTATCAGCCATGCTGTCTTCTAAGCCGCTCAGTCAACTCCCCATCCACCTCCAAACTGCTGCTTGCCTGGTCTCCCTCTTCATTGATGATGTGATGAGCCACCCAAATAGACATGGAGTTTTTTTGTGTTTTGAAGTAATTTTAATTTACAGATTTGCAAAGCACAGAGTTTTCCCCATGTCCCCTTCGCCCAGCTTCCTCCAATGTTGACATTTTCTTGTGTATTACTCGATACTAAGAAATCAGCAGTGGTACAAGGTAGCTAATGACAATCTTTATTGAGATCTCCCCATTTTTTCCACAAATGCCATATCTCTTCTAGCATGTCTTCCAGGAAACCACATTGCATGAGTGGAGTTCGTTTTCAGCTCCTCTCATTTTCTCCCACACTTGGCACCACCCTTTTTCTTTCCCATCCCTGTGGTGAGTGCCCAGGCCCAGCCTTTCCCACTCATGTGGAGCCTTTGGCACCCTCTCCTGGGCTCCCTTTCCCCAGATTCTCCCATCTTGCTGTATATGTGCTGCTCAGAGAGGCCACCATAAAAATGACTCTTCTCAGGGGGCTCAGATCTCTCCCTGAATGAAATCTGAGCTCCCTACAGCCCTTCTTTGTAACTTTCCAACTTGGTCTTGCACTACTTTCCAATTTCAGCCTTCTTCTTCAGACAGATGGGTCTCTTGGCAGGCAGATGAGTCTCTTTAACTCTGCTTAATACCTGACGATGCCTGGTTCTCCCTGTGTGTTCCTTACATGCTTTATTTATCTTGTTCAGTCTTCAGAATAATGTCGATGCCAGCCAGTACTAGGAATTGAGGCCCGCAGAGGCTTATGGAACTGGCCCGTGGTCACTCAGCCAGGACATGGGAGCCCAAAACTGCAGACCTGAGGCTCTTAGGCATCCCACTCTCTCATCTCAACTTCAGGATAGCCTTGTGAGTTCTGCTCACGCCATTCCCAGGATCCCCCACCCTCAAAACTTCCTCTCTCTCAGTCCGGTCCGTCTTTCAAAGCCCAACTTGAACCCCATCTCCATGAGGTCTTTTGTTTTAGGCTGAAATCAATTTACTTACTCAGTACATCTCCACCCCCACCCCCCCCAGATTTATTAAGGTATTATTGAAAAGTAATAATTATATATACTTGCAGTGTACAGACATGATGCTTTCATAGGTGCATACGTTGTGAAACGATTAAATCAAGCTAATTAACATATCCATCACCTCACATACGTACCATTTTCTAAATTGTGAGAACACTTACTAACTTACATACTTCTTGGTATTTATAAATCAATTACAAAAAATGCTATGGCATCTTGGTGGGTACTTGCCATAGTTGCCTGTGGTATGGTTTCTCATGTGTGTGCATTTTTATCTTCTCAATTCGACTGTAAGCTCCTAGAGGGTGGGAACATTGGCTTATAATATTTGTGTCCTCTGGAAAGCCTGGCAGATATTCAGTGTTCAACAGTGTGTTTTAAATAAGTATAATTTCCTGGAAGATAATTTAATAATAAGTAGTGAAGCCCGGGCGCGGTGGCTCACGCCTGTAATCCCAGCATTTTGGGAGGCCGAGGTGGGCGGATCACAAGGTCAAGAATTCGAGATCAGCCTGGCCAATATGGTAAAATCCCATCTCTACTAAAAATACGAAAAAAGCCTGGCATGGTGGTGCACGCCTGTAATCCCAGCTACTCAGGAGGCTGAGGCAGGAGAATTGCTTAAACCTGGGAGGCAGAGGTTGTGGTGAGCTGAGATTGCGCCACTGCACTCCAGCCTGGGCAAAGAGGGAGACTCTGTCTCAAAAAAAAAAAAAAAAAAAAAAAAAAAAAAATAGTGAAGAGGATGCTCCATTTTTGCTCTCGTATTTGAAACGTATGCTCATTTGGCTTGAACGCTGTTTATGATACCACTATGACATTTCATCCGTGTTGACCAAATGATAAAACCAGAAACAGCAATGACAGTAATAGCTCACATAGTGCTTATTATGTGCTGCGCTCTATTCTATGGCTTGCCCATGTTAACTCCTTCCATCCTCTTAATAAACTTGTGAGGTGGATGCTACTTCTGGTCCCATTGTAGAGATGGAAGCAGGCAGGAAGAAGTCCAGTAACTTGCTGAGAGCTGTGGAGAAGGTGGTGAAGTTGGAAGGGACCCCCTCTGAGCTGGGTTTCTTGGATCTGCTTCGGTGGGATCTCTCAGCAGAGGTCACACATGGACCCAGCACTTGCCTCTTTTTGTGTGTGAAATTACAGTGGTCATTTACTAAGGATGCAGAGCTTTGATATGTTGAATATATTTTGGGGAAAGTGAGTCTGTTAATATTGTGAGTCCTTATAAATATTTAACTCCCTGCTCTTTATGACTAGTTAGTAATCTCCTTTGTAAAATATTACTTCAACAATGAAAAGCACAAATAAAGTTGAACTCTTGAGCATGGGGCTGGTGAGGACATTTCCAAATGCAAGGAAGTTACTTTGACATCTCCCTGGTGGTGCCTTGGTCAGCCCAGGTACAGACGTGGGTAATTACCAGAACTGTTGCTTTGTGTGATTTCCCTGGTCAAAGGCTTAATCATTTGACAGCATCTAACCAAGTGTTACCAGGTAACATAACCCATGGCTCTTGACTGTGCTAGGTATGAGGCTGGTGTTTTCTCAGCAGAACCAGTTAAAATAAAACCTAGATGTCATACCCCAGTCTGGCCTGTTTTGGAAAATGCAGCTTGAACCATAAGCACAATCTACCTGTGGTGTTTTATAACACTGTTTGGTTGGCCAGTCTTCTTCAGCGGGCCCTGAATATCTTACACTTCTCTCTCTGGTAATAGGATCTCTAAACCGGCCACACCTGTCATAATGACTCCACTAAAGGAGAATTCAGAACTCCACTGGGGATACTTAGAATAGTGAGCTGATGTGGTCTTGTGTTATTTTCCCTTTCTTGGGGGTTATCCCTTGATTAATTACCTGTCTTTTGGAGAGAGAGTGTTCTTATAATTGGGGTGAACAGGAGGGCCCTAGTGGGCACCACGGGGTGAGGGAGTGTGGGGCATTGCAGTAGAACTCAGGCAGCACTTGGAGCCAGCCCTACTGGCTATCTGGGCAGGCCAGCCCTGGAGGGATTCCTGTCTTCTCAACGGGAGTGCCCATGGCTTCTATGAGTTACCAAACTGGAAATTGCTTCTAACAATCGAGTTGGAGGCAGGGTGCCCGTGGTACAATCTGTGTCTGGCTTCCTTGGCAACTACCTCTTGTCTCGTTTCCTGCTTCCAGTCAATGCCTTTAGGATTAGGCTGAACTTTTCCCTTCATTGTATGTTTCAGCGTCAAAGAGAGGGCAAAGAAGGAACATCTTGTTGCTATCTAATTTGAAATACCAGATTAGTTTAGGGTTCAATAAAGGTGAGACTGTCCTTAGCTTATTTGAAGGAATTGCTGTTCGTCTAATTCATGATCTGCATCTTTCTACTGCTATTTTGGTGGATTTGTGGATTGGTGTCCCTGGGCCAGAAGAATTTTGTTATCATCCTCAAGTAGTCCACATTCAAACAAATCCCTTTTGGATCACAGAAGTGAGATTTTTTCCTTTAAGCTGTTATAATGAGTGAGGCCCAGGTAAGGGCCGTATCTTGCCGTTGCTGCAGGTGTCTGGGTTTTGCAGAGGGCCTGAAGGAGTGGCTTCAAACAGGACAGTCCTGTTCATCATGTGGGAGACCCTGTGGGCAAGGAGATGGGTTTTATATGGGGGAGGACACTCAAGGAAGAGGGAGGAGAGATCACGAGGAAGGACCAGTTATTTAGGGCTGGTCCCACCCGCCAGTGATCTGGCCTCCCACTGTGTGTCTCTCTCTACCTTCTAGCATGCCTGTGTCCTAACTCCACGTCCTGTTTGCTGCCTTTTCCATACCAGAAATCCTGATATCCATGGCTCAGCCTGGCCCTAGTTCCTGACAGATGTCCTGCTATGTAGCTCTGTGGCAGATGTTGTGGATACTGGATGGCTCTCTGGGCACAATTCAGCCAGTCTGTTCTCAGTGGAAGCAGCACAGAGCTTCTCTGCACCACGTGACCATTTGAAAACAGGGGTGCACTTGACAATTCTGAAAAAGCTAAGATAGACCGTGTCTTTACCTGTTGTTTCTGTGAAAGGACCTGGGGAGAAGAGGGAAAAAATGAAGTGATAGTTTCAGAGCCATATATGGACCTTATTTAGTGGAGTGAGTGTTAGGGCCAGGTTTATATTGGGAAGGGAACTATCTTGGTAGATAAAAAGGGAAAATTCTTGCTGGTGTGACCAAAAGGCTGGAACCTGTCTGTTGACAGCAGAGAAGGCAAGCGAAGGGTCATGTGTAGCACGTCCTCAGGCCTGGCTTTGGGGCCTGTGGAGCTTCCATGCAGATCCGGTGGTCACAGATAGCTTCACTATTCCTTTTGCTCTCTCAGTCCCTCTCTGTCTGTCTCTCCCTGGTAGGGTCCAACATACACATATCTGTGGGTGCAAATACATGAGCAGCTCGGAGTCAGTGGTCTTTCCCTCATTGTTGTTCCCAAAGTCCCACAATCTTGTGTCCTTCTTGGAGACCTGTTTGATTCAGCATCCTGTGAGGCCTGGGGTTCAACTCCTGACAACTGTCAGGGAGGTAGGCAGTGGGGAGTGGGGCATGGGCCGCTTTCTCTGGGCCAGTCCGGACTGCAGCAGAGCCCCAGCAACCCTCCCAACAAGAGGCCAGGGCAGACTCATCTTCTGAGGCCCTGTCTTTAGATGAGGAAGATAGGCTTCCCTGTGGCATGTGTATTTCCCCTCATCACTGTGTGGTTAGCCCCGGTGGGGATATAAATATTGTCCAGCTGTTCACTGGTTAATGTTTTACCTTGCATGAGAATGTGCTGTTTCCAGGCAGCTGTGTGTCATAGTTACAGTCTCCTAGAGGGCTTGTGCGTGTGTCTCCTGGAGCCGTGGCTGGCCCTCACCCCCCCATGCAGCCTCCATGAGGCCTTTTGTGCAGAGCCTTGCCCTTGTGTGTGCCCTCCTACTCCATCTGCATCTTGTCGTCAGTTGCTGGTGCCACCTCAGTAGGGTTTACTGTGACCTTTCTTGGGCCCATCTGGGAGCAGTGGTAGTAGGTCTGGATCTAGGGGTCCCACGGGTCTTTCCCACAACCTAGCCTGTGTCAGAGGCTGGAGGAAACCCTGAGTGCAGGCAGAGGAGCCTGTCACAGAGGCCCCTGGGGACAGTGGACGCTGGCTCTGTGGGCCGACTAAGGAGCAAGACCAGCTAGAGCATGTCAGGGGATGGTGGGTGTGATTGGAGAGGAGGGCGGTCACAGCAGGTGAGATTGTGTTCCTCTCCTAATATGCAGGGCAGCCTTTGAATTTCATTTCTTCAGTTCAGGTAAAGTCAATACAATTGATTTCTAGACCTGTAGACCTACACGAAGTATCTCAACCAAAGAGATGTTTATCTCTAACCTAAGCATAGCTCCAACTATTTTATTTCTCCCTTTGTTTTTTGGAATCATTAAAGATAAAATTACTCCCAGTCATCACAATTGTCACGATGACAGAAAATACTGCATCAGAAATAGTAACGAGGGTCTTTATACTATTGTTTATTTCATTACTCGGAATGAAAATGACAATCTAAGATGAAGAGATGGACTTAGTTTGTCTCAAATAGGGAAACATCTAGGTATAGATTTTCAGATCTCACAGGGGACTAATTTTTTCATCTGCAGAGGAGGAAATAGGATCTGTGTAGCTCTTGGGTGACTGGCTCAATACACAGATGCTGGAGGTGAAGGGAGCTCTCTAGGGAAAGTTCGGCGGCTGCACTTATTTGTTTTCTATACTCTCCCTGTCACTATGAATAAGGGAAGTGTTTTTAGAAGCTCTGTTCTACTTCCTAAAATACCTTATAATGCATTTCCTTTTGGGAGGAAGGGAGGCCTGTGGTGTCTGCCTGTCCTGAGATTAGAACCAACCTGGGAAGGCACTGGGGAGACCCAGGGAGGAAGGAGACTGTGGTCGCCAAGGATAGTGGCTCATACCTGTAGTTCCGGCACTTTGGGAGGCCAAGATGGGGGTGCTGCTTGAGCCCAGGAGTTCAATACCAGCTGGGACAACATAGCAAGACCCTGTCTCTACACAAAATAAAAATTTGCCAGGTGTGGTGGTGCTAGCTACTCAGGAGGCTGAGGCAGGAGGATTGCTTGAGCTCAGGGGTTCAAGGCTGCAATGAGCTATAATTGCACCACTGCACTCCAGCCTGGGCAACAGAGTGAGACACTAACAGAAAGAAAGGAAAAGAGAGAAAGAGAGAGAGAGAACGAGAGAAAGAAAGGACGGAGGGAGGGAGGGTCATCCATGAAGCCTTTATCTATAACAGACAGCCCGGGTGTAGAGAGTCCAGATAAGTGTCTAGATTTTTCCATGTTGGCCTATGTTTTTAAATGGAAATGAACTCTGCAGACTTGCCCTTCATCAGAATCTGAATCCCCAAACACCTGTCTCTCATTAAATCTCTGCCATTGGTTTATGGGCTGTTAAAAAAAATTGGATAATATTCGTGATGGCTGTCTTACACGGGTGACATAAATAACATTATTTCCAAATACAGCTGTGACAAAACTGAACAATAATATCCATGCATAGAATTAGTGAGAAAGATAGGGGTTTGAGTCCCAACTCTGCCACGTTACTGACTGTGTGATCTTAGGGAAGTTACTTAGACTCTCTGTTTTTTGGTTTCCTCATTTGTAAGGTGTATGTTGGGGGAACAGGTAACAGAAGGGATGTTGTAAGAATTAACTGAGGCCGGGCGCGGTGGCTCAAGCCTGTAATCCCAGCACTTTGGGAGGCCGAGGCGGGCGGATCACGAGGTCAGGAGATCGAGACCATCCTGGCTAACACGGTGAAACCCCGTCTCTACTAAAAAATACAAAAAACTAGCCGGGCGAGGTGGCGGGTGCCTGTAGTCCCAGCTACTGGGAGGCTGAGGCAGGAGAATGGCGGTAACCCCGGGAGGCGGAGCTTGCAGTGAGCTGAGATCCGGCCACTGCACTCCAGCCCGGGCGACAGAGCGAGACTCCGTCTCAAAAAAAAAAAAAAAAAAAAAAAAAAAAAAAAAAAAAAAAAGAATTAACTGAGATGGGCCGGGCATGGTGGCTCCGGCCCGTAATTCCAGCACTTTGAGAGGCCAAGGGGGATAGATCACCTGAGGTCAGGAGTTTGCGACCAGCCTGGCCAACATGATGAGACCCTGTCTCTACTAAAACCACAAAAATTAGCTGGGAGTGGTGGCATGTGCCTGTAATCCCAGCTACTCAGGAAGCTGAGGCATGAGAATCACTCAAAGCTGGGATGTGGAGGTTGCAGTGGGCCAAGATTGTGCCACTGCACTTCAGCCTGGGTGACAGAGTGAGACTCCATTTCAAAAAACAAACAAACAACCAAAAAAGAATTAACTGAGATGATCCATGCGATAAAGCATTTAGCATAGTGTCTGGTAGATAGGGTGCACTCAGTGGATGTTTGCTATTATTGTATTTGAGACAGAATAGTATGGATTGGTACAAGAGTTGACTTCAGCTTTAGCTGTGTGACTGTGGGCAAATAACCCCCTGAGTCTCAGCTACTTCATCTGTAAGATGGGGATATTAGTTGCATCTGCATGAAAGAGTGGCTATGAGAGCCATACATGGCAGGGCTTGGGGAAAGTAGCTTAATGAAATATAAGCACTATAAGATTTAATACTTCTGTGTTTCATCCAGCATTGTATAAGGAACTCTGCACACGTGGGTACATCTCATGAGCTCCTCAGTTTGCCTCCTGTTGTTTTCTCTGATGTCCATGTTGTCACAGCTGTTCTTGGAAGAGTTGTTTTAGGCGTGTGTCTTGAGGTCCTTCCTGTGATCACCATAGTGGGCGACACAGGAGAGGCAGTCTGTGAAGCTCTCTAAGAGCATGGCTGGGGTGGGGGCGAGTGAAGTGTGAAAGCCTCAGATTGTGTGACTTTGAAGGGAGCCTGGTGCTGAGTCATTTGTAGAGATGATTTTTTATTGCTGACTGATGAGCCTGGACTACATCAGCAGGTCTAAGAGGGGCAAAATAAGAGACGATTTGGTGCAAATCTGCGTAGTTACTGGAAAAATTAGTGTCCACATTCTTCTTATAGTGCATCCAAAATAAGGACAGAATGTCAAAGTGTAGGCTTATTTGGGTGAGAGAAAGGTAGAGAAACTACAGCTCTTCCCTTAGATCAGATTTAAATTGAGTAGTTACTGATGTCTTTTTTTAAATGTGAAATTTAGTGGCGCTACCTTTCAAAGTGTGGTATTTATGCCCCCTTTAGTCTGTCTATCCATAGTGGCTGGGGGCTTCAGGTTAGGCTGGCATTCTACGAGGTGTTCTTGGTAAGGATTTCCTGGCATGGAGTCTCACTATGTCGCCAGGCTGGAGTGCAGTGGTGAGCTCTCATCTCACTGCAACCTCTGCCTCTTGGGTTCAAGATTCTCTTGCCTCAGCCTTCCGAGTAGCTGGGATTACAGGCACACACCACCATGCCCAACTAATCTTTCTCTAGAGGTTATTATTATTCAAGGGTGTTTTTCAGGAAGTTGGTGGACAGTGGTGGGCATTTCTGCTCTGGGATTCAGGTTGTCCTTAGAGGAGAAATTCTAATAATCTGGTAGAACATTAAAAAAAGTTCTTGAATATTTAACTGTTGGCTATCAATGTTCTTTTCTGCTGCCCTGTCTCTTTGCTTACTTTATTTCTTGTTCCCCAAGCAATCCACTTCTCAAATTGGCTGCTTGCACGTAATGTTTTAAAAAAAATTTTTTTTTTGCTGATACCTTAATTAGGAAAAATGTCAGCTCTGCGCCTAGTCTTCTTGTTTCTAAACATAGTAAGATGCCTTTGTCCTTCGCCTTAGTTGTACCTTGCAGCAGAGCTAAGCTGTTAGGTTTGCTTTGAGTGTGTGTGAGTCATCTTTTTGACAAACACGCATACTTTTTGTGTATATGTGTTAAGATCTTTCATTAAATGTGACTTGATTTATTTATGATTTTGAGCTAGGACAGGTTTTCTTTTTCATTGCTTCTCAAATTTGCCTTGAAATAGAATTACTTACTGCAGTAAATGATTTGCAGTATGTTTATCCCCTTCCTCTTCGTCCGTAGCAGCTGCTACTTGAAGTGGGAAATAGGATTAAGTGGTGGAATAAGAATTAGTTTTTTTGGATATGCCAAATTTCTAATAGACTATATAGCTAACTAACTTGTGTGTAAAGGATGTTTAAAAACCATAAAACTTAATCTTATTGTTTGACTAAATTCAGCCATTTTCATGAAATTGGTATGCATTTATAGATTTTCAGGTTTTGGTCAGCAGCAGAACAGCTTTAGACTGTGTAGTGGTCAAGGGCATGTACTCTGTATCCAGACTTGCCAGGTTTGAATTTGACCTCCCTATTTCCAAGCTATGTACCTTGAGGGAAATTATTCAGCCTCTCTGTTTTAACTGCCTCAGGCTGCTATAACGAAATACCATAGCCTGTGTAGCTTGAACAATATAGATGCGTTTCTCAGTTCTGGAGGCTGGGAATTCCGAGGTCAGGACCAGTAGATTGGGTGTTTGGTGAGGACCTACTTCCTGGTTTGCAAATGGCGGTCATCCTGCTGTATCCTCACATGGAGAGATAGAGATCATCCATTCATGAGGCTTCCACTCTCATGGCCTAACAACCTCCCAAAGGTCTCACGTCCTAATATCATCACTGTGGGGGTTAGGGCTTCACCATGTGAATTTTGGGGAACACAGTCAGTCAGTCCATGGTAGCACTCTCTATTTACTTGACTGTAAAATGGGGATAATAAAGATGTGGACCTACCTTATAAGGTTGTTGTGAAGATTAAATGAGATAATACATGTGAGATGCACAGTACTACTTACTGTCACCAAGTAAGTACACTAGCCAGCCATGCTTTGCTTAGTGATGGGGATATGTTCTGAGAAATACAACCTTCGGTGACTTTGTTGATTTGTGAACATCATAGAGTGAACTACACACACCTAGATGGTACAGCCTACTGCACACCTAGGTTCTGTGGTACAGCCTATGACTCCTAGGCTACAAACCTGTGCAGCATGTGACCATCCTGAATACTGTAGGCAGTTGTAACACAATGGAAGCATTTGTATATCTAAACACGTCTACACACAGAAAAGGTGCAGGAAAAATATGGTATTATAATCTTATGGGACCACTGTTGTATATGTGGTCCACTGTTAGTGGAAGCATTATTATGCTGGAAATCCATAAATATCCACTTGATACAAATAGTGCAAAGATTCTGTTGTTTTTTAATTCTATCTTTCATGATTACTATAGCAAATTAGACTTTTCATATTTGAAGAGGATTTGTGTGTGTGTGTGTGTGTGTGTGTGAGTTATCTTGGACTATTAGCAAGCAATTCTGGCTGATGTTAGTCATAAACTTTACTTGAATTTTCTTTAGTACAGTCAGCCCTGAAATTATAAAGAGGAAATGAGTTGGTGAAAATGGGTGTGTAAATTCAACTTTATTGTTCCACCTGTACAAAAAGGAAATAGAATAAAAAATAAACATATTTTGTGTTAGGACTTCAGGGAAATTCAGCGTTCAGAAAAATGCTTCCAAATGTCATAGTACAG
Source organism: Rhinopithecus roxellana (assembly GCF_007565055.1). Lineage (NCBI taxonomy): Eukaryota > Metazoa > Chordata > Mammalia > Primates > Cercopithecidae > Rhinopithecus > Rhinopithecus roxellana. Next base: position 178,281,179 of record NC_044552.1, on the reverse strand, counting down.
AGAGAGTTATTATGAACCTGGTTAACATCTGACTGCGGGTTCTACCAAGTCACCAAACTGGGACATTTCTTTTTCTTTTTTTTTTTTTTTTGAGACAGTCTCACTCTGTCACCCAGGCTGGAGCGCAATGGCACGATCTCGGCTCACCGCAACCTCCGCCCTCCGAGTTTAAGTGGTTCTCCTGTCTCAGCCTCCCAAGTAGCTGGGATTATAGGCGACTGCCACTGCACCTGGCTAATTTTTTGTACTTTTAGTAGAGACAGGGTTTCACCATCTTGGCCAGGCTGGTCTTGAACTCCTGACCTTGTGATCCATGCACCTCAGCCTCCTAAAGTGTTGGGATTATAGGCGTGAGCCACCGTGCCCGGCCCAAACTGGGACATTTCTTAAGATGAGCAAGTGAAACAAAAGTTTCAGTGGTTTATGTAGAATCTCGTGTTGATGTATATTTATATGCATGTTTTTTTAAACATCTGAGAGAAACAGCAGAGACTTGCTATCGTGTAACGCTTACTTTCCGACTGTTCACATTTTTCCCAAGTTTTAAGGAGTTCCTGTTGATGACAGGTCAGTGATTCTTTTGGTTTTTGAAGAAGGATTAGTTGTGACAACCCTGTGAGCTAATCGGGCAAGTTGAATGTTATTTTATTCTCTGTCATAGATTCAGAAGTTAATATATGGGTTCTTTAGCAACTAATTTGCAGGTGTAGTCACACATCCAAGTGCGCATGGAGAACAAGTATCCCAGGTAGGATGTGATGTGAACACAGGACGGACTCAGTCTGTGACCAATCATGTCTTTGTGCCAAGGCACAAATGGAGTATGGAGGGGCCGTCTCCATCATTGCCACCTCTTCTTGCTCCTAGGCAAGCCTCACTTCCCTTGGAAGAGGGTATCCAGCCACCTCCTGGTAGATAGTATCTGACAGGACAGTCACATGCTGCACTGGTGTGTGGCCAAGGAGCAATAGGCCATACCCTACAGCCTAGGCATGGAGTAGGCTGTACCGTCTAGATTGTGTAAGTTCACTCTATGATGTTTGCACAATGACAGAATCACCTATGGATGCATTTCTCAGAACATATCCCTTTTGTCCCTTCCCTCATCCCATCCTCTTCATGGCCATATGGTGTGTTTTGTCATTACTGTACCTATATCTTGGAGACAGCAGTTTTAAAGCATATTTTGGACTTCTCTCTTCCAAAAATGTGGACAAGTAGCCTCTGTTTTGCCCTCAGTGGCTCCTTACTCCCAGTCTGTCTAGTTTTTCCCCTTGATTGAAAGGCTTCTTGAGAGCAGCCACCACACGATTTTGTTTACTCTTGTGTCCCGGAGTGTAAGACAGCGCCTTGCACAGGGCTGGTGCCCAAAACGATTTGTGAATTAGTTGGTGAATGAATGAAATTATCTATTTGAACAAACCAAAGCTGGGCACACTTGGGTAGCTGCATAGCCTGACTGAGATATGCTTGATCATGAGGTTATGGCTTTATTCATCCATTGGCAGTGGGATTGACTAATTCTCCCTTCATACCCTCATGTCCATGGTTGGGCAACCAGGACCTTCTCACCTAAACATACCATCTGTTGCCTCCTGGCTATCACATTTAGTTACAGGTCTTTCCCCCTTTTAATTCCTGGCCATTATTAACTGTACTCTATTTCTGATGTAGTAGCATTCTCACTTCCTGCTTTTCAGTTTGGCTGGGTTGCATGGGTCCATTATTCACTCAACTCCTTTCTGTATCAATTTCCTCATCTATAATATGTCAACAATGGTATTGCCTCTCTTACAGAGTAGTTGTGAGGATGAAGGGGTTAAGTGCAGGTGAAACACTTAGAAAAGTGTGTAGCAGTGGTCAGCCTGACACCGACTGTGTCTCATGAAAGTCACACAGACCTGCAAGGCCCCTGTCATCTGCCCTTTGTTCTTTGCCCTTGCCAACTACCTCACCAGTTTCCTGACTGCTCATCTTGCCACGGGGACCACCCTCACATTAACCACAGGAGTTTCCAGCAACAGTCCACTACCATATTCCTAGCACTTAGCATAGATTCTGACAGATAATGTGTTTGATTGGAAGATGCTGTGTTTCTGCCTACCCTTGCTGCTGGGTGCAGGGCTCAGGGCTCCACAGAGTGAAGGCTACCTCTGCATAATAGCTCTGTGGCCTCCCTGTCTGTATTAGGAAGCTGATGATCATTTATCATTCCAGCAAGCAGTGACAAATCAGCTCTGTGTATTGGTGAGGATAGGCGAGGCTATGTTACACTCAGGAGTGACCCAAAATTTCAGTGGCTTAAACTAAGCAAGTCATATTCTTACTCTTGCTGTGTAGCTTATATTGGCTGATGTGGGGTTCTATTCTCACCATAACTCAGGGACCTAGGCTGCTGAGGCTCTGTGTGGACATGTGTGACCATGACTAGCAAGGCAGGCAAGGGTCAGGCATGGCACCTGTCGGCTCCTAAAGCTTCTACCAGGAAGTGCACACATCATTTCATGTCAGAGTTCCTTGGCCAAAGCAAGTCCCTTAGTCACACCCAACTTCAGAGGGGCAGCAAAACCCAGCCCTACCCTCTCTCTGGAAGGAGGCCACCGGAATATTCGTGCCTGGTCTTCGGTGTCTCCCGTGACCAAGGATGGATTTGCAATAAATGGAGTGGGGCCCCACTGTTCTCGGGTCTTCTGAAAAGAAATGCCCCTTGCCATATCTCCACCCTCAGTTCAGATAATTAATTGTTTTATTTAATCAGGGAGAAAAGACATTAATTCCAGGAAGCTTAGCAGACAGGCTTTTCCTCTTGGTATGGTCTTCAAAAACCCTCAGGAGCAATTTTCCCATCCATTTTGAAGGGATATAATTCCACTGTTGGTCTGAAGAGCAAATGCCCCGCGTAATTTAGAGCTGGGCCTCAGAGGCGAGTGTGTTACCAGACAGTCCCCTCAGCGAACTCAGTGATTCCACTGGTCTTTTGCTGAGCCCCGCTGTGTGTTTGGACTTTATGTGACCTTCAATACTGACTGATCCATAGGCTTGTCATTGTATAGCTGAGCTCCACATCCTGTCTACTTGATTTTGACAATTTGAAGCTGGAAGCATGAAAAGCTTTGGGGAGCAGCGCCTCTGTGCACTGTGTCAGGACCTGAGCTTCCGGGGGTCCAGGGTGGTTGATAAACATCATGATGGCTCAGAGAGGGAGAAGCCAACTGACAATGTTTGCTAGAGGCCAAGATGGGGTCAGGGCCTGAGGTGGGGGATGACCTGAAGCTGGGGACGGCCTGGGCCAGTAGGTGGCCGACTCAAAGACCGAGCACTGAGAGCCTGGAGAGGAAAGGGGGAGAATGTTCAGGAAATGGATACCAGGCCGGGGTGGCTGCTAAGCATGAGGCAAAGCTGGAGAAGTTTCTGTGGTCCAACCAGGAGGACCTTGTGGGCCAAGCCAAGGAGTCAGAATTTTCAGCTCAGTGAGGAGGCATGGAAGCAGCGGTGTGTGGGGTGGTCAGGTTTGACTTTTCTTTTAAATTATGCCTGGCTTAGTCTTTTTTTTTTTTTTTTTTTTTTTTTGAGACGGAGATTCACTCTTGTTGCCCAGGCTGGAGTGCAATGGTGCAATCTTAGTTCACTGCAACCTCCGCTTCCTGGGTTCAAGCGATTCTCCTGCCTCAGCCTCCTGGGTAGCTGGGGTTACAGGCACCTGTCACCATGTCCAGCAAATTTTTGTATTTTTAGTAGAGACAAGGTTTCACCATGTTGGCCAGGCTGGTCTCAAACTCCTGACCTCAGGTGATCCGCCCACCTTGGCTTTTGTATGTGTGTGTGTGTGTGTGTGTGTGTGTGTGTGTGTGTGTGTGTGTTTGCATGCTTTTAACTGGTTTGCTGGTTTGATGGTGAAATAATGTATTTTCATGAATCTTCTTTTGGTAATAGCTTAATTAAATGATCAGACAAATGTTTGTACAACACATTCTAAAATCATACATTTTGTTCAGAAGAGGTCGGAGGTGAATTGGAATTTTAAAAAGACCTCTGTGCTCAGGGCATGCCTTCCTGATGGGCGGGTCCTGCGGAAGATTGATTGGTGTGGGAACGGAAGAACAAGAATTATCTTCTTTTTTGTTGTTGTTGTTTTTTTTTGAGACAGAGTCTCACTCTGTCGCCCAGGCTGGAGTGCAGTGGAGCGATCTCGGCTCACTGCAAGCTCCGCCTCCTGGATTCACGCCATTCTCCTGCCTCAGCCTCCTGAGTAGCTGGGACTATAGGCGCCCACCACCTCCCCGGCTAATTTTTTGTGTTTTTAGTAGAGACGGGGTTTCACCGTGTTAGCCAGGATGGTCTCGATCTCCTGACCTCATGATCCGCCCTGCTCAGCCCCGCAAAGTGCTGGGATTACAGGCGTGAGCCACTGCACCCGGCCAGGAATTGCCTTCTTATGGGATGTTTTTTCTTACAGGATTTTTAATTTTTTAAATTATTTATTTATTTATTTATTTTAGACAGAGTCTCGCTCTGTTGCCCAGGCTGGAGTGCAATGGCGCAATCTTGGCTCACTGCAACCTCTGCCTCCCGAGTTCAAGCGATTCTCCTGCCTTAGCCTCCTGAGTAGCTGGGATCACAGGCACACACCACCATGCCTGGCTAACTTTTGTATTTTTAGTAGCAACCGGTTTTGTCATGTTGGTCAGGCTGGTCTCAAACTCCCGACCTCAGGTGATCCGCCTGCCTCGGCATCCCAAAGTGCTGGGATTACAAGCGTGAGCCACCGTGCCTGGCCCTTATAGGATGTTTTAATTAACCTTTGTTCACTCACTAAATTCCTCCTTCTTGTAAGTTCTTTTTTCTGGACAGCACTGAGATCAATCCTTGAGTGTCTGTGTACTCCCTTCTCCCCAAAAGCACCAGGTGAACAGTGATGCATTTAAACTATTTGATAGCACTCTCCACCCCTCACACCGCATTTCTTAGTCTATTTCTGTTGACACAGCGCCACCCCAGACAGGGATCATAATGCAATAGAGCAGATGTTAGTGTTCCTGCATGACTTGCTGTACATTCTAGTCCCATTTCTCAGGGCCACTGTTACTGGATTTGAGTGAGACTCTAGCCTCTTGATTGGATAAGGAAGACACCTGGCTGTCTTTGATTGCATTTGGAAAACATTCTGCTTTTTTTGAGGAAGACTGAGACGTATTCTAGTCTCGTCTTCAATATAGTATTAAGTCATCTTTTATGTTGGAGGCTTTCTGTTGCTTTTGCTTTTCTTTCAGTAGGGAACATTTCTGACTTTACATTCTAGGATTGCTCCCATTTGAAACCTTTGAAACCTTTCTTCAGACTGATATAGAATGCTTTCTTATCAAGCACATCTCTGGATAAAACTGTGCTTTCCTTGGCATCAACAGCCACAGTTTGGAATCTTGACCCTGAGTAGTTCTAACTGAGTCCAGCAGCTTCTACTACCTTTCTGTTCTTTTAAATGAGTCACATAAATCTGTCCCTCAACCCCCCAACACAGAACCCCTCCAGGCATCTACAGGAAGGTGAAAGCCAATGGTCACCCTTCAGCAAGGCTTTCTTAGGTGTGTAGCCTGTCCTTGATTCCAACTTGTAGGTTAAAGGCAGGAAAAGGATGGTTTTGGTCAAATTCTCCCTTGATGCCTGACCCAGGGCAAACTATGTCACCTTTCTTATCCTTCTACGTGCTATCTTTTGAGGTTCTTAGTCTCATGGCTTAAAATGCTGTCTATATACTGGTGAATCACAAATGCATATCTCTAGCCTGGACCCGTTTATGAAGCTTCATTCTTATATCTCCAACTGCCTCTTCAGTGTCTCCACCTGGATGCTTAGTAGGAAGCTCAGCCTTAGTTTGCCCAAAACCCAGCTCCTGATCTTCAACCCTCTTTTTCTCCACGGCTCTTCCTCCCCACTTTATGCATGTCAAGAATGGCGACTTCATCCTAACAGTTGCTCAAAGTCATCCTAGATCTCTTTATTTTGCCTTCTTTTTTTTTTTTTTTTTTTTTTGGGATGGAGTCTCTCTCTGTCGCCAGGCTGGAGTTTAGTTGCATGATCTCGGTTCACTGTAACCTCCGCCTCCCAGGTTCAAGCGATTCTCCTGCCTCAGCCTCCCGAGTAGCTGGGACTACAGATGTGCGCCAGCACGCCCAGCTAATTTTTGTATTTTTAGTAGAGATGGGATTTCACAATGTTGGCCACGATGGTCTTGATCTCTTGAGCTCATGATCCACCCTCCTCGGCCTCCCAAAGTGCTGGGATTATAGCCGTGAGCCACCACACCCACCATATTTTTCATTCTATAGTCAATTTGTCAGCAAATCCCATTGGCTCTACCTTCAAAATAGACCCAGAGTCTGGCCTCCTCTACTTTGGTCCATACCACCAAGTTCTCTTGCTGGCATTACTTTTGCAGCCGTTACCTGCCCTCCCTTCTTCTTCTCTTGCGCCCTATCCTCAACCCAGATGCCAGAGTGATCCTGTTAATGTAAGTCAAATGCTGTACAGTAGTTATGTCTTTACATTGGTCTATACCACCTGTGTGATCTGATTCCCCCACCCTACCCATACGGTTGCCTCTCTGATCCCCCACTTTTTTGCCCTTCACTCTCTCTGCTCCTCAATTGGCCTCCTTGGTCCTCACATGTTTTCTCCTCTGGGCTCTGCAGCTTACTGTTCCCTCTGTCTGGAATGTTCTACATGGTTCCCTCCCTCACCTCTTTCAGGACTTTATGGTACATCAGACTCCCAGTGAACCTTCCAGGATGAACTGTTGTTGAACTGGCAGCAGCCTCCACACTTCCTGGCTCCTTTTCCTACTTTGCTTTTCCCATTAGTACTTATCTCCTACTAACATTATTTTGCACATCTAAAAGCCAGGAGTGCAAAGATTCTGTCAATTTTGTTTCCTGCTCTATTCCCAGCATCTGGAACAATGCCTGGCATATAGCAGGCATTCAATAAGTATCTGTGGAGTGAATTTATCCACCAGATGTTTATTTATTGACTGTGTGCAAAGAACAGTTCTCGAACCTGGGAGAGACACAAGTACATCAGATGTCGGTATGTCTCTCAGAGCGTCTGCAACAGTGTGACGGGGCAAAGACCATAACACCTGCTCTTAGAATCTTCATTTAAGCGTCATGGATCCTTGATTGAATTTGGAAAACATTCTGCTCTCCTTGTGGAAGATTGGGGAAATGTTCTAGTCTCATCTGCAATATAGTATCAAGTCATCTTTTATGTTGGAGGCAATATAGTACCTGTATATGTAACTGCTTGGTGGTGGGTGTTTGCTATTCTTTAGCATCTCAGAGAGTATAGGGGAAATCTGTGTGTTTGAGTACTTATGCACATTGAATGTGGTTATTGACATGAAATTCAAAGGTGAGACTTTATGGGAGGGAGACCTTACCCTGCTGACTATTCATGAGGGAAATGGTTTCAGGCACCGGAGTGGTCTTTGAACTGGGATTTGAGGTGTAGATAGGGAAAGAAGAGGGTTCCAGGTGCAGATTACTGTGTGCAGAGGCTGGAGCTTGCTGACTCAGTGTCTGGGAGTGAGCACCATTCCAGATTCTGTTTGTTTCTCAATGTCTCCCTAAAGGGTACTACTGAATCCTCTTCTCAGGGTCCTCACAGAGCATGAAATTCCATGCATGAGATTTGATTGGTTGCAGGTTTAGGCTGGACCATTTTGACTTTTCCAATTCATTCTGTGGACTTGATTTGGATGCAGGCTGGGCTGCCTGGTTATTTTGTTGTCTCCAAATCCTGACCCTGATTATTTGTGTTGTACTCAAGTCTGCTAGAGCAGTGGTCCCCAACCTTTTTGGCACCAGGGACCGGTTTCATGGGAGACAATTTTTTTTCACAGACCAGGGGGTTGGGAGCAGATGCTTTTGGGATGAAACCGTTCCATGTCCGATTATCAGGCATTGGATTTTCATAAGGAGCACACAACCCAGATCCCTTTCGTGCGTGGTTCACAATAGGGTTTGCACTCCTATGAGAATCTAATGCTGCCACTGATCTGACAGGAGGCGGGGCTCAGGTGGTAATGCTTTCTTGTCCATGCTCACTCCTACTGTGTGGCCTGGTCCCAAACAGGCCATGGACCAGTACCACTATGCTTTAAAGGAGATTTGGATTGGCAAATTACCTATCTGCTCCAGGTGTCTGTTGTTGAATGCCGCAAAACACCCCCAAATCTCAGTAGCTTAACACAATATGTATTATTATATTTCATGGTTCTGGGGGTTGACTGGGCTCAGCTGGGTGGTTCCCTCTTGGGCTCTCTTACACAGTTGGAGTCAGATGGTGACTGGCTCTGGAATCATCTGAAGACCGGACTCGGCTGGTTTTCCGCAATGGTTCCTTCACCTGCAGGCCTGTTTTCTTGCCCTCTCTGTTTCCACACAGTGTCTCATCTTTCAGGGCCTCTCATCTTTCAGGACTAGTACTAGTCCATGGCCTGGGGGTTGGGACCCCTGCGCTAGAGGATGACATGGCAGTCACACATTTGGCTGGCCTTTTAGTGGGAGGGAGATAGACCCTGGAATATTCTGATCAGTTCTCTTTTCCCAGTTATCTTTTTCTTACTCTGTTGTTTAAATACAGAGTATAAATCATTTTTTGTATAGGCTGTTCCTGGCAGATATGGGCCAAGCTTTGATTCATTGAGAGAAGGAAGCTTAGAGGTTACCAAGACCAGTGCTTCCCAAATCTCCTTATTATCCAAATCACCAAGGAAGCTTTAAAAAGTCACACAAGGCTTGTTTAATCAGCATCTCCAGGACACAGGAAGCAGAAAAAGAGGAGGAAAAAGAAGAGGAGGAGACAAGAATGTCTCATATGTGGGAAAATCTCAGAGACTGCTACACTAGATGGAAAGTTGGCTATGTCAGTGGTCCCCACATGCCACACTACTCAGAAAAACAGGAAAACAAGAAAAAAATACATTTTCTGTATTAGAATTAGAGTGTGTGGATGTCTGTATCAGAGTCTGCATTTTCAAAATAATTTCCAGGAGTGAGTAAGAGATAGGAAGATGAAGAAGAGAGTTACGATGGGAAAGAGATAGGAAATGAGAAGGTGAACTTGGCTTACATCCTGTACATAATGAGTAAATGCTAAGGTGCTTGATGGAGGCCCAGGGAGAAGGGGAGGAGTGAGGGGTGGGAGGTAGCTGTATACATCTGGAGGAGAGAGGGGATGACATCTGCTGCTGCTGGGTCACTCAGATTTGGAATGTCCTTGCAAGGAAGCCCATTCTGATTTTGAACAGCTGCTCTTGATAAAAGCTCATTCCCTATTTCCTTCTGCCATTCATAGGATGTGGCTCTGGAGCCCCCTGTCCTAAGCCTCCTTATCCCAGCTTTCATCCATTTCTTCAGTAGGCATTTATTTAATGCTTAATGTGGATGACACGGTTTGGCTGTGTCCCCACCCAAATCTCATCTTGAATTGTAGTTCCCATAATTCCTACATGTTGTGGGAGGGACCCTGTGGGAGATCATTGAATCTTGGGGGGCGGTTTCCCTGATACCGTTCTTGTGGTAGTGAATGTCTCACAAGATCTGCTGGTTTTGTAAAGGGAAACCCCTTTTGTCTAGTTCTCATTTCTGTTTTGCTGCTGCCATGAAAGAAGTGCCTTTCGCCTTCTGCCATGATTGTGAGGCCTCCCCAGCCATGTGGAACTGTGGGTTCATTAAACCTCTTTTTCTTTATAGATTACCCAGTCTCGAGTATGTCTTTATCAGCAGCGTGAGAACAGCCTAATACAGTGGTCATGGTTTTCTTATTTCCTTTTTTCTCTAAATCCCTCTTCCATTTCTGTTACCTTCCACTTATCCCAAGAAATGGTTACTCAACAAATTCAAAACCCTTGTAAGGATTTGGACACAGCTTGAGCCAAGATTTATCTTTGTTTGGCAACCCCTGTTTGTTTTGTCTCTTGAGAGTATGTACAAAATGATACTGTAAACAGGATTTTAAGTGGCGTGTGTAATTTAGTGAAGAGAACCAAATAATGTTCTACCACAATTTGTATGCCAATTATAAATCATTCTTTTCCATTAATTAAAGGAGTAGCTCTTTGATTGCTTACCAGTAGGATGCAAAAATGATTAGTGTTTTATTTAAAATATTTTACATTTTATTAAACCACCTTGGCTTCTGACTACTCTTGACTCACAAACAGTTAGCACAAACAGTTCTGTCCTTGGTGAACCCGATAAAATGATTTTCTTGTTCTGCTATAAAACGTAAAAGAGGCTCTTATAATTTGTCGCACAGTTTAAGACCCTGTTTTGTTTGTTTGACCACCGTTTGGGGGTTGATGTTTGTTATTCCTTAGCATCTCAGTGAGTACAGGGGAAGTCTACTTGTTTGAGTACTTACACATGTTGAATACAGTTATTGACACTGATTTAAAGGTGAGATTGACTCAGTTAATAAATATGACAGTTGATCTAGGAGGCATTCTGTCTGGAATAAATTGATAAATAAAGGCAAAAGTTATAAAAAGAATATGTGTCTACTTTTGCTTTGTACTTTACTTACATAGCTAGAGCAGTTACTAGTTACAGCCTTTTTAATATAACCTGTATGACCATCTTCAAATCTGTGTCAATTTCAAGAGGAAGTTAAATACTCATGCAATTATATGGGTTACTCTTATTCTTAACATGAACATTTCAGAAAATGCATTTTATGGTAGTTTTCAGCCTAAGCATTTTACATGGCAGAGAGCTCCAGTTTATTCACTCAATAACAAATTGCAGTATGTGTATGTGTGGATACCATGTTATACATGGGGGCTAAAAAAAAATTGAAATGCAGTTCCTGCCCTCAATGAGCTCTCAGTTTGCTAGTGGAGACAACTGATACACATCTTGATTGATGTTTTTTGCTTTTGACATAGAGTGTCGCTGTTGCCCAGGCTAGAAGGCAGTGGTGCGATCTCGGCTCACTGCAACCTCTGCCTCCTGGGTTCAAGCTATTCTCGCACCTCAGCTTCCCGAGTAACTGGAACTACAAGCACCTGCCACCATGCCTGGCTAATTTTTGTGTGTTTGTACAGATGGGATTTTGCCATGTTGCCCAGGTTGGTCTGCTGAGCTGAAAGTGATCCGCCCACCTTGGCCTCCCCAAATGCTGGGATTACAGGCATGAGCCACCATGCCCAGCCCCTTGTTTTGTTTTTTTATTGTTGTAAAATACACATAATATAAAATTTAACATTTTATCCATTTTTAAGTGTACAGGTCAGTTATATTAAGTACATTTATTATTTTTTTCTGCAACCATCCCCACCATTCCTCTCCTGAACTTTCTCAGGAGAAAGTTCAGGAGAGGAATGGACACTGTGCCCATTCTTGATGGATTTTAATATGCCTAGGACCACAGAACTATGGGAGGCCAGAGGACAGGAAACTCCCAGTGCTAAGGCAGTGTCAGGTCACGGGCAGGGATCGGCCTGAATGCCCCTTGCCCATCTTCTGCTGTGTCCAAGGATTGAAGACCTGCCACTCTGTAGCCTGGTCGCTGTCTGGGCTGAAGAACCTGTCTCAGTGAGTGGGGAACTGGGATTCTCCTCTCTTGTGTCAGAGAGACTAAAACTGTAGTCCTACTTGACCTCTCACTCCTTTCTATAAATAGGAGCATCAACAGGGCCTTCCAAAGGAAGTCACTGCAATACACTGTTGTTAAGCCTTCTCAGCTTCTAACTGGACTGCCTAGAACAGCCTAGAAGCTGGCAAAGATTTATGGTCACTGGGGGCAACTGGGCAATCATAAATCTTCAAACCTGCTTGCCTTTATAGCGTCTATGTAAGCTTGCTGGTTCAGAGCCACTGGGACTCAAAGTAAATCATTCAGTCAGTCACTTAGCAGATAATTATGGACCGCCCACTAGGTGTGAGACATTCTGTTTCTCCTTTCTTTTATGTCAATATTTAGCAGAAGTAGTAGTAGCAAGGCATCCAATTCTTGAATCTAGTTTCTCTTCCAAGGACTTTTTTTTTTTTGAATCTCTAAGGTTGTTTTGAGTGTGTCCTCCTCAATCCAAATTGTTCCCTGCTCAGGAGAAAATAAAGCTCTGGGGAGAGGCTTAACCATTTAACCATGTACCATTTAACATCTCTTTCTGGGAATGGAAACATAGATAGCATAAAGAATTTGTCCCATTAGTATTTGCCACTGTTTTTCCTTTGAAAAATAAAGATGTGGTTCAATCACTTCATTTGTTAAAATTAAAGCACGGCCTCTCCTTCTCCCTGTCCATCTGCCGTGACTTGTGATCTGATTTGAGTGTCTGTTCTAGTAGCAGAAGCAACAGAGGTAGATGAGACAACAATTTACTGCCTCAATGCAAACCTACTTTATGGCTGAGTCAGAATAACAAAATTGGGGTTTTCAAAATTAATTGGAATTTTATTCTACACTACTTGTCTGGAGTCTTAAGCTACAAAGCTGTTGTTGTAAAGGTGGAAATCTAGCCTAATCAGTGCCAATGGCATTTGCAGAAGATGCCAAGAACTTCCTGGGTCTCAGGAAGGCTGGAATGTGCTTTTCCTCCCTTCTCCCTCCCTCCAGTAAACACGACCTTCCACCCTCCCCTCAGGCTCCAGCTGCTGCTTGCTTCACCCCTTTAGATCCCCGAGTTTGGGAGATGGCTGAAGTCTCTGTTGAAGGACTGGAGAAGGTTACAAGGATTGTCTCTGCCCCTGCCTTCCTCAGGCCTCCCAGAGGTGGGGGATGAGGGAGTCTTTGTGGAAGAGGAAAGAACTAAGGGAGGAGCCCAGTGTGAGAGGCTCAGCTCCCGCCTGCAGCACTTCCCTGTACCTGCCGCAGGTCCAATTCATGGGAACAGCTGGACTTTCCAGCCACTGTTGTTGGTCTAGAAAGTTAAGCTGTGGGCCTCTTACCCACTGCAGTCACTGCCTGGAGGCGGCCTCAGAGCTCTGGCTCCAGAGGGCACCTGTCTTGCATGGAGAGGTAAGAAATGTTTGAGTTGAACTGAATATTCGCTGCTGGCCTGGGGTCAGTGAGATTAGTGAGAAGGGAACAGGTGGCGTAAAAGCTAATGGGATGCTTTATGGTTGGCACGTTGCTGATTTCCAGGCTGCCGTGGGAAGGCTGGCGGTGGGTATACAGGTTGCTGTAGCAGGGTGGAGGGAAAGCGCCTCCTGTTTTCCAATGTGGAGGCAATCTGGCCATGACATCTGTGTCCCTGCCCACCATGGTGGAGAAGGGCCTGGATGCCTGGTATTGTGTGCCCCTGGCCGCCACAGTGGAGGAGGGCCTGGATGCCCGGCTTTGTGTGCCCCTGCTCTGGCTGCATGGTTATCAGGTGACCATCCTCTCCAGGGAGGGGAGAGCTGCCCCTCGCTGACGGAGGGAGTGCGTGACTCGTTCCCCTGCCAGAATGTCGCATTCCTTGACATTTTGACCAGTCTTGCCACGTCCTATGGGTTAAGACCTGGATGATTACAAAAGTTGTGGAAGATAGTTTTCTCGACTCTTGTTTGCAATGGAGGTGCCAACAGGGACTGAGAAACATGGAGGGACCTCAGCAATGCCATCTGTTCTCAGAGGGGCTCAGGAGAAGCAAAGATGAGCGGTGGCCGAGGAATGGTGCCCCTGACATAGTCCGGGCAGCCCCACCAGCACTTATGCTGCTGAGCTTGGCTTCCACAGCCAGGGAGCAGGGTGTCTTTCTGTAGCAGCCATCTGCCTTGCTCATCATCACTTGTGATGGTTTTGTCTTACCTACCAAGTGGTCGTTCTTATGCCTTGCAGATCTTTGAATCCTCAGCACCTTGCACAGTGCCCTGCCTGCAGTAGGGGTAACATAGCAGGAAACATAGCACGCACGATTGTTTCCCCAAAAGATGCACAGAAATCAGTGATCAGACAGAAGTGGTGGCCTTCCTTGTTTTTTTTTATTGTCACCATCTGTAATGGAATGGCATCCTTTACTTAAACTGAACACCTTTGGAAGCAGTGGCTCTCAGAGGTTAATGCCTGTGGCTCCCAGCTATGGCGACTTGTGACACCTCACTCCGATATGACGATGTGATGGGTCAGTGGCTTGGAAGGGGTTCTCAGGAATCTGCATTTTTACAAGTTCATGGGGGTGATTCTGGGGCAGGTATTTCGTGAATGTGAATCATAACTTGAAAAAGAACACTTCAGGCTTTCAGCTGAGGCACGGCTATCATTTGAATGTGTCCCGTCCAAAATTCAGGTGTTGAAATTTAATGGCTAATGTGATAGTATTAAGAGGTGGCCCTTTAGGGATCTGCATTTAAGAGGTGATTAGGCTCTGAGAGCTCCTCCCTCATGAATGAGATCAAGGCCCCTGTAAAAGAGGCTTCATGCAGCTTTCGATTTCACTCTCCTCTGATCTGTGTGAGGACACAGTGTTCTGGAGGGTGCAGCAGGAAGGCATCATCTTGGAAGCAGACAGCTGGCCCTCATCACACAATGAACCCACCAGCCTCTTGATCTTGGACTCCAGAACTGAGAAAAAAGTTTCTGTTCATGGTCAGGCATGGTGTCTCACACCTGTAATCCCAGCTCTTTGGAGGCTAAGATGGGAGAATTGCTTGAGCCCAGGAGTTCAACACCAACCTAGGCAATATAGTGAGATGCTGTCTCTACAAAATTTTATAACATGAACCAGGCTTAGTGGCACGCATTTGCAGTTCTAGTTCCTTAGTAGGTTGAGGCAGGAGGGTCACTGGAGCCCAGGATTTCAAGGTTACAGTGAGCTATGATTATGCCACTATATCACAGCTTGGGTGACAGAGCGAGAACCTGTCTCTAAAGAAGAAAAAAAAAATCTGTTCTTTATATATTACCCAGCCTTTGGTATTTTGTTAGAGCAGCACAGATGGACTAAGTCAGACATGCTCTGGAAGGATTTTCCAAGTGAGGAATAAACAATGAGGAAGGTAACTCTGTCTCATTTCCACTTTCTTACACCTGGGGTGCTTCACACTTTAATTTTTGTCACACCTGGTGTAATCCCCTAGGTACACTTGAACATTAACCTTGTGGTACACCTTACGTTTTTGGTAGCATTATTGAAACCAGTTGATATATTAATATTTGAGGGCTTTTATAGGACACACACACACACACAGACACACACACACCTGTAGGACGTACAATGAAAAACCAGTTAACTTTCCGAAGTACAGGATCTTAAGTAGACTCTATTTGAGCCCTGGAGATTGGCAGTAGTCTCGGCTACCCCTCGTGGTGCCGGGGTCTGAATTACTTGCCTCTCTGGGAAGCTGCCTTTTCTCCCTCCCTTGTGATCTTGCATCAAACCTTTCCTTAACCAAGTCTGCAGACTTAGGTTCGTCCTTCTCACCCTAAGGTGAACCGGCCAGCTCCCGTTCTCAGTCTGGGGAGTGCTCCTTTTCCACTGCTGAGCAGAGACCAGAGCAGGAGACACAGTGATGCATCTCATGGCCCTGCCCCTGGCTCCCTTCTCTTTGGACACACCCCGAGGTGCAGCTGTGGCCTCCTCTGTAACAGGTCTGCAGAAGAGCAAGATAAGAAGCAGCCATATCCCCTACATTTGTAACAGGAGAGGCCCAGACCTCCAGCTGGGGGATTAACACGTTCTTCAGAAATGGCTAGTTATTACCAAACTTGCTTCTTTCCTCCAAGTCTTCACTGACAGCCTGAATGCATTCATAGCTGCCTCACAAGGAGTGTGGTCCCCTGAGTGTGTGAAAGCTGTTGTCATCCTCTAAGTGTCCATGGAGTTTCCTGGGCTCCAGCTGGCTATAGATACCAGGGCTTCTTTAAAGTGCTGGGTGCCTGGAGCCGCATGTATGAAAGGGCTCTGCTCTCCTCCCTTGCTGCTCCAAAAGTCACGGAAGTCAAAAGGGAGAAATGATTTTCCCAGTCATGCTGCATCCTAAAAGGCACACAGCACAAGTTGTAGGGGCCATACATTTTGAGATCAGATTGTCCAGGTTTGGAACTAAGGAAGCGATCAGCCCCACTGGGCAGGATATTCAGACATTTCATCTGTAAATAGAGATGATGATAATACCCACCTCAGGGAATTGTTTGTTATTTTATTTACAAAATGATTATCAGGGCTGTGTGTCAGGCAGTGTCCCAGGCACTGCTCTTGGTCCTCCAGTATAGGGAGGGAGACTGAGAAATGTAAATTGGAAGTGTGTGGAAAGTACAGTTAAAGAGAGGTGCAGGGCATTCTGAGTTTCCAGGGCTGGGGGGTTGACCTCATCACAAGTCTGGCGAAGACATTTTGCTTTAGGAAGTGATGGCTGATGTGAGATAATGAAAAGAGTGTCCTATACATGCACCCAGCATGTGCAAAGGCCCCGTGGAGGCCTGGCTGGGGAGTATCCTGAGGGATCGGAGGAGACCAGCAGATCTAGAGCTCAGGGAATCGAGGTGAGGCATTGAACAGAGAGGAGGCTGGGAGCCCAGAAGGGGAAGCCTTCCAGGCGGAGGTAAGAATGTTGGTCCTAAGACAAGTAGGAAGCCACCCGTGGGTTCTAAGCTGGTGAATGACAGATCTGTGTTCTTAAAGTTGCTACTCTGGCTACAGAGTGGAAACTGGTATGGAGGAATAATGAGGGTGGGTTTATGGAAGCCAGTTAAGAGGTCCTGCTATAGCTTATGCAAAAGATGACTTAGCTTTCACTAGGGGGGCAGTGGAGGTGGTACAAAGTGCAGGTTTAGGAGATATTAAGCCATAGAATTGACAGTTATGGTGATGGATTGGATGGTGGGAACAGGGAGAGGAGGGGTCAGGAGTGGAGTATTCCATGAACCGTCACATTGCCTGCATAAACATGCATTACACGTAAACGATTATGGTAATAATTTACAAAGAAGCATGCCCTTTGGTCTGCTCATTTCACAAGGCAGCTCTGGTTAAATGACTTTTTATTTTGGACTGGCCGCATTCCCTAAGACCAAAGGCAGCTGGGGCCGTGTGCCCAGGGGGCCTGCCCTCTGACCCTGGTGTAGCCTTGCATCAAGCGTGAGCTCCTCTCTCCCCTCTCCTGCGTGGTGTGAGGGAGGTAGTGCAAGGAATGTTCTAGCAAGTTTCTCATCCTCCTGCGGAACATCCCTGCTGGGTGCCCCGCCCCCCCCCACAAGGCTTGCCAACCTTGAGTCTCTGTTAGTCTCTGTGTCCTCCCTCTGTATCCCCACTCTGACACACAGGCTGGGCCCCATGGAAGAGGTACTGCCTGGCTCCGGCTGGCTTTTCCCAAATCAAGCCCATGCCTTCTTGCCTCAGGCTGTACTGGCGCCTGGCTTTGCTTTTCCCTTTCTCATTGGCACCCTTGCTGTTCTTAGGTTTGGGGCAGGCCCGTGTCTTGTCAGCGGCAACCGTGGCTCCTCTCAACCAGGAACTGGAGTCCCCACTGGGCAGAAGAGGCTTTGGCTGACTTTGCTGTTCCTTTGCCGCTGGGACAGCCCTGCAGGCTCTTCTCTGGGAGGCTCCCCATGGTGCCTTCCCACACAGCCTGGCTTGGTCTCAGGGCTGAAGCTGAGGACCTGGGTGTGCCTCAGTTGGCCGAACGTCATTGTGCAACTCACGCCTGGACCTTTTGCGCAGCCCTCGGCTGTAAGAAGAACCAGCAGAGCCAGTCACAGGAAGTCCTGGCCCTTACCTTCCCAGGTTCAGTCACCACCAACATATTAGTCTTGGACTTTTGTTTTGTTTTAATTTGATAACTTAATTTTTTTAAAGCCTTTTAGATTTACAGAAAAATTGAGCCGAAAGCACAGAGAATTCTCATCTACCCCTTTCTTTCTCCTCCCTCCATTCCAGTTGCCCTTTTTCTTAACATCTTGCATTAGTGTGGTATCTTGGTTACAATTGCTGAGACAATCTTGCTATGTTATTATTAACCAAAGCTCCTCATTTCCATTCAGGCTCACTCTTTGTGTTGTACATCCTGTGAGTTCTGGGGTTGTGTGTCCTTTTTCTCTAATTGGGTTTTGACAAATGTATGATGACATAGACGCACCCTTACAAGATCATACAAATTTTCTGGCCTGAACATTGCCCTGTGCTCTGCCTTAGTCATCTCTCTCTCCCTGTTGGCCCCTGGCAATCTCTGATGGTTTTACTGTCTCCATATTTTAGTCTGTTCCAGAACGTCCTGTAGTTGGAATCATGCAGTATGGGGTACCTTTCCAGTTTGGCTTCGTTCACTTAGGGATCTGCATTTAAGGGTCCATCGTGTCTTTTCATGCTTGATGGCCCATATCAACAATGGTCTTTTATACTCCAAGTGCAATGTGTCTGCTCACCAGCTGGAGGCCTTGCCATGGGATTCACAATTTCCTCTCAGTGTCTTCCAAGCAGCTTTTCTATATCATCTTCTCAGGCTTCTGTGCACCTGCCAGTGCTGGACATATTTGGCCATTGCTGATCTAGAAGCCTTCCCAAGGCAGGTGGTGAAACGGTCTGGATTTCATGTTCTGTATTAGGAAACCTAACACTGCAGCAACCCCGAATGCCTCGTTCATGGGCAGTTGATAGTGCAAGGGAACTGTCTTCTCTCCAAGAACTGGCTAGAACAGGCTTCTGCCCACTGCTTTTATCCCATCATCAGGTAATTTGAGTGTTTCCAGTCTAAGTATTCCACTGCAAATCTGGATGTGGATCATCTTCTATCAGAGACAGCTCAGGCTCAATCCCTAAATTAACGGGAAGCAAGACATAGACAAGTGTGACTTCTTAGAGACAGGCTGGACTGTTGCTGCTCTGTCCTTGGGTTGTGCCAGCCCTTCCTTTATTCTTTCCCAGTGTCCTTATCCATTGCCTGTAGCCCAGGACCAGCACCAAGGCTGTAGGTTCTGCGTGGCGTTCCTCTCCCGCCCGGGGATCTTCATGTAGGTGCTGCACGGGGAAAGAAGGGTGCTGAGAGGAGAGGCTGCTGTCAGCACAGGAGCCATGAGGGTGGTGGCCATTTGGCCACTATGTCCAGTGCTTTCAAGGTGTCCTCGGTGTCCTCATTTATGCCATGGCTTAGAAGATTGTCCTTGCCATCTTTGTGAACTGTCTCAGCCATCACTTATTTTCACTTTCCTCATGGGGACCAACCTGCCGACTGTCTCGTCACTGGGGCATTGTTAACGACCAGCTGTGCGTATTTAGTGTTCATATGCAGAGCAAAGTATGATCGTCTCTGGGATGCTCTGCAGCTGGGTTTTTTTGCTGGCATTTACTTTTCCTTTTTTCTCTTTGAATGCTGTGGTTTTGAACAAGTTGGTAATGTGATCAGTTTTCACTTACGATTTTCAGGCATCAGGAGTACAAGATTCCCTGGAAGAGACATTTGCATGGAATATTTACTTATATGAAGAGGAATCAGATGTGCCCAGTCAACTTAGCACCCGCTGAGGTCTTGTCGCCATTTGTTGAGTTTGCACAACATGCCTGGGCATGATTGTGCCAGATTTCTATCTAGCCCTGAGAATTAGCAATCAGTCTGCATTTTACAGGTGTGGGAACTAAGGGTTAGGGGATGCGTTACGCTGCCCAACTCTCATGGGTTGTCAGAGGCAGAGATGAGATTGAAACCTGGGCCTGCCTCTCTCCAAACTCCATGCTCTGGGTGCAACACCACTTGGCCCCTACCTAAGGGACCTCCTCTGTGCTGAGAAGCAGGACAGCCTGGGACATACATGGGAAGTCGGAGGCTTCAGTCACTTTATTCCCATGCTGTGCTCTGTTCACCAGACTCCCTAGGGTCCTTCCATCACAGGAGGAAGTGGCCTCTTGAGCCCTTTGAGATCAAGGCTGGGCATAGAACACCACCGTGGCTCCAACTTAGAGTCTTTGTTTTTTAAACTGTGTCTGGAGCACTTTGATAATCTCTCCAGAGATATTCATTTGCTAAAATGAATTGCTAAATGTAGGGGAGAGTTTTGGGGGCATGACTGAAGCCTGCGCTGGGTGCCAGTGATACTGGCAGCTTCCCTGGTGGGTGGGAAAGAGAAACCTGCCTGGTGGGTGGGTTCAGGACCCGGAAAAGACCTCCTCAGCCTAGTTCCTTGTTGCTTTGCTGCCGCCCTCAGGCAGTTCAGCCTGGGCTTAGTCAGCGTCTACCAGCCTCACTGAACTTCTAGGACCAAGAGCCATCACATTGGCCTGCTGCTGCTGTTGCATAGGCGTGAGTTTGGTACTTGTCATCTCGCAATGTGCTCAATGGCTCACCCAACTACAGTACCTGGTGGAGCTCTTGAGATACCCATTTGCTCTCTGAGGTTTGGATCAGCGGAGACCCAGATAAGAGTTCATTTGTAAGAACAAAATATATATCATGCTTGGGAGGCTGAGGTAGGCAGATCACTTGATGTCAGGAGTTTGAGACAAGTCTGGCCAACATGGTGATACCCCGTCTCTGCTAAAAATACAAAAATTAGCTGGATGTGGTGGCAGGTGCCTGTAATCTCAGCTACTCGGGAGGCTGAGGCAGGAGAATCCCTTGAACTTGGGAGGCGGAGATTGCAGTGAGCCGAGATAGAGCCACTACACTCCAGCCTGGGTGACAGAACAAGCCTCCATCTCACAAACAAACAAACAAAAAAAAAGAAAAGAAGAAAGAAAAAGAAATATATATCATGCTACCTCTTAGTTGAAGCCAGTGTCATCTCTTCCTAGCTTATTTCTGTGGCTTCTTAAGTGCTCTTTTCGTGTATACCTTCCTTTCTTACAGGTAAACCATAATCCATCGTGCCTCTGTCCTAACCCACCAA
Organism: Rhinopithecus roxellana; assembly: GCF_007565055.1. Classification (NCBI taxonomy): domain Eukaryota; kingdom Metazoa; phylum Chordata; class Mammalia; order Primates; family Cercopithecidae; genus Rhinopithecus; species Rhinopithecus roxellana. The sequence continues at coordinate 178,260,380 of NC_044552.1, read as the reverse complement.
TGGCTTTTCTCTTGCTCATGGTCAAGTTAGAGACTTTACATGGGCCTCTGAGTCTCCACATGCTCTGTCCCTTCCCCCGCCATGGCCCCACCTCTGCTACAGTGACCCCGGGGCTCCTGGCAGCTTTTCAGACACAGCCTGGCATTATGTGTTTTCCCTTGATGGAGTATCTTTAATCAGACGCCTTTCTCACTGAGCCTTACCCTGTCACTGCCCAATTTAAATTTCCAGTCCCCCTACTCTCTATCTCTCTCTCCTGCCTAATTTTTCTGCAAAGTATTTATCACCCTTTGCCGTGCTACCTATTGTACTTATTTGATTATTGTCTGTCTTCCCCTATTAGAGTTTAATCCCCATGAGAGCAAATATTTTTGTCAATTCTTTATTCTTTATCCCTGGCATCTAGGACAGCACCTGGCAGGTAGTAGGTGCTCAGTAAATTGGTGCTGCAGGAGTTTGCCTGGTGTTCTGAGATCCTGATGTAGATGTGCCTAGTTCTAGAATAATCTGACATAACCCGTGATGTGAATCTTCATGTGTGAGCACTGGTATTTGTTTTACAGTGTTGATTTGTGAGATAATGCCACTCCCGCTCACTTGTGTTGGAATGTGTCTTCATGAGCAGGAGGAAAGGGAGGCGTTCTATATGGGGCGTGGGGATGGCCCCTGCCAGGAGCTCTCCTCTCTGCCACAGCTGTCGTTCGCATCTGTGTCAGTGCCCCAGAAGTGAACTTTCATAGGATATAGGTAGGTCAGGACCTGCTCTCCTGGGTGACAAGAACAGCGATTCCTGTAAATATTATGTAAAACATTCCTTCACTTCACCATGGCGTCAGGTTCAGTCAGGCTATTTTGATTTTTTTTTTTTTTTTGAGACAGAGTCTCGCTCTGTTGCCCAGGCTAGAGTGCAGTGGCATGATCTTGGCTCACTGAAACCTCTGCCTCCTGGGTTCTAGCAATTCTCCTGCCTCAGCCTCCTGAGTAGCTTGGATTACAAGTACATACCACTATGCTCGGCTAATTTTTGTATTTTTAGTAGAAACGGGGTTTCAACATGTTGGTCAGGCTGTTCTTGAACTCCAGACCTCGTGATCTGCCTGCCTCAATCTCCCAAAGCGCTGGGATTACAGGTGTGAGCCACTGCCCCTGGCCTATTTTGATGTTTTTAAAAAGGGCTTTGGGAGGACTTTGCTCTCTGGCTCTAAGTAAGCTTTAGCCATTTGTTTAACTTTTAAAACAAATGTGTATTAGGGAAATACTGGTAATATGGGATGCCACTGGAAAGGCATATGCTTGTTTACCCATGCTACTTCTGTCTAAGGTGCAAGGTGAGGCCATCCTACCCCAGCCACTCTAAATGGCCCAACCACCTGTGCAGATGGGTACCCAGTGGGGCTGGGCCCTCGGTTGGCATCAGGCAGGTTCATCTGCATGCCTTGCGTGCTCCCCAGCTTGTCAAGCCTCCATCTGCTTTGTTCTTCACTCTGGCATCCCATGTACCTTCCTCAATCTGGATTTGGTAACATGCCCTCTGGCCTTCATGAGCCACAACTGTAGAGGATATAAGAAAATCAAAGTTTGTTTCTCTATTTTGCTGGAGCACTCCTTCCCAAAATAGGAGGTAAATATATGAAGATCTAAGACCCAATGTGTCTTAAAATATCTGTCGTATTTTCTCTATTCTTTCTAGATAGTTTGGGAATGTCTTAGCTCATTTTCTGTCACTGTGACAGAAGACTACAGACTGGGTAATGTATAAAGAAAATAAACTTATTTCTTTTAGTTCTGGAGGAAGATCATCAATGTCAGCAGGCTTCCCAATGGAAGCCAAGAGCAAGGATTCCAGAATCTCAAGAGGAAACAATTTCCAACCTCAAGGCCTGGGAAGTTCAAGGTTGAGGGGTCATATCTGGTTGGCTTCTGGTGAGAGCCTTCATCCTGTGTCATAGCATGGCAGAAAACTGGAAGGGCAGGCGAGTGCTTGAAAAAAGAGATGGGGCAAAGGGGGCCAACCCACTTTATAACAACCAGCCTCATGGGAACCAACCCAGTCTCTAGAGAACGGTGTTAATGCACACATGAGGCGTGCCCCCGTGGCCTGATCACCTCTGAAAGTTCCCACTGCCTCTCACCCAGTACTGTTGCACTGGGGACCAAATTTCACCCTGAGGTTTGGAGGGGTCAAACCACATCCAAACCATAGCAGGGAGGATGTAGGCCTTGAGATTGGAAATGGTTTCCTCTCGGGTTTCTGGAATCCTTGCTGTCGGCTTCCACGCTCTGTTGCTTTAGGGAAACCCACTGACATTAATTCTCTATCTTCCATGTGTGGTCTGGTTTTCTTCTGAAAGCCTCCAGGATCCTCCCTTTATCCCCAGTGTTCTGACATTGTGTAGTGATGTGTCATGGGGTACGTTCGGCCCCTTGTTAAGTGGGAACATCTTTTTTTGCAGATTCCAGGGCTGATTTAAATATTTAACGTTATATTACTTAAATACATACCACTTAAAACTGGGTATAAATTCCTTATGCTATGGTTATAAAAATCACATCCAAATCGCAAATTAAACATGAAGTACTCAGCTAATGAAACTCAAATGCACAACATCACTTTGCTGTGATGGCTGGCTTCACTCCTTTTGTCACAGGAATTAGGTACAGATTGCTGTCGCTCAGTGTCCTTTGAGTGATAACATTTGGCTTCACTTGGCGTGAATGAATCATGTATATATTAAATCTACCCTGTGGCTTTTTTCTCATTAGCCACAATAATTAACATAATTCTGCTTGATGCCAATGTGTAAACACAGAGCAGCCCGGCACAGCGTGGTTATAGCACGGCTGTCCAGACTATTCTTAGACTGTGCTTGCTTACAGGAATTATTTTGGATTGTCATTACAACGAAAACATGAAATGTAAATGTTTTCATAGAGAGCTCACATAATCCCGAGGAATTTGGTTCTTTTTATATGTTTCCTATGCCAGTTTTCTCCCATAGGCCTATAGAAAGGTGAGCTATAAGAAATCGTGGCTATTGTTCAGATAAGTGGTTGAACAGGTCATAATAAACTGGCATTTGCCACTCCCCACCCCTGCCACCCCACGTTTCTCCATCAGCTGCCGCAATTTGCACAGCAGTTTAATCCCATGTTACGTCGCCATCCCTATTTTGAGATGGAGACAGATGAGAGCTGTTAGCCACGGTCATTTTCAAGGAGTTGCTAAGCTGTGTCTCCTAGAGCTTGGAGACCATGATCCATTTTTCAGGTGAAGTTTTAGCTTAAACATTCCTGCCCGCCACCTTCACTGCTGTGGGCAGGGGTGAACATTTGTATTTTTTGGAAGCTAACATGACATCGGAGAGGGCTCACAGTGTAAACTTTCTGGCTAGTTAGAAGTGTGTGTGTATATCTGTTTATTTGTGTGTGTGTGTGTGTGCATGTGGAGTGGTGTGGAGTGTGTGCATTCCTTTGTGTGTATGCTTGTGTATATATTTGTATGTGTGTGTGTGCATGTGAGTGTATGAGTGTGTGTATTCATCTGTGTATCTGTGTATATATTTGTGTGTGTGTGTGCATGTGAGTGTATGAGTAGTGTGGAGTGTGTGTATTCGTGTGTATATGTGTATATATTTGTGTGTGTGTGCATGTGAGTGTTTGGTGTGGAGTGTGTGTATTCATGTATGTGTATGTTTGTGTATATATTTGTGTGTGTGTACATGTGAGTGGTGTGGAGTGTATATATTCATGTGTGTGTTTGTGTATATATTTGTGTGTGTGTGGATGTGAGTGTATGAATGGTATGGAGCGTGTGTATTAATTCATATGTGTATATATTTGTGTGTGTGTGTGCATGTGAGTGTATGAGTGGTGTGGATTGTGTGTATTCATGTGTGTGTATGTTTGTGTATATATTTGTGTGTGTATGTGTGTTGTCACTGCAGGTCAGCTGTGTTTCAGGACTCTGCTTTGCTTGCATTCCTGCATCCTGGTACCTGAGCCTGTTCTGAGCTTCCTTCCATCTGTGGCATGCCCAGCACCAGGCTCTGCAGCGCTTCCCAGTGTGGTGGCAGTGTGGGGTACCGCTGCTGCTTGCAAGTTGGGGCGGGGGGCTGGTGATGACCACGCCTGCACTGCGTGTTGGTTTGTGAGGTGTCTTCAGGGCTCCAGTGTGCTCCTGTCATTACTGTCCTTCTCCAAAACCTCTCAGGCTCAGAACCTGGATCTTATCTTTACCTTTTCTTTCCCCCTCATCCCCCATCCAGTTCATCTCCAAACTCCATCTGTTTATTTCTCCCTATTATCACTGTTTTAAAATCTTATTCTTGCCGGGATCATCTTCAAGCCCTGTTGTTTCGCACGTGATGCGTGGGCTTCGCACTGCCTCCTGCCTCCTCCCTGTTACCCCGGGCTCCGCAGTGGGGCCAGCTCTTCTTTCTGTCATTCCCCTCTCTTGTTCTGGAGCCATGAAACCTTCGGTGGTGATAGTCTCTGCAGAACAAGGGGAGCCGGCAGCCTATGGGCCAATGAGTTTTGTTTATCCTACGCAATATTTTAAGAAGTTGCTAGACAGCTTTAAAAACTGGATTTTTCTACATTAAAAAACTCTATTTTCAGTTATTCCTAAAACATAGAAAATCCAGCAGCACTGAGCACATATTCTTAGAAGGTGACAGGAGGTGGGAATGGTGTGTTCCCTGCTCCTTCCCCTCGGGCCGTGTTTTCTGCAGTTTGCTGCACTCCTCACTCTATGGTATAGCCCCTCAGCCTGCCCCATTTCTGTCACCTGTCTGGCCCCCATCAACATGCATGTTTGCAGCCCAGAGTTGACTGGCTTCCAGGTCAGGGACCTTTCTACACCCACAGTTAGAACTCATCTTGTCTTTTTGCCTCCTGCTACCATTTTGCCTCTCGGGAGTTCTCCCCCTTCTCTCTAAACCTGTTCAAATCCTGTCATTCCACAAGGCCAGCTCACCTCCTCCCTCCTATGGGAAACCTCCCTGCCTGCCGCTGGCGGAGTTTTCTCCCTCCCTGAATTACTAAAGCACTCCAGGTTTGTCTGTGGCTTTGGGGCCATTGCATGTCATTGTGTTTGTCAGAGCTGTGTTTAGACGGCCCATCCCCCAGGGCCAGGGCCTCACTGTGGCTGACACACAGCGCCTTGCTCACTATGGACTGTGGGTTCTCAACAAATCTACGACAAGAAAGGTGTGTAGAGGTGACCCAGGGCCTCATGCTATAGGTACCAATAGGAGGGCCTCTCCCTAATGTGGGGCAGGGTGTAGCTGATAACTTTCCCCAGCAGCTCTGAAGACAGTTGTTTCCCTTTTTGTCACCAGAGCCACTGTTTAGGGGACCCATCTTTAATGTGGGAAAATGCCGAAACACAACTAAGCTCTGGGACATCATGGTGGGCCGTGGGTGTGTTCCCTCCGCTGTAAGTGATTTGATCTGTCACTAAGGTCATTCAGTGATACTGCTTTAAGATCAGATACAGAAGAGAAAGTGAAATAGGACTTCAGTGAAATTTAGAGTATTTCCATACTTCTCATTCAGAATGTTAAGTACCAAGCTACAGGATTCTCTACTTGGTACCAGGTGCTGTCTTTGCTTCCCAGGACTCTCCCTCCCAAGAGCCTCTGGGTCTCTGTGTTCTTCTCACCTGGGTTTTGTTTCAGCCTCACTGGCATTCAGAACACCTGGGGCGCATGCTGAGCTGGGAGCAGGATGCCTCTCCTCTCCTATGCCTCTGATAAATCAGGGTGGGATTTCTGAGAAGCAGCATAGGTTGGTAAAAAGCGCAGATGCTTAATGACTGTTGTGATGACTCAATCACTTGAGGTTTTCCCCAACCCTTGAGATCTGGGCTTTGTTTGCATCAGCTTTCTGGCTTGCAAAACCAAGCTCAGGGTTTCTTATCACGTGCCCTTGGGTAGTGAGAGTGACCTTGAGATGCCTGGCATTTTTTTTCTTTACTCCTGTCAAGCCCCTTTGAGAGGGAAAGGAGCTTTGCTTCCCAACTTCTGGGACAGAGGGCGAGTGTACTCCAGGGCAGCACTGTCCAATAGCGCTTTCTGCCACAGTGCAAGCGCTCTCCACCTGTGCTCTCCAGTGCAGTAGCCACTGGCCTCGTGTAGCTATTGAGCACTTGAGATGTGGCCATTGTGACTGAGGAACTGAATTGTATTTCATTTTACTGTATTCAAATGTGCTTACCACATGTGCTTACCATATGGGACAGCCCAGATCTCAGGGGCTGGGGAAAATGGGTAAGTGCAATACCTAATAGAGAGCCGTGCACAGTCCTAATGGGAAGATGCCTAATTGAAGATGCCTACTGTGTAGGGCAAGGCTCTACACTGCTATGCAAGTCAAAGCCTGTTTGGCCAAACTTGGCTGGCATCAAAACGTTTTGAATATTTGCAGAAAAACCCATTGCTGTGCTGTTCTGAGGAGGGCATTAGTTACTAATCGTTCTTTCATTTCCTTTAAAAATAGCAGACACCAAGCTCTCTTAGTTGTGATTTAAGGACCCACAGTGGTATAGCTTGTGAGTGCAGTCACCTACCGCATAACAGCATTTCAGTCAACAGTGGACTGCATATATGACAGTGGTCCCATAAGATTATAAGACCCTATTTTTACTGTACCGTTTCTATGTTTAGATGCACAAATACTTCCCACTGTGTTACTGTTGCCTACATTATTCTGTATGGTAATATACTGTCCAGGTTTATAACCTAGGAGCAGTAGGCTGTGCCATACAGCCTGGGTGTATGGTAAGCTAGGTCATCTAGATTTGTGTAAATTCACTCTGTGATGCTTGCACAATGATGCTCCTAGCCATCGAAAGGTCATTCTTCAGCTTTATTATCATCAAAGCATTTCAACTTGCTGTTTCTACATCATCAGCTTCTATTAATAGCTACATGATTGTTAAGTACAAATATGAAAATTATGTTGAGAAGTACAAGATCTTTCTTCCGTTAGGCAGAACCGCACAGATGAGATCTAAAACATTCACATTGATAAATACTGCTTTTGAAGTGGATTTTTCCCCTTAAGAGCCAAGCAAAGGATCAAAACAGAAATTCTCCACAGAAACAGGAATAAATCACTAGAGAGGTTGTTTCTGGAATTTTCCTGCCCATTGAGTGCCTACCCATGGAGCTAATGTCAGCAAGGATAGTATATCATATTCCTTGACTTCCTCAGTATACTAGGGTCCTCACTTTTGTGTTGTAACACACACACAAGAGGTTGAGTACTATTACTGAATAAATGCACTTTAGTAGGAAGGAAACATTCAGAAAGTCAGCCTCTCCTGGGAAGCCAAGACAAACAGCTCTTGGAGCCAAGACACAGAGAGGCCACACCCAGGGAATGCCCAGGTGTCCCCAGTGTCTCCATGCACACCTTTCTCTCTAGCTCCTGCAGATGCTTCTTAGCCATCCCTGTGGCTCGAAGGAGTTGGGTTGCAGTGACTCCTGATGAAGTGCAAAATTGCAGGACTCTCTTAAATGCTCTTTTATTTTGACATTTTAAAATGCTATTCTGAGAGGTACAGAGAAGACTTAGGTAACAGAAGAGATGAGAAATAGCCAAGATCTCCTTTGAAGTTCAGATTCCAAGTTAGTGAGGTCTTACACCAAATCCAGCTGGCCCTTATTCCCTCTTTTCAGGACTAGATGTCTTTGTTGGCAGGAATATTAAACTAGACCCACGCTGACTGCAACCATGAAAGGGGTTGACTCACTCACCGATAGGCAGGCCTCAGAGGTGGTTTGATGCAGGGATGTGGTGATTTTACCTAGAACCCTGTTTTCTTATTCTCTTCAGCTCTGCCCACCATGGAGTCAGCGCCGCGTCCTAAACTCAGCCTCTCTTCAGGGTTGTATGGTGGCCACCGGTAATTTCCGGTGCCACACTTCCTCGGTTCAGAGGGAGTGAAGGGGACGTTCTTGTTAAAAGAGCACCTTTTCCCAGAGCCCCCTTAGTTCTTAGTTGGACCACGTGTCTTCTCTTACGTCAGTAACTGGGGCTAAAGCAATGCTGATGCCCTAAATCCCATGGTGGAATCAGGTTTTCCATAGACCTAGAGCTGTGAAGGAAGATGTGGACCCCCAAATAAAGATTGGGGTAATCACCCAGCAAAGAGTAGCTCTTAGATAGGGAACTACCATCTCCCAGCTCTATCATCTGCCAATCTCCCCTTATATACTTACAGATGCAGCTTTCTGCTAGAAAGTAGAAAATTCTCATTTTTTTGAAAGATTACTTTTATGGCTTTGTGACTATTAATTCTCCATTGCTCCCCCCACTTCTTTTCCCCCACTCTTCTTTTCCTTCCTTCCTTCATTTCCCTTCTTCCTCTGTCCCCATCCCTCCTTCCCTTTTCCTCTCTTCTCCCCTCTTCTCCTCTATACCCCTTCATCCTGTTTCCCCTTTCTTCTCTTTCCTTCCCTCCTCTCCTCCTAGCCTCTCCTTCCCCCTCTTATCCGTCAGCCCTTCTCCATTGATGATCTAGTTGTTCGTTCAACTTAATCTAACTGGTGGGGTACAGTTAGGTTTCTTACTAAATTAAATGCCTTCATATCCTCCCACTGTCCCCCAGGAAGAAGAAATGCCAGAGGTAGAAATTGACATTGATGATCTTCTTGATGCAGACAGTGATGAAGAGAGAGCTTCAAAATTACAGGTAAGCAGTTTTCAAAATTCTAATCATGGATACTCGGGAGTCTACTTGGGTCTCCAGAGCTTGGCATGAACTGATTCCGCCCTGTGGTAGAGTTGGCACCAGGACCTGGGCCATGGCTGTTTGCAGAGAGGAAAGCAATGGGCTGCTAAGTGTTCGCCCTCTTAAACTGCCTCTCTGAGGATGAAGCAGCTCTTGACTATAGTCCATTCTCAAAGTACCTTATGTGTATAACTTTCTCCAGCCCCATTTTCTTGGGAGAAACAGCTGGTTCTGCTTCCAAAGATCCACTTGCCAGGGAAGGGAATTGATACCCCACAGTTGTATGAGAAAGAGAAGGACTGAGCTAGCACTGGAATATCCAAGCCCAGGGCTCCAGTATCACAGTTGTGGACTGTATCATTCATGAAATTAATTTTTAAATATGATTGCTTATGACATAATTCTATTTAGTAGACGATCTCTTCATAGACAGTGTTCACCTCATAGCATTCCAGTACAACGATGGATATTGAGATGTCTAGTATTTCTTTAGTGGACAGCAATAAAGTACAGTACTTATTTCCCTTCCCACAGTAGGTCAAATCTATCATTTTTAAATCTACATTTGGGAGTTTCTAAAACCAGTTGACTTTTGACTTGCCATTGTTCTTAATGTCCGCTGATAATTACTGTTAATGGCTGTTGGTGACCACAAATGGCAAATGGCCACTACGGCAATCAAAGGGCACATTTTAATGTATTAATGTGTTTAATGCATTAGTCATTACTAGTGTCCCTTGAGTGGTGAACAGTCTCAGTTATGAAAATTAGTTCTTCTTGGTAGATTTAGCTGGGAGACAATTACATCCTAGTTATAAAATTTTAAAAAGATAATGCAGGTATCAGTTCTATAGAAAATGTAGTGACATAACAAAGTTTTCTTAACATTAAGAACTTGAAAGGAGTTTTTAAGCTATCATCACCCCTCAACCCCCAGTTCCCAGGTGAGGACCCAAGCTGGTTTATGGCTACATTGCACTTAAACCCTTTGCTTTCTGAGTGCAGTGTGGGTGCCACCGTCTTGCACAGGCTGGCTCAACTTGAATATCCACCAAGTTGGCAGCCAAAGAAATGGTGTGTGCATGCGCGTGTGCACACAGAGAAGGCAAAAAGTCATTGACCAGAGGAGTGGGTTTGAAACCATTTGAATCTTGCCGGGTTATATCCAGTTAATTAAAGGAAAACTGGAGAGGGGGATTTGGTTCCTGTGGAAGGCCATCCTGGATTTGAGCTACTGAGTTAGTCCAGATCTCTCTGAAGTCTACAACCCAATGGATGCTTGAGCATCCCTGTCCTTCTTTAAAAGAAACTGTTCCTCAGCAAGGCATTCAAAACCTGGTCAAGGGGCCCGGCATGGTATCTCATGCCTGTAATCCCAGTGCTTTGGGAGGCCAAGGCGAGTGGATCACCTGAGGTCAGGAGTTCAAGACCAGCCTGGCTAACATGGCGAAAACCCGTCTCTACTAAAAATACAAAAATTAGCTGGGCGTGGTGGTGTGCACCTGTAGTCCCAGCTATTCGGAAGGCTGAGGCAGGAGAATTGCTTGAATCAGGAGGCGGAGGTTGCAATGAGCTGAGATCGCACCACTGCACTCTAGTCTGGGAGACAGAGCGAGACTATGTCTCAAAACAGACAGACAAACAAAAAAACCAAAAAAAAAGAACAAAAAAACTGGTCAAGGGTTATGTTTTGTTTTCAATGCTATGGTAGCAATAAATAAATAAATAAATAAATAAATAAATCTTTTCCTGTTCAAAATATTTTTTCATGTAGCACGTATGTGTGCAGGCTGAAGAATTTATGAAGGTTAAACGTTTTATATCTTCAGACAACCAACTGGTGCTGAAATGAAGTGTATTTCTAGATAGCATGAAATCTTGCTTTACCATTATAAAATAATACTATGAATGTAAAATGATGTTTAATTTTGTCTTAAAAATAATACTGAATTTTAAGATAATAAAACTGATCTTCTGTGTGTTTAATTCTAGGAAGCTCTTGTAGACTGCTACAAACCAACAGAGGTAAACAAATCACTTTTCCTAAATGCCATGTTTGAACTGGTTTTTATTACATCAATTTGTCTATTTTTAAAGCAAACCACAATAAGTGGATTTGAGTGTGTGTATACCAATTAGCAATTATTATCCATGAGTGCATATGTTTGAATAGCTCTAACTTCATTATTTCTAAGCCTAAATGTGTCTAGTTCAGAGATACTTAAAATTAATGGAGCAGAGTGTGTTGCTTGTGTTAGATAAAAGCCAAACTTCAAAGGAAATTGTAAAAGGATTTGAAATCATTTTAGTAAAAGTTTTAGGTTTATAACTGGTTTATACATCCTATTAGTTTATTGGTATGTATTTTTTAAAAGCTTAAAGTCAGCTCTGTCTTTCCAAAGAGTTACCTTTATTGGGAAAAAATGCTATGCTTTGTTTAGATATTTATGAAGTATAATGTATAAACATTAGCATAAAAATGGGTATTAATGTGATTAGACTAAAGCATTTAATGTAGACTCTCATGACTGATAGCACAGAGTAGAAATTAAGGTTTAATCAGTTATGAAAATAGTAGCAAGAGAAGTACTTTGTTCCTGTGATAAACTGGAGAAATTATAAGATCCGTCAGATGTTTTGAAGTCTATTTGTAACATCAAAGCCATAGTGGTAAGACTTCTGATTTTTGAAGAGATCTAATTAAAAGAGGGGAGGAAAGCATGCTTTGACAAGTATCTGATTTCAGTGACTTGGTTTGGGACTAGTTACCTATTTGAGCTTTATTCTTCCAACCTCCAGCTTTGATTACATCTTGCAGTCATAGAGATTTTTAATTTTAATTTTAGCCATCAAAATATATGCTTTTAGACCAGGCTTGGTGGCCCACACCTGTAATCCCAGGCCAAAGTGGGAGGATCACTTGAGCCCAGCAGTTCAAGACCAGCTTGGTCAACAAAGCAAGATCTCATCTCTTAAGAAAAAAAAATTATACATATATATATATTTAAGTTAATGTAATACAAATACATACTAATACATCTGAACCCTCCCCCCTAAAAAAATTCTGAGGCTTATTTTAAAAAGGTAACAGTGACTTTCTCCACCTTTCAGGCCCCTTCCCTATTTTATATTATATTTATGTATTATATTTCTATATTTTAATAAGCAACATTTTTGTACTTTTTGGCTGCTTCTCTTCCCTGCTACTTGCTCTTTTCTTTCTTTTTTTTCTTTTAGAGGCAGGGGCTCATTCTGTCACCCAGGCTGGAGTGCAGTGGTGCAGTCAGAATTCCCTGCAACCTTGAACTCCTGTGTTCAAGCAACTCTCCCTCCTCAGCCTCCTGAGTAGCTAGGACTGCAGCCATGCATTACCACACCCAGCTAAATTATTTTTATTTTTATTTTATAGAGACTGTATCTCACTATGTTGCACACACTCATCTTGAACTCCTGGCCTCAAGCTATCCTCCTGCTTCAGCCTCTCAAAGTGCTAGAATTACAGGCATGAGCCACACTGTGCCTGGCCTACTTATTCTTTTGTTCTTAAATATGCATTTACTATTTTTTTTTCATTTATTGACTTTAGGAGAAAGATGATCACTCTCTCACTCTCCACACAATTCCTTTTCATCTATACCCTCATCAAAGTTATTTAACAGTATTTTGTTAAATTAGTAGTCGAGGTTTATAATACTATGATTTAAACAGATGTTTTTCACTGTTAAGCCAACAGTAAAATATGATCATGGTTCCTTTTTGTATAGCCTTTTGTTTCTCTTGGAGTTGACAATCCTTGTCATTATTATTATTATTATTAGTAGTAGTAGTAGTATTTTGAGACATGGTCTCGCTCTATCACCCAGGCTGGAGTGCAGTGGTACAATCTTGGCTCACCGCAACCTCTGCTTCCCAGGTTCAAGTGATTCTTGTGCCTCAGCCTCCTGAGTAGCTGGGATTACTAAGCCTGGCTAATTTTTGTATTTTCAGTAGAGACAGGGTTTTGCCATGTTGGCCAGGCTGGTCTCAGACTCCTGGCCTCAAGTGATCCACCCACCTCGGCCTCCCAAAGTGCTGGGATTACAGGCATGAGTCCCCGTGCCTGGCCATAACCCTTGTCTTTAGTTTTGTCTAATACCAATTGGTATTTTTTGTTGAACTCTCTAGTGTGTTTGTCAAACATGCAATATATTTCCTGACTGCTCAGACACATCACTACCATCCCCCTAGCCCCAGACTTTTCTCCTGGAGCCCCTATACAACAATCTGGAGAAATTTTTCTTTGTGTTTATGTTTAAAATTATTCTGCTCTCTGCATCGTCTCTGTTTTCTTTGAATCTTACCTTTTTCTGCCTATTTTCATGTCTTTGCTGATTTTTGGTAGCATAGTCACATTTGAATACGGGGAGACAGTAAGCTGATTTGCATTTGTGTGTATAAGAACAGCTTGTTTTTTTGTTGTTGTTTTTGAACAGAGTCTTGCTCTGTCACTCCAGGCTGGGATGCAGTGGAGCCATGTAGGCTCACTGCAAACCCTGCCTTCCGGGTTCAAGCGATTCTCATGCCTCAGCCTCCTGAGTAGTTGGGATTATAGGTGTGGGCCACCATGCCTGGCTAATTTTTGTATTTTTAGTAGGGGCGGAGTTTTGCCACGTTGGCCAGGCTGGTCTGGAACTTCTGGTCTCAAATGATCCACTTGCCTCAGCCTTACAAAGTGCTGGGATTACAAGAAAGAGGCACCGCACCCGGCCAGGGCTGCTTGGTTATTGCTGAATCTCACTATGGAGTGACCACATTGCAAGCCAGATTTATTTTCTTAATCTGTTATGTGTGGAAGAGGATGGCTCCTCAAAAATGTCGATGTTTGGTTCTTTTTCTCTGGAGAGAGTCAGGATTTTTAGAGTTTGACCCTCAAATTTCCTCCCAGAGAGGAGAAGGCAGGAGACTTTACCATTTAGCTCTCTGGGGACTAAACCTTCTTTATTTATAGGTAGCTGGGGAATTAATATAGGAAAGTGATTTTAAGTTGTGTGATGGGTTAGACAAGAATAATAGAATTGTAGTCAAGAAAAATGATGAATGATGCAGATGAATGAACATGTAATATGGGGGTGGAAGGGGTTGCTGCAGAGAGGAAGCCCCATTGGCCACTGCAGACATGCATTCACTCATTTCATCAGGCCCTTTTTCTTCAGTTCTCCACCTAAGTGAAGAAATTCATGCTTTGGTTATTCGAGTGAGAAAGTTTGGACTTGCAGATTTCTCTTTTGCCCAGCTTCACAGCCAACAGTGAAAGGCACTGCATTTTCTCATGGAAATGAGCCCGTTCTCTCCCTAGTTTTTGTAATGTTTGGGGAACCAATATTTACATTAGTTGAGAGCCATGCCATTCAATGAAAATGGTGGGTCTTGTCCCCGGAGCAAAAATATTTCTCATCTGGTTTCTATACAGAGGGTCAGGAGATGAAAGAATATAATATTTGAACACTCTTCAGAGTTCTGAAAGCAGAAAAAGGAGCTGGAGTCTCTAAGTGAACATCTCTGTATTCTTTTTTTAGTTCATGTTTCTAGGAATGGAAATGATGTAAAATGCTGAGGAATTTCATTCAAGTTCCCTTATCTGTTAATGGATCGTTTCAAAAAGGCTGGACACTTTTGCCTTTGAGCGTATGTTCCTAGGAAACAGATTTTACTGGCACCTGGATTGTGATAATGACAATCAATACCTTATTTTTTCCAGAGCTCTGTAGTTCACATTTGTACTAACATACATTGCTTTATTTAATCCTCACAATCGTCGTTTCAAGTAGAGAGGGTTTGGGTAGCTTGCCCGTAATGTCAGAGTCGTGAGCAAGAGAGTCAGGACTCAACCCAAGTTTCTGACGCCTAATCTTGTACTCTTTCTTTCCAATCTGCTAGTTTTCCTAAGCTACTTGATTCAGCAAGAGGCTTAGAACTTTATAGGACTTTGCCTTATCTGAACTAAATGCCTATCAATTAAGGTGTTCTTTTCTAAGTAGGGATCTCTAAAGGTGCTGTTTTTGATCAAAATTATTTTACTAACAACTGTTATGCCACTTGGAAGTTAGAAATGTAAGGAAGATGTCTTTGCTGATTTAGGTACTTTTATTTTATAACCCCTCATTGCAGAGGTAGGGTGAGTGGTGGAAAGAATACTGGAATTTGAGTCAAAGTCTTATGCCAATGCTAGCACCAACTCTATGACTTTAAGCAATGTTCTCAACCTCTCTGAGTCTCCCTTTCCTCCTCTATAAAATGGGGGTAATACTAACCATCTCTGCTCATATTTGTAAGGATTATTTGCTATGATAACTTTTTAAAATTATTTTATTTTTTGAGAAAGAGTCTCACTGTGTTGCCCAGGCTGGAGTGTGGTGGCACAATCACAGCTCACTGCAGCCTCAGTCTCCTGGGCTCAAGCGATCCTCCTGCCTCATCCCCCCAGGTAGCTGAGACAACAGGTGCACACTACAACACTCGGCTAATTTTTGTTATTTTTATAGAGACAAAGTTTCTCCATGTTGCCCAGGCTAGTCTCGAATTCCTGAGCTCAAGCAATCCACCCTCCTGGGCCTCACAAAGTGCTGGGATTACAGGTATGAGCCACCAAGCCTGGCCCACAGTGTTAATTTTAGTGATGGTAACAACAGCAATGATAACCGCTAAAAAATCACTAGGCACTTAATAGATGCCAGGCAGTGATCTAATCATATCTCATGTATTAACAGATTTAATCTTTTTTTCCAGAAAAATGTTAACATTTGTTAAATTCTTCATAATTTTTAAAAGAAAATTTTAAGTAGACTTTATTATTTAGAGCAGTTTTAGGTTCACAGTGAAATTGACTAGAAGGTACCAATTTCCAATATGCTCACTCCCGTCCACCTCACACATGTACACAGCCTCCCCAGTTGTCACCATCTCCCCACAGAGAGGTACATTTGTTAGAACTGGTGAACCTACATTAACACATCACTATCGCCCAAAGTCCACAGTTAACATTAGGATTTACTCTTGGTACTGTACATTATGGATTTAACTGAATTCATAATGACATGTATCCACCACTACAGCATCATACAGAGTAGTGTCAGTGCCCTAATAATCTGTGCTCCGCCTAGTCATCTCTCCTTCCCCCCAACCCCTGGCAACCACTGATCTCTTTATTGTCTCCATAGTTTTACCTTTTTCAGAATGTCATATAGTTGGAATTATACAGTATTTAGCCCTTTTATTTTCAGAATAGCCATAGCATGAAAATTTGTAGCCTTTTCAAACTGGCTTTTTTTTTTTTTGAGGTGGGATCTTGCTTTGTCTCCCAGGCTGGAGTGTAGTGGCATGATCTCTGCTCACTGCAACCTCTGCCTTCCGGGTTCAAGTGATTCTCCTACCTCAGTCTCTCGAGTAGCTGGGATTACAGATGTGTGTCACCACACCCAGCTAATTTTTGTATTTTTACTGGAGACTGGGTTTCGCCATGTTTGCAAGGCTGGTCTTGAGCTCCTGACCTCAGGTGATGTGCCCACCTCAGACTCCCAAATTGCTGGGATTACAGGCATGAGCCATCGTGCCCAGCCCAAAATGGCTTTTAAAAAATTTGATGTCAACATTTCGCAGCTACAGACTGGCTTCTTTTCCTTAGTAATACGCATTTAAGTTTGCTCTAGGTCTTTTCATTGCTTGATAGCTCATTTCTTCTCAGTGAATAATATTCTATTGTCTGGATGTACTAGAGTTTATCCATTCATTCACCTACTGAAATACTCTTGGTTGCTTCCAAGTTTTGGCAATTAATGAATAAAGCTGCTATAAACATTCCTGAGCAGGTTTTTGTGTGGACATAACTTCTCAAGTCTTTTGGGTAAATACCAAGAAGTAGGATGACTGTATTGTAAGAAGAGTGTGTTTAGGTTTTGTAAGAATCTGCTTAACTGTCTTCCAAATCAGCTGTACCATTTTGCATTCTCACCAGCAGACAGTTCCTGTTGCTCCACATCCTCCCCAGCATTTAGTGTTGTCATTGTTCTGGATTTGAGCGACTCTAATTGGTGTGTAGTGGTATCTCATTATTGTTTTAATTTGCATTTCTCTGGTGACATATGATTTGGAGCAACTTTTCATATGTTTATTTGTCATCTATATCTTCTTTAGTGAGGGGTCTGTTAAGGTTTCTGGTCCATCTTTTAATTGGTTTGTTTTCTTTTTGTTGAATTTTAAGGGTTCTTTGAATATTTTGGATAATAGGCCTTTATCAGACATGTTTTTTGCAATATTTTCTCCCAGTCTGTGCTTCTCTTTTTATTCTCTTGACAGGGTGTTTCACAAAGCAGGAATTTTTGTTTTAATGAAATCCACCTTATCAATGTTTTATTTCATGGATCATGCCTTTTGTGTTGTATCTACAAATCATTGTAAAACACAAGATCATTTAGATTTTTCTCCTACATTACCTTTTGGGAGATTTATAGTTTTGCAATTTACATTAGGTCCATTTGAGTTAATTTTTGTGAAGAGTGTAAGGTCTGGGTCCAGGTTCATTTCTTTGCACGTGGATTTCCAGTTGTCCCAGAATCATTTGTTGAAAAGCCTACCTTTGCTCCTTCAAATCCCTTTGCTTTTTTATCAAAGATCAGTTGATATTTATGTCGATCTGTTTCTGGGTCTCTATTCTATTCCAGTTATCTATGTGTCCATTCTTTCACCAATACCACACTGTCTTGATTATTGTGGCTTCAAGTATGCTTTGAGGTTGGGTAGTGTGAGTCCTCCATCTTTGTTTTTTGTCCTTCGACATTGTGTTAGCTGTTCTGGGTTTTTTGTCTTTGTATGTAAACCTTAGAATCAGTTTGTTGATATCCACAAAATAGCTTCCTGGGATTTTTATTGGGATTTCATTGCATCTGTAGATCAAGTTGGGAAGAACTGACATACTGACCATATTGCATCTTCTTATCTATGAATGTAGAATACCTCTCCATTTATTTCTGTCGCGATATCCTCAAGCTTAAAGATTCTTTCCTCAGCTGTGTGCAGTTTACTAATGAACCCATCAAAGGCATTATTTCTGTTATAGTATTTTTCATCACTAGCATTTCTTTCTGGTTCTTTCTTAGAATTTTGATCTCTCTACTTACATTCCCCATCTGTTCTTGCTTGCTGTCTACTTTATCCATCAGAGCCCTTAGCATATTAAACAGAGTTGTTTTAAATGCCTGGATGGATAATTCCAACATTCCTGCTGTATCTGAGTAGTTCTAATGCTTGCTCTGTCTCTTCAAACTGTGTTTTTTTGCCTTTTACTTGTGTTATAATTTTTTTGCCGACTGAACATGATGAACTAGGTAAAAGGAACTGCTGTAAATGGGCCTTAAGTAGTGTGGTAGTAAGGTGTGAGGAGAGGGGAAGCATCCACAGTCCTGTGATTAGTTCTCAGTCTTGTAGGGAGCCTGTGTCCTTGAACTGTGAACTTCACAAGTGCTTCTCAGTTCACCCCCATTCCCCTTTAGGTAGAATAGATAGCCAGAGCCAGCTGGAGTTTGGTATTTCCCTTCCCCCAGGTCACTTAGGTTCTAGTAAAACCATGTCAGGTTAGACTCTGGTTAAATAGTTTCTCCTCAGGACAGATCTTGTTGAATAAACTTTTAGACTTTGAAAAAAAAAAAAAGATGAAAAAGAAGGAGAAGAAGGAAGAAAGAAGACGAGAATGCTCTGGTATATTTCAAAATGGTTCCTTTTTTTTTTTTTGAGATGGAGTCTCGCTCTGTCACCCAGGCTGGAGTGCAGTGGCCAGATCTCAGCTCACTACAAGCTCCGCCTCCCGGGTTTACGCCATTCTCCTGCCTCAGCCTCCGGAGTAGCTGGGACTACAGGCGCCAGCCACCTCGCCCGGCTAGTTTTTTGTATTTTTAGTAGAGACGGGGTTTCACCGTGTTAGCCAGGATGGTCTCGATCTCCTGACCTCGTGATCCGCCCGTCTCAGCCTCCCAAAGTGCTGGGATTACAGGCTTGAGCCACCGCACCCAGCCTCAAAATGGTTCCTTTTTATCTCATCCTGCTGGAAGTTCAAGGGAATTCTTCTCCAGTGTTCACTGTAAGGACCTGGTAGAATTCTTAGAGGTGAAGCTCATACAAAGGTCCTACAAAGATATGCTCCTACCTCTGCCCGTGACTGGATCCCTATGGAATTTTAATCTCTAAAACTTGTCCACTCTGAGACTAGCAATTTGTCGATTCCAGTTCAAGTTTTTCTACTCATCTTTTGGTTCCCGCAAAGGTTGTTACTTGTGAGTTTCTCTTCCAGGAAACTCTGTATTCACCTGTCAGTCCCTCTACTTCTGGGGCATTTGTTTGCTCAGTGACCTCACTTCCCTTGTGGATCTAGGAAGAGTTAAGGATTTTTGAGTTTGTTCAGCTTTTTTTTTTTTTTTTTTTTTTTTGAGACGGAGTCTCGCTCTGTCGCCCAGGCTGGAGTGCAGTGGCCGGATCTCAGCTCACTGCAAGCTCCGCCTCCCAGGTTCAAGCCATTCTCCTGCCTCAGCCTCCCGAGTGGCTGGGACTACAGGCGCCCGCCACCTCACCCGGCTAGTTTTTTGTATTTTTTAGTAGAGACAGGGTTTCACCGTGTTCGCCAGGATGATCTCGATCTCCTGACCTCGTGATCCGCCTGTCTCGGCCTCCCAAAGTGCTGGGATTACAGGCTTGAGCCACCGCGCCCGGCCTTGTTCAGCTTTTTACTTTTGTTAGGATGCAGTGGCGATTTCCAAATTTCTTAGGTACCTGACTGGAAACAGGAAGTCTCATTTAATCTTCACAACAAAGCTAATAGATTGACACCATTATTGTCCATTAAGGAATTTGAGGCATAGAAGTGTTCTGTAATTTGCCTAAATTCCCACAGTTAATGAGTGGAGACATCAGGGTATGTATTAAAGCATATGACATAAAGCTTCACACACAGTAGGCCCTTAGTATGCTAGTTGAATCTGATTCTGTATAAAGTAATGCTTCCCTGTCACATGTAAATTTGCAAAATGTCCAAGTTTACCAATAATGATATTCTTGGATTATTAAATTTAAAGAGTTGACTTTAAAGAATCTGCTAACTTCCCAGAAGTGATATTGTTTTTGGTGTGTCACCTTCTGTCATATACTTCATGAAGTCTATGGCTTCATCCTATATGGGCCACTGATCAATAGGGAAGGGACTTGTGTGCCCCCATTTTGATTCATATTCATTTTCCCCCCCAAATCCATAGCTGACCTGACTGATTCATAGTCAATCTGTGAACTATTGTCACGTAAATCTTCCTGATTGCTGGGAAACACAGCAGTATAATTGTGGGCACCTCACTAATGTATAAGTGATTGATTAGTAAGAATGGTGATTTCATTTTTTTTCCTTAAGTAAATGCCATTTCTAATGTAGTGAATATTAAAATAGATCTGACTTAAGGGTAGCAAAAGGATGTTTCCATATAATGCAAGAGGCAAAAGAGTAATTTTATTTTGGATATTACTTGTATTTGCATGATCAGTAGTGTTAGCCTAGTGGGCATGGTAAAAATCAGAGGTAGGGGTCTGGAAGCCTGCTAAGCAGACTTGGGAGGAGCTTCTTTTCCTTTTTCTCACTTTCTTTGCAGTTTCCAATTTTGGGATTACAAAATAGAACCTCCATTGTACTGGGAGGATGAACAGAAAATGGATTTAATGTGGGCTTGAGGGCATCTGCCTTACCGTCTGTTAGGGGAGTTGTCTAGTCAATGAGCTTTATAAAAAATCTCTTTTGGTAGTTGAAGATACCTATGCCATTACTCTGATAAACATTCAGTTTTCTTTCCATGCGTTTATTTTATTTTTTGAACTAGAGGTTTTGATAGAACCTGTCATTGTATCAAATTATACAATGACATCAAAGCCTATACATTGACAGGCATCCATTCATCTAGAATGACTAAGTCTGAGAGTAGGTGGCAAGAGGCATTTCTGGGTTCCAGTAATCTACCAGGTAATGGAAATGTCATGGTCACGCACTGGTGCCAGAAAGCCATGTGTGATCTGGTTTGTAAGTAGAAATTGAGCAGTGTTTTCTAAAAGGCAGGCCTGCTCTGCTGTTCTTCTCATATTGGCAGTAAGAAGGCAGAGTTTCCTTCTGCCATGATTTCATGGCAACTGTGACTTTCTGACTAGCTTTGGTGATGGCCATTGTCAACCATTTATTTAGCATTCAAACTGATCTTTTAAAATCATTGTTCAGTTTATGGATGCAAGGAGGTACATTCCTTCTGCATTGAGCTGTTTACAGTGCAGAGAGAATATAAATGATGTTTACAACACAGAAAAACCATGTGGTGACTGAAAGAGACACAGCTTGGTGTTTTACAATCTTTTCTTTATTCATTTGCTCAACAAATGTGTATTGAATATCTGTGTGCCTGTAACTAATCTAGGAACTGAGACCTGGCAGGGAACTTCTACATCCATTTTTAAAGCAACCTCTTGGAAGGCCACAGTAAACTGTGGTGGGAATTTAAATGCTCAAAGAATATTTAGGAATTAAAGGACAAAAATGTCAGGCTGTCAGCTTATTCGATGGTTCTCTAAGTTAGGAACCAAATTGCTTGACAGAATGTGCTTTTTAGGGCATCTGCACTTGCTAGAGGAAACAGTCATATTATTCATTTCAGTGGATCTGAGTGTGTGTCCATAGGCAGGGGAACTCTTTTCTTATGTCAGACCCATTTCATCTGGCCTCTCATGGGGTTTCCTGGAAAAAGTCTGCAATCTTGGGCTGGAATGAGGAACACAGCTTGAATGCTAGATTCCTGAGTTGAAAAGACACCTTTAAGAAGTTGTCGGCCGGGCATGGTGGCTGACGCCTGTAATCCCAGCACTTTGGGAGGCTGAGATGGGCGGATCACAAGGTCAGGAGATCGAGACCATCCTGGCTAGCATGGTGAAACCCCGTCTCTACTAAAAATACAAAAAAAATTAGCTGGGCGTGGTAGCGGGCGCCTGTAGTCACAGCTACTCAGGAGGCTGAGGCAGGAGAATGGCGTGAACCCAGGAGGCGGAGCTTGCAGTGAGCCGAGATCGCGCCACTGCACTCCAGCCTGGGTGACAGAGTGAGACTCTGTCTCAAAAAAAAAAAAAAAAAGAAGTTGTCACATTTAGAACAATGTTTCTGAATAGAGAAGGAATTCAGAAAGACAGACCAGAATCAGATGAAAACTACATTTTAGTGGTTGTAGCCACTGGCTACAAAAGCCTTATGATGTTTTCGTGTCATTGGGCAGGCAAGTATTAAAGGATTGAAGTTTATTAGCCAGAAACATGTGTAGCTTTACTTAATAGCCCAAAGGATTTTGGTCCCATTATTACAGTTGCTCACATACTTTCATTAGGACTCTATGCACCGGACTTCATCTGCTCAAGGTAAAAGAGCCGTAGATGCTGGAGCTGGAATAGGACCCACGTTTGAGTCCAAATCCTATGCTCTGTCAACTCCTCACTGCCTTTTTCTGAATTTTTACTAATTGAGCACAAGCTCTACTTTAGAATATTTATAAAGCTGATTAAGATTATCTTCATTGAGGAAAATCAACCCAGAAATGTTAGGTAAGCTTGCTGAAGACGTGCAGTCATGAAGCAAAACTTTGCATTTATTTCCTGGCCTTCGTTCAGCACTCTTTGTAAAGTTAGGGAACTGTCCAAAAGACTGCTGTCACTTCTGGCACCAATTACTAGTTCACACGTCCTCAAAACCAACTTCAGCTTCGATCATTTTCAAGAAGAATTCAAATTTTTATACTCATGATTCTGATTCACTACAGGGAAAGGCTATAGTCAAGGGAAGAGACAGATGGGACAGAGTCCAGGAAAGTGCAAATGTGAAGCTTCCACGTTATCTCCTCCCTGTGGAATGGACAGCATTCTCTTAGCAGTGATGCGTGACAATATGCAGAAAGTATTAGCAATCTGAGAAGCTAACCTGAGCCTGGGTGTCCAGAGTTTTTACTGGGGCTTGATCACGTAGACATAGTTGACTACCCATGTGGCTGACCTTGTCTCTAGCTAGTACTAAATGACCCAAAGTGTCTACTCTAAATCACATTGTTAGACTATCTAACTTGGCACCATATCCCAAGTAAACGAAGATGCATTTTTTTTTTTTTCGGGCAGATATTCTAAGGGCTTAGAACTCGCCTCTCAGGAGGTGAAGACAAATTAAATTTTTCACTATACACTCTTAGAAGCAGGATGACCATGAGATGGTGATAATAACACTAATAACAATGGTGATCAGAAGAAACTAGATGGTAGTATAGTAAAACCCATGTGGGCCTTGCTTTTGGATGCCTTCTTTCTCTTGATAATTAATAATTGTTATTTTTATAAGAGACACAATAGAGAAGGCACAAGCTTTAAAGGGCAGTGGACCCAGTTACCATTTTCAAATGATTGATTGTGATTTTATGGCCTTTTCTTATTCATTAAACTCAGAGTGGCCAACCCTGTATTAAAAACAGCTCTACATTCTCTTCCTATACTTAGACTTATCTAGACAAAAGAAAGAATATAAAATATAGACAATGTGACACATGACTTTAATTTCTATGTCTATAACAGAGTTATAATCAAAAACAAGTCCCCAAAAGTCAGGAAATGGGTTTCTTTTATTTAGGCAAAATTCAGATGTTTGTAGCAAATAATATGCTCCCTCATTGACAATGAATGAGAATCTTGGTGAAGTTATTTATACTTTAGATCCTCAGTGATTTAAAGTGGGAGATATAATTTTGCCAAATTTACTCTATTGATTATTTACTGTGGCTGGATGATATATGTGAATTTTATTTTACATTGCCCAAATTGAAAATGTAAAGATTATGAGACACTGGTTAGTAAGTGAGGGGATAATTAAATGCTGTAGGATTGAATCTAGGGGAGGGTTAATGAACTGTTCTGCTGCATACAAATAGAGGTTGGAATTTGGGTAAAAAAATAAATTAGCCCAAGAACAATGGACTGAATCTATAAAATAGATTAATGGGACTTTTCTCACAGTGGAACAAATTACTATTTAAAGGCAGATAGTCAAGAAAATAAATGGACAACATTGTGTCAGTGGTTTTAAGTTAAAGGAAGAGGGGAAAAACCAGGATGTAGTTAAGACCTTCAGGAATTTATGTTGGCAGAAGTCATTTTAACAACAGCAGCCACAAACCCTTACCCATAACAGATCCATAAACCTCTTTTCAGATAATGAAAAATAGGATCAGTTCTGGTGTGCCCTGCCAGCAAATGAACCTCTCGAAAGAAAAAACACCCCCTGCCCCCCAAGAAGAAGGGGGAAATTAAATGTGTCATTGGTGAGTGATGGTGGGCGATAGGGCTTGCTGTGGAGCTGATTTGTGCCTGTGACTTCTGGGAGCAAATCCCCGTGTCACTCTGAGCTGGGGAACACCCCAAAGCTGAGCTCTTCAATACTGAGTCAACTGCCTGCCTGTTTGGCCTCATCCAGGAGTTTTCAGTGTGATTTTTAAATGCTTAGCTGGTTCTTTGGTTGAGGACATTTTGCCATTTGGAACAGTTTGCAGGTATTATTCTCACCTTTTCCAAGAGGCACACACCACCTGCTCATTTTCCTCACTCATCTAAACTTTGGGGATCTGGAAAGTCTTCCCTTCCCACCACCCTCTTCACACTTTGCCTGATTCCCACCCGTCTGCTAATGTCAGGCTTTCTGGAAGAAGTGTCTGGTAGCTGCTTCACAGGAAACTCACCATGGAGTTGACTCATTTGCTGTAAGTTGGCAGCCAGTCCCCAAGCCCGGGGACCCTGTGAATGTGCACCTTGAAGGAAGTAACTGGTCAGGGGCACAAAGAAGAGGCAAAACATGGGAAGTTGCATGACCCATGTGGATCCCAGCCTTTGGAATCCTCATCTGCTGTTTCTCTCCCCTGTCCCCTGACCCTCTGCATAGGTAGTGGATGAGTTTTTGTTGTTGTTGTTGTTGTTTGTTTGTTTGTTTTTGGAAAAACTGGGTCAGCATCTGGATTTCTTCTGCGCACCCTTTATTAGAGCTTGCGTAATGTACACAATCACTGCCATTGGTGAGACTGTTTCCTGAGCAGGGATTTTAAGCATTTCTTCTTTTGTCAGGAAATACTTCCAATCCAAGGGCTACTGCATAATATCCATTTATCTCGTTTAGCTTTTTAAATGACTCAAAATTCTTAAAAGAAGGACAAAAGTACAAGTAATGCACAGAATAGGGATTTGCACTGATACTGTGATTTCCCCTTTTCCTACTTTCCAATGGGCCCATCTTTTTTAAGCAGCACATTATCATCAATGAGAGGAACAGATGAATTACTTTGAATGACTAACGAAGGCTACCAGATAGCTGGCTGTGGTGATAATTACAAAATGTGTGTCCATCTGCCACTGCTGGTACTGGCTAGAGCAGGTGGGGTGCTGGGGGTGGAATATTAAAGTCATGGGCCCCAAGATGGACTAGTGCAGGAGGCAGAGCTCAGAGTAGAGCGTGGCCACTGTGATACCACGCCCCTGTGACAGGGCCATGTGGTAGAAACTCCAGGGGGAGAAAGGACCTTGTGTTTTCATGGCCATTGCCGGATCCCCTCAGAAACATGTTTGGACTTCTTTCTTTCTTAGAAATCTCTCAGCAGCATGTTGTATAAAGTCAGTTTTCCAAGCTCCCTGGAAATGTTGCCTGTCTTTCTATTGCTTCTTCGATGTCTCCCCTGTATTAGTGTGTGTGAGTGTAAAGGAACATCCTAGGCTCACCCCTCCCCTAATGCTCTGTGTCTTCCCTCACTCCCCAAGTCTGGCTAGCTTCCAGTGCTCGAAGGGGCATGTCTGGAGCCTTCATAGTTGCTGGGCCAGTTGACACTTTGTCTAGTTTTTCTCCTTGATTGACATTTAAAAATTTCAGTGTCTCCTCTCTCATTTTCTTCACTTTTATGCCAGAGTTACAGGAATTATTCGGTTCATTCATACAATCCTTTACTCTGCAAAACTTTGAGCAGCTCCTCTTATTTCTTAAGCACTCACTATGCTAGGAAGACAAAGATGAGTAAGACTTTTGGAATTGTGGGGGTGACAAGTATGCACATGGATTATTTTGTATGCACTGTAACTGTGTGAAGAATATTTTGCAAATTTTCTTTTTTTTTTTTTGAGACAGAGTCTGGCTGTGTCGCCCAGGCTGGAGTGCAGTGGCGCAATCTTGGCTCACTGCAAGCTCCGCCTCCCGGGTTCATGCCATTCTCCCCCCTCAGCCTCCGAGTAGCTGGGACTACAGGCGCCTGCCACCACGCCCGGCTAATTTTTTGTATTTTTAGTAGAGATGGGGTTTCACCATGTTAGCCAAGATGGTCTTGATCTCCTGACCTCGTGATCTGCCCGCCTCGGCCTCCCAAAGTGCGGGGATTACAGGCTTGAGCCACTGCGCCCGGCCAATTTTGCAAATTTTCTTTTTCAGCTTGTGTATTTTGCCCAACATTAGGTGTCTGACATTTATCCATGTTAATACAGAAAGCTGTCGTTCATTCATTTTTATTACTGTACAGTATTTCTTTCTATTCGTATACTGTAATGTATTTATCCATTCTTCTGTTGATACTCAGGCTGTATTCAGTTTTTCGTTATTATGAACAGCGGTGCAATAAAGTAACTATTATTGACCTGTTGCCTTCCTTGGGTACAAGACTTTCTCCAGGAATATATAAGAAATGGAGTTGCTCTTAAATGTTGGCACCAGCATGCATACCCACCAACAGGATATAAGAATTCCCTGTTAAATTCATGATTTCTACACCTGGTATTGCTAAGTGTTAAAAATTTTGCCAATCTGATGCTATTTCATTGTTTCAACAAAATTTTTCCTGACTGCTAGTAAGGTTGAGACATTTTGTTTTCCTACTTGCTTATTGGGTGTTCATGTTTCCTTCTCTGGAAATTCCCATTTTGAAATCTTTGCTCACTTTTCTTTTGAGTTGTTGGTGCTTTTCTTGTTTATTTTTAAGAGTTAATTATATATTCTAGATGACAGTCCTTTGACCTTGATATAGGTTGCAAAGTTATTTTCCCAAACTGTGGAGCTTATTTGCACTTGTGTTATCTGTTGTGTACAGAAGTTTTAAATTTTAATTGAAGCCAAATTTATTAACGACATCTTTGGCTTGTGCTTTTTAAAGAAAGGTTTGTTTAAGAAATCTTGCATGGGCACGGTGGCTCATCCCTGTAATCTCAGCACTTTGGGAGGCCAAAGCGGGTGGATCATGAGGTCAGGAGATCGAGACCATCCTAGCTAACACGGTGAAACCCTGTCTCTACTAAAAATAAAAATAAAAAAAATTTAGCCAGGCATGGTGGTGGGCGCCCATAGTCCCAGACATAGTCCCAAGTCTCAGCTACTTGGGAGGCTGAGGCAGGAGAATTGCATGAACCCAGGAGGCAGAGCTTGCAATGAGCTGAGATTGTGCCAGTGCATTCCAGGCTGGGCGAAAGAGTGAGACTCTGTCTCAAAAAAAAAAAAAAAAGAAAGAAAGAAAGAAAGAAATCTTTCATGACTCTAAGGTCTTAAATATAGTCTTCCTTATATTTTGTTTTGAAAGCTTTCACTTTCACTTTTTTACACCTAGGTATTCAAACCCTCTTGAATTTGTTTTGTGTATGGTGTGAGGTAGGGATCTAATTATGTTTTGTCCTATTGTCCCAGTCCCATTTATTGAGCAGTCAGTTCAGTGTACTCTCACTGCTCTGTAATCCACTTCTGTTGTATGTCAAGTTTCCTTATAAGTAGGTACTACTTCTGGCTATTTGTCTACCCCTGCATTTTGTCTCAATTACTAGGGCTTTATAATAAGTTCTTAATAAGGGTCCAGTAAGCCTACAATTTCCTTATTCAAAGTGTCTTAACTATTCTTGAATATTTGTATTTGACCAGAATTGCATTAAATGTATAAGTTAATTTGGTGAGAGAAGAGATCTTGATGATGATTTGTTCAGGACACACAAAAATGGACACTATAACTTCCTGAAGGGCAGGGACAGGTTGGAGGAAGGGATGGGTAACAGTGAGTTAGTTCACTTTTGGTCATTTGAGACCAATGTTCCCATGGGACATCTCGTGGAGATCTTTGGTAGCCCCAGAAAATGTGGGTCTGGATCTCAGGGTGAAACCAGAGCTAAAGATGAGATCTGAGTCACTAGTGTGGCTGGTAAAAGAGAGTGCCCCAAGGGGCCTGGGAACAGAGCTTTGGAGGCCAGCATTTAATCAGCTGGTGGGTGGTGGGAGTGCAAAAAGGGGAGTGAGGAGGGGCAGTTAGAGACCCAGGTAGAGAATGTACAGCAAGTCTTCACTTAACATCATCAGTAGGTTCCTGGAAACTGAGATTTTAAGTGAAACTACATATAAACAAAACCAATTTGACCCATAGGCTAATTGATATACACAAAAGTTAAGTTCCTACAATGTATTTCTGGTCTCAAAAACATTTCCAAACTTCTAAATAAAGACCCCCAAACACTTCTAACATTAAACCTTGAAATAAATGTGAGCTATATAGACATTTAAGAAAGACTAATAAAATCAAGTTGGATAATTAGTCACCCCATTTGTGGTGAATCTGTGAGTGATAGTGATCATAGCGGTAGTGGGTTAAATCCAGGAACAAATGTGTGCAAAGTGAAAATTGTAAGACGTGCCCCCCTCCCATCCCGTGGTTCCAAAATAATCAGTAACCAGTATGGGAGGCTGGCCAGGCACTTTTGGACTGCATTATTTATTGTCATGACTTTGAGTGGTCATCATATTCTTTATGATTTTTATTTTATAATTATTTGTATTCATATGTTTTCCACCCCCTTTTTCCAGTTCAGTGTTGCTAGTGGCTGGAGCTCATCCTGGCAGCTAAGAGCACACACCAGGCAGGAACCAGCCCTGCACAGGAAGCCACCCCATTGCAGGGCATGCTCACACCTGCACCCACATTCACTCACACTGGAACGTTGTAGACATGGCAATTCATGTAACACACACAGTTGTGGAATGTGGGAGGAAACCAGAGTACCAGGAAAAAACTCAGGCGGACATGGTGAGAGTGTGCGAACTCCTACACAGACAGTGGTTCTGGGGGGAATCTATTTTTTCCCCAACCTTATAACAAAACAATGTGGAACAAACCAATGTTCTTGGAGACCCTGCGGCAGAGGGAAGTAGGCAAGCTCCTTGAAAAACTCTCCCCAAAATTTTACTGCTATACACCTACTAGAATGACTAATATGAAAAATACTGACAACACCAAGTGTTGGGAAAGATGTGGAAGAACTGAAATTCTCGTTCCTTGCTGGTGGGAGTGTAAAATGGCACAATCACTTTAGAAAACTGTGTGGGGATTTCAGAAAAAGGTAAGCATACACATTCCACAACTCAGTCATTGCACTACTGAATATGGGCTCAAAAGAAACAAAACAAAACAAAAGACCATAAAAATACTTGTACAAACATATTCATAACAACTGTATTTGCAATGACCAGAACCCCAAACATTTATTAGCAGATGAATAGATAAATGAATAGTGGTCTAGCTATACAATAGAGTACTACTCAGCAATATAAACGATCAAGACAGCTGGGTGTGGTGGCTCACACTGAAATCCCATCACTTTGGGAGGCCAAGGCAGGCAGATCACTTGAGGTTAGGAGTTTGAGACCAACCTGGCCCACATGGTGAAACCCTGTCTCTACTAAAAATACAAAAATTAGCCAGGCGTGGTGGCTCACACCTGTAGTTCCAGCTACTCAGGAGGCTGAGGCAAGAGAATCGCTTGAACCTGGAAGGCAGAGTTTGCAGTGAGCTGAAATTGTGCCACTGCACTTCAACCTGGGCGACAGAGTGAGACTCTGTCTCCAAAAAAAAAAAAGGAATCCAACTGTGGATGCACACAATAGTATCTAGTATTGGTGAATCTCAGAAATAGAGTGAAAGACATAGAGTGAAAGTAAAAAGAATACATAAGAGGAGCAATTTCATTTATGTAAAATACAAACTAATTTTGCACTAATAGTGACAGATAACTGAGTTTGGGACCAGATGAGCTCTAAAGGGGAATAAGACATCTTCGGTGGTGATGGAAATGTTTTTTCTTTGTTGTGTTTTAATAGGCAGGATCTCATTTTGTTGTCCATGCTGGAGTGCAGGGGCACAATAGTAGCTCACTGCAGCCTCGAAATTTTGGGGCTCAAATGATCCTCCTGCCTCAGTCTCCTGAGTAGCTAGGACTATAGGTGCGCAGTACCACACCCGGCCAATGTTTTAAATTTTTTGTAGAGATGGGATCTCGCTTTATTACCTAGGCTGGTCTCAAATTCCTGGCCTCAAGTGATCCTTCTGCCTTAGCCTCCCAAAATTCTGGGATTGCAGGTGTGAGGCACTGCACCCAGCTGGAGGGAGGGAATGTGCTGCATCTTGATAGTGATGGTGATTTCCTGGGTATAACCAATCATCACCACTCCTCAGTGATACACTTTAAATAGATGGAGTTTACTGTTCTTAACTTACTCCTGAATGAAGTTGATAACTTAAAGAGAAAAGGAAAGGAAAGGGTCCTTAGCAGTGTCAAGGGACCTGGCTGGGCACACCAGACGTACCAATGAGGAGAGCCTTGATGATTCTGGGGGCTGTCTGGGTAGACTTTCAATGGGCAGAAAAGTCAGCATTCCACTCCCTCTCTTCTCCCTTTCCTCCTTCCCCTCCTTCTTTCTTCTTTTTTTCCCTGCTTTGCCTCATTTTTTTCTTCTTCTTTTCTAATTTATAAGACAGCTAGAATAGAAGGCAATTACTGAGAGATCTGGAGATTTTTATTGTCTCCTTGGGAGGAAGCTGTGGGCAGAACTGGAGGAAGAGGTTCATCTTACTCAGGGGAGAATTTCCAGTCTAGCTGTGGACACTGACCTTTGCACGTCTTTCGTCCCTCCTCCAATGCTGGAAAATGAAGGATTGCTGTGTTTATCATAACACATTTTCGGTCATTTTAGTTTAGTTTGTAATTAGACTACAATTACCTAACCCAGTTGCTTAATAATAAAGACTATTCACCCCAGGCAGCATGGTGCAAAGGGAATTGTGCCCTCCACCCCAGGGCGGTGATCCCAGGTCCCTTTGGCCTTTATATTAACCTACGGTTTGAATCTTGGTCTGCTGCATTAAGCTGCTGTGTGACCTCAGACAAACCTCTAAACCCTTCTGAGCCTGGTTTATAATACTTGTAATGATCAAATGAGACAGTATGTGAAAATAAAGAGAGTGGCTGTCACCTGAAAGGTGCCTAGTAAGTATGTGCTGTATCTGAATCCCTGACAGATATATTCAGTACCCGTGAGAGCACGGTACCGTGCCAAACAAACTAGAAATGCACACACATGGAAAAGAAAAGTCTCAGGTGAGTGAACGCATTAAAAAGGTACATGTGGTGCATTCTCAGATGCCAAAATAGTGCTCAGGACTGAGGTGAGAGATAGGGGCCCAGGAGTTTACTGAAGAGAGGACTTTTTCATTGTTTTCAGTGGGAGGGTAAAACTTCACCTGCAGTGTGACAGCGGCTACATCCAAAGACTCAGAGGAGCCCGCATGAGGAGGAGGAGCTGAAAGCGGAGGGAGGTGGTTGGTGCCACTGTGTGTGTGTGTGTGTGTGTTTAGCCAGGAGGGAGCTGTTGGGAAATGCCACCTAAGGAATGTTTTCAAGTGCAATTCGAGCACTTTATGATGTGAAGAATAAATATGCTTTCCTTTGTAGTCCCTTGAGAGGGGAAGTAGCACATTCTGGGTGGCTCTGGAGTGGCTGATTTTGGTCCTGGGCTGTTGCTCAGGCTGTGGGGAGGAGCGGTCCCAGGCAGGAATCTGAGGAAGGAGCTACAGGGACTGTGGCCCTTGGCCAGGCGGGATGGAGAGCCTGCTATGGATTTTCTCAGCGGTTAGAGCCTCTGTTGTCTAAGCTGGGAAAACTGACAGTCACTGAGGGAGAAACACTGGCAGGACACTGACAGCTTCCTCAGAAGAAACACATGTGTGCTGCGCCCAGCCTGATGTCCGTGCCCCAGCCTGAGCACCCATGGTCTCACTTGGTGTCACACAACATACTTCTCCTCTGTCTTCAATGTCAAACCTTCCCCATGGTGAAAATGGGCAGGGCTGGGCCAGGGGGCAAATAAGCTACATTTTTCTTACTGCGGTCAGAGTAGCACATTCTTTTTTGTTTTGTTTTGTTTTGTTTGAAACGGAGTCTCGCTTTGTTGCCCAGGCTAGAGTGCAATGGTGTGATCTCAGCTCACTGCAACCTCCACCTCCTGGGTTCAAGTGATTGTCCTGCCTCAGCCTCCCGAGTAAATGGGATTATAGGCATGTGCCACCATGCCCTGCTAATTTTGTATTTTTAGTAGAGACAGGGTTTCACCATGTTAGTTAGGCTGGTCTCGAACTCCCAACCTCAGGTGATCTGCCCGCCTTGGCCTCCCAAAGTGCTGGGATTACAGGCATGAGCCACCATGCCTGGCCCAGAGTAGCATATTCTTGATTTGAATGTGTAGACTGGAAAGGTCAGTGTAGTCTGATGATGATGATGATGATAATGATGATGACAGTATCAAGCACTTGTACAGCACTTACTACTATCTAAGCACTTTTCTAAACATGTAGCATACAAAAATTCATCTCATCATTTAATCCTTACAGCATCCTTGAGGTGAGGTCTTATTGTCATTGCTCCTATTTATAGTTGAGGAAAACTGAGGCATGGAGAAAATGACTCATCTCTAAGTGGTGCAGAAGGATTTGAACCCAGGTCATCTGACTCCAGAGTCCCTCTCGTGGGCATGTGGCTACACTGCTTCTTACCATGTATGTGTGGATTGGATGAGTCCTTCCTGATAGGAACAAACCCATTAGGTTTTTTTAGGCATCTGTTTCAAAGGGTCCTCCTATATTTGTAAGGCAAACCTTTTTCTTCTGTTTCTCTCCTTCTTGCACCATTATACGATCCATAGTCCTCAGGACATGGCCCCAGCCTCATCACAAGCAGTACATGTGACAATGTGTCCACCTGCAGTTCTGTCCCTGCCCAGGGCTGGGCACAGCAGCCCACAGAATGCTTCTGCTGAGAGGTAGATTCTAAGGTGTGGACCCAGGACCTCTTGGGTAGTATTCTGAGACATATTTGGACAAAAGCTACTGAGGCAGTGTGGAAAATAGATACTTCTTGTCTTGAAAGCTAGGTCAAGGCAAATGTTTGTTTGTCTTTTAAAAATTATGGCAGTTAGCTGAAATTGTATTTCAACTGCTAGGAAGCTAGAATGGCCAGATCTTAGAAACTGGTGGAGAGGCAGTCAGTTAATAAAAATTTCCTTGGAAGGAGTGATGGGGGAGGGAGAAGAGAGGGAGGGAGGGAGGAAGGAAGGCAAGGGAGCTGGACCTTCCAGAGCGGTCATTTCTGGATTCTGTAGCCTTTAAATGAACACAGAGGTCTTTCGAGGCCTCTCAAAGCACTGGCTGCCTTCTGCAGTCTTTGACTGTGAGAGGCAGTGTAGGAGGAGCCTGAATTGGCCTGACAGGGGCTGTCCTTTGCCCTCAGGGCACCAGTGCACCCCCAGCTGCACCTCATGCCATATGGTAGCAGGGCCTGTGTTCTGTGTCTTCTTTTCCAGCTGGCCTGGGAGCTCCTGGAAGGCAGGGCCTGTGCCACCTTCTGCTCTGCATCTCAGCACTTGAGTAGAGTCTGGCATAGACTCTACTTAGATTAAAGCATGGGCTCAGTACATATTTATCAAAGTCAGTTGGCATCAAGAAGCCTGGATTCAAATATTTGCTTTGTGATCTTAGGCAATGACTTGTAATGAACTAGAATATCAGTATTTTTGACCTGTAAAACCTCTACTACATTGAATTAAATATGGGAACATGTAAAGAGGCCACAAAGAGGAGGCCTTCAATCAGGATTTCCTTCTTTTTTTTGGCAGTCGAGCATAAGCAATGTCAGATCCCCACACAGAAACCACATCCACCAGGGAGTTCCTCGTCGGTCCTCACCCATCCTTCTAGCCAGGGACTGAAACTTCAAAAAAGAACGGATTCCCTTTTTAGAATATTGCAAAAGATCATGTCCTTTGTGGTTAGAAAATTGCCTTAAATAACTGATCATTTTCACTTGAATATCCTGCAACAGGGGAACACTCGTGTTCATCCTTTCAGCATGTTCAATGCATGTACAAGTTACACAGGAGGAGGCTGTACAAAGGTAGTGGTGAAACATTGGCTTGGAGACAGACTGGTTTTTAATAAAATGCACACAGAATTTTACGAAGACAGGCATATTCTGGGACAGAAAGCAATTTTCAAATTTAAAAAGATTCAAGCCATACAAAGTGTGTTCTTTGATTACAGTGGAATTACATTAGAAATAAGTAATAGAAAGACTATCTGGAAAATCTCCAAATACTTAGAAACTAAATGACACATTTCTAAATAACCCACTCCAAAGAAGAAATTAAAAGGGAAATTAGAAGCTGTTTTAAACTGAATGAAAATAAAACCCCATCATATCAAAAATTGTGAGATGCCACTAAAACAATGCTTAGTGCTCCTGGTGGGGTTGAGGGGGTGGGTGGGAATATACAGAAGTAAATGTCTGCATCAGGAAAGGTCTCAAAGCAATGGCCTGAACTTCCACCTTAGAAACCAGGAAAAGAAGAGCAAATTAAACCCAAAGCAAGGTGGAGAAAAGAAATAATAAAGAAAAAAACAGAAATCAGTGAAATAGAAAACAGAAAAACAGGCCAGGCGCAGTGTAATTACACGCCTGTAATCCCAGCACTTTGGAAGGCTGAGGTGGATGGATCACTTGGGGTCAGGAGTTTGAGACCAGCCTGGCCAATATGGTGAAACCCCATCTCTACCAAAAATATAAAAAATTAGCTGGGCGTAATGGTGCATGCCTGTAATCCCAGCTACCCATGAGGCTGAGGCAGGAGAATCACTTGAACCTGGGAGGTGAAGGTTGCAGTGAGCCGAGATCGTGCCACTGCACTCCAGCCTGGGTGACAGAGCAAGACTCTATCTCAAAAAAAAGAAGAAGAAAAAAAAAAGAAAACCAATAAAGAAAATCAGTGAAACAAAAGCCGATTCTTTGAAAAGGTCAATACAATTGATAAACTTGTAGCCATAATGATAAATGGAAATAAGGAGAGAAGACATATTACTAATATTAGGAATGAGAGCGGTAACATCACTACAGATTCTATAGATATTATGAACAAGCTTGTGCCAGTAAATCTGACAACTTAGTTGAAATAGGCATGATATTGTTACCAGTGGAGAGTGTCCAGGTTCTTGGCGTTTTGAACAAAGAATTGGACAAAACACACAAAGAAGTGAAAGAATGAAGCAATGAAAGCACAGATTTGTTGAAATGAAGGTACACCCCACAGAGTGGGAGTGGGCTTGAGCAAGTGGCTCAGGAGTGCTGGTTACAGAAACCTCTAGAGGTTTCCCATTGGTTACTTGGCTACACCCTATGTAAATAAAGTAGTGGCCTGAGACCAGTCTGATTGGTTGCAGAAGGCAGCCAATCAGAGCCTGAAGTGAATTTTCAGTTACATCCCTGTGCAGATGAAGACTAGGCCTGTGACCAGTCTGATTGGTTGCAGGAGGAGACCTTTCAGAGGTACCTTCCGTTTTTCATCTACAATGCAGAAAGTGGGGAGGGTTGCAAAGAGTATAGCCTCTGATCCTTTTTTTACCTGAGTGTGGAAAGTTAAGGTTTTCCTTTTGATTCACTTCTAGTCAGTCTGCGCAAATCAGCCTTAGGTTCCCTGCCTCCAGACCCTATTCTCCTGCCTCAACATTGTAATATAATAAGAAATACATATTCGCTCTCTGCTCCAGGTCCTTGGCACAAAACTCCTGAAACTCTTATAATTTCCTGAGCAATCAGGTGCTGTGTACATCTTTTGTTCTAATATTTCATCTTTGACCTCAGTTCTTGACCCAGATCTCCTAATCTGTTGGAATTTGCTGGGTGATAGGAGTCTCTTTTGTTCTAACGAGGAACCTCTTGGTGGGCGCCTAAGTGGATGCTGGTCACTGGAAAGACCAAGCCACAATTAGAAACTTTGAACTTTCAGCCCTACCCCAATCCTCCAAAAAGAGGAAGGGGGCTAAAGATAGAGTTAATAATTGATCATGCCTATATGATAAAGCCCACATAAAAATCCCTGAAGAACTATGGGGTTCAGAAAACTGGGTTGCTGAACATGTGTATGTGCTAGGAGAGGAGCCCAGAGAGGGCATGAGAGCTCCATGCTCCTTCCCTCAAGCACTGACCTGTGTGTCTCTTCATCTGCTATTCATCTGCATCCTTTATCACATCCTTTATTAATATAATAAGTAAATATAAGTGTTTCCCTGGGTTCTGAAAGTTGCTCTAGCAAATTATTGTACCCACAGAGAGGGTCATGAGAACCTCAATTTATAGCTGTTCAGCCAGAAGTATAGGTGACAACCTGGGACCTAGAATTGGCATCTGAAGCTGGAGTCAGGCTTGTGGGCCTGATGCTTTAACCCGTGGCATCTAACTATAACTCCAACTCCAGGTAAACAGTGTCAGAATCAGCCAGGCACAGTGGCTCATGCCTGTAATCCCAGCACTTTGGGAGGCTGAGGCAGGCAGATCACTTGAGGCCAGGAGTTTGAGACCAGCCTAGCCAACATGGCGAAACCCTGTCTCTACTAAAAATACAAAAATTAGCTGGGCATGGTGGCATGTGCTTGTAATCCTAGCTACTTAGGAAGCTGAGGCACAAGAATCACTTGAACCTGGGAGGCGGAGGTTTCAATGAGCCGGGATCATGCTATTACACTCCAGCCTGGATGACAGAGCGAGACTCTGTCTCAAAAAAAAAAAAGGGGTCAGAATTTAATTGAATCGTAGGATCGTAGGACACTCTGTTGATGTCTTCTGGAGAATTACTTGATACAAAACTTCCCCTCAAACACAAAACAAAACAACAACAACAACAATAACAAAAAGCCTTATAGGCCCAGATGGCTTCAGTGGGGGAATTTTACCAGACATCTAAGAAAGAAATCCTACCAACTCTACATAAACTCTTCTAGAAACTTGAAGAGGAAGGAATACTTCCCAACTCATGCTATGAAGCTGGCAATACGCTGATACTAAAGATAAAGATATTACAAGAAAAGAAATGTACAGACAAGTATTTTACATGAACATGGATGTGAAAATTCTGTCAAATTGAATTCAACAATATGTAAAAAAGCCATCATGATCAAGTGGGGTTTATCCCAGGAATGCAAGATTAGTTTAACATTAGAAAGTCAATGTAATTCACCACATTAAAAAACTAGGAGTGGGGGCGTGGTGGCAGGCGCCTATAGTCCCAGCTACTCCGGAGGCTGAGGCAGGAGAATGGCCTAAACCCAGGAGGCAGAGCTTGCAGTGAGCTGAGATCCGGCCACTGCACTCCAGCCTGGGCAACACAGCAAGACTCCGTCTCAAAAAAAAAAAAAAAAAACTAGGAGGGGGAGAAACCCCTTTAATCATGTCAGTAGATGCAAAGCATTAGAGAAAACCCAGCCTGTATTCCTGATACAAACTCTCACCACACTAGAAATAGAAGGGAACCTCCTTAACTTGGTAAAGAATATCTGCAACAAACCTACTGGTAACACACTTACTGGTGAAAGACTGAGTGCTGCCCCCTAAGTTTGGTAACATGGTCAGGGTATTCACTCTCACCACTTTTATTCCACACAGTATTGCAGCTTTTAGCCAATACAGTTAGGCCAAAAAGAAATACAGGGCTTCTAAATAAGAAGAAGTAAAATTGTTTTCATTCATAGACAACACGACTGTGTAGAAAATTCAATAGAATCTACAGAAAATCTCGTAGAACTAATAGGAATTCAGCAAGCTTGCAGGATACAAGATAAATATATGAAAATCTATTGTATTTCCCTATACCAGCAACAATTGGAAATAAAAATATGCTATTTACAATAACATCAACAATATTAGATAGGAGTATGTCTGACAAAAGATGAACAATATTTGTACACTGAAAATTATAAAACATTGCTGAGATAAGTTAGTTCTTAACTGAGAGTAGAGATAAATCATGTTCATGGGTGAGAGGATTCATTATTGTTGAGATGTCAGTTATCTCCAAATTGATCTACAGATTTAAGGCAATCTCAATCAAAACCCAAACAGGGAAATTTACAAGCTGATTCTATAATTCCTATTTTTTTTTTTTTTTTTTTTTTGAGATGGAGTCTCACTCTGTCACCCAGGCTGGAGTGCAATGGCACAATCATGGCTCACTGCAACCTCCGCCTCCCAGGTTCAAGCAATTCTCCTGCCTTAGCCTCCTGAGAAGCTGGGATTACAGGCACCTGCCACCATGCCTGGCTAATTTTTGTATTTTTTTTAGTAGAGACCAGGGTTTCACCATGTTGTCCAGGTGGTCTTGAACTCCTGACCTTAGGCGATTGACCCACCTCGGTCTCCCAAAGTATTGGGATTACAAGCATGAGCCACCGCGCCCAGCTCTAAAGTTCTTAAGGAAATTTAAAGGACCTAGAATAGCCAAACCAATTTTGAGAAAGATCAGCAAAGTTGGCAGACTGACATTACCTGATTTCAGGATTTGCTATAAATAAATCCATACTTTTCAAAACAATGTGGTGTGGGTATAAACATAGACAAATAAATAGATCAGCGATTCAGCCATTCCATTCAGAGATATTTACACAAAAGAAATGGAAGCATATTCCATACAAAGATTTGTACATGAATATTTTAAATAACTTTATTTATAATAGCCCCAAACTGGAAACAGCCCGCATTTCTACCAACAGGTGGATAGATACATTGTGGTACATCTTTATGATGGATGCTACTCAGCAACAAAAAAGAAATGAACTATTAACACATGCAGCAGTGTAGCTGAATCTCCAAATAATAGTGCAGAGTGAAAGAAGCCACACTAAAAAGTACAGTGTTATGATTCTATTTATGTAAAACTCTGGAGAAGGAAAACTAATCTGGAGTGACAGAAAGCAGGTCAGCTTTTCCTGGGAATGGGAAGTGAGGGGGATTGCACATAAGCATGAAGAAGGAACTTCTGGAGGTGTTGGATGTGTCCATGATGTTGATCATGCAGATTGTGTGCTTGCAGTGGTTGTCTGCCTCAAATATGTTCAGCTTATGGCATTTCAATTATACCTTAATAAAGCTGTTCACAAAAAAAAAAAAAAAAAGTCACTGGGAATATTGTAGCCTCTTCCCCAACCATTCTACTCAAATTTGTCTCATCTAAGACACACTGACCCTTTCTTGCCCAATCCAATATATTTGTCTCTGTCCTTGATTTACTTAACTTCTCATTGCACTTGACTTAGGCGAGCACTTCTTTCTGCTAGAAACACTTTTCTCTCTTGGCTTCTGAACAGCACATTCTCTTGGGTTTTTTCCCCTAGCTCTTGTGGCTGCAACTCCTCTAGCAAACGTCACTTGTTAAAGGGCCTTTGACCCTATCTTCCTCTCTATTTATACTCTACTCAACTCCAAGGTTATCCCACCTAGTCCTACAATTCAAAGCAGCAGCATCTGTACATCCCAACAGAATTTTCTGGGATAATAGAAAGAGTCTCTATTGGCATTGTCCACATGGTGGCCACTAGCCATCTGTGGCTATGACTTGAAATGTGGCTAGCGTGACTAACATATGAATTTCAAATTTTATTTATTTAAATTAATTTCAACTGAAATAGCCACATATGGTTAGTGGCTACCGTATTGAATAGTCCAGGTCTAGATCACTGTGTGTTTACAAGCTGTGGGTAGGAACACATTTGCTGGTCTTGACTTTTATTTTTTCAGAATAAAATAAGTTCTATTTTTCACAAAATATTTGTTTCAGGCTGGTATCTCTAGGGCTCACACATTCACACATAGATTTGTGTTATTATTTTTGGTTTGGTTTTGTATGTAAGTTGAAAGGCACTGATCTAGATGCCGATGATGTCCATGTTAATGTTTTCAACCATGAGCTGAGGTCCAGAGTCATATTTGTCATCCTGACATCTCATCACAAATCTGTAAGTGTGCTGTTTTTCCCTCCAGTTATCCCACGTCTCAGCAAATGGCACTATCTTTTCCTCCAATTGATGTGGAACAGTGACCTGAATTTTCTGCTTTCCTGTCCCCGCTCCCCGCCACACCCTACTCCCACACTCAGTCCAGCAGCAAGGTCTGTTGGCTCTGCTTCCTAAATGGGTCCCAGGTCTACCCACTTGTTTTCATTTGGGTTTCTATCAACATACTCTAAGCCCCTGTCCTCTCTTGCCTGGAGTACTGCCGTAGCTTTAAACTGGTCTGTGATTCACTGTTATCTTCATAAGACCCACAGTGGCCAAAGGAATCTTCCAGAGCCATAAATCAGATGCTGCTGCTGCCCTACTCCAGAGCCTCCAAGAGCTTTCCACTGCCATGCTCTATTGTCACCTTACTGTGCCTATGAGGCCCTGGTG
This sequence comes from Rhinopithecus roxellana, assembly GCF_007565055.1. Taxonomy (NCBI): domain Eukaryota; kingdom Metazoa; phylum Chordata; class Mammalia; order Primates; family Cercopithecidae; genus Rhinopithecus; species Rhinopithecus roxellana. The sequence goes on along the minus strand of NC_044552.1, from coordinate 178,219,994 downwards.
ACTGGGCCCAGCCCTCTGGTATTGGTCCACCACAGTCACCCTGGTCATTCTGTGCCAGGGACTTCCACTTCCTTGCTTATTTATCTGCAGGACTCTGCACATGTGCTGTGACCTAGGCCCCCCAGATCTTCCCAAGATGGCCCCTCTCTGTTAATTCAGGTCTTAACTCAGAGGTGACTTCCTCAAAGGAGCAGCCATTCTCTGACTAAATCAGTAAGTGTAACCCAAGTCAGAGTGATAGTATTTTAGGAGCAAATGAGATACATTGTTACTGAAATAGAGTGCTTTTGAGTAATAGGAGCCAAGAGCCATCAAAGTATTCTTAACTAGAGATCCTTGAATTTTCTTTACAAATCATCTGTAATCAACAAAATCCTTCTGTGCAAGTAATACTGCCAAGTTTCTGTATGAAGAATAAATATTGGTCTTGCTATTTTTTAACTTACTCGACTGAACACCCCATTATGCAAATTTAATGAACAGTTTAAAATATGCATATTATGTACAATATTGTGTATTAAGATATAGATGTATAAATTATGTTAATATAAAATTTTAAATGAGTATTTCATTAATGTGAATATGTCATATGCACAAGGCAAATAGCATTTATTTAAACTTTTTAATCTCTGAGATTTATGTACATCATGGTTAGCTTTGTGAGAAAGTTTGAATTTGATTTGATTTAGGTTACCAAATTTGATTTTAATTATCCAAATTTAAATTTGATTGTCGTGAAGAGAAAGATCTGTAGGGTCGATTATTCCTTGTGTAATTTTAGTCTTTACTTTGTGAAAATGTGTTATCAAAATAGTGCAGAAAAATTACAAGTTATTAACAAAATAAATTATAGGATTTGTGATTTTTTACCTTTGCTTTAAAAAAAAAAAAGAAAAAAAAAAAAAAAAACATCCTGGCAAACACAGTGAAACCCTGTCTCCTCTAAAACTACAAAAAAATTAGCCGGACGTGGTGGCGGGTGCCTGTAGTCCCAGCTACTCGGGAGGTTGAGGCAGGAGAATGGCGTAAACCTGGGAGGCGGAGCTTGCAGTGAGCCAAGATCGTGCCACTGCACCCCAGCCTGGGTGACAGAGCAAGACTCCATCTCAAAAAACAAAAAAAAACAAAAAAAAAACCCCAAAAACAAACAAACAAAAAAAAACAAGCGTACATTCAAATACTGAAGCTTTTTGTAGTAGTCACTTGCATAACAGATTCCGAAAACAACAAAACTGAAACTGTATGTGCAGAATACTATGTATTGGTTAAACTACATAACACAGGAGGCAGTAGGAAATGCATTTACATTTGCAAAATGAAAATTGAATATAAATAGGAAAATGTGGCATGATTTTATCCTAGAAAATTATTTAAATCAGAATAGATAGTGTTCAGAAAGTTAAAATAAGGCCTCCATTTTACTTTACTTGTATTCCATTCTGTACAAGTTCAGAAATGGTGGTGATTAAAATATTTAAGTCACTTTACATTCTTCTGGGATAGCTCTCCAAAGGGAATAATCCAAGCCACAGACAAAGATTTACGCACAAAGACGTTAGTTATGGCATGGTTTATAATTTTGAAAAGTCAGGAGCCATCCAAATATCCAGTGGTGGGGGGAATTAAGTAGATTGTATAACATCCTTACAAAAAGATTATATAACCACTAACATTAATTTTTAGGAAGATTGTTTAATGTGGGAAAATGCTTCTGACATAATGCTAAGTGAAGAAAAAGGATATATTTATATGGTATAATCTTAATTAGGTGAAAATAATATCCATAGAAGAAAATATATTGATAGTAGTTAATTCTGAGTACTGCATTGTTGCTGGTTGTATTTTCCAGGTTTCTAGAAAAAACACATATTACTTTTATAATAGGGAAAAGATTATTCATAAAAGAAATTTTGATGCTAATAAAATATTAAATATTTAAGGTTACTGTGCTTTAGAGCCAGAGAGTAGTGCATGGCTCATTTAGTCTGGGAGCTCATGAGTGAGGGTTATAATTGGTAAGGGAGATTGAGAACTGTTTTTTCAGATGGCTCCATGGACAGCAAGGTTTCTTGGTGTTTTTGCTCTCAGATAGTCCCTGATGTGCTCAGTTCTGTCACTTACTGACTGTCACTGCTGATCAGAAAGTCTGACTGGCTGTTAGCTTTGTATTTGACAGATATAAAACAGGAAGACCAGGTAGTTGTTACCTAATAAATATGACTTATTTGCTGGCCAAACATTTTAAAACAGGGGGCAAAAATGATAGATTCCTGATTGTGTAAAGTGGGAACGATTCTGGATCATTTTTCAATCTTTAGGTTCTGATCAATTTAGAGGTCATGAAATCCTTTTAGTGAGTCTTCCCTAGCATTACTTTGTAAATGAAATTAGAGTAGAATAGAAATGCCAGAGTGCGTGGCATGCAGTAAGTATCCTGTAAGTTTTAATTTCAGATATGTGTTTGTAGGTACTGGATTGTGACATAAAGTGTGTTTTTATTTTGGTTTGATTTTTTATCTATAGTTTGCTGTCAAAAAAGTCCAAAGACTCTTAGTGCGATCCACACCAGTGATGTGCAGTATTCTCCAGTGATTATAGCATCAGTGTCACTTGGGAGCTTGTCAGAAATGTGCCTTATTAGGCCCTGCCCAGATCTACTTAATCACAAACACTGGTGGTGGATCCCAGCACTGTGTGTTTTAATGAGTCCCTGTCTTAGTCCATTTTCTGTTGCTGTAAGAGAATATCACAGGCTGGGTATTTTATTATAATAGAGGTTTATTTAGCTCATAGTTCTGGAGGCTGGGAAGTCCAAGAGCATGGCACTGGCATCTGGAGAGGGCCTTTTTGCTGCATCATGTCATGGTGGAGATTATCACATGGTGAGAGGACAAGTGTGTGCCAGCTCAGGACTTTCTTCTTCTTATAAAGTCATCAGTCCCATCTTGGGGGCCCTACCCTGACAACCTTATCTAATCCAAACTACCTCCCAAAGGCCCTACCTCCAAATGCCATCAACATATTAATTCAAGGATTAAGTTTCCGATACATGAAATTTGGAGGATGCATTCAAACCATAGCAGTCCCCCTGGTGATTCTGATGCACACTCAAATTTGAGAGCCACTAGTCCAGCCTTGCTATTCTTGGTGAGGTTCAAGGACTAACACTGGCATCACCTGTGAGCTAGTTGGAAATGCAGAATCTCAGACCCCAACCTGGACAGGCTCACTCAGAATCTGTGAGATCACCAGGTAATTTATTTTCGTGGTAATGTTAAATAGCTCTGATCTCAACACACATGCCTCAGGGGCCAAGTAGGTCATGTCAGTAGTGAAAGTAGCCTGGTTTCCACCCTAAAGAAAGTAGAACAATAAGAAGGCATTGTGGTGTGAAGTTTTAGTACTCTTGTTTTTAAAAATCCTGTATTATACCAATGGGGGTTAACACATTCAACCAAACTCATCAACTAAGGTTAACTGTGGTTGACATCAATTACTTTAAGCAGATTTTTAAACACAGAATTTTAATAGTGACCCTCATATTAACTTCTTCTGATCTCTTTTAGGAATTTATCAAAGAACTGCTTTCTCGGATAAGAGGCATGAGGAAACTGAGCCCTCCGCAGAAGAAGACTGTATGATTCTGGAACAGGGTGGAACTCTCCTGGAAACGAAGAAAGGGTCCTGGGATTTGTACTTCATGAAGACTTTTGTGAAAGAATAGGTGTCCTTATGAACAACGTTTTTTGTTTTTGTTTTTTTTTCTTTTTTTGGTGTGAAGGTGGGGGGTTCTATTAGACATTTATTCAAGAGCGTTCCATTTTTGGTTTTAAAGGTTTTTGTTAATGTAATATTTTAATAGCAAAGATATCATGACTCTAGCCACAGCCCAACCAAGGATTATCAAAGCAGGTGGACACTTGAAGGGCCACGCCAGGCTGCGTTTTCTGCAAGGACTCAGATGTTTAGTACCTTATGATACAGGGAAGATAGTTTTCTTACAAGTAGTTTGGTAATATTTTTTTCTTAAGTTGTACATTTGACTCAGCTGTCAAATTTCTCATACTTGTATATATCTACACACAACTAAGTTAAAATGTTGATGTGAGTTTTATTTCACATGGATGGAATAAACCTGTGGTCGTCCTTTAACTGGATGTCCCAGCACATGTGTTTTCAAGAGGCCACTAGGCATTCTTCATTGAGTGCTGCTGACTTCAACATTCACTTTATGCACCAAAGTGAAAGAATTCAGTGTATCCGTTATTTTAATGTGCTACACTACAGAAATGTTAAGTTGGTCAAGGGCTTAATTTATGGAATTTCTGTTATTTCATTGGTTGGGATGCTTTGCCAGGTCATGTGCTTATTGTCTCATTTGTGGTCTTTTAAAGTTGTATGAACCCTTAATTTGAAGAACTAACTTGATTTCTAGAGAAATGCCCACTCTAGCTAAGTGATATTTTGCATTGGAAAAAGGAAGCATTGTGTAGAAATGAATCATCTGCTTTCCACCTGGTACTGTGTATTATTCTGTCTCTAGGAAAGCAGATCAAAAGAAAGTTAGCAGATCGAGTGTCTTCTTCCTTAGAAATACATTCTGGTAGCTTCTGTGCCTGGGTAGCATCAGACCAGTGGGTGTAAACCGAGTGTTAAGTGTCAAGGTGAGAAAGCCTCACATTCTCTCAAGACAGTCACTGCTGATTCGGAAGTGTGGAGATTGCATTTCTGGCTTCTCTCAATGGCTTGTGTTGAGGACTCTGGGTGCTCCTGGCCCTAATTGTGCACCCTGATCCCCGTGCTTGGAGCTAGGCCTGGTGGTATGTTCTCGCCCTCTCAGTTATCAGCTCCTTGGAGAAGGATCAAAATTCAGATGGGATGTGGGATGGGTAATAGGTGAGAGTAGAAACTCTTCCTTTCCTCCAGGAATTCCCTGCTGCCTCCCACAGAAACCCACCTACCGTAAGATGTCTCCAGATGGCCTTGTCCAAGGATGGGGGTCAGGCATTTTATATCAAGGGTGCTCTGAACATATTTAATTTTTTAAAAAAACCATGTTTGTGAATTTTGCGTATACTGGCAAGCTTTTGAAAATGTGTTTAATTTTGTATTGTTTACCAATGATTTATTTACAAGATATTTACTCAAATAAATGGAGCTGCTTACAAGCCTGTTGACATGTGTGGCTTGCACAACACATTAACATGATAGTTTTGCTTTGTCAGTTTCTCTGCAGAGGTGAAGACCAAGCACCTGTGTCTATCTAGCTTTTCATTTTCAAAGTATTTCTAGGCATGTAATCCTGGCCCTCTACTCAGGCATCTTCAGATCAGGTGGTGAAACCAAAGGAGCTGGGCCACATTCTTGGGCTGAGAAAGAAGATGAGCTCTGTGTGCTCAGCCTGGCACTCTCCTAGGCCAACCTCCTTTCGTTTAATTAAAACTCCCCTTTCCTGTTTGACAAGAACCCTCAAAAACATTTCAAATTAGTAAACTATTTCACTTATTGTTAGAATGCCTTGCACCATGGAAGTCAGAAAAATACAGAATGGGCAGGATTTCTGTTAGGCTTAATTGACCAGCCCATGTGATAGTCTCAGATGAAGTAAGAATAGACTTTTCCTCCAAAGGCCTCTGCTCCCACCACACACCCCCTCCCCACCTTCCCTCCTGCCATTGTCAGGGCCTGGCATCCCCTGATCCCTGTGAGTGCTCCAGCCCGAAGTTTGGGCCTCTTCCTTGACTCCCCAGTATGCTCCCAGTCACCCAGCTTGTCCTCTGTGAATATGTCTCAAATCTATCCTGTGTCCAACTTTCCTGGATTGCTGCCACCACCTTGGGATTGGATTCTCCATGTCCAGGCTTGTCTCCCTCTGATCCATCCTCCACCCAGTTGCCAGAATAGTCTGATGACTCCACCCTCTGCTTGAAACCAAACCCCTCTGCATGCCTTATGAGAAATATTGTCTCTGCCTCTCCCACCTCATCTTTTGGCCTTGTACTCATGCCCAGTTCTGCCAAATTCCTTGGAGTTTCTGGCATGTTCTATGTATTTTCTTCTCTGATGCTTTGTAAAATCTGTTGCCTTGGCCCGGAACACCCTCTTTGCCAACAGGCTCTGTCCAGAGAGCTGGGTTAGATCCCCTCCTAGGTGTGTTCCCCCTCAGCTCCAGCCTATACCCCATCGTAGACGCATCCACAGTATCATTATTGTCTCTCCATTTGTTGGTGTCTTCTGTTAGAATCTAGGATCTTTGAGGCTGGGGATCTGGACTTCTCTAAGCATCTGGTCCTAGGCTTGGCCCATCAAAGAGATTGATGTGTGTTTGCCAATTGAATGAATATGACAAAAGATTCAAGAACTCCACTGTTTTCTTCCCAGCTAGAGTTTTGGTTCTTAGATCTGAGTGTACATTTGAGTCACCTGGGAAGCTTTAAAAACATTGGAAGCCTGGGCCTCAGTCAATTCTGACCAGTGAAATCAGCATCTCTAGGACAAGAGCTGGGGTGTTTGTTTTCAAACTCTCCAGCTTGTGCATCACTGGGCCTTTGGGTCACTCTTGTGCCATTGGATGGCCAGATGCATTAGCTTGACCTCAGCTCTCCATGTTTATGCTATTACAGCAGGTGGCAGCTGTGATGTTAGCATATTGGCTATTTCTCTTACAGAGTCTCCTCACTAGGGTGATGGCTCCAAATTATCCAACTTCTAGTGCCAACTTTGTGCTCACTTGAACATTGGGAAATCTCAATGTAAACTTCATGGAGTGGCTTCCATTTGTAACTATCATAATAAAAGTTAGCACTGTGCTAAGTGCATGCTTCACCTCATTTAATCCTGACGTTAACCTTATGAGGCAGGTGCCATTATTCTTATTTTACAGATAAGAAAATTAACTCAGGCTTAGCAGCTTACCTGAGTCCACACAGCTACAACACTGAGAGTCAAACCCAAACCTATTTGGCTCCAAAGTCCCATAACCATTAGGCTCTCTTGCCACTCTTAGGGGATTACTCTTAGTCCCATTCACAAGAGTGAACCCTGGGAACCACATTTAAAATGAGCCAGGTCCCTGAGCTGGCAGGGTAGGGGTGGAGGCTTTGCGGATGGAGGAGGTCCCAGCCACCTGTGGGGCTCTTCTTCACTCCTGGGAACTGAGGGGCTCCCTGCTCCCCACCTGCAGTGCAGCCAGGCCCTGTGATGCTGGCCCTCCCTTTCCAGCATCCTCTTGCCTTTTCCCATAATGTAAAGCTCCTGGACTTGGGCTTAGCAGCTGAGCAAGGAGTATCCTAGTCATCAGTTTCCTGAGAAAGAGCAGCTCAGGACAAGGTGATTTTCAGTTCCTGAAACACAGGAATTAAACAGATTTTCACTTATTTATCACTGCCATAGTTTAGATATTTGTCCCCTCCAAATCCCATTTTGAAATTTGATCTCCAGTGTCGGAGGTGAGAAGTGTTTGGGTCATGGGGGCAGATCCCTCATGAACGCTTGGTGCCATTCTCCTGCAACTGAGCAAGTACTTACTGTTAGGTCCCTCTAGATCTGGTTGTTAAAAAGAACTGGGCACCTCCTCCCCTCTCTGTCTTACTTCCTCTCTTGCCATGTAACAAGCCAGCTCTTCTCCCATGATTGGAAACTTCTGAGGTCCCCACCAAAGGCAGATGCTGGTGCCATGCTTCCTATACAGTCTGCAGAACCACAAGCCAAATAAACCTCTTTTCTGTATAAATGACCTGGCCTCAGGTACTTCTTTATAGTAACACAAACAGCCTACGACAATCACCTAAAGTCTCCATAAAAGATAGTGTGCTGTGCAGAATCAGCTTTTGGAAACATAAGCTGTTTTTGACATGACTGCTGTTTAGCAAGAGAGTGGCAGGCCCACAGCTGCTGGACACATCCCCATCCCTACTCTCCCACCCCAGTTTTGCCTCTGAATGAAAGGTTCTGGGGCTTCCCTCTGCTTCTTGGGAACCTTCCCTGGAATCTAGCCACTTTGAGAGTGAGCCTGTGTAGCCATGAGTCATATCTGTCCCACTATGGCCCCTATACTTCTTCCTTTGACTCTTGTCTTTGGGTGCTCAGGGTCAAGGACTCAGCACCCTTCAATTCTGCTGCATAGCCTAAGAGAGAAATGCTGTGGATGGCGGGGACCCTTGTCTGTTGTCTATGAAAACAACTCCTATCGGGTAGTTGGAACTTTCTGAAAGCCGTTTTCAAATTGGACACAAGCATACCACTATTTTCCCCTACTGGTTTCTCTTTGCTTGAATTAATTTTAACCCAAATAGTCCTGGAGAATTATTCCTCAGAAACTAGTCTCATTTCCTTGTGGGCTTGGGGTACAACCCACTGTGTGTTTGTAATTTGCCTGTGACAAATGGAGTGGCTTCTCAGTCTTCCGTGAGTGAGAAAGAACAGTGCAGACTTCTTGGAGTTCCCTTCCACCCCCACTCAGGAACAAATGCTGGAAATGCTTCACTAATAGCCTTCTGGTGCGGCCATGAAGGCCAACCAGTTCTCTCTTGTTGACTGGCACATCTTCCCTGGGGATGGATTGTTCTTTTAAGACTGGATTGTTCTCTACCTCTTGTGGCTCTGTGGGTGTTCCCATCACAACACATTAGCAGACATTTCAATAAGGTACTGATACTAGAACAGCTACAAACAAAGTCCTTAAGAAACCTGCTTTTCTGTTGTTTTATTGAGTCAATTGGATAAATAAGGGCAGATTAGTGTCTGGTGTGTGTTTCCTTCACACTCAGTCTCCTCAGTGGGGTGTAAATGAAACTAGCAGGGTGGCCTTCTTTGAGCTCACCTTGTTCTAGTGGATTCTAGGAGGTAATTAGTTCCAGCAAGCACAGGGAGTAAAGAAGAGTGCATTCTAAACATAGGCGCTGTATCGACTTCATCGTAATTCAGTGTTCAAGTTGTTAGGAGACATTTCTACATGGGTCTCATGTTTCTGCATGTCTTGTGAGCAGAGACTGCCTTTGTTCCAGACCCTCTTTCCAAGAATGTTTATATGTATAGCAAATAGCCTTGGAAGTTAGAGATAGTGTCTCCTTGCAGAGAAGAGTTGTCTATTACAAAATATCTGGGTTCCCTAAGTGTTGAGCCCCTCTCCTGGGATGCAACCCACTGCATGCACAGGTGTCATCTGTCCTTTGCAACACCCCAGGAGAACTGGGACTCAAGAAATGCCAATAATCTAGCCGCTGCTGTTGCTGTAACTGTCCTTCCTCTCTGACTCAGGAGTGTAGCGTCTTCTACCAGCATCTATGAAACTGACAGGCTAATTTGTTAGCTTACAGTAGTGTAAAACCTTAGACCCTACACAAGTCTTGACAATGGTCAGTTGTCTTGGTCTCTTTCAATAGGACTTGAATCATTTTTGTCATTAATAGACATTTTCTTATATTTAGACTCTGACTTGATTAATCATTTTCAAATGCATAGGGTCAGAAGTTTCCTTTAAAGAGATTTCATGCCTGGAAGTGGTCGTTCTGTGGAAGGAATTTACTTTCACAAAAGTCACCTTTTCTTGTCCTCCTTGTTAGCAACATGAAGCGAATGTTGCCTGGGGTGAAAAGGCTCATAAAAGAGAGATGGAGAGATGGACTGTCCCAGGAGTTTATAGTAAAATTACCCCATAGAGTGAGTCAGAGAAGACAAGCAAAGACTCTTGCCTCGAATCTTACTGTTTAAAATATGTGTCTACATAATAATAAATAGTGCATTGTCACTTGCTATTTTGAAATTCCCCAGTTAATCTCTAGAAGCAGTTTTGTGAACTTATTTGCAGTATCACGGCCCACCCAGTGGTTACCAAAAATAGAAATTGAAGTCAGGGAATATTTGAGGCTACCAGATTGATTCTCGTCAGGTCACTAAATGATTTACATAAAGTGTAATCCAACACATCCTCCAGGTCACAAGATGCTTGAGGGTGAGTGATTTACTATTTGGTTTTCTGTTGTTAGTAGCACAAAATTACTCCTTTGGTGCTGATAGGATTTTTAAAAGGGAACATTCCTGACTCAGACCTCCTTTCCGAAAGCTCATGGATAAGGGACAAATAAGTTGTCTTTTCTTAAATATCTTTCTACAGCACTTAGGATAGCACCTTGCTCTTTTTGGCTGTAATCTCAACATGAGGAATCAATATGTGCAATCTATAGTGTTTCATCCTCACAGAATACCCCAGAGCCATAGAGAATCACCTCTTTCTGTAATTGGTGATGAGAGAATTAACCAAAACCTCTCAAACTGATTTAAAAAGAAAAGCAGAGGTTTTTTTTTTTTTTTTTTTTTTTTTTTTTTTTTTTTCCTAATCTTATTTTCTATCTCAAACATTTGTTCTCCTTTGAGAGCTGGAAACTCCCTACTTAAATCTTTAATCTAGGAGGTCTTAAAATTATAGTTCATGTGGACTTAGTGAGGTCCTCATAATCTCTGAAACTGTGTGAGAGATGGAACTTACAGAGAGAGAAAGGAGAGACAGATTGAGGTGAGCCACACAGAACAACGGAGAGAGATGGTGATCCCAAGACAGGATGCTGAAAGGAAGAGAGCCAGAGAGCAGCAGACAGGCGTGAACATGTGCGGGAGGGTCCATGTCACATTGGGGTCTCAAAGTATCCATACCTAGAACAGGTGAAGAGCCAGGACCCAGAACCTTGGAGCCCAGGCCCACAGGAGACTACAGCCACCCAGGGAGCCAGGGCTCGGGTGTCCCAAGAACAGCCAGGGTCAAGTTCTGCCTCCCATCTTCAGCCTCAGCCCTCACCTTGGTTGGATTTCCTGGTCTCCTTCCTTCCCACATCAACCACTCTGCTGAATTCCTTCCATAGATGATCACTTCTCCCCAGGACACCGCCCCAGCAGCACGTAACAGCCTGCTTGGCAGGGAGCCTTGCATGGACCCATTCCCGCTCACTCATAGGCACACACTGGCTTGTTCAGGAGAGGGGGTTCCAGCTCCCTCCATCCTCCATGCACTCCGAGTTGGGTTGCTCTGCCTGTGGGTTCCCATACTTACAAGCCCTTGGTGTAGCTTTGCCTCCAACCCGTTGAGCATCATGTCAATTTCAGTTGCCAACGCCCTAACCCACTCCTTTGTGCCTCCATCATCTTGTTTAAGCTGTCAGACAAACAAATTAAGACAGACATGTGAATACTGCTGTGCAATACAGAGCAATGGATGGGAGGAAAGTCCATACTCTGTCATCTTATCCCCAGGAAAAAATGAAGGCGGGAAGAGTAAGAATGATGCCCTGTTCCTTGACAAAACACTTCGTGCATTCCTTTATTGTGTCATAGCTGTGCAAGGAAACAAAGCTGTTGCATTTTATTTGGGCTGGAAATGTAAAATCCATAAAATATAACTTTTAGAAGGAAGGCAATTGCTCTTTTTCCTCTTTTTCCTCGTGTCTTATCATGACAGTCATTTGATCCAAGGTACTGCTCCTTAACTTACACTTTTTATTTGGAAGAAACACTAAAGATACTTCTTAGGGCTATTGTACAGAGAAAGTAGGTTGCACTTTCTTAGGAATGGAAACTACTGTTGCTTAAGTACCGCTCACCCTCTCACCACCTGAGATGAAGAATGACTCAACCATATGATGAAACAGACAAAGCCATGTTTCTAATGAGGCCAGAGCCTGAAGGCAGAAACCCTTCAAGAGCTGAATTTCCCATTTTGTTGCCAACAACAAATAAACTCAGTGTTGCGCTCAATGATGATTAATCCGGTGAAAACCATGCAGAAATGAAGGAGCTTTAAAATGATCATAATTCATCAACCCAACCATCTCCCTCGGATACTCACTTCATTACTAAGAGAGTAATTATTTTTGTGTTGTCAGTTTTAGGGAAAAGCCCTTGAGGGTTATTCATTGGTAATTGGAAAAATAAATGTTAATGTCTTCTGTGGATTAGGAAAGAATGTTTTGTGACTAACTGTTCAGACGCTTCTATTGAATTGCCTGAGTTTGGAAGTTTCATTGGTTTTCCACCCAAGGCTTCATAAAAGCTTTCAAATTACCTGTAGCTGTCAGAGAGGAGTCTCCTCAAGGAGATGGATGAAGCCTGCCCACAATGCTGCATTCCAGGTTTTTGTAATAATGCGGTGGCAGCCCCACCTCTCCCCTGACCCTTTTTATTTATTTAATTTTATTTTCTTGAGATGGAGTCTCATTCTGTCACCCAGGCTGGAGTGCAAATGTGCAATCATGGCTCACTGCAACCTCTACCTCCCAGGTTCAGGTGATCCTCCCACCTCAGCCTCCTGAGTAGCTGGGACTACAGGTGTGCACCACTATGCTGGCTAATTTTTGTATTTTTTGTAGAGACAGGGTTTCACCATGTTGCGCAGACTTGTCTCATTCTTGGGCTCAGGCAATCCTGCCTGCCTTGGCCTCCCAAAGTGTAGGCCTGGACTCTTTTTAAATTGTGGTCCCAAGGCCAAGCTGTAGTGCCACTGATTTTCCTCATTGAGGAAATGAGCTTAGATTATTAGAAGTGAAGAAGTCAGCAGGCCCCCTGAGGTTTCAGTAGCCACAACGCTTGAGGTGCAGCCTCTGGGAACCCAATCTCTTGATCTACAAGGGTCGCTATGGGGAATGTGAAAAAATAGGACAAAAATACTATCCAGCCCCAGCAGGAAAGATTAGGATGGCCCTTGACAGTGTGGAGTGGTAAATACACCCATAAGGATGTGTTGAAGAATGAAGGGCTGGGGTGGAATTGTCTTCCCTCTGTAATATATTGACAAAAGGGCCGGGTTTAGTTTTTCTCTGCCGAATAGTCCAAAGCAGTTGTGGCAAGAACAGGCCCAGGAAGAGCCAGGGTCTCCCTCTTACTATTAATTTTGGATGACCCCATGCAGCGCCCATTTGGCCTGTCCAGCTCACATGACCACACACAGGTTTTATCAAGAATCTCTTCCCAGCCGGGCGCGGTGGCTTACGCCTATAGTCCCAGCACTTTGGGAGGCCGAGGTGGCCAGACTGCTTGAGCTCAGGAGTTTGAGACCAGCCTGGACAACACGGCAAGACCCCTTCTCTACAAAAAATATGAAATATTAACCGGCATGGTGGTGTATGTCTATAATCCCAGCTACCTGGGAGGCCGTGCTAGGAGGATCACCTCAGCCTAGTGGTTGAGGCTGCAGTGAGCTGTGATTGATCCAGTGCACTGCAGCCTGGGTGAGAGAGTGAGAACCTGTCAAAAAAAAAAAAAAAAAAAAAAAAAAAAAAAAAAAAAAAAAAAAGAAAAGAAAGAAAGAAAGAAAAGAGAAAAGAAAAGAATCTACAAGCTCAAGCTGCAAGTAATGGGGCCATCAGCTACCTTTTATTGAGTGCTTACCATGCCAGGTACTGTGTGCACTTGAGTTTATTGTCCACAGAATCTTCATAGTCACCCTTGCCTCAGGAGGGGACTGTCATTCCCATTATAAAGATAAGGAAACTGAGGCTTGGAGAGATTAAGTACTATAAGGTCATACATTCAGTAGATGATAGAGCCTCTATTGCAAGGCCAGCAATCTGATTACAAAGCCAATTCTGCTGAACTGGAAAATTCTGCTAAAGCTCGTGCTTATACATGGAACTTACACTCCAAGTTAAACTGTTACCTGGGATAGGGAGGCATGGGTGATCATGTCTTTTACCTCCTATCTTGTGATATGTATGTTGTATTAGTCCATTTTCATGCTGCTGATAAAGACATACCTGAGACCAGGTAATTTATACAGAAAAAAAGGTTTAATGGACTTACAGTTCCACGTGGCTGGAGAAGCCTCACGATCATGGTAGAAGGGAAGGAGGAGCAAGTCACATCTTACGTGGATGGCAGCAGGCAAAGAGAGAGCTTGTGCAGGGAAACTCCCCCTTATAGAACCATCAGAGTTCATGGGACTTATTCACTATCACAAGAACAGAACAGTAAAGACCTGCTCCCATGATTCAATTACCTCCCACCAGGTCCCTCCCACAACACGTGGGAATTCAAGATGAGATTTAGGTGGGGACACAGCCAAACCATATATAATATATGTATTAAGGCAAGCCCTAAATTAGGTGCTAGATTAAGCAGTCTGTGGTTCTGGTACGCTGATCTGAATATTTCCTCCACAGAACCCATTAATCAAGCCATGCAAATATTGCAGGGAAGGGTCTTGCCCAGAACACATTGAAAGGGGGTTAGGGGCAGGGGAGTAGGGTATCATCTTCATTGTGATTTTCTGTGGGCCTCTAGTGGACTACAGGAGACTGACAGAGTGAAAAGAATACTTGGGCCTATTATAGCCCAGCCTGGTGTCTGAGCAACTGATTTAATCTGTCTGACCTTCTTGGGATTCTCTTTATCTATAAACTTAAGAACACTTACCCTGACAATTCCACAGGGTAGAAAGGCTCAAATGAGCAATTAATGTGAAAAGGTTTGGCACAGTGTAAACACATACAGGGGAAAGGTCATGTTCATTAGTTTGGAAGCTTGAGTAACTACAAAGATGTGGTGCCGATCAATGAATCAGTCGATCAGTCAATCAAGAGCAGTGATCTTGAAATCTGAATCCAGGGCTGGATGTGGTAGCTCACACCTGTAATCCCAGCACTTTGGGAGGCCGAGTTAGGGGAATCACCTGAGGTCAGGAGTTTGAGACTAGCCTGGGCAACATGGTGAAACCCCATCTCCACCAAAAATACAAAAATTAGCCAGGTACCATGGCACACAGTTGCACTTTTAGCTACTGGGGAGACTAAGTCAGGAGAATCCCTTGAGCTCAGAAAGTGGAAGTTGCAGTGAGCTGAGATCATGCCATTGCCCTCCAGCCTGGGCAACATAGTGAGACCCTATCTTAAAAAAAAAAAAATCTGAATCTCGCTCCAGCTCTGCTTTTACTTTCTATGTGATTCCCATTGTTGACTTAGGTATCTGCCCCTTGTTTTCTTCATCTGTAAAATGTAAACAACAGCAAGATTAGAGTTAGTTCATGTGTGGGTAAGGGCATAGATACATAAAGCACCTTACTACTATCACCTCCCTATTCAATTACCTCCCACCAGGTCCCTCCCACAACACATGGAAATTCAAGATGAGATTTAGGTGGGGACACAGCCAAACCATATATAATATATGTATTAAGGCAAGCCCTAAATTAGGTGCTAGATTAAGCAGTCTGTGGTTCTGGTACACTGATCTGAATATTTCCTCCACAGAACACATTAATTACGCCATGCAAATATTGCAGGAAAGGGTCTTGCCCAGAACACATTGAAAGGGGGTTAGGGGCATTGCAAGGGAGGTAATTAGGAAGATCCTGCGTTGCAGTTACTTAGAATACTTTTCTTGCTCATATTCAGTTTGAAAAGTAATGACCGCGTCCTTTGTAGGGACATGGATGCAGCTGGAAACCATCATTCTTAGCAAACTATCACAAGAAGAGAAAACCAAACACCGCATGTTCTCACTCATAGGTGGGAACTGAACAATGAGATCACTTGGACTCGGGAAGGGGAACATCACACACTGGGGTCTATCATGGGGAGGGGGGAGGGGGGAGGAGGGAGGGATTGCATTGGGGAGTTATACATGATATAAATGATGAATTGATGGGTGCTGACGAGTTGATGGGTGCAGCACACCAACATGGCATAAGTATACATATGTAACAAACCTGCACGTTATGCACATGTACCCTAGAACTTAAAGTATAATAAAAAAAAAAAAAAAAAGAAACTTCTGAAAAAAAAAAAAAAGAAAAGAAAAGTAATGACCACTAAGGACCTTCTTCCTTTTTCTCCTTTTTGTCCTTCTGGGGCTGTTTCTATCATTCATCTGATCTGATAAACCATGAGTGTGAAACCAGCGGAAGTTCAGTGAAGCTGACGGCACACCTTAAGTCTGTGACACCATGATTAGATGTCTCTAGAAGCAGGACTAGAACATCTGTCCCCTAGGACAAGTGTTCACACCCCAGAATTCTCAAGCTCTCAAATTCCACAGTCAAGAGTTTGAAGGGTCTGGAAAAAATTTTTTTTAATATCTTTGTTGTCTGTGTGTTACATTTTCCACTTTTTGATATTGAAATGTGTTTTCATTGTTTCTCCCTCTTGGGGTCATATTTGGCCAGGGAGCGGGAGTGGCAGTTGAGCAAGAATCCAAAATCCAATAACCATCCCAGAGGGCCAAATTATAGGTGGGAAAATGGCCCACCATATCTAAGATTCAGAGGACAAGAAACCCACCTACAGAGGCACATGTGTTTTTTTCAAGCATTTCTCAGGGACACTGCTTTTTAAATCAAGGACAAAGTTAGGAAAGATCATCTTTAATTAAACCTGCAGTCAGTCCCTTTGGGGCTGTGTGCTGTGTTCACCTCTTAAATTCTGTATTCCAATTAGCAGAATCCTTGTTCCTGGCTCCAAGGCTTTATTTGCAGGTCTCACCATTCTTTGGTAGCTGTAATCTCTTTGATTTTGTCTGGAAGCACCCGCTTTACCGTTTCCTCCTCTGGTGTCTCAGCGTGCATATTTTTTTCCTTTCTTGATGTATCTTTGTTGTTGAGATTGCTGCTAGGAGCAGAGCCTGTTCTCTCTCTTAAAGCACCACTGCCTGCTTCTCACCAGCCCTGGATATTTACCTTTCCCCCAAATCTGCCTCCACCTGTCCATGGTATTTAATAAAGATGCTGACTGGCATTTCCTGGTCCTCCAGAACCTTATGGAAGTGATGTTCCCTCCTATAATATAAGAGGAGGTCTTGCAGAAAAGATAGAGGATGCTTCCCCCCTGCTGACCCTTCCTCCAAATCAATTAGCAAAAGTCAGTTGATTTAAACAAAATCTTCATCACTTTATACACAATCATTTAAAAAGACACCAGAAAACATGGAGCTTCTTTCCAGCACTCCACATATTACCCCTAAAAGACTCCAGCTTCCTGCAATTAAGAGCTATAAATTACTCAGTACTTTTTTTTTTTTTTTTTTTTTTTTTTTTTAGAGATAGGGTCTGGGTCTTTTGCCCAGAGTACAGCGGTGTGACCATGGCTCGCTGTAATCTCAAACTCCTGAGCTCAAGCAGTCCTCCACCACAGCCTCCTGAGTAGCTGGGACTACAGGCGCATGTTACCACACCCGACTAATTTTAAAAATGTTTTTGTAGAGATTGGGTCTATTTTGTCCAGGCTGGTCTCGAACTCCTAGACTCCAGCAGTCCTCCTGCCTCAGCTTCTCAAAGTGCTGGGACTACAGCCACTGTGCCAGGCAAGCAGTAATTTTTAAAAAATTATTATAACAAAATACTTTTCGTGTACAGAAAAATCTAGGGAATAATATTGAAAGATGTCTCTTTTTCTGTCTCTCTACTTGACATTTCACTTAAGAAATGAAACATTATAGGTGAGACAGAAACCCTCTTGGTACCTGTCCCTGACCCTTTCCTCTCTCTCCATAGAGGTAACTATTAACCCGAAGTTGGTGTGAATCCTTACCTTACATCTTTTTTCTTTTTACTCCTTCTGAAGGGGTCTGTACCTATGCATTTGAAACTTCCTAAAATAGTATCATACTTTATGTGCCTGAGCACCTTGCTTTTTACATGTGAGTCTTCTGTGTTGAGCATTGTGACCACCTTCTCTGTTCTTAGGGGGAGGCCTAATCCGTCCCAGATGGATGTGTTGGCCTCTCCTGACACAGTGCTAGGATGGGCCTTGGGATGCCTGGCGTCCACAGCAGTGAGAATTTGCCTTCTGGCAGTGCTTCCCAAAGTCACCTGATCCTAGGACCCCTGCGGTGGGGGTGGGGAGGGGCATTGTTAAAAACGCAGATCCCTGAGCCTACTCCATGATGCATCTACCACCCACGAGCCATTCAATGCCCACAGGTGAGTCTTAAGACGGTCTTGCAAGTTTGGGAAACTCCACAGCAAATGCTGTGGTTCTGGTACACTGATCTGAATATTTCCTCCACAGAACACATTAATTAAGCCATGCAAATATTGCAGGGAAGGGTCTTGCCCAGAACACATTGAAAGGGGGTTAGGGGCATTGCAAGGGAGGTAATTAGGAAGATCCTGCGTAATTAGGAGCCTCCAGGAGTTTCAGCTCCAGAACAGATGCTGTTTTCAGGACAGACGTGACAGGCAGCTCTCACTGAACACATAGTCACGGCATGCTGGAATTCTTTGGTATACTTTTGGCAGATGCTAATTAAGGCTTCTGGTTTTTATGATTATCTAGAGTAGAAAATGTATGGGCAATGGAGGCAATCCTCCAAAACAAAGAAAATGTTGACAAAGCCATGAATAAAGCATCAATATTTGTAAGGAAAAATACATAGTCAGGAACTTTCAAAAATGAAATAATCCAGGTCATTGGCAGTGGGGCCTCCAACAAGCTCATGCTGGTCACAATGGACAATGTTTAAATTAGAATAACAGGAGGGGAATCGGTTGACTCTGTTTGGATTAGAGAAGAAAGCACCTTGTTCTCAGAATCAAGTTGTTGGTTTGAATAAAGCCTGGAATCCTGGAAGTCCAGGGAAATGTGACATGGCCCTATGGCCCTACAGGTGTGGTGTCATGGTTTCATTAAGGCGGAGGGGTAGACTGGAGGCTGCTACCACAAAGGCTTCTGACAAACAATGGCCGCTGAGCTCCCTGTACTGCATGAGGTGGGAGCAAACAGGAAAGTCACCACCAGGCAGCCAGAGGAACTTGGCAAAATCGGCAGTGTTGGCCTCTGGGTCATGTAGACAAGGGGATAATTAGAGCAAGTCCCAGACACAGCAAGGAGGGCTGCTTGCTGCTTGACAGCTTTGCACAACTGGCCTACACCCACCCCTTCCATCCTGCACCCCTGCATGCATGCACAAGATGGAGCAGGCACAGGATGCCATGTGCACAGGATGCCACATACACAGGATGCCGCATGTACAGAATGGTGCATGCACAGGATGGGGCATGCGCAGGATGCTTTGTGCACAGGATTCTGTGTTAACAGGATGCCGCATTCATGGGATGCCACACTCACAGGCACACACTCTGCTGGCTCCACTGGCGTTCTGTGCTCTGGATCTGTCTCTGACTTTCCCCACGTCTCCTCCTCTACAAGGAGGCACCAGTTGGGTACCACTTCTCCCAGATGACACTGTGCCTACCTCAGCAAATAGCATGCACATCTCTGAAGGCCTGTTTCAGGCTATGTGGTAGGTCCAGGTGGTTCCTTCCTTGCCTCTCAAATCACTCAGTGGCCTGCTCAGCTGCTGGGAAGGAACAGCCTCAGACACACACTCTGTGCAGCCACAGTCCTGGACACAGTTCCACCAAAGGACTGAGGAGTAGCCATGCTGACTCGGGTCACTCACCTCCTAAAGACATTCAGGACAAATGGAAAATACTTCCTTTCCTTCTGTCTCCATACCAGCCATGAGCTAACAGGAACGGGTCCCTGTATCTGTCTTCCTTAGTCCTCCGCGTGCCAGGGGCAAGGACAGCCCAGGCAGTGGCAGTACAGTGACTACCTCCTGAGCTGGCCCACGGTGTCTGCAAGCTGGGCGTGGTCTGCATTCAATCCACCTGAAGATGAGAACCTCATTTTATTGTTCCACTTAGAGGCCAATTTTGCAAACTCTGAAAGAAAAAGAAATCCTTGGCTATCATCTGTGAAAAACATACCCTTGGCATTTAATAACTGACATTAGTGTGACATTTCATCGTTTTAATTTTTTAAAAGTCATTTGATATTCTCATCAACTCAGTGAAGCAGGTGAAGCAAATATTGTTTTTTAAAAAAAAATTATTGTCCCCTTATAGATGAAGAATTTAAAGCTTGAAGACAATTTTAGGCCTTCCTGAAATTTCTGAAGAGCCCAGAGGTGGTATGTGATGAATCTGAGACTTAGGCCCAAATCTTAAAAATTACTTAATCGTGTGATTTTTTTTAACTAGACTATTGGTTGTATTGGTCAGGGTTCTCCAGAGAAACAGAACCAATAGGACACAACACACACACACACACACACACTATATTTGTATAGGCACAAGTGTGTGTATTTATAAAAATATATTATTTTAAGGAATTGGCTCATGTGAGTGTGGGGGCTGGGAAGTCCAAACTCTGTAGTGCAGGCTGGGAGGCTGGAAACTCAGGTAAGAGCTAATGATGCTGTTTTGATGCAGAATTTCTCTTTTGTGGGAAACTTTAGTTTTTGCTTTTAAGACCTTCAACTGTTTGGATAAGGCCTACCCACCAACGTTACTGAAGTTAATCTCCTTTACTTAAAGTTGACTGATTATAGATGTTAACTATATCTACAAAGTACTTTCTCAGCAATACCTAGATTAGTGTTTGATTAAATGGGTACTATAGCCTAGCCAAGTTGATACATAAAGCTAACCACCACAACTATACCATGGAAATTCTCCTAGTAAAAGTCTAAATTTTTGCCGGGCATGGTGGCTCACACCTGTAATCCCAGCACTTTGAGAGGCTGAGGCAGGCAAATCATCTGAGGTCAAGAGTTCAAGACCAGCCTGGCCAACATGGTGAAACCCCATCTCTACAAAAATACAAAAATTAGCTGGGCATGATGGCGAGTGCCTGTAATCCCAGCTATACGGGAGGCTGAGACTGGAGAATCGCTTGAACCCGGGAGGTGGAGATTTCAGTGAGCTGAGAGCACGCCATTGCACTCTAGCCTGGGTGACTGAGTGAGACTCAAAAAAAAAAAAAAAATCTAATTTTATGGCTGGCAGAACTAAGAATGAACACATAGAGGGATAAGAGTGAAACTGAAGATTTCTGCAATGGTCTGTATTCCATTGACAATGTGTCCCTTGAAGGTGGGTCTGCATCACATTCAGCCTTGGATCCCAGCACCCAGCACAGTGCCTGGCTATGGTAGATCATCAGTAACCATGTGTCCAAGGAATATGTTTTAGCCCACCTTATTATCTCACAGATGCTCATCATAGAATTAACCATAACTTGTAAAACCAGTGGCTTCCAGGCCTTTCCAGCCGTAGGAGATGTGCTCTGGGGCTGACTGTCTGGTTCCAAGTGTTGCCTCCCCATTTTCCAGCTGTGCCACCTTGGGCGAGTACCTAGCCCTCTCTGTGCTCCATTTCCTTCATTTGAAAAATGGAGGTGATCATTGTATCTACATAGGGTGGTTGTGCAAATTGAATGAGTTGATTCATATGAGGTACTTAACTCACACAATGCCTGGCACATAGAAATACCCAATAACTGTAAGCTATTAGTCCTATTATTATGTACACATATGCCCTAAATTATTTTGTGTTGAGCCCCACATTCTTCACTTGTAGGAAATCTAGACTTCACAGATTGTTCTTCCTTAGATATTTTCCAGATTCCTGGGTTACCAGGAATAATTGTACACATTGGAAGTAGATTGATAAATAATTAATAAGATTCTGTCTTCTGGAAAAGAATCCCTCCAAATTAAAACAATCATGAGTAGCCTAGTGTATTAGTTTACAGGCTGCCATAAACGAAGTACCAAAAACTGGGTGGTTAAACAACAGAAATTTATTGTCTCATAGTCCAGGAGGCCAGAGCCCAAAATTAAGGTGTTGACAGGGTTGCTTCCTCCAGGGCACTCTGAGGGAAAATCTGTTCCATGTCTCTCCCTGAGCTTCTAGCCTCAGGCGTTCCTTGGCTTGTAGAGAGGTGTCTTCTCCCTGTGTCTTCACATCATCTTCCCTCCATGAGTGTCTATCTGTGTCCACATTTCCCCTTCTTATAAGGATGCCAGTCATATTGGATTAGAGTCTTCCTGATGACTTCATCTTAACTTGATCATCTGTAAAGACACTAAGTCCAAATAAGGTCCTATTCACAGGTGCTGGGGGTTAGAACTTCAACATCTTTTGGGTGTACCCAGTTCAACCTATAACACCCTGCTTTCATACTGGTCCCAGTGAACTGTAAACTGTGCTTATATCTTGGCCCCAAAGTAATGCCCTTTAACTGATGAATACATTCCTGGTTTCAAGGTATTTATGTGCAGAGGAACTCTAGCCGACTGATGTTGAGGGCCATGTGCTGTTATTTTAACATTTGCTGTTGTTATATTTCAACATCTTTTTCATATCTTACAATAAGTCCTCATTTAGTTGGTGAGGCTAGTGGGAAAATATGGGTTGGAAAGAAAACTAGAAATAAAAAACTATGATGAAGGCCAACACCATGACACACACTATACTATTACCTTCAGAGGAGAGGAGGCTCAGTGAAATATCAGAGATAGTGCCAAAACAATTTTTACAAAGCATTATTACATGGTTGTTGATTTACATGCTCTGAGAAGTTATTTCCCTTCTTTACATTTATTTCCATGTAAAACTGACTTTGGATTATGCAAGGACTTCGGGCTGAGTCCCTCGGTGCAATGTTCCAGCTCAGCACTTATGGAATGCTGCATGCCCGCCCACACATCTTCACACGTGGCTCCGTTGGATGAAACATCATTTCACGAGATATCACCCTGAAATGTATAGGGAAGCAACTGTCACTATATCAAGTAGATGCAGTTACTGAGATACACAGAGGCTAGAGGCTAGTGAGAGGCAGGGCCTGTTTGTGCTGTGGCCTCCAGTGGAAGAGCGTGGGAGAACAATAGAACCCTTCCATGTGTACAACACTGAGTTCAGAGTGTTCAGGGAGCTGGTCCCAAAGTTTCTCAGAAAGATAGCAAAATCCTTAATGATGGGAAAAGATGGAGTTACTCACTGTGGATCCATTCTGCAATGTTTCTCCTTGAAGTGAGATCAAATGCCTGACCATGAGTTGTCCTGAGGTCTCCTCCTTTTGTAAGAGATTGGCCAGAAATCAATTGCCTGATTGAAGTCAGCCTTGCCGTTAACTAAAGATCAAGCCAGATGGCACAGGTCACTAAAGATGACTGGTTCTGCCCCTGCTGGGAACAGTTCTTGGGCCAGCTGCTCTAAGTCCCCCGCCAGCTTTCCACAAATGTCTGACCATCTTGTCACCCTCTTCCTGCAGACATGATCAGACACATTCCCTTCCCCTGAGCCTGTCTGTAGGGAACTGTGCAGTGCCAGCAGAGTTCTGGAAGGATGAAGTGTTGAGTCTCTGTTGGGTACAGACACATCCAGTTACTGGCAGGACAGAGTAGTGCTGTGGGCGTTTAATCAAGATTCTGTTAGGCGGGGAGGTGTGCTGAGGCTGGAGTTCAGCAGGGAGTGAGAGCAATTCCTTCTATTTCCTGAGGACCTACAATGTGCTGGTCCAGCAGTAAGTGCTTCATATACATTACTTCATTTAATTCCCACAACATTCCAGTGAGGCTGGTGGGTACCAGTACTGCTGCTGTCCCTTTTCACAGAGAAGGAAACTGAGGCTCCAGGTCATAAAGAAGTTGCTTACGTATACAACTAAGATCAGGAGAGCCAGGATGTTAGCTACTTGGTCTGATTCCAGAGTAAGGTCTTCAGGTCTTGGAATCAGAGTTGGTCTGATTCCAAGGTCGGTCTGTCTGCAAAGACATCAAGGAGTTCACAGTGCAGTGGGAGAGAGAGACAAGCCAGCTGGGATTATATGACATGACATGATGGTATGATATTATAGTGTGATATGATATATGATATGATCTGGTATAATGATGTATGATAATATGATATGGTATGATGATATGATAATATGATATGGTAAGATATATGATGATATGGTAGAAGATATGGTATGATACAGTATGATATATGATGAAATGGTATGGAATGATATCTGATATGACAATATGATATGGTATAATGACATATGATGATATATGATGATATGATATGGAATATGATATAATATGGTATGATGATATATGATGATATGATGTGGCATGATATAGTATGACATGAAATTATATGGAATGATGATATATGATATGATATGATGGTATGGTATGATGATATATGATGATATGATATGATACATGATATGACATGGTATGATGATACATGATGATATGATGTGGTATGATAGGATATAGTATCATATATGATAAAATGGTATGCTATGATACTATGGTATGATATATGATGACATATATGATTATATGATGTATGATATGATATGGTATGATGATATTTGATGGTATGGTATTATGATATATGGTATGCTATGGTATGATATATGATGATGTGGTATGGTATGGTATATGCTATGATATGGTATGATGATATATGACATATGATATATGATGATATGATGTATATGATATGGTATGATGATATATGATATGTGATATGATATGATGATATATGATGGTATAGTATTATGATATATGATATACTATGGTATATGATGATATATGATGATGTGGTATGGTATGATATATGATATGTGATATATGATGACATATGATATATGATGATATGATGTATGATATGATTTGGTGTGATATATGATATAATATGGCATGGTGATATGTGATGATGTGGTATGGTATAATGAAATGATATATGATATGGTATGATGATGTGATATGATACGATGAAATGATATTATATGGCCTGTGATGAGGCTATGGAAACAGGGAAAAGACACTGGATGGAGTCTTGTGGGGGCAGGGAGATCATGAAAGCATTTCCAAAGTTGGAGTTCTAGCTGTGTGTCCCCCCAGCACCCTATGATGGTTAATGTTATGTTAGCTTGACTGGGCCATGGGATGCCCAGATATTTAGTCAATCTTATTCTGGGTATTTCTGTGAGGATGATTTTAGACAAGTTTAACATCCAAATTAAGAGACTGAGGACAGCTGATTGCCCTCCCCAATGCAGGTGGGCCTCGTCCAATCAGCTGAAGGCCTGAAGAGAACAGAAGGCTGAATCCCCTGTGAGTAAAAGTCCTCCTGCCTGATTGCTTTCAAACTGGGACATCAGCTTTTTTTCCTGCCTTCAGACTCGAACTGAAGCATCTGCTCTGCACTTCCTGGGTCTCCAGCTTGCAGACTCCCTCTGCAGATCTTGGGACCTGCCCGCCTTTATAATTATGTGAACCAATTCCTTATAATGAATCGCTTTATATGCACACACACGCATCCTATTGGTTGTTTCCCTGGAGAGCCATGACTTGCACACACCCTGTTCTTATTCTATCACATTGCCTGTTACAGCATCTCAGTGCTGTCCATTTAACTGCATCTCCTACTGAGCTGGAAGCTCTGGTGGTTAGGGACAGGTCTGCTCATTCACTGCTGCCTTCCCCCGCACTCGGTAACCGTGCACACAGAATAAGCCTAGCAGAATGCCTGTGGATGGACTGACCAATGAAAACAATGAGGTGCTGGGACCCGAAGGCTGAGTGACATGAGTCATGAGGAGGCATAGGAGGTGGTGGAGTCGGAGGTGGGAGGAGGATGATGTAGCAAAGGTAATGGCATGAGTCAAGCGTCTGGCTGAGAATGGGCACAGTGAGTCTCAGACATCAGTGACTCCAGCAGGGCTGGAGCCTGCAGCGGGGCGGGTGCCGGTTAGGTGGGAGGGGAACCTGGATGGTTGGATCATGAAGGACTTTGCACACAAGTTAAGCAGTTCGACTTTATTCTGCAGGATGTGGGGGCCGCTAAAGAGCTGACAGATTCTGAATCTACCTTGCAGTGTGACCTTGGCCAAGGTATTTAACTCTGGACTTGGGTTTTGCTGTTGTTTGATTAGTTCATTTCTTTTTTCCATTAGAAAAATGAGGGAAGTAATGTGACTGGGATGGTTGTGAGACTCCTATGGGTGTGCTGAGTGCTGTGTAAGGGGAGGCATGCTGGACATCTAAAGGGGCAGTGGGCATGAGGCCCACCTCAGCCTTGACACATGAGCAAGTCCACGACATCCTTCTGCTCTGAAGGCTGACAATTGGCAGAATGCGATGAATGACTGTCTGATGGCATCAGAGAGTTGCAATGCTGTTAAAAGAAAAACCTTAGACAGATTAAGTTTAACAGAGTTTCATCGAGCAAAGAACAAACCGCTAATCGGGCAGCCCCTGAACGAGAATAGGTTCAGAGAGGCTCTGGCTCAGCCACATGGTCAAAGAAGATTTATGAACAGAGAAAGAAAAGTGACAAACAGAAAACAGAAGTGAGGTACAGAAACAGCAGGATGGGTTACAGGTCTGCATTTGCCGTATTTGAACATGGTTCAAACACTTGGCCACCTGTGATTGGCTGAAACTCAGTACTTGGCACAAAGGTTATAGTTGTGTACATCCAGCTAGATTACAGTTCACCATGTACAGAGAAACCTGGCTAAACTTAAAAATGTAAGGAGGCAGCTTTAGGCTAAACTTGATCTAACAATGCTTTCCCCATGTGCCTGGCATTTCTGTCTTGGGAGCATCCAGATGAATAAATGACATATAGGAAGAGTCCCTGGGAGAGACTCACAGGTGCATGAGAGAGGAGTCTGTTTTGAAAGCAAGGCCCATTGAATTCCAACTAGAAAAGTCTCCATTCATTTAAGAACCATGTGTCTCCCTGCAGTAATTTGATATTAATATTAATCCATGTTCATAGTATATTCAGATCAGCTGCTGACAAGGCCTTTTCATTGGTCAAATGCACTACTCTATATGAGGAAACATAGAGATTGAGTGGATTAAATATATATCTCAAAGCCTTCTGAACCCCACTTTGCTCCCCAGAGAACTATTTTATTTTTCTGAGCTCTCTAGAGAAATCTCTAGATTAACTCTCTAGAGTTAATCAATGCTGGAAGCTGGCAAGAGGCAGATTAGTTTTCCCAGTGGTGCAGTGACCAGGGGCTCCAGAAATCTGGGGATCAGCAAGCCACTGCACCATTGCAGGGCTCCAGGGTCCTACTCCTTAGCCACACTCCAAGGACCAGGAAGAAGCCATTGCAATGGCTGGTTCCAGGAACACGCTGACCCAGCTGTGATCCAGGAATTAAAAGCTAACACCAAACCTGTTGGCTACAAAGCCTCTTGTGAGCCCTGCCTTCCTTTCCACTTAACTGAGTTCCTAATTCAAGGCTGCATGAGTGCCTTTGGGTGGCCATTCACAGTCACAAAGGAAACCTCAGCTGCAAGAGAGTCTGGGAAATCCAGTTTGCAATATAAGAAAGCCCTTAGCAGAAGGTTGGGATAGATAAAGAGCCACCATATTGTCACTGATAAACTGAGTTCTTTTACTACTTTGTGTCAGTCACAAAAAAAGAACATCCAGCTGGAAAAAGCAATCAGGCTTTATTCAGTAGCCAAGGAATGGAGAAGGCAGCTCTCACTTGAAAGGTAGCTTCTTCCCAAACAGTAGAAGGTGTGGGGTTTTAAGGACCAGGTGAATGGCAGGAGAAGCGTGTTTGCATGTGCAGGGCAGGACTCCAGATATGCCTAATTCATAAATATATATCTTCATATATCACCTGCACACAAAATGGTGGAGATTTTCTTTTGGGGGAGAAAATTTTAGCTTTATAATGATATGTTAATGATCTGAAGGCAACTAGGGGTCATCTATTTGGGTTTGTGCTGGTTTTGTGTGGTCTTATCTTCCTCTCCTCTTTGGTCAGGGGTCAGTAAGCTCCAGTGCCATCCCAGGCCTTCTGGTTTCATTAAACAGCTGTGCCTGTAGATAAAGGGACTAAAAGAAAACAGAAAAAGGAACTTTCCCAGTGACTTCATTAGGGCTGCCCTGGTAACAATACTGGCTGCCCTGAAGAAGACCTTGTTTAGTGTATGCCCTTAAAGATCAATGCTGGAAGCTGGCAAGAGGGAATATTCTCATTAGCTTTCTATTTTAAGCAGACATGATTTAATATATTTACCTAGAAAGGTCTGAACACACATCCTCTACCTTACCTTCCTCCCCAAACCCCACATCCCAGCAAATCTGTACTCAAGGCATTCACAATTTGCAGAAATGACTTGCTAATCTAGGCTGGGGCAAGCCCCAAGAGAAGAGCTGGCAATGACCAGTTTTCTGGGTCAGAGGCACAGAATCAGATGGGCCAGAGGGAGCCCATTCATCTCCCTTTCTTCCTCTTCAAATGTTGCTCCCTGACCCTTTATCTAAGACTGGATGGTTGATGGTCAATAAAATTGAGGTTCCTAAGCTCCTAAAGAGGTTTCTGGAAACCTGGCTTTAGCTAGTGTCTCAGTGTGGCTGGTTGGTTCCTAACCAGTCTCTGCTTCTAAACTTTACCTCCAGGGCCAGGCGAGTTCAGGCATGTTCCTGGTAGAAGGTGCTCTGATGCTGCGGAAGATAGTTTCTTCATGGATTCCAACTGCTTGATTTGTGGGAATGACTCCAACATGCCTGTTCTCCCCGACCTTTGATGAGGCATCTGACACTGAGTTAATTCATTTGCATGGTGTAGACTATAGTATATCCAGTGTTGGGACACTGTGTCATCTTCTTTCTGGTTATAATGGTAACAAATGCTTGCCATGGGAGACTAGAAAAATCTATCCTATAGGAATATTGGAAAATCTATCCTGTAGGAAGAAAGACAAAACTCACCTAAACTTGTACCCCACACTGTCAAATCTGGGCACTTTTCCTTCTTTTTGTCTTTTCCCTGCTAAAGCCACAGGCTTTTAAAAACAATTTGAGAATGAGTCAGCCTGTCTGTCCACATTTACATACATGTGAATGAGGCCCTCATCTTGCAGATACAGATCTATTCTCTTGCAGAGACTCAACCTTGGATAACATCATTGCTTTCTACTGCAATATTCATCACTCCGTCAGCAAATTTTTATCTTTTATTCTTTTGAGACAGGGTCTCACCCTGTTTCACAGGCTGGAGTGCGGTGGTGCAATCATGGCTCACTACAACCCTGATTCCTGCGCTCAAATGATCCTCCTACCTCAGCCTCCTTAGTAGCTGGGATCACAAGTATGCACCACCATGCCTGGCTAATTTTTTTTTCTTTTTCTTTTTTTGTAAAGATAGAGGCCTCGCTTTGTCACTCAGGCTGGTCTCAAACTCCTGAGCTCAAGCAATTCTTCCGCCTTGGCCTCCCAAAGTGTTGGGATTACAGGCGTGAGCCACTGTGTCCAGCCAGAAAATTCAATTTTGTATAGCTAACTTAACAAAACCACTGCAGTGCTAGCCCCTATTCTTAGTCTATTGCCCATCTGGCCTCCACTATCTGGAAGACAGACAGAAGGGCCCACAACCTTCTCCAGACAACAAAGAGACTGGCTGGTGAAATCATCAAGAGGCTGGCTGGCATCTGGGGGACATGAGGGAGTGTATTGCATTAATGAAGTCTTTTTTGTTCTTGAAAAAGTGTTTGGACAAAGGCTATGCTATGCGTACGGCGTCTCTGCAGCTCCTGGACATATGTTCTGACTGTGCTACTTCTGTACACAAAAGGTCAACATATGGCTTCCTTTCTCTTTCCCTGAGGAAAGTGACAGGCAGGGCATGGCTGCCTCACCTGCTGTTGCTCTCACTCTGGAAAAAGAAGTGTTGGAGGCATCACTGCAAGTAAATCTTCACTGGGCTCCCAGCAGGCCCAGCCTAGCTTGACCCCTTCGTGGGTAACAGCAGAAGGCCGCCCGCTGCTCCTCGGCTGAGTAACCACACAGCACAGCTGCTGAGGTTAGGGTTTGAGGTGAAATATAGCCACACACATCTTCCAGGGTCAAACGTGGGTAGCTTCAAACGGCAAATAGGTCTTGAAATGATGGTCTCAGGGGAGAAATCACTTCCTTTTTCTGCTCTCGAGCTGTCCAGCTTGCCAGGGTGAGAAAAGTCCGCAGTGAATGGCCTTCCTGGGTCTTTCCATCAGAGCAGCCTGGAGCGAGTGCTGAAGGTGAAATAGCCACCCCAGCGCTTCTCCTCCTCCTCCACACTCCTTTCTCCCATTGGGTCCCCTGCCCGACCCTTGTCCTTGTTATTGCTGACATCCAGGAAACAGAGCCAGGAAAGAAAGAAACTGGAAGAGAGGAGAGGGGCCTAAGATTGAGAGTTTGGAGAACCGATTAATGCTATGACGTTTAGACGCCTGGGGACACAAAGCACCTTCTGGAGAGAAGCCACAGAGCAGGCGCTGACCTTGCATCCATTAGGCTGTTACTGACTGTAGGATTTGATTTGTAAAAGGCACGTGTTTATGACTACATGGCTTTCTTGTCCCACTCAATAGCAAGCTAACTGAAAGCACTCTCCCCCATGTCAAGCAGTTAAAGAGAAGGCTAGTAAATATGTCTGTGGCAGAATAATCTTGGTGTTTCCTAGTTTCCACTTCCTGGCACAAGTGGAAAAAGACATCTGAAGGTGCTGTGGAAATATATGGACAAGGCTGCAGGCAGACGGTGAGGCCACGGAGAGATTCGACTTGGAACCTATTGGGAGGATGTAGAGTGGAGACATGTGATTCCAGATCATGTGAACCCAGGATACATGTGAATTTCCTGCATCACTTAAGAGGAGAGGGGGGAAGCTGTTGAGCGAGAGCAGCTTGAAATTCTTCTTGGGATTCATGTTCATGTGATTGATTCCTTCCTTCCTTTTTCCTTTTTGCCCTTCTTTCATTGACTGATTCTTTCTTTCTTTCATTAATCAAAATCTGTCCTCAAGGATCTCACCTTCAGCTCTGGGAAGAAAGCCCATTAAGCAACCATGAGGCAGTAAAGAAGGCAGGAAGAGATAGGAATGGTCAGAGTATATTGAAAAACCTTCCTCAGTCAGTCTCCCAAATGTGTGGTGTATGCTGGAATCACCCGGGGTTATCTGTACTAATGCTGCCTCGAAGACCACAGGATCTCAGGTGGTGATCAGGAATCTGCATTTCACCAGCCCCTGTCCCCACCCCATCCCCAGGTCACGCTTTTGGAAATCTGTTCACAACGTGTCCCTCCCCCTCTTTCCTCCTTTTATTAACTAGATGTTAAGATGCTTGGAGTCACACTCAAGAGTGTGTGGAGTAAGTCTTCTCGTGAGACTTAGGCCCTTGTTTTTCAGCACCAAGTAAACATTTCTAGCCTTTCTGTTTCTCACAGAACAATCCATTTCAAAGCCGTATCTCCGAGGAGGCAAGGGTTTTCTCTAGACCGCGCAGCATCACTGTCTCTGGGCCCTGAGGCTGTTGGAACAGTGGGTACAGATGTGCCGAAGGTGCCAGCTCATGCCCTGAGGCTGCTGCTGAGCTGCTCTGACTGGAAATCAGCACTGAGCCTCGTGTGCACAGAGAAAACCACTGCAGAGTTCAAAGGACAAAAGACCCTTTGAACTTCATTGATACCCATGGCAATCGCTTGGAGAATAAAACCAGTGCATTTTTATTTTTTATTTATTTTTATTTTTCAAGATGGAGTCTTGCACTGTTGCCCAGTCTGGAGTGCAGTGGCGTGATCTCAGCTCACTGCAAGCTCCGCTCCCTGGGTTCACGCCATTCTCCTGCCTCAGCCTCCCGAGTAACTGGGACTACAGGCCCCTGCCACCACGTCTGGCTAATTTTTTGTACTTTTAGTAGAGACAGGGTTTCACCCTGTTATCCAGGATGGGCTTGATCTCCTGACCTTATGATCCACTGACCTTGGCCTCCCAAAGTGCTGGGATCACAGGCATGAGCCACTGCACCCCGCCAAACCAGTGCATTATTAACACATGTTTCAAGCCATTGAATGCAGACCTGCAGTCTCAAAGCAGATTCCAGAACACCTTAGCTTGTATTTGTCCCTGAGGCCCGGCAGATGCTAGCAGTCCTGCCCCACACTTTCACTCCTTCACCCTGTTTGACAGGCTAAACCCTAGGATGACCATATAATTATTCAAACCACATAATGCTGAGAGTGAAAAGGATGCAGTTGAATTGAACAAAAATGTATACCGGACTGTCCTGGACACTCAATCTAATGCCCACTTTCTTAAGAGAAGAAACATGAGATTGTTGGTGTAAATGAAGATAAACCCTGTGGCTCTGGCCAGTTTGATAAGAGGAGTGAGGAGAGATGTATATTTCTGCCATGTAATTCTCAGTCCAAGGGAGGCTGAGGGACCAGCCTTTGCTCTACCGAACTTTGGGCAACCGCTGGCCTGCCTGGTCTCGTCTCCTGCTCTGTAAAATGGACTGACCTTTCAGATCATTTCTGGGGCTCTGTACTAATGAAGGAGTTGTGTGTTCCTGTTTCCTTTCTCCTTTTTCTCCCTCTTTTCCTCCAGCACCTAGGCCTCATTTTCACATCAGCTTGTGAACGCAGCACTGTGGTTATTATTATTAATTTCAAAACTCCTGTTTTAACATGCAAAGTGACCCAGTTACAAAATCAAAACTGATTTTAATTGTGGGCATGCCATTACTATATGGTATTCTATTCTCAGCTGTTTACATGCCGCTTTCCTCAAGCACAGTGTATAATAAGTCCCTTTCCACGAGGCTGGGAGCTTACAGATTCCTTTACTGCAAAGACCTGCATAGTTGGAAGGTGCCAGAAAAGTGAATTATAGCAACTGAATTGAGCTCTTCAAGTTCTGGCAACAGCCAGGAAGCTAAAAAGAAGCTTTCTCTTAATGGTGGCAGGAGCCCAGAACTACCTCAGTTTAGAGTGATTAAGAGTATTTCTGAAT
This sequence comes from Rhinopithecus roxellana, assembly GCF_007565055.1. NCBI lineage: Eukaryota > Metazoa > Chordata > Mammalia > Primates > Cercopithecidae > Rhinopithecus > Rhinopithecus roxellana. The sequence goes on along the minus strand of NC_044552.1, from coordinate 178,187,418 downwards.
TTCACCCTACTGCTGTCTGAAACAGCAGCCAAGAATGAAGGGCAGGGGTGAAATGCTGCAAACTGCGCCAGGAAAGGGGAGGATTAGAGGAGACTGAACGGCTTTCCTAAACCCTTGCTGCTCTGTGCAGAGATGATGTCACCAGGAGCTCTACAAGACAAAGAGATGCTTTAGGTATGCCATTTGCTAATGTCTTGATACAGCTGCTTATTTAAAATCATCCTTAGGGCCGGGCATGGTGGCTCACACCTATAATCCCAGCACTTTGGTAGGCTGAAGCGTGTGGATCACCTGAGGTCAGGACTTCAAGACCAGCCTGGCCAACATGGTGAAACCCTGTCTCTACTAAAAATACAAACAAACAAACAAACAAATAGCTGGGTGTGGTGGTGCACGCCTGTAATCCCAGTTATTTGGGAGGCTGAAGCAGGAGAATTGCTTGAACCTGGGAGGCAGAGGCTGCAGTGAGCTGAGATCATGCCACTGTACTCCAGCCAGGGCAACAAAGCAAGACTCCATCTCAAAAAAAAAAAAAAAAAATTCCTCCTTTAATAGAGTCCACTGTCTGTTTGTGTAGGGCCCTGAAGCTAAAAATCATGTTTCCTTTTTTAAATGATTATGGAGGGAGAGCAAAAGAAGGATGATATTTTGTGACATGTAAAAATGATATGAAATTCAAATTTCAATGTCCATAAATACTTAGTGGAATACAGATCACACCCATTTGTTTACGTATTGTTCACAGCTGCTTTCCACGGTAACTGCAGAGTAGTTGGGAAAGAGCCCATATGACACCCTCAGCGCTGTTCTCTGCACATGACAAATCGCAGCGATGCTGCTGTAAATCGACAGGCTCTGGAGTGCTACCGCCCATGCTGTCTTAGAACATTTCATTTTATTTTGTATTACCAGCTTTTCCAAAGACTTTAAACTATAGAGAACAAAAGAAGAGGTGGTGAGTGAGCCTGAGGCATTCACTTCCAACTCTTGAGAAGATTTTGCTAAAGACTGTAGCTCTCAGAATTCCTCATTTTTTTCCTTTTTCTTTCCTTTCCTTTTCTTTTTTTTTTGAGACAGAGTCTCGCTCTGTCACCCAGGCTGGAGTACAGTTGCGCTATCTCGGTTCACTGCAACCTCTGCCTCCCAGGTTCAAGCAATTCTCTTGCCTCAACCTCCGGAGTAGCTGGCACTACAGGCACGTGCCACCATGCCAGATAATTCTTTTGTATTTTTAGTAGAGATGAGGTTTCACCATGAGAATTCCTCACTTTACCTTGGTTCTTTGCTTTAATTTTTTAACCCTTTCTTACACTGAGGTGTATAGGGGGAAACAATTGAGATGGGATGGAATTAAGCTTAAGCTACACAATTGCATTAGGCTTACTTAGTAGTTGTTTTCAAATATCTCTCTGATGCCCAAGAATGCCTGCCCAGCTGTTTTTCACGAAATCCACTTTTTGTTAATGGAAAATTTCCTCTTGTAGTGAAAGTACCTACAGAATAGCCTTTTGCCTCTTGACCCAGAAAGCCTAAACTGTTTACTATCTGGCCCTTTCCAGGAAAAGTCTGCCTATCACGGCTTTGAAAATTCCCATCTCACTATAGAAAAGTCCAGAACCCTGGCATTCATTCACTTTCACGCCTGAGCCCATCTCTTCTGCTGCAGTCTGATTCCACACAATTTCCTCACACGTGCCCTGTGCAGCAGCCACAGCCATGACCACAAGTTCCAGACAGCTGCTCCTCTCATCTCCTTACCCTCCTAGGAGCTGCTTCCAGATCCCCAGTGTCCTCTCCCATACTGACTGCCCTCGGGGGCAGGGGCACCCTTTCCCCTGGCTTTATGTTTCTACAAGAGTAATAATAACAGCAGGCATCCACATCCCTACTGTACCCCACAGCCACTTTACACACAGCATCTCATTTTACCTTCTCCCAGCCCATGGAAGTAGGTTTTATGACAATCTCCATCTTACAGTTCACAAAACTGAAACTCAGAGAGGTTAAGCAACCTGCCAAGGTCCTATAAGTAGACAGTGGCAAACCCAGGCTTGGGGTTCAGAGAGATGAGCTCCAGCACCCAGGCACTGACTGCTTTGCCACAGGGCTGCTCTGGAAAAGCACCTGTCCTCTTGCAACCTTCCTCTGACCCTCTGTGGAGGCCGCCTTGGTGACCCAATAGGGAGTGGGGGTGCAAAGCCTGGGGCTCATAGTTGGATGGGGCCAATTACATGCCTTTGAGTCCTGGGGTTTGGTTTCTTCTGCTTCCCTCTCCTGACTGTCCTGCGCAGCAACCCTGGATTGGGAAGTCTTCCCTGCAGTCCCCACACAGCTGTACCACACTCTACTTGGGTGGGGCTGGGGTGCGTTGGCATGCCCCCTCCATGTGTTTCTTTTTAACAGATTTTACTTCTTTAAGAAAAGTTTTAAATTTATAAAAAAAACTGAGAGGCTAGTACAGGGAGGGCCCATTACCCCATACCTAGTTTTTCCTGTCATTAACATCTCACGTTAGTATGATACCTTTATTTAAAGTTAATGAACCAATATAAACACATTCTTATTAACTGAAGTCCATAGTTTATTTAGATCTCCTTAGATTTTACCTAAGCCCTTCTTTCTGTTTCAGGATCCCATCCTCATTATCATGTCTCCTTAGCCTTGTCTTGGCTGTGGTGGTTTCTCAGGCTTTCCTTGTGTTTGATGACCCAGGGGTTTCGTAGAAAGTCTCTCTGTTGGATTAATCTGATGTTTTTCTCATGATGAGACTGGGGTTATGGGTTTGGGGGAGGAAGACCCTGGAGGTTAAGTGCCATTCTCATCATATCATATCATATCATATCATATCATATCATATCATATCAAGGGTACTTTCTGTCAACGTGACTTATTGGTGTTGATACTGAGCTTGATGACCTGGCTGAGGTGGTGTTTGTCAGGGTCCTCCACTGTAAATTTCCTCCTTTTTTGGCATGCACTTTTGACCAAAAATCAAAAGTCGTGTTCTCCAATGGTCTTTCTCAGCAATAAAGCTGACATTTTGACCTCCATTTGTTCTTTGTGTCTTATTTCTCAATTGAGTCCATATTTGGGAAGGGAAGAAATAAATGGATGTTATGTATTGAAGCCCTAAGACCTCAGTATTATCCCCTTAGCAAAATACTTCACATCTTTATGGTTCACCCATAACACTTCCTCTTTGAAGCTCTCCCTGATCTCCCCAGGCAGTCACTGTGTCCTCCCAGATGCTCCCACAACCCCCACCTGCCTCTCTTGTGGGACTTTTCTCTTGGCTGCCATGATTCCTTCTTCCTGCTCTTTCCTCCACTGGACGGTCAGCTCCTCAGGGACACTAGCCATGTTCTAGTAATCTCTGTGTCCCTGAAACCTAGTCCAGAATCTGGAATTTAGGAGATTCTCAGCAAATGTTTGCAGAATGAAGAACCAGTCTTTCCAAATTTCCCATCAGTGAGGACTCCTCCAGAATGGAGACTTGCTGCGACTCCTCTCGGTGATGGTTTGAGGAAGGCAGTCCCATCTAAGGACCATTCTATTCTCTTTTCAGCTCATTAAGAAGGAGGCAGGGCTGCTTAGCTGGTGCAGTTGGAATAACACTTGAGTCCAGGACCCACGTTCAGTGAAGACCTATGACCCCATCAATATTTACAGCTGTTATTAAATGAACAGCAGGAGGAAGGTAGTCTCTCCTGGGTACTGTGTTTCCTATTAAGTCATTAAAAAAAATCTCTAAAAAGAAGTGCAGTCTTAGAAACAGATAGTAATCATAAAAATAGCTATCATTGTTGAGTATCATTGTAGAGCAGTGCCATGGTTTGGATATTTGTCCCCTCCAAACCTCATGTTGAAATTTGATCCCTAGTGTTGGAGGTGGGGCCCAATGGGAGGTGTTTAGGTCAAGGGGTGGATCCTTCATGAAGAGATTAATTCCCTCCCTTAGGGGTAAGTGAGTTCCCAAAAGAGTTGGTTGTTAAAAAGAGCCTGGAACATACAATAATATCAAATTCAAAAAAAGAGCCTGGCACCTCCCTGCTGCTTCTCTTGCTTCCTTTCCTGCCATGTGATCTCTGCACAGCCAGCTCCCCTTCACCTACCAGTGAGTGGAAGCAGCTTGCGGCCCTCACCAGATGCCCAATTTTGAACTTTCCAGCCATTAGAATCGAGAGCCAAATAAACCATTTTAATGTATAAATTACCCTGCTTATTATACCTTTATAGCAACACTAAATGAACTAAGACAAGCAAATGGGATAAGCTCTGTGTTAGGTGTTTCATATATGTGATATTTAATTCTTACAATTCTGCAAGGTAGATTGTTGCCTTAACCCTATCTGAAGGTCATATGACTTCATATGAAGAGGCCCAGAGAGGTAAAGCAATTTGCCCAAGATAACACAGTTATTAAAGATCTGGACCTAAGTGGGTCTAATTCTAAATTCTTTCTAGGTCAGCTGTGGTGCTCACACCTGTAATCCCAGCACTTTGGGAGGCTGAGGAAGGAGGATTGCTTGAGCCCAAGAGCTCAAGACCAGCTTGGGTGACATGACAAGACCCTGTCTCTACAAAAATAAAAATAACCCTAGAGGCTGAGGCAGTTGGACTGGGAGATTGAGGCTGCAGTGAGCAGTGGTTGTGCCACTGCACTCAACCCCAGTTGACAGAGCAAGAATCTGTCTAAAAAAAAATATATTATTCTATCTCTACTGATTCTACACTGATTCCCTTCATAACTTTCTGCTTTTTCTCATTTTCTGCTTCTGCAATTAGCGGAGTCTAAAGAACCAATGTGAGAAAGGACACAGTATTGGCCAAGAGAACACAACAGATGGACTGAGGTTCTGTTCTTTTTTCATAAATAAGACTCCATTTTTATAATCTTGCCCTAAGGAATGCTGACTCTAAACTATTTCTGTACATTTTTTCTGTCTTCACTGATATGACTGACTACTTTCTTGATTTTAAGATGAACATTTTCCCAAATTTTAGCATCCTCTAAAATTGGAATGTGTCTTACAATTTTATTCAACATGGATGGAAATCAAGTTTCTCTAGAAGGGATTTGCAGATAATTCTATTTAAAGTTGTCTCAAGTTGGTGGTCTTACCTACTTGAGTTCAAACTATGCAGGGAATATATTTTTCCCATCTTCACCCAGTGCCAGTGAGACTTGGAAATCCTCTGCTGTTTTTTTTTTTTTTTTGTGGAGTGGATTTATTTCTCATTAATTCCTACAATGAAGGTATAGCCTTTGTTAGCCCAACTTATTTGTAGAGTCTTTCAATATTGGCCATTTTTTCTTTCTTATATGGTGGTTCATGCGTATAATTCCAGCTACTCAGGAGGCTGAGGCAGGAGGATTGCTGGAGCCCAGGAGTTCAAGGTACAGTGAACTATGATTGCACCACTGCCCTCCAACCTGGGTGACAGAGACAGAGAGAGTCTAAGAGACAGAGACAGAGAGAGACAGAGACAGAGAGAGAGAGAAAGAAAGAAAGAAAGAAAGTTATCTTACAGCTCATGGTATTTTATGTCCTATAATAAAATATGATATTTATTGGTGGGATGTTAGTTTCAAGCAGTGTGGCAGCCAGTCTCCAAGGTGGCCAGCAGTGATTTCTGCCTCCTGATATTCACATCCTTGTGTGTTTCCTCACACACTGAATAATGCTGACCTGTGCAATGAAGTGCAATGAATAGGATATTGTAGAAACAACCAGGTGACTTCCAATGCTGGATCATAAAAGACCTTGCTGCTTCTGTCTTGTTCTCTTTTGGATCACTCACTTTGGAAGAAGCCAGCTGCCGTGTTGTGAGGACACTCAAGCAGTCCCATGGAGAGGTCCATGTAGCCAGGGTGATGACCTTCTGCCAACAGCCAGCACTGACTAGCCAGGCATGTGAGTGAATCAACCTGAAAGCAGATCCTTCAGCCCCAGTCAAGCCTTCAGATGACTGCAGCCCTTATCCTCATGAGAGACCTTGAGTCAAACCACCCAGCTAAGCTGCTCCCAGATTTGTGAATCACAGAAACTGTGAGATTACAAATGTTTATTATTTTAAGTCACCAATTTTTGGCATAATTTATTATATAGCAATGACAACTAATACAAAAGCTAGAAAAATACTTTTTGAAACAAAAAGTTTTACTTGTCTTTTCAAAATCAGTTTTTATCTCCTTGTTTTCAAATGATCTCTTCCACATTAATGAGGGGAATTTCTGTTGTTTTCAGGACAACTGAGATCTAAAGCAACTATGAATATTTGCTCAGTCTAACATAAAGACTTGCAAGTGACTTTGTGCTGTGTATGCCATGCTTTGTACATGCTTCAAATTTTATAGTTTCATTGAAGAGATTTTTCTGATAATGATATAAGTAGGTGATATAAGTAGGAATAAGTTTATATATCACTATTTTTTAAAGAATAGGAAATGCTATTTGGGTTAGTTTAAATCCAGAAAGAATACTTGCAAAGATGTCCTTAATTACCCCAAAGTGCCTTAGTTTGGGAGTACCAGCTAAAGAGCTATGTTAGGGTACTCATCAATATTGAAGAGACCATGCTAACCCCTGGTTGCTATTCTAAGCTATGTATTTGGAGGTGCTGCAGGTCTTTCCTTTTTTGTGCTGACACAATTACATTTTAATAAAGGTTTAATGAACACACCCTTTTGAAAGCTTATTGGTTTTTTATGTCATCTTTGGAAAAAACCATCTTGTGCTGTCCTGTGCCCAAGACATCAGCTAAATCTATTAAAATTGATTAATGAAGATTAATGTAATGTTTTCCTTTTTGGTATTCAAATGGATTGTTTTAACCTGCATTTTGATTATTATTGTTGATTGTCATAAAAATTCAGTGGTTTCTAACCTTCATTGCTCATCGAAATCTCCTGTGGAGGTGTTTATTTAACTTTTTTAAAATATAGGTAATGGACTTTTGCCTGATCTCCTAAATTAGCATCTTCAGGGGTGGGACTTGGGAACTTGTATTTTAAAAATTAACAAACTCTCCAGTTGATTCTTTGAGTCATTCCAGTACATTGCCACTAACAGGGACATCAGAAGACACTGGATTCACTCCCTGCCATCCACCACAACCTTTCTTTCCAGCCTCCAAGTGTGCAGCAAGGGAAGATGCAGATGCATTTAAAGAACCATGGAGGATCTGCTAGAAGATAGTTAGAGATGATTTGGTCCACGTGCCTTCATTCATCAGACGAGGGGACCCCTACTTCGTGAGCAAAGTGAAGTGACTTACTTTCTTGAGGGGGTTTTTTATTCCATTAGTGTTAAGACAATGTAGTTGAAAGTTACAAGTCAGCAAAAACAAATACAAAAACAACGGTTGCCACAGTTGAGAAAAGGGAGGCCTCCTCACTTTGTAAGTGATTGTACAGTAGTTTTCTTGAGGCTTTTCTAAGTAATGAATATAATAAGTAGGAATGAGAATGCATCTCATTTTTAGATTGGGTAAATAATTGGTTAGATTATTTTTAATTCAAAAGGAAATATTTCACTTGCCTGGGTGCAAGAGGCTTAGAAAAAGAACTAACTCTGCAGTACAAGCAGAATTTCTGGGTTAGGGGCTCATCATAGCCTGAGAGAGGAGGTAATTGGTAGGAGCTTGCAGGCCAGTGGAGGGTCACGGGATCCCTATGAATATCAGTGGGCAGGAGATTTGAAAAGACGGAATGCCCATAAGAAAAATCTCTCCGGGCAGGGCAGGGGTGGTGGTGGCTGGGGAAATCCAGGACTGTGGTATCTCATGCTGTGACATTGTGATTCATAATAAGAAATATATTATTTGGTCCCCGTTTCCTGGCATAAGGCTCCTAAAACCCTTGGAATCTCCAAAGTGGTGTTTTTTTGTATAATGATGACATAATTGGTGGGGTGAGGGCTCCTGGATAGCCTCAGGATGGGGCTGGTTGCTGGAGGAGCCAACCTTTTAATTAGAGGGTTGGGACTTTCCCATTTACCCCCCACCCTACCTCTGCATAAGGGAGAGGGGCTGAAGGTTGAGTTGATCACCAAAAGCCAATGATTCAATCAATCAAGACTGTATAATGAAACCTCAGAAAAACTCACAGGACAGGGCTCAGAGAACTTCAGGCTGCTGAACACATGGAGGGTGGCATGCCCTGAGAGGGCATGGAAGCTCCATACCCCTTTCCCCATACCTTGTCCTGTGCATTTCTTCCATACGACTGTTCTTGAATGACATCCTTTTATAATAAATAAGTAGTAGTGAGTAAAGCACTTTCCTGATTTCTGTGAGCTGCTCTAGCAAATAATCAAACCCAAGGCAGGGCTCATGAGAACCCATAATTTATAGCCAGTTGGTTAGAAGTACTGGTGGCCTGGATTTTTATTTGGCATCCAAAGTGGAGTGGGGGTGGTCTTGTGGAACTGAGTCCTTAACCTGTGGGATCTCACTCTGACTCCAGGTCAACAGTGTCAGAACCGAATTGAATTATAGGACACCCAGTTGCTGTTGAAGAATTGTTCAGTGTGGGGAAAAACACACACATCCGTGTTGAGTGTTGAGAACGTAGTAGGAGAAAACAGACAGTTTAGTTTTTCTTATCATACACATGCTCTCTTTGATGCCTGAATTGTGCTATAATTCTCCCACCATTCTCCCAAGTTTTACTAAAATGCCTTTCAGATACACTAATCTTGTGTTGGTGCTGCTTTGGGAGAGAAAGAAGAGGGATAGCATAGGGTGAAGTGATAAGGCATGAGGATGTAGAGTTCAGTGGAAAAGGAAGATGAGAGAGAGAGAGAGACGAGAGAGCGGAGAGAGAGCATGCACCAAGAGGAACCTAATCCCTTGGAAACTCCCAGGAGAAATGGGACAATGGGCTTTATAAAGAATGTGGAATGAGCTCAACCTATTTTTCTCAAATAACATCCAAGGGAAGGGTAATCCCCAGAAGAAAGACTTGGGAATTGATATCCTGACAGCAGACTGTTGGATTACATCATAAGTTTTCCGCAAAATGAATGAAAGCATTCATGTCATACCACATACCCTTCTGCCACATGAAAACCCCGGGTCCTGATGGACATTCCCCCCAAGAGGCTGAGACAGCCTTCCCTCATGCACATCCAACTGGTCTTTGGACACTGTTGCAGTGCTCCCCAAAGAATAAAACCACAAGTACTCCATCAAAAGGAAGACAGCTTTACAATAGCTAAGGTCAAATGCCTAATTTAAACCCCAGGAAAGAGTGAGCGTTGTCAAGACAGAAGCTAGGGATCCCCCAGCTCTCCCCAGCTTTTGTATTCTGTGATTCTTAGGAAGAGAGGGGTCAAACCCTGGCTTTGTACAGTGATGAATAAAATGGCCTGGCTGGGTGTCAGCTGGCCTGCTAAAATTGGCAGCTGGCAGGGGAGAAACAGAGAACTTCTGAGGAACTGGTTCAATCTGCATGTATGATGTGTTCATATAGACTGCCTGCATATAGATTATATAACATCCATGATGTACAGAGAAAGGCTATGGGTTCCTGAGAAAGGAAGAAGCTCAGAAATAGACTATTTCTAAGGTAACACAAATCAGGATACAGATTCTAGTCTCATACATGGGATGATCTCAGCTGCCAGAGGACACTTGGCAGCTAGGGAAGCACAAAGAAAGAAAGTCATTCCCATAGTCAGGGCCCCTACTGGAAGCTCAGAGAGTCAAGGGTTGCCTAGCAACAGCAGAGTCTTCCTGTCTTTTCATTCACCCCTGTCAAGAGCATAAGATGTCTCTTTCTTTTTTCTTCTAGACCTTCAGTTTTCACCTAATTTCACCTGGAATTTGTTAGGAACTCAGTGAGATATGCTTGAGTTCTCATAGGGATGCTGGTTGGAGACATATCATTCCTCACAGGCAACCTGAGCCCTGCAGAGATAAATACCATGTCTCTGAAGCGTCCAGTTGCACCTACAGTTTTGCCAACTCCTACTGTGGGCAAAATGTGTTGAAGGCTCACAGCTAGTGGGAGGGAGTTTACATGGTCCTGAGTGCCTGAAGAAATGGCAGATAACTGATTTACGAATTTGTATGGTTATTCCTACTGTAGGCCATCCTGATGTTTTGGAGATGCAAGCTTTGGCTTGCAGTCCGACATTCATCCCTGACTATCTGTAGTCATTTGTCTCTTGAGGCCTTATACTCCCAACCTCTACAAGAAATCAACTTCTGCCTGCCCCCAGTGTGGTGCTCTTAGGAGATTTGGTGAGAAGGTGAAAGAAAACTACTAGATTATAAAGGCTCTTGAGGATGGGATCATTACTTTTTCATTCCTATGTGCCTTACAGGCATCTAGCAATGAGTTCTAAAAAATATATTAGGTATTCATTATTTTTGCCTATAAGGTACATATATTGTTCATTTTGTTGACAAATAAGAAGCACTTGTATTTCTGCTGGCTGCATGGTACCTGGCCTTTCCATCCCATTGCACCATTTTGTTTGGTTATTAAGGGAAAGGGTGACCCCAAAAGAAAGGCATGAAAAGTGACATCTTTATAGCAAAACCTGGATTAGATTATAAAAGGTTTTCTATGAAATGGAAGTATTGAGATCATAGCATACGTGCAGCTGTGTATACCAATGGATCCTAAGGTATCACTATGTAGCCCAGGCCAGTCTCAAACTCCTGAGCTCAAGGGATCGTTCCACCTTGGCCTCCCAAAATGCTGGGATTACAGGCACGAGCCACCACACCCAGCCAGAACAGATCTATTAATCCACAAATGATTGGTGAGTCCAATCATCGTCCTCAATTCTAACTTGGATATAGCTTTGTGATGAAGCTAGAATTTCCGTCTCTGTCACATCAAGAAGAGGCACCTCAAAATACAGACAGTGAGAGTCAAAGTTTTGGAACTGGAAAGATCAAGGCAGACACCTCTGTGTATCAGCAGAAACCACTGAGAAGCAGAGCTGGAGAGCTGAGAGTGAGGGAAGAGTGTGGGGGGTGCAGAGATTCTAGGACCTGGAGAAGTGTTCTCCATGGTGTGGTACAGTGGGGTTCACTGGGTTGTGATCAGGACGTTGATCAAAGTTCCCTCAAAAATTATCAAGTAGTGATTGCCAGGTTAACTTCGTGACTACATGACTACTTAGACTTGTTAATGAGCAAGATTGCAGAGCCGATTTCTTTCCCTGTGTCACTGAAGGTGGTGCCTCCACCCCTGGGTAGAGCAGCTAGCACAGCGCTGTGGTTCTTCAGGAAGGTCAAGGCTGGGAGTGAATGTTGGGTGGTTCCTGAGGCCATGAGGAAGAATTGCTCCCAGGGAGGGCAAGAGACAGGGCGGACCAAAGGAATGTGGCTAGAAAGACATCCATCATATTAAATGGAGACTTCAGAGACATCCAGAGACAATGATCAGCCGGTTTTGTTGGTTCTGTTTAACAAGCACAGGAAAAGGTGGAAAGTACCCTCATTTGGACACGCTGCCATACTCATCTTTAGAAAGGTTTCTTTGCAACCATCAATCTGATAAGGGAGCCCTGGGCTGGCTCCGTCACGATGGTGCCTTTTGCCTCTGTCCTGTGACACCGTGCTTAAGAGGGTGGTGTTGGAGTTATTTGGAAGAGTATTGTAGTTTTTGGGTAATCGTTTGATAATTAGATGAGGCCCTGGACCTGTGATTTTAAAAGGATACTTGGTTGGAATTTTGTTTTGTTTTGTTTTGCTTTTATAAAGAAAGGCCAGGTAACTGCCTCCCCTATTTTATTTCCTTTGGAAACTGGTTCTTGTGGAGGTGGCTCCTGGCACCAGAACGAAACTAAATTTCCTCCACAGGTGATGCAAAATCAGGTTCTGTTTGGGGTCATCATCTAGGTTGTCACAAAACAGCACATTTTAAAGTTTCTGTATGTAAGATTACTGAGAGCCCTGTGCCTGCACTGGGGGATGTGACCTTTGCTGTGGCTCTCGGGGTGAAGTTGGGGTACACACACCCAGGTTTACTCAGCAACCACTGTTGGCTGTGTCCACCACATTCCCGTTCCCAGAGCTTAGTTGTTCATGTCTACACCCACTGCTCCTCTGGCAAATGCATGTTCTCTTTCAGGGAGCCATCCAGTCGTGCAGCTGGGGAGGTGTCTCTGTGAGCTCCCCCGATCTGTCTGACTCATGAGCAGGATTTCCAGCGTTCTGGGTCATTCAACTGAGTGATTGTCTCAGGCATTTGCAGAAATGGCTGTTTATGTGTGCAGGCACGCGTGCTGCTGTCCCTGAATTCTCCATAAGGTAAGATGGTCCACTCAGCTGGCTCTGGAGACCCTTTTACACAGTACACGGGGTGGAAAATCAAATAAAACATTCATCCTGTTTTAAATACTCCAGTCTATTGAAACTAGTGGTATTGTGATTGCAAGTGTTTTTGTGTTTGTGGGGGCTCTGTAATCCTGGTGCCAGGTTGAACAAAAACCTCAGCCTCTGTAAGTATTGCCTGAAACACACTGCTTGAGGAGTGTGTGTTAAGGATACTCTAAAAAAGAGACTTGTGGGAGGTCTCAGGCATTTGATAGTTTTAGATATGACTTCAAGTAAGATTCACTTCGGGTGGGGTAAGGAGCTTCTTGATTTTCTTTCTGTTTCTTTTTAACCCAGAGGTGGACAGAGATAGCATTTGCAACATAGAGCCAAGATCCCAGCCACAGCCCCCAGCAAGAATCCACGCTGCTTAGACCAAGGACTTTAGAAGTTGAATTGTTTAGGCCGCGTGCAGTGGCTCAGGCATGTAATCCCAGCACTTTAGGAGGCTGAGGCAGGTGGAACACCTGAGGTCTGGAATTCAAGACCAGCCTGGCCAAAATGGTGAAACACCGTCTCTATTAAAAGTATAAAAATTATCCGGGCATGGTGGCACACACCTGTAGTTCCAGCTACTTGCAGGGCTGAGTCAAGAGAATTGCTTGAACCCAGGAGGTGGAGGTTGCAATGAGCCAAGATCATGCCACTGCACTGCAGCCTGGGTGACAGAGCGAGACTTTGTCTCAAATTAAAAAAAAAAAAAAAGAAGTTGAATTATTTAAACAAATTTTCATTTAATTCAATGCAGCTGCTTCTGTAGTGGCCTGCGAGAAAAGACACAGCTGAGGTCGATGGACCTCTGCTTACTGTCTTACCGTCTTACTGTTTCCTACCTGTGAGCCCATTAGCAATGTACTTCAATTCATAGTCTGCAAACTAGAGGCCTGATGCTGAATTTGCTTTGCATAATGTATTTTGACTTGGGCAACACAGGGTTTATAAAAATTTAATCAGTAACTAACATCTATATATCAGAGTTTTCAGCATGAGTCCAGATTTCCAGCTTCTTTAGAAAAATGGAAAGATCTGGCAATACTGGGCCTGAATTCCCACCTAGCAACAATTGCCTCGATCATTCTTTATATGGGGCAGTACCCTTTAGTTTAATCGTGATGCGGTCTCTGCTGGCATTTAAGTTTGCAACCTTGTACTTTGTTGAGCCTCAGTTTCTTTTCTTTTCTTTTTTTTTTTTTTTGAGATGGAGTCTCACTCTGTCACCCGGGCTGGAGTGCAGTGGCTGGATCTCAGCTCACTGCAAGCTCCGCCTCCCGGGTTCATGCCATTCTCCTGCCTCAGCCTCCCGAGTAGCTGGGACTACAGGCACCCGCCACCTCGCCCAGCTAGTTTTTTGTATTTTTTAGTAGAGACGGGGTTTCACAGTGTTAGCCAGGATGGTCTCGATCTCCTGACCTCGTGATCTGCCCGTCTCGGCCTCCCAAAGTGCTGGGATTACAGGCTTGAGCCACCACGCCCGGCCAAGCCTCAGTTTCTTAATCCACAAGATAGGCATACTGTGTTAGTTTGCTCTCATGCTGCTAATAAAGACATACTCAAGACTGGGTAATTTATAAAGGAAAGGTTTAATGAACTCACAGTTCCACATGACTAGGGAGGCCTCACAATCATGGTGGAAGGCAAAGGAGGAGCAAAGTCATGTCTTACATGGCAGCAGGCAAGAGAGCTTGTGCAGGGGAACTCCCATTTATAAAACCATCAGTTCTCGTGAGACTTTTTCACTAACATAAGAACAGTATGGGGGAAACCACACCCATAATTCAATTATCTCCACCTGGTCCAGCCCTTGACATATAGGGATTATTACAATTCAAAGTGAGATTTAGGTGGAGACACAGCCAAACCATATCAAATACTACCCTCAATTCATAGGTTCTTCTATTTTTTTATTTTTATTTTTTAGAGATGAGACATTGCTCTGTTGCCCAGGCAAGAGTGCAGCAGCATCATCACAGCTCACTGTAGCCTCAGACTCCTGGGCTCAAGTGATCCTCCTGCCTCAACTCCTGAGTAACTGGGACTACAAGTGCATGACTCAGCTTCTTGTGTGAAGACAGAATAACATCCATAAAGCAACTAATAGGATTTCACACACAGTGGGCCCTTGAGAAATGCTGGATCTTATGGTTTGTGTGCAATCTACAGTGTGTCCCCAGGATCAGGAAACATGGGAATTATAATTTGGGTGTTGGTCCCCTCTAAATCTCATGTTGAAATTTGATCCTCAGAGTTCAAGTTGGGGCCTAGTGGGAGATGTTTGGGTCATGGGGGCAGATCCCTCATGAATGACTGGGGGCTGTCCTCATGATGACAAGTGATAATACTGGTTACAGGATTCTGAAAAATCACAGAAAGCCCTGAATCCCAACCCTCACACCCTAGTTCTACAGAAAAAAATCTAATTTTTAACAGAGCAAAAGGAAGCTCATGTAAAACAAGGAGAGACAAGAGCTACTGAAACCCCAAGTAGCCACTTCTGTTTCTCCTTATCCTGTATAAGCATCTCCCTGGATACTTAGCATCGTGGGAAGAAGGGACCTGGCCAACCCACACAGTGGAAGTTATCCTCCAATACTGGAAATAGATTTTCCAGTCTCATTACTCACCAATGCTCACTCAGGCAGGAAATAATTGCTTATACAGGTACCAGGCTACCCTGTGCCTCTTGCACTCATCTCCCTTAATTATTGCAAAAGGCTTTGGAGTCCTCTATTTGGTTAAGGAGAGTGTGGTGTCATCAGAGGTGTGAGAAAGCCTCACCTCCATTACTTAGGAGGCAGAGTGTCAGGAACAGGGAAGGCCTTGCTTTGGCCACAGGCCCCATGCTAAGGGGCCTTAGCTCTCTGGCAGCCCATGGAGTGGGCCCTGCCCTGTCCATACCACTGTCTATTTCCCTCATGAGTGGGACAGAGGCCCTGTGCCTGGACCCTTGGGGATGCATTTGCTCTACCCAGTTCTTCTTTCCAAAGGGCTGCCCAGAGAGATGCAGAATGGAGGACATGCTCCATCCAAGACAGGGTCATAGCTCAGCCTGAGTGTGACTTGCACAGGTTCTTCTGCCTTTTCCCCTGTTATCTACCCCGTAAGGAGACTTTAGTGTTTTCTTATTTTTCCCATAATATCCTGCCTACTCCACAAGATTTTCCGTGAAGATCAAACATGCATAAAAGTACATTGTAGATGGTAGATCACTCTACTGATGATGTTATTATTATGACTAATAATAGTAGCTTCAAAGGGACTCAGTGTTTCCACTTGCTTTTCTTTATGCTGTGACTGTTTTATTTCGACGAATTTTTCTTCTTACTCACAGGTATTTATATCAGCCAGAGTCCCAGCAGGAAGATGGCACCTTCCACCAGATAACTGGGCCAAGTTTAAAGATGAGATGATCTACACAGGTCTGGGCTATGGGGGTCCCCAGGGGTGGAGATGCCCCAGGGAGGGGAGTAGCACCAGCACTAAGCCTGAGAGTGCAGCCTGTGCGGTCACTCGCCAGTGCTCAGAGAGTCCCCATGCTTGTTTTAACACTCTGCTATCACAGTCTTGAAATCCTGAACATTTTTTGAACAAGGGTCTTTGCATTTCATTTTGGCCCTGGGCCCTGCAAATAATGTAGCCCATCTGCTTTGACCTCCTCCAAGTCTGAAGGGACAAAGGGAGGAAGGAATGACATTGGTGAGAGCCCAGCTATGGGAAGGTCTGTTCAATAGGGTCTGTTGTCTGAGGCCAGGCGTAGTGGCTCATGCCTGTAATCCCAGCACTTTGGGAGGCTGAAGCAGGTGGATCACTGAGGTCAGGGGTTCGAGACCAGCCTGGCCAACGTGGTGAAATCCCAGCTCTACTGAAAATACAAAAATTAGCCAGGTATTGCGGTGCATGCCTGTAATCTCAGCTATTTGGGAGACTGGGGCAGAAAAATCATTCGAACCTGGGAGATAGAGATTGCAGTGAGCTGAGATTGCACCGCTGCACTCCAATCTGGGCGACAGAGTGAGACTCTGTCTCAGGAAAAAAAAAAAAAAAAAAACAACAAACAGGGTCTGTGGGCCAGTACAGCAGCTACCATCATAACTGAGGCTTCCTATGGAGGAAGAGGATATAAATACCCTGGCTCTTTCTCCTCCACCCTCATGAATCCTGCCAGCACCTCCCACTGGGGGCTGAAACGCACCAGAGTCTATAAATTCCCCAGGCACAGAACAAGGATGTGAACTGAAGGTAGAAGACCTGGAGGGGGAAGGGAGACTAATGGCACACATTATATGCAAAGAATCAAAGGATCTGCCCTTCGGCAGCCTGCAGGCTCCTACCGGTATGGCACCTTCCTGCTCAGCCTCTAGAAACCACACCATCCTCCAAGACCATCCCAACATCTTCTCTGCCAAACCAGCTTGTTCACCTCCTCTGAGCAGCTTGTATAGCATATCTGATCTGACTCCAAATCTTTATGCATTTAAAAATGCATAAATAATTTTAAAAATTTAAAGGAGATACTTGAGGACCATCTGAGATATGGAAATGAGAGGCACAGTCCCTGTGGGGGTCAACAGCTGCCCACAGTTGGTTCACAGTCTTGGCTGGTCCCCTTCTAAATGATTCCAACCGTAGCCACATGACTTGTTTGGCCAATGGGACAATAGCAAATGTAACACAAGTAGAGGGTTGAAAAGTGCGTGCACATTGAATCCTGCCCTGTCTTGCTGCTGAAAACTGCTGCTGCCACGTGAACAAGGCTGGGTTGATCCCATGAAGGATGAGAGGTCCCAATTATCCCAGCCACCCACACCATGCCTGCTGAGGCCTCAGAAGCCCAACAGAGGCCACAGAGACCATCCAGCACTATACAGCTGGCCCAGACCAGAAAAACCTCCCTCAAGGAACTTAAAGAACAGTCCTTACCCTGCAGGAGACAGATGTGTGAGCCAACAGCGACAGAGAGCACAGCAGTTACTCTGTCAGAGGCTTGTCTGGGGCAAGTGTGCAGAGCAGGGGGCGTGGAGGAGGCTTGCGAGGAAAGGAAGGACTGACAGAGGCCACCACATAGGAGCTGAGACCTGCAGAAAGAGCAGACACTGGCAAGTGTACCAGCAGCAGGAGGATGCTCCTGATGGTGAAGGACCCCAGATGCAGGTAGACATGAGGCAGACCACCGCGTCTGAGAGCCCTGCAAGAATCTCGTGCTGCTAAGGGGAACCTATGAGATGGGCTCACCCTGAAACAGAGATGCTTCCTGCAGCCTGGCATGGAAACTCAAGGGAAAGATTGGCTAACTGATTGTTCTCTTAAATATTTGGTTTGACTTTCCAGGTTTTTATTACTTTTTATTACTCACATTTGGTGTGAGGGCAAATCTGTTTATGGACACCATCGGCAGGGCCTTTATGAGCAAGTCTGGGACTCTGTGAAAAAATTATTTGGGAGCCAACAAGGGCATATGTGTATGATATAGACCACCCAGGCACCCATCAGACCCCCAAGTAATTTGTACTTTCATCCTTCCATCCTGCTGGGCAATTTAAAGTGATTTGAGATGAAACTTAAGGTTGTTAGTTATTCAGCTGGTCTTAAAACCACGTTTGCAAAGATTATGACAGTAAGAAAAGTCTAGGTGGCTGACTCCATCTTGCTTCTAGCCTCACAGGCTAGCTGTCCTTGCACGTTTCTGGGCATAGGCCAAGCTAACCACAGGATGAATTTAGTTTATAATTTAGCTTTGAAGCAAGAATGATAATAGTTCCTTCCTAAAACTGATTCCCTCCTGGCTCAGAGACTGACACTGCCTTTGTAAAACTAATGAAAGGCCATGAAATTAGGATTATGGGAGAGGCTGAATTCTGCTAAAATGTTAGCTATAATTCCTAACTGCTCAAGAGTCATGTGGCCAGAGATCACAAGACTTGTGACTTCCCCCAGTAGCTCCCTAGTAATATCACTAAGATTGGTCTTTTGAAATGTTTTTCAGACTTTTGCATTCTGGTGACCAACAGACTCCACCTAGACCCATGACTCATGACTCAGTTAGTTCTGCAGCCCCACCCAGAGGTGGACTCATTGCACAAGGACCCTTTTCCACACCCTTATGATTTCGTCTCCAGCCAATCAGCAGCACCCATTCCCTGCCCATGAGATTGTCCATAAAAACCTAGCCTCTGAGTTCCTGGGGAGACTGATTTGAATAATAAACTCTCACATACTGCTTGACTAGTCTTGAGATAATTTAACTCTCTACTGCAATACTGCTGTCTCGCAAAAAGGATCCATGGGTAACTATATTCTCTTTCTCTCTTTACATTCTCTCTCTATGTCTCTCTCTCTCTTTCTCTCTTTATTTTTGCAGTTCCCAGGGAACACTGGAAAATGCAGTTTGTAGGGAAACATCTTTCTCTCCAGCTCTTTTGATGCCAGTAGCAACAAAGAGGCCACATGACATGCTCTGTGCTTCTTGGAGCAGAGCCCAGGGTCTAGTGGTTAACAGGGACAACTAAACTGTACTCTTCAGCCATCGTATCCAGGATGCCACACACCATGCCTGGAAAAAAGTCCTCACTCATGCTTATTCTTGCTGGTACTGTCATCTCTCTTGATTCCTTCTATGACAGTTCAACACAATTCACACTTTGTTATTGTGTGAAAGAAAAAAAAATTTTTTCCTCATGAAGATCTTGAAGAGAGCTATTTCTGCTTGATCCACCTGACCTGTTGCAAAAAGGCATGTGTTGATATGTTGATATGACTGTGCTTTTTTTCCTTTTTCTTTTGATTTGCTTAGTGGGGCAGCAGACAGGGAGGTGGGGCAGAGATCCCTGTGATCCTCAGAGGGACTGTGGAGGGCTGGGACCTGCTGCCTTAGACCAAGTTTTCTTGTCAATTGCAATGCCTGGGTCAGAAGTTTTCTATAGGTGATGGCAGAGATCCAGCACCTCAGCAGCAAGAATTTGCCACGTGAAACATCAACCAAATTATGCAACAAAACTCACATGACATGTGAACAGTCTGGGGGATAAAGACATCTTCCCAAACAAGCCTGGAAATTCAGAAGTTAAAACGGAAAAAAGTAGACATTTCTAACATTTAAAATAAATACAAACTTTTTATGGCAAAATGCAACATAAAGTCATCAAGCAGGACATTTGGGGGGAAGTGATAACGCAGAGGACAAAGATATTACATTTACACCAAGAGTTTTTATAAATCAACAAGGAGAAAAGTATGAATAATTACAGCATTTGTGAACTTATTAGCAACCTAGTAAATATTTTTAAAAAGATTATACCCTATGACTTAACATTCCAGGATACGTGTATGAGGATATTTGCTAAGCTTTATTCAATATGGCAAAGCAAAACCAAAGAAAACAAAAAGCCTTGAAGCATTTACTGAGCACATTCTGCATAGCAGAAACTGTGTTAAGCCCTCATTCGACTGTTTGAGCAGCACGATTAGTCGGCCATAAGACACAGCCCCTCGTTAGCATCAGAAACCCAAGACTCAGAGAAGGCAAGCAATTCATTCAAGATTATACAAAGAAGCTACATGGCTGTAAATGCCAGGTGTGAAAAAAGATGAAGCTAAGAAAAAAAAAAAAAAAAAAAAGAATAACATCAAGAAATGTAAAAGATAAAATTAAAACTTAAAGCTAAGTCCAGGAATGGTGGCCCACACCTATCTTCCCAGCACATTGGGAGGTTGAGGTAGACAGATCATTTGAGCCCAGGAGTTTGAGACCAGCCTGGGCAACATGGTGAAACCCTGTCTCTACAAAAACTACAAAAATTAGGGCCAGACGCTGTGGCTCACATCTGTAATCCCAGCACTTTGGGAGGCCGAAAGTTCAGGAGATTGAGACCATCCTGACTAACACGGTGAAACCCCGTCTCTACTAAAAATACAAAAAAATTAGCCAGACGTGGTGGCGGGCGCCTGTAGTCCCAGCTATTTGGGAGGCTGAGGCAGGAGAATGGCGTGAACCCAGGAGGCAGAGCTTGCAGTGAGCCGAGATCATGCCAGTGCGCTCCAGCCTGGGTGACAGAGCGAGACTCCGTCTTAAAAAAAAAAAAAAAATTAGCTAGGTGTGGTGGCTTACACCTATGGTCCCAACTACTTGGGAGGCTGAGGTGGGAGGTTTGCTTGAACCTGGGAGGCAGAGGTTACAGTAAACTGAGATCACATCACGGTACTCCAACCTGGGCAACAGAGCAAGACTGTCTCAACAACAACAACAACAAAAAAAAAGTAGAAGGTAAATACAAAGATAAAAAGCAAAGAACCAGGAAAGTAAAAAGGAAGACAGAAAATGAGTTTAGAAATTTCCATTTTCCCTTTGACTTTGTGTCTTAAAAAATAAAAAATAAAGAGATTTAGAATTTTTTTAAAAAAAGAATAAAACAAGAAACAAAAGAGTAAAACATAAATCGAGAGTGACAATATTTTTTAAAAGAGAAGATAGAGATAAACTAAGAGCTTAAAAAGCACGGGAATAAGAAATAATAAAAGGCTTAGTAAAAAGTTGGCGTCAAAGGTGACCTACCCATGGGCCGAGCCCCACCCGTTCACTGAGCCTGGGAAACGGCATTCAGCAGCAGGGGGAGGAGCAGCTGTTTTCTGTCATCCAGGTCTCAAGGGCCTGGGCTGGTTGTAGCTCCCTGACACTGAAGCAAGGCCTGTACTAGAACCTAACCCCAGTGTCTCTCCAACTAACCCGCATGCTGCCCTGGCCCCCAGTATTCTCACCTCCTCCCATGGGACCCTGGGACAGCTGCGCCTCATGCATCCTGACCACTTTGCCCAGTTCCTAGGAAGCTCTTCTTTTTGTGAGCAGAGCCTGCCTTTGGCTGGGCCCTGCATCGAACTCTATGGAGCTCCCTGAACTGCAACTCTGCCCCCATGGCCTGATAAAGACCACTGCTACTGAGAAGCTACAGGGGCTGCTCCCTCTCATCACCCACTTAGTGTGCACCCCTGGACCACTGGCCCACATTGGACACCAGACCCTTAGGATTTGGATTTGAATTATCTGCTCTTTCCTGAAATTAAGAGGCAATATTGGGGCAGAGGAGAAGGAAGGATGTCAGACAATATTTCATTTATTATCATTATTATTTTTAGAAGGAGTCTCGCTCTGTCACCCAAGCTGGAATGCAGAGGTGTGATCTCGGCTTACTGCAACCTCTGCCTCCTAGGTTCAAGGCATTCTTCTGTTTCAGCCTCCTGAGTAACTGAGATTACGGGCACCTGCCACCATGCCCGGCTAATTTTATTTATTTATTTATTTTTCTTAGTAGAGGCAGGTTTTCACCATGTTGGCCAGGCTGGTCTCAAACTCCTGACCTCAAATGATCCAGCTGCCTCGGCCTCCCAAAGTGTTGGGATTATAGGCGTGAGCCACTGTGCCTGGCCCAGATGATATTTCAAATCAGATAATAGGACAAGGAGTAAATAACCTAGACAATTCTCCAGAGGAGCTTCTGGCAATGTTTCTGAAATCAGGGGACCAGCGGCAGCAATAGGGTTTGATATTGAAAGAAAGCCTTCTAAGCAGAAACATTAGTTCTTGTCAAGGGCCAGAGTAGGTCTCAGCATGCTGGGCTTAGCAAAGAGGAAAGTAGGCTGGGAAGCTGGCCTGCAGAGTGAGTAGGGGAAATCTAGGCAGCCCCTGAGAGGGAAGAGGAGACAAATTTAGGTTAGACAATACCAAAGAGCATCAGGTTACTGAGCCGCTGTCTTTCTGGGGACAAAAAGGTCTCATGTAAAAGAACGAGCTCACACCCGGATGGGATGTTTTGCAATTTGATGGAGAGGATGTGGAGTGCGATGAAAGGCCTTCAGCACCAGCAATCAGAACTTGAGAATGACCTACTTCTTCCACTTACAGCTAATTATGGGACTGTGCTGGCTGGAACACATGTAAGGCACTGTCAGAAACACCATTCAGTTAAAACTCGTCATGAGCAGAGGAGCTGTGTTAAAGGATTCCTTTTCATTTCCTATGAATCCCAGTGTATTCTAGATTTTACATACCAGACGCACCCATGTGTGTTCTGCAGTGACATTAACATGCACCAGATATAAGATATAAGCAGAGCTTTTGCTAGTAAGGAATTTAGGGCTCATTCTCATTTAACAACACCATCTTATAAGTAAGAAACCAGGGTTCTAGCAAGTTAACTGGTGTCCCCAAAGTCACTGAGTTATGAGTGAACAGATCAGCTACTGGAATGGCTGTCTTCTGACCCTTAGGCCAGAGCTCTTTCCATTATAATCTTCAGGCAAGGTTTTCTATGTCCTTTATAAGCTGTCTCATCAAAATATACCCAGCAAAAGTGTTGGACGTCCCCACTTAAACCTGCAACACAAGTCGGAGCATCCTTTCATTAGCAGACCTGAGGGCCAGGAGGTGGAGAATTGCTTAGGCCACTAATGGATTCTCCGAATGTATGCCTTGAGACACCCCAAGCCCTTCTTTGCATTGTGACATAGGACACAGTAGAAGCCTGCTAATAGTGACAACCCCTTCTGAAGGAATAATAGATCTGTGCAAAAAGTCTTTGGCTCAGGGCATCGGGTGGCTTTGTGCAGCTGTCCTGGATTTCTGGAAGCTCGACTTGCTGTGACTCCAGGACGTGAGAGCCCATGTCCATTCTTCCATCCTTGCAGACACAGGGTGCCTGTGGACAACCTCGGACCACCCAGGCTGACCCTGTTGCTGCCTAGATAATGCATAGTTTTACTTTTCCATGTCTTTGAAGCCTTGACATGGGCTGAAACAGGGACCTCAGGATATCCCTGGATGAGGGCGAGTTGACAGACATCATGAACATATTAGTGTCAGCTTTTCAGAATCACATTAAGATGTGTTCATGTCAAATCAGTCTTGACAGTGAATAATATGAATTAGTGACTTGCTTTGTGAAGGCTGAGCTGGGAAAACAGTGGCTACAGGGAACCTTGCTTTATGAGTCATTTACACTTTAAATATGAGTCATTCACAAACAGTACTTGCTCTGCTCATGCATCAGGGCCCTCAAAGTCAGCACATGCTGCTACTCCAGGCTGATGGGCCCTTTGGGTGTAGGTACAGGGTGTTTGATGATGGCTTAAATGTTGGTGTTTGCCCCTAAATCCTGGCCACAAATTATTTCTCAGCTTCAAGTTGATATCCCTTACAAGATAACTGAGATTCCCTTTAAATGTGTGGCCCTGACTTAGTCTTCTACCCAGCTCTCTACATAGATAGCTATGAGTATTGATTGCCCCTTTGGCAGAGCAATTCAAGTTGCTCTTCCTGTCTACAGCTGTGGCAGTTGAAATACTGGGTTGTGCTCCTAGGCAATGGGGGATTGGCTGGCATAAACCAGTGACTTCAACAGCTCTGGTGACAAAGATCAAAAGCCAGCCACATAGGTTTATTGCAAGTGAGAGTTTGAGTTTCACCCTGACACAGGAAAAATCAGCAGGAATCAAGCAGTTAGGAAGTGTTGCAGACTGCAATTACTGGATGTCAATTCTGTGTGATCCCACAGGCAGGGATGTGCTAAATTTAGCATGTGGCTTTATTGGTGTTGACCAGTAGTATCCCACGGATGCAGGATGCTAAGAACAGTCCCCAGCAACATGGCCTTTGTGTGGAGGTTGGAAAACAGGAGTTGTGAAACTTATTTGGCTCAGGGAACAAGAAGAGCTGCGGGCTGTTCATAAGTAAGTCTCCGAGCTGTCAGTGCTGGGACTGACAGTGGCAGATCAGCTGGAGCCCTGTGGGAGCCAACTCTCCCTTTCACGGCACCAGCTGTGTGAATTATTTGAACAATATGGCACATAGGGAGCCAGGCTATTTCTGAAAGATTCATATTACAATGAATTTCAGCTTAAACAATTAAAAACAGATTTCTCTATTTCTCTTTCTAAAATTAGATAAAGCAGACTGATTAGATAAATGTCAAAGATTTCCAGAATAAGACATGCTAGAGAAGGGGTTGGCAAACAGTGGTCCCAGGTTGGCAGCTTGTTTTTACAAATAAAGTTTTATTGAAACACACTCATTATTTTGTCAATCATATATGGCTGCTTTCAGGATACAACAGAAGGATTGAGTAGTTGTGACATAGACCAAATGGTCTCCAAGAGCCTAAAACATTTCCTTTATGGCCCTTGAAGAAACTTTTCTGACCTCTGCTCTAGAGCAATGGTTCCTGGGTCAGATCTTTTCAGTAATTCCAAAATCTAACTGGATTTGTATGTGAAATGGCCACAGAGAATGACTACAGCAAGGGATATCAAACTGGTGGTCCAGTGAAATCCAGGCTATACACATATATTCTTTGGGCAGCACTGTTGTGTTTTATAAAATTTAGCAATATTTTAAAATAAGGAATTTTCACATAAAATGTCTGATTTTGGGCTACTCGTGGCCCACATCCCTGCATGCAACCATGGCCAGAGCCCAGCAATAGCAGCTTTCTTTAGAGAGGACATCTCCTGTCTCACTTTACTGCAATCCCCACCACATCTTACTGTTTCCCCATCACTAAGACAGTGTCAGACACCATTGGTCATGATTCTTGCCCCACTGAGTCCACACCTGTGGGGGCTTTGTTATATATTACCTGCCAGTTGGCATATGAGTTTGCAACCCAGCACTGACGTTAAGATTCTTTGCTTAAGGCTTGAATTCTCTCAGGTCACTCTCAAGCACAGGTTGTGTCCTGCCGATGAGAAGCACTGTTACTACTGACATTCAATTATTCTGTTGACTATTAGTCACATTAATACATTGTCTGGAAGAAAATAATAAAAGTGATATTTCATAATGAAAAGATGGGGAAACCATTACTCTGAAACAGTGAAGAAAACAAAATATATTGTCTTAGGTAGTCAGAGTGATCTTTCTTTACCAATCATTAGTAACTAGTAGACTGTCAACTCCAGGATGACAAGGGGTCCAGCCACTCCTGCTGTTTTCTCCGCAGCCAGGCAGTCCCATATGACTTGCTAACATTTTCTCCCAGGGCTTTTTGCTGTGAATGAATGTTCCCCCAAGTGTGGTCCCTGAGCTACCTGTGTACAACTACCTGGAGTGCTTGTTAAAGATGCAGTTTCCTGGATCCACCCTAGGCCAACAAAAACAGAATCTGTTTGTTGGGATCTCGGAATCGCCATCATCAATTTTTTTAAACAAACAACTTTTGACGAGCAAAAGCCAACGGCATTGAGCAATGGTCAGTTGCTAGCAATTCTGCTGGGTAAACCATGTGAACCTTCAATTCTAGACTCTCAAGATGACTCTGATATGCTAATGTGGCGACTGAGTGTGCTCAGGAGAATGGCAAAACAATATTTTAGAGAATAAGCACCAAACAAATATGAAACATGCCAAAGGGCAGTGGTGATGCCACTACAGGGAGGGACCTTTGGAGTCCTTTCACCTTTGGAGAAAGCCCACCAGTAGACGCTCCTCGATTACCAGGGAAGCCATAGAGAGAGTTATGGAATGCCCTGGAATGCCTTAGAAGTCATCTATGCTACAATTTTTTTTTTTTTTTTTTTTTTTTTTTGAGGAGTCTCACTGTCATCCAGGCTGGAGTGCAGTGGCATGATCTCGGCTCACTGTAAGCTCCGCCTCCCAGGTTCACACCGTTCTCTTGCCTCAGCCTCCTGAGTAGCTGGGACTACAGGCACCCGCCACCTCGCCCAGCTAATTTTTTATATTTTTAGTAGAGACTGTGTTTCACCATGTCAGCCAGGATGGTCTTGATCTCCTGACCTCGTGATCCACCTGCCTCGGCCTCCCAAAGTGCTGGGATTACAGGCATGAGCTACCGCGCCCAGCCTATGCTACAATTTTTGACAGTTTTATTTGCCTTCTAGTCTCCAAGGAGGAAGGTGCAGTTAACCTTTTTTTAGAAAATTTGAGCCTTTACCTGCTATCACAGGGATTTACTTGCTCTGTATTTGGGGGGAAGAAAAGAATGTTGATTTTTAAAATGGTTTTAATGATAATAATTGCATCTCCCTCCCATCTGCTTGTTTACACAGTTTAGCACAGAAGGGGTTTAACTCCTTATTTAGAACCTGCTGGAAGTTTGAGTTATAAAACTCCCAAATTCTGTGCCTAACGGAAATAATGTTTAAAGTTCTGTAGCCAGCTGCCATCAAAAGACACTTGGACAGCTTTAATTTTCTTCATCACAGAAGCCAATGCCTGAGAAAATGGAACCAGAAATAAAGGCTCTTGAAGCAGTAGTATTGGCCCAATAAAGCTAGAGGAGGGGGAACCTGAGGCATCATGCAGCCTTCATTATTTGCATATATGCAACACCGTTAGCATCTTCTTTAAATGCAAAGTGACATAGAACATTAGAAAATATAACTCTTCTCCCAAAGGCTTGGCTATTTCTGCGTGGAATGCATGACTAAAGTTACAATTTTATTTTATTTTTAGGCAACTCTATAGATCACTGGGGACTCATCCTGCAGATATCATTCAAGATATCCAGTTCAGAATCTACCACCAGCTCAGATTGTAGCCTCTGAAGAGATCTCAGATGTTTTGTGCCTTATACATTCAATTCTGAGATCATAGAGCCCGAGGAGGTTTTGAGGACCCTCTACCCCCACTTTCGGATGTTTTCAGAGGAGTTACTGGCAGGGCTGGGCCACTGGGCCTTGCTGGGCAATAATTCTCCTACTCACGTGTGTCCTATAGACCATGAATTTTCTCCTAAACACTCTTGACTTTTCACTTATTAAATTAAAGCATTTTCTTAAAGAAAAGATTAAAGCCAAGAGGTGTGAACATTTTTTTATTGGGAGAAGAGGTATGTGTGTGTTTCCCCAGCCTAATCCACTTCCTCAATGTGCATATCCATACATCACATTCTTATTTTCTTTAATCCTAACTTGGACTTTTCCCCCCTC
This sequence comes from Rhinopithecus roxellana, assembly GCF_007565055.1. Classification (NCBI taxonomy): domain Eukaryota; kingdom Metazoa; phylum Chordata; class Mammalia; order Primates; family Cercopithecidae; genus Rhinopithecus; species Rhinopithecus roxellana. Next base: position 178,160,151 of record NC_044552.1, on the reverse strand, counting down.
TTTAAAAAACTACTTTGCTCAATTTCTTTTCTTTTTCATTTTCTTCCTGTCTTCTGTGATGTACAAAATACTATTTCCAGGGTTTTTCTCCTCCTCCTCCTCCTCCTCTTCTTCTTCCTCACTTTCCTTTATGCAAAGTTATACTCTCTGGGAACATAATTAACATTTACTGGGCACTGGTGATTGATCCATTCCTCTGGTAATCCTCTCCCACTCTATGCTTTCCTTCCCCATGACTCCTCCTCCACCCACCTTATCCAGGAATACAGAATTTTCCACTGCCTCAGATTCACTCCTTTATAAGAGTTCCCACCCTTTTCCTTCTAATATGTGCTGCCTTTTCCAAGTTGAATTACAAGACTGGAACCAATTTCTGTTTATAGCCTCATAACTCTGCAAGACTCTCCATTCTTACTACCCTGGGATATGGAGACTTGAAATCACCTGACTTTCTCCCTTGCTTTTTCACATATAAGGAAGCACCTAAAAGCAGCATCATTTTGTATAAGATTGGATTCAGTGCAATTTGGAGCTCTGCTCTCATGACAGTGTTTTTACATTATACAAAATGCCTGTAGGTTCCCTCATCTGTGAATTCCCAAGAAAGATCCGTCCAAGTAAAGAGAAAGCTTGATTTACGACTCATCAAAGAAGGGGGTAATAATAATTTTTAAATAATGAATTATTCTTTGGGGATTTACAAATAAAAATGTTAAAAGCCTTGTTGGATTAAAATTACGAAAATCATTTAAAAATTGAGATCTCCCTTCCAGCTCCAATCTTACCATATAACTGTGACTTTGGCCAAGTCACCCCTCTGCAGCCCCAGGCTGCCTCATCTGCAAAATTGCAGCTCTAGGGGCTCTAAGAAGCCTATGAATGCATCTGAGATGGGATATTTTGCCTTGGTAACTCCTCATTCTGTCCTCCAGCATAGAATAACCCCTCACCTCTGAGCCAGAGTGAATCTTTTTCCTCCTCTTGGTTTCTACCTCTGTGGATCATGGCACCTATCACATCATATTAGAGTGAGATACTTGCCTGCCAGTTTTCCCAACCAAACAACAATCAGATTCTATTATTATGTCATAAGTAAGAGAAAATACAAATCAAGCAGGCTGAAAAAATAAAGGTAATTTTTTAGTTCATGCAACTGAAGGGTCCAGCCATGTCCTGGCCTCAGGTCTGACTGGATCTAAGCTCATGTAATGTAACAGGCTTCAATTTCTCTCCTTGCTGTGCCTCTGCTTCCCTGTTTGCAGGTCCATTCCCAGGTGGACATGAGATGGCAGCCATAAGCTCCTGCAATTACATCCATTCTCAGTCACATCCAAAGGGAGTGAGAGAGCTTTTTCCGGTGGTTCTAATAGAAGGAAGACGTTTTTCCTTCCCAGAAGCTTCTGCAAATTTCCTCCAGAGGTAGTGACTGTTGGGGTCGGGTCACATGTCTATCCCTGAACCAATGGCTGAGGCCAAGAAGATGAGATATGCTAATTAGTATGAGCTACTCAGGCTGCCCTGCCTCCTGGCAGCTAGGGGTAGAGTCAGCCCTACCCACCTGCATGGCTGAGAATGGGGTGGGGGATGGAGGGGGAGGAGTGAATCCCTAGCTAGATGTTAGGGCATCAGAAGTGGGACAAGGCAAATGGTGGGGAGGTCTTTGGAGCTGTCACTCCCCTGGCCATGCTGAGAGCCTGCGGACCCCATCTTTTTACTCCACAGCAATATTAGTGTGTTCCAGCATCAGAGGAGCTGATGAAGAAAAGAATCCATCAGTCAGGCTTTGGATATGACATTTATGACAAAGGGACACAGGTGGGTATAAAAATAAAAAAAAAACAACAAAAATAAACAGCTTAACTTCTTTTGCTCAGTGATAAAATTACCTGGGTTGAGCCTCTATCAGAAAGAGAGAGGTGAAAGGCAGTAGTGGAAATGAGCTTTTGCCCTCATTCTCCAAAAGCAATCTGGTATTTAGCTGGAGGCAGCTACTGTAAAAAGATTTGTGGCAGTGACTGTGAAAGAGAAATGAAATGTCAGGGTCTTCTGCCTGATGGGGCTGTGTTGGGTCAGGGCAGATGGCATCTCCCATCCCCCTTCATTCAGGAGGCTGAAAATATAATTTAAAGGATATTTCCTTGACTTAGCAACCTATGGTCACCAAACATAATGGAATATGAGATAGCTAATGAGATGCTATGTGAAAATGTTGATTAATATGGATGCTCTATTTGAAATAATCTAAGTTAAAAAACAAACCCAGAATTTAAAAATAGCATAAACACCCTGATTATAGCTCCACAAAACATGTGTTCACTTTTAAATATTGAAAGAGTGTTTGCAGTAAAGTAAATAGTTTATTAGGTTGGATTCTTCTGTAAAGTGCCTTAGCTCATAAATTTTAGAGGACTTTTGCAGAAAGGCCTTCACTGGGAGAATGAGTTGTGCATTTTCAGGAACTGAATTCTGCTCATTCCAGGCCAGCTGGGTATGGGTAGTGGTCTCAGCCTAAAAACAACGGTGTAGAACATAGGAGAGAAAGGAAAGAAGGAAGGAAGGAAGGAAGGAAGGAAGGAAAGAGGGAGGGAGGAAGGGAAGGAAGGAGGGAAGGGAGGAAGTGAGAGGGAGGGAGAAAAAAGAAGGGAGGAAAGAAAGAAAAAGAAAAAAGGGACAGAAAGCAGAAAGATAGGAGGGAGGGGAGAAAAAGGAGGAGGAAAGATAAGGAAGGAGGAAAGAAAGGAGGTAGTAGGGACATGGAACGTCGAAGGAGGAAAGAGGGTCGTGCCTCAGAAAGACGAAGGAGGGAAGGAACGCAAAAGGGAAGGAAGGACGGAAATCTCTGATCCTTCCCCCTTCCGCCCCCATTCCTCCGTCTTTTCGAGGGAAAAGAATGAAGGGAAGACAGAAGGAAGGAGGCGAGGCAGGCAGGCAGGATTGGGACAGTCCGGGAGTTTCCCACCTAAGCATGTCAAAGCCCATAGTGATCATCCTGCAGTTGTGCAAAACTGGAAACTTTCTAAACTTGTGAAGCAACTCAGAATGACTTAAGACAGATTTATATCTCCAGTCACTGAAGCCCTGGTCTCAAACAATAACTGTGAGTTCCTTGGGAACCTGATGCGAATCCTTCGGTTAATACAGTGTCCAGGCCTGTGCTAGGAGCTGTGGAGGGGCCACGAGAGGAGGAGCGTGGTCTGTCATTAACACACCTTCCATCTCATAAAACAGACAACAAAAGCATATATTAGGCAGCTTGAAAACAAAACCACATATACTGAAATGCAAGATTGAAAAGTACCGAGAAAAGAAAAAGTGTTCTATAATTGAAAAGATAAATTAATGACTTTGGGGGTAATCAAGGAAAGTTCCTGGGGAAAGGTGGCAATTTGATTGGGTCTGAGAGCATGGCTGTGGTTTAGATCAGGGTCCCAACCCCCAGGCGACAGACCAGTACCAGTACCACTACCAGTCCCTGGCCTGTTAGGAACTGTACCACACAGTAGGAGGTGGGGGCCAGCGAGCAGGATCGCCTGAGCTCCGCCTTCTGTCAGATCAGCCGTGGCAGTGGCAGTAGATTCTCATCGGCGCACGAACCGTATCGTGAACTGCGAGTGCGAGGGTCTAGGTTCTGAGCTCCTTGTGAGAATCTAATCAGTTTCATCCCCCAATCCCACCTCCACCCTCCCCCACCCATCACCTCCCCATCCCACCTCCACCGTCCCCCACCGCCCCCCACTCCCAGTCCGTGGAAAAATTGTCTTCCATGAAACCCGTCCCAGGTGCCGAAAAGGATGGGGCGTGCTGATGTAGATGATTGCATTTACAGAAAGGCCCAGAGACCATGAGCAAGGGGAACCAGAGGCAATGAGTCCCACCCACCTGGGGCGGGGTGGGTAGAGCAGAGGGACACAAAACTGGTGGGGGCTGTGAGTGGGAGTGTGGGGGTTGGTGGGGGTAGATCCTGGAGAGTCTCAGCAGCCAGATGCTACGGAACTCAGCTTCAGGAGAAAGGAGGCCACCGTAGGTTTTTGAGAAAAGATGGCATTTGGGGAACATTGATTTGGCAGCGTGGGTTTGGGGGATGGGGTGCCCACTGGGGTCAAGAGAAGCAGTCCCTGGGGGAAATTCACAAAACTCCAGGTGAGGCGGGGATGGGCCGCGGAAGAGGGTGGGACCTCCAGAGCTGTTGTGAGTGGAGAGGAGAGGACAGAGAGGAGAACCATAAAGAAAATTCAACCAACCTCCTTTCCCCGTGTCTGACCCCAATGTGTAGGTTGTAAGACAGAGGGCTTGAGCTCCCAGCAGCTCTGCTAACTTCTTCCTTGGCCTTGGGTAAGTCACTCCATCTCTGTCTCTGTCTCCTTTTGTGAAGAATCAGAATAATACTTGCTTTATTTCTTTCAAAAGATGCCTGAGGGAAGCAGACAAAATAATTTTTTAAACATTTTGCAAAATGTAAAGTATTAGGCAAATACTTGCTGTTTTTCTATATAATTCCCATTCTGTAATCTAAGATCAGGCTGCCATCAGATGAGCTATGACTTTCTGCCTTCATCAGAGATGGTCTCAGGACACCATTCTTTTCAGCCTCTCTCACAGCTTTCAAATCATCTCCCTCCCAGAGTGTGGTCTTGCTTCTGCTGCTAACCTTTGTGGTTCCTGTGTCTCTTATACTTTTGTGCTTCTACCATAGAGTTGTAAGCCAAATAGCCAGTTTCATTAGGACTGAATGTAAAATAAGAATAAATAGGTGCTGAGTGAGACCTTAAAAAGGCTCTCCTGCAGCAAAGTTATAAACGTTGGGTGTTAATTTTTTGGCATCACTTTGGCTACTCATTTTACTTAATAAGAGTAAAGATGTCCTGAATGCTTGGCCCTGATTTCTGGACTCTCAGTGCATTCCAGGCCACAGAGACTGTCGGGTGAGTGATGGCTGAGCAGGAGAGATGTCGCACAGTGACGCCATTGGAACTCTTACTGCACTTGGTGGAGGTTGACCACGGGGAGTCAGATGCAGTATACAGGAATTCAATTAAATAAACATTTCATTTATAATTTGTATTTCTGTCAAAGGAGTATATAATGGAAATGAATCGTGAAATATTTGCCAAAGACGAGGACGTTAATTATAGGAGCTGGTTTGCAGTGAATATAGATTATTCTATTTCATACATATTACATTTGAGGTGATGACAAGACATGGCCAGGGAATTGTCTCATGGCAAATGGGAGATTCAGGAGTAGAACCTGGGTGACAGAGAAGGACTGAGATCAGAGAGAAGGCATACGAGTTATCTGCAAATCAGTGGTGGATTTATTTAAAAAAAAAAAAAAAAAGTACACGAAGGGGCTGAGGCAGGAGAATAGGGCCTGGAGGCGGGGAACCTGAGGACTTCCTGGAATGAAATCAAATGGAAACACTTCAGCAATGACAGGAGTGTGACTGGCTTTGTAACGTCACTTTATCCTGCCCATTTACACAGGCAGTAATATCCTCTCTGTTTCCACAAGATGCATGCCAAGTAAATGACTTTGTAACTTGACTTCATCCTCTTTATTTACATATGGCATACACCAAGGAACCAATGGGCAACCTCTAGAGGGTATTGAGAACCCAGAAAATTCTGTAAGCAGGGCCCTTGAGCCCCTTGCTCGGGCCCACTCCCACCCTGTGGAGTGTGCTTTCGGTTTCAGTACATCTTTGCTTTTGTTGCTTCATTCTTTCCTCGCTTTATTTGTGTGTTTTGTCTAATTCTTTGCTCAAAACACCAAGAACCTGGACACCTTCAACCAGTAACTGGACTACTCTATGTGGAGAGGGTCAGAGGACCAAGGGTTGAGCCCCGCGCAAAGCCAGAGGTGGGAGCAGAGGGTGGAAAGCGTGAAGCACCGCTCCCAACCCCTAGGAGAAGCCATCTTATTGGAGACACTGAACACGCACATCATGAAAGATGACGGAGTGACGCATGGTTATAAAAAGGACACACGGTCATTTGGGCTCCCCACGCTGTAAATGCTATAGGCAGTCAGAAGGAGAGACGCCCTGAGTTAAAGCAGCTGCAGGAGGCTTCCCGGGAAGAGGGAGAAGCTCAGCCTGGGAAAGGTGGCCTGGGGGTTCTGAGCTGACTTCAGTGTATTTGGGGAGCCCTTTAGCACAGAGGCAAGGGGGTAGAAATGTGGGGGGCCTCATCCACCCAGTGAAAGGGCTCCCTCCCTGCCCCCAGACACCAGAGACATCTCCCCGACACTGCCTCCCTCCTCCACTCCCCTAAATTCTTCCTCCAGGTCCTGTGCACAAGTCTTGCCTCTGAATCCTGGCCTGGGCCACCCCTCCCTGCCTGGATGGCCTTTCCCTTCCTCTCCCTCAGTGATACTTTCTGGAAACCTCGCAGGGCCTCCCTAGTTGACCTCTCCGTCTGTGCAACTCTAGTAACATTATTTTCTTTGCCATGTGTTTGGAACGTTAGATACAATTCTTTATATTCCTGTTCCTCAATTAAATTGTGTATCATCTGCCTTCAAAGATTGTTCTCAGGCTCAGGGGCAATGTCTATAAGGCACCAGCACAGGTAAACACTTGGTAAGAGCTGGCTGTTATCCATGGTATTGTGATGCCCCTTGAGACCAGCAGCCATGTGTGATGCCCTCTGCACCCCTAGCTAGTGGCAGGCACATGGTGAGTGCCAGTGAATGGCAGGAGAATCTCCCCCCAGTCAACTGGCTGCTTCTGCATCTCTCTCTGCCAGGGATAGCAATTTTGTTTAACAGCAGGGACTTTAAGAGCTCATTTCTGGTAAGTCTTGAGAAGATATTTACCCATTTATTTTTTTAAGAAATGGCTGGAGAAAAGCCAGCTCCCTTCTTCTTTCGTGATGAAGGACAAGTTGCTTTTGTTAAATATAACATCTTAAAAATGTTTCAAATGAATATGAATGCTAATGACAAGACTCACCCTCAGCAAACTGCTGACAAATGGGGACTTATTGGCTCAGGAAGAGAACACACACAAAGAGTTTTAAATCCCTGGCTGTCCCTGGGTGCTTGATCCATTAATGGAGTGAGTAATGCCCTTCTTGCCCTGTGCTAGTTGGGGATTTTGCCTCATATTTTAGAGCACCTGCAGAAGGAGAGAGGGGAGGGGGAGGAGGAGGAGGAAGATGAGAAGGAGGAGGAGGAGGAAGAGGAGAAGGAGGAACTGGGAAAAGGAGGGACAACAGGAGGAGGAGAGGGAGGAGGAGGAGAAAGGGAGGAGGAGAGGGAGGAGGATTAGGAGACAGGGAGGAGGAAGAAGGAAGGAGGAGGAGGAGAAAGGGAGGAGGAAGAGGGAAGGAGGAGGAGGAGAAAGGGAGAAGGAGGAGGAGACAGGGAGGAGGAAGAGGGAAGGAGGAGGAGGATAAAGGGAGGAGGAGAGGTAGGAGGAGAAAGGGAGGAGGAGAGGGAGGAGGAGGAGAAAGGGAGGAGAAGAGGGAGGAGGAGGAGAAAGGGAGGAGGAGAGGAAGGAGGAGGAGAAAGGGAGGAGGAGAGGGAGGAGGAGGAGAAAGGGAGGAGGAGAGGGAGGAGGAGGAGAAAGGGAGGAGAAGAGGGAGGAGGAGGAGAAAGGGAGGAGGAGAGGAAGGAGGAGGAGAAAGGGAGGAGGAGAGGGAGGAGGAGGAGAAAGGGAGGAGGAGAGGGAGGAGGAGAAGAAAGGGAGGAGGAAGAGGGAAGGAGGAGGAAAGGAGAATGACCTGGTTTTCTTCTTGCAAGTGGCAGGTATGAAGCCCAGCCTGGATGATTTCCATGATATTATTTTTTGAAACAGCCATTTTTAGAGTTTGGAGTGGCTTCAATCAGATCAGCCCCGTTGTCTCTGATGCTGGCAGGAAGAGGAGGTGGAAGTGTTCATGTCCCCGGAGAGGGTTCAGGTTTCCTCTTAGCTGCAGCAGTTATGGTCTGGTCTGCTGCAGCATTTGCTGGGAGAGGGATGCAGATGCAGCTATTGGAATTCCTGTGCCACATCTCTTTTGCACACTGACCTTCAGACTTTTGCTATTTTTTTAAGTTGGTATCTCCAGAATGAGAACAAAAAGCCTGCTTATTGATACTTATGAGTATTTCACATTTCACATTCCTGTAGTGAATGTCTAAAGAGTGGTAAAGGGAAGACATGCTTCCTAGTTTCTTGTCTGCCTCCTCCAAGAAGCTTGGGTGCATTTCCATGTCGTGGAGATCGAGCCCAAAAGGAACTCAGATAGGTGGCCTGTCTTAGGACATGCTGCTGGTCCCTCTGGTCAGCACGACCTTTCCAGGTGACCACCTGGACACTTCCTCTGCACTAGACAGGCCTGGCCTCATCATGCAGTCACCTTTAGTTTCCTTCCAAGGAAACAGCTGCAGAGCCCCCCAAGAAACCCCGCTGCACCCTCAATTCCCCCTCATCCCCTAGATGATGACGTGGGGAGGATGCCTGCCTCTGGGGCATCCAGTCTGTGCTGCCGACTTGAGATGTGACTGGAAATTGAAGCCTCACCCAAGTGGGGCAAAGTGATTAAAACCAGAACCTCTCCCTCTGGAATCTGCATTGGAGAAATGGGGTCATCGCTAATGCTGGATTGCCTGAAAAGACCTGCAGATTGCACAGGAGGTCCAGGAGGGAGCTGAAGCAAGCAGTGAGGCTGAGAGACGCACACTAGGTGGGCAAGGGAGGGACTCTTTGCTGGTGCCAGGGGCAGAAGAGGAGGAAGTGAAGGGCTGGCTCCATAAGAGGGATTACTACGCTCCGGCCACCTGGTCACTAGCGTGGCCTCGAATCAGAAACTCTTGCCACCTCCTGCACCCTGTGGGTTCTGTACTATGTGAGGCCAACGCCCAGTGGCTACTGCTCATCCCTGGGCCCAGGCCCCTGATGGTCCAGCTTTTCCCGATTTCCATGAGGTCCAAACAAGGGTCCCGTTTTCCTCACTCCCACATATAACCTTAAGGTAAAGTCCTAAGGCCGGGTGCAGTGGCTTATGCCTGTAATCCTTGCACTTTAGAAGGCCAAGGTGGGAGGATCACTTGAGCTCAGGAGTTTGAGACCAGCCTGGGCAACATAGCAAGACCCCATCTCTACTGAAACACAAACAAACAAACAATCTGGGCATGGTGATATGCGCCTGTAGGTCCCAGTTACTTGGGAGACTGAGGTAGGAGGATTGTTTGAGCCTGGGAGATGGAGGCTGTAGTGTGCTGTGATCACACCACTGAAAAAAAAAAAAAAGAAATGAAGTCCTTATTCCTTGAATGTAGACTGAGTCTGAATCCTGACTCCTGCTGGGGCAGTCTGTCATCTTCTCACCTCTACACCAAAATATCCTCATTTACTATGATTTTTTTGTTTGCTTTAGGAGAAGATATCAAGACTCTGTGGGACAGGGCTGAGCATGGTGGCTCACACCTGTAATTCTAGCACTTTGGGAGGCTGAGGTGGGCAGATCACTCGAGGACAGGAGTTCAAGACCAGCCTGGCAAACATGGTGAAACCCTATGTCCACTAAAAATACCAAAATTAGCTGGGCATGGTGGTGCACACCTGTAATCCCAGCTACTCGGAAGGCTGAGGTGGGAGAATCACTTGAATCTGGGAGGTGGAGGTTGCAGTGAGCCAAGATTGCACCACTGCACTCCAAGCCCGGGTGACAGAGCGAGACTCTGTCTAAAAGAAAAAAAAAAAAAAAGACTCTGTGGGATGAATAATGCATTTAAGTTACACTGAGACTTGATGGATATTTCACTCTAAAAAGCTCAGGCTTCCACCTGCAGAGCTCAGGCCAGACAGCTGCCTTAGCTTCTCAGGTTGAAACCAAGTAACTAAGAGCTGGCCGGGCACGGTGGCTCAAGCCTGTAATCCCAGCGCTTTGGGAGGCCGAGACGGGCGGATCACGAGGTCAGACGATCGAGACCATCCTGGCTAACATGGTGAAACCCCGTCTCTACTAAAAAATACAAAAAACTAGCCGGGTGAGGTGGTGGGCGCCTGTAGTCCCAGCTACTCGGGAGGCTGAGGCAGGAGAATGGCGTAAACCCGGGAGGCGGAGCTTGCAGTGAGCTGAGATCCGGCCACTGCACTCCAGCCCGGGCGACAGAGCGAGACTCCGTCTCAAAAAAAAAAAAAAAAAAAAAAAAAAAAAAAAAAAAAAAAGTAACTAAGAGCTGTGCAGGAACCCCAGGGGGGCCAAAGGCTAAAACCAGCAAGGCTGATGGGCCCTGGAGGAGAAAAATGAGGATGGAGCCAAGGAGAAAAGGGACTCCTCAATGCCCAGCCCAAAGTGGGTCCTGAATGGATTTGCAGGTGAGCTGATCTTTGTTGATCTATTAATTCATTTATTCATTATTCAACAGGGATTACTGAGCACCTGTGATGTGCCGGCAACATTTCTAATTCTTATTGTTTATTGCATAAATAATAAGGTATATCAGGTGATGCTCTTGCCCAGAAGAAGAGTCAAATGTTGATGACGGCGAAGGAGAATATGTGTCTATGTTTGCAATTTTAGGTAGCTCGCATTTGAGCAATGGTCTGGTTATAAATAGAAACTCAGATGATTTCATAAGAGAATTGCAGGAAGTTGCTCCTGAGACTTGCCTCTTTTTCTCCTTTTTTGCTTTAAAAATCAGGGCACTGACTGGGGGAGTGTTAGCCTTTAGAGTATCCAATCAGGAAACAAAATGCAGAAGAAAGGGGGTGCCCAGAGAGCTCTCACCATTTTGAAGTAACCACCCATCCATGCCCAGTGTCTCAGCGCTTCGGCAATTCAGACGGATCACGCCTGCCTTTCAGGTCTGGATTCAGAAGCAGATCCCAGATCTCTGTGACTCCATTGGGACCTGCCCTCTCCACCCTCACAGGTGATCTGGACAAATTTGTGACATGTTGCTGAGGCCTACTGTTGGCCATTTTCCCCCCAAGGTGTCCTGGGATTTATCCCGGACATGTGGCAGGCATGAGGCAGCTGGTGGGGGCTCCCGCTGAGCGGGCACTCGGGGCCCTTCAGAGCCCCTGGGTTCAGGCTCATGAACACCAGTGAAATGGACTCAGGCTGCCCACACTACTTCTGGGAAACCAAACCACTGGCTATTCAAGTAGTAGCTTTTGGAATAAAACCACTAAGAAAGGAATGACCCCATAGCTTAGGTCAATTAAAGATTTGAATGTCACAGATGTTTGATTTTTAAAAACTCTTCTAACTTGACTCATGATTACTTTTGTATTTCCTGATGTGGGCTACCTCTGTTGATAGGGGTGTGGAGCAGAGTTGGCTTATGTCAGGGGATATTCAGGCATTATTCATTGTTGAATGGTCCATCACTGCCTGGCAGAGGGAGGATAGAACAGTTGCCCCAGGGGGTGGGGGGGTCTTCACCATGACAGGCCCCCCCTCAGTGACCTCATGTTGCTGCAGTCAAGAAACTCGATCCCTAGAAACTTCACTTTTTTGGGCTTGAAAAAAGTGGCCTGTGTGTCAGCTGCCCCTGCTTCCATGTGAGCAGTACTACCACCTGTTGCTCGATGGGTGTCTCCCTTTTGGGGACCCTCCTGAAGTCCCTGGCTACTGGATTCAAATCTTCTTGCTGCAGAATGCAGGAGTTTACAAATCTTCCCACACAAACATCTTCCCTGTCATCTCTGGTGGGAGATGATGCAATAAGCAGAAAACAGCAGGGTCTGGCAGTGACCATCTGAATGTTGATACTTTCCTTTTTTTTTTTTGAGATGGTGTCTCACTCTGTTGCCAGGCTGGGCTGTGGTGGCACAATCTCGGCTCACTGCAACTTCTGCCTCCTGGGTTCAAGCAATTCTCCTACCTCAGCCTCCGGAGTAGCTGGGACTACAGGCACATGCCACCATGCCCAGCTAATGTTTGTATTTTCAGTAGAGATGGGGTTTCACCATGTTGGCCAGGATGATCTCGATCTCTTCACCTCGTGATCCACCCGCCTCGGCCTCCCAAAGTGCTGGGATTACAGGTGTGAGCCACCGCGCCCAGCCGTGTGTTGATACTTCTGAGCTCTCAGGGTGGGAGCCGCTCTGGAGTCAGCCAGCCCCTCGGTGTGGCAGTCTGGACTCTGTCTTGGGGCTAGACATGAGGGCCTGGAGGCAAGCGTGGTTGGTGCTCTTGGTTATTTGCTAACTACAGATCCCGGACAACGCTGAGCATGTAGCGAAGGATGTGACACACCTGGTGGCCTCCCCAGTGGAATATTATTTCTGCATCTCAGCTCCAGAGCGCTACTGAGCTGGCCCTCTGCTTTTCTTTCCATCTACCTCCAGGCTTAAGAAACCACACGAGCTAGAGTCAGAGGTTGGGGGGTCAATTGTTGGGCTCACCTCCATAGCTCACAGGGCTCTGTGGCCTAGTAGCAGGACATTCTAATGGTTACACATATAGACACTGCAGGAGGTGCCCATTCGATTACCTCCTAGCTGTGGGTAAGTTACTTCAATTCTCTGTGCCTCGGTTTTCTCCTGGGGACAATAATATTGCCTATTTCATAGGGTTGTCATGCAGACTGAATTTCTCAAACATATGGATTTTCAGACAGTGCGTGACACGAAGCAAGCATTTAATATGGAAAATAGCTTAAAAACACTGGAGGCACTTGAGGTCAGGAGTTCGAGACCAGCCTGGCCAACACGGTGAAACCCCATCTCTACTAAAAATACAAAAATTAGCTTGGCGTGGTGGTGCATGCCTGTAGTCCCAGCTACTCCAGAGGCTGAGGCATGAGAATCGCTTGAACCCAGGAGGCAGAGGTTGCAGTGAGCCAAAATCATGCCACTGCACTACAGACTGGGCGACAGAGTGAGACTCCATCTCAAACAAACAAACAAAACACTGGAGGCAAATGAGTAGGAACTTTTCTGTAGGACTGTTTGGACTATAAAAATTCAGGTCTAGTTCTTTTCAAATATTCTGATTTTCTACTATGAACCAAAAGGTATCTGAGACAGGTCTCAAACAATTTAGAAAGTTTACCTTGCCAAGGTTAAAAACACGTGTCTGGGAGGCAGGTCTGTGCCTTCTTCAAAGATGATTCTGAAGGCTTCAATATTTAAAGGGGAAAGGGTGGACACTGGGGAAAGAGGAAGGCATTTTTTAAAGGTTTGGGTAGATAAGAGACAAACGATTGCATTCTTTTGAGTCCTTGATCATCTTTTCACCAAATACACAATTTACAGGTGAGAGGGGGTTAGAGGAAGAGTCACTTATGCCTTCATCTAGTTCCGTGAATCTGCATCTTTGCATCAGAGAAAGCAATCAGACATGCATTTGTCTCAGGTGAGCAGAAGGATGGCTTTGAGTTCTCTCCTTTGTTCTGCACCTGCGAAGATAAGCTATCAATTTACGTCGTTAGGGTGAAATTCAACAGAATTGTATTAGGATAAAGATCTTGGGGCCCATAAGGAATTTCCTGGTGGGCAAGTGGTGAGGGATGTAGGTAGCTTTTAAAAAAAATCTTTGTAGCCATCAGGAATAAAATGGGAGGGAGGTTTGCCTGATGCAGTTTCCAGCTTGACGCTTCCCTTTGGCTTAGTGATTTTGGGGTCCTGAGATTTATTTTCCTTTCACACTGCTCACTAGAAGCAAGAGCAACATCTCTTCCACAGATTGGTTGTGCTTTGACTGTTACTGCCATCCAGAAACCACCGCTTGCAAAGCTGCAAGTGGCCACTGCTCTCTGTCCACCTGGCACGTGCTTGTCACACAGTAGATCCAGTGAGGACATCACCAAATGTCTGTTGAGTAAAGGGGGAGAAGCAGTGGGCCTATTGTGAACTTGGATGGAGTTTTGATTTCTTCAAGACCTTTCCATGCATGTGAGGTTCTTGCTAGTGTCTTTCCGGAGGCCATGCCTTCTCAAAACAGAGCCTTCCTTGCACTTCGTAAGAGATAGTGACATGGATAGACAAAATCTACTGTTTAATGAATTTAGTGTGTCAATCAAATCAGACTCAAAATACAGCCTTCAATATAAATGATCCTGCCTATAGTTGAGGACAGGAGGTGAGGTACATGGTTTAGTTACAGCAGCAGAGGAGGCTGAATGTAGCTGTGTGTCCAGGCAGTGGGCCAGGCCACACACTAAAAGGAACTCACTACATCCATCAGCTGAGCCCAAGCCCAGATATGGTTTCAGCCTGGTCAGCAGTGGCTTCCTCGTGTCCTCTCAGCTAATCCTGGCACAGAGCATGTGGAGCTCAGAAGGCTTACGCAAGATAAAATGCGCTCTGGAGCCGTGGTGTATTTTATCACTGCCTGTACACTGGTTGGGATACCTTGCAAAGGTGCTGATTTTCTATGACTGGGAGCCACATGGGGGCTCTTCCTGGAGTACAAAGATGACATAGATACAAAATTAAAACCAACTTATGTTCTGAGAATTAGTGCTTCTTACCATGACTAAAGTCAGTAAGGATGTAAAAAGGAGTCAACCAACTTCAGGATTAACAGCACATGTTTCACAAAATTTCAGAGCTCTTCAATTTAGTTCATTTTTTGCAGATGAGAAAACTGAGGCTCTGCGGGAATTGAGTGAGTCTAACAGGGTTCCACAATTTGTAGCAAAACCTTGATTAGAACCCAGATTTCCTCGTCTCACATTTTGATGCTAAAAAATAAAAAGAACGCAGATTTTCTAACTTCAGTTCAATTCCTGGACTAAAACTACTCTTTTTCTTTTCTTTTCTTTTCTTTTCTTTTTCTTTTGGTTTCAAATGTTGCTAATGATACATTGTTTCCAAGGTATTTATTCAGGTTTGTTATTTTGAAGTGACAGCCAATTGGAACCTTTTTTCCCAAGGATTTTTTTTTTTTTTAGGGAAAAAAATATATATCACCACCATTGATAAGCTATCACCATCTGAGTTAGCTGTGATTCCTCCTCCTCCCCTCCCCATCAACATCTAATCTGTCAGGAGGTCCTGTTCTATTTTTGAAATGCATTTCAAATCCATCTCCCTCTGTAAAACTTCTGTTACAAGCCATTTCTTGCCTTGACTGTTGCAAAAGCCTCCCATCGATTCTCCATACTAAGAATTTTTTTAAAACTTTTTATCTTGAAATAATTATGGCTCACAGGGAGTTGTCAAAAGAAAAATCACGTTTTGGGTAAATATTAAGATAGTTCTCTTTCTTTTTCTGTGTCCTGTTTTGTATACTTAAGAAGGATTCAAACCCATCTCTATGTGTATACTACATGTCCCAAATAATGCGATGTCGCCCTGATGAGAAAAGTGTATGCTTACCCAATAGCTTGTGCTGCCTGGATTTGCCTCAGCTTTCTCAGCCCCTCCCATGCAGGGGACTTCATGCTGATGACAGTGTTTAAGTTTTGTCCTGAATGCATGGCTACAGAGTGCCCGTCGGTTAAGATTTCATGCCGCCTGGCCATCAACATGAGATATCCTGTATTTATTAGGTCCTTTCAAAACTTTCTCTCTCCATCACAAGCCCTTAGGATGCATTCCTATCATTGTTAAGTATGAAGGTTAATTTTTCTTTAAATGTAGCTGCTCCCAGAAACTCTCATTTTCCTGTGAAGCCCAAATAAGCTCCCGAAGCTAGCTCTGGACCCCCCATGGCAATGGGGCCTTCCTCGTCAGAACAGAGGAGCTTTCTTTTTATACTTTGAACCGAGGGAGTCTGCTGAGGTGACACAGACCATTGGAAACACAGGCTATTCTGTGAAGGGTCCTTGGTCACATCATGCCCTGTGGGTGGACACCCTCCTTTGTAGGACCTGCCCTGGACAAGACTGAGAGGTAGAAGACACTTGCCTTTCCATTTCTCCCCCAAGATTCCCTCCATTCAGGGCCATCCACAGCTCTTTCTGCAGCACCATCTCTCTGAAGCTGGCAGGCAGGGACAGCCTTTGTTCATCTGTTCCACGTTTCCTCGGGCAATCTGGACTTCAGTGTTAATCCATTACTTCATTAAACACCCACTCATTGGGACATCTCTGGGCTAGGCTTCTTATCTTCAAATCCTGAAGATAAGAAGATGAAGGGCATGGAGATTCAGGCCATTTTGGAACTTCCAGGCCCCACAGGGATGGCAGAGAATTGGACAGACAAGCTCAGGAACCCGTGAAGGCAGCTGTGCTGCTGTCAGTTATGTGTGTTACGCAACCAAGGCTCATAGATTTTGGTCCCAGCAAAGCCAGCTGGGAAAGGAAAAGGGACAGTTCTGAGCTCTGAGAGTCAGCTTCCTTGAATTGTTCTTTGAGCTAAACTCAAAGCTGTCAATTAAGACTCTTTTGCTACCAATCTGTGGAACAAATTGCCCCAGGAGGCCTGACTTTCCCCTTTCCTCACCCTGCAAACACCAGCAGCAGGTTGTCAACAAGGGGCAATGAGTGATTCCTCTCCCAAATCTCCTTAGTCACCCTGTGTTGTGTTTTTCTTTTGCACCTGCTGTCTCCTTGTCTAAAATCCAGATGTAGTCACAAGGACAGGAAATTCGGGCAGGCCCTTGGCATGGCCCGGGCACAGCCAACTGCAGTCAGAGGAGACCCTGGCAGAGACCCCCACTTGTGGTCTCTATGTTCACCATCCTCTCCCGGTGACTGAGTGCCACCTGATGAGGGAAGGTATCTTTCCAGTGCCAGGGTTATCCTTAGGTTTATTAAAATATACTTCATACTTTGCTGATTTTTCTCTCTACTTAAAAATGTTTTCAGCCAGGTGTGGTGGCTCACGTCTATAATCCCAGCACTTTGGGAGGCCGAGGCAGGCAGATCATGATGTTAGGAGATAGAGGCCATCCTGGCTAACACAGTGAAACCCCGTCTCTACTAAAAATACAAAAAATTAGCTGGGCGTGGTGGCGGGCACCTGTAGTCCCAGCTACTCGGGAGGCTGAAGTGGGAGAATTGCATGAACCCAGGAGGCGGAGCTTGCAGTGAGCCGAGATGGCGCCACTGCACTCCAGCCTGGGAGACAGAGCGAGACTCTGTCTCAAAAAAAAAAAAAAAAAAAAAAATTCTTAATTGGAATTTATAATTCAAGAAATAGAATCTATTTGTTCTCCCTTTATTCTGAAAGAAAACTATTGATAAAGAGCTTACATTCCTTCCAGACATTTCTATTGCTCTCGCCTCACCCGGTGATTCTACTGAAGATAAAAATCTCGTTACTGGAAGCAGATGTGCTCTGGGGCTGGAACTGCCTTGTTTTCTCCATTTCAGGTCATTGTGCATTGCAGATAGACCCCAGGGGCTGCTCAGGGCTGGAGTGTATGTTTATCTTCCTTGGAGTGTTTCAGGAGGATTAAAAGACACTTGGTGCCCAGGAAGAACTGAGTGTGGAGGCAGCAGGGCAGGGACTTCAGGGACTGCCTCTGCCCCACGTGCCCCTGGCCCTGTTTCTTGACTGTTCTGACAATCAGTTTCTTCACTTGCTAAATGGGGGCAATTCGAGTGCCTGCCTTACAGGTGATTTGGACTACACGTGTGTAGCACAAAGCCCAGGATCTGGCACAGTAAATCTCTTTGGAAATGTCAGCTACACTAGTTATTATACAACTTATTGACTGACCTCAAATGTGAACAAAACATAAAGTAGAGACAAAGAAATGCTAAGACCATGGCAGGGCACGGTGGATCATGGATCACGCTTGTAATTCCAGCATTTTGGGAGGCCAAGGTGGGTGGATCACTGGAGCTCAGGAGTTCAAGATCAGCCTGGCCAACATGGCAAAACCCTGTCTCTACTAAAAATACAAAAATTAGCTGGGTGTGGTGGTGCACGCCTGTAACCCCAGCTATTTGGGAGACTGAGGAAGGAGAATTGTTTGAACCTGGGAGGCAGAGGTTGCAGTGAGCCCAGATAGCACCACTGCACTCCAGCCTGGGCAACAGAGTGAGACTCCGTCTCAAAAAAGAAAAAAAAAAAAAGTCAAAGAAATGCTAAGACCATATGCCTCGGAGCCTAAAAGCAGCAACAATCACAGCGCGATGGGGCAGATGACCTCCCCAGGCTTCTGTGACCAAAGCCTCTCCACAGCCAAATGAGGCTTTCCCTCCCAGGGGTTCTGCATCTGCCTGGTTATTGGCATCCCCCATCTTGGGTAAGATCACTCAGCTGGACCATCTCCAAAGCCCAGCTGCTCCCCTGCAGTCTCCTGGCAGCAGCTTCTGCAGATGCAGAACCGCACTGTGTGACTCAAGAGGAATGCACTCACCTCCACAGTCAACCTTGAGTGAATGAGTGAGTGACAGCCAGAGTGGATGATCCCCAAAGTCCATTATAGCTGGGAGGAAGGGTGGGAGGGAAGTGAGAGAGAAAAGACTACATATTGGGCACAGTGTATACTGCTCAGGTGATGGGTGCACTGAAACCTCAGAAATCACCACTAAAGAACTTATCCATGCAACCAAAAACCACCTGTATCCCCAAAATTAATGAAATAAAAAAAAGAGTAGATGGATCTTCTCTGCATCTTGGGACTCTCTGAATGTAAAGGACGAACAAAGCTATTCCTGGTGTTCTTAGCAGTATGTGTCAGGTTCCTACTGTAAAGCGATCTACACCACATAACTGAGAAAACAAAACAAAAGAGGCCAGAGGCAGACTGGGGACAGACCCCGCAGCTGGTAGGGGAGTGGAGCAGAATGAGAAGGGAGCTTGGGGAGAAAAAAGAGGTATAGGCAGGCCAGGAGGCCTCCCCAGAGCCCTCAGGCCCTCCAACCCCCCACTGTGGGCCCAGCTTCCCTTGAGGCCCCATAGCTGCTGAGGGCCTGTTTCCTGTGCTGGAAGGACAACCGGTGATGGCCAACCTCAGGTGTTCCCAGGAGAATTCACTCCGTTTCATTCATCAGCTTCTCTCTGAGGCTGTAAAAATGGAAACATCCTGACCTGCCCAGCCTCTGTTCCCTGGCATCCTTGTTGCTAAGTTATTTCTTTGCACATTTGAAGAGTCCAAAGGAGCACAAAGTCACAGCCCCCATTTCTCTTTCCTCCTTGCTGCCTGCTGCAGTCTGGAGGCATCTGGGTGGGAGGGCACACCGGCAGCTCAGCAGGAAGGCAGGGCAAAGAGCCATGTGGGTGCTGGTGTTCTGTGACTCCTTCCAATCTCAAACATGTAGTTACCTTTCCCCATTTGCTCCCTCAGGTTCCAAGGGACCTGGAACCTTTCCAGGTGCTGGGAACAAAAATGGCCAACAAAGTAGAAAAGCATTTCCTGCTCTCAGAGTTTCTATCCTGGTGAGAGAGACCGACAAAAAATATTCACTGTCAAATGGCAATGAGTGTTACAAGCAAAAAGGAAGTTGGGAAAGAGGTAAAACGTCTGGAAGGGTTTCAGGTTGCAGTTTTAAATAGTGAACAGGTGTCATCGGGCAGGGACTTGAAGGAGGGAAGGGGGTGAGCCTGCAGATATCAGGGCAGAGAGATGTCAACCTACAGTCACAGGAGACAGCAAGTGCAAAGGCCCTGAGGTAGGAGGGGGCCCAGCCTTTTCAGGAAAAAGCCAAGAAGGTCCAAGTGGCTGGAGCAGAAGGAGTGAGGACAGACGAGGAGAGGATGAGGTTCCAAGGGTGAACTGGAGATGAAATAATGCAGGGACTTGCAGGATTTTGGCTTTTACGCTGGGTAAGATGGAAAGCCAGCCAATTGTTTTGAGAGTGTCGTCATCTAAATGATGTTTAAAAGAATCACACTAGCTGGTGTCCTGAGAATAGAACAGGAGGGGCAATAGCAGAAGAACAGACAAGAGTTAGGAGGCTAGTGCCTGAGGATGCTGGCTTGGACCAAGGATGGTGCAGGGGAGGTTGTGAAAAGTGGGTTAGCAGATGTGATTTTAAGAAAGCTGAAAGGGAGAGGGAGAAACTATTTTGCTGGGATGGTGAAAACTACAGAAAGAGCAGGTTTGGGGAAAAAAACAACAACAACAGGACTTCAGTGTTGAGCAGACGCTGCCTAAATAAGTCTGGAATTTGGGGCAGGAACCAAGAATGGCCATTGTTTAATGGCAGTTAAAGTCATCAGCCATATAATTACTTGCTCCCAATTTAAAACGTGATTAGGGGCCTGGTGTGGTGACTCACGCCTGTAATCCCAGCACTTTGGGAAGCCGAAGTGGGAGGATCGCTTGAGGCCAGGAGTTTGAGATCAGACTGGACAACTTAATGAGATCACGTTCTACAAAAAAAAAAAAATTAAAAATTAGGCGGGCGTGGAGGCACATGCCTGTAGTCCCAGTTATTCAGGAGGCTGAGGCAGGAGGACCACTTGAATTCAAGAGTTCAAAGCTGCAGTGAGCTATGAGCGCACCACTGTACTCCAGCCTGGGTAACAGAGTGAGACCGTCTCTAAAAAACAAAAAGTAAAATGGCAGAAAGAAAATACTGGAGTAAAAATTCACAGAACCTGAGATCTGGGGGAGACCCCTCTTTTAGGGCTGTTTTTGTTTTTACCCCGTTCTGTTTTAAAAAACGTTTATCCATTTTTCTTTTTTATTCCAACAAAGTTCAGTCTCCATAGAGACTGTCAAAAATTGCCAATGCTGACTATATTTCAAGTTGTCATGGCAGGGTATTGGGAAAAGTTTTCAATTAACAATAATCGTGCCTCAGATAAACCTCATTGGCTCGGATACTGACACTGTGCAAAGCTTACCCACTTTTCTATGCCTGTTTTCCTCACTATAGCTTTTTGGAAATTTCTCTTTTGCTCCATTAGGAATTGGAGAGAAGAGGATTCAATGACAATCAGAGCCAGTATGATTGTGGGTGCTGCCTGCTGCGTTTCTATGCACAGATTCTATTCAGCTGGGATTTTTTGGTGGAAGTCTCAGAGGAAACAAGAAATTGAGGTTTCCTCGGGCTTATGTGAACCTCCCACATACTGGATTCAGATGACCTAGAAGTTCTTTTCTTGAATCAGGAGCTTGGATTTCTTTACTCAGGTAACTCCTGCATTACGCCGCTGGCTCATGAGTGGGCCCTGGCAGCTGAAAGAAGGGAGGAACTTGTTGCTGGAGGAACCAGCAGCTGGACCAAAAGGCGTGGCTCAAGCCCTTGTCTAGCCACTCACATGTAACATAACCTTGGACAGCTTATGCAATATCTTAGCTGTAATGACTGTGAAATATGGGTAACAGGTCCCCATTATTCATGGATTCCGTATTTATGAACTAATCTGCTTGCTAACATTTATTTGTGACCCCCAGGTCAGCACTCAGGATGCTTTCACCGTCATTCACAGACTCATGTAGAGCAGGGAAACCATACAGCACCCACCCTGAGGCCTGGGGCCTATGTTCCGCCTCCTTCCTGCTCTCATAGTGTAAACAAAGGGATTTTTCACAGCATTCACTTAGTGCCACAAATTTTTATTTTATTTTATTTTTTTTGATGATTTTTCTGTTTAAAACAGCACCTGGCTGGGAGCAGTGGCTCACACCTGTAATCCTAGCACTTTGGGAAGCCAAGGTGGGAAGATCACCTGAGGTCAGGAGTTCAGGACGAGCCAATATCGTGAAACCCTGTCTCTACTAAAAATATGAAAATTAGCTGAGCGTGGTGGTGTGTGCCTGTAATCCCAGCTACTTGGGAGGCTGAGGCAGGAGAATCACTTGAACCTGGGAGGTGGAGGTTGCTGTGAGCTGAGATTGTGCCACTGCGCTCCAGCCAGGGCAACAAAGAGACGCCATCTCAAACAAACACACAACCCCCCGCCCCACCAAAAACAAACAAACAAACAAACAAACAAAAAAAAAACAGCCCCCAGGCATAGCACTAAGACACCAGGTGTTCCTTGGCACAGGAAGGCCAGGATGTGCCTTATGGAGAAAACACACGTCTTAGATAAGCTTTGTCCAGTTGTGATTTACAGTGCTGCTGGCTGTGAGTTCAATGCTAATGAATCAAAATTATATATTAAATAAAGTATGTTTAAACAGAAACACACATGAAACAAGGTTACATATTGATCAGTTAACAAAAATATTGTGGCCAGAGGCTCCCAGGAATGAACCTTGAAGCAAGGGTTCGGTGTGTGCTCATGCAGGGACTTTCCAGGACATGACTACCATGAATAATGAGAATAGCTGCACTCATTCTACCCAACTCAAAAGATTGTTGTAAAGGTCAGTTGATGCAGGAAATGCACAATTGCCTTTTAAACCAGAAGAACTGAGAGGAACCACACTTGCCTGGCAGTTTACAGCAAAAATACTTGGACGTGGCCGGGGGCGGTGGCTCACGCCTATAATCGCAGCACTTTGCGAGGCCGAGGCGGGTGGATCACAAGGTCAGGAGATCAAGACCATCCTGGCTAACATGGTGAAACCCTATCTCTACTAAAAATAGAAAAAAATTAGCTGGGCATGATGGCAGGTGCCTCTAATCCCAGCTACTCAGGAGGCCGAGGCAGGAGAATGGTGTGAACCCGGGAGGTGGAGCTTGCAGTGAGCCGAGATCGCACTACTGCACTGCAGCCTGGGTGACAGAGCCAGACTCCATCTCAAAAAAAAAATACTTGGACGTTCATTATCTCAGCTGATCTCCATCACACCCCTGTGGTACAGGATTTGTTGTTATAGCTGTTAAATGTTTCAAATATAAGAAAATCAGAGCCAAGAGAAGTGAAGGGACCCTTCCATGGTGGGTAGTGTGCATCTACTCTCTGTGGGGCTCTGTATGCAATGCCGTGAGGAATGCCACAATGAATGTGCCTGACTCTTGTGCTTCCTAAACACCTGAGCTTGGCTCTCACCTTCCTGGGCATCCACCTGCCAGGCTGATGATCCACCTGCCAGGAGGATGATATGGTTTGGCTGTGTCCTCACCCAAATCTCAAATTGTAGCTCCCATAATTCCCACATGTCATGGGAGGGACCCAGCGGGAGGTAACTGAATCATCGGGGCAGGTCTTTCCTGTGCTGTTCTCGTGAGAGTGAATAAGTCTCATGAGATCTGATGGTTTTATAAAGAGGAGTTTCCCTGCACAAGCTCTCTCTCTCTTGCTTGCTGCCATGCAAGATGTGACTTTGCTCCTCATTTGCCTTCTGCCATGATTGTGAGGGTTCCCCAGCCATGTAGAACTGTGAATCCATTCAACTTCTTTTCTTTGTAAATTACTCAGTCTCATGTATGTCCTTATTAGCAGCTTAAAAGTAGACGAATACAGAGGGTTTGAAATGGACAGCAGGAAAGCAAGGAGGAAGCTTTCTGCTGTGTGCCTCCTGAATTTGCCTCTCTGGGTTTTGGCCATGGAGAAGATATTTTGGATAAGTTAAGGGCTACTTAAATCTTGCCCTCCGACTAGTTTAGGGGCCTGGAGAGGCTGATATATAAGCCACTGCCACACCAGGCTAAGGGATGTCACAGATGAGTCAGTCAGAACCCCAGTAGTCAGATGCAGGCTCTCAGGAATCATTTTACCAGGATGCCTGAGGTCCTGATGTGGCCTGTGCAGGGCCCAAAAATAGCTGGAACTCTGGCTGAGGGCCCTGCCAGAGGAGGGTTCTATTTCTGGGCAGCATAAAGCCTGTGCCAAGGGACCACAAGCTAGGCTAAGTGGGAGTTTTGCCAGGCTTCTGGTGGGTCTACCGCACTGAGTAAGTGACAGTCTTCAGCCCTGAAGCTCTAGTGGCCAGAGTGGCCCACGGTGAAAGGGAGAGTCAGGGGAGGAGGACACTGCTTGAGAGACCCAGCACTTTTATCAGAGACTGAACCCTGTCCTGGAGGGCCTGCCTCAGTACCTCTCAAAGTTCCATGTGCATGAAGGCCACCCAGAGATCTTAAAAAATGCAGATTTGGATTCATTAGGTCTGCGGTGGGGCCTGAGACTGGCCAGTCCCCAGCTGAGGCTGGTGCCTTTGGGCTCAGGCCACACTTTGAATAGCAAGATTCTTTGTTATTGGATCAAATCACCCTTGAACTAGACTGGAACGTTAACAATTTCTTCTATTAGGTAGTGGTGGAGACTCAGGGGGAGAACAAGAGAGTCATAGACTCATAACAGAAATATATATATATTTATCAGGGTTTTCCAGAGAAACAAAAACAATAAGATGAGGTTTGTTATGAGAATTGGCTCACGCAATCGTGGAGGCTAAGAATTGCCACAACATATGATCTGCAAATTGGAGACCCAGGAAGGTCAATGGAGTAATTCAGACTGAGTCCAAAGGCATCAGTTAGGAAGAAGGCAGAAGAACACTGATGTCCCAGCTTAAGGGGAGAAAGTGAAAATGTACCTTTCTCTGGCTTTTTTGTTCTATTCAGGTCCTCAATGGATTGGACATTGGTGAGGGCAGATCTTCTTCACTCAGTCCACTGATTCAAATGCTCATCTTCTTTGAAAACATCCTCACAGACACACCCAGAAATAAGGCTTTACCAGTTTTCTGGATATTCCTTAGCATAATCAAGTTGACAAATAAAATTAACCAGTACAAATCCACCTCTTATCAACCTGACACCCATATGTTCCTTAAAACGTCATTAATCTCCAAATAAAGACAAGGTCATAATTTATCGCACAATGATACAGTTATCCTGCCTACAGTTGAAACCCACTAATCCCTTCCCTGGAAGAGGAGATAAAGTTCTTGCATAAACTTTACTCTTTGGATATCTGTAACTTCAATTATATGATATAAAATTAATAATACTTCAATACTGATACAAAGTCAATACATCTTATGTTACATGATAAGGGAATAAGAGGAAAGAAAATAAAGATATTTACTTCATATAGGTATATATACACACAAGCATATTGAAAACAAAATGAGGAGGAATACTCATGAAAATTACAGTCCTTCTTTCTGTAACTGGTCACATGGTCATAGCTGGTGTTTAGAACTACTTTTTTTTACTGCCCATTTTGTGTTCCCTAAGCCTTCAGCAAATACTTCAACCAGTAATGATTCTTCACCTAGTAGAGTGACCCAAATATTCATTCATGAAGGATCTAGGCCATTTATAGCCCTGCCTGGATGGGGTTGCTATAGTTTCCATTGACCTAATCACAGGTCATGGTAATACTAAGAGACACACTAAGGGACCTTTTGCATTCTAGACATACTGTTTCTTATGTCCATGTTGAAGTAGCAGTCCAATTTCCTCTTGGCAGTCCAGATCAATCACCCTAGTCAGCATCGTTACTCCGCTCTTAGCCTGCTGACCCAGAGACACGAGGAGTCCAAAGTGGCTAATGGCAGTCTTAATTTCCATTTCAATGAACTTGTGTCTGCTGGTGGAAGCATTTCTCCTTCTGGAACTAAGACCTCTAGTCAAGCAGCGAGCATAAAGCTTTGGGAACAAGAAGCAAACATCTTTGCTAGTGGGTCACTAGGGTTAATGGTCAGTGGTGCCACTATCATTTCCACCCCTTCATTCCTGGACCTGTGAATCCTGGCTGTGGGAGAAATAGAACCATATGTTAGATGCTGATTCCATGCATATACAGCCATCTGGAGAACACTGCCCAGGCTCTGCAAGGTATTACCACCTACCTAGTGCTGTAACTGAGTTAAAAAAAAAAAATTGTTATTTTTTATCCAGTCATACCCCTGAACCAGAACAGGTTCAAAACACCTACCAGTAACTGAGTCTACAAAAGGCCATTCCAGTGTTCTATTAAGCCAGCTGCTTCAGGATTGTGGGAAACATGGTCAGACAGTGAATTCTTGGACCATGGCCCTTTGTTCTATCTCTTTCGATGGGTGGTGAGTCCCTTGAAGAGAAGAAATGTTGTGTGGAATACCATGACAGTGGATAAAGGGTTCTGAAAGTTCATGGATGGTAATTGTGGCAGAAGCATTATGTGCAGGGAAGGAAAATCCATATCTAGAGTAACTGTAAATTTCAGTAAGAACAAAATGCTGCCCTTCCATGATGAAAATGGTCCAATGTAACCAACCTGCCACCAGGCAGCTGGGTGATCAGCCCCAGGGAATGATGCCATACTGGGAGCTTGATGTTGATCTCTACTGCTGGCAGATTGGGCACTCAGAGATAACCATAGCCAGGTTAGCCCTGGTGAGTGGAAGTCCATGTTGCTGAGCCCACATGTAACCTCCATGCCTGCCACCATGGTCCCTTTGTTCACGAGCCCATTGGGTGATGATGGAGTGGCTGGGGAATGAGGCTGACTGGTATTCATAGAACGGGTATCTTATCCACCTGATTATGAAAGTCTTTGGTCGCCCTTTGGTGCTTTGGTGAGCATCTACATGAGACACAAATGTCTTCACATTTTTTTGCCTATTAAGACAGGTCGATCCATGCACCTCTTCCAGATGTCTTGGTTACCAGTTTTCCAGTCATGTATCTTCCAAATCCCTGACCATCCAGCCAAACCATTGGCTACAGCCCATAAATCAGTACATAATCACATGTCTGGCTATTTCTCCTTCCAACCAAAGTGCACAACCATATGCACTGCCCAGAGTTCTGCCCATGGGGAAGTTTTCCTTCACTATTGTCCTTCAGCAGTGTTCCAGAAAGGGGCTGTCATGCTGCCATTACTGCCCGCTTTCAGGTGGTGCCTGCGTATTGTGCAAAAGCATCTGTAAACCAGGTCCAAGTCTCTTCCCTGTGATAGACTTACTTGTGTCTGTAGGGTCTGCTCAGGCCCTGGCATGTATATATGCCTTCCATCTGATGATGGAGTGCTGCTGTGCATGCCTAACTTTATGGCTTGTTGGGTCCAATATCACTCAGTTCATGATGGAGAGCCCAGATTGTCTGGTAACTTGGTGGCTCATGGTCAAGTGTTCAGTTTTTATTAAGGCCCAGTAGCAGGCCAAGAGCTGTTTCTCAAAAGGATGGTAGTTATCCATGGATGGCAGGGCCTTGCTCCAAAATCCTAAAGGCTTCCACATGATTCATTCATAGGGGCCTGCCAAAGACTCCAAACAGCATCCCTGTGTGCCATCGACACTTCAAGCATCATTTTATCTGCTGGATCATATGGCACAAGTGGCAGAGCAGCTTGCATAGCAGCCTGGACCTGTTGCAGGGCCTTCTCTTGTTCTGGGCCCCACTCAAAACTGGCAGCTTTTAGGGTCACTTGTTAATAGGTTGGAGTAACACACCCAAATGTGGAGTATGTTGGCTCTAAAATCCAAATTTGCCTACCAGGCATTGTGCCTTTTTCTTGGTTGTACGAGGGGCCAGATAAAACTTATCCTTCACCTTAGAGGGTATATGTCCCACATCACTGCACCCCTAGCAATTTCATTGAGAAAGAAGGCCCCCAGATTTTAGTCAGATTTATTTTCTACCTTCTGACATGCAAATGTCTTACCAGTAAGTCTAGAGTTGCTACTTCTCACTCACTAGGTTCAATCAGCATAATGTCATCATGTAATGGACCAGTGTGATATCTTGTTGAAGGGAAAGGTAATCAAGATTCCTGTGAACTAAATGATAATATAGGGCTGGATAGTTGATATGTCCCTGAAGTAGGAGAGTAAAGGTGCATTGCTGGCCTTGCCAGCTGAAAGCAAACTGATACTGGTGGGCCTTATGGACAGGGATGGAAGAAAGGGCATTTGCCAAATCAGTAGCTGCATACCATGTACCAGGGATATGTTAATTTGCTCAAGTCATAAAACCACCTCTGGTACAGCAGCTGCAATTAGAGCCACCATTTGTTCTTATGAAAACCTACTGTTATTCTAGAAGATCCATCTGTCTTCTACACAGGCCAGTTAGAGCAGTTAAATGGGGACATGGTGGGAATCATTACCTTTGCATCTTTCAAGTCATTGATGGTGGCAGTAATCTCTGCTCTTCCTCCAGGATTGTAGTATTGCTTTTGGTTTACCGTTTTCCTAGGTAGGGACAGTTCTAAAGGCTTCCATTTGCCGTTATTACCACAAAAGCCCTCATTCTGGCCATGCTCAGTGGCTCATGCCCGTAATTCCAACATTTTGGGAGGCTGAGACAGGTGGATCACCTGAGGTCAGGAGTTCAAAACCAGCCTGGCCAACATGGTGAAACCCTATCTCTACTAAAAATACAAAACTTAGCTGGACGTGGTGGTGGGTGCCTGTAATCCCAGCTACTCGGGAGGCTGAAGCAGGAGAATTGCTTGAACCCCGGAGGCGGAGGTTGCAGTGAGCTGAGATCATGCTACTGTACTCCAGCCTGGGCAACAAGAACAAAACTCCATCTAAAAAAAAAAAAAAAAAGAAAAGAAAAGAAAAGAAAAAAGCCCTCATTCTGCAGGTCAGGGAACCAATGTGGTGATTCTGCCAGCTGCTGTCTGGGCCAGTGATGTATCTGGAAGTGGGGAAATAAACACAGGGTAAGTTCAGAGAACCACTGGCCCCACTATGAGATGGACCTAAGCTAAGATTCCACTGATGCCCTGACTTCCATAAGCCCCTACTCTGAGTGGAGAAACCACAGTGACATTTTGGGTGTATACCAGTGTCCTTCCTTGAGGGGACATTGCCTTCCTTTCATTCAAGAGATTCTGGGTCTGTAAACTGGCTGAAATCTGGGAATTGACCGAGGGGTTATGATTCTTTTTATAATTCAAGTTAGACTTTTGTTCACTTGACCTGAAACTTTTCTGCCTATATAAATCGAGTCAGAATTTATTAGGCATCCTATCTAATTCTAGGAGCGCCACAATTAGCCAGTGCCAATAGTGTGCTAGCGTGCGTGAGTCGATAGTGTGTGTGAGTCGATAGTGTGTGCAAGTCAATAGTGTACCAGTTGATAGTGCACCAGTTGATAGTGTGCATGAGTCGATAGTGTGCATGAGTTGATAGTGTAACAGTTGATAGCGTGTGTGAGTCAATACGACAGTGTGCCAGTTGATAGCATGCACGAGTCAACTGTGTGTATGAATAGATAGTATGCGTGAGTCGATAGTGTGCATGAGTTGACAGTGTGTATGAGTTGATAGTGTGTGTGAGTTGATAGTGGGCACGAGTTGATAAGCATGCACGAGTCAACTGTGTGCATGAGTCGATAGTGTGCGTGAGTCGATAGTGTGCATGAGTTGATAGTGTGTATGAGTTGATAGTGTGTGTGAGTTGATAGTGGGCACGAGTTGATAGTGTACACATTGATAGTGTGTGCGAGTTGATAGTGTGCACAAGTTTATAGTGTGTGAGTTGATTGTGTGTGAGTTGGTAGTGTGTGCAAGGTGATAGTGTGTGAGTTGATAATGTGCGCAAGTTTATAGTGTGCGAGTTGATAGTGTGTGCAAGTTGATAGTGTGAGCAAGTTGATAGGGTGCAAGTTGATAGGGTGCGAGTTGATGGTGTGTGCAAGTTGATAGTGTGTGCGTTGATAGTGTGTGAGTTGATAGTGTGTGCACTAGTTGATAGTGTGCACTAGTTGATAGCGTGTGCATTGATAGTGTCTGCACGAGTCGACAGTGTGCGAGTTGATAGTGTGTCAGTTGATAGTGTGTGCATGAGTTGCTAAGCACGAGTTGATTGTGTGAGTTGATAATGTGCAAGTTGATAGTGTGCATGAGTTGATAGTGTGCATGAGTTGATAGTGTGTGTAAGTTGATAGTGTGCAAGTTGATAGTGTGTCAGTTGATAGTGTGTATGAGTTGATAGTGTGTGCATGAGTTGATACTATGTGCGAGTTGATAGTGTGTGTGCATTGTGTGAGCATGAGTTGATAGTGTGTGAATTGATAGTGTGCAAGTTGACAGTGTGCATGAGTTGATATTGTGTGCACGAGTTGATATTGTGTGCGAGTTGATAGTGTGCATGAGTTAACAATGTGCAGGAGTTGATAGTGTGCACCAGTTGATAGTGTGTGAGTTGATAGTGTGCGAGTTGATAGTGTGTGCAAGTTGAAAGTGTATGTGTAAAGAGCTGATAGCATGTGCGAGCTGATTGTGAGAGTCGGTAGTGTGTAATGAGCTGACAGTGTGTGCGAGTTGTTAGTGTGTGTGAATTGATGGTGTGTGTGTGTGAGTTGGTGTGTGTGTGAGTTGATTGTGTGAGTTGATAGGGTGTGCGAATTGATAGTGTACGAGTTGATGGTGTGTGAGTTGATAGTGTGCGTGAGTTGGTAGTGTATGAGTTGATGGCGTGTGTGTGTGAGTTGATGGTGTGTGTGTGTGAGTTGATAGTGTGCTTGAGTCAGTCTACTCTGATTAAGGCTTTGCCTCCACTGCCTGTTGAGGTGGCCACACCCACCTTGCCTTTGGTGATTGAGTGCTGCCATTTGGCTTCTGCCAACCCGATATCCAATTACTCTCATTGCCTTGAGGTCTTCAAATTGTGTAGCTGAGGTCCCACTGTAAGTTCTGGTCTATAGAGAAGAGCAGTCCCAGCACTCTTCAGGGACACTCCAAGGACTGTCGTTACCAGTTTATTTTTCAAAGCATTTGCCACAGGTATGTCTTCTAGATCCTCCCAGTGGAGGTGAGCAGGTCTTTAATGGCAAATCCACTCTGACATTCCAAGCTTCCTAAACCCTCGAATCCCTTCCCCTACCTTAAATCAAGGGAGATGGGGCATTTTCAGTTTGCTCGTGGTGGGCCATTTTGTGGCCCACATTTCAGTCAATCAACCAAGCAAACTGTTAGAGCCCTTTCTCTCTCCCTGTGTGCAACACTGCACGCAGACTCTGCTTGGTGGACCCACATGAATACAGTTGGCCTGATCCAACTTTATGCTCCTTCCACGATTATCCCACACCCTCGATATCCCTCCTTGCACACACTCCCTGGGTTTCTGTCCGTATAAATTGGAAACATAAAGTAGTTCTTTGGAGGGTAGTGCACTCCTCACAGGCCACACTTCGACCCTCACCTTTAGGGACCTGCTGGAACTTGAGTCTGGTCATAAGTCTGGAAGTGAACAGGGGTGATGGGGGCGGGTTCTGAGGAGAATCAGCAGTGTCTTGCATGGCAACTGCCTCAGGGGAGGCCATTCATGTTTCCTCCAGCCATGCAGGGTGAAACCCCTCACAGGGATATAGAAAGGCTGGCATCACTACTGGGTAGGGAGGCCACATCTCCGGGTTTGGGGACAGAGCCTTTCTGGGGCTTGCAGAGGCCACTTTTGGTGATGACTGGGAGGTCTCTTTCACTGGCAGAAAAGACTCATCAGAATTTAGGGGCTCAGTGTCCCCAGTTTCATCAGGGTCTTCCCACACATCCCTGTCCCAAAGGACAGGATTCTATTGTCTTAATCAATGCCCTCACTTTACCAGTCACAGTAATTTAGCTAGTCTCAGTCTATGGCCTTCTTGTATTTATTATGGTGATTTTTTTTTCTGTGTGTCTGGTTGTAAGGGGCACAGCACAGTCTCTGTCCTTGAGCTGCACCCACTTAACCAAAGTCCCGCCAGGCAGGCCTCTACTCCAGGTCTGCTGACTGCCACGTTCATATTGTTTTCATTCTTCTTGGTGGCCAGGGATCCCACAGCCAAGGCCTGGGAGAGCACCTGACTAGTCATGGCCCCAAAGAGAAGAACCTAGGAGAGAAATCAGAGGGGAAAGGTGTGATCACATCAGGATTTGATGGCTACACTGTGGTTCCTCTTGGTGACCAAGACCTCAATTCTACAAGCATTTGCCAAGCACCTTTTAGGGCAGGTAGGTTCCATTCCTATAGGGCCATCAGTCCATCAGGAATACAAGGATGAGAAGAGATAGTCCTGCCCCAGGGATTTCCTATCTGGCAGGGAAGGTAGGTGCACAAATAGCCACACTTCTACGGTTCATGTTAATTTTCCTTTATGCAAACCTTCAGAATACAGTGTGGTTGTTTAGATAGAATCTAATAGGACCATGTAGGATCTATTGTCTAATAGGGAATTGTGTCATGGAAAAATGTATTACTTCAACGTTTCATGGAAACTTTGCAGCGGCTTCAATTTGGTCCTGTTCGTACCTCTCACCCCACCTTGTGGTCATTTATCTGAGTTGCAAGGTTAGTTTTTGGGTGAATCCTCTTGGAAAATGAATTTGCAAATCTAAATGTATCTTGAAATGTTACTAAAAGTCTCAGAGAATGACAGCCTCACTGTTGAATGGGACATCTTTCCTACTTTGGAACCCTGGAAACTTCTCAGTACATTTTTGTATGGCTGTTTTTTGAAACTGAAAAATATTACCTTTTGGCTTAGGTGGTTTTCATGAGTTGATTTCTAAAGAGGAAAGGATCTTTTAAATGTTTTTTCCAGCCATGTTTTGTTAGACTAAGCCAACCAGAGAGAGGGAGAGAGAGACAAAGAGAGGAAGAGAGAGAGGAAAGGTGAGGAGAGGAGTGAGCAAGAAAGAGAAAAATTAATAGAATACAAACAGTAAAACAACAACAACAAACGCAAAACCAACTATTTTTGAAAGCACTAAATCTTAAATAGCACAAAAGTAAGATATTTTGTTCCAAATGTATGAAGGCATTCTTTATGGCTATCCCATCTATTAAGCGCTGTATATTCTCATGATCAAGATGTATTTATTAAGTAGCCTTTTTCCTGGTGCTAGGCATGGTGCAAAGGGAGTTAAGCACGTTGTTTTAATTCCAAAGGCTTAAAGTAGCAACACCATTATTAAAAGTCACTATTATTCCAGGAGGAAAAATAAAACAGGAAAAATTAGCAGTTTGTTTTCAGGTGTAAATAGTGACAACAAGAACTCAAATCCCATTGGGTGTCAAGAGGTCAGGAATGGGAACTTTCAGCTTTCAGCCATGATCTTCATCAATTGGTTTTCTCATTAAATAAGGTTACATTTTGACATTTTCCACTCCAAAGCAACTTTAAGCCCTGTCTTCCAACCAACTGCTACTCCTCTTTCCTATAGAAATTTTGGAGCCACCATCTCTAAACAGCCTGCCTAACAGGACTTCTAGAAGTTAGCCAAAGGTCTCCTCAACCCCAGTTCAGTGATATAATTTTGGTTTCTGAAGAGTGTTGACATTTATGGATCACCTGGTTGGAGGACTGAAGAAATTTCTGGCAAGTGGATACCACGTTGACAAGGTGCTCACAACTGGGTGAGTGAGCCAATTAATTACTCGAGTGTGACTCACAAGCCTGCCAGTCATTAAACAAAGCAGGCCATTCATTGTGTTTAACTACGAGATCTGCCAGACTCAACTCAAAAGTTGGTTTCCTTTAGTTGCAAACTGTATGCAATTCAGATCTCTCATTCCCATGACCACAAGACCGCAGGCTAACGTGAGGTCAAAAAGTATTCAAAATATCTGGTGGAAATGCCTGGTTCATATTTAAAATAAAGGTTTAGTAAAAAGAAAAGATGAAAATGATTTGAAAGGGACTAATTACAATAACCACAAATGAACCAAATAGTAAGTCAAAAATTTCGCAAAAAGTCCCTGAGTAGCTTTGTCCTTGAGTGGCTAAGATGGGAGGTTTAATGAGACGTAACATGGAAGGTTATTTTAATGCCCAGGAGGAAACATATATCTCGTTGATAGATGATAGATATAAAATATGAATCAAATGGGTTCACAGAGAGAAGAACAGGTTGCTGAGGAGAAAGGAGGCGGTGGGGCACACTCTTTCATTCATTCATTCAGCATTTTTTTATTGAGTGCCTAAATCTATTCATTTCTTCAGCTCAGCATTCATTTGAGTGCAGGTACTCCGCTAGGCAAGAATGATACCAAAGTCAGAGAGTCCGTGTTTATGGAGCTTCAACCTAGATGGAGAGGCAAGCACATGAATAATGTCAGCTAGGACCATGGCTACTAGGAGGGGTAGCTGGGTCATATAATATTTTTAAAAGGAACAAATAGGCCCAGAAAGGTTCCTGAGAAAGTGACACTTGGGTTGAAAGGGGTTAATTCCTAGACAAGAGGAGAAGAGTCCTGCAGATGGTGGGAACAGCATGAGCAAAGGCCCTGTGATACAAGGAGCCTGGTGAGTATAAGGGCCTGTGGAAGAGCAGTGTGGCTGTGGCACAGGCTGTGAGCTGGTAGGACCTGGAAGATGCAGGGCACTGAGGGCTGTGTCGGGAGTGAATGGGTAACATGCTCTGTTCCCCTGCTCCTCTCAGAAAGTGAGTAGATCTGCTTAGAGGAATGTGACAAGGCAGAAAAGAACCACAAGGCTCCCCTGGCTTTGGTTTTCAGAAAAAAAAGTTAGGGGGTGCCTAGTGTAGTGGCTCACGCCTGTAATCCCAGCACTTTGGGAGGCCAAGGTGGGCATATCGCTTGAGTCCAGGAGTTTGGGACCAGCCTGGCCAATATGGTGAAACCCTGTCTCCCAAAAAATACAAAAAAAAAAAAAAAAAAAAAAAAGCCAGGCATTGCGGCTCATGCCAGTAGTTCCAGCTACCCCATAGGCTCAGGTGGGAGGATCACGTGAGCCCAGAAGCTGGAGGTTGCAGTGAGCCGAGATCACACCACTGCACTCCAGCCTGGATGACAGAGTGAGACCTTGTCTCTAAAATAAAATAAAATAAAATAAAACAAGTGTTAGGGGCATGCAAGGGACTCCCAATTCAGGAAAAATGTTTAGAAGGTCTCCTTCCATCAAACTCGAAAGAGTTCCTTGGAGGCTGAGGAAGGAAGAGGAAGGTGAGGAGAGGGGCAGATGTGGGTGCTGAGGAACCCAGCGAGAGGGTTCCTGCTCTCCACTCTTCCTAGAGAACCCAGGGTGAGTAGGGGGCTGAGGTGGGAGTGAGGAAGGCCCACGGGAAGGTCAAGCAGCTGGGGCCTTGAGCAGCCTCACAGCATGGCTAAGGGACAGCAGAAAGAGCCATTGAGCCTGGCAGACCATGTGGTCCCATTGGGGCAAGATGAGGGACGTTCCAGCGGTGACCCGGGAGGACCCATGACAATCTGGGTCTCTGTCTGGACCCCTCCCCACACACAGCATGGGAGACCCCTAGACTCTAGATCCAGTCCCAGGGAAGGCAGAATGGACTGTGTGGAATTTGCAGATTAACTGGGATGTGGTTCCTGCAAATGCAACCATACCGAGATAATAGAGAGGAAAGGAGGTGGGGGAAGAGGGACCTTTTGTTTATGCACTTCTATAAGCATAGACTACCCCTGGAAAGACAGGCAAAAATCATTGGCTGTGGTTGTCTTTGTGGAGGGGATACATGACAAGGGAGATAAATGTTGGCTCTTTGTCCTTTTGAGTTTTGTGACACACGTACCACTTCCCTATTTTCGAAAATGTGATCAATGTTGAAAACCCTAACGCTAGATAGAGATGAATTTGTATATTTTTCGCGGGGTTTTCAATTTGCTTTAGCAGACAAGAAAACTTAAAATCTAGTGCTTTTACCAAGGGGCTCCAACTCGCCTCAGTCTGGGGACTGCAAGTACATATGACTTTAGGAAAAATTTGTGCCACCTGCCTTGTGCAATATATTATTGTGTCTTTGTACTTATGTAGATCAGTAAGCTATTTCCAATTCTTTCAGGAGAGCATGTGGGATGAAACTTAAATAAGAATAGGCCGCATTTGGTGACTCATGCCTGTAATCTCAGCATGGGAGGCCGAGGTGGGCAGATCACTTGAGGTCAAGAGTTCAAGACCAGTCTGGCCAACATAGTGAAACCCCATCTTTACTAAAAATACAAAAAAATTAGCTTGGCCTGGTGGCACAGGCCTGTAATCTCAGCCCCACGGGAGGCTGAGGCATGAGAATTGCTTGAACCCAGGAAGTGGAAGTTGTGGTGAGCCAAGATCATGTCATTGCACTCAAGCCTAGGTGACAGAGTGAGACTCTGTCTCAAAAAAATAAAATAAAATAAAAGAATAGTACTTAAATTTCTTTTTAAAAAGTTTAATAAGAAAAAGTTCCTGCGTCATTCCAGATAAGTAAATGCAGTTATATTCCCAGTAATAGCAAAGGATGTTGGGAGATTTTATTGGCTTGCATTTTACTCCTACTCCAGTTATGATGGTATTTTCTCATTCTATTTCCAACTCTGCTTTAAATTTTTAGAAAGAGGTAGAGGATTCTCATTTGTATTTATTCTTTCTCATTTCTAAGTTGACACCTCTGTATCAATGGTACAGATTGTATGTTTCATTTGCAACAATTATTTAATTATAGTTTTCAAATTTGTCAGTTAAAATAGAGTACAAGAAAGCAGACGTGAATAGAAAATGCTGACAAACATCTGTGGCATCAGGAGCAGAATTCTGTGTTGCCAGCCTTTAAAGAAGGTGCCAGAACTGTGCATCCATAATCTGGGAAGGACACATTTCTTGCTCTGCAGTTAGCAACAGTGATGTTGCAGTTACTCAACATAAGTTGCTGACTGATCAGTGGCATCTTCTGAAGAGATTAGTTGAGTTGATTTCTTATTAATGGGGTCCCAGATGATTTTCCTTTCCTTTTCTTTTTTTAATACAATGAACCTTTATCTCAGATGTATCCTCCAGAGTTTAAATTTATTTGCAAGTGATCTGAAAAGTCCAAGGTATGTAGCAACATAGACTGGCTTGTGGCTAGGCACTGGGTGTGCTTTAACGCTGGTTTGCAGGAACAATCTTGTGGCTAGTGAATGAGCCTAGCTGGCTGCTAGTGTGTCCATTGCTACTGGAGTGATCTGTTCTCTATTTATTGCTTCATTTACAATAATCACCCATAACGGTCCAAAGAGATTGCTTTGCCTTTTTCCATTAGACTTACCATATTTTATGAAGAAAATCATACTCTATAAGTGGTACTTGCTATTTGGAATTCCTCAAAAGGTCAATGATCCACTGGTAAGCCTTTGAATGAGACACAGAGGAGGGGACCTTATGTTCCTTTCTCTTATTTATTAAGTATGCTTATCTCTGAATGCCTCCCCATTCATATGCTGAATAAATGTAGCTGTATTTGGGCTGGGCATGGTGGCTGACACCTGTAATTCCAGCACTTGGGAGGCCAAGGAGGAAGGATTGCTAGAGATCAGGAATTCAAGACTAGCCTGGACAACTTAGTGAGACCTCGTTGGTTGGTTAACTAAGGTTAGTGAGACCTCAATTTTAAGAAAATATAAAAAACATTAGCCCCTCATGGTGGCTTGTGTCTGTAGTCCCAGCTACTTGGGAGACTGAAGTAGGAGGATTGCTTCGGTCCAGGAATTTGAGGTGACAGTGAGCTATGATCATGCCTTTGTTTTTAATCCCATCAATTTCAATTTAATTCATTTAATTTCTTTCTCTTTTTCCTCTCTCTTTCTCTCTCTCTCTCTCTTTCTCTCTCTCTCTCTCTCTCTCTCTCTCTCTCTCTCTCTCTCTCTCTCTCTTTCTTTCTTTCTCTCTCTTTCTGAGGCAGGGTCTCACTCTGTCACCCAGGCTGGAGTACAGTGGCATGATTATAGCTCACTGCAACCTCAAACTCCTGGGCTCAAGTACTCTTCCTGCCTCAGACTCCTAAGCAGCTAGGACTACAGGTAAGTGCCACCATGCTAAGTTTTTAAATTTTTTGTAGAGATGGGATCTTGCTATATTTCCCTGGCCTCAAGTGATCCTCCCACCCCAGCTCCCAAAGCACTGGCATTGTAGGCATGAGCCACTATGCCCTGCCCATTTTTTAACCATTCAAAGATTTCCACCGTGCTGATTTCCATGGCCTCTCTTTTCTTTTTCCTCTTAGGTTCACCCCATTAATGTTTTCTTCATTCGTCTTTCTTTAATTTGATAAGGCTTCTTGAACTATTGCTCAATTCTGCAGGATTATTCCTGCAGAACATCACATGGAGTGACCATGTAGAAGGGGCCCTCTTAACCACAGCGCTTACCATGACCTGGATAATGGGCATAGCCATTGGATTAATATTCCTGTCATCATAAAGCCAGTCCCATATGGCTTGCATACAGCAAAGCATATTAGTTGCTTATCTGGAGTGCTGTAATTGGTACTTATAAGGGGAATTGAGCCATCTCCCCTCTCAGTGTAAAGAAGCCTTACAGTGACTTTTATCCAGTACACCAGACTTGCTGTTACCTCAGTGATAACCTGTGTGTCTGGATCACATCCAGCTTCGTCTGTGATTGTTCAGTAATGAACTGTGAGTTCTGCATGAACCCAAATATGTTCTTCCACTCTGCAGCACTTAAAACCAGAGTTACTGCTCCTAAATTAGTTACTCTCATAATCCATTTTAAAGTTTCCTCTGGAAGCTGATGACACTAATCTACAAAGTAGAACAATTTCTTCACATTATGCCCTCTGGTTTTCATAGTTACTTGGTTTTGTCTTTCTTTCATATTGACCACCTTCTTGGTAACTATGGGTCTCAGAAGTATCTTCCATTACCCTGGCACGACTTTTCCATTTGTGGATGGCTTTGAGGTACTTTCTGTTGCCCTAGCATAATCTTACCCTTGTGTATGGGTGGCTTTGAGGCTAGTGACCTGACCTCAGACAGACTGAAATCTGAGCTTAGTCCAGCCTCGAGGTTGAGGCCTGACCCAGCACCCTCTTTTGCTTTCACATTAGCTATTACAGTTAGCAATAACCAAAAGATCATGTATTGAGAGACAGGACTAGCTGGATTTCCTAGGCTAAGAATCCCTAAGCCTCGTTGGGAAGGTGACTGCTTCCACGTTTTTTTTTTTTTTTTTTTTTTTTTTTGAGACGGAGTCTCGCTCTGTCGCCCGGGCTGGAGTGCAGTGGCCGGATCTCAGCTCACTGCAAGCTCCGCCTCCCGGGTTTACGCCATTCTCCTGCCTCAGCCTCCCGAGTAGCTGGGACTACAGGCGCCCGCCACCTCACCCGGCTAGTTTTTTGTATTTTTTAGTAGAGACGGGGTTTCACCATGTTAGCCAGGATGGTCTCGATCTTCTGACCTCGTGATCCGCCCGTCTCGGCCTCCCAAAGCGCTGGGATTACAGGCTTGAGCCACCGCGCCCGGCCTGCTTCCACGTTTAAACACGGGGCTTGCAACTTAGCTCACACCTGACCAAACAGATAGTAAAGAGAGCTCACTAAAATGCTAATTAGGCAAAAACAGGAGGTAAAGAAATAGTCAATCATCTATTGCCTGAGAGCACAGCAGGAGGGACAGTGATCGGGGATATAAACCCAGGCATTCAAGCCGTCAACGGCTACCCTCTTTGGGTCCCCTCCCTTTGTATGGGAGCTCTGCCTTCACTCTGTTAAATCTTGCAACTGCACTCTCTTTTGGTCCATGTTTGTTACGGCTTGAGCTGAGCTTTCGCTCCCCATCCACCACTGCTGTTTGCCGCTGTCACAGAACCGCTGCTGACTTCCATCCCTCCGGATCTGGCAGGGTGTCTGCTGTGCTCCTGATCCAGCGAGCTGCCCATTGCCGCTCCCGACCTGGCTAAAAGCTTACCATTGTTCCTGCACAGCTAAGTGCCCAGAGTCATCCTAATCGAGCTGAACACTAGTCACTGGGTTCCACGGTTCTCTTCTGTGACCCATGGCTTCTAATAGAGCTATAACACTCACCACATGGCCCAAGATTCCGTTCTTTCGATTCCGTGAGGCCCAGAACCCCAGGTCAGAGAACACGAGGCTTGCCACCATCTTGGAAGCAGCCCGCCCACATCTTGGGAGCTCTGGGAGCAAGGACCCCCAGTAACAGTATTTAGTGCACTTCTTATTAGCTTGCATTTCCTCATGCATCCAGTGAACCAACTCCCTGCGAGCTCCCTTTTATCCTTTCTCTTTTTATCCATTTAGCTTTATCTGTATCTTTTTTTAACCTTCATTTTGGAAAAAAAAAAAAAATCTTTAAATGACCTCTAAACTAGACAAAATTACATCTCCTTTAGCAAAAACCACATCTTTGTTTTTTTATAACTTCACCCAAACACATCTTTCTTTATACACTCTGTATATAGAACTGTTTCTCTTGTATCTAGTAGTTTTAATTACATACATTAATTACAATATTAACTCTTATGAACTCTTATTTTTATTGAAAAACCTAGGAAGTAAGCAATCATAATTGTATACCAGATATAGAGGCCATGAACAGAGATGTGGAGAAAATGCCTGACCTTTTCCAGCATAGCCAGGAGGCACAGCTGGGTCAGGGAGAACTCTGCATATGTTCCCAGGCCTTACCATGGCCATTTGTTTAGAGCCTGGAATATAATGGTTCTAAGACATAAGTTCACAGACAAGTCGAACAATTACCAAAAATATCGCCTAGTCAAGTTTATGATCTTAAAATGTCTAGGAGAGCTAGCTTAAACCTGTTTGGCCAGCAGACCCAGGCAAAAATGTCTAAGTTATATTTAGTTCTGACAGTTCTGAAGACATTCCTATTTATTTTACCAACAATTTTAAAACTAGTTTTATTTACCAAAGATTACTAAAGTCATGCGAGCTAAAAAGCATTGGAGTTAGTTTCCCTTTTCCTAAAAAAAATGATATAAGTGCTTACTTTCTCATTAAGTCAGTTTACTGGAGCTATTTCATATATTTTGGTAGTAAAATATCACATCCGCATGACACATATCAACATAGAGACATAGAGACACACAGATAGAAGCAGGTCTTAAAGATTTATAAGACTCTGTTGGCCAGTTTTCAAGTAGCTTCTCTCTTTCCTTTAGATTAGCAATCATTTTCAAATACATAGTTCTTAGGTAAAATAGGGTAGAACATTTACATCTCAGAGGCACAGAACTTATGTCTAAATACCATTACTTGCTGAGACAAAGGGCACAGGTAAAAGCCCAGTTCATGGTAAAGTTTTTAATGTAAACGTTAAGACTTTGTCTTCTTACCATAAAGGTTTCTAGTGGTTTAGGTACAGAGAATGAGACACTTTTATAGATAGTGATCTCCTTTACAGATGTAAATTTCTTTTACAAAGACTATCAAAATAGCCAGCTAAATGTAGACTGATTTAGTTTGATAGGTGGACTTTTCAACTCGGTTTCCTTCTTGATTAGATTATTGGCATGACAGTCGAGCTCTTTGATGAACAGGGCAAAGGAAATCAGGCCTAGTTGGAAGGCAGAACACTTAGATCTCCCAAAATCAGAGATCCCATTTTTACGCTGAGTTATGGGTCCCTAAAAGAGGAAAGTGCCACTGGGCTGGACACTGCAATGCTTCCATTGTCACCGTACTGTGATGACATTCCCCCAAGGCTGGTGGGCAACTCAGCATCAATCAGTTCACTCCGTGATCAGTCCATCCCCCATGGGAGTCTCATCCCTCACTGAGGGGTGTTTCCATGGCTTCTAGGTGCCCAAATTGTGCTTTTTCATATCAAAATGCCCAAAGAAACAGGTATCCCTTGGTAGTAATAACCATCTACTGTCAACAACTGCTGTTAGCCATCTCTAACACTGTAGCTCTTGCCTGTGACTAACCAGCCATCACATGCTAATGTGAGTTCTCTAACAGTACAAAGTAACCTCTGGCAGACCCCAAAAGCCAAGGAGATTGGGTTATGCAGTACAAAAGAGAGCAGAGTTTTATATCTGAGAGGAATCTGTCTCTTTACAACTCTTGAGGTTTCATTAAAAAATAAAAAGGAAAAAACAGAAGTCCCCCCGCACCCTCCAAAAGAGGAGACTTCGGCATCTCTTCTGTTTTCCTTAAGGGATCTCAGGCTGTTAGAAAATCTCTTTTTTGT
The DNA here is from genome assembly GCF_007565055.1 of Rhinopithecus roxellana. NCBI lineage: Eukaryota > Metazoa > Chordata > Mammalia > Primates > Cercopithecidae > Rhinopithecus > Rhinopithecus roxellana. The sequence goes on along the minus strand of NC_044552.1, from coordinate 178,118,641 downwards.
TCTGTTTTGTTTTTTGGTCCCCTCTTGTGGTATTGAGGGTGGCAAGGGGGAGGAAAAATAGACAGAAGTAAATGGAAAAACAGAATTCAGTTGACTCATTTTTGCCTTTGGCTAAATAAAGTAGCCTATGGCTACTACGGATTGGATGGTTTAGTGGGGCCCTTGGCTGGGCCCCAGGTTGGCCCACAGTCCTGGTTGGCCCACAGCACTGAGAAGACGCTGGAATTTGATTGTAGAGGAAGTAAAAGTCATAACAAGGCCAGTAATCCCAGCACTTTGAGAGGCTGTGGCGGGCGGATCATGAGGTCAGGAGATCGAGACCATGCTTGCTAACACGGTGAAACCCTATCTTAACTAAAAATACAAAAAATTAGCCGGGGGTGGTGGCGTGAACTTGTAGTACCAGCTACTTGGGAGACTGAGGCAGGAGAATGGCTTGAACCTGGGAGGCGGAGGTTGCAGTGAGCTGAGATCACGCCACTTGCACTCCAGTCTGGGTGACAGAGCGAGATTCCATCTCAAAAAAAATTGTAACAAGGTAAAAACCACAACAAAGGAGGACATGCAGACCTGTGCTGGTCGCTTGGTGCCGAAAAAAGCCAACTATTGACTATAGAGTTCTTATAAAATAATATTTTCCATTCTATTGCAGCAGCTGCTAGCTGCGTTTCCTTACCCCAGTGAGGTAGATGGCTCTCAGTTAACTATCACATGAAACCTGCCAGCATTTTTTGGAGTGTCCCTGTACTCATGTGGTGGTCCATAAGCATCTACATGGGGAACCACACCACTCCACATAGAAGTGGCTGTCACTCATGGATTTTCCCCCGTGGATACTTCATTCCCTTCACTCATTTCTTGGTCTCTCAGCTCCTGGTTAACTCACCAAGTATTCTGCAGTGGCAGATCTCTGCAAAACTAGCACTTAAGACTGAGGAAGGCCGAGCGCAGTGGCTCACGCCTATAATCCCAGCACTTTGGGAGGCCAAGGTGGGTGGATCACCTGAGGCCAGGAGTTCAGGACCAGCCTGGCCAACATGGCGAAATCCCATCTCTGCTAAAAATACAAAAATTAGCCAGGCGTGGTGGTGCACGCCTATAGTCTTAGGTACTCCCGAGAGGCTGAGGCGGAAGAATCACTTGAACCCGGGAAGTGGAGGCTACAGTGAGCCGAGATTGCACCTTTGCTTGCCAGCCTGGGCAACAAGAGTGAAACTCCATCTCAAAAAATAATAATAATAATAAAAATCTGAGGAAGCCAAGAGGCTGAAGAAAGAGGCTGACAAATCCAGTTTCACAGAAAAAAAAAACACTTAATAGGGACTTATGATCAGAAGCCATGTCTTAGGCAGCCGCAAGATGAGGTCCCTGGACCATCAACCTCCAGGCACAGGGCTCATATACCATAGGGAATTGGCCTAATGGAAGGACTTCTGATAAATGTGGGTTTCTGGTAACCATCGAGATTGTTTTGACTTAAGGACAGGATTTACGGTAATCACATGGAAATAGAAATCTTAGAGGCATTCCCGGAACTTGGGTTAATCAGAAAATGGTGGCTTAGCATTCAAGATGGAGTTGCTTTAGCCTTCACATAGAGTAACTGTTCTTCCTCTTACATTTTAGGTTAAGATGCAAGACTGGCTAGAAGGATAAGCAGTGGGAACAACGGCACAGGAGATGTCCTTATGTGTCCCCTACACTTTCTCTTTTGCCCTTTGGCAGGTACTAGTGACAGGTGAGACCTGACCGGAAGTGGAGAAAGGGAAGTGGCATCTTTTTCCTTTCAGGAGATTTGATTGCAAACCTGATGGAACCAATTCTGACATATCTACTGTCCCAGTCTGACATTCCTAACCCATGCCAAACCCTGCACACAAGGGTATTTTTTTTTAAAAAGACCCAAAGTTTGTGTATTTTTAAAATTTTCCTGTCAGGCACTCAGGAGCCCTGGGATCTGCCATCTTGTCGTTCATCATTAGTGAAGGGAAGCCCCACACTTCCCTTCAGAGGAGAATTCCTAATAATATCTTCCCTTTGGAAACATTTCTGCCAGTTTCTAAGGACTTTACTCATCTATCATGAGCTTTGTGACCACTCTGTGAGGCAGGAAGAAAGAAAAGGTTTTGTCATCTTCACTTTATGAGTAAGAAAAATAAGATTGGAGAGGTTAAGTGACTTGCCCAAGGTCAAACAGTCTGTAGGTGGTTGAGCAGAAATTTAATCCCGGGTCATCTGACTCCAGGGCTCAGCGGGGAGAACACTGACTTGGGAATCTGGGGATCTGGTTAATGTTTCAGATCTGCAGGTAACTCTCCTGCAACCCATGGTAACCACTTGTCAACAGGAAAGTAGGAAGTTGGGGTCACCTGGGGGATCTCTAGGTTCTTTGATTCTTTCTGCTGATGGGAAGTGTGGCTATCCATTTTTCCCTCCCAATGCTCCCCAGTATTACTCAAGCTATGGAAATTAGAAATAGAGGTTAATACATTCCAGAGAGAATTTATTTCTTTCCTGTAAGTACAGATATGGTGAAAAATCACTGAGGAATTGGCAAAACGCCCGATAGCCCCAAACCTCCTTAAGTCACTTGTGCTGCCTGAATCTAAAGTTAAGCTCTGGCTTTCTCCTAAGCTGCTGGCAAGCTGTCCGTCTAATTACAACGTGTCAGGAATCTCCGTCATGGCTTGCAGAGCAACAGTGTGCTTTACCTGAAATTCATTTATGAAAACTGCCCTTTTAGAGTGTGAGCAAGGAGAGGCTGTTACAGAATCTGAATTTGGGGTGTTGGGATTACTTTTTTTTTTTGAGACGGAGTTTCACTCTTGTTGCCCAGGCTGGAGTGCAGTGGCGCGATCTTGGCTCACTGCAACCTCTGCCTCCTGGGTTCAAGTGATTCTCCTGCCTCAGCCTTCCAAGTAGCTGGGATTACAGGCATGTGCTACCATACCCGGCTCATTTTGTATTTTTAGTGGAGATGGGGTTTCTCCATGTTGGTCAGGCTGGTCTCGAACTCCTGACCTCAGGTGATCCACATGCTTCGGCCTCCCAAAGTGCTGGGATTACAGGCTTAAGCTACCATGCCCGACCCTGTTGTGGTTACTTTGAACTTGATATCTCCCACTGAAGCCACCTCTGCATTTCCTTCAATAGCCTTCCGCCAGTGTTCCTAACTCTACAAACTGACTCTTTTTCATTGGCAATGACATTTCAGTCTTCTGAATGCTGAATATTGCTTTGATTTCTGTGGTAACACCCCAGAAGGGAGATCAAACAGATAGGTTCACATCACATCACATAAGCTCCATGCCAAATCCATGAGAGGAAATGGGTTTGGGCAAGACCAGCACCATCATCAACTTCCTGGCATCCCTGGAAATCCACCTCTCCTCAGCAGTGCCCTCGTCCTCTCCTGGGACAACTTTGCTTTACACATCGCTCTGCTCTTCCTTGTTTTACAGCAGAGTGGTGGTAATTGATGTGAATGTTCTATTAAACAGACAGAAGGGTGAGCCAAAGGCCTTTTAGTTAATAGACAGTTCAGTTCTATCAAACTTGTTGAAATACTTTGCATTCTGATATACTTTTTAAATTTTAATTTATTTTATTTATTTTTGAGACAAGATCTCAGCTCCATCACTCAGGCTGGAGTGCAGTGGTGTGATTTCCACTCACTGCAGTCTCTACCTCCCAGGCTCAAGCAATCCTTCCACCTGAGCCTCCTGTGTGGCTGGGACCACAGGCATGTGTCAACATGCCTAATTTCTTTTGTATTTTTTGTAGACTTGGGGCTTCACCATGTTGCCCAGGCTGGTCTTGACCTCCTGGATTCAAACAATCCTTCCACCTCGGCCTCCCAAAGTGCTGGGATTACAGGCATGAGCCACCTCACCACTGGCTGAACTCCTCCAATTGACTTTTATTCACCGGAATGATGATGGCTCTGGTTCTCACCCTGTTGTCGTTTGCATGGGAATATTCCCTAGAATATTGGAATCAACCCAAATGTCTATCAGTGACAGACTGGATTAAGAAAATGTGGCACATATACACTATGGAATACTATGCAGCCATAAAAAAGAATGAGTTTGTGTCCTTTGTAGGGACATGGATACAGCTGGAAACCATCATTCTCAGCAAACTATCGCAAGAACAGAAAACCAAACACTGCATGTTCTCACTCATAGGTGGGAACTGAACGATGAGATCACTTGGACTTGGGAAGGGGAACATCACACACTGGGGCCTATTATGGGGGGGAGGGGGGAGGGGCTGCATTGGGAGTTATACCTGATGTAAATGACCAGTTGATTGGTGCTGACGAGTTGATGGGTGCAGCACACCAACATGGCACAAGTATACATATGTAACAAACCTGCACGTTATGCACATGTACCCTAGAACTTAAAGTATAATAAGAAAAAAATTACCTATTCCAAAAAAATAAATAAATAAATAAATAAAATATATATCAACATTATATCATCAACATAATAAATTACAATAGCTTTCAATTGAAAACAAAAAAGAAAAGAGATAAGACCTCTCTCCTGTCCTTCTTCCACCCAGATTAAGACTGTGAGATGAAGACACAAACGGCATCTGCTGAGGCACCTTCTCTTGTGAGTTCTCTGCTGCCAACAGACCTTGGGTGGGCACAGCCTGGCAGGCAGGTGACAAGGGGAAGTGAAGGCATCATTACTGCCGAGTGGCCTTAAAATGGTACAGAAGCCTGGCCTGACACTGTGAATCCCAACCTCTGGCTTTACAGGGTTTCCCTGAAATCTGGTCTGAGAGTTTAACCTCTTCCTTTCTGGTTGGACCCTTGAAGGTAGCATGATATAAGTAGCACACCAAAGGGTCAAGATTGGGATGAAAACATATTTTCCTTAGAATCACTTTCCTAAGCACTATTTTAGGTCACTGTGTCTTAAACAATGGGCTTCTTAGACTTTCGGACGCTATATGTAAGTTGTGACTCTTGAGAGTATATTTGTTTCCTGGGGCTGCCACGACGAAGCACTGCAAAGCCAGTGACTTAAAGAACAGGTATCCTCTCCAAACTCGAGGCCAGAAACCTGACATCAGCAATGCTCCCTCTGAACCTCGTGGAGAGAATTTTCCCTTGCCTATTCTTAGCTGATGGTGTCAGCCGACAATCCTTGGGTGTTCCTTGGCTTGTAGACACATCACTCCAATCTCTGCCTCCACCATCACAGAGCTGTTTCCCTGTGTCTTATATGAACACCAGACCCATTTCCCTGGGTCTCTTATACACATACCAGTCCTGTTGGATTTGGGGCCCAGCCTACTCCAGTATGACTTTATCCTAATTTACCTAATTATTTTGTGTTTCGTTTTGTTTGTTTTGAGACAAGGTCTTGCTCTGTTGCTCAGGATGGAGTACAGTGGCGTGATCACGGCTCACTGTAGCCTCAACTTCACAGGCTCAAGTGATCCTCCTGACTCAGCTTTCCAAGTAGCTGAGACTACAGGCGCATGCCATGATGCCCAGCTAATTTTAGTACTTTTTTTGGGTAGAGATGAGATCTCCCTATGTTGCTCAAGCTGATTTCCAACTCCTGGGCTCAAGTGATCCACCCAACTTGGCCTCCCAAAGTGCCAGGCTTAAAGGCGTGAGCTACCCCACCCAGCCTAATTTACCTAGTTACATCTGTAATGACACTATTTCAAAATAAGTTCACATTCTGAGGTACTGGGTATTAAGACTTCAGCATATTTTTGGGGGGAACAATTTCACACGTAACAAGAAAGAATACAGAATCCAAGATTTCCTAGACATATGTGTCCAGAGAACCTTTTTTTAAAGTTGGGGGGTCTCCCTCTGTTGCCCTAGCTGGAGTGCAGTGGTCCCATCATAGCTCACTGCAGCCTCAACCTCCTGGGCTCAAGCAATCCTCCCACCTCAGCCTCCCAAGTAGTTGCAACTACAGGCGCACACCACCATGCCTGGCTAATTTATTTTTATTTTTTTATTTTTTGGAAAAATGGAGTCTGGCTATATTGTCCAGGCTAGTCTCAAACTCCTGGGCTTCTCCTTTTTCAGCCTCCTAAAGCACTGGGATTACAGGCATGAGCACGGCACCAGGCCTAGAGATGAAAGATCAAAGAGATCAAAGAGAAGGCTGTGGAACTACGGACCTGTGGAAGCTATTGGTAGAAGGATGCCCTTGGCTCTCTGACATGCTTGCTCATAGACTTCTCCAGCTCACCTTAAATATTACTGTCAACATCACTGCCTTGTCTTTCAGGCTGTGACACCGTTATTCTTCCATTTCAATTTCCTAGAGGGCCATGGAGCTTGCCACCCACGAGAGGAACTCCTGCCTTTTGGGTGAGGTTGCACAACTGGCCTGTTCCTTCCAAGTTCATGAACTTGCTCTCTCAAATGGAAACTGGGACCCTCTCTAAGTGTGTGCCTGCAGCTTGTGGTGGGGTCTGTTTTTTTAAAACAAGAGAGAATATTTTGCCTCCGCCAAGATTGACACTGCTTCAAAGTGCAAACCATCTCACTGCAGCTGCTCTGCACCCTCCTGGACCCCCCTAGTTATGCTCTGGTCTTTCTGAAACTGGTCTATGTGCTGTTTCACCTGTTCTGTCCCTACACTTCTTGAGGTGTCTTTGACCCCGTTGACTACTCTAGGACATCACACTCCCTTTGTCCTTGCAGCCTACTCTTTTGTTGTTGTTGTTGAGATGGAATCTCGCTCTGTCTCCAGGCTGGAGTGCAGTGGTGCGATCTTGGCTCACTGCAACCTCCGTCTCCTGGGTTCAAGCAATTCCCCTTCCTCAGCCTCCCAAGTAGCTAGGACTACAGGTGCAGGCCACTATGCCCAGCTAATTTTTGTATTTTTAGTAGAGACGGGGTTTCACCATGTTGGCCAGGATAGTCTTGATCTCTTGACCTCATGATCCGCCTGCCTCAGCCTCCCAAAGTGCTGGGATTACAGGTGTGAGCCACTGCATCCGACCACAGCCTACTCTTAGTTCCTTATTAAGTCATCTTTTCCTGGCCTTGGTTACATAATGCAACCTGTATACGCCAGCGTGCCTTCCCAGTCAAGACCAGTGTCTTTCTAACTTTTGTTACCAAGATCTACAATAAGAAGTCTGCTTTTATTTTATTATTATTTTTTTGAGACAGAGTCTCCCTCTGTTGCCCAGGCTGGAGTGCAGTGGTGTGATCTTGGCTCACTGCAACCTCCACTTCCCAGGTTCAAGGGATTCTTCTGCCTCAGCCTCCTGAGTAGCTGGGAATATGGGCGCACCATCAAGCCTGGCTAATTTTTGTAGTTTTAGTAGAGATGAGGTTTCGCCATGTTGGCCAGGCTGCTGTCAAACTCCTGACCTCAGGTGATCCATCTGCCTCAGCCTCCCAAAGTGCTGGGATTATAGGCATGAGTCACTGCGCCTGGCCAAGAAGTTTTCTTTTAATCCTGAACCAATGCACATACCCAAAAATATTTTTCACTACATTAAGTATCATGAAATAGTTTTTACCATTACTGAATGCCATGCACTCAATTTTCTTGTATATTCTAGTCCAGCCTATGCTAGTTCATTAATAAATGTTTAAGGTCATAAACCATTGAATTTGATTTCACTACCCATGACTGGGCTGCAACTTGCCTTCTGAGAAACAGTGACCTAGATGTAGGCAGGACTTTCTTGAATAATCTTCCTGCCTCTACTCTTCTGTCTAATTTATTTGTCCCGGTAGCAAGAGTGATATTTTGCAAACCTAAATTAGATCAGGTCTCTCCAGTACTTAAACCCTCCAGAGTCTTTCATTCACTTAGCATAAAACCCAAACTCCTTATCATAGCACACAAGCTCCTATCTAGAGAGACCCTTTTCCAACTTTGGTTTCTACTGCCCTCAACCTGAACCACCCCGTTCCAGCCTCAGCAGCCTTCTCTGTTCTACCAGTGCCTGCTAATCTTGACCATTGACTCTGATGCTTTTTGCCATTCAGTTCTCAGTCCCAAAGTTGTCTCCTCAGAGAGGCCTTCTCTGATCACCCTAGCCATGTTATATCACTGTTTATCAATTTATCCTTTTTCTGTTCCTCTTAGTACTTACTAGCTCCTGAAAGTATTGATTAATTTGCTTGCTTGTTTGCTTTCCAGCCGTCCCACTAGGATATAAGCTCCACAGGAGGGGACTGTCCTAGATTCTGAGGGGAAGATTAGCACAGGACTTTATCAGGGAGAATTCTTGGGGTCAACGCAGCAGGAGGGGGATGGAGAAACAGGACTGGGCAGAGGGAGACATTGGGCTGTGATGTCATCACCACAGATGTCACAGCTCAGCCTACAGGGAGTTCTGAAGATGGGATCACCCTTCAGAACTGTCTAGATTTAGCTAGAGAGCCAAGCCTTTGGATCTCTTGGTGACCAATAATTGGATGTAGAAAGAGGGAGTGATGCTGAGCAAGACCCAGTGTGTCTTCAACCAAGTAAGACCTAGTGGGGTGACAGCTGGACTAGTGAGTGGTGGCAGCACTCCCTGGCTGGAGATGGAGACCCCATCACACCATTTGCCGTGCGTTCCAAACCAACCTTTTCACAACCATCACTCCAGCATGGTGGACAGTACCAGTGCTCAGTAGTTGCCTCTGTTTTGGTGGCTGTTGTTCTCCTGAAACTGCCTTTGCAAAGATAATGACAGTGAGATAATCTAACATGGCTGAGTCCACCTTAATTCTAGCTTCACAGGCTGGCTGTCCTCATTCATTCCTGGATGTGGGCCAAGCTAACTTTGGGAAGCATTTAGTTTATAGTTTAACTTTGAAGCAAGGATGATAATAGTCCCTCCCTAAAACTGACCCCTTCCTTCTTCCAGGGCTGAAACCCTGATTAATGAAAGGCTACAAGAGTAGGATTATGAGAGGGGCCTGCAATCTGCTAAAATGTAGGCATAGTTTCTATAATCTCTTACTGCTCAGGAGTCATGTGGCCAGAGCTCACAGAATTTGTGACTTCCTCAATTGATCTTAGAGATAATATCACTATTGTAGAACCTAAGATTGGGCTTTTGAGATGTTTTTAAAATGTTTGCTTTCTGGCAACTCACCAACCCCATCCAGACTCCTGACTCATGTCTCAGACAGTCCTGTGGCCCCATCAAGAGGCAGACTCAGCATGTGAGGACCATCTCCCACACTCATATGATTTTACCCCCAACCAATCAGCAGCACCCATTTCCTAGTCCCCTGCCTGCCCCCCAAATTATTTATAAAAACCCTAGCTTCTGAGTTCTTGGGAAGGCTGTTGTGGGTAATAAACTCTATCTTCCGCATGGCTAACCTCATGTTAATTTAACTCTTTCTTTACTGCAATACTGCCATTTCAGTGAATTGGTTTTCTTGGTGCAGTAGGCAGGAAGAACATGTTGGGCAATTACACTCTGACCTCCCCTCTCCCTTCAGTTTCCTACTTAGGTTCCCATTACCAACCTCAAAGTCAATCTGCTCTTAGTCAATCCCTTCTGATGCCCACATCTTCCCTTGAATGGGATCCCACTCCCCTACTGCTCGTCAACTTCTAATATCAAGAAGCTCACAAGCTCCTTGATCAGACTCTCCCACTACTTTCTTTGGGCCACATTCTAGGATTCCTTACCCCTTACCCAAAAGCCAATAGCTCTTCATTCTCAACAGCCACAGGAGGCCCTCAATCACCCAGTTCCTTGTGCTGCCAGAAGGTGTTGTTGTTGCTCTAAGGGCAAAAGTTGTGCAGAGCATTTTGATAAAAATCCAAGTGACTACTTGAGATTTGCTTTCATTAACATCTCATTGCCTATATGTTCAATCATGATATGTGCTTTGGTAATATGACAATGACGATTTTGACGATAGAGCCATATTTTCACAGTCTATCCATGCAGTTCCCTTCTGATATTTGTAATACTTAAGCAAAATGAATAACAGGAATGGGCAAGAAGGGGCTGGCATCTTGTTTTATAGGCAAGGAACATTACTATCGGCTCAGCACTATTTCTGAGGTTTTTGGGGGAAGGTAGTGGTAAAGATATAAAAGAACTAGGAGAAATGGGCCTTGTTTTTAAGAAGTGTGTGATCTGGTTGAGAACTCTTTCTTTTTATATATAATAATAGCATTATGTTCATAAAACTTGTTCTGTGCACTTTACATATATTAACTCAGTTACTCCTCACTACAACCTTATGGGCTGGGTACTTTTATTGTTCCATTTTACAGAGGAGAAAACTGAGGCACAAAGGAGTTAAGTAACTTGCTTACGTTCACACCACTGGCAAGTGGCAAATTCAGGACTGAAACACAAGCAGCTTGACCCAGAGCATGCACTACGTTACATGATATTGTGTTTCTTCACTAATGATTCTAGACCCTTGAACACCGGTAAGGGAGTTTTAATGTATTAAACAATATATACTTTAACCTTTAAAATGTATAGAAATATTATATATTGATTGTTGAAAATATGAAAAATGTTGAGCAATATAAACAGGAAAACTGAAAATCAAGTATGACTCAGAGATCACCAGTATTAATATTTTGATACATGCTCTAAGTTGTTCTATGCACATTTCTAATACTCATATAGTCCTTTAAAATTTAATATTGTGTTATAGGTTTTATATAAAATTTTGAATGTAAAGTTTTGTAGCTAATGTTATTTTCAATTTACTTGTATAATTTCCAATTTATTTCTTCATATTATTGAATATTTCACAAAACAGAATTTTGCTTTTTAGTAGTCCATCACAATTTATTTAATCATCTTTCTAGCATTGCTGTTTATTGTTGTTTTCAATTTTGTGCTATTATAAGTAGTGCTGAAATGAGCATTTTTATGCAAAAAGCTTCTTTTGCATTTCAGACTCTTTGAGGTTTATTTCTAAATTTTTTTTTGTTTAAAATTACCTTTCAAATGATACTTAATGAATATTGGCAATTTTATTTTCACAAAAGCTGTATCAATTTACATACCCCAGATGTGTATGAAACGAGAAAGACTGCTTTATCTCACTCTTGCCAAACTTGACTATTATATTTTAATATAATTCCATGAGTCTGGCTGAGTTGGTGTACTGATTAGAGTAATTCAACATGGTATTCTGTTGTTAATTTGCATTTTTATACTGTTGAGTTTGAACATTTTTTTTCATTAAAAAATTTTATTTAAGTTTTTTAAGAATAGTAGAGACATGGTCTCACTATGTTACCCAGGCTGGTCTCAAACTCCTGGGCTCCAGCAATCCTCCTACCTCAGCCTCTCTGAGACCTGAGATGTGCTACAGCTACACCTCTTTTAACAAAGATTCTTATTGACAAAGACTCTCTCTTTGACCACACTCGAGTCAGCTCCTCGGGACCCCCTTTTCAACTAAGTCCTGATCTTGGACTCTGCCCTTGGCCTGCTTAGTCCAGTTTTAGCAAGAATCCTGTTGGGTCAGCTTATCTAAGATTCCCCTCTCCATTGAGAGCCATTTTCATCAATATCTGACCAAATTCCTCAAACTTCATTCTTGGTTTCTGACCATCTTTGATATCTGATCAAATTCCTCTTCCCCACCCTTGATGTCTTGTCACCCTGGCCCGCTTTCCACAAGAATGCCCCTAGCCTTGATGTATCCTCTTAGTAATTTTCCATCTACTGACCCTCCACCCTACTTTGCCTTACTCCAAGGACAAGCATAAATCTCCACTTGTCCTTGTTGTATTTGGAGTTGAGCCCAATCTCTCTCCCCTACAGCAAAACCCCCATTGTAATAGTCCCTTGTGTGAGACAAAGTAGCAAACATAAGAAACCATGTTTGTTCATCTCTGCTTGCCCACATAATTTCACAAAATCCCTGCCTCTGTGATGATGTGCAGCTTTGAAGACAAAACAAGATAGAGCACATGGCCTCCCACATCTCTTCCCTGAGTCACTGTATTCCTTAAAAGATAAATAACCCTAATCCTTGACTCTTCCTACATAGGAGATAAAATCTGACAGCGTTAGCAATTGTGCCTCTGTAATCTATAACCAGATGTGCTCTTACACCCAGACTTTGATGTAGTTCTGTGATACTGTGACTTCTGAGCAAGTCTGATGTACTTTTGCACACTCTGACCACCCTGCCACCACTATATAAGCAGTGGGTTGAAGCACTGTTCTGGGGAGTCTAACAGGAATGCTCCTAGGCTGTCGTCCTCAGTCTCTGTCCTCAAGACTTCTGAATAAAACCAATTTTAATTCTTTAAAACCTTGATTTTTGTTTGCTTGTTTAGTTGACACTTGAATAGTCTTCCTTACCATCCAACAAATGTCAGGATGAATTTTTCTGTAACATTGTAGACTACTGCAGGAGGACTGCAGATCGATGAACACTTTGGAAGCCTGCTTGGTATTACTTTGTAAAGATGAGTGTTTGCCTACCCTATGACCATACCTCTCTGCCTAGGACACTCTTCCCAGGGGGTACCAGGACCAGTGCAACCCCTGTGTGGGGCGGGAAGTTGTGCACTGTGCATGCAACTTCAGGAAGGTGCCTTTTACATCACAGATGTGTAGCAGGTGTGAACATGGTGGTGATGCAGGATTTTTCTTGGCCCCTTTACTGGATTCACAGAAGGGGTGCTCCATCTACGCAGCCCACTGTGCTCAGCACCTTGTGGGAGGGAGCATATGAGCTAGTGAGTGCAGGATCCAGCCCATGGCTCTGGGCACTGACACAGGAGCAAACTCCATGCAGGGCTTGTGGCCAGACCAGCTATGTCGCCTTGAGGGGAATGTGGCAGTGCCCAGGTGAGGATACCTGCAACCCTGAGGCCCAAGAGGGGGCATTACAGTGCTCTTTTAATTATGTCATCCACAGATAGCAGCATGTTAGTAGATCAATTGGCCCCTTGTATCATTGTGTGGGGCAGCTGCCCTCCACCAGTGAGGGCAAAGGGCAGTATGACAGCCTTTCTGGGTACTCGCGTTTGCTGCATCCTGAGCTCTTGTCCAGCATCCAAGAAGAATGTGGTCACACAGATAATTGAAGGATGGTGAAGGCAGAGAATTTTACTGAGCAACAAAGACGACTGTCAATGGAGAGGGGAGCTAGAGAGGGGACAGGAAGGGTAGATCATCTTCCCCAAAGTCAGGTTGTCTCTTCCCTGAAGTCGGGTCATCTTCTCCTCTACTGACTGAGTCTGGGGTCTTTATAGCCACAGGATAGGGAGTGTGTGCTGATTGGTTTGTGAGTATGCAAAAAAGGTTAAAGCAAAGACACCACTCAAAGGTGCACACAACAGCATAGGAAACAATTAAGAAATGGTAGGTATATGCAAAATAGGTGAAGCATGGGGATCAATCAGAGGAACGCATGCCAAACAGGAACACAAGTTCTCAATCTTGTCCGCGGATTTAACTTCTAGTTTGGCTTTCAGGCTTTAGATTGTCTTTCTCAGTGGCCTATCTTGGAGACATACCAAGACTGTTCATGTGTGTTGCTTAACCCCTCTGATATGGTTTGGATGTCTGTCCCCTCCATATCTCATGTTGAAATGTGATCCCCAGTGTTACAGGTGGGGCTTAGGGGGAGGTATTGGATCATGGGGACAGATCCCTCATGAATGGCTTAGCATCATTGCCTTGGTGATGAGTGAGTTCTTGCTCAGTTATTTCACTTGAGATCTGGCTGTTTATGAGTCTGGGACCTCCTCCTCCTTTCTCTTGCTCCTGCTTTCACCACATGACACAGTGGCTCCCGATTGCCTTCTGCCATGACTGTAAGCTTCCTGAGGCCCTCACCAGAAGCTAAGCAGATGTTGGTGCCATGCTTCTCATGCAGCCTGCAGAACTGTGAGACAATTAAACCTCTTTTATAAATTACCTAGTCTCAGATATTTCTTTAAGCAATACAAGAACAGCCTAATACACTCTTCAGGCCTCAATTTCTTTAATAAAACAAGGACAATAAAAGTGCCCGCTGTGGAGCTTGAGTGGGATTGTTACCACCTTTCCCTCTGCTCCTCAGAGTTCAGATGTAGACCAGAAGTTAGACTGATCAACCCAAATTACTAGTTTCATTACTGGGAAAAGTCAATTGAAGAATGCAGGTGGATTTCGGGGTAGAATTGGGTTTCCCACTTTTTCCTCCTCACAACTACCACTGTCTTGTTCCATTTCTCTCATCCCCCAATTCAACCAATTCTGCTCCAGTAGGCTTACTCCTGGGAGGAATAAATGATTCGTGCATCTGGACGGGCCTCGAGGAAATAGAGATAGCAGAGGGACGACAGTCCTGCAGCAGTCCTCTGCGAAGCAGTGAGCAAGGGGGGAGGTTGAGAGAGAGGCCTGGGAGCCAGTGGACATCTCTTTCTTTCTAGGTGGAAATGTAAGGAGTGAGGGAAGAAAATGCTTCTTGACATCTACCTTGTAGATCTGAAGTGAGTATTAAATGTTGTCAAGTGAGTATCACAGTGCCTGACAGAGGAAATGATTATGAAAACATGAGTTATGATTTTATAATTATCATTACAGTTGGCTAAGCAAAGCCAGCCAGTGTCTCCCTCAGTTGACTTTGCAAATCTCTGTTCCAATCCACTCCAAAATGATTTAAAATTAAGATACAGGCCATCTGATTTTTAAAAATTTTCAGTTCTTATAGTGCATTTCATTATAATAGTGGGTCTATTATATACTTCATTCTTAATTTTTTGACCAGAATTTCAAGGACAAGAACACTAGAGTGAGTTTTTTCCCCCTTCTTTCTTTCCTTTCTTCTTTCCTTCTTTTGTATGTTGATTTCTGATTTTAATAAAATTGCTTCTTGTGTTTTATCAGAAACAACGTTGATTGAGTTTAAGATAGATTTTTAAAATTACTGGTTTCTAAAGAAGTTTCTAAAAATCAGAGTGGATGTTAAATATCAGATAACTTCTAGAAATCTTTGGACATTACTATATAATTTAAAAATGTGACCAACAGTTGTAATATATTACAGGTTGAACATCTCTATCTGAAATGCCTCTTACCAGAAATGTTCTGGAATTTTTATTTTTGGAGGGTTTGAAAGTTTTTTGTTATAGATGAGCACCCTAATTTGAAAGTCTAAACTCTGAAATTCTCCAGTGAGCATTTTCTTTGAGTGTCATGTTGGTTCTCAAAAAGTTTCAGATTTTCGAGCATTTTCAATTTTTGATTTTCAGATTAGGGATTCTCAACCTGTAACAGGTTTCTTCTTATTTAATTATCTTGTATCCTTTGGGTAAATCGTATTTGACTATAGAAGATATATTTTAAACACACTAATAAATGAAATGGCCAATTCTTTTTGTAAAATTTATGAGTAGGATTCATAAATGAGACTAATTTTTATTTTCTGGTCTGCTATCTTTGTTAACATTTTAAAATAAGATTATACTATTTTGCTCAATAAATTGGGAAGCTTTTCATGGTTATATATACTCTGAAACTTTTTATTTAGCCTGAGTAATACCTGTTCTTTGAATCTTTGAAAAGTTCACCTCTGAGCTGGGATACTTTTATTCACATAAAATGATTTGATGTTTGTAATTTTTTAAACCATAGTCACTGATTCTTTTTTCTTTTCTTTTTTTTTGAGATGGAGTCTCACTCTGCCGCCCAGGCTGGAGTGCAGTGGCACGATCTCGGCTCACTGCAAGCTCCGCCTCCCAGGTTCACGTCATTCTCCTGCCTCAGCATCCCAAGTAACTGGGACTACAGGCGCCCACCACCACGCCCGGCTAATTTTTTTTGTATTTTTAGTAGAGACAGGGTTTCACTGTGTTAGCCAGGATGGTCTTGATCTCCTCACCTCGTGATCCACGTGCCTCAGCCTCCCAAAGTGCTGGGATTACAGGTGTGAGCCACTGCGCCTGGCCAGTCACTGATCTTTTGTTAGTTTTGGAACTTTGTTTTAGGGAAATTATTCCAGATTATCTGGGTGGTCCCAGTGTAATCAGGAGAGAGCCCTGCCTCTTAGTTGACACCTTGATTTTGGACTTTCAGCCTCCAGAACTGTGAGAGAATAATACATTTCTGTGTTTTAAACTATCTACACTCTGATACTATGTTAGAGCAGCCCTGGGAAACTAACATAATCAGGCATCTTCTTAAATGCCAAGCAACAAATGCTTTTATTGAGAGACACCTTGTAGTCTCAGATACTTGGGAGGCTAAAGTGGGAGGATTGCTTGAGCCCAAGAGTTTGTGGCTGCAGTGAGCTATGCTTGCACCACTGTACTCCAGCCTGGGTGATAGAATGAGACCCTATCTCTCTCTTAAAGAAAACTATCTTGTTTTGTAAAAATTAAGTCTCCATAAGAAGCGAATATACTATTGATAACTCTTACATAATACTACTCCGGAATATGACATTTTCCTATTAAAAACATTTGTGACTAATACCACTACAGAGTTTCTATCCTCTTTTCTTGAATGCGTGTCATGTTGTTTGTGGTTAAGCTTTTTCATATAAAGGCATTGATTTCAAAAGATCATATAATATGGTGGTTGGAGAACTTCTATAATTTTTATTTTTTAGGCCCCTACCCAAGACCAAAGCAGCACTGTTTAGATATTTTTTGGATAAGGAAAAGAAACACTTAGAAAATCCCTCAACCTCAAAATTAATGCTTTGATTGGAACAGAGACAGACTCACTTGAATTACGTTCCAGAACCAACTTCAACTTTCTGAGACCTGTATTTTCTTTTGAGCTTTTTTTCCTGAGAGCTCTTTCTATGAAGAGCCTCTCCCCAAACCCATCACGGCTCCACTTAAATGCTCATCATTTTGAATAGTACATTCAGCTGGGGAAATCCAAAACCCTTTCTCCAAGGAAAGTAAGGAGTAAGGCAAAGTAAGGACGGGAATACGTGATTTGCTTGGAGAAGGTGGGATATAACCTTTAATTCCCACTCCATAGTCCTCCATATTGGGACCATGTCACTTCCACCACCACCAATTTTTTTTTTTTTTTTTAATTTTACCTTAAGTTCTGGGATACATGTGCAGAACGTGCAGGTTTGTTACTTAGGTATACATGTGCCCTGGTGGTTTGCTGCACCTATCAACCCATCATCTAGGTTTTAAGCCCTGCATGCATTAGGTATTTGTCCTAGTGCTCTCCCTCTCCTTGCCCCCCACCCACTGACCAGCCCCAGTGTGTGATGTTCCCCTCCCTGTGTCCATGTGTTCTCACTGGTCACCTCCCACTTACAGTAGAAACATGCGGTGTTTGGTTTTCTGTTCCTGTGTTAGTTTGCTGAGAATGACAGTTTCCAGCTTCATCCATGTCCCTGCAAAAGACACGAACTCATTCTTTCTTATGGCCACATAGTATTCCATGGCACCACTGCCAAATTTTATGCAAACAGTTCCTCTTCCCAGTCCCACAGTTTTCTTTCCAAATAAGACCCCCGTTAGCTTTCATTTGAACTGCTGCAATGGTTCTTTGACTCATCTTCCTGCCAAAGCTTTTATTGGCCCCTGATTTTGTGACCAGATTATTTTACCTTAAAATAGTTTTAAAAACATCACTTCCATTCTTTATTGAAGCTTTGAATATCCATTTACTGGGAGTTTATTATGTGCAAGACACTGTACACATTTCTGTTGTTTTAAACCATAGAGGTTATAATACTCTGTCCCAGCAGCTCCAGCAAACTAATGCAATCAGGCATCTTCTTAAATGCTAAGCAGCCAACGCCTTTGTCAAGAGCCATCTTGTTTTCCAAAAATGATGTCCCAATAAATTATTCTTAGAGGAAAAATAAGAGTGAGAAATATTTACTAGCTCTGATGATTTTTTTTTTATTTGCAGAAAAGCAAAATGGTGCTTTATTAAGACACCATGTAAGAACAATTTTCAATAATTGTTTTATCTTTAGAATAATTTGCTTTTCTGGGTGATGTAGGGGCTTGGGTTTGGAGAATCTGAATTTGGAATAAAGTAGGGCATGTGAGAAAGAGCCTTTCCTGTAGCTCAGTGGCTCTCAAACTTTAGCCAGCATCAGAGTCACTTTAGAGAGGTTGAAATACAGATTGCAGGGTCATGGTCCTACAGTTTCTGATTCAGGAAGCCTGGAGTGAGGCCTGGGAACCTGCATTTTATCAAGTTCCCAGGTGCTGCCAATGCTCTGATCCAGGACCATACTCTAAGGACTCTGGCTCTGACTCACTCACTGTGCCTGGGCCACGGTAGGTAGTTCTTCATTTGCTTTTCTTTTCAGAGCAGTGGAGTTTCTTATAAGATGCCTCATCCTGAGAATTCATTGGGCTAATGTAGATAAAGGGTTAATACAGTGCTGGCACAGAGTAGGTAATTCATGATAAACGTCAGCATCATAAACCCTCTGAGCAATTAGCTATATGATAAATACCCTTGGTGGGTTGATATAAGTGAGCATAAAGCCAATTAAGTTTTAAAGCATTTGTGAATTCCTTAGGTTTTTCCAGCTTCACATTGGAACAGAGATAAGCTCATGGAGTACAACACAGGCACATCCTATTTCAAGTCTTCAACTTGAACTTGCTAAATGAGCAGTTGATTTAAATGTTTGACACCAGTTGGCTTGTGTGAATGGATAGAACAGTTACCTCACTCAATGCCCCAAGAATTCTCTTTTGTGGAAAGTTTTTCAAACATATTTGGCTTCTTTGGTGAATACATATTCGAAAAGCAAAAAGGAAAATGAACACAGGGATCATTAGATTTAACGTCAGCATTGACAGTTAAAAATAACCTGTGTGTCTTGGGGAGTTGTGTCTTCTAGAATAGTATTATTCAAAATGTGGTCTGCAGATGGGGCTTCTGAACATGACTCTTGGTTACCAGTCCCCAAATGAGGTAAGAAACATGTACTAGAATGTAAATTCAGGGACACCAACCACATCACTATACACACTGTTTAGTTCCACTGGCCTTTATAAAAGGAAAGTATTGTCCCCCTCCCGTAAGGGGGGAGGGGGACAAGACTGGGGGACAAGACTTTCCTGAGGAAGGAAGCTGCATTGATTACATCCTGGCACAAGCTCCTTTCCGGACTGGCACCTTGAGCAGCACTGTCCCAGAAGACAATGAGTTCAAGACTACATAAAAGCTTCGAAACCTCTGTGGGCCCTGTCCCCTCTTAGCCTAAATCAGGGACTCCGTGTGTGTGCGATTCTATTGTCAGCCCACAGTTTAACGAAAAGAGGCTCTCTTAAAAAAAAAGTTTACTTAGGGATTAGGAAATTGCAAGGTAATACGCATGCCATAATAAGCTATGTTCATATTCGGGGAGGTAAGGGAAAATCATTTCTTTCTTTTACTATTAGTATCTTTTAATTTTTAATTTCATTCATTTATTATTATTTTCCCTTACCCCCCCCCCCCCGAATATGAACATAGCTTATTATGGCATGCATATTTTATTTTGAAATAAAATAACTATGTTGAAATTTTGAGATAATTATCCTTGGCTACAAGGACCAATAATAAGAATGACGCCAGTTCATGATTGGACAGGCAGTTGCTGGGCAGATGTCCTTCCAGAAGTGTTAGGTTGTGATGACCTTTGTGTGAGATTAGGGTTTTTGCGATCTTTTGGGAGAGTTCTGACGCCTGCTACAACATGGATGAACCTCGAGGCCATTATGCTAAGTGAAATAAGCTGGTGACAAAAGGACCAATGCTGTGTAGTTTCACATGATACGAAGTGCCTAGAGTCATCAAATTCACAGAGACAGAAAGCAGTCTGGAGGTTACCTGGGGCTGGCGGAGGGTGAATGGGGTTATTTATTTAATGGGTCTCGAGTTTCTATTGCGTAGTGAAGAAGGTTTGGAAATACTGGTGATGGTTGCACAACATTGTGAATGTAACTGTAATGCCACCAACTGTACCCTTACAAGTGGTTAAGATGATCAATTTTATGCTATATATAGTTTACCACAATAAAAAATACAAAAGTGCATGTTGATATATGCATCTACTATGTACCCCTCAAAATTTTCAAAATATGTATTTTTAAAAATTTAAATGCATGCTAATTGAAAAAAATCAAATTATATAAGTGAGAGAGGCCTGAGATAGGCAACAACCCTCCTCCCCTTCCCCTAGTCTCCAAAAACACAAGGGAACAAATATCCCAAGAGACTTGGAAACTACTCCCAAGGGGCATGGAGATTGGTTGATGATGGACCAGCCAGAAGGGCCCTGTCATCTGGGTTTGGAGGATGCAGAGGTGGTGGGAGGCAGAATATGTCTGGGTGTAGGTGCAGCCTGCACACTGCCTGTTGCCTAAGACCACCGGGACTAGACCCTTCCATGGGACCCATCAAGATGGGGCCACACCAAGACCCACCTCTCTCTCTCCCAGTACCAGGACACTCTGTGGGCACCCAGGGAAATGGAAGGGCAAGAGAGAGAGAATGCTATTTGTCTCTGTATCAAAACAGAGGGGTAAAATTGTTATTTATTTATTTATTTATTTATTTATTTATTTCTTATTTGAGACAATAAGTAATAAATAAATTATTTATTACTTTTATTTATTATTTGAGGCAGTGTCTTAGTTCATTCTCACACTGCTATAAAGATACTACCTGAGACTGGGTAATTTATGCGGGGGAAGTGCAACACTTTTAAACCATCAGATCTCACGAGAGCTCACTCACTGTGATGAGAACAGCCTGGGGAAACTGCCCCCATGATCCAGTCACCTCCCCCCAGGTCCCTCCCTGACACATGGGGATTACTATTCGAGGTAAGATTTGGGTGAGCACACAGAGCCAAACCACATCAGACATATCAGACAGGATCTTGCTCTGTCACTCAGGCTGGAGTGCAGTGGTGCCATCATAGCTCACTGAAGCCTCAAATACTTGAGCTCAAGTGATCCTCCCACTTAGCCTCCCGAGTAGCTATGGGCCACCATGCATGGCTAATTTGTTAATTTTTTATTTTTTGGTAGCGATGAGGTCTTGCTATGTTGACAGGCTGGCCTCAAACTCCTGCCCTCAAGTGATCCTCCTGCCTCGGCCTCCCAAATCACTGGAATTACAGGCATAAGCCCCCATGCCTAGCCAAAATTGTCTTGATAGCAAAATTAAATTTTCTGTCATCAGTGGAAATGGAATGATTAAACCAGACAACAAATCTGAAGTGAGTAATGAACCACAACCAGTGTGAAAGTGTCTCATACCATCTTCCAACGCATCCATCCTCAGCACTCCTCCCTTTTCCTCACTTGATGAGGAAAACATGTTGTGGAAACAAGCTGACCAGGGTGCTTTAGAGCTACTCAGAGTAGAGAGATAGTTGGGCCTTCCCCAAGTCAGCAGTGTGGCATGACACTATGCCGCCAACCACAGCTCTGCTTCTAAAATAAAACCAAATGGAAACTATGATATTAGCAGAGGCCTTTACCATCAAGGTTGGTGGGGAACACAAGGCATTTGCTATCTTGACTTGACCATGAAAGAGAGGCCTGGCCATGGAGATGGGGTTGGATATGGAGAACTGGGGGTCTAGTTCAGGTGAGCATTGTGGGAATCCACATCAAGAAGGAGGCAGGGATGGTATTGTGGAAATCCAAGAGTGAGAGTGCTGGGAAGGATGCACTTCACTGGCCCTGCAGGTGCTTTGGAATATAAAGCAGTGTGGGCACCAGAGTTCCAGGGCTGTGTGCCTCCCCTCCTGGTGTCACCATGACCTGCCCTGCCCCTCTCCACTACCTGTTCCTGCCACCCTTTGCCCCCTGGTGGCAGCTGCCAATTCTTTTCCTCTATGCTATATGCATTTTTAAACCTCTTTTCTGTATTTCTCCTAAGCTAAGCTGGAGCCACACGATGCCAAGTACCTGTACCTGCTACATCAGTGCAAGAAACCTGCACCTCCCACTTTCCATTCCCCAACCAGGCTGGTGTGGCACCAATGGGCTCTGGCCAAGGACTCTGGCCTGCTATGAAGAAGTGAACAACAGGGGAGCCATTCCAAGGGGACACACACAGGGCTGATTTCTGCCCATTTATCTGACACTGACCCTCGGCCTATTTGTACTTCATTTTCTTCATTTGGAAAATGAAGATACTAATGGGATCTATTGCACAGGGTTGTTGTGAGGTACATATGAGTAAACATGCGTTAGTGCTAAGAAGGGAACCTGGTACCACATGGTGTGTGCTTGATGTGTCCCCAATTCTCAGCCTCTCACTGTTCTCCCCCCACATTCCATTTAGGGTGAAGAAAACATTTACCAGCATGACCTACAGAGACCTGCCTCATCTGGCACTTTCCTACCTCTCTGGCTCCCTGCATCCCCTGTTTACGCCCTCCTGAAATCCTCAGCTCCTGTCAATCCTCTCCACAGGTACCTGTTCCTTCCAAGGCATAGGCTTTTGCCCACACCTGGAACAGGAATTAAAAGAAATTTTAAAATGTGTAAGCAAAAGCTCAGTTGTATGTAAGAAAAACCAGTTCCCCCTGAGGAAGAGAAAGAGCTGAAGTCCTTTAAAAATTGACTGCCTGTTTTTCTGAGGCTAGTGAGTCTTATCTCTTCCTTTCCTGGGCATTGTGAAGACCCTGTTTCTCTAGTTGTGCAGCTGCAAGGTCACTAGACAGATAAACTCAAGTCATAAAACATGTTGTTCCTTGAAAAGTAAGAAATAATGTAATGCATGTCTTAATTGAATAGCTCTCTTTGTTTCTCACTTCTGTAATACGCTTCACCCTGCACAAATCTCCCCCCACCCCACAAAATGCTTAAAAGGTAGCTTGACTCTTTGTTTGGGGCTCAGTCCTTTGGATGTTAATCCGACTGGTTTGGTGCACCTAAATAATTAAGTAATTCCTCCTCAACCCCTTGGTCTCTCTGGTTCCTCAATTATCCTGCTGCACACCATGACCTCTGCCTGGAAGGCTCTCTCCTTCCCCATGACTGATTCCCACTCACAGCTCCAACCTCAACTCAACCATTCCTTCCTCTGGGAAGCCTCTGATTTCACCAACTCAGCCCAGTCATGCTCCAGTCAGCTCCCTAGCAGCTCATAGGGAAGTTGGAATGTGGCCTTAGTATGTGAGATTCAATCTGCTTGTCTGTCTGTAGCTCCGGGCTCCATGAGGCATGTGCAGCCCCTACTGCCCTCTGATCCATGTTTGGCCCCAAATGCAATGCCTTTTGCATGGATCCCCCCAAAATATATGTTAAATTAATGAGTTAATGAATGAATGAAGGAATGCATGGTCACTTTGCTTTTCTTCTCTGTCTTGAACCAAGCAATTGAGAGCAAGAATCTTTTCTTTTCCATTGCAAGTTGCCAAACATGATGGAAAGCCGCCCTCGGGCATGGTTGTCCTTATGTTTCTGCTCCTCTGGGGCTCTCAATGGCTTTAGAATCCCCTACAGACTCATTCTGCTGGGCATGTGGTCTGAAACCCAAGAGACTCAGGCAATACTCTAACTAGCCGGCCAGCTGCTGCATGCCATAGCTGTTGGTATTCCCTTCTGAGGTGGGGGTGCCTCCCAGACTTCACCCACCAGTACACTGTAACCAATTTCCACCACCCCATTTTTCCTGGGCTTAATCCTGTTCCTGACACTGATATGAATTGTGCTTTTGTAGTTACAGGCACAGAAGATCTTTCTGATTCTTCAAAGGTAAGGAGACACATGGGCTGAAACCGAGCCAGGCCTGGGACCTCCTAGGAGCAGAGGCAGTTGCCACCCGTGTCCCCTCACCTTGTCTTTCCCCTGGGCTGTGAGGTGTTGCTGCCTCACAGGCCTTGTTTCTCTCTGCGCATTTGTTCTGCTCTTCTCTTGCTATGGAGTGGTTCCTTTATTCTGTGTTTTTAGTGGGATGTAAAGAGAAGCTGGGCCCCAACACAGGCTCTACCGTTTTCAGCTGCCTGTGTGGGGTTGGATCACATGGATTGGACATGTCCCCTCTGACACACTTTCAGCAGGCACAGGGGAGGGCACTTTCCTGTACAGAAGCTGTTGGCATGGCAGGCAGCACCACCAAATTCAGTGGTCTGTGGAGGCCAGTGCTTCCATAATAAACTTTGCTTATTATCTTTTTTTTTTTTTTTTTTTTGAGACGGAGTCTCACTCTGTCACCCAGGCTGGAGTGCAGTGGCGCCATCTGGGCTCACTGAAAGCTCCGCCTCCTGGGTTCATGCCATTCTCCTGCCTCAGCCTCCCGAGTAGCTGGGACTACAGGCACCCGCCACCATGCCCTGCTAATTTTTTGTATTTTTAGTAGAGATGGGGTTTCACTGTGTTAGCCAGGATGGTCTCGATCTCCTGACCTTGTGATCCACCCGCCTCGGCCTCCCAAAGTGCTGGGATTACAGGTGTGAGCCACCGTGCCCGGCCTGCTTATTATCTTTTACAGAGTTCTCTGGAGTTAGAGAACCAGTATGATATACATTTTAAAAAACAGCTGTCTATCACAAAAAGGAGTATTACGATATATGATACAATAAAACCATCAAAATGACTATTCAAATAAATAACACATATTCAATTTATTAAATAGATAATATATTTACAACAGCTCAAAATTCTGAAATTATGGAATAGTATTCAGTAGAAATTCTCTCACCATTGTCCCCCATCTATCCAGTTTCCATACTCCCTCCAAAACAAGTAACCACTGTTTTTTTAACTCTTTGTTTTGAAATAATATAGACTCGCAAGAAATTGCAAAATTAATAAGGAGAATTCCTTATATAACCACTCTTTAAAGTTTAGAGTATACTCTTCCAGGAAATACATACATAAGCTTGTATAAATGTATCATATTTTCCACTCTGTTTTATTCAAATGGCATCATGTTATACATACTTTTGCACTTTGATGCTAAAGACTGAATGTGTCTTGGCAAAATTCATATGTTGGAGCCTTAACTCCCAATACAATGGTATTTGGAGGTTGGGCCTTTGGGAGGTGAACAGGTGATGAGAGTGGAGCCCTCATTAATGAGATCAGTGGTCTTATAAGAAAAAGATGAGAGAGATGGTCTATTTCTGCCATCTACCGTGTGAGGTTACAGCAAGAAGGTACCTGTTGGCAAACCAGGAGGGGAGCCCTCACTAGGAGCTGACTTGCCAGCACCTTAATTTTGGACTTCTCAACCTCCAGAACTATGATAAATTTCTTTCTTTCTTTCTTTCTTTTTTTTTTTTTGTGAGGGAGTTTCACTCCTGTCTCCCAGGCTGGAGTGCAATGGCACAATCTCAGCTCACTGAAACCTCCGCCTTCTGGGTTCAAGCTATTTTCCTGCCTCAGCCTCCTAAGTAGCTGAGATTGCAAGCACGTGCCACCATGCCCAACTAATTTTTGTATTTTTAGTAGAGATAGGGTTTCATCATATTGGCCAGGCTGGTCTCGATCTTCTGACCTCAAGTGATCACCCCCCCTTCAGTCTCCCAAAGTGCCAGGATTATAGGCATAAGTCACCACACCTGGCCGAGAAATAAATTTCTATTGTTTAAGCCACCCGGTCCATAGTATTTTTGTTATTTCAACCATAACTGACTAAGGCACTTGCTAAAACAGACAGACAAACAAATGAAAAGCCCTACTGAATTTATCACGTAAATAATCAAGTTGTCACTTTAATTTTTTGTGTCACTTTTCCTGGATCAAAGTCTTTCTCTGATGCAAAACATGATATTCTCTTTACTCCATATATTGACTCAGGTATCATAAAAAAAAAAAAATCAAAACCGTAGTGCTATTTTCACAAACATGCCATTTAAAATGCATGGTGCCAAACCTCTTTCCTGAATATTTTCTTCCAGCAGATCTGAGTTGGTGTGCAGAAATCTATTTTAAAAAAAAAAAGTTCTTCAGGTGATGTAGCTAGATCTAGCACATGGAAGTTCTTACTCAGGTTCTGGCAAATGTTGTCTAAGAATATATTGATAGAGTACACACTTTTAAAAAGTGAATGCACTGGTGCATGACCAAAGGCACAACACCCCACACATGTGACTGTGATCTTTGCTCCTTTGCAAAGTCCTCATAGAGTTAAAGAGTTCTGCACTTTGTTCCTTCCCTGGCACACCTCTCTCTGCATTCCTTCCATCTCCTGACATTCTCCACTCCTGTCTCTGTGTTTTAAAACCAGTGTAGGAAGTGTGCATGCTTGTGGCATCAGACTCCAGGCCATGTTTTTCCTGACTCCCATCTTGGTAGCCATTCTCTGCATTTTGGTTGTGTGGATCTTTAAAAATGCTGATAGACACATGGAGAAAAAGAAGGGGGAGCCTAGAGCCATGGCCGAGGCTCGCCCCTGGGTGGATGAAGACTTAAAAGACAGCAGTGACCTGCACCAAGCAGAAGAAGGTAAATATACCAGCTATGCTGCTTAGCTTTGCTGTCGTATGTGTTGATGATGAGTGTGAGTCAATGGCAGGGCTTATGGAGAGGAATAAACACACACAGGCCAGCTTCAGCGTCAACCTCTATTCTGCTAATGAATCAGTGCCTGGCACAGACAGATCATCTATCTCCAGTGATGAGCTTGTCACCTGCTGGGACCAACCCTTTTTTATTTTGGATACTCAGTGAAAACGCTGTTGAGAGGCTGAAGTTTTCCCTGGCTCCAATTCTGTTCTGGTTGTTAAAATCTTTCTGCAGGGATTCATCCCAGGCTGGCAGTGGGCAGGGTCTAAGTGGCCAGGTTTTGATCAGGAACTTTGAAATCTACCAAGTGTCATCACCTAGGAGGCTGCCACCTTTCCCTGTGCCAGGTCCTGGAAATGAAAGACTGGGTGGCCTTTGTCCTCAACACACTGCATGTCCCAATTCAGCTGCCAAGATGATACACGAGAATCAGAGAAAGTAACAAAGAGACAGACCCGGTGGAACTGATTCTAAGGTGTTTAGAGCAGGCCTGGGAGTTTGACAGTACAATCAGGGAAAGGACAAACCGGGCTGGGAGGATGAATAGGGTACAAATAGCAAGTGCTGGGCGGCCTGTCAGGCAACAAGTGGCAGAAGAAGCAGGAGCACTGGGAGGCCTGGGGTGGGGGTAAGAGAGGAAGTGGAGAATCGAGGGCAGAGGGAAGGGGTAAGAATGGAAGTAGAGAATTGAGGGTGGGAGGGTTATGGCCACCTTGAGAAGAAGAGGTGATGAAGGAGGCAGGTAGGAAGGGAGAGACTGTGGAAGAGGCTTGAGCCACCAGTGTTTGAGAAGCTTTGTCTGGGATGGGTTTGATTTGGAAGAGGCTCTGTGATCTTCAGCTGGGCTAATGATGCCCCTATCCCCAAACAGAGTCTATCTGGACATGTGAGTGTGAGTGTGTGTGTGTTCATGAATGTGCATGTGTGTGTGCATGAGTGTATGTGTGTGTGCATGTGTGTGTTTGTGAGTGAGTTTGCATGTGAGTGTTCATTAACGTGCATGTGTGAGTGTGTACATGAGAGTGTGCATGAGTGTGTGTGAGTGTGCATGTGAGTGTGTGCTTGCATGAATGTGTGTGAGCATGCATGAGTGTGTGTGTGTATGCGTGTGTTTGTGAGAGTATGTGTGCGTGAGTGTGTGTCCTAATCTCAGTTCCGGGGCACAGGGTGTCCAGCTGTACCTCAGTGCTAGGAGCCTGCAGTGCTGAATGCACCGCACAGGAGTCTAGCCTCTCAGCAGGGCTGCCTCTTGCTCTCCTACACTGAAAGCTCTTCCACTCAGAACGTCAATTCTACCCAGCAGAGAAGCACTTTTAATCCAGGGGACATCTGCTGTGAAGCTGGGTAATGGTTTGTGCTGGTAAGGGTGGCCCGGATGGTGGGGGCAGTGGGAATGCAGTGGAAGGGTTGGATCAGAGTGAATTTAATGGAAGAGCAACAGGGTTTGCTAATAAATTGGATATTGGGAAAAGGAGGAGATAGGGAGAGTTGGAAGCTGGAAGCTATTATAAGTGGGTGAGGGAATGAGGATCCAGCTTAAAGGGGAAGATGTTGAGTTCCATCAAGGACATGTTTTATTTCAGATGACAGTGACACACCTGAGCAGAAAAGGGAGAGAGCAGTCTAGGTTAGGGGCCCAGGCCACAGATACTGACTGGAGAGTCACCAGTACAGGGAAGATACTTGGAACCTGGACAACTAATGAATCCACAAAGAGAGCATTGCTAGAGAGAAGGGTGAGGATAGAACTTGGGGGACACGTGCAGTTAAGAGGAACTGTGGAAGAGAAATGTACTAGAGAAAGGGAGAAGCTGTGGGAAAGGGAGCTCTGGGATCATAACAGTAACAAGCCCTTATGTATTAATAGCACTTACTGTATGCAATCAGAGTCACATTTTATGTGTAGTAAATCGTTTCATCTTCGTAACAGTACAATGTTTCTAATAGGTAGGCACTATTAGAATCCCCATATTATAGATAAGGAAACTGAGGCTCCAATAGGGTAAGCCCAGGAAGGTGATTGCAGAGACAGGACCCAAGCAGTCTGGCTGTAGGGTCCAGACATATAGCTGTTTGATGGGCTGCCTCTCACCTGGGAGAATGACCTAGAATGGAGGAGGCAGGAGATAACCAGCAGGGACAAACATTAAATGAGAGACCAGAAAGAGTGTGCATTGAGGAAAGGCCACTGGATTTGAAGACTCAAGAGGTCTGAGGACACAAGAGAGCTTGGGCAGGCTGTTGAGGGTGAGGTCCTGGGGCCGGGCCTGGAGGCTGGGAACACTGAGCAGAACTGGAGGGCCATTCTCTGGCTCTCTGCCTGATCACTTACTTTTGCAAAGTGCTTTGTCTCTTCATTCTCTGTTCCCTTCCATCCTCATCCTTCTCTTATCTTTATGCAGAGGAATGAAAGGGACAGCCTTAGTGTCCTTCTTAGCAGCTGGGGCAAAGACTGCCCTGAGTGTGGCATTCACAGATCCCTTGTATGGGGATTCTAATAGTGCCTACCTCATTGTATCGTCATGAAGATGAAATGATTTACTCCTCATCTCTTATGTTGTTTACGTAAGTGGTGCATGCTAAGGTCACACAGGTGGCCGGTGAGAACCAATGCTTAAACCCAGGCTTCTCAGACCCCAAGTCCCTGCTCTCAGTCACAGGGTGGTGGACATGATCTACGTGGGGATCTTACTCTAGGTCCGGAAGGGATTGAGAAGGAGCTAACTGGAGAAGAGAACGGACTCCTTTACTTAAGAAACATGGAGATGGCGTTGTTGACTGGAAATAGATACTAGATTCAAGCCATTTTTAATATTAACAAGAAGCTAAATGGTAAAATAAGTATTGTAGGACATTCTAGCATGAGTTAAGGAAAATATGGATACCAATCTAACCTCCTGCAGCTCTGATTCACAAATAATTCCTACTCCATGTTCACAGGTCAGAGAATTGGCATCTGTGTGTAGGGGTGGGTTGCGGGGATGGAGATGGAACATTGTGTGTCCATGCTTATTAGACATGTGTATGTGTGTGTAGGGGGGTGGGGAGTGGTGAAGGAACATGGTGTGTCCATGCTTATTAGACATTGTGTGTGGGTGGGTTGGGTGAGTGGTGAGGGAACACTGTGTGTCCATGCTTATTAGACATTGTGTGTGGGTGGGTTGGGCGTTGGTGAGGGAACACTGTGTGTCCATGCTTATTACACATGTGTGTGTGTGGGTGGGTTGGGGGGTGGTGAGGGAACATTGTGTGTCCATGCTTATTAGATGTAAAGTATAGTCTTCCTCTGCAAATGAGCCAAGCTTGGTGTCCTGTTAATACTTTGTCTACAGTTAGGGTCCAAGAAGGAAGAGTTGCTGAAGTTTATCTCAAAGAAATAAATCTCAGATTGTCCCAATAAAATGAATTGAAAATCCTACCCACAAATCCTCTAGTTAGGCCCAGAATCATAGAAGTTCATAGAAATGGGAAAAGAAGAAAAAAGAAACACATCTCATCAAGATGAATCTGTTTTAATGTTAGTGGGGGATTCTTCTGTACTTAGCTTCATTGGCCATCCAAAAGCTATTATTCTAATTGAAGTCACTAACTGAATAATAAGAGACCCATCTTGTCCAGTCTTTTCTAAGAAAGAAAGGCCTGAGTTAATTTTTTTATCCAGTGTGGGTAACACTTGAGGACAAAAATGTTCCTACAAACTTGGGAAACAGATTGTTATATGCCCATAATAACAAGTAGCTTTCAGAACTGGTTCCAAGTCTGAGCAGTGGATCAATGACAACTCATTTCAGAATAAACTTGGCAAGCTAACCAATCAGTGTCAGCCTCATGCTTCTGAAAGTCAGCCAACCAGGGGTGGACTCATTCCCAGGGCCAGCTCCTCTGAGTGTCAAGAGTCTCAACCAAATGACACTGATCCTACAAATGATGTGTGTCACTCACACCCTTGAAAGTCCACCAGTTCCTAAACTTCATGCTTCCCAATCAAGTAGCATACTAGGGCTAGTCTCTGAGGATTAGCAAGGACCAATTGTTAAATATTTAGGAGTTTTTTTGTTAAATCATCAGTGGCTTGAAATCAGGCCATGGTGTGATTATTTACATCATGGATACTGGCAAGTGCTATAAATCAGCGCTTTCTCTCTTCCACCCTGCAAAGAGTTGGCTTACCAGCACACCATTGCCAAAAATTCTATACTAAGTCAGCATTCTACTCTCCTCAGAGAGTCATGCTTGATCAGCATAGTTGTCTTTTACTATGGGAAGCAACACAATCAGCTTTGTCTTGGACACACCCAGACATTAATACTTTGACATGACTAATTGAAGAAGTTGGTTTGCTAGACTCCTGTAAGACCTTAAGCTTTTAGAACAAGAGACAGGCAAGTTTAGATGAGAGAAGAGTAGGAAAGGAAAAGGACTTGAATGAAGATGTTGTTCTTGAGATCAAGTCTGGGTGGGTTCCTACTAGGGGAAAGTTAAGGTCAGCAAAGGACATTGGGTTACTGAAAGAGATAAAGGGACCGAGAAGAACAAATCCTGTCAACTTCACTCCATTGCTTTGGAGACAAGGATAAAAATACCTTTTTCTCTACCCAATCTAGGTTCATGGCTGAGGCTCCTGTAACAAAAGACAGATTCACAGAAAGTGTAAATGTTTATTTAGCATAAGTTTCATGTGATACAGGAGCCTTCATAGGCAAATGAGGACCCAAAGGAACAGTTAAACCTGTGTGTTTTCATGCTAGGTTTCGTGAAAAGTGAACAGTCGTGGAGATATACAAGAGGACAGAGGGGCTATGGTCTAATGTGATCTAACGGCAATAAGCTGGAGAAACTTAGTGTATTTGTCTGTTTTCAGACTGCTGATAAAGACATATCTGAGACTCAGTCATTTACAAAGAAAAAGATTTAATGGACTCACAGTTCCATGTGGCTAGAAATGCCTCACAATCATGGTAGAAGGTGATGGCTTGGCTTACATGGTGGCAGGCAAAGAGGGAATGAGAATCAAGCAAAAGGGGCTTCCCCTTATAAAACCATCAGATCTCCTGAGACTTATTCACTACCACAAGAACAGTATGGGGGAAACTGCCCCTATGATTCAATTCTCTCCCACTAGGTCTGTCCCACAACACATGGGAATTATGGGAGCTACAATTCAAGATGAGATTTGGGTGGGGACACAGCCAAAACATACCACTTTGCAGTATCTATTTGTTCAGATTTTTCTCTGTGTCCCTAACATCTTCAGAGATGAGGATGCTCCTTTCCTCTGGATGGGCACCTCTTACATGGGGGACATAAGTCCTGCCTCAGGGGAGGGTCAGAAAATTCTTCCTAGGTTTTATGACCTGCTTCAGGAAAGAAAGCTCTTCTTGCTCTGAAGTTGGCATGTTTTGGGGTAATATTTTCTGAACCCCATTGACTTTAGGATAGCATTGCCCTATTCAAGGTTTCTCTGTCTGGGCACCCTTCAGCCTTCTCAATCCCCACCCACCTCAGTGCTACCAATGAAATAATCCATCTATAGAGCAGCCAGGTGTCACCTTAATAGTTCAGTTGCTCGAAGCACATAGCAAGTCAATACATTGAGAAACCAGGTTGCAACAGAGAAAGAGGTTTAATCATAAGGCTACTGAATGAGGAGGCAGGAGGAAACCTTAAATCCATATCCCTGAGGAGTTTGGAGCTAGGATTTTTTAGGGTTTTGGAGTGGGTCAAAGTGTGGCGGTCATTGATTGGTCAGAGTGCAGGGTGAAGTCATGGGACAGGGAAATGAAGAATCTGTATTCTCATGCTGATTCCACTTCATCATGGGAGTCTTCAAACTGGTTGGCATCAGCTATTACTGGAATTCATGATTTGAAAAACATTTTAAGTAATTTTAAAACAAAAGCCTTATGATACTGATAGAGAGATCTTATCTATCTCAAACAAAAGCCTTGTGATTCTAAGGTCAGAAATTCTATGTATAGGAACAGTAGGGATGCAAAAGGTCAGTATCTACTAGTGCTATGAGACTTTCAGAACAAGGAAGTGGGTCAAAGCAGCCTGATGAATGTTGATTATAACTGTACTTCTATCTACAATTCTTGTTAGCCCTATGAGGATGGCCTCACAGGAAGCGGGATGACTGAGAGGCCAGGTAGAGAGCAGAGTAATGGTGAAGCAGCTGGGAAAGAGGCATTGTCGGGGCAGGTGCTGAGCCCTGAAGTGACTCCCATCCTCACCTTCAAAATCTGCATCACCCTCTTCCTTAGTAACGTTACTCCTCAAGGCTCCCAAAATTGCAAGAAGGGAACAAGGATGATGACACAAATTGTCCTTGGTTTCTTAATCAGAAAATAGTGGCCCATTTGCAAAGACTGTGTAGTAGAACTGAAAAAAAAAAAAAAAAAAAAAAAACACTAAAGCAATGCATTTGGAGATACAACCAGAAAAACACCTCCATGTTAAATGTGAAAAGATAGAAGTGACCTAGAATTACCTGGCTGGCTAAACCTAATTATGGCACAATTAAAGGATTCCTTGGCATTAAAGCGATTGTAGGGACCAAGGGATTGATTGCTAGAAAGCTGATCGTGTGTATTACCACTCCCTCTTCATATCTGCTTCCTTCTAACTAAAATTATACAGTTTGGGCCAAAACTGTTCCTGCTAGTGAAATATGAAGTTTCTCCTCTGCCCTCTGAAGGTTCACTGAAAATGAACTGACAAGAGACAACTTAACAGAAGAAAAGGCATACAAATTTATTTAACATGTATAAGCACTGGGGAATCCCAGGAGAATGGTTACCCAATAACCCAATGGGGTCCAGATGCTTATATATCCTTCTCCATAGGGGATGAGGGGATGGTGGGGGTGCATAGGAGTAAATGATTTTCAGGGGAAATGAATGGGTCCAAAGAACAATGCTTTGGGATGAAGTTCCTCGAGCTTATGAGAAGTAGTGGGAAGGCGAGAGGTGGAACTTCAGTGTGGACAAAAGTCTTCTCATTATGCAGGTAAAGTCCCCCAGGTTATCTCTGTCTGCCTGGATTCCTAGGCAGGGGGTCTTAAGACAATTACATTTCTTCATCTTCTTCGTTTCTTTCCTTAATACATAGGGTATTGCTTTGTTGCCCAGGCTGGAGTGCAGTGGCATGATCACAGCTTTCTGAAGCCTCAAACTCCTAGTCTCAAGCTATCCTTCCACCTTAGCCTCTTGAGTAGCTAGGACTATGGGCACACACCACCATGCCTAATTTTTAGACTTTTTGTAAAGATGAGGTCTCTCTATGTTGCCCAGGCTGGTCTTGAACTCCTGGGCTCAAGCAATCCTCCTACCTCAGCCTCCCAAAGTGCTGGGATTATAGGCATGACCCACTGGGCCCATCCCAATTACATTTCTTTTGGAAAGAAATGTCCTTAGTCAGATTGGGAAATTCCAGAAAGAGTCTCTCTCAGTGCTTCAGGAAAAAGGATCAGAGAGACCAGAGACCAGGCAGGTCAGAGGGAGACCTGGAGGTGCTTCTTTAGGTCACCAGATCAAATGCCAAGTGTCAGTATTTTAGGGTATTGTTTGCAGACCCCCAGTGCAATGATACAAGGCAAGTTACTGTTGGCATCAATAGCAAGCCCCAGGTGTGGCAGCGCAAGATTTACATTCAAAAAGCAGGCCATAATAGTACACATTTACTTTGCACTATGTGGGCCTTAGAGCTTGAATCCCTGGTGGCTTGACTGCTCTAGAGTGAAGGCAGGGAAACAAAGGAGTTTACACAGCCTGCTCTCTTGCCTCTGAGTGAGGGCCACATTCCTCGGGAGCAGTCAAGAGTTCAAGGGAAGGGGAGAAGTGGAAGCTCACTGAGCTCCTAGCCTGGCCCTGCTGGTCTCATTTGCCAGCCATAGTATAGACCTCCTGCCCTGTGAAAGGCTCCAGGAATGGCAGCCCGGCTGTACACTTTTCCGAGAGTGCACTCAGGACAATCCCATCAGGAGGTGATGAGGACCATTTGACCATTCCCTGATCAGGGATAATGGCTGGCACTGATAATGAGGCAACAGTTTGCTTCCTTCTGCTAATTAAGAGAGTCTGCCTTGGACTCTAGAAGCTGCAGAAACTGCCAAGTCATGCATTTAGACCACTTTTAGTTTTTAGAAGTGCTGAATGGATCTTAAGAGTTAGTAACTTACCTTTCAAACAGTTTAGGAAGCATTTAATGCATTTGCTTATATACCACTTATTAACTACAGAGGCTGCCAGACTTCATCTTAAATGGTGTCGAAAGTATCATTTGTGTTGAAAGTCTTTATTGACACCTTGGTAAAATTCAGGGTTGTCACTGTGACATTGATGATATTGGCATTTCGTTAGGACTGATTGTTAGAAAGCTGATAGATGTTTATTACCACTCCCCCATCACACCTACTTTCTTCTAAACAGGCCCAAACTATCCCTGCTAGAGAAATATAAAAAGAAGTTTCCTCACTAAGTTCCCCAGGCAAACTTTGTCATAAACCATTGTTCTCAGGTCCCATTCAATTCCCAAAGGGAATTATTGACGATACATCATCTGATCATTGGGTCCATTCATTCCCCCTGAAATTCATTACTCTTACACCTCCCATCTCCTCTTCCTCTATAAAAAAGGGTGTATAAGCATTTGGACCCCACTGGGTTATTAAGTGATCATTCTCTTGCTATTGTCCCATGCTATGCATGTTAGAATAATTTTGTATGGCTTTTTCTCCTATTAATCTGTCTTTTGGCAATTTGTTTTCTGTGAACCTTCAGAGAGTGAAGGGGGGAGCTTTCCCTCTTCACCCCTATGGTATAAAAGTCACATCTATCTTGTTCACTAATATATATCAAAGTCTCAATAAAAACCTTGTTGAATGAATTGTATATTTCTATCTTCCAGGAAGATTTTGAGAGCTTTACTAAATGTAATTTGCATTATACATAGTATGTTTTGCAAATGTATAATTATAACCTGAAAACTTGTTTTTTTCCCAACTAATCATATGCACCAGAGACTTTTATTCCACTATACCACCCTTCTCTCCCTAAAACACCACAACTACCACTACCACTACCACAACAACAACCATTGCAAAATCATTGCTATTGGCATTTCCTGAACAGATGTCTAAAAAAAGAAAGTTGTTTAGTTCCACTAATTTAAAACAGATCAACTTTAGGACTTGCATTGCTTTTTCATGCTTTGTTCTTTTAGCTAATGTATAATACTTACATAACCTAGGGGTCAGCTGAGCTCATCCTATTTAGAAAAAATAAATAAACTAAAAATAAGATTTAGAAAAGGCTGAATCCTCAATCCTACATGCTTCGAGGAGGCCAATTCCCTCTCAAGGATTTGAGAGTCCCCACAGAACCTGGGTCCATGGAGTCACCTCTGGCTCTGAGGTTCATTCCTCATGGACTCCTAATTTCCTCTATGTGTTTTCTTCTTCCACCTCACACCAATTTATCTGTGGAAATCAACCTTTGTTTCTGTTTGTTTCTTTGGTCCCTCACCTCCCAACTTCTCACACGGCATGTTAGCATGTGAGGGAACCCTTCTTTCTTCTAAAGGTCTTTTGAACCACTGTCGTAGGTCTCCCTTTGGGCTCCACTCCCTGAACTCAGTTCCCCTCACTTGGTCATGCTCAGCTCCTCTCCCTCTAAGACTCACGCCTGTGCTCTGAAAAAGCGTGGTCCATGGAATCCAGGGACGTGGCAGTACAGGAAAATCATCAGAGGTTTAGAATTTTACACTATCTTCTGTCCTCAGTCAGCTTGGTGAGGGGAAGTGAGCAATTTATTTTCCACAAATGATGCTACTTTTCTCAGAAGGCAAAAGTACCTATGGCCAGTTTTGTTTACATTTTTAAGTTCTTACTCATTGATTTAAACTCTAAATCTTTCTTGAAAGCATTGACATTTTAAATATGAAACAGGAATTTAAAAATATTGGTTTTGCTATTGTACTTAGAAAAATGGTAACATGGCAAGAAATTCATCTCTAAGGATCTAAGTATCCACTGTATCTAGACTTTACCTACTTTCGCTGAACTTGAACTTTTGCTGCATTGAGAAAATGTAAGCATCTTTTGTCCTTTTATAGAATTTTTTTTAAAGTTCTGGACAGTTGACCTATTCTTGATTCCTCTGGTAATTAATCTCTACGGCCTTCTTCTCATTGAAAAAACTCTTAATTGTGAAATGTACTTACTGAAGAAGTGTATAAAACATAGATGAACACCTTAACAAATAGTTATTAAGCAAAACCTTACACAATTATCACTTAGGATAAGAAATATACACATCCAACATTTCATAAACACCCATATGTCATTCCCTAGTCACAACCTTTTCTCTCCCCAGCAGAAGTAACTACTATTTTGAATGTTATGGAAATTATTTATTTGCTTTTCTTCTTAGTTGCATCACTCTTACACAACTAAACGCTCCTAAACATTAAAATTATACTGTTTATATTATTTTGACTTGCTGTTTTATATTTGTAAGAGTCAAATATAATGCTAAGCAGGTTGAACATGTAACTGAGGCTCATTCATTTTCACTATTGTATAGTATTCTATTATATGACTATATCACAATTTATTCTACTGTTGACGAACATTTGGTCTATTTCTAGTTTAGGACTATTATAAACTATTTCTGTAAACATTTTAATACTAGTTTTGTACATATGCACATGGATTTTTCTGGTGCATGCATGGAATTGCAGTCATGGTGTGAAAGGTCTGATGATGTACCACGCGGATCCCCCCTTGAGGAAGGGTTTGCTGTCTCTACTGCTGGGGGTACTGTCAGCCTCTTCCAGGGATGGCCTCTGCTGTAGACAGCTATCTCTCCTGAGATCCCACCTCTCCCAGGATGGCCCACATCTAATGACTGATTGCAGTGGTTGTTTAAAGACCCAACCATTATGGCCTAATCTAAGACAACTCTGATGGGTACTTTTAGTTTCAAAATAGCCCTTGCTGTGGTTGAGGCCGTCTCTCAACTTGCATTGCAGCTTGGCTTCTTCTGCCCAATCTGTTTCTTTCCTCTCCCTTCCATAGGTTTTAATCCCAAAGATACTTCCTATAAACGTTCCACACAGTAGACTCAGTCTCAGAGTCAACTTCTTGGAGAACGTAAGTAGAGACATGTAGGGTACCTCTCTATCCAATTTTACTAGACGATACTGAGTTCTAAAATCTCAGATTTGTATTTTTCAACAATTTTGGAAAAATTTCAGCCATTGCCTTTTCAGATATTGCCTCTGGCCCATTCCCTCTCTCTTTTCTCCCTTCAGGACTCCAGTTAAATGGTTAGACCTTCTCACTGTATCCTCTGATGTCTTTTACATTCTCACCTATGTTTTCTATCTTTCTCTTTCCTGTTACATTTTGGATAGGTAAGAAGAAACTATCTTTCTATTGATTCATTTCCTCTTCAGCTGTGCCTACTTTGATGTTAAACCTATTAATTAAATGTTTAATTTAGTTTGTTTTCATTTTTGTTTCTAGAGGATCTTTTTAGTTCTTTTTTCAAATTTGCTGTCACTTTTTTTCACCAAAGTCGTGTGTCTTGTACTTCTTTGGACATAGTGAGCATAGTTGTTTCATGATCTGTGGCTGGTAACTCCAGTATCATAAGTCATTGTTGGTCTGTTTCTGATGCCCATAGTTTTTTGATGGTTCTTATTCATGACTTTGTGTTTTCCTAAATACACTCTTATTTTTCATTGTTTGCTAGTCATTCTTTTGGAAAATTACTTATAAAAACTTTGTGAGGTCTAGGATATTGGTACTTATTTCCAGGGAAAATTCACTTTTGTGCTTACATGGTGTGACACTAATACTCTGGGATGACTTTAACCTAAGGTGAAAGCCTGTGGTTCCCTGGATCACTCAGATGATATTGTCTTAGGCTGCAAGCACATATCAGGGCTGGTTTATTTTAAATTCCCCCTTACTGTGAGACTGTAGACCTTGAGAGTCCCAGCTTAAAGTGTAGGGGCTGTCAAGCTCCCAGCCCTGGGTAGACCTGGGATTTTGGCTTTTGTCATCATCCTTTATCTCAGATCAACCTCACAGCTGTTTCTTGGTAACTGGAAAATATGTAATACTCTGGGCATTTGAATGCTGGTCTACCTCTGTGGTACTAACCTTCAGCTAGATTTTGACTGTCATTTTCTACAGTAACAGACGAGCATTCCAATGCATATAAGAAAACGTTTTAAAATATATTTTACAAAGCATTTCAGTTTGTTTTTGTTTTTCTAGCTTACAGCATCCATAAAAATTCTCTAATTAACCACTACTAAAAGTGGAATTCCTTTAATAGATGCCACAACCACAATTGCAACAACTATAACCACAGCTGCATCAGCTAATCAATGAGATCAAAATGGATTTATGGTTGGGTGCAGTGGCTCATGCCTGTAATCCCAGCACTTTGGGAGGCTGAGATGGGAGGATTGCTTGAGTCCAGGAGTTTGAGGCCCGCACAACATAATGAGACCATGTCTCTAAAATAATAATAATAATATTATTTTTTTAAAAAAACCCTCCTCCCAAAAAAATCACTTGAAATGGATTTGTATCTACTAAAAGAAAAAAGTAACAAGTTATTGTCTTCCATCACACAGCTCAAGGCATGGGATACACATCATATCAAGCACATATAATTGGGTTTTGGGGAGGTTGTCAATGAGGAAGATGTATAACAACATTATATTCAGTTTCCTAAAGACACAGTTTAGGTAGTACAATAATGATTCAGGTAGAACACAAACACATGCACATACATACATTTTAATGGTTTAAAAGACCTTAAATTTGTTACTTTAGGAAAGTGAGTGCTGATCATTTTCAGCCATATGATGGCAGACTGATGGTCTGTTCTTATCTAAGTAGGAGTTGCTTTCTGTGGTGATATTGCTTCTCTGCACCCATTCCCACCAGACTGAAAGATATTAGGGCAGGCTTATTAAAGACTGAATTATCTACTCATTAGATCCCAACATTTCAGTGTTTGCTCTGTGGGTAGCCTTCTCAGTGAAGCTTTCTTTATGTGATTCAAATTTCACTGAAAAAATTCCAACTCACAGCAATTCATTCTGATTTAATATACTGAGGTTTACTTTCTATACTGGCCTCATTTTGGTATATTTTGCCTCCTAGGTTCTAGGAATTGATAAAACTCAACAACAACTGGAAGCCCAAGACCAGCCCAAGACAAGCAAGGAATATCTTTTTTTTTTTTTTTTTTTTTTTTTTTTTTGCCATCCAAACATTTTCCCCTCAATAATTTTAAGTGTTTGAAGACAGCATCTTAGAATTTTTTTCTGTTGAAATCTTTGTAGTTCAGAAGTATGTCTTTTCATGAGCTTAAGTGAAATGAAGAAACAGTATTCAGAAGAGCTGTGAAATTTTGGATATATAACAAACAATTTTGAGAATATTGGAATGTAGTATCTGGGAATTTGACAGTAACGTCTTCAGAACCCTTGTTTGTAGAGACTATCTTGAATTTCACAATGTTATTTGTTGGAAAATCTTCTTCTAAAATAAGATAACTGGGTCTGCCCTTGGTGAAGCTTTTAGTGCACTAGACACATCATCCTTCTTATCTTCTGCCGTATCTGTGGGCTCATTTTGTTTCTCATAAGTTTTATCATTTTTAGCTTCAGTGATTGACCCTTCTGTTGCAACTTTATCTTCTCTAAGATCTTGAACTACTGATAATGAGCTTGTAGAACTCTCTGAACAGGAGGGTAATGGGGAAAACAGAAGAAGTGGCAGAAGCGGGCAGATTGTAATGAGAAATTTTATGTAGTTAAATGTAAGAGTTCTTTTCTTATGTTTAATTTTTTTGTGTCTTGTTTAAGAAATCCTTCTCCACTCCAAGGTCATGAAGACATTCTCTTATATTCTCTTCTAAAAGCTTTAAAAATTAATCTTCCATATTTAGAATTGTGGTGAGAACATTCAACATCCTATTGTTCTCAATCTCTGATGGAAGGGTTTCAAAGATTCATCATTACCATAGCTGGATGTTGTGGGGATTTTCCCCTCATAGTTAGACGATTCATCATTACCATAGTTGGATGTGGTGGGGATTTTCTCCCCATAATTAGACTATGAGATTAAGAAAGTTCCTTTCTCCAAATTTACTAAGAGATAAATGTCAAATTTTATCAAACATCTTTTCTGCATTGTAATGATTTTTGTGGTTTATGTTCTTCAGCTTTTTAATATGACCAGAAAAAAAAAAAAAGATTGTTTTTCTAATGTTAAATTAACCTCTTATTCCTGGGATAACTCCAACTTGCTCAAGATGTATTTTTTAAATA
Source organism: Rhinopithecus roxellana (assembly GCF_007565055.1). NCBI lineage: Eukaryota > Metazoa > Chordata > Mammalia > Primates > Cercopithecidae > Rhinopithecus > Rhinopithecus roxellana. The sequence continues at coordinate 178,077,884 of NC_044552.1, read as the reverse complement.
AATTGCTGAATTCTGTTATTCATATTTTGTTTAGGATTTTTGTAGCGTGTTTGTGAGGAAATTGAGCCTGTAGCTTTTTGTTCTCTTAATGCCCTACTTACGTTTGGTATCAAGGCTGTGGTCATTCCATAAAATGAGTTGGAGGGTGTTGACTCTTTTTCTAATGTTGGGAAGAGTTTGAGAATTTAGCAGTATTATCTCTGTGAAAGTTTGGTAGAACTCCTTCATGAAGCTATATGAATGCAAAGTTGTTTTCTCTTTTAGGGAAATCTTTGCTTACTAATTCAGTTTATTTAATAGTCAGCAGACTTTTCAGTTTTTCTATTTTGAAGTTAGTCTTGGCAGGTTATATTTTGAAGAAATTGGTCTATTTTATATAAATTTTCTAAAATATATTGGTATAATAAGTATTCTCCTACTGTTTGTTAAATGACAGTAACATCTATAGTGATGCCTCCTTTTTCATTCTTGAAATTTGTTATTTGTGCTTTATCTTTTTCTTGATCAATCTTGCCAGAGGATTGCCAATTTAATCAGTTTCTACAGAGAACCAGCTTTGGTTTTGATGTTTCTCCCACTGGATGTTTGTTGTTGTTTTCCTTAATATGTCGTATTTAATATTTGCTTCTTTCTACATCTTTGGTTTTAGTTGGGTATTTTTTCTAACTTCTTGAAACTGATCTTTAATTCATTAATTTTTAGGGTTTGTTCCTATCTAATGTATGTATGTAAGGCTTGGAATCTCCCTCTAAATATAATATTTTAATGTTATTGCATAGATTTTTCAATACATAAGAATGTCATATTTTAATTCTGAAATATTTTCTAATTTTCATTAGGCTATTTTGTTTTTTTAACTTATCTTTTTGTTACTAGTTTAGTTGCATTACAGTTAGAGATCATTATCTATTGGGCCATTAAAATATGTTGAGAGTTATTTTCTGGTCCAATAAGTCTGCTTAAAAAGAATGTGTGTTCTGTAGTTGTTTGGTGCAGTGTCCTATATAAGTCTATTTGGTCATCTTCGTCAGTTACCGTGTTAAAATTTTCTGTATCCTTACTGATTTTTTTCTTCTGCTTATTCTATCATTACTGAGAGAGATGTGTTAAGATCTTTCACTGAGTTGTGCATTTTTACATTTCTTCTTAAAAGTCTGTCTTGAGGTCATGTAATGTAATTGCATACATATTTAAAATTATGTTTTCCCAGCAAATTAAATTATGTTATTATAAACTGACCCTTTTTATTATCAACAATGCTTTTTGTCTTTTTTCTTCAACTAGTATAGTTATGTGATGCATGGTATGACTTTCAACCTTTCTATATGCTTATGTTTTAGGTGTGTCACTTATAAACAGCATACTTGGACTTAAAATAATCATTGGCCTTTATCAGGAACATTTAGTTCATTTCTATTCAATGCAGCTATTCTTGCCTTGCTTAAAAATTCAGTTATTTCTGTGTTCTTCCCGAGGTAACTTTTTTTTTCCTCTGGTTGCTTTCAATATCTTTATATTTTATTGTAAAATGTATAGTTTTTTAAAAAATAACTCTTTGAATTTACTAGGCCTCAGAGTAAAAGTATGCCATTTACATAGCTTACCTGTAGGCAAGAAGCCTGAAATAACTTGTAGTTTGTCATCTAATGTAGCCCCTGATTTACTTTCATTGTTGTCAGGATCAATTATGAAACTGAAGTTTGGCGCCTTCTTTTTAATCACATTTTCCCCCTTGTAGCTGCTGTGTTTAATATCATTAAAAATAGTCAGGTGCAATAGTGCACACCTGTACTCCCAGCTACTCAAGAGGCTGAGGCTGGAGGATCCCTTGAGGCCAGGAGTTTGAGTCCAGCCTGGCAACGTAGCAAAACCCCATTTCTAATTTTAAAAGAAGAGAAAGAAAAATGTTCTTGTAAAAAAAAAAAAAAAAAAAAAGAACTTACCAGCCCCGGCCCTCTGGAATCTGTAGATCTGGTATTTTTCATGAGTTCTGTGAAAATCTCAGATGCTATCTTTTCAAATATTGCCTCCACCACATTCTCTTTGAATAAAATGATCATATGTATATTAGACATTCTCACTCTTCACTCTACTCTATTTTTTCTTGCCCTTTCTTCTATATTTTCTATCTTTTTGCCTCTCCTTGCCCCATTCTAAGTGTTTTCTTCTGACTTATCTCTCAGTTCATTAATTTTTCTGTAGCTAGTCTAACCTGCTAGTTAACCATCCATTTATGTTCTTAATTCTATTATTTTCCAATTCCAGAAGTTCTCTATTTTTTCAGATTGTTTATATTAACTTTTCTTCTTTAGTTTTGCTGTTGTTTTTGTTTTTTCTTCTTTCTAATTTTTTTCTTTTGTTCTTTCGTGTACCCTACATACAGATTTATATTAGTTTGTCTTTTTTCTCTAAATATAGTAATCATAGTTGTTTTATCTTCTGGGTCTGATAATTCCAGTATTTGGAGTCTTTGGGCATCTGACTTTATTTTTTTTAAAAATGGATTCTGCTGTTTCTTGTCCAAGATGTTTTCTTCTTTATGTGCCTGATTGCATTTGGTGGGTTGCTGATGATTATACTTAAAATTATTTGTATATTGGCATTTGCTTTTGCTAGACAACCGGGGTACTTTCAGACAGGACAAGTTTATTCCAAGTTCAAGTTTGAAGCAAGACTCATCAAACTTATATAAACCCTTGAGGAATGATTTATTTATGATTCATACTTCCCCTACGGATGTAGTTTTGGGGTCTTAGCTTATTAGACTTCACATTCTGTGTGGGCCTGGGCTTTGATATCTGTCACCCCCTTGATCCCTGCAGATATAAAAATGGAATTCAAATGTGTGGGGACTGGCAAATACAGTAGGGGAAAAAAAATGTACCTTCTGCGTTTATTTACCTGTGTGAGTTCAAATTTTCTCTTCACTTTGGCCTGCAAATTTCTTGCTATGTTGTAGGCTCAATGATTTCAAAAAAGACTTATTTTTCTAAATAAAGAAAAATACTTTACTTAGAGATCTGAGTGGTTTTCAGCTGATGGGAGATTGTTTCAAATAACCTAGTCCATCATTAACAGAAATTTGAATTCCTCATCTTTTTGTAGGTAAAATTTTTCTTTTCTTGATTTATAATTAGTCTGGAGTTTTTGCTTCTTTTTTTTTTTTTTTTCTTTTTCTTTTTTGAGATGGAGTCTCACTCTGTCACCCACGCTGGAGTGCAGTGGTACAATCTCGGCTCACTGCAAACTCTGCCTCCCAGGTTCAAGCGATTCTCGTGCCTCAGCCTCCCAAGTAGCTGGGATCACAGGTGTGCACCACAACACCTGGCTAAGTTTTGTAGTTTTAGTAGAGATGGGGTGTCACCATGTTGACCAGGTTGGTCTCGAACGCCCAACCTCAAGTGATCCACCCGCCTTGGCCTCCCAAAATGCTGGGATTACAGGCATAAGCCACCACGCCCAGACTTTTCCTTTTCTTTCTTTTCTTTCTTTTTTCTTTTTTTTTTTTTTTAAGAGACTGGGTGTCTTTCCATTGCCCAGGTTAGAGTGCAGTGGTGTGATGATAGCTCATTGCAGCCTTGAACTCCTGGGCTCAAGCGACCCTCTCACCTCAGTCTCCAGAGCAGCTGGGAATACACGTGTGAGCCATTGCACCCAGCTGGAGTTTTAAGGATAGCCAAGATCAGTGGTAAGGATTCTGTAAATCTATTCTTTTTTATTTTATTGTATTTTTTTAGTTCATAACCTTACACATTTGAGAACTTTATCTTCTTCTCCCCAGTGGTCACCTTATGACCAAGAGATCATTTAGTTTGTTACCTTTCTTGTTCTTATTTGCAGATGCTGATGAATGGCAAGAATCAGAAGAAAGTGTTGAACACATCCCCTTCTCTCATACCTACTACCCTGAGAAGGAAATGGTTAAGAGGTCTCAGGAATTTTATGAACTTCTCAACAAGAGACGGTCAGTCAGGTTCATAAGTAATGAGCAAGTTCCAATGGAAGTCATTGATAATGTCATCAGAACGGCAGGTCTGTACTTGCAGATGGGGTCTTTGGAAATGTTAGCCACTTTACTGGTGTGACTCCAACAATGGAAAAATGTCAAAGTTTAAACATAGTGAATAAAGCCTAGAGTGATATGTTTATCTATAAAGTCTTACCCAAGTGCTGAGTGACTGTCAGAAACACAATGACTTCTACTTTCCACATTTTGACTATTACAGGCTTCTTGGAAGCAGATATGACAATAATTCAAAACTTCCTGCAATTATTCAGTTCATGATCTTTTAATTAAAAACCAAGATTTCTGATCACATCATTATATTAATATATTGGAGAAGACACAGCTTCTTTCTTTCCCTCCCCTTAAAACACACCAGACACATACACACTTGCATACTCAGTTATATTTGTTTTCTTTGGAAGCAAATTTCTTATATTACACACCGTGATGCTATAGTCCGGTATTCTCATTAACTAGCAAAATTTACTTATGTAAATTTGCAAAGTAAATCAAAGAAAGAAAAAACTCATTTTAATGTAAATTAATATTTCCACTGAGAGAAAAAAAAAAAGAGCTACAGAAAATGGGGAGGAGAAATAAGAGAAATCTCACTACTTGAGAATCTCCTGTGATTGGAGTCTTATTCTTACATAAACCACATTTAAGTTTATTTGCAAAAATTTTCACATGCTCATTGTTAATCTATTGTCCAACATGAAAGGAAGCAAGAATAAAATACTTTACTTCAGTTAGGAATACAAATACATTAGATTGTTGAGTCCTTAGTCTAACTAACAGCAGTTACTAAATTTCACCTTTACCTGTATCTGTATTTGTATATGTGTATGTACACATATGCTGCGAAGGTAAATTTGACACAACTAAAAACGTTAGGGAAAACTTTATTTCTTATGTTTAGAGATACAAATGTTTAGTAAACAAATAAAATGGGTACAAAGTTAACTGGAATCACTCTGCAGAAATTGGGGCCTCATGTTTAGCTTTTGACTTGCATTTCCCAAGCCAGTTGTGACTTCTAGTGTTGGGAGTGGTGTGTGGCAAGCAAGAACCCCACCAAGAGTCTGCAGCTCTTCCTCCTCCATCGGTGGATTAAACTATCCATTGGGAAGGAAGGAAGAGTTGCTTCTGAAATATCTCACCTGTGAGTCACTGTGGTCTCCCCCTGGGAACAGTGGGCCATCTCTAGGTCCGAGGGACGACACCCAGATCAGAAGCTGGCCCCTACTCTCACCGGAATCCCACAGGGAACTGAGGCTCCTTGGACAAAGGTGATGCACTGTGAAGCTTTGCCCTGGGACACTGGAACTGATCAAGGTGTGGGCTGAGAGGTCCCAAAGTCTCCCTGGGAGTAGAATGACACATGGCTGTGCGTATCGAGTACCCATGTCTAAGAGTTCTCCAACTGGGCCAGGCCTGGTGGCTCATGCCTGTAATCCCAGCACTTTGGGAGGCCGAGGCAGGTGGATCACGAAGTCAAGAGATCAAAACCATCCTGGCCAAAATGGTGAAACCCCGTCTCTACTAAAAATACAAAAATTAGCTGCATGTGGTGGCGGGCACCTGTAGTCCCAGCTACTCGGGAGGCTGAGGCAAGAGAATCGCTTGAACCCGGGAAGCGGAAGTTGCACTGAGCCGAGATAAGTGACACTGCACTCCAGCCTGGTGACAGACTGAGACTCCATCAAAAAAAAAAAAAAAAAAAGAATTTCCCCAACTGTCGTGTGTCCCCAAGGATAAACCTCACAGTGCCACACTAATAGCTTTGATATAGGGACCAAACACTGTATAATTAAGTTGCCTTTTGAGGAATGTTTTAAAAACCATCTTACCGTATACATTTTGCCTTCTTCAATAACCTTCACAACTTTTTTTTTTTTTTTTTCTAAGAATACCAAAAGAAACAACAGTCTGGAGAACTCTGGCTGTCAAAATTTCCCCTCTGAGTTTCTTTCCTTAGTGGTCATGGTGCAGTTACTTGGGGACATTTTCTCCCACATAATTAGAGAAGCAGAGGTGGAGTTCCCACAACCCTGGAACTGCAGAGCTTGATCATTGATCAGTTGGCCTGATGCTGAACAAAACGAACTTGGCAGCAGCATGACAGGGTTCCCTGCCAGGCATTTGTTTTCCAGATTATCTAACTTCATTTTGAGCAAGTATGAATTATTATTATTTTTTTTTTTGTGATAGAGTTTCACTCTTGTTGCCCAGGCTGGAGTACAATGGGATGATCTTAGCTCACGGCAACCTCTGCCTCCCAGGTTCAAACAATTCCCCTGTCTCAGCCTCCCAAGTAGATGGGATTACAGGCACCCACCACCACACCCGGCTAATTTTTCTATTTTTACTAGAGACGGGGTTCCACCATGTTGGCCAGGCTGGTTTTGAACTCCTGACCTTAGGTGATCCACCCACCTCGGCCTCCCAAAGTGCTGGGATTACAGGCATGAGCCACTGCACCCGGCCAAGTATGAATTATTATGTTTATCCTTAGAAAAAAAATTTTTTAAGAGATAGGATGTCACTCTGTTGCCAGGCTAGGGTGCAGTGGTGCAATCATGACTCACTGCCTCCTGAGCTCAAGCAATCCTCCCACCTCTGCCTCCCAAGCGGTTGGGACTACAGGCACACACCAGCACACCCTGCTAGTTAAAAAAAAAAAAAAAAAAAAAAACTGCAAAAATGTTTTAATTCTCCAGCTCCAGCCTCCCAAAGTGCTTGGACTACAGGGATGAGCCTCTCCTTAATTAGCAGCCTCACACTTTCCTGCAGTTTTAATTTCTGATTTTAATGGAATGGGTGACAGGAACAGCCCCGAGTGGGGCCCACACAGAGCCCTGGACCTTCGTGGTTGTGAAGGACCCAGATGTGAAGCACAAGATTCGAAAGATCATTGAGGAGGAAGAGGAGATCAACTACATGAAAAGGATGGGACATCGCTGGGTCACAGATCTCAAGAAACTGAGGTACAAACAGTGGTGGAATTGGGGATGTTTGCCTTGGCTTCTTAAAATAAAATCACCACCACCACCATGTCCTGGCTTTGTTGTAAGTGTGGACAAGCTTGATTCTGCCTCTGGGAGGAATTATGGAAGTTAAGACAGAGCTCACTCCTGTATCGGCATGTGAGCGTTTGGTAAATAGGCTCTGACTTAATTATTTGCTTAGTAAATAATTGAGGAATTACTTCACTTTTCACCCATCTGGAACATAAAATGGCGAAATTCTTCTCAAGATCTTGCATGAAGCAAATTACATTTTGCTAAAGTGATCAGGTCTTCCCAATCATTTTACTAAGCAGGTTTTAGTTTTAGGACAAGTTTAGCACAAGTGTAGTTATCTGTGAGGCCTTAGTAACTTTTTGGCTTCCTCAACTTCAGCAAAAAAGTGGAGGGGAATTCAGTGTAAGTAGTTTCACTGTGGTCCCTCAACAAATGCAGCCCCTGGGGTCTGCTCCGGGCATCAAAGTCACAGTCCATGTGCTCTATGGAGGGAATGGAGAGTGTTGGTTCATTGAGTGAGTCAGGAAAGTGGATTACGAGTGGCTCCTCTGTGTTGATATTTCCATGATTTAAAATTCTGATGCTTGGCTTTATTAAAAACCACTTTATGTATTTTAACTATTTTCACCCTTGCAATAACCATAGGGATTGGGTACACAAGAGTACATATTACAGAGGAGGTAACAGTTCCATGAGAGGCCAAGTAGCTTGCCCAGTGGCCAAGACAGTCCAGCTCCAGTGCAGATCTTCTAAAGCATTACCATTTTCCCTCTTTGTAGGGAGAAAAGAAATGACAATAGTCAAATGTAACTAAGCTGGTTGAAGTACAGTTAAGTAGCTTTGAAAGTGTAACATACTGATGTTCATAGTATAAGAGGAACCATGGAGAAATACACAAATGAGTTTCATGTGCTTCGGAACAAGGAAGCATAACCAGGCTAGAAATGAAATGAATGGTGATTGTCTCTTGCTAATGAATGACATAAGATATCCTAAGGTAAAATCCCAATATATGGGATTATATGACTCTCTGTCCTTTTTGACTATCTGTGCTAGAATAAAGCTTCTGCCAAAATGTGTGGGTCAGGGTAATGAAATCAAGAAAGAGATATTCTGAGCTGGAAAACAAAAATTTGGCTCTGCATTTATACCTCACATGAATGATCTCCCTCTCCCGCAGAAGTTCCCTTCCTTTTTTCTATAACTGGGTGAACAGCATTGCCATCTGCCCACCTGCGATTTTGTGATTTTGGTTAAACCTCACTGCCATCCTTGCCTTCTCCCTGGCTGAATTTTGACCCAGTGCATGCTGGGTAATAGGACCTGCCCTTGTATTTTTCAGCATTTCATATGTCTTGCCATACTAGGCACTTACTAAGACATGTTTATGAAATTGAATGATCCTGGTCAGAAAAAGAGGAATGAGACAAAAATAAAAATTCTGCAGCTGTTCAATTTAAATATAAAAGATGAGTAAATAGGTTATTTTTATCATAAAGAAGCTAAGGTAGTAAAAGAGAACAAAAAGTATGGGCAAATATTCTCCTGAATCTCTTTTCTCTTCACAGAACCAACTGGATTAAAGAGTACTTGGATACTGCCCCTATTTTGGTTCTCATTTTCAAACAAGTACATGGTTTTGCTGCAAATGGCAAGAAAAAAGTCCACTACTACAATGAGATCAGCGTTTCCATTGCTTGTGGCATCCTGCTAGCTGCTTTGCAGGTATGTTGGGACATCAAGGGTTAAAGGGTGTCCTTATTAGAACATTTCAGCTGAGTTTTCAATTCAGGGACATTTGGAAATTGTTTTTTAATCTAAAGTGGAATTCCTAAGTGAGGTAACTCTGACGTGAAAACTGACTCTGGAAACCTGGATTGGTGAGTACGATGGTTCAATAAGTTGGGAATTCACTTATCACATCATTTCAAGGTTAGAAAAATTGGGGGTGTGTTTGCCGTCATCTGTAACAACATGAAGTTTCAAGGGTTTTGGCAGACACACATGAAGAACTTTGGAGCCTAAAAGTCAGAGGCTAACTCCCTGGATACGTTTACTGTTGCTCTTAGAGAAGATGAAATGACTAAAAAGCCATGAGAAGGGCTCTTCATAGAGCCCTCTTTCTGAGAAGTTTGCATTGTATGGCATTAGGAAGATGGTCACATGCTTTTCAAAAATTCCATCTGCATAGGAACAAGAGCAGTGCTAACACGAAATGGAGCAGGATTGCTGTATAGTTTTCAAACTATTCATGCATTCACTCAACAATGCATTCACTCAACAAATATTTTCTGAGCTCCTTTTTGTTTTGTTCTGAGACAGGGTCTCATTCTGTCACTCAGGCTGGAGTGCAGTGGCGCTATCACAGCTCACTGCAGCCTTGACCTCCTGGGCTCAAGTGATCCTCCCACCTCAGTCTCCTGAATAGTTGGGACTACAGGCATTCACCACCATGCCCGGCTGATTTTTACTTTTTTTTGTATAGATGGGGTTTTGCCATATTGCCTAGGCTAGTCTCAACTCCTGAGCTCCAGTGATTCACTCTTCTCAGGCTCCCGAAGTACTGGGATTACAGGCATGAGCCACCATGCCGGCAGTTACTGGGAGCCACCGGGGATAGTTTGTCTGATGAACTGTATATTCTAGCAGACACTGGGGGCTGGGTAGGGGATAGAGAGAGATGGTAAACCCATAAAATAAACGTGGAAAACGAGATTATAAGAGCAAGAGCAAGTAATCATACTTTTAAGAGACAATGGATTCCAAAAAAAAAAAAAAAAAAAAGAGCTTCTTCACTATCTCAAAGAAAAGTATGTATGTTGAGTAACACCTCCCAAAATGTAGTCATTGAAATGTGTTTTAGGTTATTGGAAAAATTATCCTGAAGGAGCTGGCATTGATTTCCTTCCTGAATCTGTAAGCAGGTAAATAATGGAATCACCATGCGGCGTCAGATTGCAGGGCACCGCTACCTGATCCAGGGTCCTGGAAGAAGCGGCGAAGCCTGCAGTAAGCTCAGCTCACAAGGCTGCCCGGGTGCCTCTGCAGCGGGCAGTCTTTTTCACTTTGCCATTGAGTTTGCTGCCCCCTAGCTTTCATAAGGCATAATCCCGAGAGTAGGTTACGATTAGTGATGGAGGCAAGAAAAATCTCCATGAAGCCCCCATCTCCGGTATGGTGACTGGGTCCAATAAGCGCGCCATGCATGTCTTATAGAGGCAGCGTCCAGAACTTCCTGGTCAGGTTTAGAGGTGGTGATCTGATTGGAAAAGCTGGAAAGGGGCAGTGAGGGGGAAGTGTCTGGAAGCTCCTCATTGCTTTTACTTAGATGTTTGTTATTTGGAGGCTTGGAAAGAGGTCGGTCGGGTACCCCTTGGCCACTGAGTCCCCCATCAACAGGCATCAGCATTTCACTGGGTGGGGAAGCTCTGCTTCCATGGTTGGCTCTGTAGTCATAGGAACTTGCCGTGGTGGTTGTTGTTTAAAATAAAATATACAAGCCTTTATTAATATATTAAATACTAACAGCTAGTAGTAGCTCTATAATTTTAAAGTAGTGATGAATGTAATGATACTTTAAAATATCTGTAACAACTGTAAAATGATATGAAAATAACTGGATTTCATTGGTGATAAAGTCATAGATATTGCTAACACTACTGTGGTTTGCTGCCTACATTTACAAAGGAAGAAACTGCTAAATTTCAGTTAGATGTTAGTGAATATAAAGACTCTGTTTTTCAAATTCAAGTTCATGGACCCGCCAAATTCAATCTTTGGCCCTTTGGGGGTCTGAGGATTCCAGTTTAAAAAATCCTGACCTATAATAAGACCAAAGCACTCACATCGAGAGAGTGAAAGATAAAATAATAATAGAAGTCAACTTAACATTAATAATATTAGTAAGAGGAATTGTTTAATATGGTCTGTGTATTTGCAGGTTTCTGCTGCTAGAGACATACAAAATTAAGTATGGAGTAAAAGCTATGTCTTGAAAAGGACAAAATATAAAATGACACCAAATTAAGGTGTAATTATTTTCTCAAAAAAGTTTAAGATTTATCCATTCCAAGTTCAAATACTATGTGAAGATATGATCAAGGAGAAGAAACACCATGATAAAGTAGAGCTAATGACAGAAAGAAGAAATCAGTTAGGTTTTCTGATGCATGTATTCTTGAGAACAGTCTCTCAGGTATTGTGAAATCTTTGTTAATCAAGGTATATGATGATGTTGTATAAAAGACCTTCAGCAAGAAACTATATTAAGTCACTCTAGATTCATATATGTGTATATGTGCATGTATAGATATATATACACACACACATATGGGTTCACGTATATATGGGTTCATATATATATGGTTCAAATGCCAATATTAGAGTTATTGATAATAAATCATAGATTCCAGGCAGATCACTGGAGTTCAGGAAAGAATATTTAGCAGGAAAATTGGCCAGGTATTATGGTTCACACTTGTAATCCCAGCACTTTGAGAGGCTGAGACAGGCAGATCACTTAAACTCAGGTGTTTCAGACAAACCTGGGCAATATGGCAAAACCCCATCTCTACAAATAAATACAAAACATAACTGGGCATGGTGGTGCATGCCTGTAGTCCCAGCTACTCAGGAGGCTGAGGTGGGAGGATAGCTTGAGCCTGGGAGGCAGAAGTTACAGTGAGCTGAGATCATGCCACTGCACTCCAGCCTGAACGATAGAGCCACACCTTGTCTCAAAAAAAAAAAAAAAAAAAAAAAGAATATTTAGTAGGAAAATTGTGTTGCATTTGGGCTAGTACACTGCTTTGGTGGACTGCTCTTATGATTTGGTTCTTGTACCAGGACACAGACCAACGACTTAGCTAAAAGGAACTCCCTGTGGTTTTTGCCTTTCCTTTACTATAGTTGTATTCCTACAGTATTTTCCTGTAAAATAACCATTCCTATTTCTTAAGCATCAATGAAAAATAATGATATTTTTCTTCTTCCAGAAGCTTCCCACTGCTTGGTTAAAAGAAGGGAGGGGATGGGGAGATTGATGGCGGCAGGGAGGTTCATGATACCATTACCTGAGCTGGCAGCCTCTTTGCTGCCCAACTTCAGGGAAATGATAGGAAGAGCAGGTATAAACGGGACAAGAAGGTCCCCAGGTTAGAAGGGACAGCAGTCATTCTGCCTGCTGACTTTAAAATGCTTTCTTGTCCTCTTATTTTAGAACGCAGGTCTGGTGACTGTCACTACCACTCCTCTCAACTGTGGCCCTCGACTGAGGGTGCTCCTGGGCCGCCCCGCACATGAAAAGCTGCTGATGCTGCTCCCCGTGGGGTACCCCAGCAAGGAGGCCACAGTGCCTGACCTCAAGCGCAAACCTCTGGATCAGATCATGGTGACGGTGTAGGCAGGGCTGCCCAAGGGAGTGGCACGGAGACGGTGCCCCTGCTTCTCCCTGTGCTTCTTGCCTGCTCCTCTCAGGTCTCTTGGCTGCTCTTTCTCCGGGTGTCAGGTCCCCTCATTGCTCTTCTCGGGTGGCCACACTGTGTCAAGAAGTCTCTCCACACTCTGTGGCACTTCCAGTCCCATAAGTCCTGCTTCTTATCCACTTTGGAAATGCATGAACACTTTACAAAGAACATGCCCTGGTTTTTAAATTTTAAAAGTTACTCTAGAAAATCACTGTTGGCTTTCTTCTTGTATTTTTAAAAAACTCACATAGAGGAGACAATCAGAAATTTACCACAGTCCCAATAATTCAGCTACACGATGACTTGAATTTAAATTTAGATTAATCAAATGGTCTCCTGCTCTCTGACTTCTGGTGTCTTTTAGACAAAGGATATGCTTTTGAGAACTACTTTTTTTTAACTGAACTTCAGGGACACTGCTAGTTTTGAATAAGTAACCATCAAAGTTACTGAAACATGGCCAGGTGCAGTGATGATGCCTGTAATCTTAGCACTTTGGGAGGCTGAGGTGGGTAGATTGCCTGAGCTCAAGAGTTCGAGACCAGCCCGGCCAACATGGTGAAACTCCATCTCTACCAAAAATACAAAAATATTAGCTGGGCATGCATTTGTAATCCCAGCTACTCAGGAGGCTGAGGCAAGAGAATTGCTTGAACCTGGGAGGTAGAGATTGCAGTGAGCCAAGATGCTGAGATGCCATCACTGCACTCCAGCCTGGGCAACAGAGTGAGGCCCTGTCTCAAAAAAAAACAGAAACAAAGTCACTAAAATGTCACCTTCACAGAACAGGACAGGGTACACTTGGGTCGCACGGGCCTGGCTGGCATGTAAATGGTCAGTTGCACTGCCTAATGGTGTGTAGATCTGACTTGTAGCATTCATAGAAGCTGCTAAATACTCAAGAATCTTGCAAGACAGTTATTAAACATTCATAGCTTGAAATTGCCCATGGTGGGAGAATTTACATCACAACCACTATAAATCAGGGCTTGCTTTCTTTTTCTTCAAGAGAGCTACTTACCATACACAGCACCCACAGTCTCCCTTCTCTTTTACCCTACCCCATGAAACATACTGACCCCTTTTCTCCAGATGATAACACAGCTGTTTGGGCCTGATAGGGTCACAGGTGCCAGGTTGGGAATGCCAGATGTAGTCTTCACCCATCACCTTCTGTCATCCTCCCAGGGTTGTCATATACAGAGGCAAACTCTTATAGCTTGGATGATTTCTCATCAAGCAACTCTACTCACCCTTTATCCCCTTCCACTACGCTTTTCTTCTTGTTGTCCTCATTTTCCTTGAGAAAACTCTCTCTATAAAAAATTTCCATAGAGTATGTGGCTTATAAACAACAGAAATTCATTTCTCACAGTTCTGGAGGCTGGAAGTCCAAGGTCAAAGTGTCTGCATGGTCAGGTGCTGGTGAGGACCCTGATCTGGGTTGCAGACTGCTGACTTCTCATTGTGTCCTCATATGGTAGAAAGAAGGTTAGAGCCTCTGGCATGCCTTTTATAAGGGCACTAATCCCATCATGAGGCCCCACCCTCATGACCTCATCACCTCCCAAAGGCCCGCCTCCTAATACGGTCACATTGGGGGTTAGGGTTTCAACATATGAATTGTGGAGGACACAAACATTCCGTCCATGGCACCTACTTTATAGGGTTTGGCATGCTGCTTGGTACATGATTAACATTCATAAATGGTGGGTGCCCTTACTGTGGTAGACACCATTGTCATTGCAAGGCAGCCCTGCTTGGGATTCAGGTGAGCAAAGGTAACGTGGGTGAGTAAGAGACTCGCTCCTCTTCAGAGAAGCCCTCCTGTGGCTCAGGGGCAGCTGCAAGGCCAGATGGAGTTGGCCTGCAGGGAGTCAGCCTTACCCCATCAGAGACCAACTTGAAGGACTTTTTTCTCTGTGTAGTTGAGTTATCAATCTGATATGCAGCCAGGTTACTTACTTCCGAAGCGTTGTAGCTGTTGATTGTCACTGCCCCGTGGTTCTCACTCTTTGCAGGAACTCTTTAAATTTTTATTTTAAAAATTACAATGGAAATGTCTGGTCATCACCTTAACCAAGTGACAAAGTCCTAGCACACCATTAATGGTAGGATAACTGACATTAGGTGTTCCTGTTGGGATGCATTATGAAGCATTCCTTCCAAAGATATCAATGGAAACTAATCAAGTCTTACACCTAACTTTCAGTTTACAGTAAATACTGAGGATAAAGAAGTTAATGGCATGGTGGAATAACCAAAATGTGCATCATTTTACAAGAAATAGGCCTGGACTCTTTAAGGAGTGAGTGTCACTGTGGGAAGAATAAGAGGGGGACTGTCCTGTCCTTGCTACTCAAAGGGTGGGCCTGGGCCCATAGCATCATTGGGACCACCTGGGCGCTTGTTAGAATCAAAGATTCTCAGGCCTCACTTAGACATCCAAAATCAAAATCTGCATTTTAACAAGATCCCCAGGTGATCTGCATGTCTGTTAAAGTCTGAGCTCTGTTTCAGATAACCAGAGACCCAACAACCAAAGGCAAAGCATAAGCCTTGATTGGATTTTGTTTTAGGAAAAAAATCTCATAGGTATAAAAGACAACTGGGAATGTTGAATGTGGATCTAGTGGTAGGTGATATTGTTAGTGATGTGAGTGATGCATGCTGAAGTACTGAGAGATGAAGCATAATATTGACAACTTACTCCAGGAAAAAAGAAGGTGTGTATATATGTGTGCGTTCGGCGAGTGTGAGCGAGAACTAACATGGTAAAATGTTAGATGGAGCATATAGGTTCTCATTATACTCTTATTTTAAATGTATGTTTGAACACAGTCAAATCTGAATGGAAATACATGTAAATAAGCATTTCTTTTTTTTTTGTAGTTTTAATTTTTATTTTTCTTTTTTTTTTCTTTTTTTTTTTTATTATACTTTAAGTTCTAGGGTACATGTGCATAACGTGCAGGTTTGTTACATATGTATACTTGTGCCATGTTGGTGTGCTGAACCCTTCAACCTGTCAGCACCCATCAAGTCATCATTTATATCATGTATAACTCCCCAATGCAATTCCTCCCCCCTCCCCCCTCCCCATGATAGGCCCCAGTGTGTGATGTTCCCCTTCCCGAGTCCAAGTTTCCTCATTGTTCAGTTCCCGCCTATGAGTGAGAACATGCGGTGTTTGGTTTTCTCTTCTTGTGATAGTTTGCTAAGAATGATGGTTTCCAGCTGCATCCATGTCCCTACAAAGGACGCAAACTCATCCTTTCTTATGGCTGCATAGTATTCCATGGTGTATATGTGCCACATTTTCTTAATCCAGTCTGTCACAGATGGACATTTGGGTTGATTCCAAGTCTTTGCTATTGTAAATAGTGCCGCAATAAACATACGTGTGCATGTGTCTTTGTAGTAGACTAATTTATAATCCTTTGGGTATATACCCAGTAGTGGGATGGCTGGGTCATATGGTACATCTAGTTCTAGATCCTTGAGGAATTGCCATACACAGTCATATAAATAATTTGCCTAAAAACGCCCTCTAAGTCCATCATTAGGTTAAGCGATTTACTGAAGGTGCAGATATTATGCTTATTTCATTGGGTTGTTTTGGAATGTCCCCTAGTTGGATAGTTTGAGGCATGAAAATGAGAATCAGAGGAGAAATAAGGCCAGAGGCTCACATTGCTTGCAGGGAACCTACTGAGCAATCAAGAAGAGGAAGGAAGCCCTGGGAAGGAATGTAAAATCCATTTCAGCCTGCCTGCCCCTTGGAATGGAGGGTCTTCTAGGGACCGGAAACACCAGACACTTCTTCTGCCCCAAGCACACCCCACACTAATTTCTGCTGCAGCATCACGATCAGGGCAAATCAGTACAGCCCCCCAGCCATCAGTGGTGTCTAGAAAAGTAAAGATAATTTTCTTCCTTCTCTCTGCAGCCTCAAGCTCTTACTAACCTTCTTTTATGTGTGCATAAATGTAGTCATGTGACAACTGTGCTCAAAGTTAGAAATAGTGGTCTGGGAGGCTTATAGATCCTCTTGCTGTTTTGAGGCCTTAAAACAGAAAAAATAATGGAATGATTGCATCACTGCGAGGAAGTATACTTAATTAAGAAACTTGAAAATGGTTTGTGTCTTACTGATAGGACTCACCTGAAGACTCCACTTTGCCGAGAGGGAATTTTTAACTGAAAGCTGTGTTAGCCAGCACAGGGTAGAGCCATGGTCCTCATACTTGCTGGCATCACTCATGTAGGGGTCTGTTAAAGCACAGATTGTTGGGCTGCACCCTCAGGGTGTGTGATTCAGCAGGGCTGGGTGGTGCCCAAATGCTCCGTTTCTAATGTATTCCCAGGTGTTGCTGATGCTGGTGATTGGGTACCACATTTTGAGAACCATGGGGCATTGGCAATCAACAAATGCAATGCTTGTGACTTGACATGATAAAAGTTCATTTGTTGGGCAGGCAAAGTCCCCTGTGGGCCTGGAAACCCTCCGAGACAATTACTTGCATGGGGTAACCCAATAATCCGGTGGGATGCACCTTCCAGGGCATGACTGCCTCCTTCCTAGAGGCAGCAGGGGGAGGAAACACTAGAAGAGCTCACCCCAATTCCATCCTACGTTGACCCAGGAGTGACCTCCTCACTCTCATAGCCCTTTGGCCAGAATTAGTCATGTGACCTCACAGGAGGTGGAGCAATGTCATCAATGTTATCCCCCTGCACCTGCAAGGAAGGGGGCCCAGAAGTGTGTAGGTGCTGGATGTCTCTTCCCCAAAACACATAACTCTGAATTTAGAAAATAAAACTGGATATAACAAATGAAAAAAGGAGGGGAGAAGGAAAGTTGAAGAAATTGGTGAAATCAGAATAGGACAGTGAAAAGCATAAAGATTTTCTTCTGAAACACTAAGATCGGTTGATATTTGTCTAATACAGCTTTAAATAGAGTATTACTTTGGGCCAAAGAAAATCGATACAAACATACATAAAGTGGAACTAAGATTGACTTCTTCCTAGACATCCCTGCTTCTGCCCACAAAATGGAAACTTCCATCAAGAAGTACTGGAGGACACTTCGGTATTTCTTTTTATTTTCTCCTCCCTATGAAAGGAAGAGTGACTTCTCTGATGCATGAAATTGGGGGTAGTTATTGCACATGTTCAAACCCCAACAAAGTAGGGTTTTAAGCCAAATTTACAAACTGGGGGTGATTCACCTTACAAAGATGATCCACCAATTGGTTTTTCTATTTACTTTATTCCTGCTCTGTCACCCACGCTAGAATTCAGTGATGTGATTATAGCTCACTGCAGCCTCCAACTTCTGGACTCAGGTGATCCTCCCACCTTAGCCTCCCAGGTAGCTGGGAATACAGGTGCACACCACCACACCCAGGCTAGTTTTTCTAAATATTGGAGTTCCCAAAGAGTATTCAAACTGATGTGATATTTGAAAAGACATTTTGTAAGCATCTTTTAGGAATGTCGATAAGTGGAAGAAAAACACATAGTTATCAGTGGATATTTTGCCTGAGAGGCATGAGAAATATAATTGTTGTTTTGCTAGGTATCAGCAGAGTGCTCTCTTATAATTTGTGTGAAATGGAAACAATGGTAACATCATGTTTTCAATTCACACTTATATACAAGTAATGAGAGGTCCAGAAGGAATATTGCTCCAGCTCTGCTGCCACTGTGCCTCCCTTCTCCTACCCCACTCACCCCACAAAAAAGGCTGGACACTCAAAAAAAGGTGCGTTTATCTACCGTTTAGAGAAGGTGAATAGCAGAGAACTGGAGGTGGGAATGGTAAGGAACTTCCAGCAGGAGATTGGAGGGAATGGGCTGATGCATCTAAGGCTGATGCCAGGTCCGCTCCCTACCTGGGTGGCCTCAGCAAATGACGTCCAGGACATCCAGGGGCAGGCTCGAGAGAGAACAGTCCCTGAAGCCAAAAACCTGCCAAGCTAAATACAGTAGTTCTAATGAAATGTGAGAGGCTATAATCTCATTTGGGAAATTCCTAAAAAGTCATGAGGCAGGGGAATGGTTTATGTTATTATCATGACCTGAGAGTCATGGCTCAGAGCCAAATGTTCAGGATTAAATTCAACAGCATTTAAATTTCGTTAGAGCGAGATGGAAATACGTTAGCAATGCCTGCAGAGTGCCAAGTAAATGCAAAAGCCAATGAGATCATAGAGGAAGTTGTTAGCTAACCTAGGTGGAGTCGCCAACTTCCTTCTACTCTAATAATTAAAAATAAAAATAATACTTAGGAGGTAATTTGAATAAAGATTCTAAAATCAAACTCCTCTGAAGGGTGAAAACTGGGAGCCTCCTCTTGCCATAGTAACCATAGCACTCAGGGCACTGTCTTCCAGCACTGGAGTACTGTCTTCTGACCTGAGATCCTAAGCAACCTCTGCTCATCTGAGATGTCCACCATATTGCGGGCATGAGTCCTTGACAACAGTAAATAGTACATCTGTTCCCTTGTTGAGTAAATGATTTTCCAAGTCTGAGAATGTGTGGAACTCATTATGGAAATAATGCAATAATTCAAATCCATAATATTGATACTTTCATGTTAAGTTTAGGAACAATCTTGTGTATGCTCCTTAAGTGATTTGAATATTTAAAAAGCTCATGATTCCAATTTGAAATATGAAATTGATTTGAAGTTGAAAGGTATAGGAATATTTAACTTAGCTCATTACAGTATTAGACTAGATTTACTATGTTTATAAGTGTAATGTATTAGATTTACAAGAGATGCTTAAATATATGAGAATATTTTGTCTTAATTGGCTATAATCTTGTCATATCAATGATTTGAAGTGCTAAAATAGAAAATCAAATATGATAAATTATACAAGAAGTTTAGAATGTTTAAGAGATTTTAATAAACAGAGCCTGTAACTGAGACTGATGGTTTAAGGGAGTTTGGCTTATTCAGCTTGAGTTAATCAAACATGAATTAAAGGCTCCCTTCCCCAAAGAGATTTGTTTTATTTTATTTGTTTACTAGTTTTATACATAGAATAATAAAATGTGTATATCAGGTCAGAATGCTTTTGACAGAAACTAATACAAACAAAAAAACCTCACTATAACCTAAACAAATAAGGGATTATTTTTCCCTACTAGTGAGAAGTCTGGAGGTAGATATTAGATGCTGGTCTATTGGTTCAATGAAGTCAGTGCCAAAGTCTCAGTGGTTCTCTTGACCTTTCTTCATAACCACAGGATGCTGTTATAATTTCACCAATCACAACAAGCACAGTGCTTGAAACATAATAGGTGCTCAATAAATACTCAGTACATATTGAATGTGTACAGAAATATATCTCTATCTAGTCATAAAATTTTAGAATGCAAGATCTGAAAAGGACATGGAAACCTGTGTTTTTAACGTGTGTTCCAGGTGATTCTGCTTACCAGGTGAGTATGGTAAGCATGGCAACTGTTCTCAAGTGAGCTCATCAGTCCCAGGGCTGTTAGCACCTTCCATCTGCTAGGGCCTCTCTGGTCTAGACCTCCAGCCTTGACCTTGCCCTGAAGCTCCAAACTCTTATGCCCAGCTGCTTTCTCTGTCCCTCCACTTAGATATCAGTAGGCACCACAACCTTTTCATACTCAGAGTACTACTTTTGAGTCCTTTCCACCCCTTACTTGGCCCCTCAATTCATACTTTTTGGGGTAGAGCCTCAAATCTAGAAATCATCTGTATTAGTCCATTCTCACACTGCTAATAAAGAATACCTGAGACTGGGTAATTTATAAAGGAAAGAGGTTTAATTGATTCACAGTTCAGCATGGCTGGGGAGGCCTCAGAAAACTTACAATCATGGCAGAAAGAAAAGCAAACATGTCCTTCTTCATATGGCGACAGGAAGCAGAAGAATGACAGCTGAGTAAATGGGGAAACCCCTTATAAAGTCATCAGATCGCATGAGAACTCACTCACTCTCATGAGAATAACATGGGGGAAACTGCCCCCATGATTCAATTATCCCCCATCAGTTCTCTCCCATGCCATGTGGGGATTATGGGAACTACAATTCAAGATGAGATTTTTGTGAGGACACGGCCAAACTGTATCATCATCTTAAATTTCTGTGATTCTCTTAT
Organism: Rhinopithecus roxellana; assembly: GCF_007565055.1. NCBI lineage: Eukaryota > Metazoa > Chordata > Mammalia > Primates > Cercopithecidae > Rhinopithecus > Rhinopithecus roxellana. The sequence continues at coordinate 178,057,239 of NC_044552.1, read as the reverse complement.
TCTGCACATCCAAATCCATGAGCAAGTTATACTGACTTTATCTCTGAACATTGACCATGGGAGGGGAGCAAGGAGAAGCAGTGTGAAAGGAAGAGCGTGCTGCCTGCTGCTGTGAATAATAAAATATCTTGCTCTGACCCAGTAGTCTCGTGTCTTCTGTCAGCATCCACACTACTAAGTCAGACTACCTTGCTATTTTGCAAGGAGGGTAAAATCTTAGGTCCTTTACAATTCATGACCCTTGGCATTAGATGTTCTCTCCACCTGCAATGCTCCTCCCCTAGATACTGTCATGGCTGCTCCCTTCATGTCAGTCATGATTCAGCTCAACCCAGTACCTCTGCTGAGAAGCTTTCCTTGACCACCCAATCTTCAGAACACCCAACCAAACCCCAGTCACTCTCAATCACTTCAGATTTTTATTTTCTTCAGAGCACTTATCATTATTTAATAAATTTTAAATTTTTATAGGGCAACATTTAAAATATATACACAAAATCCTAAGAATATTATAATAAAAACTTTGTACCACATCTTGGGTCAAGATACAAAACATTATCAATACAGTTGATATCCCCTATGTATTACTCCCCAATTCCATCCTCCTTCCTCCCTCCACAGAAGAAAGCACTAATCTAATTTGGTCTTATTAATGCCCATGCATATAAAAAATACTCTTGCTACTAAATAGTATCTAATATTTGTCAATTTTAACTCTGCATAGATGGCATTATACTTTACATATTTTTCTGCAACATTTTGAAGTTATACTTGTGAGATAGTCCATGGTGATATGTGCAGCTCTAGGTCATTCATTTTCACTGCTCTACACCATTGAATGAACATATTGCGCATTTTTCATTTTCTTATGAGTTGTCATTTAAATTCTTTTACATTCATTCTTTGTCCTGTGGGAATGTTTAAGAATTTCTCCAGGATATATACCTAAGAGTAGACTTACTGGGTCAAAGAGCAATCAAATTTCAGCTTTTCTAGAGCTTGCCAAATTGTTCTTCAAAGGTTTTCCCCCACCCTGTGATTTTTAAAATTCATTTACTGAGTGGCTTCCATAATGCAATCGTAAATTCTAAGATAGCTTATCAATCATGCTCCCCTCTCTATTCCTGGTGCCAGTAGCTGCTATGTGAATATTTGTTGAATGGATGAAGAAATGTAGGCTGAGAGGGGTGCTGTGACTTGTCTAGGGTCACAAAACTCTCTTGGTGACCAAGCAGGATTTGAGCCCAGGCTGCTGACTCCCTAAGAGGAAGTGGTTATTGTAAAGCCAGTTCCCCAAGCTGTGATTGCAAAGGTCCTGTCTCCAAGAGAAAGTCTTACACAATTTCACACTGAATAACCGGGGCCCTTCCCACAGTGCCTGAGCTGTTGTGTGCCAGACATGCTCCCAGTGCAGATGGGAGTTGCAGTTCTGGAAGATTCTTCAGCAGATGCAGATCTGAACCCCAGAGTGCAGGAATTGAGCATCTGTGGTGATGGAGTTGAAGTAGCAGGAGCACCCCCAGCAGGGTGGGGAATGGCAGGGTAAGTGGGTCACTCAACTGACCCTCAGAGGTTTTCTATACAAAGCCCTGAGGTTACGTCCACCTTAAATTTAAAAAGCAAAGAAGGAAGCACAAAGAGATCTTCTCTCCAACTCCCCCATTGTCCTTGGAGGACAGCCCTGGAGATTGCTTTGAGCAGAGTTGGAAGGCCCCATGGGGACAGCGCAGATGCATGCACAAGCTTGGACACTGTTTCTTTGGGGTCTTCAGTTTGTGTTTATTCCGGCCCTTCCTTCTAGCCAGTTTGCATTTGGTTTTCATCCCACACTGTCTTGGATCCAGCCTGGAATGTATAAATCACTTAGCTAGCAAGCAAACAGCAGGGTCACCAGAAGGATGGAAAAGAAAACCCTCAAAGTGGGGTTGAGGAAGGGCAACTGGAAAAAGGCGAAGAGGGAGAGAGTGGGCGGGCAGGAGGCAGAGAGAAGCTGAGGACGTGAGCTGTGATTGTGCCTCCTCATCTCCTGAGGATCAGCTCAGCCAGCTGGGATACCTGGAGAGAGATAGAGGAGAAGCTATATGGAGCATGTGTGCAGAAGGAATATAAAATAGAACAAGCCCATGAATCTAGCTTCAGGGAGCCTGACCATCACTCTGAGTGTCTGCTTCCCACCAGGGGGTTCCACTGAATCAGCTTGAACCTTCTGTTGTGCCCTTTGGGCCCCCGGCTTGCCCTTCTTGCTGAGATCAAGAATCCCCTTCCATGTCCTTCTCCCAGATTTACATCCCCATCCTTGAAGGCCAAGCCTTATGTCACTTTGTCAAAGCCTCCCTGGATTCTCCCATCAGACTTCAGTAGGTAAAGAGGAAGGCTGGGCTCATCTCTTTCCTCTGAGCATCCCGTGCTCCCTTCCTATGAGGCTGGCCACCCTCCTCCTGGGGCCAAGCCTTCTGCTAGACTCTCAGCTCTCAGAGAGCAGAGACCAGTCTACCCCAACTCTGTGTCCTGGGGCTCCTTGGGGCCATGGTAGGTATCGGCTGGTAAGGTTGTCATTGCAGAGAATCCTTGCAATTTGAATGACACCACTGGATGGCTGCAAGACTACAAAAGCTTTTCTGCATTTTCTGCTGAAGAACTCTTGGGAAAAAAGAGTGCCTGGGTCTCTCTGATTTAGTAGCTAGATGAACCAGTTACAACACAACCCACGTAATTACGGGGAGTGTTGGGGGGTATGTGAGGAGCAGGGGCAGCAGGAAGGGGTTACGCTTAGTGTGACCTCTTTACTCTTTGGCGCCCTGCATTCATAATATAGTTTTGGTCACAGACTAGTAGCATTGAGCTGACTAAACATTTTGTGAAATTCTGGACTGGAAAAGGAATTGAAAGGCTATTTCTAAGCCCGTCTTCTGCTCTTGGAAGGAATAAATTCACCCCATGCTGCTGTACTCTAAGAGATTACAGGGCCGCTCAGACAAGATCCAGTCAGGTAGAGAGATACCATCCTAATTATTTCCAGAAAGGGAATTTAAAACAAGGATTTGATTGCACTGGGGGGACAGCGAGGCAAGAGTGATTAGCCCTGACCCTCCTACCCAGAGCTAGAGGGGCTAGAGGGATGGGAGCACCTGGAGGAATCTGGAACCATACAGAGCTTGCCAGGTAGGCAATGCGGCCACAGCCAATGACGCCGCCTGAGGCTGAGAGGCGGAGGAGGCCTACCCTGAGCTATCTCTTCCTCCCACCAATGCTTCCCATTGACTGAATTAACCCCACTCCCTCCTTTCCTTCTTTCCCTTCTTTCTGCCTTCCTCCTTCTTTCTTTCTCTATTTTTGTTTTAAGAAAAACTTTTTTTTTTTTTAAGAGAAAGGAACATTTTTCTAGAGCTCACCAGTATCTCTAGAAAAGAGAGTAGCACATTTAAAATAAAGAAGTAAAAAAGATTGTGCCCTTGTAGCCCTGACAGCAATGAGGAACGATGCCTTTTTTTCCCTGATTTCAAAGCACCCATGTGAACTGCAGACAAATGAACCCATCTCACTGGAGGTGCGGTGGGACATTGGGACACAGTGGCTAGTGAGTAGGAGCATGGGCCCTGGAGCCAGACAACTTGGCCCTACTCCTAACTGGTGATCTCGGGCAAGTGTTTCAACACCTCTGTTGAAGATCTACATCTACAAGTGAGATATACATCTCACTTGTAGAAAGGGGGAAGTGATCACAGTAGTCCCTACTTCATGGGGTCAGTGTAAGGATTATGAAGTTAATACATTTGGGGATCTTAGAACAGCACCTGGCAAACATATGAGGGCTGTGACTTTGAAAAGATTCCTAAATGATCCTGTGTACTCCGCTGTCTTCCAGGCTCCTCAGAATAGAAAACCTGCTTTGGCATGCCTCCATGGGGCAGTATTTGGACTTAGGGATCAAATATCATCAATTTTTAGCTTTTAATCAAACACACAGTATTTCTACCAGTAAGAGTCAGGTGCTGGCTTGACATCCTGCCAAGTGTCATCTGGCAAGGACTCAATTAAACTAGAAGCAGGAAGTAGGAAAGACAAAATAAGCCCCCTACTTTTGTCTCAAAATGTCATTTCAAAGACTGCCAGTCTCAGCTGCTGCCCCAGCACCAATCAGGGTTAATGTGCTGCACCTGCAGAATCAGGGCCCTGCCACCACCAGCTGTGACATGGCCACCCAGCACCAGGCCAGGGGAGCTTGATGGGGTTTGAGTGCATTGGCCCAATCATTTGGTTGGCAGGTTGGGCCAGCTCCTCCAAAGCCCATGACACTACAAATTGGTTTCTCAAGTAGCTTTTTCCCTGGTTCCTGTGTGGTCTCTTCTTTATTTTTCAAAGTTATACTATTAATTTCTGAAAGAATGAAAATTGGGCTAGGGATCCCATAACAACACATATTAACCATCGAAACAACAAATGGTTCTATGAAATATACGAGACCCCCAAAGCATCAAGCAAAGATTCAGTTCATAAAATTGAAATGGGGCTTTGTGAAACTTTAATCACAGACTCTTTGTGAACCTAGAAGTTAAGGGACTTCTGATTTTCAGTTAGGTGTTTAAATGTAATTAAATGAACACTTCTGCAATTCCCTTAATTAAAGAATAAGGGAATTAAGTGATCTAACTTATGCCAGTTTTCATCCATGCATGATTTTTTTTTTCCATGTTGAAAGCAAAACTCAGAGTTTCCTAGCTTAGAGGCAGAAACTCAACCAGAGCCAGCGTGAACTCTGGCAGTGACCTTAGAAGCGGGAAATTGTGGGGGAGGAGCTGGAGAGAAAATATAGCTTAAAAGAGACAGGATGTCCACTAATTAAAACTAATACAGGACATTAAAATCAAAGCTAATGGATGGTAGCTTTAATTCTTTAAGACTTCATTCATATCTAAACATGCATTTCAGTGGCCAAGTCCATCCTTGATGTACTATGAGTATTTGTTAATTGCATGGATCTCTCTTGTTTTCAAAAATATGTCAACTTTCAATAAAGACTTAAGGCAGGTGTCCCTATTAAAACTTGTTTAAAAAACAAAAAGCAGGAGAGTTAAAGACAATAAGGACGGCAAGTTCTAATAAGCTATTTCCCTTTTTCCGGCGCTCTTATGTGTAAACATATAAACCTTAATTTAAGAGGATCACATTTAATTAAGTTGTCCAAACATAGGTTCACGTGAAAATAGCCTGAGTGTGGAAAGGCTTTTCTAAAGAATATTCCAGTGTTTGTTCTTCATCACTTGAAGCTGCAGTCTTAATTTTAATATGACATGTGGCATTCCAGACATAGAAGAAGCCATAGATCATAGCCATGGAGAAAAATGACTCACTTCAAAATGATAAATTATGTTGAGGTATTAAAACTTCTCCAAGTCTTACATACAAGTAGATATGATTTAAAAATGCCATTTTGCTTTTATAAACCATATTTCAGTGATTGATCACAAAAAGAAATCTGGAATATTTAGCCAATTTTCAGACCTATATTTTTCAAAGTCAAGTTTAGAAAGGAGAGATTCTGACAGCTCACTGGCTTTCTTCTATATAGTAAATTATGTGTTTATATAGTGAACAGTGAAGAGTATAGTAAACACTATTTCTTGAGTAATACCCCCTTACTCACTATTTCTCATTTGGAATCATTAATTCATAAAATGTAGCGTTGAAGTGAGACTTCTTTATCAAACCTAAAACTTAGGAAGCAAATACAGATAAAAACTGCTAGGTCAACATTGGCCAAGGTTCTTTAATGAGAGAAAAACCAGCCATCTCAAAGACTAATACTGTCAGTCACTCAGAGTGGTCGGAAGCCTCCTGTACAGGAGTCAGAAGAAAACCTTCGTGTTCCTCCTCTTTGGGTAACATCAGCCATGCCTGCTTTGTTCATTTAAGAACCAGATAAGATCAGGTATATTTTGAAGCTGTAAAGCACCATTTACATATTAGATGTGATAGTCACAGTAGGAACAGAAATACTGGAGATTCAATTCAAGTATTCAATTCAAGAATATTCTATTCTTATTCTTAAAAAATAACCCAAACCCAAAGTATGTTTCTATAAAATGGAGTCAGTGTCAACTCTCTCTAATTCAATGGACAGCAAGGGAAATAAATAGCCACTCTAAAAATGGAATTGAAACAATAATCTCTGAAAATACAAAAAAAAAAAAAAGAGAGAAAGCTTTTCCCAATGATCTTCAGTCTCAAAACAAAATAGATCTGATCACTGGCTTCTTGGGAGACAATATTAATAGAAGCAATCATATAACATTTATCTTAAGAACCCAACAACTACAATTATAATATATTAGTTGTACTTTGTAACACAGAGCACTCTTCAAAAATCAGTCTGTAAGGTTGAATTCAAGTGACTTAACCATGGGACACAAATTGTTCTGTGAACTTGCTCTAAAAATAAATTGTTGGACTGAAAAGATCTGAAGATTGACTTTCATCATGTAATAAAGTATAGAAATGGAAAAAAAATCTTTTTTTTTTTTCACGACGGCTCACATGTCTTAGTTTTGATTTTCAAGGGACTAGTTTCAGCAGCAGGACATAGTTTGTTCATAGGCTCTCTAAGGTAAAACAAATAGTGTGCAGAGTTTAGATCAATAGCAGAATGACTCACTTGACAGATATTTGGATCTGTAGAAACCTCAGCCCTCTGGTTCAGATGCTCTGAACTGCCACCTAATTTTTCCCTCTAATATCCTTATAATAACTGTCACAATCCGCATCTTAAAGATGCAGAACAATCCTCCACAACAAAACATTCTTCAAACATTTGCTCAGAGTTAGTTTACTCTATTTTACCATCAATTCTAAAAAGCACACTTATTTTAATTTCCCAGCATATAGTACATAGAAACAGGAATTTAGAAGGTGAAAGAAGAAGAAAAAAGCAGGAAGAAACAACATTAAGAAAGATGGGAGCCCAGGTGGATGATGGCTCACACCTGTAACCCCAGCTACTCCTGAGACTGAGATGAGAGGATCACCTGAGTCCATTTCAAGCCCAGCCTCAGCAATATTAGTAAGACTCCCTTTCTAAAAAGTAAATAAAGTAGAGAAAGATGTAAAAGCTGACTGTGTACTAGGTAGGCAACAGACAGAAAAACAGAAGCCAAGATGCACTCACTGCAATCAGGGGACAGTAAACTTTCAAGGGTACTTGCCAATTGAATAGTGTTTAAGGCTGTTAATGCATTCAGTGATAAACTTCAAAGTGAATTAAAACATTGAAAGATAAAGGAGGATATATTAAAATAATTTCTTTTCCTGTGGAAAATTTGGATCACGTATGAAAAATATATGAAAAAAAGCCGTAATGATCTTGTATCTTAGAAATAATCACTGTCAACAATTGTTTAATTTCCTCCTGCTGCCACCACGTGCAGTAAATTTGCATACACTAAGATCTTATCATTAGGCCATTCCCTAATGCCCTGGCCTTGCTCTTTAAATAGAAACTAATTGTTGGAGCTACTGAGGGGAATCAGTGGACCTGAAGGGGTTCTGGGTGTTTTCTCCCTCATGTTGTAAGGTAAATTGATCTTCTAGAAGAAACTATGAAGATTATAACCATTCTAAAGGGATTTCAATTGCATTTTGATGACATATGTTAAATTTGTTGTGATAAAATGTAAAAATCCGTAGACCTACCTCCTTTAGCTATGGTAAAAGGGCAGCCACATCAGCAATTTCACATGCATCAAAATGTCCACACATCTGCAGATTTGCTTTTAAAAATATGATTTCAGTAACTGGAAAAATGAAGGCAAGTATCTAGAACATAACAACACATAGGAATCCAGCACTTGGAATAAATGCATATTTACATTTTGTAATTTTGCATTCTTTTAAAAATAAAAGTGACAAGGCATTACATGTGAATGCGTAATACCTCATTAGTTTCTTCTTGGTTTTGATGCACGGCAAGTGAGCCCCCAAATTGGGGCTTAGCCTGAGAGGGTTCTTGGCTTTGCCCAGGAAAAACTTTAAAGATGAGCCAGCGGTGTTAGCAACTTCTATTGAAGTGGTCATGCACAGCAGCAGCAGAGGGACTGCTCCTTGCAGAGCAGAGTCACCCCATTGGCAGGGTGCCCAGAGTAGCAGGGGCAGTTCTGCAGTCATATTTATACCTGCTTTTCATTACATACAAATTAAGGGGCAGGTTATTTGACATTTCTAGAAAAAGGGTGGTAAATTTCTGGTCATTGCCATGGAAGGGAGTGGTAACTTCCAGGTGTTGCCATAGCAATGATAAATTGACATGGCACTGGTGGACATGTGTGATGGTTAATACTGAGCATCAACTTGATTGGATTGAAGGATACAAAGTATGGATCCTAGGTGTGTCTGTGAGGGTGTTCCCAAAGGAGATTAACACTTGAGTCAGTGAGCTGGGAAAGGCAGACCCACCCTCAATCTGGGTAGGCACAGCCTCATCAGCAGCTAGCATGGCTAGAACATAAGCAGACAGAAACATGTGAAAAGAGAGACTGGCCTAGCCTCCCAGCCTACATCTTTCTCCCATGCTGGATCCTTCCTCACCTCAAACACTGGATTCCAAGTTCTTCAGTTTTGGAACTTGGATTGGCTCTCCTTGCCCCTCAGCCTGTAGGCAGCCTATTGTGGGACCTTGTGATCTTGTGAGTTAATACTTAATAAACTCCTCTCACTCTCTCTCCCTCTATATATATATTCCATTAGTTCTGTCTCTAGACAGATCATGTGAGTTAATACTTAATAAGCTCCTATATATATATTCTGTTAGTTCTGTCCTTCTAGATAACCCTGAGTAATACATGTCTTATGGAGAGGTGTTTTCACCTCCTCCCTGTTTCAGCCAGTCTTCAATCCAGTTTGGAGTAAAGTCTTACCTCCTACCTCAGTTTCAATTCATTCCCTCCTCTTCCTGAGGCAACCACTCCCCTGTGGGTCACTTTTAAATGAAAGGCATCAGTTACTGGCAGAAATCTTTGGAACGTAGCTAAGAAAATGGATGCTGTCCGTAGGATATCACAAATAGGAGTTTTTCTCCTTTTCAAGGGGATGGTCACAACTTCATAAAAGGCTTTCTAACTCTGGCTTGGAACTGACTTGGGTTCAGATTCTGACCTACTAAGCAATTAACCATGTGACCCTGGATGATTTACTTAAATTCCCTGTGCCCCAGTTTTGTCATACCTAGAATTAAAATAAAAATGGAACTTATAGGTTTGATGTAAGGATGAAATGAGTTAATTTACATAAAATGCTTAGCATAAATCCTGGCACATAAAAAAGCCTGAAAAAATGTAAGCGATTTTTTTTTGAGAACTTGAAAGATGGAGGATATATTAGGAAGTGAATTGTTAGCTGTACAGAAAGTGTCATTGAATGGTGTTTTTTGTTTTGTTTTGTTTTGTTTTGTTTTGTTTCCATGGCTTAAGATAGCTAAAGAGTGGGATTTTTATCAAGGGACATCAACAAAGCTCTAGGCTGACATTTGAAAGGGAAATTATTCAATTCAGTTAAACGAATATTTATTAAGTGACTAGTATTTAACACGGACAGTGAGATTTCAATCTAATAGTGAGGCAGACAAGTGAACAGTTATTCTGTCATTGCTGCTGGATGATGCTGCATCCGAGAATAGATGCTCATCTGGAGAGGAGGCTTTCTGCATGGTTCATAATAAAGAATTGGTCAAACATCAATAAAAATATCTTTCTAATTCATAACTGACATAAAGCTGGCATGGTGGGGTGAATCCAAAAGATTATAACAAGCTGGAATTATAGACTAAAATTTTTAAAATGAGATTTAATATGGAGAAATATACACTTCAAAAACCAACTACCCAAGAGCAGCAGGGTAACAGCAGGTCGTTCGAAAAAGTCTTGAGGATTTTAGCAGATTTGGAGGAAGCACTATTTGAGCTATCTTACATAGTTGCCAAATGTCCTGCAGACTTGCACTGTATTATTAAGAGAAACACAGTACTACAACCAATAAAGGTCTGGTGGCATTCCCCACTGGCCAGAGCACATTTTGTTCATATTTGAGGGATAGCTGCTTAGAAGGATATTGACACATTGTAATATATAGAGAAAAGTATCAGAGATGGTATAGGAATGGAAACTATGACTTTATAGAAAAGGTTAATATGTGAAGGTGGCTTCATGGAAAGAAGTATTGAGGCCGAGGACATGGTAGGTGGCTTGGTATACTTTAAAATTTGTCACTCAGTTTTAAAATTTACAGGAAGTTATAAGATGACAAACTGAAAATGTCAAGAATGTCATTCTAGACATTGTAAATAAAATGGTAAGAAAAGAGTTTCCTGCCACTGGATGAAGTGAATGAAATGATTAACTGTCAGATAAATTGCAGAGAACCTTCTTGCATCAGTGGGATGAAAGAAGACAGTTCTGACTCACTCTCTCATCCTACAAACGCCCTAGTAGCAAAGTCTGTATCTGAACAGGCTGTGTAATTATTCTCCTCTGTGCTAAGTGAGGTAGAAGTATGTAATTGACTTTATTATGATGAGATCTTTTCGAGCTCCAAAGAGCATTGATTTGTTTTCTAGTCTGTATTTGCATTAATATTTGCTCTTTAAAATAAAACAATTGACCACTTTATATCTACTAAGATGGCTATAATAGTAATATATTTTTAAAATACAGAAAATAAACAAGCGTTGGCAAGAATATAGAGAAATTAGAGCCCTCATGCATTGCTGGTGGGAATGTAAAATGGTACAGATGCTGCTGAAAACAACTGGACAGTTTTTCAGAATTAAAGAATTGTCACATAGAATTCTTATCATGGAATTACCATGTAAACCAGAAATGCCACTCCTAGATATATATACCCAAGAGTATTTTGAAAATATTCATGTTCAAAAACTGAAAAAAATCATGTGCAAAACTTGCGTAAGAATGTTCATAGTAGGATTATTCATAATAGTAAAAGTAGAATAAACACATGTCCATCAACTGATGAATGTGTCAAGTTTGGTATACCCATACAACGGAATATCATTCAGCCATAAAAAGAAAGAAAGTACTGTGATGCTACAAGATGGATGAGCTTTGGAAACATGCCGAGTGAAAGAAGCCAGACACCCAAGGCCATACATTGTATGATTCCATTTGTGTAAAATGTCCAGAATAGGCAAATCCATAGAGATAGAGAGTACATTGGTAATTTCCAAGGGCTGGAGCAGGAAGGGGGCATCGGGAGTGATTGCTGTGGATACGGGTTTATTTTAGGAGGAACGAAAACGTCCTAAACTCAGTTTGAGGTGATGGTTACACAACTTTGTGAATATACTAAAAACCACTCAGCTGTACTCTTTTAAATGGTGAATTTTATGTTATGTAAGTTATCTCAATTAAAATCGTGTCAATGATTCGGAATACTCTAGTTTTAAAAGTAGAGTTATGTTTTAAAAATTATGACACATTTCCATTTTTCTAACATTTCCAAAGGTCATAGAGGGTTCCGGCCCCACCTTGCTCCCCTCTTAGCCTAGCTGTTTTACCACTCTGTACATTCACGTTTTTATAGATCTACATGAAGTGTACAGTTATTCAAAACAACTTGTAACATAAACTATCACTATTTATTCCCTGGAGATCTGGAGGTTGTTTTCTTATTTTTCTTCCCCGAGTTTCTTGTGGCTCTTGTACTGTGGTTGGCATTGAGGTACCCGCAGTTGAGAATGTGAGTGGCTTAGCAGGGAATTGCACAGAACTGGGGACATTTGCGAGCTGGGAACAACCTTAGGTGGGCACTGGTGGCCTCCAGAATGCAGATGAGAGAGCAGGAAATTCCAGGTAGAGGAAGAGACAGCACAAGCTGGTGTGCCTGGGCTCCAACTTTGGAGCTAAAATGATCAAAGATCCCCAATGTTTCAGAGCAAGAAATATGGGGAAGTTAACGTTATTGTGTGAAGAACATCAGCCTTTGGCTGTTTGATGGATGGCTATTGAGTTTGGAGGTTCTTCTCTATCCTTATTAGTTGCTACAGATATTCTCACTATGTCTTAGCACCTTGTAAACAGAGGAAAGAGAAGCCTGCGGCTCTCTATCTGCAGATGCCGATAAACATCTGGGGACAGTGACAAAGCCCACAGACTCTGATGGTGTCTTTGATATACAGCCACAATACACATTTTGACACTGAGTAGATGCTTTTAGATGATGAAATCAGTGGTTTTAATTTAGGCATTTGTGTGAAGTTCATGACCTTTCATGCCATGATTGGCTTAAGTAATTCAGAATTAGCTGCGTGTGGGTGCCGTGGAAATACTCTTTCAATCTCTTTCTTATCGGGCCAAATTTGTGCAAAATACATTGCTGTTTTAATGGGAAAAACAGCAATTAATTTTGCACCAACCCAAGAGTTCACGGGCTATTCAAAGCAATTTTGCAAACTGTGTCCTCCAACTCGAGGCAGTGACTGTGAAACCACTAGATGGCACAGTCATGCTAGATGTAATCAAGACTTCAGCAGAGAAGAAAAAATGAGTCTTCCTGGATAACTTCATCAGATACTTAAGCTGTAGTTTACTTCCCCTCTCCAAAATTTTTCTACGTGTTAGTAATTTATGTCTTCCAGATCATGTAAATACAGATGTGTTAGACTTAGTCATCTACATCAACTGTTCAGTGACTAGAGCCAAACTATAAAAAATGATTACTTCTCTTTGTTTTCAGTTCAAGTATTTTCACTATTCCTTTGCCACATTTATTTTTCATACAGTTACATCAGCGCCCTGGGTCCCTTTTCTTTTGTACACATACTGATAGAGAAATTACTCATCTCTAACGTCCTGGAAATTGTTTTACAGCGCATAAATTTCCTTGCCCTCTGAAAGATGTCACTCATTTTCTTTAGCAGGGCATTAGGGAACTCCAGCTTTCGGAAAGATGTTAGAAAAGAAATGTCATGTTCCAAGACACAAAGTAAATGATTACTTTCTTTACCCAGCTTTATTTGTCATTTGTCTGAAAAAAAAAAAAAATAGGAGAACTGTTTTATTCACAGTCAGAGGCTAAGGAAGCAAGACAAGGCATGTTAGTGAGGCTGTAAATACCACTGTGTCCACGATCACTTAACACACGCCATCTTCCAGCACAGCCCCGGCCCCTCTAACCCCCCTGCCCCACTGCAGCCCTTAAAGCCAGAAACACTCAGGCCCCCCGAACGTTTAGTAGGGCTGCATTTGGAACAAGTCCCGAGCCAACAAAGGAACATAGTGGAGACACTTAGGAGGAAGAAGAGAGAAATGAAATTTATTTAGCCAGGGGTCCCCAGGCCACGAATGTGGCCAGCAGGGGGCTTCTTGTGCAGACGCTCAAAGCCGGAAGAGCCAGCAGGCTCCCGAAGCCCTCATGGGAGCCGGGAGTTCCATGGCGCAGGCGCCCCGCTGCTGCCCCAAGAAACGCTTGGGTTTGAGAACTCAGGGAACACGGAGAGCCCCCACTGCGATGGGGATGGCCCTGGATTGGGTGGTGCTAAGGAAAGGGCAGCACACCCTTGAGGGCGGGAAGTGAATGGGGTGAGAGTTGGCACTGCTGGCCATGTTTTCTTTTCCTCCATTTCCTTATGGGACTCAGTTTCTTCAAGGGAAGAACCAAAATGAATAAAGTGTGATATGGTTTGGCTGTGTCTCCACCCAAATCTCGTCTTGAATTGTAGCTCCCATAATTCCCACATGTAGTGGGAGGGACCCCATAGGAGGTAATTGAATTGGGAGGGTGGGCCTTTTACATGCTATTCTCGTGATACTAAGTCTCACGAAATCTGATGGTTTTATGAAGGGCAGTTTACCTCCACACGCTCTCTTGCTTGCCTTCATGTAAGATGTGGCTTGGTTCCCCTTCCTCCTCTGCCATGATTGTGAGGCCTCCCCAGCCATGTGGAACTGTGAGTCAATTAAACTTCTTTCCTTTATAAATTACCCAGTCTTGGGTATGTCTTTATTAGCAGCCTGAGAACAGACTAATACAGCGTCTAAATTACAAAAAAAGAATGCCATCTAGTTTTTTTATAGAAAGAGATGGAGAAACAGCCCTTGACTGTGCTGTCAAGATTTTAGGAACTGTTTATAAGTGCCCTACTGAGGACTCTAGAGATGATACTTCATTCTAGAATTATAAGGTTAAAGTTGTTTGTTTTTTCTACTGGCCTAGTCCTTGGTGTATATAAAGAATCTTGTGGTGCTTTGGTATTAATTAAGAGAGAGAGAGTGTTTAATTTTTGAATACATTGGATCAATTTTTTATACAGTATTGCATTTTTTATAACCCTTATTTACTTTTTATTTTTAAACCCCACCATCTCCTCTATTCTCTTGACCTAGATGTCATGTAATAAGTTATGATATTATACATTTTCACCTTACAGCTATGTTCTAGGGCTTGGCACTCTTATTATTTAAAAAAATGGTATCGTCTATGAGAAAACATGAATATTAAAGTAGACATGAATTTAGTTTTGTAATAATTAAATTGAATCCCAGGATGGCAAAGATTTAAATATGATTTATACTTGGCATTAGTCGCAGCAAGCAATACTTGCTGCAGTAACAAAAACCCATTTCAGTGGCTTCGTACAATGAAGGTTTATTTCTCACTCTTATCATCATTCAACATGGATCTCTCAGGAGGCAGAGAGAGCTCTGCTCCATACATTAATTCAGGGATCCAGGCTCTTTCAAACTGGTTGCTCTGTCATCTTCTAGTGCCACGGTTTCCTCTACCAATGCTTTGCATCCTATCAACAGGTGACAAAAGAGGGAGAATGGATAAATCGCATTCCACTCAACCACCTCAGTCTGAAGATGACATACATAATTTCTGCCTACAGCCCATTGGTAAGAATCAGTCCCAAGGACCTATCTCAGGAAGAAGAGAACATGGATATTGTTGCAAAATACTCTGATATCTACCATACACACATGTTAAATCAAGTTTAGCCTAAAGCCGCCTCCTTACATACTTTAAATTTAGCCTAAAGGTTTCTCCCTATATGTTGAACTATAAATTAAATGGAGGTATAAACAGACTGTAACCTTTGTCTGTGCCAATCATTGAGTTTTGGCCAATCGAAGAGAGCCAACTGTTCAAACCATGTTCAAATAAGGTAAATGACAAGATATAACCAACCCAGCTGTTTCTACACTTCACTTCTGTTTTCTGTGTATCATTTTCCTTTTTCTTACCATAACTTTTCCACCAGGTGGCTGCGTTGGAGTCTCTGAGCCTACTCTGGCTTGGGAGGCTGCCCAATTTGCAAATCATTCTTTGTTCAACTAAACCATGTTAAATTTAATTTGTCTAAGGTTTTTCTTTTAGCACACATGTGCCAGCAATACAAAGTTTGAGAAGACACTAAACTAGTTTGTTTCAGGGTGAGAAATGCCATGTCTTACTGCTTGATGTACTCCCCCAGAAGAATCCACCCACTCATACCATACCCAGTCAAGAATAAGCAAAATATGGCCTTGGGAATTAACTTCCTATTTCCAGCATTTGTTTAAACTCAAGAATCTTCGTGAAGTCTTGACCAAGGGAGTTTTAAAGTAAAACAGCATATTTTAAAAGTTGATTTGGCCGGGCGCAGTGGCTCAAGTCTGTAATCCCAGCACTTTGGGAGGCCGAGATGGGCGGATCACGAGGTCAGGAGATCGAGACCATCCTGGCCAAAATGGTGAAACCCCGTCTCTACTAAAAAAAAATACAAAAAACTAGCCGGGTGAGGTGGTGGGCGCCTGTAGTCCCAGCTACTCGGGAGGCTGAGGCAGGAGAATGGTGTAAACCTGGGAGGCGGAGCTTGCAGTGAGCTGAGATCCGGCCACTGCACTCCAGCCTGGGCGACAGAGCAAGACTCCGTCTCAAAAAAAAAAAAAAAAAAAAAAGTTGATTTAATCTAGTTCTTGAGAAAACAAGCTTTAAGTCCTTTGTAAATGTGGTGGCCAGCCTACAAGATGGCCCCCAGTGATTCTGTTGCTGATATTCCACCCTGTGTCGTCTCCTCCCACTTTGAATAAGGCTGACTTGTGCAGCCAATAGGATACTGTGAAATGAGAGAGTGTGATTTTTGAGACTGGTCACTAAAGTCATTGCAGCTTCCCTTGCTTTCTTTTGGATTACTTGCTCTTGGGAAAGCCAGTTGCCGTATTGTAAGAACACTCAAGAAGCCCTGCAGAGAGGGCCACATGATGAGGAAATGAGGTTTTCTTCCAACAGCCAGCACCGACTTGCCAGCCACGTGAGTGCACCATCTTGGAATCAAATCTTCCACCTCTAATTAGGCCTTCAGATGGCTGCAGCCCTAGATGACTTTTGACTACAACTTCTTGAGACACCCTGAACCAGAACCACTCAGTTAAGCTACTCCCAATTTCCTGATCCATAGAAATGGTGTAAGAAAATAAATGTTTATTGTTGTTTTAAGCCACTAAATTCAGAAGGAATTTATTCCATAGGAACAGCTAAAATAAATACAGTATATTCAGACAATCTGTTCTCCTGTTGTGGGTTTTGGAGTGGTGGGTTAACAGTAGACAAAAGGCAAAAGAGGGGACTCCGTGATCTTATCCCACCAATTAGAAATATAATATATATGATTTAAATAGATTCGCTTTCTGCTTTTTTAATGTTATAAAAATATTGGCACTTCAACCAGATTAAGTTCATTACCATATAAATAACCCTAGCTAGATTGCTTTTCTTTTTGAGGAGAAAAGATTATTAACTTAAAAAGAATATCATTTATTTAAATTTTCACAAAAACCGTATGCTGGAGGTTATTGCCATCTTTACAGATAAGAAAAGGAAGTCTTATAGAGTTTAAACACTTTGACCATACTCTAAATGGCAAAGTCAGGATAGTACAATTCTAGAAGCTGCGTTTCATCCATATTGGTTCCTAAGCCTACCTGAAATCAATCATTTTTCTCTGTGAAGAGTCGAGACCCCAAGAGGAAGGTAGAGTTAGTTTTGGAGCCTGGTACACGCTAGGCAAGGAGAGACCCAGTTGCAGCTTGGCTTAGTTCAGTGCAGTTGAACAACTGTTTACCAAACACTAATTTGGTAGCATAAATGCTTTTTAGGTCCTACTGGCTGTGGATTCTTGATGGTAATAACAATGACAACAATGGCAGCATGATGCCAGCTGCATCTCAGATGCTGTTCTGATATATTCACATGTGTTAACCCATTTTATCCTACAACAATCCATGGGTAGGAACTGTTATTGTCGCTCTTTTACTGATGAGGCACTAAGGCAAAGAGAGATGAAATAACCTGTCCAAGGTCACCCACCCAGCTAGTAAGAAGTGGAGCTAGGACTCAAACCAGAGAGGCTGACTGCAGTCTGTGTGTCTGACCTTTCCAGGTGGCTTGATTAATGAGCTAGGCCTGTCCTATATCTGCTGGCTTAGTGTCTACCCCACTGCCATCCCTACTCCTCGCATTCCTCATGTCTTGTTCTCCACCAATGTCTTGCTGCTGCTCCGGCCCTGCCCACCGTTGCTGAGCTCACCTGCATGGATGCACTGTGTTCTACTGCTCTGTGGATGCCCATATGGTGGCCAGTGTTGTCTTGGACCCCTGGGAGTCCTTGGGATATCTGTGCTTCCTGTTAGAGCTATATGGGTGCTGGACAGGCAATTATCCCAATGTCCCTAACTTTGATGCAGCCTGAATCAATCTTCAGAGACCGCCAAATCGTCTGAGCTCAAGCAGGGCAGGGTCATTCTCAAGCTGTGATTTGTAGAAGAATCACCTGGTGTACCTACTTAAAATGCAGATCCCCAGGCACTGTGGGAAATTCTGAACCTGTGGGTTTGGGGTAGTGCTGGTTATTCTGAGGCAGGAAACCACCTCCAAGCCTTAGACACCTACAGCAGGGAAATGCCCTCCTCTTCACATGCCCTTCCCCCCTTAGGAGGACCTACTCTCCTTCTGGGAGTTTTTATGTTTCAAGCATCATTTTATGCCGTCTTAATCCCTTCAGGCTCTTATGCTGTAATGCCATAGATTGGATGGCTTATAAACAACAGAAATTTATTTCTCACAGTTCCAGAAGCTGGGGAAGTCCAAGATCAAAGTGCTGGAAAC
Organism: Rhinopithecus roxellana; assembly: GCF_007565055.1. Classification (NCBI taxonomy): domain Eukaryota; kingdom Metazoa; phylum Chordata; class Mammalia; order Primates; family Cercopithecidae; genus Rhinopithecus; species Rhinopithecus roxellana. Next base: position 178,039,092 of record NC_044552.1, on the reverse strand, counting down.
TTCTGTGTCTGGTGAGGGCCTACTTTCTAATTCATGGACGGTGACTTCTCACTGTTCCTAGCATGGTAGAAGGGGCAGGGTAGCTCTCCGCGGCCTCTAATCCTCCCAAAGGCCCCATCTCCTAACGCCATCACCTCGGGGATTAGATTTCAACGTGAATTTTGGGGAGACACACTCATTCAGACCATGGTACATGTTTTCCATAATGACTGCCTCCTTCTCTCCAGACTAGGTAACTGGGTCTGGCCCCCACTGTGGCCCACATGCTCCTTTTTCATGCTCGGTGATCTGTTGTCCTCTAGGTCCCCAGGTGAACCAGGGAAGGTGTCTCAGACACCATCCCAGAATGCCCAATTCCACTCAGTGGCTGCTGGGAGAAGCAGGCCAGGCCTGCATCACCAGCCCTGCCCATAAGGGCCTCAGTTGCTGGTAGACAGTCAGAAACGTAAGCAGATTATCAGTATCTAATGGAAAGAGTTGACAAGTATGAATTGGGTGCCATTGATGGCAGGGGTCGGGCTTCTGGAGCAGCCACTGCCATCACGCTGGTTGCAGCAGGGAGGTGCAACCAGGTATGCACACTCCATGGAGCCAGTGGGAACTGGGGACAAGCAGGTGCCCCGCCCCTTCCAAGTTGGGACAGGAGCTCCCTGGGTGCCGCTGCAGCCACCCAAGCCACGAATGTGGGCCCGGGCATCCCTGTGCTCTTGGAGGGGCCAGGAGCAGGCAGGAACCCCACCCTCCCAGGCACAGCTGCAGCCACCCAAATCAAACTGCAGACCCAGACATTTCTGTGCTCTTGGAGGCCTGGGAAGGCCACCCCTGCCCTCACAGGCTCAGAAGTGCCTGCTCCTGCTGCCTAGTTTCTCCCTGTTGTCAGCGCCTACCCTGATCATGGAGCAAAGTCAGGGCTGAGTCCAGTGCTGTTACAGCTTGGCTGGGTGTGCACACGCCTAGGGCAGGGCTGACACACCAGGCCGCTTCTACCTTGGCCCTCTCTGGACTTTGGGTGTCAATGAGCATAGGTGTGAAGCCAAGGGGGTGCTGAGGACAGCTCTGCGCAGGCCTACAGGTGCCGCTTGGCACCTACAGCCTGGGCACCATAAACATCAGCAGGAGGCAGACAGGTTCCTGGGTGGAAGGGGTCCTACCTTCATGTCAGGGAGGGCCTGAAGTCTGCGGGGTGGGCTGCCAGTCCTGCTGACTGGAGTGGGAATGTGTGGTTCATTTTCCAGGCCCACCCATGGCCATGGGCCAGTTGGCACTCACTTCTTCCCCTCTGTGGCTTATAAAAGCCCCAGGCTCTGCCAAAGCTGAGCAGACATTGGGATGACCAGCTGCAAAGAGGAGCTACCCACCCAGGACCTCCTGTATGCTGAGAGCTGGGAAGATGATGGGACAACTTGCATGTAGAGAGGAATGACCCAGTTCAGTGCCACCTCTCTGCTGACAGCTGCAGAGATGATGGGATGACCTGCCTGCAGAGCGGAGCCTCTCACTCCAGGGTCTCCTCTGTGCTAGGATCTGAACACTCATCGGGATGCCCTGGCTATAGAAAGGACCTAATCCCTGCAGGTCCCCTCTAAGCTGTTGTATTGCTCAACAAAACTCCTCTTTGTCTTGCTTACCCTCCACTTTTCTGCATAACTCATTCTTCCTTGCTGCAGGACAAGAACTCAGGACCCATCAAATGGCAAGGCTAAAAGAACTGTAACACAAACAGAGCTGAAACATGCCCCTTGCTCACCACGTTGCAAGTGAAGAGAAGGGGAGACGAGCTGTAGCCCTTCAGGGGGCCCAGACCTGGGAGCTGCCTGCGCCAGGGCTGTGACTGTCTCTTTGGTTCCTGGTATCTCCAAGCTTCTGTGCACCATTGCAATTCCCAGTGCCAGCAGGGGAAGCTGCTTGTGGTGTGCCTGGTCCAGCTGCAGCCTTGCAGAAAGCTGGCACCCATGCTGGCACCTGGAGCTGCCCACATCATGGCAGCAGCCAGTATGTCTGACTGCACGTGGCTGGACCCCTCACTTGCTCACACAGCCCTCGCCACTCCATGCCTGACTCACAGTCTCCCTGGGAGATGTGGGATCCAGGCCGGTAGTATGAGCTGAGCACAGCCTACATGGCCAAGTGGGCAGAACAAGCCCAGCAGGCCCAAAGCAAAACTCGGGCAAAGACACCACCGGCCACAGGTTTCCAGCAAGAAAAGCAACACCCCAAAGATCCTGTAACACCATCAGAGTTTAGACAGGGGACCTTTTGCTTAAAATGCTCAACACTCAGGGAAGTTTACCAAATAAAGTGACATGTGACCTGGCTGCGAAAGACTAGTAATAGCCTAGGCCCGGGGCTGGCAAACTACATCCCTTGGGCCACATCCAGCCCACCGCCTGCTTTTATACAGCCCACTAGCTAACAATAGTTTTTACATTTTTGAATAACTGAAAAAAAATCAAGAATATTTTACACCACATGACAACAATATGAAATTCCAACTCCAGTTTCTATAAATCGAGGTGTGTTGGAATACTACCGTGCTCATTTGTTTCTGAATTGTCTGTGGCTGCTTTTGTGAGTTGAGTTGTTGCAACGGAGACTGTGTGGCCTGCAAAACCTCAAATATTTACTGTCTGGCCCTTGACAGCAAAAGTGTGCCGACTTTTGTTCCAGATAGGAAGGTGCTCTGGGCAGAGGTACGAGGTGAGAAAACACATCTGTGGTTTGTGCATGGAGCTGCCTGCTTTAAGCAGTGTTCTCAGAGCAAGGAGGGTGAGGTAGAGGACGCTGGACAGTGAAGCCGAGGCAACCAAAGGGGCCACGTGGTCTGGGGAGTGATGGGCCTTGCTTAGATGTTGTTCCTGTGTAATGAGGAGCTCTGGAAAGCAGGGAGATGCAGCAATAAAAACTGAATGCTAAAGCTGAGGAGGGGAGGGATGGCAAGTTGGCCATTTAACAGGCTGAGGGGAGAGAGGCCCAGAGGTAGAAGAGAGAAAAGCCAGGAAGGGTGAGGAAGCTCTGCGTGTTGGGCAGTTTTGCAGAGGATGAATATGTAGGTGCTGTCGTGCCAGGCGCTACTGCCATGTCCCCGTTGCCCTTCCAGTCACTCAGTTCCTGTGATAAAGTCTCATCGTTGTTATTTATTGTCCAAGTCCACAATGAGGATTTCCAGTGGGATGTTACCCTTTTGGATTTTCTCAGATCATGAACCTAAAAATATGATTATGTTCCTACAAGATACTTATAACCAGTGAAGTGCCATATAAATGTCAGCTGTTACTGATCGCCTGAGGTAAAATTAGGGCTAGGTCACTGCAGGACAGTTTAGGTGGTTACATGTTGTCTTTTCTTCAGTACTTCCCACTATTTGCAGTTTATTCCAGAGATTATTCTTGATTCATGCTGTGTCACTCCTTATGTGACTTGCCGTATAAAATTGTCCCCATGAGTTATTAGTTAGGCAAACAGTTTAATCATTTCTCACCATTTGTCTCTGTTCAGGGAGAACTAGCATAACTATCATGCGTTTAATGAAGTCTCTAGATAATTATACTCAATGTCTTGCAGGAGGTAGGGGAACTAAAGATCCTTGGCTAACTCTATTCTTATTTGGTAATTAATCACTCGGACAATCTTCCAGTAAAAGAGGCACGAACCCTGCAAAGGCCAGGAACTGAGGGAAGGGAATGAGGAAGGATGGAGCACTTTAGAGAATCTTTCTAACCTCAAGTACACCCAGGGAGCACTGAGTCTTGGGCATTAAAACGAGAAAAATGATTAGAAGCCGTAGCAAATGCTCTCTCAGCACTATTTTGCTTTTATTTATATTTGGGGGGAGGAATGAAGTCAGAATTATTTTTAAATAAGAGAGATGATAAAAACCAAATCATTAAAAGGTACTGATTAAATATTCATAAGCACAATCCCACATCCTTAACAGGCAGCCTTCTATGAGGAGGTGGGATGTCTTCCTGTGATTCAGGGAAGGCACATTCATCTTACTTGGAGTCAGTTTGCTGGTGGCCGTCTCAGGTCCCAGCCACCCCACGTCTCAAATTAACCGTCCTTGGGGCTGGACCACTGCCCACCATGTTCATATTCCTTCACTTTTGGGGCTTTCTTTTCAAACCACGGCCACAAATGCAGTCTTCAGTTTGCTGAACTTGTCATTTCCCCTAAAAGAGCAAAATCTCACCGTTTGTTTTATTTCTGGGAGGACAGAGGTAAAAAGCAGGCCTGGAGTGGTGACCATAAACCCATGGCTGTGGGCTGCTCTGAATAGACTAGGGGAGGTGGGAGGGAATATTATATTTCCACTGGCCGTGGAAAACCACTAAGACAGAGCAACTCCCATGACCCTTCCCACCACAATTGAAAGGGGCAAGGTTTACAAGCTCAGTTTACTGTGGAAGAGGGTTCCAGTCTCAAAGTAGATTCTAGCCTCGCGTGTGAATTCACAAGAGGTTAGACAGCAAAAGCTATGAAAGTACACTTAGAACCTTTCTTTTCTTAATCATCACCTAAAAGCAGGAACGGCTGCCTACTTTGAGGGGCTGAGTGTAAAACAAAAATGCAGGTCCCCCGGTTCAAAATTTAAGAATTCTATACTCATGAGAGCAGAGCATTAAACCCTTCTGAGTTTGGAGCCCCAGCAACTACACAGATCACACGCCCATGGAAGTTCAAGGCACTTTTTGTTTGTTTGTTTGTTTATGAGATGAAGTCTTGCTCTGTCACCCAGGCTGGAGTGCAGTAGCGTGTTCTTGGCTTACTGCAACCTCCACCTCCCAGGTTCAAGCAATTCTCCTGTCTCAGCCTCCCAAGTAACTGGGACTACAGGCACACGCCATGATGCCTGGCTACGTTTTTTTTTTTTTTTTGAGATGGAGTCTTGCTCTGTCGCCGAGGCTGGAGTGCAGTGGTGCGATCTCGGCTCACTGCAAGCTCCGCCTCCCGGGTTCACGCCATTCTCCTGCCTCAGCCTCCTGTGTAGCTGGGACTACAGGCACCTGCCACCACGCCCAGCTAATTTTTTGTATTTTTAGTAGAAACAGGGTTTCACTGTGTTAGCCAGGATGGTCTCGATCTCCTGACCTTGTGATCCACCTGCCTTGGCCTCCCAAAGAAGTTTTGTATTTTTAGTAGAGACAGGGTTTCACCATATTGGTCAGGTTGGTCTCAAACTCCTGACCTTAGGTGATCCACCCACCTCAGCCTCCCAAAGTGCTGGGATTACAGCATGAGCCACTGTGCCTAGCCATAGCAACTTTCAAAATGTGTCTAATTTACACTAAAAGAGTTAATTCGCCTACTAGGAATTTGTCTTGTCTAAGTAGAACAAGATTAAACTGTCTATAATTTTTCTTTAAGCTTGCAAAGGAGTGGGTTTCCCTAGAACACACATGTCTAATTGGTTCAAACCAATTCTTGTCAGTGAGATGCTGGGGGAAGAGTTGTCAATGCCTGCCTGAGTACCACACATGTGTTTGCAAGCGTCCTGATGTCAGAAGGATTTAACACTCTTTGGAATTATATTACCTTTGTATAGAAAAACTGGCATGTGGAGTTTTGAAAATACATACATTTCTTAAAATTTCATTTCCTTTGTTGCTTTCTCCCTTAGTAGGAATCTATTCACTACTGTCTGCTATTATCCTCAAAAGTTTGGTCTGCTTAGGTGCTTCTTTGGAAAACTGTCTCATTGAAGTTATTTGACAGGGTAGTAGGAGGGGCAAACAGTGTGATTTCAGCTACAAGACAAAAGTTCAGTAGATAAGGCAAACCTTTCAGATTCTGAAAGTCAACATGGATGTGGGATCAGACCTAAAAAGGAAGTAGCAGCCCTGGAAATGGGGAAGGAAGCTACAAAGGAGTCACTCCACAAAGAGAAACAACTCCAAGGAGCTCTACTCTTGGAGGGGGTAGAAGCTGGAGAGGGAGGGTCCAAGGGCAGCCAACTAGAAAATAAGCTGAGGCCCTAAGTGGGCAAACATTCCCACACCTACCTCCACTCCTAGGCCAGGCCATTGCAATAGAGAGGTAGCCCAAGATGAAAAGAGCAGCCTCTATAATGTGGAAGAGGACAAGCTAATCCCCACAAGGACTTGTAAGTCAGGCCTCCCACCAGTGAGAGGAAGTACAAGGAGGCCTCAGGCTGCGGTGCCCATCTCTGGGTGGTAGAAGCTGCAGAAGTTGCCTGCAGTGAGCTGGCGGGTGTGGTTCTGGTGGGTTCTGATGCCCAGACACAGTTCCTCTAGTTGTTAGACCCCTGCTTGCCAAAAAGACTTATTCTACTGCTGAGCTGGCTGTAAGGGGGCATTCGGCTTGGGTGGGCCAAGCTAGCCCTGGGCCTGATCCCTGCCTGCACAGGAACTGCCAGCAGTGATGTGAGCAGCCAGAAGCCAGCCCAAGCTGAGAGGTGGTGGTTCTACACAGGCCAGCCGGGTGGGTCGGCATTAATATTTGCATGATGTCACGCTGCTTCATCTCATTTTACCAGCACGCACTTCCTAGCCTAGAAATTCAAAAGCCTCATTCTTTGCAGCCTGGAGGATTTTTTTTTTTTTTTCCACAGTATCTTGCTGTTTTTCCCAGGCTGGAGTGAAGTTGCGTGATTTCAGCTCACTGCAACCTCTACCTCCCAGGTTCAAGAGATTCTCCTGCCTCAGCCTCCCAAGTGCCTGGGATTACAGGCACGTGCCACTACACCCGGCTAATTTTTTTTTTTTTTTTAGAGACCGAGTCTCGCTCTGCCGCCCAGGCTGGAGTGCAGTGGCCGGATCTCAGCTCACTGCAAGCTCCGCCTCCTGGGTTCACGCCATTCTCCTGCCTCAGCCTCCCGAGTAGCTGGGACTACAGGCGCCCGCCATGTCGCCCGGCTAGTTTTTTGTATTTTTTAGTAGAGACGGGGTTTCACCGTGTTAGCCAGGATGGTCTCGATCTCCTGACCTCGTGATCCGCCCGTCTCGGCCTCCCAAAGTGCTGGGATTACAGGCTTGAGCCACCGTGCCCGGCCCACCCGGCTAATTTTTTGTACTTTTATTGGTGACGGGGTTTCGCCCTGTTGGCCGGACTGGTCTGGAACTCCTGACCTCAGGTGATTCATCTGCCTCGGCCTTCCAAGGTGCTGGACTTACAGGGGTGAGCTGCTGCACCAGGCTGAGGATTTTATTTTCACAGTAAAAATGTAGAACAAGAAGCAGGAGGAAACTACTCATACCTGCTATATATGTTCTTCAGAAAATATATCTTTCACAACTGAAAACAAAATTAAAGAAGGAAAGAGGACAGTCAGGGGGTTACACAAGATCTCTCTGGGCAGGTTTCTCATTTTTCTCTGCTAGATGCTGCCTTCTGGGGAAGACAGATCATGGGGCAAAGGAGGGCTGAGCTCAGAGCTTCCTGCCCTGGCCCTTGGTTTCTCTCCTGCAGAATAAGGGGGTTTGGCTGGATGATTTCTGACGGCAATTCCCCCCAACCCCAACTACTAGTCTTCTATGATTTGAGACTCTCACCTTCCTTTTTGGCACTATTTATTTATTTATGCATTTATTTACTTTTGGCTGAGTTTTCATTTTACCCCTAAATAGTACTTGGGTTTATACTAGTGTAACTGTGGGACCAGCTGAGACTGATTAGCCATTGCTTAAGTTGTTACAGGTAATGCAGAGCCAAAATTGCCCTGGCATGTGCAATGGGAAAAGTGTTAAACGTCTTATTGTTACTACCACCAGCCTGGCAGACTGGCTGCATTGACATCACCTGGGACCAGTTAGAAAGGCCACAGAAGCTTGACCCACACCTGCACTGGGGAGACGATTTGAGCATCACCTCCTGTGTCCTTACCAGGTGATTCACAATAAAGCTTTTCTTTCTCATAAGCTGTTGCATGGTATTGGTTTCCGTGTGTGTTAGACAGTGAGCCCATTGCTCAGTAACACTAACAGGGTCAAAAGCATGAAAGTCAGAAGAGTGTCTTATTTATGCATCTTTAATAACTGTGTTTGTAGAGAAAGTGTGGGGGACAAGCACCATCTGGGCACAGTGGCTCACACCTGTAATCCCAGCACTTTGGGAGGCCAAGATGGTAGGATTACTTGAGGCCAGGAGCTTGAGACCAGCCTAGGCAATACAGTGATACCCCTGTCTTAATAACAACAACAAAAATTTAAAATTAGCTGGACATGGTGGTGTGCATCTGTAGTTCTAGCTACTCAGGAGGCTGAGGCAGGAGGATTGCTTGAGCCCAGGAGTGAAGACTACAGTAAGCTATGATTTTGCCACTGCACTCCAGCCTGAGTGACAGAGTGAGACCCTGTCTCTTTTAAGAAAGGAGAAGAAAAGGAAGGTGTGGGGCAGAGATAGCTCCAGGTGGTCTGTCTTCTGCAGGGGTTCCTGCCAGAGGCCAGGAGCCTTGTCACTCGAAACCTGAGGATCTCACTTGGGATTGCTGCCTTATCCACAGGAGAGACAGCACTTCAAAAACCCCTAACTCACCCTCAGCATTCACAGGCTCCTTAGGACTCTATTGCCCTCTTCTGAAGTAGAATGCACAACCAGATTTGTTCCCTATTTCTAGAAGATAAAATCTATAGACTGACTTTATGTTTAGGCATTGCAATTAGCTCAACTGTCTACCTCAAACGGAATTTAGGAAAATATTTAAATTCACATAAAATACAATCTGGAAGTTTATAATACTACATATATATGTATGAAATCCAGCCCCATTTTACCTTAGGCCTTGTGACAGGAAGGATGAAACGGCTCCAGCGTCAAGCTCTGCAGCCAGGCAGGGGAATGAACAAATAGCCTTGTTCAGGGAGTGTCACAGTGTCCAGATTTCTGTCTAGGGAGGAATTTATTGTTTGGTTTGGATCCAACCTCAAAGATAACCACCAAAAAAGAGAGGAATTTCAGAGTGCCTTAATCTATGCTGCAGTACAGACAGAACAGGAGGAAGCTCTTCAGAGAAAAGAGTCACTCAGATTTAGACGAGAAAATTAAAGGATCATTCCCCATAAGAGAAGCATCTCCTGGAGGCAGCATCCACCCTACTTTTCACACTTGATGTTTCCAGTTCTTCTGCTCTCATTTGTTCCTCAACCTGTCCCAGTCAGGTTTGCACCCACACCTCTCCACAGACACAACCCTTGACAATGTCCTGGACCATTTTCATCCATATCCCATGGACAATTCTCAGTCACATCTTACTTGCCCTCTTAGTAGCATTTAACCAGTTGATCACTTCTCCTTAAAACACTTGACTTCCAGGTCCCCACACTTGCATTAATTTCCTTTGATCTCACTGGGCTCTCCTTCACAATCTTCTTTGTTGTGCTCCAGGACTCAGTCCTCAGTCTTCCTGAGGCAATTTCAGCCATTGTCATGGGTTCCATGTTATTTGTACATTGATGGTTTCCACACTTACGACTCCTGTCCTGACCTCTCCCTTGATTTTGAATAACTGCCAGCTTGATATCACCTCTCAGATGTCTAACAGGCATCTCAGATTGAATATGGAAAACCAGAACCCCTGATTCCCGCCCTCATCCTCACCATACCCCTGTCTTCTCCATACCACCAAGTTGTACAGGCATTAATTGCCCTTGAAAGGGATTTTAAAAGGATATGAAAACCGTTTTTCAATCTTTGTGTGTTGGCCAGGTGCGGTGGCTCACTGCCTGTAATCCTAGTACTTTGGGAGGCCAAGGTGGGCAGATCGTGAGGTCAGGAGATCGAGACCATCCTGGCTAACACGGTGAAACCTCGTCTCTACTAAAAATACAAAAATATTAGCCGGGTGTGGTGGTGGGCACCTGTAGTCCCAGCTACTCGGGAGGCTGAGGAAGAATGGCGTGAACCCCGGAGGTGGAGCTTGCAGTGAGCCAAGATTGCGCCACTGCACTCCAGCCTGGGTGACAGAGTGAGACTCTGTCTCAAAAAAAAAAAACAAACAAACAACCTTTGTGTGTCATTGTCCTAAAATTTCCATCTCATTGCTAGTAAAAGAACCAAAATATGGGGGCCAGGCATGGTGCCTCATGCCTGTAATCCCAGCACTTTGGGAGGCCGAGGTGGGCGGATCACTAGGTCAGGAGCTCGACACCAGCCTGGCCAACATGGTGAAACCCTGTCTCTACTAAAGATACAAAAAGCTAGCCGGGCATCAGTGGCAGGAACCTGTAATCCCAGCTGCTTGGGAGCCTGAGGCAGGAGAATTGCTTGAACCTGGGAGGCAGAGATTACAGTGAGCCAAGATGGTGCCACTGCACTCCAGCCTGGGCCAACAGTGCGAGACTCCGTCTAAAAAAAAAAAAAGAAAGAAAGAATCAAAATATGTTCTGGCCCAGGTAAAGCCCATGCCTAATTTTAAGAAATCCTAAAACATAGATACTTGAGCAGTATGTATGGAATGAATGAACGAATGAATGAATGAGTCGGAGGAGATAGGGGACTTAAATAACCACCCTAGGTCTTTAGGGCCTCATTTATCTAAGGCATTATCCTCATTTACCAACATGTCAGTTTTTTAGAGCAGGCATCCCTGACACCCCGCTGCAGACTGGTACCAGTCCATGGCCTGTTAGGAACCAGGCTGCACAGCAGGAGGTAAGTGGCCGGGGCAAGCATTACCACCTGAGCTCCGCCTCCTGTCAGATCGGCAGCAGCATTAGATTCTCCTAGGAGCATGAATACTATTGTGAACTGCACATGCAAGGGATCTAGGCTGCATGCTCTTGATGAGAATCCAATTGATGTAAGGAGGAACAGTTTTATCCCCAAACCATCCCCCCGCCCGCCCCGCCTTCATCCATGGAAATATTGTCTTCCATGAAACTGGTCCCTGGTGCTGAAAAGGTTAGGGGACCACTGTTTTAGAGACTTAAGAACCTCTCTCTCTCTGACTGTCTAGAGTTCTCAGCTGTTATCTGTGGGCACTTCTCTGCCCGAACTTCTAGCCCTAAGCATGCATGAACTATTAGGCTATACAACTCTGATATTGAAATAGCAGCTTAAATTTAAAATTCTAAGTAAAATACACTAGGCCCAGCATACACCGGTATACTCTACACGAATTCAAAAACACTTAAAATTGACTACTTGTTCCTGTGGCTTTTCAGGTGGTTCAAAAATAAGGTGCAAATGTTGCCTCTGCCAAATGTTTGGAGAAGAGCAGGGATTGTCAGCTTTCCCTTCCTCATAAAATTGCATGAAAGAAGAGAGGTCATAGGTTGAAAGATCAATTTATGTCATCTCTAGATATGCTTAAGAAATAAAGTGGACAACTGTAATCCCAGCACTTTTGGGGGGCTGAGCTGGGCAGATCACAAGGTCAGGAGTTTGAGACCAGCCTGGCCAATATGGTGAAACCCCATCTCTACTAAAAATATAAAAATTAGCCAAACATGGTGGTGCGTGCCTGTAGTCCCAGCTACTTGGGAGGCTGAGGCAGGAGAATTGCTTGAACCTGGGAGGCGGAGGTTGCAGTGAGCCACAGTCGCACCACTGCATTCCAGCCTGGGTGACAGAGCGAGACCCTGTTTCAAAAAAAAAAGAAAGAAAAGAAAAGAAAAAGAAAAAGAAAAAAAAAAGAAAGTGGACAACATCACTGTAATACAGATATTCTCTTTTTGCTTTAAAAATTTTCAGTTACTTGCACTCTTGATATCATCTCCCTTTTGAGGACAATCCTCCTTTTAAGCAACTTCAAACAGATGTTCATATTAAAAATACCAGCGATGATGGAATGAAAAATGGGGCAATGAAACCAATAATGGAGGGGAAGTGTGATGTCATTAGGTGTAACATCATTTGTCTGCATCTAAATACAAACTCTCAGCACGTGCTAGAGAGCTACAGGCTGACTTTTTTTTTTTTTTTTTTTTGGATTTTTTGAGATGGAGTCTCGCTCTGTTGCCCAGGCTGGAGTTGCACAGCTGAGATTACAGGCGCCTGCCACCACGCCTGGCTAATTTTTGTATTTTTAGTAGAGACGGAGTTTCACCATGTTGGCCAGTCTGGTCTCAAACTCCAGACCTCAAGTGATCCGTCCACCTTGGCCTCCCAAAGTGCTGAAATTACAGGTGTGAGCCACTGCCCCCGGCCAAGAGAGCTACAGGCTTTCTTCTGAGGTTTTGTGAGTCAGGCTTTATGACAATACATGGATAGGAAAGTCAGCTGCCCCTTCACCTGTTACTCACTGAGGTGACGGCAGGACCAGATGTGATGAAGGACAAAGAACAAGAGGAGGTGGCCCTGACAGAGCCTCACACAGGCAGCCATCTCTGCTGTGCCCATGGGAGCTGGCCTTGGTGCCTTCCATTTCCCTAGGACTTTTCCTTCCCTTCCTCTTTTTCTTCCTTTTTATGGCTATAATTCCTCTCTGTTTCCCTCTCTAAATTCTTCCTCTCCTCCCTCTTTTGGAGCATCAGTCTCAGTCCTTACTTCTCGAGATCACATGAAGAGGGAGAAAGGGAGGAGAAACCTCCCCCACGGCCCCCTTGCTGCACCACAGGAAGTCTCTGCTCTGAGGAGAAGGAAGGAGGCAGGGAGGGAGTGGAAACTCTGTTTTTTTGCTGCTGCCGCTGAGATACTTGTCTGGGTGCCCACACACCATGGCTGGTATGGCAGGCAGTGGGAAGGGAACCACGAACAGCGCCCATCTGTCCTCTCCCTGGCCCCTCTCTAGTTCCTCAGGACCCGGGTGCCTGGCCCAACTCACTCTGTCAGGGCTGCTGAGCTCCTGCTCTCCATGGGACCGCAGTAGGAGCTTGGTGGGAGGGAAGCCCTCCTTCCACCACCTAACAGGATGAGGTGAAGTACAGAATCAAACTGTAGAGTCACTGTCAAGGCTGGTGGCTGGGAGGATGTGATGGGGGAAGCAAGGGAGAAGGGAATAAAGGAGCATAGCTTCCTGACAGTCTAGGTTGGTATTTATTTCTCCATAGAGAAGTCATTGAAAATAGTGCATTGCTTCTTACATATTTCTATACTCACATACTGAATATATCTATGCACACACATGTACAGTTGTCCCCTGAACAAGTGGGTTTGAACTGTGTGGGTCCACTTATACACAGACTTTTTTTCAATAAATATATTGGAAAAAATTTTGGAGGTTTGAAACAATTTGAAAAAACTCAAAGACAAACCCCAGAGCCTAGAAATACAAAAAACAAACAAACAAACAAACAAACAAACAAACAAACAAACAAAAAACAAACAACAAAAAAAAAACAAGAAAAAGGTTAAGTGAAGTTATGTCATGAATGTATAAAACATATGTAAATACTAGCCTAATTTTTTATTTACTACTGCAAAATACACACAAATCTATTATGAAAGTTAAAATTTATCAGAACGTACACACACACTTACAGATCATACATGGCACCATTCACATTCAAAAAAATGTAAGCAAACATAAAGATACTGTATTAAATCATATGGCATAGTCCTAGCTAGAGCAATTAGACAAAAGAAAGAAATAAAGGACATCTAAATTGGAAAAGAGGAAGTCAAACTGTCATTGATCACCAATGATATGATTGTATACCTGGAAAACCCTAAAGACTCATCCAAAAACTCCTAGATCTGATAAATGAATTCAGTGAAGTTTCAGGATACAAAATCCCTGTAAACAAATCAGTACCACTGCTATACACCAACAGCGACCAAACTGAGAATCAAAAGACCCCAATCCCTTTTGCACTAGCTGCAAAAAAGAAATCATAGATGACACAAACAAAGGAAAACACAACCCATGCTCATGAATGAGTAGAATCAATATCATGAAGATGACCATACTGCCAAAAGCAATCTACAGATTCAACACAATTCCCATCAAAATACCATGATCATTCTTCACAGAACTAGAAAAAACAATCCTAAAATTCATATGGAACCAAAAAAACAGCCCACATAGCCAAAGCAATACTAAGCAGAAAACACAAAACAAACAAAAAACACCACATTTCTTTAAAATGTTTATTTCAATAGTTTCCCCCAAAACTATTGAAATAAACATTTTAAAGAAAAGAATAATTATAGTAAAAAAATAAATATATACCATAGAATTAACTATAGCACATATAACACTACTGTAATAATGGAGGTATCTCATTACCCAACTTCAAGCTATACTACAAGGCTATGGTTACCAAAACAGCATGGTACTGGTATAAAAATAGGCAAGTAGATCAATGGAACAGAGGAGGGAACCCAGAAATAAAGCCAAATACTTACAGTCAACTGATCTTTGACAAAGCAAACAAAAACATCAAGTGGGGGAAAGGACACCCTATTCAACAAATGGTACTGGGACAATTGGCAAGTCACATGTAGAAGAATAAAACTGGATCTTCATCTCTCACCTTATATGAAAATAAATTCAAGATGGATCAGACTTAAATCTAAGACCTGAAACCATAAAAATTCTAGAAGACGTCAGAAAAACCCTGCTAGACATTGGCGTAGGCAAAGAATCCATGACCAAGAAACCAAAAGCAAATGAACAAAACCGAAAATAAATAAGGGACCTAATTAAACTAAAAAGCTTCTGCACAGCAAATAATAATAATAATAATAATAATAATAATAATAATAATAATAGCAGCAGCAGCAGCAGAGTAAACAGACAACCCACAGAGCGGGAGAAAATATTCACAAACTGCATCAGACAAAGAACCAACATCCAGAATCTACAAGGAACTCAAACAAAAGAACAAGAAAAAAAAAAGAACAAGAAAAAATAACAAATATCTCCATCAAAAAGTGGGCAAAGGACACGAATAGAGAATTCTCAAAATGAGATATACAAATGGCAAACAAACCTATGAAAAAACGTCCAACATCACTGTAAGAGAAGTACAAATTAAAACCAGTGAGGTACCACCTTACTCCTGCAATAATGGCCATAATTTGAAAATCAAAAAACAACAGATGTTGGCATAGATGTGGTGAAAAGGAACACTTTTACACTGCTGGTGGGAATCTAAACTAGCACAACCACTATGGAAAACAGCATAGAAATTCCTTAAAGAACTAAAGTAGAACTACCATTTGATCCAGCAATCCCACTACTGGATATCTACCCAAAGGAAAAGAAGTCATTACATAAAAAAGACACTTGCACATGAATGTTTATAGCAGCACAATTTACAACTGCAAAAATATGAAACCAACCTAAATGCCCATCAACCAATGAGTAGATAAAGAAAATGCATACACCATGGAATACTGCTCAGCTATAAAAAGGAACAAAATAATGGCATTGCAGAGAGTTGGATGGAGCTGGAGACCATTATTCTAAATGAAGTAACTCAAGAATGAAAGAATAAGTATCATATGTTCTCATGTATAAGAGGGAGCTAAACTACGAGGATGCAAAAGCATAAGAATGATGTAATGGATTTTAGGGAGCCAGGGAGAAGGGTGGGAGGTGGGTGAGAAATAAAATAAAAATTAGGTTCAGTGCACACTGCTGGGGTAAGGGGTGCACCAAAATCTCAGAAATCACCTTTAAAGAAATTTTCCATGTAACCAGAAACCATCTGTTCCCCCAAAACTATTGAAATAAACATTTTAAAGAAAAGAATAGTTATATTTAAAAAAACCATATAGCATACAATTAGCTATAGTACACACAGCACTACTGTAATAATTGTGTAGCCACTTCCTGTTGTTATTGAGGTGAGCCCAAGTGTTGTGAGTATCCATTTAAACACCATATTATGCTAATTATCTCCGTGTGATCAGTTCATCTCTCCAGTAGGTTGTGTACACCAGTAAAAAGTGACCTCTCACAGTTCTCTTGCAATTTTCATCATGTTTATGCAATACCATAAACCTTGAATAACATCATGGGACTTGTAGGAAGTGTCACTGATGCTATAAGTGCTCCCAAGAAGCAAAGTCATGACATTACAAAAAAAAAAAAAAAAGCTTAATTGCTTGATGTGTACCATAGGTTGATGTCTGCAATTGCCTGCCATTTCAAGACAAATTAATCCAGCATAAGGACCACTGTAAAAAAAAAGAAAGAAAGAAAGAAAGAAAGAAAGAAAGAAAGAAAGAAAGAAAGAAAGAAAGAAAGAAAGAAAGAAAGAAAGAAAGAAAAGGAAATTTGTGAAACCATCCCTGCAGCTGTCAGCAGGCACAAAAACTTTGTACTTTTTGTGAAATACAGTTTTTTTAATCTTGTATTGAAAATGCAACTTGTGTGTATGTGGTTGCAGGATTGCTATAAGAAATGATACCTACAGACTCTAATATGATTAGAGAAAAAGCTAAGTCACTATATGACACCTTAAAAAAAGGAAGGTGAAGAATGTAAAGTTGGAGAATTTAATGCCAGCAAAGGATGGTTTGATAATTTTAGAAAGAGGGTTGACTTTTTAAAATGTCAAGATAACATGAGAAGCAGCTTCTACTGATGAAAGGCACCAGATGAGTTCCCAGGCACCATTAAGAAGGTAATAAGGACTTGCCTGAATAACTTTTCAATGCAGATGAAAGTGGCCTATTCTGGGGGAAAATTGCCACAAATGACATTTATTAGTAAGAAAGAGAAGCAAGCACCAGGATTTAAGGCAGGGGTAGCTAACTGTACTGTTCTGTGCAAATTTAGTTGGGTTCGTGAACAGGACTGTCCTTATCTGTAAAGCTGTTAACCTCTGAGCCTTGAAGGGAAAGGATAAATACCAGCTGCTAGTCTTTTGGTTGTACAACAAGAAGGCCTGGACAAAAAGAACCTTTTTTTTCTGGATTGGTTTCATTGATGGTTTGTCCCTGAAGTCAGGAAGTACCTTGCCAGTAAGGGACTATCTTTTAAAGTTTTTTTGATATTAGACCATGGCCCTGGCCACCGAGAACCCCAGAAATTTAAAGGTGAAGTCGTTGAAGTGGTCTACCTGCCCCCAAACACAAAGTCTCTAATTCAGCCTCAATATCAGGTGGTCATAAGGATCTTTAAGATTCATTACACATGGTACTCTATGGGAAGGGTTGTCAACGCTATGGAAGAGATCCCTGATTACAAAGAACATTATGAAAGTCTGAAAGGTTTACACCATTGAAGATGCCATCACTGTTACAGAAAAAAAAAAAAAAAAAAAAAAAAAAAAGCATGAAAGCCATCAAGCCCAAAACAAGAAATTACTGTTGGAGAAAACTGTGTCCACACATTGTACATAACCTTGCAGGATTTACAACAAAGCCAATCAAGGAAATAATGAAAGGGATTATGGAAAAAAAGATGGGGGTGAAGGGTTTCAAGATATGGTTCCTGGAGAAATTAAAGAACTAAAAGACACCACACCAGAGGAATTAACAGAAGGTGACTTGATGGAGAAGAGTGCTTCCAAACCAGTGCCAGACTATGAGAAGAAAGACAGATGAAGCAGTGCCAGAAAACATTAGACAATCTGGAAGACGTCTTCTGATTATTCAAGACTGCTTTGACTTCTTTTATGACATGGACTCTTCCATGATACTGGCACTGAAACTGAAGCAAACGGTTGAAGAATTGGCACTGTAGCATAGAAACACTTTTAGGGAAACAAAAAAGCAATAAAGTCAGACAGAAATTATGATGTATTTCTATAAAGTTACACTGAGTGCCTGCTTCTCCTGCCCTTCCTGCTTCCACCTCTGCCTCCCTGAGACGGCAAGACCAGCCCCTCCTCATCCTTCTTCTCCTTAGCCTACTCAACATGACAACAAGGGTGAAGACCTTTATGATAATCCACTTCCACTTAATAAGCAGTAAATATATTTTCTCTTTCTTATGACTTTCTCAAAACATTTTATTTTCTCTAGTATATTTAATTGTATGTATGCAATATATAATACATATAACATATAGAATATGTGTTAGTGGACTGTCTGTATTATCAGTAAGCCTCCTGGTGAGCAATAGGCTATTAACAGTAGTTAAGTTTTGGGGGAGTCAAAGTTAGACCCACACTTCCGACCTGCACAGGGTGTTGATGCCCCTACCCTTCCATTGTTCAACTGTCAACTAGATACATACATAACATGTAGTTTTATACTTCAGAAATATTACAGATGAAACAAGGTTTTTAAGGATGGTCTAGGACCCAAACACCATTTATTTTAGGAGGTGCACACATGCAGGAGATAATTCAATAAACCCTTAAGTCCTTGCATTAGTGAAGTACTTATACTTTACTTGTAAAGATAAATACATTGTGTATGATTTCTCTGCTCATTTCTCTTTTTTTTTTTTTCTTTCTTTTTCTTTGAGACACAGTCTCACTCTGTTGCACAGGCTGGAGTGCAGTGGCACAATCTTGGCTCACTGCAACCTCCAACTCCCAAGTTCAAGCGATTCTCCTGCCTTAGCCTCCCAAGTATCTGGGATTACAGGTGTGTGCTACCATAGCCAGCTAATTTTTGTACTTTTAGTAGAGACAGGGTTTCACCATGTTGGCCAGTCTAGTCTCTAACTCCCACCCTCAAGTGATCTGCCTGCCTCAGCCTCCCAGAGTGCTGGGATTACAGGGATGAGCCACCGTGCCAGCCCTCTGATTCTTTCTTGTTTGGTTTTCCTGAGAATCCATCTTGGGCCTGGGGAACTGTATATGCATGTGCTTCCTGTACTGAGTGAAAAAGCAGCATTCAAAGGAGGGGAAATTGAGGAGGAAAACTAGTAGACAGTATTGGCAAGTGTATTAAGGACCAACCTTCAAATCTTCAAATTCCAGCTGAATTTGAAGATTTTGTTTTTGTTTTTTTCAGGCTTAAACTCTTTTTTTTTTTTTTTTTTTTTTGGTTCATGTGTCCAGCACCATGATGAGATTTTGTTTTTGAGAACACCTTGCAAAACTGTATTGCATGATCTTATTTTAGTGATTCTCACCACAAGATATTCCAGCCTCAGGATACTACAGTCTGGTCAATACTTGTCCTTGTTAATCTCTTGTGTATTACCTCATCTCAGTTATGAGACATCAAGGACATGACCATTTCAAGCTTTATGTTTCAGGTAGAAACTCTAAGGTTATATTGGTTTCCCTTGCTCAAAACTTAGGATTTTAGGGAAGTCGCATCTCAGGGGTAACTGGATAAAGTGAAGCAAAAAAACTTTGGGCCAGGAGTAAAGAGAAAAATTGGTTAAGGCGTAATTGGGATCTTTATCTCCCCAACTCCCTAGGTACAGAAGTCAGGAGAAAAGGAAAAGGAAGATAGATTTTATTTTCCAGGAAAAGCAAGCACTGGTAATTGCTATACTGACACAATATATCTCAGCATGGTGTCCAAGAGGAAGCGTGGGCTGAATATGTGACTTTAAATGTGTCACTTCATCTCTCTGGGCCTCCATTTGGATTGAACTGGCACCCACTAACCATACTCCTTCCCCTTCATCTATGGAAAACCAGTTTTGTTCAGGCGGTCACTGCTCAGGAAAGTTGCCCCCCACTTTCAGCCTTGGGGGATGAATCTGATTGATCTGAGCCAATCATAGTAATTCTCTATGCTAGTGATTGGTTTGGGGTGGCTATGTGTTATGGGCCGAATGGTATCCCCCATCTAGCCTCAAAAAAAAAAAAATGTTGGAATCCTAACCCCTAGTAGCTTAGAATGTGACCTAATTAAAAACAGGGTCTTTACAGAGACAATTGAGTTAAAATGAGGTCATTCAGGCGGATTCTAATCCAATATTATTGGTATCCTTATAAAAGGAGAAATTTTGACACAGAGACCTATCTAGAGGGAAGACCATGTAACGAGACACAAGGAGAAGATGCCATCTCCAAGCCCAGGAAAGAGTCTGGAATACACCTTTCCCTCGGAGCCCTCAGGAGCTGATCCTGTTGACACCTTGATGTCGAACTTCCAGCCTCCAGAACTGTGAGACCATCAGTGTCTGTGGTTTCAGCCATCCAGTCTCCGGTACTTTGCTAAGGCAGCCCTGGAAATTAATACAGCATGTTCTGGTCTATGTGCATAATGAGGAAATTTGCTTCCCAGTAAAAAGAGGAGAGAGTGGGAAGAGAGCCACTTTCCCTTCTTACCGCCTTGCCCATAGCATGTGAAGCCTGGGACTTTGGGGCTCTGGCAACCATCCTGTGACTGTGCCAGGCAAGTCCCAGGACAGATGCTTCTCATGAGGATGGTGCAGCAGAAAGAGGCTGGGCCTGTAGGCACTGCTGAAACACCGACCCAACCCAGAACCTCCAACTCTCTGGCTTAATGTTTTATGAAGCACACACACATCTTTATTGCATCAACCAATGTTAAATATTGGGAAATGGGGTTATTTAAGCTCCAACACAATATGATTCCAATTGTTTATCCTTATATGTCCCCAAAGCTGATCTTTGAATCTCTCTTAGTGAGTGATCCCTGAAAGGAAAAAAGGAGTTATCGCTTATAATAGTATGTTTTCTGCAGATGTGGCTCATTTTTCTTTTTGATGTGATGTAGAGACTACCAGGAGAAAGTATTAGAGTGGCATATAATTAATTTCTATAGGAACTTTTTAAATGAATTGTTTATACAGGATACAAAAATGTAAGAAATGGAAGCTTGCACTTTCTAGTAGCTGTTAAATTGCCATTGACCCTGGAAACAGATCACTGGACAGTGAAGACACGTTTTGGAATTGAATGATTTAACTTTCGTATTTGAATTTTGATGGAAGGCCCTGTCTTGAGAGCTGTAGCATCTGCATGTAGTGTCTGGGTGCTGCCCCTGGCTAGGCAGAGGTAGTCATGTGCCACCCTCTAAGGGGTCATGCCTAGGTAGGCAGGCCCAGGGCCAGTAGGGCCAGGAAGCTTGAGAAGCGCAGACCTGGGGGAAGAGAGCCAAAGCTCAGGAAGAAAGTGGTATCAGGTGTGAAGAGTGAAGAGCAGCTGGAGAAGGGAAAAAAGGAAACTGAGTCTTAAGTGGGAAGGATGAGACACTCCAGGAGGCAGTGCCACAGTGACAGGCTGAGGTTACCAATGGAGAGGGCCCCAAAGTCCCATTTCTATATGGTTACCTGGAACGGGAAAAGTGGTGTTGAATTAAAGTAGGGTTGAACTACATGGTAGATTGTTCTGATGCTATTCTCTGAAGGATATCCTTTCAGGCAATGTCATTGCTCTTGCCATAACCCAGTGTATGAATATGTACTCACCTCTGAGATGAGATACCAGTAGCATGGGGAAAGCACCCCTTCTCCCTAAACATGCCTCCTGAGTCTATCTAGGTGCCTGAAACCCACTACACCAATCCTTTTCTTTGACTATTATATACAAGTACAATTACTCAACTTCTGTCTCTGGTGACACGGTGCACAATGTAATTTAAACCAATCTTTCTGCTGATAACTAAAAGTTCTGGACAAAAAATGTTTAAATATCTTCTTAAAAGTGTCAAAACATTGAGAAGATAGTAAGGAATAATCTAGACATGAAAACTGATGCAGAGAAAAAAATGTTAGCGAATTGCTTATCTGAATATCTGCTTATTTTGCTGGACTCCTAATATACAAGTTCTACCATTACTTTTTGAAGGGTAACAACTTAGCAATAAAATATTTGTTTAAATTTGAGAATATCTTTTATCTCCTTTTCAAAACTACTAATAACTCATTGCATGCCAAAATGACACTGAATCTAGAATCTAACCAAAAATCCCATCTGACTTAGAGTATAGTGACACACAGATTAATACTTAGTAAGTATATCAAACAGGGCTCATTTTATTCATTAATGCATTCATCAAATATTTCTCAAGTACCTGCATAGATCAAATATTGTTCTAGTTGCTGGGGATGTAATAATGAACAATAAATAACTGACATTTTCCTTACAATCATGGAGCTTGTGGTCTTATATGGATATAAGCATTAACCAAAAAATCACACAATGACAAAATGTGATAAATGCCCTGACATGAGAGATCTAGAGATCTGGATAAGAATGAAGATTAACATGGAAAGGGGATGGGGCAAGTGAACACCCCAGGCTGAAGTAACAGTGGGTGCAAAGGTCCTGTGGCATGTTCAAAGAACTGAAAAAAGGCTCAAGAGACTGGGGCAAAGAAAGTGTAGGACAGACGAGGTAATCATGGGCCATGGAGGGCCTTTTAGGTCATGTTATTGATTTAGCTTTAAGAGCAATGGAAAAACCATGTTTTAAGCCAAGAAGAAGATGTTGGTAGATGGGTGTGATTGTATTTTCGCTTTGGCTGCACTGTGAAGAATATTTCTAAAGAAGAGTAAGAGTAGATTAAGGAGGACCAGTTAAGAGACCACTGAGGACTGGGAGTGGTGGCTCACGTCTATAATCCCAGCACTTTGGGAGGCCGAGGTGGGTGGATCATGAGGTCAGGAGATCGAGACCATCCTGGCTAACACAGTGAAACCCCATCTCTACTAAAAATACAAAAAATTAGCTGGGGCACGGTGGTGGGCACCTGTAGTCCCAGCTACTCAGGAGGCTGAGGCAGGAGAATGGTGTGAAGTCGGGAGGCGGAGTTTGTAAGTGAGCTGAGACTGCACCACTGCACTCCAGCCTGAGCAACAGAGCGAGACTCTGTCTCATTAAAAAAAAAAAAAAAAAAAAAGAGAGAGAGAGAGACCATTGAACTCCAATGAGACATGATGGTGGCTTGGATTGAAGTGGTGACTATGGAGACAAAGAAGTGTGGAAAGGTTTGTGAGATACAGGTGGGTGGATAGGAATTGGTGGTAAGGACAAGAAGGCTCTATTCTTCCAGCTTGTATGGATGAAAGAGAATCATTCAGTAAGGTAGGAAACCTTAGCAGAGGAACCAGGCTTAGCAGAAGATCATGCAGTTTTGATCATGTTGAATTTGAAGTCACCCTAAAGGAGATGTTGAATAAGCAGTCAGACCCATAGGTCTGGAGTTGAACGAGGGGTCTGGGCTGAAGGTACAAATTTGGAAGACAATGGTATATTGTAATTGAAAACATAGGCACACATGGAATTATCCAGGAGGCATGTGCAAAGAAGGAAAGAAGTCCTAGGCAGTGCCTCTCAACGTTAATGGCTAGTGAGAAGAGGAAAAACTCATAAGGAAAAAGAGCGGCCAGAGGTGTATTGGTGAAAGAATAGGAGATTTATGGCAGTGTGCAGTCAAACAACTGTGTTGAACCCTGCTAAGAAGTCAGGAGCCTGAAAAAATGTATATGGATTTACTAACATGGAGATTATTGCAGCTGGTTTTAATAGGATGATGAGGGCAACAGCCACATGGAATGGGTTGAGTGGTGAACAGGAGGTGGAGACAACAGGTGAAGACAGGTCTTGAGAAGTCTGGCTCTGAACGAGAGGAAAGAAATGGGATGAGCTGAAGAGATACGGGTGGTCAAGGTTAAAATAATCAAAATATCATAAATAATGACACGCAAATACATCAAAAGACTATCATATGTAACACGACATGCTTGAAATGTGTGATGTCAAATAATTCAAGTACATGCATTAAAATGCATCCAACTGCATTTCTATAGTAGAGGTTTTTCTTTTTTTTTTTTTTTTGACCTATCTTTAAGTAAACGGAATCTTTTTATTAAAGGACGTTCCATCTACAATCTCAATCTGTAAAACAGATCAAAGTGGAGGTGATCCTCATGGCACCTGCACGAAGGACTATGACCCACTCTGTACAAACCAATGTCCTTTGAAAAGGCTGTAGCAAGATGGCACACCTGTTATTAAGTTGATATTCAACAATGACTTCCCTTGAAATGTATTTATTTGAGGTAACTGACAAAGATACATAAAATACAAAAGAATAAAAGAGAAAGGAATTAGAGCAAAGTTAGCCATTAGAATAGCATATCCAAATCTACACTAGCTAATTCTGTACAGATGTCAGACAGGTGAGAATTCTGTCTCTAAGCTTCCCGGTAGCAAAAGCAAAGACATATGCAAGGTTACTCACAGTGTCCTTAAGGTAAGATGCCCAGCTGTTCAAGAAGGTAGCTTTTCATGATAAGGAGGCCCCGAGAAAGCCGTCTCATATGGGAAAGCTAGTATAATGGACGACATCCTCAACAATATCTTCTTCAATAGATACAGTGACACATTTTGTGCAGCCGTTTCTTATTTTTCTCAAGAGGAAATAATGGTATAACATTAAAGTTCAGTCTAATAAAAGGGATTTTTTTGTGAGATTAAGGAGATATGGCAGAGAGGGCAAAGAAATTTCTGAATATCCAAGATGCAGCCCTTTAATGATATTGTAAACCTCCCATTTTCTCCCCAATAACAAGCAGGCTTACCTTTTCTGGAAAGAAAGCCAAAACCTTTAAATTTTTTTCATTTGTACAAAAGTAACGTACATTTATTATGAAAATGACAATAATTCTGAAATTTATAAACACGAAAATATAATTTCTAGTAATCCCATCCATCAAGGTAACCACTATTTTCAGTTTCATTATATTCTCTTGAGATTTTTGAATATATGGAAGGCACTAATTTTTGTACATATTTACAAAATGGGATCATACCCTATCTAATGTATAGAACCTTATATTTTAGTGACTGTGGATTAGCTCATTACATGAATGTAAAATACTTATTTAATAAACCACCTATTGATGGATATTTGGGTGTTTCCATCTGTCTCACTATTAAAAATAAGCTTTAATGAATCTTTAATAGGCAAAATTTTAACATCTTACGAGGTTTTTTCCAGGCCTCTCAGGATGCCCTATCCAAACCTCTTCCTGGTAACAGACCTGACTTTAGCTCATCTGTTTTCTAGCTTTACCTTTACAGAGTTATCCTGTGCTTCATTTCTTAAGGACGTGACCTCTCTCCAACGACTCATAGCTTAGAAGAAAACAATTCCCTACTGAAAGTCACTGAGCACTGATGGCCTTGGGGTTTATTCTCCCAGTTATTAATACATTTCCATTGCAGTAGTGTCCTTCCAGAAGCAATGCTTCCTTCACTTGCAGACAGAAATCTTTTTTAAAAAAATTAAATGTTTAAAAAATGGGTTCTTGCTATGTTGCCCAGGTTGTTCTCAACTCCTGGGCTCTAATCCTCCTGCCTCAGCCTTCTGAGTAGCTGTGATTATAGGTGTGAGCCACTGTGCCTGGCTAGACAGGAACCTTTTGAAAGTGAGAGTTAGGTGGGCAGGTGAGGTACCTTAGGTCAGATATATTGAGTCAGCTGCCTAGAAATGGAGCCAGTTTTGCAAGTGTTCACAAACATGCAGTTGGCTTACCTGGAAGGCTGCATGGCATAGTGTTGAAAGGTGACAATTCTGGAGCCCAGCTGCCTGCGTTTGTAATCCTGACTCCAGTGCTCGCTGTGTGTGACCTTAGACAACTTATCTTCTCTCTGCCTCAGTTTTCTTACCTCTAAACTAGATAAAAGGCCGGGAATGGTGGCTCACACCTGTAATCGCAGCACTTTGGGAGGCTGAGGTGTGTGGATCACCTGAGGTCAGGAGTTTGAGACCAGCCTGGCCAATATGACAATACCTCATCTCTACTAAAAATATAAAAATTGGCAGGGCATGGTGGCGAAAGCCTGTAATCCCAGCTACTTGGGGGGCTGAGGCAGGATAATCGCTTGAACTTGGGAGGCAGAGGTTGCAGTGAGCCGAGATCACGTCACTGCACTTCAGCCTGGGCAACAGAGTGAGACTCTGTTCTCAAAATAAATAAATAAATAAAGAGTGATGAGGACAAAATGCATTAATAACTGCAAAGCTTACAGAGCATAACACATAGAGTCTATGTAAACATTTACAAAATAAGTATAATCTGTTGTCAACCTACCACACACTGATTCAGACACATCAAGCCCCTCCTACCTCAGGCTACTCTTAAACGGGGCCCAGGCTGAGGGCTGAGGGTTTGTAGCAATCAAGGCCCAATTTTTCTATGGCTAATCAGCTCATA
Source organism: Rhinopithecus roxellana (assembly GCF_007565055.1). Taxonomy (NCBI): domain Eukaryota; kingdom Metazoa; phylum Chordata; class Mammalia; order Primates; family Cercopithecidae; genus Rhinopithecus; species Rhinopithecus roxellana. Next base: position 178,013,198 of record NC_044552.1, on the reverse strand, counting down.
GGCTGCTCATCTAGTTCTCCATCCATTCACACACACACTGCTATACCCAATGCTTTATTTCCATTGAACACAGCTTCATATAGGCCATTGAAATCTCTTTTATTCTATTAGTATGAAAATTACTATTCCTTTGGGTGAATTTATAACAGGTTAGAAATTAGTTTAATAAATATTTACTATTGATAAATTTGTAATAGGTCAAATACTTTGGATGCTAGAGAATGGGCACTACTGAGTTACATTTTATTAATTTACTTATCATATGACTTTTTTTTTGAGACAGAGTCTTGCTCTGTCTCCCAGGCTGGAGTGCAGTGGCGCAATCTCGGCCCACTGCAAGCTCCACCTCCCAGGTTCATGCCATTCTCCTGCCTCAGCCTCCCAAGTAGCTGGGACCACAGGCGCCGGCCACCACGCCCAGCTAAATTTTGTATTTTTAGTAGAGACGGGGTTTCACTGTGTTAGCCAGGATGGTCTTGATATCCTGACCTCGTGAGCCGCCCACCTTGGCCTCCCAAAGTGCTGGGATTACAGGTGTGAGCCACCGTGCCTGGCCCATATGACTTTTTAAATTCCCAATTTAGTTTGAAAACAGACTTGAAGTGGCTTGACAAATACCACATGAAGAACAAAAAATACTCCATCAGTGTGCCTGTAAGGACAGAGACACTTTTCAAAGCAAATCCTAATTCTGCAGTGGATTTTACTAGGCTTTTTTCCAAATCAGCCTATTAAATTAGTTTCATTATTTTTTGGTGAAGAAAGACTCAACAATAACCACCTTTATTCACCTACAGAAGCGTCTTCTAGAAACAGCACAGTGAGTGCTTACAATGATCTTGCCATGCTCCACCTAGTCTTCCACAGCGGCCATCACCAGGTGCTTTGGAAAGACTGAAAATACCAAAAATGTTCATAAATATACAAAGTTAGCTCACTGATTTCTTCTGGGAGTGTCTTCTGGGCTATAATGGCTGCCCACTTTGCAACCTGAACTATGAGGCAGTTTTTGCTCATGTAACTAGCTCTAGTTACAGAATTCTTGTCCAGCAATTGCCATTATGCATATGAAACTGTGATTTTTACAAGCCACAATCAACCCTGTTGCACATTGAACAATGAGAACACATGGACACAGGGAGGGGAACATCACACACTGGGGCCTGTCGGGGGTTGGGGAGCTAGGGGAGGAATGGCATTAGGAGAAGTACCTAATGTAGATGATGGGTTGATGGGTGTAGCAATCCACCATGACTTGTGTATACCTACGTAACAAACCTGCAAGTTCTGCACATATATCCCAGAACTTTAGTATAATAGAAATAAAAACATACCTTGTATTAATGTTTAGTTTTGCTTTTTTGTGGTCTGATATATGGCAATAGCTCATTATTATCTAAAGCCAATGTAACTGTATTGAAACTAAATTACGTTTACTTGTCTTCACAGTGTGAGAAGAAAAGACACTTCCATCTCCTCTTTTGGGAGAAAATATCTTAAAGTTTTTCATTAGTTAGGGAGTTAAATGCATAAACAAATACGGAAAGCATTATCTTGTAAGTGTTGCCATTTTGATAGCCAATCAGTTAGTTTCAAAAATGAGAGTCAACATCTCAAGTTCAATTAGAAAAATTTTCTGAAAGTGTTTGTTCTAAAGATTCCCTAAAGAAAAGTATTTTTGGCTCAAGTGAAGGTAGGGCTGTAACTTTTTTGTATCTGTATTCCCTATCACTGCCAAGACATGATAGATGCTCAGTAACTGCTGAACTCAATAAATTGTTAAGAATTGGTGAAAATCTTGTTTTAGTGACTTGCCCTAAAAGCGAGAACACGGACTTTGAAGTCCAGCATGCCTCAGTTCAAAATAGGTCTCTCTCGCTTGCCATAAGACTGGGCAGCTGAATTATCACGTGACCTCCAGTCTCCTCATCAATGAAATGAGAGCAAAAAGACCAATATCTCTGGGCTTCTGGGGAGAACAGTCATAATGGATGCTGGTTACCCAATGTGAAGAAAAGGAGGCTATGGTTATGAGGATTATAAGATAAGGTCTTGACCATCATCATCAGAAAATGAGTTTTTCTCTAACATTGACAATCAATCCCCACTTCCTTCCTTTGTTATTCTCTCTGTTGATATTTATTTCTTGATACTTAGTTCAATTTCCTGCTTTACAGCAAAATATTGCACCTACTGGTCTCTTTCTAATGTTTGATGAGGGGCCCCACAGTCATTATTCATCCTAAACATCACGTAGGATTATTGAGTAAATGGTCATATGGAAAGTGTGAGAAACTGGGTTAAATGTGTATTGGACCCAATACACTCTGGAAGATGTTTTATTATTTATTTTTTTTCAAAAGCAACGTTATCAGTTTGATTCCTTTAGATTGCCTAACTTCTTTCTCCTAAAAGTAAGGGGCAGAGCACATTTAAGTCAGTGATCTTATTGGTGAGTCTGGGGAGTACAGTGGACATACCAGCTTGACACACTACCCAGGAATGAGCTGTTGCTTTGTAAGTGGGTGGAAAAGGCTTCAACCTGCTCTGGTGCCTAAGAGGCAGAATCTCAAATAAGGGTGGACAGACCATGCAAACAGGTGCTTCACACACAAATCACAGGGAAAGCCTCCGGATGTGAAGTATGAAAAGAACTGCTCACCACCCAGTGGCGTTATCAGCGACAGGGTGTGTGCATGCACATAGGGCTCTTTGTGGGCCATCCTTGGGGGTGTCTTTGAATTACCAAGGACAGGACACTAGCAGAAGGGGTCGGCAAACAGCTTCTGCATTCTTGAGCTGAATTGGAAGGATGAGAGGTTCAGAGGTAGCCGGAGAGGAAAAGATGTTCAGCTAGAGAGGAGTTAGAAAGTTTTCAGCACTCTATCCCTCTACAAAGGCTTTCTGCAATATGAATGAGGGACGTTTCCTTGCACAACTGACCTTCTCATTGCTTGACATACAGTTGCCGATAAACCTGTCATCAGTGAGCTAATGAGCAGGCCCTTGTGCTGCTGCCTAGAGTAGACAAGAGCCACAGGCACACCGTGATGCCTTTGGAGCCTGTTTTTTCCAATTGAGGCATTTGAAATATGTCCTACACCATGGAACGTTAGTGATATTTTGAAATGAAAAAAGGAGCTGTTTCTCCAGCTCAGGGCCCAGTATTGGTAGTAAGGCTGTTTCCTGTGATCCTCAGCAGGCAGGCATGTCACCTGCCTTTTCCTTCGTATTCCATTACATCTCCCGGAAATGACCTTGCCCTAGAGGCCTTGTGTTTGAAGAAATATATCGTCCTCAGATCTGCAGCTTCAACACCAGGAAGCATCGCTCCAAGTAGTGGAGCGGGAGGAGTGCTCTGGAAAGCCAGAAGTAGAACATTCCTCGGTTTCCACCGAGACAGGCCTCTTAGAAAGGCCAGCCTCTGGGCCACACACTTGCTTGGTCCTGGAGTCACTGAAGGCCTGTCTTGCTGGTCCAGTGCTCCTTCCTTTAGGCCAGGCTGTTTCCACACCTATGACCCGGTATTAAAACCAGGCCCACGTGTTACCATGTGGGTCACAGAATGTAAAGTAGCCACCCTATTTTTTTGGATTGTATCCTAATGTTCATGATTCCTGGCAACTGAAAAGTGCTTCCAGGGACAGCACTTATGGTGGGGCGGAAGAGGGAGGAGAGGAAAGTGATGTGAATACTGCTGACACCATGGAAAGGCTGCCAGGAGGGCCCCTGAATCAGCGGGAGTTCACCTTCCTTCCCGTCCCGCTCTCCAGGCCCCAGTGCTGGGGTCAGCAGTTCATGCATAAGAAATCAGGATTCTTTGGAGCAATTCATGCTGCCAAATGCACACTGACATTCCAGGCCAAACCCCACTCCGCATTTGAAGGTCACTTGGCCTGCGTCAAGCACACTTGACAATTGCTCAAAGGGAAATGAGGGAATTGTTTTGTATAAATGAGTCAACTTACCTTCAGTGAACACCACTGGAAGTGAACCTGGCAATGATAGATGAGTTTGCCTGCCTTTACCTGAGCACTGTCATAAATTATGACATGTATTATGTACCTCTCAGCTTATGCTCTATGTCAAGTATGGGGAAGAAAATAATATAGTCTAGGCAATTTCAGCAAGACTGGGGGCAACATGTTAGGAGCATGTGTTCACATGTCAGCGACCTGCAGTAAGGAAGAGAGAAATGAACATAGTCCAAGGTGGGAGGTAACCAGCACCAACCTCTTCCTTCCCCTCATATGCCCATCCATGGTGTTAGCTTCTTCTAGGGGTGGCTGGCCACCTACCTCTCAGCGGGAGGTGGAATTACACATCCAACGCATGGTACTGTGGACACTGGCAGGAGACCTGGGGCAGGCTGAGGGGATAAAGAGGTGCCCTGCAGAGCATGGCTAACGTGCACCAGGGACAATGAAGAGTTGGATATGAAGATACCTGGATAAACATTGGAAAATACCTTCAGCCTGACAAAATATTTACAAGTGATTCAGGGAAGAGGATGAGTCCATGATGCTGTGGGTAGTAAATTAGCAACCATATATATTGTGTGCTGAGACAAAACAGGATTGGGAGAAGTCATTTTCATTTAAGAGAAAAGTGGATTTTCCCCATCTTTTCCAACTTGTGCTGCAAGCTCCAATGATGCTGCTGGAGAAAAACGTAGCTCATGGAGGTGTTGGCTACTTTGTATTGTACGGTGCTACAAGGTAGAGGTAGCCTCAGAAACTCTGTCAGCCCTTTTATGATCTGTGTTAACTCCCTCCATCATGAAACTGGTACCTTGGCAGAAGGATTCACAATCCTCACTGGGTTTTCAAAAACATTTACCACTTAGACATAAATTTTCACCTGAAGTCAGATTACATAGCTATATGGACAAAGGGAGCGCAAGGTCTTTACAGTCAGTTTCCCGCTAATCCCCAACACATGCTCGGTAGGAGGGCAGGAAGAATAAATCCAACCTCAAAATCTGCAGAGAAGTCCAAAGCTCTGCCAGAGACCCCTTGGGGTTGGCTGCTGCGGTCACCTGGTGGCCCTTCTGCCTAGCTCGATGGAAACCTGTGCACTCAGTCTTGGGGCTATAGACAACCTGATCCAGAAAAGGACTTCCTGCCAGCCTCTCCTCTCCGCCTCCCACCTGGTATGCACAAGACTCCAAGAAAAATTAAAAATTAAATGTTCCTACTTCACAGCAGTTGAGGATTCATGGTATAACTTAAACCTCACCTAGAAAACCAGGAGAGAGAGAGAGTCAGGGTGAGTGTCTATCTCTTTTGACTTCTAAATCTGTGCCCTATGTTTCAGTCATCCTGCTCGATGCTTTGCACCGGAAATGGATTCTCTTGATTGTGCCAGATACCCACAATGCTGTGTGTGTGTGCGTGTGTGTGTGTGTATGTTTGCATGTGTTATACGTGGGTGCATGCATGCATGTGTGTGTGTACATGCTTGGGCATGCATGCAAATATCAGGGAGCCAAGGCCAGGTGTAGTGGCTCATGCCTGTAATCCCAGCACTTTGGGAGGCCAAGGTGGGTAGATCACTTGAGGTCAGGAGTTCGAGACCAGCCTGGCCAACATGGTGAAACCCTGTTTCTATTAAAAACACAAAACAATTAGCCAGGCATGGTGGTGCATGCCTGTAGTCCCAGCTACTCAGGAGGCTTAGGCAGTAGAATCACTTGAACCCAGGAGGTGGAGGCTGCAGTGAGCTAAGATCACACCACTGCACTCCAGCCTGGGTGGCGAGTGAAACTTTGTCTAAAAATAATAACAATAATAACATTTTAAAAATTATATCTTTTATACATATATAAAATCAGGGAGTCAAGTTTGCCTTCGAGATGCTGAGGAGCAAGTGCTCTAATCCCTCCCTGGTGTTGCCCTGCTGGAAAGAACTAGTGAGAGTGTGGGGAGGGGGAGGCTGAGCATCATCAGGGAACTTGAATGAGGCCTGGCAGTGCCAGCCAGCTTGTAGGAGGAGAGGCGAATTCCTTCTAGAAGATTGCACTATTGTGGGCATGAGGGGAAGTGTGTACACATACTCCATTGTTCGAAGAGGGCCTGGAGAGTAATTGATCAAAGTCTCTTTGGGTTGAGAACAAGGCATAGGCTCATGGCTCGTTTGCCTAAGACCACGCTGGGCGAAATCTATGGAAATTAGAGATCACAGATCTGAGGAATTAACAGAAAAACTGAGAGAAATTCTTGTGGAGCTAAAAGCTGCTGTGATCAGCAAGTGCTGTACGTGGTGGAGGGCACCACCTGTGACCAGGGCACAGATTCAGTGGGGCAGGGAGACCTTTTATGTTTTGCTCTAATCTCATTTCCTCACTAGGATCTCAAAACACAAGAGATCAGGCACACACATACAAAAAACAGGAAATAGATATGGAATATTTCAAGAATCAGTTATCAAGCTTGAGTTGTGCAGAGCTCTGACAGCCGGAGACCCTGGCTCTGCCCAGCCTCAGCCACCCGCTCCCTGCTCACACCTGTGACCTGACTTCACCACGAGGGCAGTTGCTCCAAGACCTGAGGTCTGGGCTCCTCACCACCACTCACCACTTCCCAGCATCACTGTCCATGACCATTACATCAACAACCCTTGAGTTTTGCCGGAACCCACAATCCAGCATCTTTGCGCTCATTTCTAGCCCAGTCTTCAGCATCCTCACTTCCTTCTACCCCAAGCAAAAATCCCATACCTTGTTACTGTAATTATCCCTTCTTGCATCCCAAACACCTGCTAATCTCTCTCCAGCTTACTCACCTGGAAATACCTCCGCTCCTGATAACATCCAACTCCCTGCCTTCTCTTAGCCTCCCCGGGCAGCTGATGCAGCTGGAGACAAACACACAATATTGGTCAACACTGTCTAGCAGTCTTTTCATATTTCCTTAGAAAATTCATTCCCTGACTCCCCCAGACAACCCTCTCTTACCCTCTTCCTTCTCCTCAGTCCTTCAGCATCCCTGCCTTCCCAGCTGGAGGCCTTGTTTTTCATTTGGTTGAGATCACAGAAACCTCCAGAAGGCACGCTTTTCACCTTCCAGTGCTTAGACTCACCCATCTGACCACACACCTGTCCTTCCTTTTCACTAGATGAACTCACCAAGGCCAGCTCACAAGTTCTAGGTTGGGTTCCTCAGACGTGGATCCTGAGATGAGGATTTGGGTGAAGCAGTTCTTAAGGAAATGCTCCCGGGAGAAACCAGGAATGGCATGGAGAAAGCACAAGGAGAGAGAAGAAACTAAGCAAGGGTGCAAATTTCAGACAAAATCCCTTGGGGCTTGGCTTCTGTTGGATTTTGCAGAACTCCAGATTTGTCCTGCCTGCAGGCCGGGGGCTGGACTCTCACTGGCCTGCGTTTACCAGCCACTGGCCAAGGGTCACCCAGGGGCATACACACCCCCAGGTATTTACGGCTTTGTGGGAGCAGGCAAAGGGCTCTATTAGCCTGAGGGCAGTGTTTGAAGAACTGCCGGTATGGGCCTTTGAAAGCAAAAGCACCAAAAGTATATCTATATATATATAATAATTATATTTGGGACATGCGGGAACATGATAAGTTGTAAAAAAAGAAAAAGTGGAGTAAGAGAGATTGGAGGCAGGGGATTTAGGAGAGGAGAGCAGGTTCAGTATCAAGTAGGGTGTTCAGGATAAGCCTCATTCAGGAGGTGACATCTGAGTGAAGCCACGAATGAGGCAAAGGAACTAGTGAAAGATATACTGGGAAGAGTGGCTCAGGCAGCAGGACCTGCTACAGCAAAACCCCTCAGGCAGTAACACTCCTGGCAGTAACACTCTTGGCAATTGGGTGACCTGCTCATCCCATTTGCCTGGGACTTTCCAGGTTTACACCAGCAGATTCCAGGTACAGCATTTTGGCCAGCATAGCTGGGAAAGTAAGAGGAGGAAGTAGGAGAAGAGGTCAGGGAGGTTACAGGGAGGGTGGCCAGATTAGGTAGGACCTTATAGAATAAAGTATTTGGCCCCAAGTAAAATGAAGAGCAGAGCATTGATGGGACCATTGTCTCCTTGCTCTCTATCTCCCTTCCTGCTTTGCTTTTGAAGCACTGATCACTGCTATTTGTCTATTTGCTTGTTTATTTTTGGATTCCCTGATTGAGATTCCCTGATCTGAGCCCTGATTGGGCTCCAGGAGGGCAGAGGGTGTCTATGTTGTGTTCATTTCTATGACCTCAACGCTGAGAACAGTACGTGGTGCGTAGCAGCTCGTTGATGAATATTGGTTACAGCGAACGAATGGGTGAATCTGGTATTAGATCCAGGAATCTGCCTGAACTGCCCCTGACAACTCCCTAACCCTCTCAGACCAGGAGCCAGTGACTTGGAAGCTCTTTTCTCTTTGTCGTTGGGAGACAATGGGACCCCAAAGCACCTGGCACCCTGGTTTCCCCCTCCAAGAGTACCTATCTCGATAGATTGACTTTTTTCTGAGTAGTGTCTTTCAGGGATGAAATTGCCTCTCTAATGCCCTAGGCAGTTAGACCTGAGCCATTCTCAGTTATGATTGCAGCAAATATTTGTGCTCAAAGAAATATCCAATTCACAAAAACCATCAGAAATATTGTATGAGGCTCACTTGAATCTTATAGCAGGATACACACTCTTCCAAAATGCCTGTGAGGAAAACATATAAGAGTTTCAAAATCAAACAGAAGTTAAATGTTGAAATATATTATGCCATTTGGTTGAAAACTCTAAAAGAATATTTCTTTTTCCAAACTGAACAGAAGATGCATTTCTAGTCATATTTCTTCAGTCCTTAAGTAGCCAAAACACTAAATATTTGTCAAAGACACTGCTGCCTAAGCAATAAAAAATGGGGGTCTAAGGACTTCTTTTCCATTAAGGACTTCACTGGCAGTTTATTGACCTGACCTCATTGTGGATTCCATAGGAGATACACCAAGGAAAATGGGGTGATTAGTTTAGTCGATCTTATTCCAACTGTATCTTTACTTCTACAGTAAAATTTGCCCACACTTTACCTTTACCACCCATATATTAATTCTAGCCTAATTGCCTGATGGCACATTATTTTCATAATATTGATTTTTCTTCTCATTTTAAAATTAGTGCATACACAGAGTAAACATTTTTTTATTTGCTTGCTCCAATTCATTCCACTTATCCTGGCCACAGCCACAAGATAGAAGAATGAAGGAGCTTCTCAATTCATTCGTATTGATGATGTTGTTTATAAAAATTTCATCTTTGGCTCTGTGTGGTGGCTCACACTTGTAATCCCAGCACTTTGGGAGGCCAAGGTAGGAGAATTGCTTAAGGCCAGGAATTGAAGGCCAGCCTGGGCAACACAGTGAGACTTCATGTCTTTAAAAAAAAAAAAAAAATTAATTACATAAAGAAAAAGAAATTCCATCTGCTTTGGCATGTGGCCTTTTCTTATACTTAACATTCAGGAAATTCAGCAGCTTTTATGCTTGTATTACTTGGGGTGTGTGAGGACAAAGCAATAGTATTGTCATGGAAACTGGCAGAAGGTACCTCAGGAATGTCAAGCCTAGCATATAAACCAGAATCCCATGATAATTCCTAGGCCATGGGTATCAGAGTAACAATAAATTCTCGTTTTTAAAAATAGTGAAAACCTACGTGCATATATAATAAAAATAGCAAACACATAGTCTTTTGTGTGTTAATGCCAGACACTATCCTAGGTGCTTTAAACTGAACTCATTTAACCCTACAATGTCTCTTGAGGTAAATACCATTCTCTCTAATTTACAGATAATAAAACTGAGGCACAGAGAGGGTAAGTAACTCATCCCAGGTCACACAGCTCCCAGGTGGATAAGCTGGGATTCAAACCTGTAGATCTGGCTGGAGATCTACACTAGACATTATGAACTGTACTGTCCGCTCGCTGTGAGTGAGGCTCTCAAATACAGTACTTTTCCTACTCTCAGAACGAGTTGCTGTCCACGGAGTCTACTTTTTTCCTGATCTTGGTTATCCAGCTCAATCTAGAAGTCAGTATATTATATTTCTGTAACCTGGCACAACAGCATGGGGGAGACCAGTTCTGTCACTGATTCAGGAAGCCATAAAAGTGAGGGGAAATGTGTTGTTCTGGTCAAACATAGGCCCTCTAGTATCAATCTTTTTTGTTTTGTTGTTGTTGAATTTTCCCCCCTTATCTTCTGCTCTCTGGTTGGTGTAGACAAGCCCCAGGTTTTCCTCTATTTAAAACATTCTGGATGTGAAGTTAGTAAACAATTTAGGTGAGCGAGCATATGTGAAGGAAGTGGAAACAGCTGGGGCTGCGAGGCTGCCCTGGCCTGGGTTGTTTTTACGTGCGGGAGTCATTGGGAAAGCTCTCAAACCCGGCCTGGAGTGTCACTCTCTGGCTCTTGTGGGACCTGCTGCCTCCTGTCCCTTCCCTTTCCCTCCCCTCCACTCCCCTCCATTCCTTCCTCTACCTCCTCTTTCCATTCTGTTCCCTCCTCTGCTTGGGCTTCATTGTGAAGAAGCACAAAGTCGGCTAGGCTTGGTGGCTCACGCCTGTAATCCCAGCACTTTAGGAGGCCAAGATGGGCAGATCACTTGAGGTCGGGAGTTCAAGACCATCCTAGCCAACATAGTGAAACTCCATCTCTACTAAAAATTCAAAAATTAGCCAGGTGTGGTGGTGGCAGGTGCCTGTAATCCCAGCTGCTTGGGAGGCTGAAGCAGAATTGCTCGAACTCGGGCGGCAGAACTGCAGTGAACCAGGATCGTGCCACCACACTCCAGCCTGGGCGACAGAGCAAGACTCTGTCTCAAAAAAAAAAAAAAAAAAAGCACAAAGTCTTCCTTCCCAAGATGTCTCCTCTTCTCTCTCCTCTTTTTTATTTTTTAATTGGGAGGTGGTGACTGTTATCATTGCATTTGCCTCGAGCCCCACAGGACACACAAGGGGCCAGAAGGAATGGACTCTGTTGCCCATAGCACCTGTAGCCAGGACAGCAGCTGTCCGCAATCTCAGTGAGGGAAACCACAGCGGACGCCAAGGCTGCAGGACTGGAGCCCCAGAGGGGAAGGCCAGCCAGGGGCTGCGCAGGAGGAAAGGGGGCAAAAGGCGAGGAGGAGCCCCTCACAGGCAGCACGCTCATGGGGTCGACTGGAATTATAATGGCGGCATAGAGCCTAACTAAATGCCTCCCTTTCCATTAATAATAGTACTGATAATAATGCAATAGTAGCAAACATTTATGTGACACTCGTTACATTCCAGGCACTAGCCTAAGTTCTTTATCTATAAATACACGCATACACATACATATTCTTTTCCTCCTCATAGCAGCCCTTTGAAGTCTGTCTGTATGTTATTGTTGTTGTTATTTCTATGTTTTACAAACAAGGAAACCAAGGCATAGGGAGCGTAGGTAACTTGACCAATGCTACCCTGCCCATAAGTAACAGAGCTGGGACTCCAATTGAGGCAATCTGGCCAGAGTTAGAGCTGCAGTTTTTTGTGTTTTTTTTTTTTTAAATACTTTAAGTTCTAGGGTACATGTGCACACAACGTACAGGTTTGTTACATATGTATAGATGTGCAATGTTGGTGTGCTGCATCCATTAACTCGTCATTTACATTAGGTATTTCTCTTAATGCTATCCCTCCCACCTCCCCCTACCCCACGACAGGCCCCCATGTGTGATGTTCCCTGCCCTGCGTCCAAGTGTTCTCATTGTTCAATTCCCACCTATGAATGAGAACATACAGTGTTTGGGTTTCTGTCCTTGCGATAGTTTGCTCAGAATGATGGTTTCCAGTTTCATCCATGTCCCTGCAAAGGACATGAACTCACCCTTTTTTATGGCTGCATAGTATTACATGGTGTATATATGCCACATTTTCTTAATCCAGTCTATCAGTGATGGACATTTGGGTTGGTTCCAAGCCTTTGCTATTGTGAATAGTGCTGCAATAAACATACGTGTGCATGTGCCTTTATAGTAGCATGATTTATAATCCTTTGGGTATATGCCCAGTAATGGGATTGCTGGGTCAAATGGTATTTCTAGTTCTAGATCCTTGAGGAATCGCCACACTGTCTTCCACAATGGTTGAACTAGTTTACACTTCCACCACACACTTGCTTCAAAGAGACTAAAATACCTAGGAATCCAACTTACAAGGGATGTGAAGGACCTCTTCAAGGAGAACTATAAACCACTGCTCAATGAAATTAAAGAGGACACAAACAAATGGAAGAACATACCATGCTCATGGATAGGAAGAATCAATATCATGAAAATGGCCATACTGCCCTAGGTAATTTATAGATTACAGATTTAATGCCACCCCCATCAAGCTACCAATGACTTTCTTCACAGAATTGGAAAAATCTAAAGTTCATATGGAACCAAAAAAAAAGCCTGCATTGCCAAGACAATCATAAGCAAAAAGAACAAAGCTGGAGGCATTCAAACTATACTATAAGGCTACAGTAACCAAAACAGCATGGTATTGGTAAAAACAGAGATATAGACCAATAGAACAGAACAGAGGCCTCAGAAATGACACCACTCATCTACAACCATCTGATCTTTAACAAACCTGACAAAAACAAGAAATGGGGAAAGGATTTCCTATTTAATATATGGTGCTGGGAAAACTGACTAGCTATATGTAGAAAGCTGAAACTGCATCCCTTCCTTACTCTTTATACAAAAATTAATTCAAGATGGATGAAAGACTTAAATGTTAGACCCAAAACCATAGAAGAAAACCTAGGCAATACCATTTAGGACATAGGCATGGTCAAGGACTTCATGACTAAAACACCAAAAGTAATGGCAACAAAAGCCAAAATAGACAAATGGGATCTTATTAAACTAAAGAGCTTCCACACAGCCAAAGAAACCACCATCAGAGTGAACAGGCAACCTACAGAATGGGATAACATTTTTGCAATCTACCCATCTGACAAAGGGCTGACATCCAGGATCTATAAAGAACTTAAACAAATTTACAAGAAAAAATCAAACAACCACATCAAAAAGCGGGCAAAGGATATGAACAGACACTTCTCAAAAGAAGACATTTATGCAGCCAACAAACACGTGAAAAAATGCGCGTCATCACTGGTCATCAGAGAAATGCAAATCAAAATCACAATGAGATACCATCTCATACCAGTTAGAATGGTGATCATTAAAAAGTCAGGAAACAACAGGTGCTGGAGAGGATGTAGAGCTGCAGTTTTTTTGTTGTTGTTGTTGTTGTTTTTTTTTTTTTGAGACGGAGTCTCGCTCTGTCGCCCAGGCTGGAGTGCAGTGGCCGGATCTCAGCTCACTGCAAGCTCCGCCTCCCGGGTTTACACCATTCTCCTGCCTCAGCCTCCCAAGTAGCTGGGACTACAGGTGCCCGCCACCTCACCCGGCTAGTTTTTTGTATTTTTTAGTAGAGACGGGGTTTCACCGTGTTAGCCAGGATGGTCTCGATCTGCTGACCTCGTGATCCACCAGTCTCGGCCTCCTAAAGTGCTGCGATTACAGGCTTGAGCCACCGCGCCCGGCCAGAGCTGCAGTTTTAAGGGCCCATTCTCATGCCTGGCTTAACCATGACAGTCAAACAAACAACCTGACCATTTGGCATGGTATAGGAGTGCTTGTGTGTAACAGAGTCGAGCAGTGGTGCGGAACGAGATTTGAATGTTCTCTAATTCTTCCAACAACTTCACACATGATCATGTGGCTGGATGTAGGCCTGTTAGTGAACACATTCTGTCTACACGTGTGTCTTCTCTGAATGGTCTGAAGTTGAGAAGGAATACTGGAAAGGCAAGTTACCTATTCATTTATTCAATTATGTATTCATTGTCTACATGTGTTAGATGCTGGGACAGACCCTATGGACATGGAAAAGGAAGGCCATGGCCTGGTTGAGAAGAGAACCAAGTAGAAATAAAGTATATTAATTGCATCAATATGAGAAGAACTATAAAACCAGACAAGCATGCTATATATGAGTGAAGCTATGAAAACCTCTCCTGGCTCTGGCAGAACACAGCAGAAGTTGGGAAGGGGAGATATCAGGGCATCTTTCAGGAAGACATGGTGTATTAGTCAGTTGTCACATCGCTATAAAGAAATACCTGAGACTGGGTCATTTTTATAAAGAAAGAGGTTTATTTGGCTCATGATTCTACAGGCTGAATAGGAAGCATAGCATCTTCTGCTTTGGGGGAGGCCTCTGGAAACTTCCAATGATAGCAGAAGGCAAAGGCAGATCAGGGTTATTACATGGCAGACGCAGCAAGAGAGAGTGACAGGGAGGTGCTGCACATTTGCAAAGTACCAGATCTCATGAGAACTCCCTCGCTGTCTAGAGGACAGTGGGAAGGGGATGGTGCTAAACCAGTCATGAGAAATCTGCCCTCATGATCTAATTACCTGCCACCTGGCCCCAACTCCAACATTGGGGATTACAATCTGACATGAGATTTGCTGGGGACACAGATCCAAACCATTTCAGATAGCATTTGCAACTCATCCTAGAGGATGAGTAGGCACTGAGTAAGTGACCGTGAGTACCATTTCTTCTCTCAGGGTGGAGTTCCAGGACATCCTGTGGTCCTCATGGTGTACACGTAAGTGATCATGCTTTCTAGCTAGTCGTCTGTACCATGGGGGAATCAATAGGTTAATCTTTCTCGTCTGGCACAAACTCCCCAGTGTGGCAAGGGAGAAGGGTACGAGTCAGCACCGGGCAATGCTTCTCAGTGTTAGGTGGTGAAAACATCCTAGCTATAATTGTTACGGACTTGTTTTTCACACCTCTCAATTCATATGTTGAAGTCCTAACACCCAGAACCTCAAAATGGAACTGTGTTTGGAGATTGGGTCTTTAAAGAGGTAATTAAGTTTAAATAAGGTCGTTAGGTGTACCCTAATCCAATATGATTGGGATCTTATAAGAAGAGGAGATTAGGAAACAGAAACACACAGAGGGATGACCATGCGAAGATACACGAAGACAACCATCTGTAAGCCAAGAAGAGAGGCCTCAGAATGAAACCAACCCTGCCTACACTTTGGTCTTGGTCTTCCAGCCTCCAGAACAGTGAGTAAATACATTTCTGTTGTTCAAACCACCCAGTCCGTGTACTAATTATGGAAGCCCTGGGAAATTCCCACACTGCCTTACCCTCATAAGTGTCTGTGCAGAACAAATGTGTCTGTCATTGGAGCAATGTCTAAGGGGAAACTCCTGGTTGAAGGCACCAAGGTGGGCAAATCGGGGCTTCAGAGTAAAGACTGTCACCGTTCCTTGTCTTAAGGAGCTCTGTGACTTGAAGTGGCACACTGAGAAGGAAAGTCTCTCAGCAGACCTGGTTGCCTGGCACAATGCAACATCCAGAATGCAATAAGCTCGGCCTTTCTCCTAGCCCATATTAGGCCAAAAGTTATAACAAGAAGAGATTGCAAAAATGCACGCACAACACATGTGTACAGGATTTCATGTGTAGAAGGATTCCAAACCCTTCAATGTGTACATAGTTAAATGTGGTTGATGAGCTTTAATTCCACATTCTGCCAAAATATTTCCTTCCAGAATAGAAGTATAATTTACTTATGAAGAGCAGATGAACGGGCACTTGGAATCTTAGATGTTTTCTAAAGTAGGGTTTTTGAGGTAATCCTTGAACAAATTGAGTAACCAAGTCAGCTGAGATTTTTTTTCCTGAAACAGTAAAATAGAAAATTGTGCTATTTTTCCTAATCTAGCATGATTTAGAAGTTAATTATAAGTCATCCCCCCTCAACACTCCCCATTTATTTCTAGTAATAAAAAACAAGCAGATGGGACAATGCTGCTTATTAGTTAGAAATCCCTTGTAATTACAGTAGTAATATAATTTATCTTTCAAACTAAGATATTTTTCAGAGTAAAAGAAAGCACTATTAAAAATTATGCCAGGATGTCAGAATCCAAGGTTGTTCTAAGCCAATAAATAATCAGTTGTACTAGACAAACAAATGTGTTTACCCTCCTTGCAGCTGTTATTGAGGAATCTTCCGTGCATTGTCTCATTGTGAAATCCTAAAAATCACAAGCACATAGTTTTCTTTAGACATAGCCATTTAGATAAACTCAGGATATCATGGATTTTCAGTATTTCTCAAAGCTTTGCCTGTGAAATAACTGCAAGTTTGGGTACCCGCATGTGGATGCTTCAGATGAGCTGTAATTCTGCTGACTGACATAACACTTTTTTATAAGATTGACGAAACAGCAATTGTCCATGTCTGAAAATGAGGACAGGGTGCAGACAGAAAGTGCTGGGGCTAAAGCACCCCTGCAGTGTTATTTCCATGATTCAGCTCTAAAGCTTATAAACCTAGGACTCGGTAAGAATAAACATAATGACAAAAAATGAAAGCTGAACATTAACTGCAAGACTAGAATGCACCTAACATGTCAAAATTCCTAAAGAAAAGTGGAACATCACAGTTCTGATTGAGAAACGAAAACATGAAGAAGCATAAGTGATCATCCTGACAACTTTCTCATTAGCCACAGCTTCACTGGCAATAACTTTCAGGATATAACCCTGTAGTTTGGCCTCCTCCGTAAATACCTATCACATAATCAACAGACATTTATCTCAAAGTGGGAAATTACGCTTTTCACCCACTAGAATGGCAAAAAGTTAAAAACGCAGTAATAACTGGTGACAGGGAGGCTATCAGGAAACGGACATTAAAATGTGCTTGGTGGGCGTATGAACTGCTTCCACCATTTTTTTAAAAAATAATGTTTTTTATTAAGGTATGACTCACAGTAAAATGTACCCATTTTAACTGTGCATTTTAATGAGTTTGACTAATACACCCATAAATCACCTCCACAAACATATAACATTTCTATCACCCCCAAAATGTTCCTTGTACCCCATTCTAGTTAATCCTCCCAATTCCTTGAACCCCAGCTCTCCATTATCTGTTTTCTGTCACTATAGATTAAATCTATCTTTTCTAGGATTGCGCATAAATGAAATCATATGTATGTATGCTTTTGTGTCTGGCTTCTTTCACTCACTATCTCACTATCATGTTTTTAAGATTCATTCATGCTGCTGCATGTATCCGTAGCTCATTCTTTCTATGATGAGTTGTACAGAGATAACACAATTTGTTTATGCATTCAACTACTGATGGACATTTGGGTTGTATTCAGTCTTTAGATATTATGAACAAAGCTTCTACAAACATTTGTGTAGAAGTTTTCATGTGCATATAGATTTTCATTTCTTTTAAGAGTGGGTTCGCTGAATCGTATGGAAAGTATATATTTATAAGAAATTGCTAACTGTTTTCCACTGTGGTATCTCATTTTACATTCCCACCAGCAATTCTGCTGATGTGTAATAGGACCCCATTGTAGTTTTACTGTGCATTTCTCTGATGACTGATGGTGTTGAGCATCTTTTCACGTACTTATTACTCATTTATACATCTTTTGTGAAACATCAGTTCAATAAGAGTTCTTCATATATTCTGGATGAAAAGTGTTCTGGATGGTATAGAGAGAGAGTATGTTCTCTCAATTTGTGATTTGTGTTTTGTTCTTCATGTTTTTTGAAGAACAGAAATTTTTATTTTGATTAGTAGAATTGTAATTATTATATTGTTTTCAAATTGTATGGTTTGAGTCCTTTGTTTTCTTTTAAAGGCTTTATTTTCTTATTTTTACATGTAGGATTATGACCACCTGAAACCGATTTTGGTGTAGTGTGAGAAAAGGGTCAAAGTCCCTTTTGTGTTGTTGTTTTCTGTAAGGCTAACTAACTAGAACCTTTTATGGAAAAGATGTTTTCTTCCACTGAATTAGTGTTTGTTTTCTTATTCTTGACTTGTATTCTAGTTGAAAATGCTATGTTACTAATAGTTATATGTATTAAGAGCATTTTCTCTTAGTCTGTCATTTATCTTTTCATTTTCCTCTTTCGAAAAGTAAAAGTTGTAAATTTTGTTTTGATAAGTAAAAGTTTTAAATTTTGACGGTCCAACTTATCAATTTTTTTTATGATTTATGTTTTTGGTGCCTTAGGAAATCTTTGCCTAACCCATGGTCATTAAGATTTTCTCCTCTGCTTTCTTCTAGAAGTTTTATAGTTTTAGTTTTACATTTAGTTCTATGATCCATTTTGAGTTAACTTTGGTATACGGTGTGAAATAAGAGTCAAAGTTCTTTTTGTTGTTGTTGTTATATCATTATTTATTAACAGACTTTTTTTTTTTTTTTTTTTGAGGCAAAGTCTCACTCTGTTGCCCAGGCTGGAGTGCAATGGCACGATCTTGGCTCACTGCAACCTCCACCTCCCGGGTTCAAGTGATCCTCCTGCCTCAGCCTCCCGAATAGCTGGGATTACAGTCATGTGCCATCACTTGGCTAATTTTTGTATTTTTAGTTGAGATGAGGTTTCACTATATTGGCCAGGCTGGTCTCAAACTCCCGACCTCAGGTAATCCACCTGCCTCGGCCTCCCAAAGTGCTGGGATCACAGGAGTAAGCCACTGCATCTGGCCTATTAAATAGACTTTTTAAAGAATGGTTTTAGATTGGCAGAAAAATTGAACAAATACTAAGGAGAGTCCCCATATATCTCACACCCAGTTTACCCTATTACTAGCATCTTACTTTAGTATGTACATTTGTTATAATGAATAAGTCAATATTGGCACATTATTGACTTATCTTATGACTGAAGTTCATAGTTTATTTATATATATCCTTAGTTTTTACCCAATGTCTTTTTTCTGCTCCGGGATCCCATCCACCCCATTAACTCTACATGTCATATCTCCTTAGTCTCCTCCTGGTGGTGATAGTTTCTCAGACTTTCCTGTTTTTGATGACCTCGAAGAGTTTTGAGGAGTACTGGTCAGGTAGTTCATAGAATACCTCTACATTGAAATCTGACTGATGTTTTTCTCAGGATAAGACTGGAGTTAATGTGTTGGGGGAGGAAGATCACAGAGGTAAAGTGTCATTTTATATCACATTATCAATATGATTTATGATTGTTGATGTTGTGACCTTGGTTGCCTTGTTGAGGTAGTGTTAGCCAGTCTTCTCCACTATAAAGACACTCTTCTTTGCCCTCCCTTCCCATGCCGCACTCTTTGGAGGGAGTGACTGTGCACAGCACACATCTGAGGAGGAGAGCATTATTCCTTCTCTCTTTAAGGTGGATATCCACGTAATGAATTGTTTTTTTTTTTTTTTTTTTTTTTTTTTTTTTTGAGACAAGGTCTCACTCTGTCACTTAGGCTGGAGTGCAGTGGCACGATCTTGGCTCACTGTAGCCTTGACCTCCCCAGACTTGAGTGATTATTCCACCTCAGCCTCATGAGTAGCTGGAACTATAGGCATGAGCCACCGTCACCGTGCCTGGCTAATTTTTTGTAGAGATAGTATTTCACCATGTTGCCCAGGCTAGTCTCAAACTCCTGGGCTCAAGTGATCCAGCCACCTTGGCCTCCCAAAGTGGTGGAATTACAAGCGTGAGTCACCGCACCTGGCCTAGAATTCTTCTGCATAGGAAAGTTATCTCTTCCCTTCCCCATTCATGAATTTGTTTAGTCTTTTATTTATATCAGCATAGACTTTTGAACGTTTATTTTATACTTTTGATTATAGTTTAATATTACTTTGTTTGTTCTTGCTCAAATTACTCCAGCTTTGGCTATTGGGAGCTCTTTCAGCTGGCTCCTGTGTCCCTTTGATATACCCCATCAATGTGGGTTATTCTTTTGACTTTTTTAAAGGATAGATTTCTAGTTGTTTCAACATTATTTTTGGAAAGACTCTAATTTCTTCCATTGACACCTTTGCCACTTTGGCACCTTTGTTGAAAAGCACTTGACCGTCTATGTAGTCACCACGTCTTTCTCAGGCCATGGATGCTGTTTTTAACCATTTACCCCCCAAAGTGGGAAGAGGAGTAGCAGAAGACACCCCAGAGGACCACTTGATGGTTATCTGTTTCTTTCTTGTACCCATTTTGTAACTACAGCCCTACCTGCTCCTGTGATCAGAATCAATTACCACTGAGAACGTGGGGACTCCTATTCTTGTCGTCTGATCTCTCAGACCAGTAGACTGACTGCCATGGTGTAAAATGTAAAGGGATTCTTTCTGGTCCCCTGATGGAAATGTCCTCCTACTAATAACCAAGATCCCTAGAGCCACACAGCCTAAAGCTCTCTTAATGGAAAGCACAAACTCCCAGTGGGTTCCTGAGTAAGTGAGCCACTCCTACTTCTACCTGTTGGTTTCTAGACATTTTATTCAGCATTGCAGGGAAACATCAGCATACAACGGTTGTGGATTTAGGATGTACACTAAATCCTGGAGGATGGCGCCTCATCCCTTCAGAGTGTCATGTGTAAGTTGGCACTACAGCTATGCCTTCAAGAGTGTTCTATCCTTATATCAGAAAGCAGCTTTTGGGTGATGTGTTATGTGATAGGACCAGTGGATTCTAGAGTCTTGCACCCACTCTCCCACTTTCTTTGCTGTAAAGTGTGTTCTTTGATTTCAAGGGATAGTATGTGAGATCCTGTGGTATGCAAGTCCTCTGCTAGTGGAACTGGTAGAAACCTTCAGGGTATAAAGGCAAACTCACACATGGACTATGCATAAATCACAGCCCAGATGAACTACTGCTCCTTCCAGTGTAATCCATTTCTCACCAAATCAAGGGGTAATAAATCAGAGACTAATTACAGGTCTCTTGCTGGCAGGCTGGATGTTAGGCAGTAAACTAGCTAGATCAGCCTTGGTGGGTGTGAGCATGTGCTAATGTGCTGATGGGTATTTTCCATTCGGCTATCATGGCTACTGTGTCCATGGACCCATCATCCAAATGCCAGAGTGGGCCATCTCAGGGCCTGGCTGAAATCAGCTGGCTTAGTCATTGAGTCTTCCTGGCTGCTCAGGGCATTTTCCATGGTGGGCTCACTCCCATAGGGCCATCCACACACCTCTTCCAGGACTCTTCCATCTTCCAAACTCTCTCTTTTTAGACCTCAGATCAACAGCACATGCATTTGCCACTGCCCAAGAGCCGTTTATCTTCTTATCTCAGGCTGCTTTTCTTTCACACAAAGTTGAAGACCAGGTACACTGCCCAAAGATCTGCCAGTTGGGAGGATTTCCCCTCATCCCTGCTCTTCAGGGCTACCCCTGAGTGGGGCAAAGGTGCATCAGCAGTGCATTTTGGGCTTCCACCCACATGCCAAGCCAACACACCTCTAATAAAACTCGGCTGTTTCTCTCCTCTATCAGCTGGTGACAAGAACCCTCTGCTCCCCATACACACACACCTATGCAGCCACAAGCATGCACAGAGGGTGAAACGTATGCAATAGCAGAGGAGGACATGGAGGTCTGGGCTGCCTGCTTGGGCAGCCTACTTACACTGTTTGGTCCTGCTCATTCCCAGTCCTGAATGCACTACCCTGTCATACAATGGATTGCGATTGGGCCCACCAAACTTTTAACTTGGTAGGTCTGACAAGTCCTTGCTCATGATGGACAGCTCTAAACATATGACCACTTAATGTCTTATGGTTAAATGCTCTGTCTTTACCAGAGGCAAGTAGCACACCAAAAGATGGTCTTTGAATGATATAGAATTCTCTCCTATAGAAGGCATGGTTTTGGTCCAGAACTCCAGGGTCTACATTGAGATTCTTCTACTGTGGCTTGCCACAAACTCCACATAGTGACTTTCCCACCACAGACATCTCTGGTACCACAGTGTCTGTTGCATCAAATGGCCTAAGTGGCAGGGAGGCTTGCACTTCTGTCTGACTTATGCAGAACCCTTTCCTGCTCTGGGCCTGATTCAGATCTTGAAGCCTTCCAGAGCACTTAGTAAATGGGTCATTCTCACGTGTAAATAGCATTCTCACGTGTGAAGTATGCAAGTTCTAGAACAAGAAGAGGCCCACTGAGAATTGTGCTACCTTTTTAATGCTAAGAAGCAACAGATATAATAATTTGTCCTTTAATTTGATGGGATGTTCTGGCATATCCCTAAACACTTCACTGATGTGATAGGCCCCTGAGTCCTCATGGCGTTTACCTCCTACTTTTATGGAGCATACCGAGGCCTCCAATGTACTGGCCACTTCTTGCTACATAATTAACATAAGATTAACACAGTATCATCACATGATAATGTAATTAGTATAGTAGATTAGTGTGATATTCTACAGGATATCCAGGTGGTGCATAATATATCCAGAGAGTTAACACAGCTCTGGGGCAACATTGTGAATATATACTCTTGTCTGTCCCATATAAACAAGAACTGTTTCTGTGCCTTCTGTCTAACAGGGGTAGAAAAGAAAGTGTTCAGGAAACAAATGGCCACATACCATGGACCTGAGGTGGTGTGAATCTGCTCTTGTAAATAAAACACATCTGGCATTGCAGCTGCAATTGGAGCATGAAGAGAGGGAGTGTGTGAGAAGATGAGACTGGAAATGTAGGTTAGTTGCAAGTTGCTAATGGAACTGAAGGGCTCACTAAGGGATTACACTTGATCCTGAACACAATGAGGAGAACTTACAGGTTTGGAAGCAATGTGTTCTATCCCCTCACTAGCTTCAAACAGAAAACAGCGCTTTCTAACATTTTAAGAGTGAGGGGGCTACTGTGTGCCAAAATGGGCTGCCCAGATCCTAACTTCAGGACTGAAAGACTCATTCTCGTGGCTGCCAGAAGTGTTGGCTGCTGAAGTCTCACAGCTCGGTCCCAACCACCAGGATTTTCATATTTCCAACTCTTTGCACTTGGTATTCTTTCTCTGGAATATCTCCTCTACTTCTGATGCCTGAAGAAATTCTATTCATCCTGCAAGACTTCCTTAGGCATCTCTTCTCATCCCAGGTAGGATTAACTGCTTCTTTCTGTGTTTCTAGAGCATTTTGTTCATCATGTGAGCTTAGAACTAAAAGAGTTCTGTGTATCATACCCTGGCTATCCATTTCACTGGCTCCCTAACTGGGTTGTGCATTTCTTGATGTTCAGGCCACATCTCACTTATCTTCATGTCACCAGAGGTTTCCATGGAGCCTAACACAGGTAGGTATTCAACGAATGATTACTGAATTAATTTTTTTATTTAATTGAATTTTATTCTGGTGTAAGGAAAGGGAAACAAACCCAGGCTGATATGCACACATTTATTCTCCCAAAAAACATGTTTTTGCTGTCATCAAACATTGGGCTCAAACAACACTTTTGTGCTGGTATCATTTGTCATTCTGAATTTGTAAAGTAAAACTGTCTCAAACCTCAATCTTTTCGTCTTCCTTTTATCTGAATTGGAAATATTTAACCAGGAATACAAATGACACTAATACCTTTACAAACTGTTTAAGTGTGCATATGTGTGTGTGTGTGCGTGTGTGTGGATGTGAGTTTGTGTTTGGAAACTCTCACTCTTTGATTCATTCATCTTTTGTTAATAACAATTAAAGCAACCAGATAGTGCTGAGGGCAAAGATGCTTTTGCTTCTATAGTCTCAAAATTACAACCTGGTTTTTATTTTGTAAATAGATTGAGGGCATGCAAGTGTACTTTCATTACATGGATATACTGTGTAGTAGTGAGATCTGGGCTTTTAGTTTAGCCATCACCAGAATAGTGTACATTGTACCCTATACGTAATTTCTTATCCTTCACCCCCTCACACCCTCTTATCTTTTGGAGACTATTATTCCACTCTGTATGTCCGTGTGTATACACTGTTTAGCTCCCACTTATAAGTGAGAACATGCAGTATTTGGTTTTCTATTCTGCATTGTCACTTAAGATAATGGCCTCCAGTTCCATCCATGTTGCTGCAAAAGACATAATTTCATTCTTTTTTAAGACTGAGTAGTATTCTATGGTATACATGTACCACATTTTCTTTATCCAATCATCTGTTGATGGACATTTAGGTTGATTTCATGACTTTGCTGTTGTGAATGGTGCTGAGATAAACACACGAGTGCAGGTGTCTTTTTTACATAATGATTTCTTTTCCCTTGTGTAGATACCTAGTAGTGAGATTGCTGTATCAAATTGTAGTTCTATTTCTAGTTCTTTGAAGAGTCTCCTTGCTGTTTTCCATAAGGTTGTACTCACTTGCATTACCGTATAAGTGGTCCCTTTTCTCCACATCCTCGCCAACATCTGTTGTTTTTTGCCTAATCACCATTCTGACTGGTGTCAAATGATACCTCACTGTGGTTTTAATTTTCATTTATCTGATGATTAGTGATGTTAGACATTTTTTCATATGTATGTTGGCTGCTTGTATGTCCTCTAAAAATGTCTATTCATGTCCTTTGCCCACTTTTTAATGGGGTTATTTGTTTTGTTTTTTCTTGTTGAGTCGTTTTGAGTTCCTTATAGATTTTAGATATTAGTCTTTTGTCAGATGCATAGTTTATAAATATTTTATTCCATTCTGCATGTTGTCTGTTCACTCTATTGGTGATTTCTTTTGCTGTGTAGAAGCTTTTTAGTTTAAGTCCCATTTGTCTACTTTTTGTTTTGTTGCATTTGTTTTTGAGGTCTTAGTCATAAGCTCTTTGCCTAGGCCAATGTTCTTCTTGAGTTGACTTTTGTATATCATGAGGTATATGGGTCCCATTTCATCTTCTGCACATGGTTATCCAATTTTCCCAGCACCATTTATTGAATAAGGTGTCCTTTCCTCAGTGTATATTTTTGTTAACTTTGTTGAAGATCAGTTGGTTGTAGGTATGGAGCTTTATCTCTGTATTCTCCATTCTGTTCCATTGATTGTGTGTCTATTTTTGTACCAGTACCATTCTATTTTGGTTACTGTAGCCTTGTAGTATAATTTGAAGTCAGGCAATGTGATACCTCCAGCTTTGGTCTTTTTGCTTAGTATTGATTTGGCTATTCAGGCTCTTTATTATTCCATATAAATTTTAGAATTTTTTTTTCTAATTCTGTGAAAAGTGATGTTGGTAATTTGATAGGAGTTACACTGAATCTGTAGATTGCTTTGAGCAATATGATCATTTTAACAATATTGATTTTTCCAATTCTTGAGCATGGGATGTTTTTCTATTTGTTTGTGTCATCTACGAATTTTTTCATCATTGTTTTGTAGTTCTTGTGGAGATCTTTCACCTCCTTGGTTAAATATATTCCTAAGGTTTTTTAAAAAGCTATTGTAAATGGGATTGAGTTCTTGATTTGTTTCTCAGCTTGATTGTTATTGATGTGTAGAAATGTTACTGATTTTTGTACATTGATTTTGTATCCTGGAACTTTACTGAAGTCATTTATCAAACTTAGGAGTCTTTTGGAGGAGTCTTTAGGATTTTCTAGGCATAAATAATATCATATCATCAGCAAACAAAGATAACTTAATTTCCTTTTTTTCCAATTTAGATGCCTTTAATTTCTTTCTCTTGCTTGATTGCTCTAGCTGGGACTTCTACCACTATGTTGAATAGGAGTGGTGAAAATGGGCATCCTTGTCTTGCTCCAGTTCTTAAGGGGAATGCTTTCAGCTTTTCCCCATTCAGTATGATGTTGGCTATGGGTTTGCTATATATGGCTTTTATTATTTTGAGGTGTGTTCCTTCCATGCCTAGCTTATTGAGGGTTTTTATCATGAAGGGATGCTGAATTTTATCAAATGTTTTTTATGCATCTATTAGATGAATACATGGTTTTTGTTTTTAATTCAGTTTATGTGGTGAATCACAATGACTGATTTTGCATATGTTGAACCATCCTTGCATCCCTTGAATAAAACCCACTTTATCATGGTGTATTATCTTTTTGATGTGCTGTTGAGTTCAGTTTGTAGTATTTTGTTGAGGGTTTTTCATACATGTTCATCAGAGATATTGGCCTGTAGTTTTCTTTTTTTGTTGTGTGCTGGCCTAGCTATGGTATCATGGCGATGCTGGCTTTGTAGAATGAGTTAAGGAGGACTCCCCCCTCAATTTTTGGAACAGCTTCAGTAGGATTGATACCAGTTCTTTTTTGTATGTCTAGTAGAATTCGGCTGTGAATCTGTCTGGCTCTGGGCATTTTTTTTGGGGGGGGGGGGAGATTTTATTCATTACTGATTCAATCTCACTATTCATTACTGGTCTGTTTAGGATTTCTGTTTCTTCCTGGTACAATCTTGGGAGGTTGCAGGTTTCCAGGAATCTATCCAATTCCTCTGGGTTTTCTAGTTTGTGAGCATAGAGATGTTCATAGTAGTCTCTGATGGTCTTTTGTATTTCTGTGGCATCAGACACATTCAGTTGTAATGTCCTCTTTTTCATTTCTGACTGTGTCTATTTGAGTCCTCTCTCTTTTTTTCCTGGTTAATCTAGTGAGAAGTCTATCAATTTTATCTTTTCAAATAACCAACTTTTTATTTCATTGATTTTTTATATTTTTTGTCTCAATTTTATTTAGTTCTACTCTAGTCTTTGTTATTTCTTTTCTTCTGCTAGCTTTGGCCATGGTTTGTTCTTGTTTTTTCAGTTTGTTGAGGTGTGGCATACAGAACCTTCTACCTAACAATCACAGAATATAGGTTTTCTCATCAGCATATGGAACATTTTCCAAATAGACCATGTTAGACCATAAAACAAGCTTCAATAAATTTTAACAAATCAAAATCATATCAAGTATTTTCTCAGACCACAGTGGAATAAAACTAGAAATCAATGCCAGGAGGAATGGTCAAAACTATGCAAAGACAAGGAAATTAAACAACCTGCTCCTGAATGATCTTTGGGTCAATGATGAAATTAAGATGGAAATTAAAAGATTTTTTGAAACAAATGAAAACAGAGACATAACATACCAAAACCTCTGGATATAGCAAAAGCAGTATTAAGAGGGAAGTTTGCAGCCTACATCAAAAAGAAAGATCACAAATTTATGACCCAATTTTTAGTTTTACACAAGCTCCAATTCTTTTAAAATTTTGATTACAGTATAAACTATTTATTTCCATGAAGGATTGTGAGTTTGACATGTGTTTACACCTTTTTAGGTACAAATATTCAGTGGAAGGATTCCCAATACAAAGTGCTCAGCACTTAACAACACCCTCCCACCATGTTTTTTAAATGTGAACCAGATTGACATACATACATCATTTGCCTGTTTCTGCATTATGGACCAAGTGTGTGCATTTTAGACAATAAACAACACATTTAAACAAGCTAGAAAATTGCACACCATATGAGTTAGACCCAACTCACCACTAACTTTAAAATCTTAAATCATAGTGGCTTAAACATATGGAAGAGCACAGAGTGCACTCTCTGTCATGCAAAAGTCTGGGTGTAGAGCAGTCAAGAGCTTTCATGGCAGCTCCATGATTATCTGGGCCCAGGTGAATCCAGCTTTCTGTTAACCAACCCGAGTCTGGTTCTCATTCTCATGGTGTTCCATCATATCTACGTTACAATACCGAATGGATAAAGGGGAGGAAAAGGGGCCTCCATTCTCCCCATCCCCCTTTAGAGACCTGTCCTGGAACTTGTGCACATCACTTTCTCCCATACTGCATAGGCCAGAACCTAGTTCTGTGACTACAAACAGCTGCAAATGAGACCGGGAAATACAGTTTATTTTTAGAATGGCCATATGCCCAGCTAAGTATTGATGATTCTGTTACTGAAGCAAAAGGAGAAAATATACATTGGGGACCTCTGATATCTCTGCTACATGCACGCATAGCAAAGAGAAAACACAGTGTTCAGATGACATGTTGCAAAATAATAAATTGGAGGATTCCAGCTTTGGAGAAGCTGGCTTTGTTTGTCTTCATTTCTTCCACTTGCCCTGGTAAACCTCCTGCTTCCATTTCCTGTTTTCGTGTCTGAAGCCATGTGTTCATCCGAGCCTCTGTAGCTTGGCAGGCTTACTCCACAGAGGGCCTCCACACTGGCTCTGCTTATTCAGGAATGTAGCTAATCTACACTCCATGAGCTCAGCTGTGAATATTGGACTCATTTGGCAACAATATTTTATTTATAAATAATCATTAACCTTTTCTTACATGTTTTGTTTTGCATTTTGTTTGCTAAAGTTAAAACTCTGGTTTTCTGAGGGCTTAGAAAAATAACTCCAGTAAGTTGAGAAAAAGAACGAAGGCCATGAAGTGGGAGTGGGAAATTGAAGCTAAAACTACTTAACTGGTTCTCTTGGAGTTGCTTCAACTACCCAGATTAGTGAAATTTTCCATCTGTTTCTCTTTCAACCTGAAATATTTGTGACTTTCATAAACCACATCAATGCTAAAATATTTTTAAGGGGAAGACTGCTATAAGCCTGACATTATCCTTGTTGCTGCAAGATATACAAAAATGTATATATATCCTAGACTTCAGTGGGTAATCTACTCAAAGGAATTAGACAAGGGTATGAATTTAGTCAGGACAAAATAGGCTATACTGCAGTACCAAATAAATTGTGGAATTGCAGTGACTTAACACAAGAAATTTGCACCTTTCAGTCTGAGGCAGGTCAGACAGTCTTATAGGACTGCTATCTGGAACTCAGGTCCTTCAAATTTGCCATGGAAGGACGGAGAGGACTACTGCTTACAGTATTCAGTACATTAACATGTTGTTCAGGTCTGTAGCCTGGGTGCAATGTCTATACCCTGCAGCCTAGGTGTGTGGTAAGCCATGCCAGCTAGGTTTGTGTAAGCACACGCTGATGTTCGCACCTTGATTAAATAGCCTGACAATGCAGAATGTATCCCCATTGTTAAGCAACACATGACTATACCTAAATTATATTAGCTTTCAATATTATTTCAAAGACTTTACCTTTTTATCAGTGCAATATACCATTCTTTTACATTTTCTCTAAATTTTCTATGGCATCCTTCTTAAAATGTAAGAATCTATGCATGGCTATTTCACTTAACATAATGACCTCCAGCTCAATCCATCTTCCTGCAAATGATGGGATTTCATTCTTTATTTGACAAATATCGCATGTTCTCACTCACATGTGAGTCAGGACTCAACTCACATGTGAGTTGATCTCAAGGAGGTAGAGAGTAGAATGGTGGTTACCTGGAAAAGGTGAGGAGTGGTATGAAAAGAAGCCAGTGAATGGGTATAAACATAGAGTTAGATGGAAAGAATCAGTTCTAGTGTACAATTATATAGTGGGGTGACTACAGTTAACAACAATATATTGTATATTTCAAAATAGCTAGAAGAGATTTGAAATCTTCCCAACACAAAGAAATGATACATGTTGGAGATGATGGCTATCCTAAATATCTTGATTTGATCATCACACATTGGATTTGATCATCACACATTGTATGCATATATCAAGATATCACATATACTCCATAAATGTGCATAATTATTATGTTACAACAAAAAATTTAATGTAAGATTCTAAACAACAAGAACCTCACCAGGAGTGGGAACAAGAGGAAGACTGGATGGACCAACTGGTGTGGTGGGCAGGGGTCAGATCTATCTGGTTCGGTGCTAAATACTATGCCTTGCTCCACACCTGATGGTAGGAGATCAATAAAATAAACAACACCCTGTCCCACCATCCTTCATCCCAACCCATCAGTTGTTATCATCAGTTCAAAGGAGTAGATGACACTTTGATGAAAGATGACATATCATTGCCTATGGCAGCATTGAAAGTAATGACCATAGGAAAAAGTTTTATCAGAAAGTCTGGATCAGAAGAATATTATCACACCTGTGATAACTGGAGAGTTTAATCGTTTAAGAGCAAAACCAGGACTGGGAAAACAATAAACAATGTAGGGATAAAGAGAGAGGGAGTAAGTCAGAAAAGAAAAAAGACAATGTTAAAAACACAAAATAAGCCAGGTGCGGTGGCTCACACCTGTAATCCCAGCACTTTGGGAGGGCAAGGTGGGCGGATCATGAAGTCAGGAGTTCAAGACCAGCCTGACCAACATAGTGAAACCCTGTCTTTACTAAAAATGCAAAAATTAGCCGGGTGTGGTGGTGTGTACCTGTAATCCCAGCTACTTGGGAGGCTGAGGCAGGAGAATCACTTGAATCCAGGAGGCGGAGGTTGCAGTGAGCCGAGATTATGCCATTCCACTCCAGCCTGGATGACAGAGTGAGACTCCATCTCAAGAAAAAACACACACACACACACACACACACACAAATAAAAACACTACATCTGAGGGAGCTACACTACATCTGAGGTGGGCAGATCACTTGAGGTCAGGAGTTTGAGGTCAGCCTAGCCAACATGGCGAAACCCCATCTCTACTAAAGCATATATATATATGCCAGGTGTGTTGACATGTGCCTGTATTCCCAGCTACTCGGGCTGGGGTAAGAGAATCGTTTGAACCTGAGAGGTGGAGGTTGCCTTGAGCTGAGATCACGCCCCTGAGCTCCAGCCTGGGTGACAGAGAGAGACTCTGTCTCAAAAAACAAACAAACAAATAAACAAAAACCAAAAACAAACAAAAAACACTAGTTTTTGCCTGATGACTATATGTCTAAGTACACTCACATTTAGAATGGCAGCAATTTATCAGGGAAAATTATGCGTTAACGTAGTACCGCTCACAGATGTTTCTTGGACATAACCACCATTAGAAAATAGTTTGAAAGTTTATAAGTAAGCAGAATACACGATGTTATGAGATAGACAAGCTAGCCTGCTGACATGACGAGTGTTCTCAGGGCCACACATTTAGTGTTTTAAATCACTGACCCACACAAAATCATGTTTATTAATGAGTGTTTACAAGAGGGAAGCAACTAGGAAGAATCACAGGATCTTTAGAGCCAACTGACAATTCCTGACTCTGATTGGTGAAGCTCCCATTTGGGCCAGTGGTAGAAAACCAAGGGTTATGGACTCATTTATGAGCCAAATAAATCCCCTAAAATCGTCGAGGGAGTAAAATACCAGGAGACTTGCAAACCGTCTCTTTAAAAATCCAACGTAAGGAGCCTTGGTCCTGGCTGGGCCATGGACCACAAAGCCACAATGAGGGTCCATCCTTCACATCAAGTGGCAAGAAGCCAATTATCATTCCTGACCCCAAAGTGAATCCTTGAGATCAGAAAAGAGCACTACTTTCAGCCAGGCACGGTGACTCATGCCTGTAGTCCTAGGACTTTGGGAGGCCAAGGCGGGCAGATCACGAGGTCAAGAGATCGAGACCATCCTGGCTAACATGGTGAAACCCTGTCTCTACTGAAAATACAAAAATTAGCCGGGTGTGGTGGCAGGCGCCTGTAGTCGCAGCTATTTGGGAGGCTGAGGCAGGAGAATCTCTTGAACCTGGGAGGTGGAGGTTGCAATGAGCTGAGATCGAGCCACTACACTCCAGCCTGGTGACAGAGCAAAACTCCATCAAAAAAAAAAAAGCGCTACTTTCTACTCTCTTTGATTTCTCAGTCAGGGTTATCTTTGTATTATTGTATTATAAAAGAGAATTATGTGGGTTTGGGGGAGGATGATGCTAGTTTTATGTCAACTGAGCTAGGTTACAGCACCCGCTTATTCAATCAATCGCTAATCTAGGAGTTGCTTTGTAGATGTGGTTAACATGTACAATCAGTTGACTTTGAGTAAAAGTGATTACCCTTGATAATGTGTGTGGGCCTCATCCAATCAGTGGAAGGCCTTCAGAGCAAAACTGAGGTGTCCTTGATGAAGAAGAAATCCACCTGTGGGACTACAGCATCAAGTCCTGACAAAAACCAAAAGCGCCAAATAAAACCATGTGCTTCTGTGATGACTCAGAAAGTTCTGCTCTGACCACTTCAGTTCTATAACCTGGTCTGCCAGAGACTGTGTGACCTTGGCAAATTTCTAAAATACACTGAGTCTTTGTTTCCTTATCCATAATTTTTTTAAAAATACAGTGACTATTAGATGAAATAATTTAAAATATATAGTAAATAAAAGTAGCACTTGACAAATATAATAAATACAATTTCCTTCCCCTTCCCCTTCTAAATTGTTTCTCCCAAAGAAAGGGCTTCAACTCTTTTGCCTTCTAATGATCTTGTGTCAAAACTGAGCCACTAAAATAGGCACCAGGGATGTCCATGGTCCATGGTAACTTTTTTGTTGTTTCTTTGTTGTTTTTCTTGCTTTTCTTTTCTTTCTTTCTTTTTTTCTTTTCTGAGACAGGATCTTGCTCTGTCACCCAGGCTGGAGTGCAGTGGTGTGATCATAGCTCACTGCAGCCTCAAACGTCTGGGCTCAAGCAATCTTTGCACTTCAGCCTCCTTAGCAACTGGGACTACAGGCACACACCACCATGCCCAGCTAATTTTTTAGTATTTTATTTTATTTTTGTAGAGAAGGGGGTCTTGCTGTGTTGGCCAGGCTAATCTCCAACTCCTGTCTTCAAGCAATCCTCCCATGTTGGCCTCTCGATTTGCTGGGGTTATAGGCTCCAGCCACCATGCCCAGCTGTCCATTTGTTTTGAGGTCTTTCTTTGGTATACAACACTTGAGATTAATAAGTCGGAGGCATTCAGAAGAAGCCACCACCCCAGGCATTTCCTGCCATAATTAATAACAAAATCAGGCCCTCATTGCTCACAGACATACATATATGAGCACCAAAGTCCAGTTCGTTTATCCTGCCCTGCTGATCTGAATACATTTCTATTGGAAAAGATAATTCTTTTTAAGTACACAGTTTCAGCACAACACTACCAAAGATACAGAAATCTCCATAACCTATCAGCTTTGTAATCTCTCCCCTGGCCTCCCTTGCTTTGTTTCTGAGCCCCAGTCCTGCCTTTGGCCCCATCCCACCAAACTCTCTTAATTTTTCCCCACATAAATTTTCTGCTCTAGTTAGTTCCACCTCATGAACAAGTCTTAGTCCTGCCTCCCTCCATATCCCAGGTGGAAAGCCAGAGACATGAGGTCTACACATGGCCTTAATGCCTATTTTTTGCTTGCTTGTTTTAATTTTATTTTGTAGTTGACAAATCATAATTGTATATATTCACGAGGTACATAGTGACGTTTTGATACATATAATGTGTAGTGCTCAGATCAGGGTAATTAGCAAATCCATTATCTCAAACATATATTATTTCTTTGTGTTGGGAACATTCGATATCCTCCTTCTAGCAATCTGAAACTATATGTTACAGTTAACTATAGTGATCCCACAGTGCTACAGAACACTAGATCTTATTCCTCCTACCTAGCTGTTATTCTGTATCCTTTGACACAGTGGTCCCCAACCTTTTAGGCACCGGATGGAAGACTATTTTTCCATGAACCAGGATATGGGGGATGGTTTTGGGATGATTCACACGCATTACATTTATTGTGTACTTTATTTCTATTATTATTACATTGAAATATATAATGGAATAATTATACAACTCACCATAATGTAGAATCAGCAGGAGTCCTGAGTTTGTTTTCCCGTAACCAGACAGTCCCATCTGGGGGTGATGGAGACAGTGACAGATCATCAGGCATTAGATTCTCATAAGGAGCACGCAACCTAGATCGCTTGCATGTACTGATCTGACAGGAGGCAGAGCTCAGGCAGTAATATGAGCTCACAGGCCCTCACCTCCTGCTGTGTGGCCCAGTTTCTAACAAGCCACAGACGAGGTCCAGGACCCAGCAGTTGGGGACCCCTGCTTTAATAAATCTCTTCATATCCCCCACCTGATTCCCTTCCCAGACTGTAGTATCTTCTTTTCTACTTTTTACTTCTATGAGGTCAACTTGTTTGTAGCTTCCACATATGACTGAGAAGATGCAATATGTGACTTTCTGTTCCTGGCTTATTTCACTTACCATAATGTCCTCCAGTTCCATCCATGTTGCTGCAAGTGACAGGATTTCATTCCTTTTTATGGCTGGATAGTATCCCATGGCCAGCACCTGCGTTGGTGTGGCCTTTGTGTCAAGCCCACCCAGGAGCTTACAGTGCTAAGCTTGGAAGCCATAGTGGCAGCCTGTCTGGCTTCCTGTCTGACCAGTAACTGCCTTTTTAGAGGGGAAGGTTGCTGGTCAGACAGAATTTAAACTCCACAGGCTGACGAGGTTGAGCCCTTTGCTCTCTACCTATTCAGATCATGCCACTTGCCTGGTCTACTCTTCTCCCCAAATTTCTATGTGTCCTTCAAAATCCTGTTGCACTTGCCTGCTTTTCCTGATCAACCTTCCATGTCTTAGGCACTATTTTGCCTCATTTTTACTGGGAACAGCCTCAATGGCTTGGTTGTGCACTGATTTTCCCATTTGTTCTTGTCACAGTCCATTCTTGGCTGGTAGCAATGCTGGCACCATCTCAGTGACAACCAGTCATTACAAATTTCAACATAACTAGCCATGCAAAGGTGAGAAGCTTCTTTAAATTCTTTGAACTCACAAGGTGAATATACATATATGTGATTACAAACGTAAGACTATTATCATTGTGTATCTAGGGGTGATTTCAAGCAGTGACAGGTCCAGAGCCATTCTGACTGAGCCAAGGTGCACAGTTGAGTTTGTAGCCAAATAATTTAATTTGGAATTGAGTTGCTAAAGGAGAAACAACCATAACACAGAGTAGCTCCTTCCACCCAGGGACTCAACCTTAATAAAAAGACACATTCAAGATGCTCCTGCCTCACTGAGTCATATACCCAGGGACACTCTTTTGTTCAACGTCAGGAATTTGCTCCAGTTTCTGAAATGGTTGCTCACCTCCTTGACAGAAAGCAGAAGGAGTCCTGTTTCCTTGTTGTTTCCTGAAGGAAAAACACTGACCTAAAATCCCTTTTGTCAATAAGTCTGAAGGAACCAGTCCATGTGAGAGGTTTTTCCGGTCCCACTGCAGTTGATTGTAGCCTCAAAGGCTCTCGCAGGATGTTTCTCTCCCAAGTATCTGGACCTCTCATCCCTCAGATGTCCTTGAATAACTCAACAGAAATGACGTCATGCTCCAGAAGCCTTCTCACCTGCGTTCAGGGAGAATAACATACTTCCCTATGCCTGACCATGTAGCTTTGTCTTAAGTAGAGGATTCTACGTGTGTGTGTGTGTGTGTACATATACATATGTTAGTACATGTATGTTCATGTATATGTACACATATAAACAGGTGTGTGTATGTGTTTAGAGCTTTACCTATCACAAAACCCTACACCAACACTGCAACAAAATTACACCTCACTGCTGAGGGCGACTTAGCATTTCTGAGTAATATGTACTGAGTAGCATGCCTCTGTCATATAATCCTGCACGACACATGCTCACTTTACAGAGGAGCAAACTGAGGCTTAGCTCACCCAGCTCACAGGTGCCTGAGCTGCAATGCCAACTCCGCTTCATCTGGTTCCATGACCTTTCTCTGTTTCTTCTTCTGCTTCTCACTCAGGCTGTTTTGCTATGGAAGGCTCTTCTCCTTCCTCCCAACCTGCCCCCTTTTTAGAACCTGCTGAGATTCAGTTTCTTCCTGAACCCCTAATTTCCCCAGCCCTCACCCTTGGTGGGATGCTGGAGCCAGCTTGTACTGACTGAGACTGACTCGCAGGAGCCAGCTGGTGGCGTATCTTCCTACTCCGTGTTCAGTGGCATCAGGCTAGGGGTTTGGAATTGGCTGTCGGGGATATTTACACTTCAGAAATCATCAAACAATACAAATCAGGGCTTTCTTTTTAGAAAGCCAGTGGTTAAACATTTACTAGTACAATCTCTTCTTCTAAAATTTTAAACTTACATCCATTTGCAATGTATTGTTTCCTTTCAAGATTATTATTCACATATGCCGGCCCCAGCTCTCAATTATATTACATAAATTTCTCTGGGTGGTGGTGGAATTTTATTCCTTTACTGCTTAGCATCTTAAGAGACTCAGCGCTGTGAAACTAGAAGGCTTTAAGGAGCACTTGGTTGATAGATTTTGTTTTGTTTTGTGTTTTGAGACTAAGTTTTGCTCTGTCACTCAGATTAGAGTGCCATGGTGTGATCATAACTCATTGCAGCCTCAGATTCCAAGCTCAATTGATCCTCCTACCTCAGCCTCTTGAGTAACTGGGATTACAGGCACAGGTCACCATGCCCGGCTAATTATTTTTTGTAGAGGCAGGGGTCTCACTACATTTCTCAAACCGGTTTCAAACTCCTAGACTCAAGCAATCCTCCTGACTTGGCCTCCCAAAGTGCTGGGATTACAGGCGTAATAGATGTTGATGCATCAAATATACACTGATGCCCTTCGTAACATCATGAGTATCAACTCAGAGATTCCACCAGTTCTGACACATCTTCCCTGACACACCCACTTGTGCCTAAAAGTTGAAGAGTTAAAACAGAGCTTCCCATCCTCCCTGACCCCTACAAACACCCCATCCCACCTTTGGTGTCTCAACCATACCATTCTCCAGCTTCTCAGGCCTGGAGTTACTTGTGTCTTTACTTCTTTCTCTCACTACCTGTATTAGTTTCCCAGGGTTGCCATAACAAGTTACCACATACTAGATGGCTTAAAACAAGAGAAATTTATTCTATCACAGTTCTGGAATCTAGAAGTCTGAAATCAAGGTGTCAGCAGGGCCATGTCCCCTCTGAAGGCCCTAAGGAGAGGTCTTCCCTGCCTCTTCCTAGCTTCTGGGGGCTGCTAGCTGTCCTTGGCATTCCTTGGTTGGCAAGTGCGTCACTCCAATCTCTGCTCTGTCGTCCCTTGGCCTTCTGTCCTGTGTGTCTGTGTGGCTCTGTACTGCTCAAATTTCCCACTTCTCAGACACCGGTCATTGGATTTAGGGCCTACCCTAATCCAGTGTGATCTCATTCCAATTTGATTGCATCAGCAAAGACCCTATTTCCAAATAAGGTCACATACACAGGTACCAAGGGTTAGGACTTGAAGATATCTTTTCAGGAAACACAATTCAATCCCCAACACCATCCCAGCCGTCAACACTTGTTTTTTTGCTAATTTGCCTCAGATCTGCTGCTTCCATAACATTGAGAATGCAGACACTCCCAGGAAACTTTCTCGGACTCTAAGGAGAGATGGTAGATGGACAGTCTACCACTGGGATGATCATCCTTGCCACACGACCACTTTCTAGAAAGGCCTCTGATTTGACTCTGCATTGCTGCATGCATCCGCTGATGCCATTAGGGTCTTCCCAATCACCTCCATTTGGTCCCCTCTCCAGTCACTTTTCCTAGAGCCCAATGTGTCATAAAATATTTATTAATTCAGTCAAATGGAATGCTCAGGTGAAAATGCCAGTAAAATAATGTAGGAGAAGGAGCACCTCGAGAGACTTTTTCAGTGTATATTCCTTGGTTTGTTTTCTTCCAAAGCTCTATAAAAGTACAGAATTCTGAGCCTTGCCCTGGAATCAGTAAATTAGAATTCAAGAAAGGGGATTTGGACATCCACATAGTTCTACACTGTTTTATTGAGTAGCTCATAGTTTACATGGTCTGAAAATCCACGTGTAAAGTATACATACAGCCAAGTATTTAGACGGCATCCTTAAGGTCCTGTCCCCAGTCACCCTCCTTCTCTCTTATCCCCTATATTGTTCATTATTTTTGTTTTTTATGCAAATTCACATAAATATTAATATATATTTTTCCTCCTTTGTTGCAAAAGTTAAGTATATATGTATACATATATATACAACCTGCGATTTAATTTTTTCATTTAACACTATATCCTAAAGATCTCTTCATATTAGTAGTATATAGGTAAATATTCATTGCCTTTTTTATACTACATAAAATTCCTTTGTGTGGATCTACAATGGCTTAATTACGTATATCTTATTGCTTTACACTTGGGTTATTTCCTATCCCTTTGCTGTTACAAACAATGAGACAATGTCTGCATGTGTCATTTATTCTATGTACAGATGTATCTTTAGTATAGATGATCAGACATGGGCTTCTGGAAACGCACCTATAACTGTGTTTGGTATTGCCAGATGCCTCTCCTCAGGGACAAAGCCAACCATGCCTAAGAGTGTTTATTTCCACCATAGCATTACCAACAGAAAGTACCAGGTGTTTTGCTGATTTGACAGGTTAGAAATATTGTCTTGCTATAGTTTTCATTTGTGCTTCTTTTATTATAAATGAGGTTGAGGATCTTTTCATGTTTAAGAACAGATAAGCTACATTTTTAATAGAATCCTTGGATGATTTATATATATATAACTCTCTAAAGTTTCTGACCTAAAGCCAAAGAATTTGAAGGAAAAAAGGGTGCCATGAATGCTGATGCTAAGAAGCAGATTCCTGCCCAGCCTCCCTCCTGAAGATTGTTAATAGCCCCTCTAGGAACCGTTTCCGACTGAGCACATGTTCCCCTGGGACTTTATACCCAGAGAGTTCACCTCACTCCACCCCCAGCAGATGGACCAGCAGGTTTTGAGACAGATTTTGTAAACTGTAGCCCATAACCCACTTCCAGGCTAAATAAGGTGTCGGGAGACACTGAGGATTCTGGGAGAAGGCAGGCTTGCTTTGGAGCGTCAGCCCTCATGTTCTGTTCTTCCCACTTCAAGGGCCACAGCCTGTGCACTTCCCCTACCAGGCAAGCCTCGAGGAAGGGCTGCACTGGCCATTTGGAAGGCTTTCCATAAGTCCCTGGAGTTTAATGAGCATAAGAAATAGTATTTAATTCACACCCAAAAAGCCTAGCGGTGTGACACTGCAGCTGAAGTGCAGAGATGTGCCTGTTTCAGGTCCATATGTTCTAGGGTGACCCATGACCCTGGTTTGCCCAGGACTGAAAGGTTTCCTAGGAGGTGAGACTTTCTGTGCTAAAACCAGGACAGTCCTGGAAAAACCACCATAGTTGGTCACCGAGAGTGAGACAAAGGTACCTTTTTCCAAGGAACAGGACTTGGACTGTGGGGACATTGTCTAGCCATGAGTCATCTTTAAGGAGCTCCTATGCTAAAGGAGCACCTGGGAGGGGAAGGGATCCCACAGAGGAGTGCACATAAAAATTCCAGGCCTGTGTGGGGCCACGGCAGCTGGCCGGAGAAACACTGTCCATGCAAGGAACTGCAGTCAGAGGTCCTTGGAGGGATCTTTAGGGAAACCGCAAACGCTCCTCACTGAAGACCAGTTTGCACTTGCACATCTGTCGGAAGGTTTCAATGGCAGGTCACACCTGTACCAGCTAAGGATTGTGCCCTTTTTCTCCCGTTCCCTGTGTGGACACTGGGATGTCCTAAAGCAGGATGAAGGGTTGGTGCCCTGCTGCTGGGACTGCTGCCTGCACAGAGTCATGCTGCCTTCCTGAGGAGGCCAGCAGCCACTGGCCAACAGATGTGAGACAATAAAGGCCTGGGCCCTTTGCCAACTGGGGACATCTCTGAAGGGTCATCCCAGCTTCAAAACTCTCTGGGGTCAGCTGAGGCGCCATCGAGACTATATGGCAGCTCAGAGTTCCTTCCTCCCTTCCCCTCCCCAGGTGGTGTGGCCAGGTTTCAGTCCAGAGGCAGGCAGAGCAACTGGTCCAGACTGAGTACACTGGGGCTCAGAGGGTTTGGCTGACATCGTGCTGAATTCAGTTCATTCAATGTACCCCTTACACTAGCTCCACGACTCTTTCACTATCCCCAAAATGGGTAAAATAGTGCAATATCTGCACCTTATTTTACAAAACCCTCAACAAGAAACAAAATGATTCAAACTATTTGAGATAAAGGTAGTCAAATGTCTAACCACAAGTCAGGATGTGGGGATTTTATCTGAGTCACTTAACCCAGTTAGTCATTAACCAAGTTTGCCAAGTGAGCTTAAACTATCTCCTTAATAGAAATAATATGGACCCTGTGCTAACCCTGGGCAAATGTGGATACTTGAGCTCTAACCTGGGTTTCTCCTGAACTTTTGAAGACCCCAAGTCACAATTGGACAGGGGACATAAGTGATGTTTGAAAAAGTACTTCACATGTTTAGTTGAGGTCACTAACGGCTCCAGAACAGAAACCTCAGCCTGGTTTCTTCCTGGGTGTGGAAGGTTGCAGCCCCCTTGCCCCCTCCCTACCTTCTCAGCAGGTGTTCCTGCACTGCTCTATTTCAGGAGTTTAGGAAGCCTAAGAAATACATGTGTATCCAGCTCTGTTTTCACAACAAGGGTCAAACCAAAAAACCACAGGTCAAAAGGAACCAGGAAAAGGAAAAAAAATACACTTTATCCATAAAATGTATTTTTAAACATCTGTTTTTCCTGTGCAGCTGTCTGGCCTGATTCCTCTCCATTGAAGAGCAAAATGTTTCATGGGTTTTTTTTTAATGTATAATAATTAAAAATAAATTTTGAAAAGTTACCTCAGGATCAGAATTTTTTTTTAGAATTGAAAAAGTCTCGTAACTCATTTAATCCAACCCTTATTGTATGTAAGTGAAGAAATGGCACCAGGAGGATGACTTGCTGGTTCGTGATGGGACTCCCTTCTGCTGATGCAAGGGCTGACTGCCATAATCACCTCGTATGGGGACATTTATGACATCCCAAGACTCGTAATATCCCTTGAGAAGTTCCAAGTTTAGTAGATGGAAAAGATGTTGCCCGCTCCAGGTAATACTGGAGACATTAGGTGATGTGCTTCAAATTTCACAGCTAGTAACCTTACATCCCTGTTCAAAATTCGATGGTTTTTCTACATAAGAGATAAAGCCTTTGGCCCGCCCCATCACTCATCTTGCCCCTTCACTGGTCCCACCCTCCACGGGCCCTGCCCCTCTCTTGCCCCGCCCTCTCTCTGGCCCCACCTTCTCACTGACCTGTCTTTTCATTGGTCCTGCCCTCCCAATGGCCCTACCCTCTTCCTGGCCCCACCTTATCATTGACCCACCTTTTCATTGGACTTGCCCTCGCACTGGCCCCACTCTCTTTCTGGCCCCACCTTCTCACTGACCTGCCTTTTCATTGGCCCTGCCTTCTCACTGGCCCACCTTCTTACTGACCTCTCAGGTCCTTCCAGCCTCCCTCCTTGTGGTTGCATGGCTTCCCACATTCTGTGCCTCTGGTGGCACAGGGTTCCAGCACCATCATTAGCTGCGAGGGTGATCCCTGCAAGTCCCCTAAGACTCGAAATTCACCTTCCTCCTCTGTGAAATGAGAAGCCTGCACAGGACCCCTTCTGAGGATGTCTGCCGGAGGTCGGATCTCTGGCTCGGGACAGGCACAGATGTGAGGGAATCGCACCACTCTTGCTGGACTGGCACACCAGGGCCACAGAATGACTCAGTCATGCAGCCCTCGGCCCACAGGTTTCTTGGCTCACTTCCCTGACTCTCCTCTATTCCCTTTGTCTAATAACGTGTCTGAAAGTAAAACAGTTTCCTGGGAAACATTGTCTTCCCATTATAAATTCCTTTACAGCAAGCACCAAGTGACTGTATGTGCACTGGTTAAAGCTCAAGGGTATTTCCTGAGGGCTATATTGAATGTGGAAATTTTATTTACTTGCCTGGGGATTGTGAGTGAATGAATTAAAAATACAAATATTTCCTTCAGAACTCAGTTAAAATGTCATTTCTCAGAGAGGTATTTCCTGACATACTTAAGTCCTCTGTTATTTGCTGGCATAATAGTCATTTTCCTCATCATGACTGTAATAAAATAATTATGTATGCAACTATTTCTTTAACATCCACCTATCCAGTGACACTGGCAATTCCATTTCTCTTGTCATGTTTTATCTCCAGCACCTAGTATAGTATATGGCACAGAGTAGAAACTCAATAAATATTTGTTGAATGAATAGTCACCCAGGCCTCCAAGTGTTGTCTACAAATCCACAGCAGCCAGCCCCGCTGGGGACTTGTTAGGAATGCAGACTCTAGGCCCTCACCCGAGCCCTACTACATGAGAATCTTGGGGGTGTAGCCCAGCATTCTGTGTTTCATAAGGCTTCCAGGTTACTCTGATTAACACTTCAAGGGACCTGATGAAATAAGTTCAGGTTTAGCACAAGACTATCCCATAAGAGATCTGGAATCATAGGGGGAGATGGAAAAGAAAGAAACCTGAACCTGTGGCTTCGGCAAGCACAACCAGGAGTAGGGGCTAGTTATTGTAGGGGGTGGGTGTTGCAGCCACTGGGCACACTTGTCTCTGACATAGTAAATTGGTCCTGTGACCTCCCATCTAATAAGAACAATCAGCTTACTCGGCCTGAGCAGATTTTTGTGTTTTTAATTGTTCTTTTCCTAAGAGAAAAGGTCAATGGCTATATCGTTTAGAAAATAGATTCATATTGGATACATAAATTTCAGTGGGAATGAGAACTGGTCCCAGCAAAGAGGAGTCCCTGACCGTGAGCTGGGCATGTTAGGTACACTGATTCATAAGGTCTCAGGCTAGTTGCAATAGATGGTGCTATGGAAAGGCTTCATTTGGGATCAGGTTGGAGAAGGTGTGTGGAGGGGCGAGGTGGAAAGGGAATTTCCTCAAGTAAGCTACAAGAGAAGTTGCCTAATATGGTTTGGTTCTGTGTCCCCACCCGAATCTCATCTTATAGCTCCCATAATTCCCATGTGTTGTGGGAGGGACCCAATGGAAAATGATTGAATCATGGGGGCGGGTCTTTCCCCTGCTGTTCTCGTGACAGTGAATGGGTCTCACGAGATCTGATGGTTTTAAAAATGACAGATCCCCTGTACAAGCTCTCTTTTTGCCTGCTGCCATCCATGTAAGGTGTGACTTGCTCCTCCTTGCCTTCTGCCATGATTGTGAGGCCTCCCCAACCACGTAGAACTGTAAGTCCAATAAACCACTTTATTTTGTAAATTTCCCAGTCTTGGGTATGTCTCTATCAGAAGTGTGAAAACAGACTAATACAGTGCCTCACAACCCCAAATGGCTGATCTCTGAGTTACTGTGGCCTCTGTCTCTCCTCATATCTACAGCCTCCTGGGTATTTCCTATAACCTGTTAGGTGAGAGGCCAGAGAATTTAAAATGGACTTGAGGAGCAGAATGCCACATATCAAGTCCTGTTTTTAAGAAATTGTTACCAGCTGATGAAAATACACATGGAGTATCCACAACGTCTTTGGAACTGAACCACTGTACTTACTCTTCCAGATTATTTCGGACAGTGAGGATGTTCTTTCTGAAATGTTCTAGTCTATTTCCAATGAGTAAAAATAGAAGAGGGGAGAAAAAGCCAGGGCCTGAGCCAGCCTGTGGGCCTTTCTAGGTCACTATTTTATTGGTAATCATTTTTTCATAACTGTATATTTATTCCCTATGGGTGTGTCCTGGATTCCATGGCAAATATCCTTTGATGACCACAGCAGTGTCTTCCGATGAAGGTCCAGGGCTGCATCCCAAATACCTCCGCCAATAGCTCAGCCAACAGGATGGATCACGACCAAAACAGATGTTCTTGCTCCCTGCGGCCGAAAAGTTGGAGTCCCTCCCTGGAGATGAGACACTTCCCTTTGACACCAGAAGCACCTTCCTGATTTCATCAGATGAGATACTTGTTTGGGGGATGACCCCAATGTCTTGCTTAAGCAAACAAATAAAATGTTTGAATTTAGTGAGGGCATGAACCTGATATGTAAAATGTAGAGTTAGGAAAATTATATTATATCGAAAATAGCACATTATTTCCCTGGTGAACCAGCAACCTCCCAAAATGATTGTGTAAAACAGAGGATAAAAAGAGCTCAGCAAGAAATGCTTATGTTCTCGAGAAGGCAACCAAATTGGAGAATGAAGTTTGGTATATGGTATTTCTTAAT
The DNA here is from genome assembly GCF_007565055.1 of Rhinopithecus roxellana. Taxonomy (NCBI): domain Eukaryota; kingdom Metazoa; phylum Chordata; class Mammalia; order Primates; family Cercopithecidae; genus Rhinopithecus; species Rhinopithecus roxellana. The sequence goes on along the minus strand of NC_044552.1, from coordinate 177,969,387 downwards.
AAGAACTGTAAAACTGAATTAAAGCCTCAAAGCAATGATGCAACTCTTCCTAAAATATGTAGTCCATGTATTTCTTCTGTGTGATGCTTCTGTGTGATTCTTTAGAACTGAACTGAACTGAACGCCTTTGGAACTGAAAGGCTGTACTTACTCTTCCAGGTTATTTCAAACAATGAGAGTGTTCTTTCAAAATTAACGTGCTTCTCAAAACTTAACAGGCACATGAGTCAGCTGGAGATCTTGTCAAAATGTAGGGTCTAATTCAGCAAGTCCTAGGTAAGGCCCCAGATTCTGCATGTCTAACAAGCTCCAAGCTTTACACTATTCTTAAAGCAGTGCAGTCATTTCAAAGTGTGGTCGTTGGATCATTTGTATGAGAATCTCGTAGGTGATCTGTTGAAAAACACAGATTCCTGAGCTCCACCACAGACTTACAAAATCCAGTGTTTACAGTGATTGCCCAGGAATCTGTATTTAACACACTTACCAGATGATTCTTATTAAAGCTTGAGAACTGACACTGTCTATGGATAAATGGCTAATTTGGGATAACTAGGAAACTTGTAAGAGATGCCATAAGATTGTTGCACACAATGAAGAAGGTTTGAGCTGTGCTAAGTGGGTTCTTGTGCTTCTACAGTAAGGGAAACTGCTAAGCAGTTAAGTGGCTGGGGCATAAATAGCAGGTGCCAGCAAGTCAGGCAGTCCAGGTGACAGGGAAGGAGCTTACAGGAGCATTAATGATGATAGAATACTGTACTAATTTCTGTTGTTAAAAGAAACTATAATTTTCAGTATTAAGCAGATGTTCCTTACTTTAAAAAATAGTTATCATTTTGGAAAGTTGCAGAAAATTAAGTTTTTATTCTCTTATCTTCTCATTGACTTCCATTATAATTTTGGAGGAGTTTTGTCATCATTTATGTGAATTCTACAATTGGTGGCAAGTCTTAGCATTTAGTTTTTATATATTTCTAGTCCTCAGTCTCCATTTCTTTGATGGAAGAGAAAAGAACTTGTAAATATATGCTAAATTTTATCAAGTAAGTTTCTCTAAGAAATACAGTAAGTCTTTGTTCAAGATTACACTTGTTTGGTAACAATGATAGCTAACATTTGCAATGCATTTATTACACACAGCACTTGGAACTGTGACAAGTCAATTAAGTTTATAATTTCATCCTATCCTAAAAACAATCAAATGAATATGTGCCATTATTATCCCCATTTTCTATTGCATGAATGAATTGCCCAAGGTCACATAGACCACGAGGGGTCAAGGTCAATAAGGGGCCTGGTGCCGGGGCCTGAGGCCTTAACACTGCACTTCTTAGAGACGCTTATTGATTTAATCTTTAAACATTTTTTATTCAAGAAATGGATGTAATTTACTTAATTGCAGTGTTTTCAAATTTAATCTTTTTTTCTTTACTTTTTTCCTTTGATTCTCTATCCCACGTTTTATCCTGTCATCTCATATGAACTACTCGGATAACCTCATAACTATCTTTCCATATTTTTCTAAGTTTATCTAATTTCACACACCCACACACATAAACATGCCTGTATGGATGAAATGTGACTTGTTATTATAATTTGACTTCCCCTGATAAATAGTGGTTTGATCATTTTCCATATTCATCTTAGCTGTGTGGATTTATTCTTGTGAAGTGCCTATTCGTCTTCTTTACTCACTTTTCTGTTAGATTGCCTTTCCCTTTTCATCAGTTTCTGAGAAGTTTTAGTATATTGCAAATGTTGTCAGATACTGTTCTCTGCCTTACAAGTATTTTTCCAGATCTGCTGTTTTATCTGTTTTTAAACGTGTACAGTTTGCATGGGTCAAATATGTCTTTTTAATTTTCTACCTTCTGAGTTCCTAGTCTTTGTTAATAGCATCTTCCTCTCCCACTATTAGACAGATTTTCTTAGATTTTTCTGCAGAAATTATTGCTTGTTTTATTTATGTACTTATTTTGGCATTCGGTCTGTAAGACATCTGGAATTTATTTTTTATATAAAGTACGTAGGCGTCCAGTTTTATTTTCCAGATAGTGGCAGTGCTTATATTAAATAATCCATTATTTTCCCACTAAATTTAAATCTCACCTAAATTATTACCTATACTCTGTTTATTTGCCTTTATTTTTGGATTCTTCTTTCTGTCTCACTCTTATTTATTCCTATATGAATACCCTATTGATTTGATTACAATGCTTTAGAGTTTTCCCATATTTGGTAAGGCAATTATTTTTCAAAAGCATCTTGACCAATATCAGATAGTTATTCTTCTCTACAAATTTTAAGATCCTTTAATCTAATTGAAATATTCGATGGAATTCTAACTGGAATTGCATTATGTCCAAATGCTAATTTGGGGGGTATCAATATTTTTATTGTAATAAGCCTTCCCACCCAAGAATATGTAACATTTTTCTAATAGTTTGGAAACTCTTTCATGTCCTTTGATAAGATTTTATTGTTTGCTTCTTTTAAATCTGGTGTATTTTGTTACTCCTGTATGTGTTAGGGTTTCTGTCTGCATGATAAGTGGGATATTTTACCCATTTCTTTTTGGTGCTTTTTGATTAAATTGGAGGTGGGGGGGAATGTTGATTTTGAATATTTAGGTTATATCTAAAAACCTAACATGATTTTTATTAATTCAGTTATTAGTCTCAGATGTTTATAGCTACATGGTATTATAATCAGCGCTAGTTTTCAATGTTTACAATGTAATTTCATTTTCTTATCTTACTAAACATTTCTAAGAAACTTAAGACAGTGTTGAATATTTTTGATAAAAAGGAGCATTTCTGTTTATTGCGCAATTTTAATTGAAATGATTTTAAGAATATACTATTTAGGATTAAATTGTGATTAATTTTTAATAGTCTTCACTATATTTATACAGCATCTGATAGTCCTATAAGACTTTGAGATTTAAATAAAAATAACTGCTATTTTGTCAACTGATTTTCACTTTAACAACAGACATTCTAAACACTCTATGAAAATAGTTATACTTATATGCCTTTTTTTTTCTCTCAAGATAGGGTCTTGCTATGTTGCCCAGAGTGGCTCAAGCAGTCCTCCTACCTCAGCCTCCTAAGTTGCTGGGACTATGTTCAGCAGATTTTTATGGCTAGAGAGGGTTTTATCTGTTGGCTGTACATAATTAATTACTACAAACCGTATGATTAAAGTTTTAGATGGTTTTCAAAGAGTTCACCAGTATGAACACCATCACAATAAATATTGTGAAAATGTCAGCATTTTCAATAGCTTCTATGGCATGGATATGTCCCTGTCTATTCAATCTTTTTCCTATTGATGGTACTTCAACTTTTTGTACTCTTTTGCAACTATAGCTAATGCTTCAACACATTTTCACGTATATCCTGGGGGCCTTATGTTTATATTCTATAGAGTAAATTCATAAATAAAGAATTGTGTGCTGGTCCAATTATTTTAATTCTATTTGCTTATCTTACCAGATTGCTTTTCAAAAGAAATGTAACAATTTATACTTTCACCTGCTGTGTATGATAGTGATTTCTTCCTGATCCTCATCAGCACTGAATACAAGTGGCAATTTTATTACTTGCCATATATAGATATATGAAATATATATGAAATAAAATATGGATATATTCTTTTATTTCATACATGTCAGATATATGACATATATATGTCTTTTCCCTAAACTTTTCCCTAAACTTCACGTGTGGTTTTTGTAAACAAAAAATGCTGTTGTGGTCTATCCTTCAGTAGAATAATTCAGCCCGTTTACATTTAATGGAACTACCAATAAGCTGGATATTATTCCTTCCATTGATTTATGACTTTTATTTATTCACTTTTTTAGTCTCTCCTTTCTCCCTTTTCTTTCTTTCTTTCCCCGAATCACTTAAGTTATTATCTCTTTCCCATTTCTTCCTATTTTCAGAAGTTCTATTCTGCTTTACCATTTGACTAGAGGTTACAGTCACAATCCAACCCTTATTTCCTACTATTACAATAAAACTAATGTAGCCAGAAAACATGAATGCCTAACACTTGTTCACACATATGCAGTAGAGAGGGGCTGAGGAGCAGAAAAGGAAAAGGGGGTAAAAATGAATTATTTCTATGCCTTCCAAACATCTTTGCCAGCTGCTTAGGATCTAATGCCTCTTTGGATGAAACTCCTTTGTTGATCTGGTTTTGTCCCTATAAAGGCAAGGACTAGAGTCACCCCAAGGTAGGATTCCACACAGGGGTGCAATGTTTCTGTGCAAAGTGCACATAGGAGGACAAGAAGATGCAAGCTGGGTAATAATACAGCAGGATGGAGATTACTCACATGGACTCTTGCTCACTTCCCCTAGCTCAGTGACCCCAACCAAGCCAGGCTAAGTGTGAGAAAGAAAGCTCTGGGGCGAATTTGGACAACAGAAAAAATATCCAGAAGAAAACAGATTGCCATCATTCCACTGTCCACAGAAAGCCACTGTTGACCTGTAGGAGTATTCTCCTTCACTGTTATTTTTGTGTGTTTGCTTCTGTGTTCACAAGAATTTAGAATATTGACTCTCTCAGCTGGGCACGGTGGCTCACACCTGTAATCCCAGCACTTTGGGAGGCTGAGGCAGGTGGATTACCTGAGGTCAGAAGTTTGAAAGCAGCCTGGCCAACAGGGCAAAACCCCATCTCTACTAAAAATGCAACAATTAGCCGGGTGTGGTGGCAGGTGCCTATAGTCCCAGCTACTCGGGAGGCTGAGGCAGAAGAAGGGCATGAACCCAGGAGGTGGAGGTTGCGGCAAGCCGAGATTGAGCCACTACACTCCAGCCTTGGGTGACAGAGCGAGACTCCATCTCCAAAAAAAAAAATAAATATATATATATATTGACTCTCTCATTTACTGTGTGTCTTTGGTCTAGCTACTTCTTTTGAATCTCACTTTCTTTTCTGAAAAATGGATATAAAGATGGTACTAGCCTCATATATCTGTAATGAGAGTTAAATAAGGTAAGGTATGTACAGTGTTTAGAAGCCAACACGGAGTAAACACTCAGGTTAGCTTTCACCTCCTCCTGCTCTTTCTCCTCCATGGTCATGATGACGTAGCCTTTCTCAGGCTGCTTACTTTATACTTACAGAGTTGTTGTGAAGATAACAAGAGATAAGAACTATAAATGTCATCCTTGTAAACCACAAGCCTCCTGGATTTATTTCTAGGATATTGGAGACCAAATGTTTCCTTTTTCAAAAAATATTTGGCAATCAGCACCACGTTCACACAAGTTAGCTGGATTCTGGGGGGAATACAAAACTATTTAAGATGATATCCCTTCCCTTGAATTATGACAATTGGCTTCTTACATTATTCCCTAGGAGGACTCTAGATATCAAGTCATATTCTAAAATTAAGTAATTAAGCATTGTGTTATTGGCACAAAAGTAAGAAAATAAATCAGTGGAACATATTACAGAGTCTAGAAGGCAACCCTTGTGTATATGGGAATTTAGCTCATGAAAACCAAGACATTTCAAATTGGTTGCAGAAGAAACTTCAATCAACAGTGTTGAGAAAATTTGCCTTGGGTGACGAAATGGTCTGTACACCAAAACCCTGGGAAACAAGTTTGCCCGTATTTACAAACCTGCATGTGTACCCCTGAACCTAAAACAAAATTAAAAGACATTAAGACAAAATTGGGTATACATTTAGCAAAAGAAATAAAGACCCCTTAAAACACTGATATGGTTTGGCTGTGTCCCCACCCAAATCTCATCTTGAATTCCCATGTGTTGTGGGAGGGACCAAGTTGGAGGTAATTGAATCATGGGGTCAGGTCTTTGCCATGCTGTTCTTGTGATAGTAAGTCTCATGAGATCTGATGGTTTTAAAAAGCAGAGTTTCCCTGCACAAGCTCTCTCTCTTTGCCTCCTGCCATCCATGTAAGACGTGACTTGCTTCTCCTTGCCTTCCGCCATGATTGCGAGGGCTTGCCAGCCACTTGGAACTGTAAGTCCTTCAAATTCTTTTTCCTTTTACTTTCAATGACCCAGTCTCAGGTATGTCTTTATCAGCAGTGTGAAAATGGACTAATACACACATCATGCACAAAAATAAGCTTCACGTGGGTTAAAGAGTTAAGAACCAAAAATCCCAAAATAAAACCTCATGTTAGAAGAAAATATAGATGAATCAGTTATTTACTGCCTCATAGCAAACTTCCCCTAAAACATAGTGCTTTACAATTATAATTATCATTGCTCACAAGTCTACAGGTCCTCTGGGAAGTTCTGCTGTTCTGGGTCAGATGGGGCTGACCCCAGGTGGGCTTGCTCACAAGGCTGTGGTCAGCAGGTGGATGTGGTCAGCAGGGTTCTAGGATGACCTAACCTACTGTGTCTTCTGGTTGGCTGGATACTGGCATGAGAATGACTGGGTCACATGCCTTTTATTTTCCAATAAGTCAGTCTGCATTGGCCAATGGAATGTGGTCGAAGTGGCGGTGCCTTATGAAAATCCAGGCTGGCTTATTGGAAAGAGCAAATGGTGCACACTGTCAGTTCTACCACAGGCCACTGGTCAATGCAGGCCACACACAGGGAGATAGGTGGCATCTTTTGATAGACAAAGCAGCAAAGTTGTATTATAGGGCATGGATACAGAGAGTGAAAACCTGTAGCCATTTTTGCAATTTCCCATGGTGAGAAGTTATTTTTTTTTTATTTAATGCTTACAGAATTGATTTCATAAACATTTTAAATTTAGGCACAGTAAAAGATTCTATAAGCAAAGTCAAAAGAAAAAGATCAAACTGAAAAAAAATATGAAATTTTGTCTACCATATATGAGCAGCATATATGGTAGACAAAATGTTTCTATTACACAATCCAAAGATGACATTCTAATTTAAAAATGGACAAAAGTCCAAAACGGCCAGTTCCCTAAAAGAAGTACACCACCGTTCAATAAACATATGAAAAGATGCTCAATCCCAACAGTAATCTAGAAAAACACATTTAAAGAAAAGCAAAATAAAGATTGTTATTGAAATGATTGACAAAGATAAAGATAGCATTCAGAGTGTTGTAGGCATGCAAAGAAACACTTTCATGTACTACTGAGGGAGGTGTAAATTCATGTATCTTTTGTGAAGGCCCATCAGCAATATATATCAAAATACATTCAGCATGTGGGTACCTTGTGTCTCAGCAATTTCTCTTCCAGGGATGTTTCTTAAATGATCAATTGTTTATAACAATTGAAAGCAACCTAAAGTCTAGCCATAGAGAATTAGGCACTCAACTTATGGCATATCCACACAATGTGATAATGTGCAACTATTAAAAAGAAAGAGACAGGTCTATTTGAACTCTTGGCGGAAAGATTACATGACATATTGTTCAGTGAAAAAAGTGATATTATGTATCATATAATCCTATTTTGGTGAAGGCCACTTTGTTTCAACCTCTAGGACGTTACCCATGTTATTCCTTCTGACGGGAAATACAACCACTCATTTTCTAAAATACACTAGAGTCCATCCTCAACAGCCTCCAGATGACACATCTTTCCCTCCCGGGAGAATTGACGACTTCCTCCCTGGTACTCCTTGGACCTGTACACAATTCTACAAGTCCATTTCTATGTTTATCCTGTCTGCTGCCTAATCTCTCCTTCTCTCTGTCTTTTTATCTCTCTCTCTCTCTCTCTCTCTCTCTCACACACACACACACACACAGAGTAGCTGGTTTAAAGAAAGACTAAGAAAAATAAATAGAAATTTTGTTATGGAGAAGACTGGGACATTCCCCATTCATCTTCGTCTCTTTTAATGTTAATCAGCTCAAAATATACCAACACTATTAACACTAATAATGTTATGAGTACTATTAATTAGTGTTATAATACTATTAATATGAATAGTGTTATTAATACTATTAACAGTGTTATTAATACTATTAACTAATACTAATCATGTTATTAATGCCATTAGTAATAATACTATTAATTATATTATAATTATTATATTTATATTATACTTATAATATTCATAATATATAATTAATATACAATTATATAATTAATATTATAAAATTAATATAAAATATAATTATTATATTATTTAACTAAAAATTAAATATTATTAACATTTAATGTAATATTAAATATTATTAATATTAAATATTATTAACACTAACATTATATTATTAATAATGATACTATTAATAATAATATTAATAGTGTTGTTAATAATGTTAATACTAATAGTGTTATTAATACTGTTATTAGTATTAATAGTGTTAGTATATTTTGAGCTGATTAACATTAAAAGAGATGAGGCTGAATGGTGAATGTCTTCAGTTGTCTGCCTGTTTGATGAGGGAGCAATGCCCTGGCTCAGTACTGCAAGGACAGAGGATCATGTTAGCACATTAGTCTGCAAAAGGCAGGCCTATGCCCCTACAGTGTTTCTGGTGCAGAACAAAAATGGGTTTATCCAGTATATGAACTTTACTTGTTAAAAAGTGTATGCGTTAATCTACTGAAGCTTTATATAAATTTCCATAGTTCATAAAAAGTGGAAGGCACTTTGAGGGAAAAGAAGTCTGTCTGCTTGAACTGTGCTCAGAACAGTGGCATGTCAGCAAAGTTAAAAATCCACAGGGATGGAGAGAATAAAGCAAGGCACTGCCTCAGACCATTCATTGCTATAAAGAAATACACAAGGTTGGGTAATTTATAAAGAAAAGAGGTTTAATTGGCTCACAGTTCTGCAGGCTGTACAGGAAGCAAAGCCGCATCTGCTTCTGGGGAGGCCTCAGGAAACTTTCAATCATGGCAGAATGTAAAAGGGAAGCAGTCATGTCACATGGTGCAAGCAAGAGCAACAGTGAGGGGGGTGCCACACACTTTTAAATGAGATCCCCAGAAAATTCACTCACTAGGGCGAGGACAGCACGAAGAGAACGGTGCCAAATCATTCTTGAGGTATCTGTCCCATGATCCAATCACCTCCCATCAGGCCCCTCCTCCAACAATGGGGATTACATGTCAATCTGAGATTTGGGCAGGGACACACATCCCAACTATATCAGGCACATTCCCCAAGAAAACCTATTTTAAAAGAAGAGATCATTGTTGCAAGATGAAATCATTTTGTGTGACAAAAGAAAGAAAAATAAAGAGAAAGAAAAATAGAGAGAGAGAAAGAGAGGAGGGAGGGAGAGAGAGAGGGAGGAAGGAAGGAAGGAAGGGAGGGAGGGAGGGAGGGAGGGAGGGAGGAGGAGGAAGGAAAGTAAAGGAAAGAGGCCGCTTACCATCTAAGAAAAAAAAGCAAAACCTACATATACTCATTATAAGTACAGAAAACTTGGTGCATTGCAAAGTACAATACTGGATTTGGGGTCTTCATGTAGATTTGTATTTTGTTAAAGTGTGACCACCTAGTAGTAATCTTTCCATGTTGCCCCACCTTGAAACACACTGTGTGTAATGATTACATTTTAAATCATGTCCTTCTCTGTGTTCTCCTAGTGCAAACCCAAAACATGGAGTTTAGTGATTTTTTTAAATGTGATCATGTAGGAACCTCTGTCAATTACCAGACCCCAGACAATTTTTTTAAAACTACTTCACATATAATAGCTATCAAATACAGAACTGGCTGGGGTTACAATGGGAATAATGACAATACATACAACCTCTAAGTATTTGATATAAAAATTATAGAAGGCTAAAAACTAAAACATGCCAACAGTCTTTAAATTTTCTGAAAGCATGAGATTTTATCTTAACATAGAAATGAACTCTCCCCAGACAAAAGCACCTATACTTTCCCCAAATCTTACACATCAATTAAAATTTATTGGATTACTCATCAAACAGATTTATTTTACAGTTAAATATTCTAGATTAACTATTGACTTACTGCTTTCAGTGACTCTTGAAGAATGGAGTTGGGCTATTTTTTCTTTGCAAAATCCATATTTTCTGAGCATTTCTTCTGAGTGTTCTCCTAGGAGTGGAGTTCCTCTGGGATGGCCAGAGGCTGGCATTGTTTAAGGAAATAAAACTAACACTGGGGCTGTCCCATCTTGCTGGCCCATGATAAAAGAAGTGTGCTACTCAGCAAAGGAAGCAATCAACGAAGTGAAGACACAGCCACAGAAGGAGAGGAAGACTGCAAAGCACCCACCTGAAAAGGGACTAATAACCAGAATATATAAAGAACTCAAACAGCTTTATAGGAAAAACTGTAATAATTCAATTTAAAAATAGGCCAAAGATAGGAATAGACATTTCTCAAAAAAAGACGTACAAATGGCAAACAGGTATATGAAAAGGTGCTCAACATCACTGATCATCAGAAAAATGCAGATCAAAACTACAATGAGATATAATCTCACCCCAGTTAAAATGGTTTTTATCCAAAAGACAGGCACTAACAAATGCTGTTGATGATGTGAAGAAAAGGGAACCCTCACACACTGTTGGTGAAAATGTAAATTAGTACAACCATTACTCAGATCCGTTTGGAGTTCCCTCAAAAAACTAAAAGTAGAGCTACCATATGATCCAGCAATCCCACTGCTACCCCAAAGAAAAAAAATCAGTATATCAAAGAGATGTCTGCACTCACACATTTATTGCAGCGCTATTTACAATAGCTAAGATTTGGAAGCAGCCTAAGTGTTCCTAAACAGACGAATGGATAAAGAAAATGTGGTACATATATACAATGGAGTACTATTCAGCCATAAAAAGAATGAGATCCTGTCATTTGCAAGAATATGGATGGAACTGTAGGACATTATGTTATGTGAAATAAACCTGGCACAGAAAGCCAAACTTTGCATGTTCTCACTTAGTTGTGGGAGCTAAAAATTAAAAGAATTGAACTGATGGAGATAGAGAATGAAAAGATGGTTACCAAAGGCTTGGAAGGGTAGTAGCGGAGGGGAGGGGAAATGGGATGGTTAATAGGCACAAAAATATAGTTAGAAAGAACGAATAAGACCCAGTATGCGCTAGTACAACAGAGTGACTATAGTCAAAAATAATTTAATTGTAGTTTTAAAAATAATTAAAAGACAGGTCGGGAACAGTGGCTCATGCCTGTAATCCCAGCATTTTGGGAGGCCAAGCCAGGTGGATCACCTGAGGTCAGAAGTTGAGACTAACTTGGCCTACATAGTGAAACCCCATCTCTGCTAAAAATACAAAAATTAGCCAGGCATGGTGGCGCATGCCTGTAATCCCAGCTACTCAGGAGGCTGAGGCAGGAGAATCGCTTGAACCTGGGAGGCAGAGGTTGCAGTGAGCTGAGATAGTGCCATTGCACTCCAGCCTGGGTGACAGAGCAAAACTTTGTTTCAATAAACAAATAAATAAATAAGGGGAAGAGTATAATTAGATTGTAACACAAAAAAGAAGTGCTTAAGGTGATGGATACCCCATTTATACTGATGTAATTATTACACATTACATGCCTGTGCCAAAATATCTCATGTAACCCATAAATACATATATCTATTATGTACCCACAAAAATAAAAACTAAAAAAAATTTTTAAGTGTGCTCCTTATTCTTCAGGAGTTGGGAAATATCATCAAAAGACAGAACAGGTGGCACCCATGCACCCGATTCTTTTTTCTTTTTTTGAGAAGGAGTGTCACTCTGTCACACAGGCTGGAGTGTAGTGGCATGATCTTGGCTCACTGCAACCTCTGCCTCCCAGGTCCAAGCAATTCTCCTGCTTCAGCCTCCCGAGCAGCTGGGATTATAGACACACACCACGATGCTCGGCTAATTTTTATATTTTTAGTGAATACAAAAATTCACTGTGTTGGTCAGGCTGGTCTTGAACTTCTAACCTCAGGCGATCCACCTGCCTTGGCCTCCCAAAGTGCTGGGATTACAGGCATGAGCCACTTCGCCCGGGCATCCAATTCTGCAAAGATCTAGCACCATGGTGCACGTGTCTTCTTAGAGCCTATGTCTGCACAAAGTGATGCAGCATCGGCCAGTCCAGTGAACTCAGGTGTGTAAACCAAAAATAAAATCTTAAACCCCTCAACCTACTGAAGAGACCCCCCCTCTTTGCCAAGGGGACCCCAGAAAAACCTGAAAAACTGAAGTCCCAGTCCCAGACAGGAAGGCAGATCAGACATGCGCTGTTGTACCCCTCCCTTTGGAAAGTAGCATAGCTGACCAGCATTACCATTAACACAGAGGACATGAGGCTGACCAAACAGACTTCTTAGTAATAAGATGCCACATTCCAACCTGAGTCTGGTGTAACATCACATGACAGATAGCAAACCCTGAAGCAAATTAAAATATTTTACCCCAAAATATATTCCTGTGACATATTTGAAATGGCCCTGCAAAGCCATCTTTTGTGGGGGGAAATTTGCATCTGTTAGAGAATCTCCATTAATGCAGCCAAATGTCCCCTTTCTAGGCCTTTTCCAGATCTAGGAGATTAAATGAGAGTGTGACACCGTTAAGGTCCAAAAAGAGACACTTACCATCTATTCTCTCTGCAGGTGGCTGCCTGTGAGTTTCATCTACATAACAAGAGCCTTGGTCTCCATAACTCCCCTTATCTTAGCTCAAGAAAAGATATCCTGCCTCTTTAGGCTGAACAAAAATACACCTTCCTCATACTGACTTATGATTTTACCTATAATTCCTGACTCCCTGAAATGTATAAAGCCAAATTGTAACCCAATCTCCTTGGGCACACTTAATCAGGACCTCTTGAGATGATTCTGTGGGCCATGGTCATTCCTATTGGCTCAGAATAAACCTCTTTAAATATTTTACAAAGTTTGTGGGGTTTTTTATTCCCCTCAGCAGGTGCATGAGAAGTTTTGAAGGGTCAAGATGCAATGTTTCCATAAATTTCTCCTAGATGGGTGCTTGCAACGCCCCCATAGCCATGAACTTCCCATGAGAGGTAGGACATGTTTCCTGAAGGGTACACCACCATGATGTAGATTTTCGCCCTTTGTCTGCATTAAAATTGTCCACATCCTACCTATACCACAGGCAGAACTATCCTATGCTCTACCTCCTATTACATTTGCATCCATTGTTTGTCCTTTGGCAGATTGGGCACATTCAAAAACAGCTTACCAAGAACCCTCCAACCGAGGGAGCCAGGACACTTGGAGGCACATATCGTTTCTTGTGTTTCTAGCCAAATTTCGACAACACACTAGAAAAGGCCAAAATGTTAATATCATGACTTCACTTTGGAAATACTTACTGAATAAGTGCATTCCAGTAGAAACCTAAGCAGAGGTGACTCTTGGATTCTTGTGTAGCATCTCCTCTGGCAAAAGTTTCCCTTTGCCCCGAGCTAGAGACCCTCTTGGGAAAGGATCTCTCAGCATGTTGGTCTATAGGCAAATTTCCTCAAAGATGGCAGCACCTTCTGGAGTTTTCATGTTTAGAGCCCGTGACTGCTTACCTTAGTTCACAGACTCAGACATGTCTTTTTGGTCTCAAACCACGCAAACCACCTGGGCTCCAAAGTCAGCGCGAATCATCTCACAGTTAGAAGGAAATTTCCCACCAACTCCAGTACCAAGACATTTCTCAAGGCCATGTGGCTTTACAAGCAAAGAGCTGGGACTAGCTGAGATATACCTGGAAATTTATTTTAAAATCTGAGCTCAGGAGGAACTTTTAAAAAAAAAAGAAAAGAAAAAAATCCACCTATTCAAGAGTCAATGAACAACTTTCATTTCATTTATTTCTTTTTAGACAGGGTCTTGCTCTGTCACCCAGGCTGGAGTGCAGTGGTGTGAACTTTTAAAATTTGTTTGTGGGCTGTCTTCCAGCTTCCACTGCTTTAATAGCCTATCTCCTCTCAACTATTAACTATAATTAGTGCATAAAGACAGCTATTTCAACTCTTGAGGTCCTTACTTCAAACCATCCTAAAGAATTAAAATGTAGTCCTAAGTGGTGCTTTTCCAGGATCATAAGAATTCCTTCCCCTTCAAAAGCTTAGAGTAAAGATAAATCAGACAGAAGGAGAATTATCCTTTTATTGGCTCAAAGCAACCACTGGCTCCCTTCTCAGTGGTGTGATGTTCTGGAAGGGAGATTAGTGTCTTCTGAGGGTTGTTGCAATAATGGAGAAACACTTGGCCAAAACTTTCTTCCCCTGCCAGTGTCCTCTGCCTAGGATTGTCAGATTTTGGAAATACTCAAATGTTCTTCAATTTAGAGGGACATGCAATGAAAAATTTGCTACTGTTTGGGATTTGTTAAGTCAATTTAATTTCTGCTTAATGTAAAGTTATACTGCCCACAATTTTGTTACTGTTATTAACTTTCCAGAACCAGTGATGTGCTAAGATTTCTGCAGTGGTTCCACAGTACTGGATTTAAGGTTTGGTGGTGAAAATGATCAGTTACAGTCATATGCTGTAACTGATATGCTATTCCACCAGTCTGAAAGGAGACAACGGCAGCACGACCTGCCGTAAAGAGACCAGGGTATGCTCAGTGAGATGACTTCTCCAGTCTCCCCAGTCGAGTCTCCCACCATATGGTTGGATGGTGGTGATGGTCCACAGTGAGGCCTTGCCCAAACTCAGAAATAGTCCAAGACTCTACTATTCCCAACCACATTTCCCTGAACCTTCAGCACACTTACCTTTAGGCAAGCCAGTTTGATGTTGTTTAAAAACAATTTTTTTTTCTCTGCCACAGCACTGGATGGCCACATATTACGGAAGAACGGCTTGTCTTTACTCATGCTCAGTTCCCTTGTGATACCATTGTGGTGGCCCATCTGAGGAGTACAATCCTTTCAAGGCAAAGAAGAAACTGCACTCAGAAGGCCTGGCCAGGACCTACCAGCTTCACGGGGGCAAATCTAGAGCAAATCCTCCCACAGTTTGTTAGAAATGATGTCAGCCTATTGAGATTGTTTCTGAGTGGTGAGAAACAGCGAAAAGAGTTCATGCAAAACACAAGTGTAAATGTCATCATTTTATTCTTTTTGTTGATAAACTGCTGGAGAATCAAGGTCACATCCTGAATTTCTTTCAGATCCTTTACATAGTAGGCATAGAATCCCAAAAGTTGTAAGTTCTGAAGAGTCTTTATCATATACTGACAAAAATATAAATGACATTTGTTTAAGGCTACTTATTGTAAAACTACCATAATAACAAAAGACTGAAAACAGCCTAAGTCTCATTCATAGGAAACTGGTTGAAATGGAACACCCACACAATGCTGTACTCTGCAGCTATAAAAAAGTATGAAGATGTCTGTATATTGCAATCGAGGGATTTCCACATGTATGAAGTTAAAAAGCCAGACGCAGAGCAATGCGGCAGCATGCCTACCATTTATCTAAGAAGGGAAGGGGAGTTAAACAGTTATAAGTATCTGCTTGCCTGTTGTTTAAAATAATGGCAGGATAAGACATAAAGCTAATCAAAATGTTAACGATCTCAATAATTGCATATAGTGATTACATGTTGAAATGCTAACATTTTGGGGACGGGCACAATGGCTCACGCCTGTAATCCCAGCACTTTGGGAGGCTGAGGCGGGTGGATCACGAGGTCAGGAGTTCGAGACCAGCCCGGCCAACACAGTGAAACCCTGTCTCTACTAAAAACACAAAAATTAGCTGGGCGCGGTGACAGGCACCTGTAATCCCAGCTACTCAGGAGGCTGAGGCAGGAGAATTGCATGAACCCGGGAGGCGGAGGTTGCAGTGAGTAGAGATCTTGCCACTGCACTCCAGCCTGGGTGACAAAACTAGACTCCATCTCAATAAAACCCAAAAAAACAAAACAAAACAAAGCTAACATTTTGGACATACTGGGTTAAATAAAATATACTATTAAAATTAATTCCATCTATTTCTTTTTATTTATTTTTATAATGTGGTTCCTGGACAATTTTAATTACATGTGTATCTCTTGTATTCCTATTGAAGAGAACTGCCATGGAGATGCCCTCTCATCACCATATACACCACTTGCCAGCAGAAAGGACGTGGACTCCCAGGTGAGAAAATGTTGGTGATACGGACTAATAAGACTATTTGAGACAAATACTCTTGACATTCAAAGAGGTTCTCAGCCAGGTGTGGTGGCTCAAGCCTGTAAATCCAGCACTTTGGGAGGCTGAGGCGCATGGATCACTTGAGCTTAGGAGTTCAAGACTAGCCTAAACATAGCAAGACCCCATCTCTACAAAATATGCAAAACTTAGCTGGGAGTGGGGCACACACCTGTGGTTCCAGCTACTCCGGAGGCAGAGGTGGGAGCATTGCTGGAGCCCAGGAGATGGAGGCTGCAGTGAACCATGATTGCACCACTGCACTCCAGCTTGAGCAACAGAAAGAAACCCTGTTTTCTTATTTTTTCGTTTTTGTTTCACAAAAGGTTTTCTCACACTCTTAGATCTACTCAGCCCCCAAATCCCAAGCTAGGCAAACAATGTCACATGCTGTTAGACTAGAAATTAGGAAATAATGAATCAAAGAAATACAAATTGTTGAGGAAAGAGCTGCCTTTCTTCAGAACTTAGAATTGATGTTTAATGGTATTAGATTCCACAGCAGAGCATCCAACCCACAGAGATATTTGTATCTGTGAGAAAATGAAATACCCGCGGATGTCTTCAGAGGTCATTAGAAGTTGGGTTTGGTGTAAACCTGTGGTACGATCATTGTTCACTCACGGAATGTCTTCTAGAAGAACATTCTCTGTGTCTGTAATGTTTGCATCATGAAAAATGTAGGAAGGTGTCATCGCTGCTAATATCAAAGATTAGGGAGTTTCATCTAAACACTAGTATTTTCCCTAACAAGTGATCATTCCTCTATGTATGTAAATACTTCTCAAGGTTTTTTTTTTTTTAGCTAGTTGGTTTTTTCTTTTGAAAGTAGCTTTTGTCTGATTACAAAAATAATATAAATGGTCCCAAAATTGTTAGAATATGCTAAAAAGTATATATAAAGAAAGATCTAAAATCTCAGGACCCAGATGTAGCCTCTGTTAACATTTAGAAATACCTTCCTTCAGGTAATGTTCTCTGCATATTATAATAATGAGATATAGAATCCTATATTTTTTAATAAAATGATGCCATATTATACATACTGTTTTCTGTCTTGCCCTTTTACTCATCAATATGCTGTGGACGTCTTTTCATGACATGAAATTTAACGCTACATTATTGTCTTCATAGTTATAAGCTATTTCATGGAACAGATGACTCTTATTTAAAGTCTCTTGTAGATGAACATTAGAATTAATTCTAACTTTTCCTATTACAAACAACACTGCAATGAATATCCTTTTACACTGATATTTTCATATTGTCTGATGTAAAACTACACTGTAGATTTCTGCCCTTCCAAGACTTTGAATGTGATTGCCTTAAAGAAAGTTTTCCACAGCTTATACCAGCAGCATATGATTATGTTTGTTTTCTGATGCTTTTACCAAAACTAGGTATTTTAATAATTTTGATGGACAGAGATGCCTGTCTGTTGTGCCATAACATATTAAATTGCCATTTTTTCAGTCTCTGTTGACTGATAAACTACTATTTCATATGCACAGACTTAATATAAATTTCTTTTTCTCTTCTTTTCTTTCTTTTTTTTTTTTTTGAGACGAGTCTCACTCTATCACCCAAGCTGGAGGTCAGTAGAACAATATCAGCTCCCTGCAACCTCCTCCGCCTCCCAGGTTCAAGCAATTCTCCTGCCTCAGAGTCCCAAGTAGCTGAGATTATAGGCATCTGCCAACACGCCCAATTAATTTTTGTATTTTTAGTAAAGACATAGTTTCACCATGTTGGCCAGGCTGGTCTCAAACCCCTAACCTCAAGTAATTGGCCCACCTTGGCCTCCCAACGTGCTGGGATTACAGGTATGAGCCACCGCATCCAGTCAGAAATTTCTATAAACACATTTCATTATCTTATATTTACATACAATATTTTGTTAAGATTTTAAAAAGACATTCTATCAGTCACAAAGCCTTACAGATTGACCTTCTTAATAGCCACCAACTCACTTCTCTCCTCTCATTTGTGAAAATCCTGATGACATATTGTTGCCAGGATGATAAATAAATCTGGTCATGTCATTAAAAACTCTTCAATGTCTCCTTGGTGTAGGGTGGTTCAGCTGCTAAAATTAGAAAAAAAAAAAAATGGGGAGGATTATGTTTATGGAGGGGGAAGAATGAAATCAGAAGTTTCATTTCAAACACACTACATTTTAGGTGTGTGAAATATTCAAGCAGAGGTGTCAAAGAGCCAGATAGAGATACGATCCAGAGTTCAGAGCAGAAGTCTTAGCTGAAAATTTGCATATCATCTGCCTAAAGATGGCATTTAAACCTGCAACCATCAAACCTGTACCTCCCTGTACAGTGCACTCTGTGTGAACTGCTTTAGTGGCTTTATCCTAAGCAAACTTGTGTAGGATGATGAAAGACTTTCTCTCAGACTGTCAGCAAGTATAATTTATTAGGGAACATTTACATGCACGGAGGAAAGGGAACATTAATTCTCCTGTCCTCAAGGAGACACAACAAAGGTAAATGCGAAGATAAGCTAAGACTGCGGTTCAAATTTGCAAGAAAAATCCTGGAAGGAATGTCTGTCTTCTTCAATCTTTGTCACTAACTTCTACATCTTCAGAGTCACCGTTTGTCCAAGGTGGCTCCACTCTGATTTATGGGAGGTGAAGCAATATTATGTATCAGGAAAAAGGAAGGTTTCTCAGTCAGAGAGACAGCAATCTGAATTCTCAGTCAGCCCTTTATAATCTCTGTGGCTTTGAGCATTCTTTCTTAACTTCTTGCACCTCCTCACCTGTAAATTAAGGATAATAAATGCCTACCCTTGGGAAATTCAGAGATGAAATGAGTTCACAGTGTAGCACACTTTCTGGCTCATAGTAGACCTTCAGTGAATACAGAATATTATCACTGAGAAATATATAATTCCTTTTTTAGCTCAGAGTTTTCACCCAGAATATGGCAGTGCATTTGTCATGTGTGAAGGGGATTGGGTCTCCCCCATGCCTGCACTGGCCATTCACATCAACTCCTTGTTTCTTTACTGCTGAAATTCAAGACCTATGTGTGTTCACCAGAAGTAAACACACACACCTGCAGCATGATGGAATGGATAAAATGTTCTGTTTCTGTCTCCTTGTGCTTGGGGTGGTAGGAAAAAAATGCACACAGGAAAACTTCTGTTTTGTTGCCAGAGTGAGTATCTTAAAATTGTCAAAGTTTTAATTGTCATTTGAGAGATTGCAAGTGATTCTGCATTTTGGGGTAAAGGCCGAACTAGTTTCCCTCCCTTTGCTCTGGAAGGAAACCTGTTTTCTTGGTCATGAGGGTGTTAGGCAAGAGCCCACTCTGTGGTTGAGAAAGACCTGACCAAGGGGCACAGGTGTTTGAGACAGTGAGTGCTGACCTGTGGGCAGAGCGGGACATTTGCAGACGTTAGGAGGATGCTGAGTCCAATCTGACTGGACTCAAGCAGGGCAGAGACTCAGATAGAATGGGGACAAGGGACTTCCACTGGAGAACTTGCCAGCTTTCTCAATTTCAACAATTTTAAGATACTCACTCTGGAAACACGACAGAATGACGGCCAACAGGAGACCCCTGGGAGAAGCAGGGCTCATGGATTCTGGTAGTGATATCTGATTTTGACTTAAGTTTTCCTGAAATACTACACAATCACCGTCAACAACAACGATAATAAAGGCTAATCCTTATAAAGTGCTGTTAATTTTACATAAATGAGCACATTTAACCCTCACAGCTCTAAGTCCTCTTAGTATATCCACGTTACAGAAAAGGAAACTGAGGTACAGAGAGATCAGGTAACTTGCTCAAGGTCACACAGATAATAAGATGTCTTTCCTGCATCACGTTAGAGCCAAGCCCTTGTTAGACTCTTTTTGAACACTTGAGTCTATTGCTAGCTGTATTTTACGGAATTGGAGTAGGAGCTGTGTTCATGCTTTGGGTAAATCAAGGAGGGGGAAGGGCAAAACTTGAGGAAGATACACACGATCTGACCAACAGAGGCACAGATATCTGAGCAAGAGATGACCACGATGACCAGGTAGCTGCTGGGAACATACAGGCAGTCCTGGAGGAGGCTCAGGAGCGACCTGGGAGGGGCTTTCTACTGAGGGGTGCAGTTGGAATTCTGCTGTGAATTTTAGAAAGGATAAGTCTTGCAGACTGGAGAGTATTCAGGTTACATTTGTTAGAGACGTAACATTGAAGACAACTTGACCCAAATGGGATTTTGTCCCCCCAGATTCCTATGTTGAAGCCCTAACCCCCAATTTGACTATTTTTGGAAAGACGGTTTTTACAGAGGTAACTAAAGTTAAATGAGGCCACATGGGGAGGCCCTAATTCTAGCATTTGATGAAACTGCCTTCAAAGAAGTGATTAAATAAAGTGAGGCCTACTGGATGGGGCCCTCGTTCAATATGACTCATGTCCTTATGAGAAGAGAAAGAGGCCTCAAGAGGCCATCTGAGGACACAGCGAGAAGGCAGCCACCCGCAAGCCAAGGAGAGAGGCCTTGAGAAAAACCAAACCAGCAGCACCTTGATGCTGGACTTCAGCCTCCAGAACTATGACGAACAACTTTCTGTTGTTTGAGCCACCCCCTCTGTGGTATTCTGTTATGGCAGCTTGAGTAGACTAAGACATCACTTCAGACAGAAATATTAAAGAAATGCCTTCCAAATTCCCATAGGACCCATCTTTTCCCCTACTTTTAGAACTGTATCTCAGAATACTTGATGGAAATCTTCACTCATTCATTCTGCTGACTGCTAAAATCCAATCAACCCAAACCAAACCCTTTATCCCTGCCCTCAACCAGTGCCCAAAGCAACTCCCCACCCTGACTTTCCAATCGTGGGGAGGCTGTCATCTCTTTAGTCGCCTCCTCACCTTGGGCCCCCTTCCCTCTGTCACCAAGTCTTCTCAGCCCCTCCCTGGGACATCCTTTAAAATTATTTCCTCTTTTCTCTTCCCACTGCCAGGCTGCATATCCACATACGTATTAACTCCTCACCTATACTATCCCCTGGTGGGATTTTTCTTTTTTTAAAAAGGCAGGGTCTCACTCTGTTGCCCAGGCTGGAGTGCAATGCTGTTTTCATGTTTCACTGCAGCTTTGACCTCCTTGGCTCAAGGGGTCCTCCTGCCTCCCCAGTAGCTGAGACCACAGGCACATGCCACCATGCCCAGCTATTTTTTTTTTTTTTTATTTTTTGTAGAGACAGGGTCTCACTATGCCAGACTGGTCTTGAGCTCCTGGGCTCAAGGGATCCTCCCCTCTTAGCCTCGCCAAGTGCTAGGATTACAGGCATGAGCCACCATGCCTGGTCCCTGGTAGGATTTTTACCTCCCAATTGCTCTACTCATACTCCACAGGAAGGCACTGGTTCCAAGGGTCTCATTGCACCTGTTAGTGTGCAGTAGCGCATGGTGGTGGGGGGCGCTTGGGACAGCATCTAGCAGCCAGATATGATGAGGAAGAGAGATGTCCATACCAACAGTAACAGGGAGTGAATGAGATAGCACAGGAAATTCTTCTGGATTCCAGGTGAAATTGACTCCTAGAGTGGGGGAGACATTCTGAAGGCTCTCCCATCCTGAGGTGTGGCCAGTGATGAAGAGGCTCCACTGTGTCTGAGGCCTGGGGAGGACACAGGCCTCTCCCTTCTGCTTCACCACAACCCAGAGAAATAGACACAAGTATCCCCATTTTTATTGATGAAGAAGCTGAGGCCTGGCAAGGCAGTCAAATGGCAAGGATCCCTGATGTTTCTTTCCAAGTAGGTAGGTTAGAATAATATCCTGGGTCTCTCCCCACTTCCTGGGATTAGGCCTGCCAGTTCAGTGTGTCTCTCTTTGGGATCAGCCTTGTCTGCATAGATCTTCCTGCTCTGTGCCATAAATAGAGGTGGTGGGGTGGGGCGGGGCAGAGATACTAGCCCTGGGTGCGGTTATGGTGCAGTGTTACCTGTAACTCTGCATGTCTGTGCCTGCCTCTTGTTGGAGACTGGAATAAGAAAGCCATTGTTGTGTGCGCACGCACACACACACACACACACACACCCCTACCCTGATCCTTCAAATTAGCCTTTCTCAGTAATAAGGCTGGTATTTTGAGTGCCATCTTCCTGACTTCAGCATCTACTAACTAACTGTCTCCAAACAGGGAACAGGGTGAGCTGACTGAGCCCCATCAAATAGCAATAGGGGTCTAACCACATGTCTGACTACAATTTCCCATCTCTTTCCACTCTATTCCTCCCCAGAGCCTACTGACAGTGGGGATCAAGTCTCGTTTAGCGGTAGAAGTTGGGAAGTCCCTGACTCCTTACCCTTAGGATCATGTCCAAAGGTCCCCTGGGTAGAGTCCCAGGTTGAGGCACTAGGATGATGACAGATTTCTCCTGGTTCAACTGTAGCTGCCTTTGCACTACGAGTCTGGAGGCACTCAGGGCCAGTGAGCCGCATGAGTGAGGCAGCAGCCAAGGACTGGGCCAACTGCATGACTTGGGAACGGTTCAGGTCAACAACTACTCTTTGCTGGGTGCAGAGATGCAGTGACAAATAAGACAGAGACCTTGCTCTTGTGAAAACTATACCTTCAGGGAGAAGCTGATACCTCAATATAATTGACAAGTAGGATAGGTACAGAGTACATCACCTATAGAGGGATGCCTGAAGGTCAAACTGGGGGTCAGGAAAGCCCCCTAAGGAGAGGACATTTGAGCTGAGTCATAAAGAATTGATAGGGACATGCTTGTTGGAGAAAGGTGAGATGAGCTTTTGAGGCAGAGCTGACACCTGAGCAGAGGTGCAGGGCTTGCACCAGCTTGGCGCTTGCAGAGACCTGGAGTCAGCAGGCTTTACTGACCACACTGTGAGCAAGAGGGTGTGTGGAGTGGTCAAGCTAGGAGCACAGCAGCCACAATACATAGTGAACCTCGTACCACACCACAAGGAGCTTGCACTACATTGTACAGTGATGGGAGCCTCTAGGAGGTCAGAATGGCTTCTTAATACACTGTCTGTTGTGCGGAAAAATGATTACAAGGGAGGATGCAGGCTGGTAGTCTGGAGGCTTCTGCAAAAATCTAGATGAGAAATCATGATGACCAGGCAGGGAATCAGGCTAGAGAGGAGAGAGTGGGGTCAAGAATCATTTCCTTGATTGGATCAATTATTGATGATTAAGGGGTAAAAGAGAACTCTGTCTGGGATGCTGTATGGTGATGGGCCTTTAAATGGTTTTGGAGTTTACGGTGGGCAGAGGAGGCTGGTGCCCCAAAGGAGATAGACACTCTAAGCAGGAGGAAGGAGGGGCATCAAGAGAGAGCAGGATCCCAGGACTCATGAGAACAGAGTTCAAGAAGCAAGCGGTCACTGGGAGTAAATGTGGCAGAGAAAGCCAGGATGATAGGAACTAGAAAATATCCATTGTTTTTGGAAATTGTTGATGTCCTTTATCAAAGATATCTCCATGAAGTGATTAGGTGGAAGCTAGATTGCAGAGGGTTGAAGAGGAAGAAGATGAAGCAACAAAATCAATGTAGAACATAGAACACTCTTTCAAGAAACTTGAAATGGGAGACATGGGGCTATAGCTAGAGTGATACAAAATGTCACCTAATACCTTTTTAGGATAGGAAATCTGCTAGAGTTTGGATGTTTGTCCCCTAAACCTCCCTCATGTTGAAATCTGATCCCAATGTTGGACACCGGGCCTAATGGGAGGTGTTTGGATCATGGGAATGGTTCTTTCATAACCATCTTGGTGCTGTCTTCCAATAATGAGTGAGTTCCTGTTCTATTAGTTCCCACAAGAGCTGGTTGTTAAAAGGAGCCTGGCACCCTCTCCTCCCGATCTCTCTGTATCTGTCTCTGTCTCTCTCTCTCTCCCTCTCTCTGTGTGTGTCACTTCCTCTCTGGCCACATGATCTCTGCACAGGCCATCTCCCTTGCACCTTCTGCCATGAGTAGAAGTAGCCTGAGGCCCCCACCAGAAACTGAACAGATGCCAGTGTCATGCTTCTTATGTGGCCTGCAGAACTGTGAGCCAAATAAACCTCTTTTCTTTATAAATTATCCAGCCTCAGATATTCCTTTACAGCAACGCAAAAGGACTAAGACAAGATCCTTGTGCACACTTAAAGGCTGAAAAGAAAGTGATAATAAAATAGAGTGGGAAGGATTAAAGACATAAGAGAGAAAGGGATAATGACACAATCCTCTATTGGAGAAAATGGTATTAAGAGTGTGGGTGGCTGTGTGGCCCTTGGACCTGAGGCAGTATGCCTCACCCATGTGACATGTGAGAAGCTCCTGATAACAGGCAGCTTAACTTTGCCCCGAATGTCCTCAATTCTTTCATTTGTTGAAAGTTCTGCTTTTCTATTAAGATCAAGAGCAAATGTCAACTCTTATCCCTGGTGAGCTTCCATAGCAGGTTCTTTGATTGTATCCTGCAATTGTTATAATTCTGTTACAGTTCTTTCTGGACATGTCTTTTACCCCTACTAGATTTACACATTTGTTGAAAAAGGAAAAATAGCTTACCTGTCTATATTTCAACCAAATGATTAATAAATATTTTTTGGATTTTCAAAATTTCCTTCTCAATAGTACTCTAATAATTAAAATTAAACTTTTATTATAAAGCCTTGTAATCTCAAAAACAGTATATTAAACAAAGGAAGCCAGACACAAAGAGTAAATACTCCACAATTGCATTTTTATAAACTTCTAGAAAAGGCAAACCAGTGACAAAAAGCATTGGTTTTTCTGGATTCTGGGGAATCATTGCAAGGGGTAAATGCAACATTTTGAGGTGATGGAAATGATTTACACCTTGATAGGAGTCCACACTCCTATCATGTCACCCAGGCACACACCTGTCAAAGCTCATTAAGCTGTACATATTGAATGGGTACATTTTATTTTAGCTAAGTTATACCTCAATAAAGGTGATTTTAAAATGCAAATTTTAGTTCTGGGTGTGGTAGCTCATGCCAGGAATCCCAACACTTTGGGGTGTTGAGGAGGAAGGATTGCTTGAGCCCAACAGTTCAGGACAAGACCAGCGTGGGCAACAAAGCCAAGACTCCATCTCTAATTCAAAAACAAAACAAAACAAAACAAAAATAACAAAATTAAAACGTGAAAACCCTAATAGATATCAGGTTAACCTGACCAACTCTCTATGTACCAGGATCCTCTAAGAGCCATTGTTAAGGACATGAGCAGTATTTCTAGATAGCTGATGGGATGGAGGAAGCTTGCTATGAATTAAGAGGTTAAAATGTTTAAGTGACAATAACAACAACAAAATAGATTTTCTTTCCAAGACTGAAATTTTCCTTTCTCTTCCTCTTAGACCAAAAGCAAGCAAACAAACAAACAAAAACAAACAAAAAAACAATTGAGAGTGGATGAGGTCTTTCCCCTGACAAGTCTACACCTATGGTCTTTCACGACCCATGGCAAATGCAGATGGAAGGTTTCTGTGAGTGCTTTGGGAGCCAAATTGCACTGAGGTCCCACAAATTTGGGAGCTAGGAACAAATCCTAGGAAATTCTAGAACCCATTAAACACATCTAAGAGTGATTATATTGAACAGTAATTGATAACAGCATAAAATCAGAAAGTTAAATCATAGTTTATCTTTGATGGGTGTTTCTTATAATTTTTCTCTACATAGATGATCTAGGTAAATATAATGATTAGAAACTTTAACAAACTTTGTACTTAATTAACAGCATTTTATTGTTTGAAAAATCATATCTCATTGGTGAAAAGATTGTTTAGACCTGTGTCCAGAAGAGGTTTAGATGAAGAAGCTCTTGCATGGGCCCTGGTAGGAGTTGCTAACCTGCTTGTACATGTCAGGGTGGACAGGCTTTGCAATGCTAGCCCAGCAAGCCTTTAGAAGAAAACAAAACCATAGACATATCATCTGGCACTTAAGAGACTGTGCTTCACGTGTGTTTATTGCAGCACTGTTCACAATAGCAAAGACCTGGAACCAACCCAAATGTCCACCAATGATAGACTGGATAAAGAAAATGTGGCACATATACACCATGGAATAATATGCAGCCATTAAAAAAGGATGAGTTCATGTCCTTTTCAGAGACATGGATGAAGCTGGAAACGATCATTCTCAGTAAACTAACGCAAGAACAGAAAACCAAACACTCCATGTTCTCACTTACAAGTGGGAGTTGAACAATGAGAACGCACGGACACAGGGAGGGGAATATCATATACCAGGGCCTGTCAGGAGGTGGGGGGTAAGGGGAGAGATAGCATTAGGAGAAGTACCTAATGTAGATGACAGGTTGATGGGTCCAGCAAACCACCATGTCCTGTGTGTATACCTATGTAACAAACCTACACGTTCTGCATGTGTATCCCAGAATTTAAAGTATAATTATAAAAAAAAAAAAGAGACTGTGCTCCATGCTCCCATATATGTCTCATTTGTCTTGTATTAGTTTTGACTCCCATATTACGGGCAAGGGTCCACTTTCTGTTTCCCAGAATACCTAGAATACCTACCGTACTCAAATTTGGTTCCTGGCACCACAGTGATCCCTTTTTAATGATTCTTCTATTCATGGTCTCAACTCAGGCCTAAGTTCTGAAGCTTATTCCCACTTACCTGCTCTACTAACATCCTGGGTCTACACTTTTTTTTGACTAGTCTAGCTCTGAGACCCCATATTTCTTCATAGACCTCCAAGGAGCACCCACCTTTCCTCTTCTTCCCCACCCAGCAGAGGGCCTGAGGCCCCAGCCTCTCTTCTTTGAGGCTGCTAATACCCCCCATTAGACATCTTCCATTCTCCAAAGAGATCTTGCTTTGGGAGCCAACACACAGGGCAGGTAGGTTATTTGTAGTCAATGCAGGTTTACCTTGGTAACTACAAATACCAGAAGGGGACCTAGAACCCAAACATACAGATTTCATATAAGAAGTATGCCACCGAGTGTAACAGGTGCCTGTGCCCTCATCTATATCTGACATCCAGACCCAAATGGATTCTGTAATTATTTATACCTCAAAAATTTCCACTGTGAACTAAACCACACAGGTAGCTCCCTTCTCTCTCTCTCTCCAAGGAATATAGGAGGTGTGGGGACTTGGAATAGCCCTCAAGTCCCCACACAGGCAGAGATACTCTACCTGGATTACTTCTTTCCAAAAGAGCAACTTTCTTTTTTCATATAAAATCTATTCAGAAAATTGACTCTGATTCTCAGTTCTATTCTTGTGGTCTTATACTACAAAGCCTGTGTAATCATTTTCTTTCCCCAAGATTCTTATTTCCACTAACTCTAATGCTCCAAAAAATATATATGAAAAAGCAGCTATACATGCCATCAGGCATGAGATTCCCCCAGATTTGAGCAGTAGACATGCATTCTGAGAGAAGTCATTTTCCCTTTTGGAAAAAAATACTAAAATTGTTTCTTTCTATAAAAATAAGGAACCATCAAATAGTCTTCCTATTAAAAATAACACATGAAATAAAATCCAGAAATAACTGCTACTCTGAAACTGAAGAGACAATAAAGAGTCTCTTGACTCTCAAATACAATTGAGAGGCAAAAATAAAATAGGGACATTTCAAAAAGGGCAGGACTATTTCCCTATAGTGTTTGACAACGAGCAATGCCTACAAAAAGAAATGTGCAGAAGAAATTAATCATAAGGGCAGAGACCTTTGTTAAATAATTTAAAACCATCATATTTGGTAGTTACTTCACAGAAGATTTTAAATAAAATATCATATCATTTTTGATGACCCATTCCTCTAGTGGAGGATGTCCATCTGAGGAATTTTGTGTGGGCTTTTTAGATCCAATTTAGCCTTTTCATCAGTTCTCTTTGCATACGATTCACCACAAACTGGACAGATGGGACAAATGAACAACTCTTTAATGGAGTAGAAAAGAGAAAATATTTCTTTCTTCATGTGAGATGGCAAAAGCGTGTGATCATTTTGAAGGGAAAATGGTTTTCCATTGTTTCTATTGCTCTTATGAAGAAAGCATGTGAAGCATCTAAACAAATGCAGAGCCAAATAATTCACAATGATTTCAAAGATGTTTTCTGTCTATATTCAAATAAGGGTGTGTCCTGGTCTCCAGAAATTCACATTTTGAGTGAATTTCACATAATAATTTCCATATTTGCATAGAGCCTTGTTTCAGCCAGTTCAGGGCTTAGTATCTGACAAAGACTACAAATTACATCTTGTAGAAAGAAATCGTTATCATCTCTCAAATGTTAGCATTATAAAGTAAAAGTGACCATTTTCCTTAACAACCCAGCATGGTCCTGACCTTCTCAATCCCCCGTCCTTTCAGCCACCACATTTGTATCATGAAAGAATTAGAGCCCATGGCGTTAGCACTCAGCCATTCTCCTTCATCCAAGCCTTTCCAACCTTCCTTTGACCCCTAGCCTTGGATGAGGTTTTTAAGTTTCCATTCTTACTTTCTTTTACCCCAGTTCATCTACCCCATGTCTTGTCTCCTTTCCATAGATTGTGGTTCCCCAAATTAGCTACCCTCCCTCAAGAAATCCCTTTCAAGCTATCTCTGCTTTAGACCTTCCTATCCATACTGTGTATCATTGCCCTTCCTGTAGAAATTGGTCCATACAAATTGTAAAAATTGATTCTGTTATTTCCCGGAGATAATGAGTACAATTTATTCATTGTAGAATTTCAAGTGTTTAGGAAATGATGCAGAATAGAACAATCTTTCTGTTTTTTTTTTTAAACACCATTCCTAGAAATGTTTACTATTTGGCTGTTTTTTCTGGTTCCAGCAGGACAATGGGTTGAACATTTTATAGGTGATTCCTAAGCTCTCTCCTAGGTTGCGACAATTATTTCAATGTTGGTCACGTGAATGGAAAATAAATCTTGGGACCTTAAAATCACTAAGCCAAAGGGAAAACTCAAGATGGGCAGTGTGTCAGGCGAACCCGCCTCCCATTTTATTCCTAAATAAGACAGGTACAAAGATTAAAAAGCCACATACCTCCATCACAATTTTTCCACAGGGAAATTCCTTGGGGGCCTTAAGATGGTCACCCTAAAACAGTTCTGTTGAATTTCACCCTGGCAATGTAAATTGATAGCTGATCTTCACAGGTGCGGGACAAAGGAGAGAATTCAAAGTCATCCCTCTGCTCACCTAAGACAGATGCATGTCTGATTGCTTCCTTTGCCCTATGTTTAGGTAAAAAATGCAGATTCACTAAGCCAGACTAAGGCAAAAGTGACTATTCCTCTAACCCCCCTTCACATGTATATTGTATATTCAGTGAAAGGATAATCAGAGACTCAAAAGAATACGACTGTCTTATTTACCTATGACATAGGTGCCCCATAGTCCCCCCAAGCTATGCTCTGCTGTGCCACAACCACTTTGGGCACATGTCATCAGAACCTCAGAGCTGGGTCACACCACATCCTCAACTTTGGCAAAAAACACTTTCTAAATTGATTGAGGCTTGTCTCAGATACTTTTGATTCATAGTCATTTACAAGACAGGTTCATTTCCCTTGCATGCACTCACTTGCATCTAACCACATGCAAACTCAATACTACTCTTCTGGCCAATCTTTGAGTCCCTGTTGATCTTTTGGTTCAGTACCATGTGATCAACATCTGACTATATAAACACGATTGGTACTCCCTGCACACTTTGAAAATTCCTGGAGCACTTTTGCTTTTATATGACAATTTCTTAGGTTGTTCCAATCTTGTTTCAAATTTTAAAATCTAGGCTGAGTGTGAGAAAGATTCCAGTCATTTGATCAACCAGTCTATCAACTGGAGTTTATTGAGAATGTGCATTAACGTACCGGGGAGTGTGGTGATTGGGGGAGTGTTTATGTCTGTCTGGCTTATGGAGACTGGAAGTTTGAGTCATCGTTTTTGGCTCACAGGGTGCCCCTGAGTGCCTGCCTAGGAATATAAATAACACTGACAGTTCAGCAGTTCTCTATGAAGCATAGTGTTCCTATAAAATTAAAGTTGCATAATTTGGTCAATAAGTCCACAATTTCATTCCACCTCTTCCTAATGGCTTGGCTTCACCTCCTCTGTTCACAGGTCTACTATGTTTATCCATCATTTACCCATTTCAAATGACAATTTAGGAGTTGGAATCTCCCTCTAGCCTTTTCTCCAAGGGTAATTCTAAAGAAGAGCACATTCTTTCCTTAAAAAACAATCAGAAAAGGAAGAAATAGTGATGTAATTATCAAGAGGCAGCACTAGGTAGCTTCTTTAAACAACTTCTTGCGGTTAGACTTGGAGGAGTGCTGCATCCTCCTTGGAGCTCTTCCTTTGCTCAGAAGCCAGTTTGAGTTCTGGTTGTTGCTGACCTAAAATACTTTCAGATCTTCTCCTTGGGGCCAACGAAGCATGGTCCCCAGCCTCCCTCCAGTCCCTGACCCCGCCTGGAAAGCTCTGTGAGTCTCCCTAGATAGAGGGGACTCTCCCTTGTCTTCTATCATCGAATCCTCTCCTTCTCAGGGAATGAAGACAAACTGTGGGTGAGGCAGTGGCTGACAGGGGGCTCCAGGCTACCCTGGTGTGACTCTGGGTTCCTTGTGACCTGGGGCAGATTACTGATCCTATTTCCGTGTTTCCCTTTCCTTGCCTGTAAAACAGAGACAGCCGGGCTGTTCCCAGGATAAAATGAGTTGATATAGATAGAATGCCTGCAATAGAGTAGAACCTATTAGCAAGTATCAATAATTGTTAGTAGTAATATCAAGGGAAAAAATAGAATTCTACCAATTGGAAAAACCTCTCAACTCTTGACACCAAACATACACACTAACTTGGATTCATTCATATCATTTCCTCCATCCTCCTATCATGAAAGGAGAGATTCTTTCAGGCTGAGGCTAGTGCCTCCCGCTGTGTGCTTCAGAGAAGTCCCATGACCCCTGCTTTCTCAGGTGTCTCCTCTTACCATAACCTCCTGCTCTTTCTCTCCTACATCTTAAGTCTCACCCCAGTTTCACTCTAATCCCTCTTACCAGCATTAAGCACACACAAGGCTTTCTCATTAAAAAAACAATACAGGCCGAGGCGGGCGGATCACAAGGTCAGGAGATCGAGACCACAGTGAAACCCCGTCTCTACTAAAAAAAACAAAAAAAAAAAACAAAAAATTAGCCGGGCGTGGTGGTGGGCGCCTGTAGTCCCAGCTACTCCGGAGGCTGAGGCAGGAGAATGGCGTGAACTCAGGAGGCGGAGCTTGCAGTGAGCCGAGATCCGGCCACTGCATTCCAGCTTAGGCGACAGAGCGAGACTCCGTCTCAAAAAACAAACAAACAAAAACAATACTATGGGAGGCCAAGGCGGGTGGATCACGAACACAGGAGTTCGAGACCAACCTGGCCAACATGGTGAAACCCCATCTCTACAAAAGATACAAAAATTAGCTGGGCGTGGTGGCGGCGTCTGTAGTCCCAGCTACTCGGGAGGCTGAGGCAGGAGAATCGCTTGTACCCGGGTGGCAGAGGTTGCAGTGAGTCGAGATAGCGCCAATGCACTCCAGGCTGGGCAACAGAGCGAGACTCCATCTCAAAAAAAGAAAAAGAAAAAAGAAAAAAAACCAACAACATCAACAGTAATCCCTGCCACTGTAATGATGACTTTGTCTCTCACCACCTCTGCAAAGGCTAAAACCTTGGAAGCATCGCCTCCACTCTGGGCTCCTCCTTCGCCTCCCTCCGCCCTCAGCCCCTGCAGTCCGCTCTGGCATTCATCCTCCACTTGCCTCCGCCTGTTCTCACCAGCGGCCCTTCCTCTCATTAAACCCAGAGGACACGTCCCAGACTTCATAGTACTGGAATTCCCCGCAGCATGTGGCCCTGCGAACACTCCCTCCTGACAGCAGTCTCTTCCCTCAGCCTCTCGCACTCCACAGTTCCTTGGCTTTTCTCCTTACTCTCTCGTCGTATTTCTCAGTTAAAACTGCTGCTGCATTTCCTCTGACTTTAATTGTTGTGCATTGGACCTCTGTCCTGGTTTCTCTTCCTTTTCTATCACTATTCCCTTTGTACCTAGTGCTTTTGGTGTTCTGTTTAAGAATTTTTCCTTCATCTTGACATCAAAAAGATATTATTCTATATTATCTTGTAAAGCTCAATTGTCTTGCCATTCCCATTAAATCTCAATCCAACTGGAACTTCTCTCTCTGGTGAGAGAAATGGATGAATCTGTTTTCCTCCACACGGATATTCATTTGATGCAGCATTGTTTAGGAAAAGACCATCTTTACCCACTGCGTATAGTATTTATTTGCCATAAATGCCGTAGTATAAGCACACGTGCGTCTGCTCCTGGGCTCTGTGCTATTGCCTGCTGTTTGACTACAGTTGTGCTAATGTCAAGCTTTATAACAGGTCTTGGGCCGGGCTCGGTGGCTCACGCCTGTAATCCCAGCACTTCGGGAGTCCGAGGCGGGCGGATCACCTGAGATCAGGAGTTCGAAACCAACCTGGCCAACATGGCGAAACACCATTTCTACTAAAAATACAAAAATTAGCGGCGCATGGTGACACGCACCTGTAATCCCAGCTACTCTGGAGGCTGAGGCAGGAGAATTGCTTGAACCTGGGAGGCAGAGGTTGCAGTGAACTGAGATGGCACCACTGCACTCCAGTCTGGGCAACAGAACAAGATTGCTTCTCAGAAAAAAAAAAAAAAAAAAAAACCAACCAACCAAACAAACAAAAAAACAGATCTTGGGATCTTGGTAACCGAAAGAACAAGTCTTTCCACATTTTTTCTTCTTCATAAATTGGTTGTTTTAGTGGAACTGAAATTTCATTGAATACATATATCAATTTGGAGAGAGCTTAACACCTTTACAATATTGATAATATATGAACACAGTATTCCCGCCCCCAATAGATTTAGATTTATCTTAATGCTTCTTTATGTGCAAAGAAGTGTTACACATCTTTGTTAGATTTATTCCTATTTCATATTTTTGATACGACTTAAATAGAATCTTTAAAATTACATTTTCTGTTTATTTCTGGTTTTTGTAATTCTCCACAAGGTCCTGCTAGTGCTACACTCACCTTATTAATAAGAATATTGTTGAATATTTTTGGACTCCTCCATATATCTGCATAATGTCATCAGTTTTATTTCTTTTCTTTACTTTTTTTTTTTTTTTTTTTTGACAGAGTCTTGCTCTGTTGCCCAGGCTGGAGTGCAGTGGTGTGATCTCAGCTCACTGCAACCTCTGCCTCCCGGGTTCAAGCAATTCTCCTGCCTCAGGCTCCCAAGTAGCCAGAATTACAGGCATGAGCCACCACGCCCAGCTAAATTTTGTATTTTTAGTAGAGATGGGGTTTTACCATCTTGGCCAGGCTGGTCTCGAACTCCTGACCCCAGGTGATTCACCTGCCTCGGCCTCCCAAAGTGCTGGGAGTGAGCCACCATGCCTGGCCTATTTCTTCCTTTTCAATATTTGTACATTCTGTTTCTTTACCATCCCTCAATGCACCAGCTTGAACCTCCAGGTTAATGTTGGATAGAAATGGTGACGATGGGCGCACTTGCTTCTTTCAAATAATGCTATTTGCCTATTGTTATTTTCCATAATATTATTTTTCTGGTTAGCTCAAAGTGTAATAATAGGATTACAGCTGAAAGAAATCTTGAGGGCCATTGGTCGAGATACCAAAAGGTGAATTAAATTCCTTAATGCCACACATTGAAAGTAAAAACAGGGATTAAAACCGAAATATTCTAACTGCTAGTTTAGTGCTCTATCTCCTACAGGAAAGTCTTTGCAAAGAAGGAATATAATTAGGACACTTTCTTTTTATCTCCTGAAGTTAGGGAGGGCATGAGGTTCAGAGATTTTGGAGTTGAATAACTTGCAGGTCATGCCATCAACAAGACAACCACAGTCAAGCCAAACACAGGGAGGCCTCACTGGATAAACCCAACTCATTCCACTAGAGCTTCAGCCTATCACATCTCCAGGGAGCTCCCAGAATGGGCACCAGACCTATTCAATGTGGGAATCTTTAGTAATTCCACTGACCGTTCTCCATGGTCCTACATCAACCTATCCTGGTACCACACAAAAAGGTGAATAAAACTGTTTCTAGACACCTCTCCTTTAATCTCCTGTGAGATCAAAGGAGATGAGTTTGCCCTTTCCTCTTTTCTCTTTGGAGTTAAACTATTGGCAGAGCATGTCCAATGATACGTTTGTCTGTCCTGTTGCCATTGGCAGCACTTTCAATTCCTTTATCTCCTAGCCCCCTCATTGGCCCCTGCTTGGTAAACCTCATCCCAATTTTACAATCTGATTTCACTGCTCCTTATAACTGGGCTGCTAAGCCCTGTTGGGACCCAGTCAGCCTAAGAAAGGATAATCCATTGATTTTCAAGAGGCCCCTCAAAAGACAATGGAGATATCATACATAGTGCTAGACTGTAAAGACCATAATCTGGCTGAGGAGACAAGATTAACACACATGAATTGCACAGCAGTAAATGATATAATTTCTGTTAGCAAATAACATACAACAAATAGCTCTAACAAGGGAATAAGTCCAAGAGTACTTAGTCTAATGCCCACAGTCCTAACTTCTGCTTTGTAATTGTTCCTGCTTTCTCACAAGTTACTCCCCGGCATCTTAGCTCTACTCACTGCTTCATTCTTCTCCTTTCCCCCACCTAAGTCATTGAGGGAAATATTTGCTTTGGGTATTCTCAGTTGAAACTTGGCATGTACTTTCCTCTAAGATAGAGTGGTTAGGAATGATGTAAATACTTCAGTCACATTACAGGTTAAATGGGCTTTTGTGAAATGACTATTTATAACTATTTATTTGGAAGAGTTGTTCTGAATACAAAATGACCTGCTTTCAAATGAAATTTCAGAACACAGACCCTTCTTTTAGCTACAAATACTCAAGACTAAGCACTCACAAAGTGTGTCCCACTAGCGCCACGATGTTTTACTTCATTGGCAATGTTGATTGTCTTGTTGTCATATAAACGCAAAAGAATAACCATGAAAGTACCCAGCAATAGAGAGTGGTGGGTCACATGCTCTTTGTTTTCACGGAGACAAGCATTCTTCTACTCCTCATGGTCTTCTCCTCTACAAGGACAGGAGGACTAAAAACATTTTAGGAGAATAGACTGGATGTGGTTTTTGTACAACCACAGCACCCAAGTCTGTAAAATGAACCATGAGATCTTGGTTTGCACTCTTGGCCTAACCTGAGGAAGACAGCCTTTAGAACACACATTATATGATTATATGGTGATTCTTGGAACCACCAAGAATCTCTGAGATGAAGTCCAAGTATCTGGCTTCAACAAGGTTTCCAAGGCATTTTTATGCATACCAAAGAGAACAAACTAGGCTGTCTTCCTTCTCTCAGCCCTGTGGACCAGCATTGGTGACAATTTGCTGGGACTTGTAAAGGTTGCATGGCCCCCGAGGTGCCCTGCCTGGCTGTGATGGGGCAGATGGTTGGCTGAGCTCAGGGCTGGGCAGAGAACAGTGCTGTGGAATGAATGCACCTGGCACAGCCCTGGGTATCTTCTGAATCTCCTCGTACCCTATAAACTTCTTGTTAACTGTTAGGGGGTGAATTGTGTTCCCCAAAATTCATATCTTGAAGTCCTAATCCCCAATACCTCAGAATGGAATCCTCTTTGGAAATAGGGTCTTTAAAGAGGTAATTAGGTTAAAATGAAGTTATTAGGGTGGGCTCCTAATCCAATGCCTAGGTCCTTATAAGAAGAGGAGATTAGGAGACAGGCATACACAGAGAAAAGATCAAGTGAAGACAGAGGGAGAAGGTAGCCATCTACTATCCGAGGAGAGAGGCCCCAAGAAACCGGCCCTGCCAACACCTTGGTCTTGGACTTCTAGACTCCCGAACTGTGAGCAATTAATTTCTGTTTTGAAGCTTCCAGTCTGTGGTACTGGGTTATGGCAGCCCTAGCACATGACCACCCTCCGCGTCTCTGCCCTCAAGTGCCTGAAGTGCTTCACTCAGAGCTCAGCCCAGAGTGATGGCTAGTTCCTGCAGCAGTATACCAGTGGCCTTTGCAGTGGGGATGCTCACCAGATTTTCTGCAATGGACCATTTGTGCGGAGCACCTGAACCCAGTTCTGCCTCTGGTGAGAATGTAATCACCTGGGTCCTGATGTCCAACCAGGCCTAACACTCAAGAGCCTAGGCTTCTAGTGTTTACCACTAGCTACAGGTGTGTCTATGGAAAGGCTCTCACTCTGGGTTTGTTTCTTTATATATAAAATGGAGACATTAGTGACCTTAACCTTGACAAGTCTCTTTCTCACCCCTATAGAAAAGATCAAATGAAGCCATATACATAAAGCATGAAAATACATTGTAAATGGAAGGTGGGGTCATGGGCTATTGTATTGACTTTACCATTAGGGCTATGATTAGCAAACCTCTAGTTCTGCAGCTTGGACAGAACAGCAGCTGGGAGCCTAGAAGGGGCATCTGCTTCACGCAGCTCAGTCACCTGGTAGAACGGAAGGGCCCTCAGCTTCAACCAGGCAGCCATTCCTTTGGAAACTTGCCAAAAAAGTCCTGTAAACACGTTTGTATTTTTGTAATCTGTTTGTCACTAGACATTTTCATCTCCACTTCAGGGCACGTGAGTGAGAGAGAAACAGAGAGAGGAGGATGTGTGTGTTCCAACTCTCAGCAGATTGTCTAGAATTTGGGCTCCATCTTGCCTGTCTCCTTAGTTTAAACATCACATTCCTTCCTGCTCTCATTAAAGAATGCCTGTATCTTGGATCAATATGGGTACAATTAGATTAAAAATAAAGGCCCCCTTATTTCTGAGTTTAAGACATCAGAACAAAGAAGTCATACCAAGGGCTCTGTTCATCCAGGAAACACAGCAGATTGAGAGCTAAATGACACCAGACAAAACAAGGGAATGTTTTGAGAGATCACTGGTGGGGTTTAGACTCAAAGACTTCTATTTAATTCAAACCACATAACAAATAGTGATGATATCATTAAAATAAATATCCCACATGGGCCATCCTTTCCCTCCCATATCACAGCACTGACATCATTTTTGCATATTATATCCATGCCGTTTTCCATATTCTGCTGAAAGGTCACAATTCTGTCAGTAATGAGATTCAGCCCCCAGTCAGTCCGTTCCAAGACACCACCGCCCATTTCCAAAACAATTTTGAGGGCGGCTTCCCAGCAGTATGAGTTCCAGAGAGCAGAGGTCCACAAAGCAGATGTCTCCCTGGGTGTGAGCTGCAAGTTGAACTGGGGCAGCACCATGGCCATCGATGCTGTGGCCAGGCCACCTAGGAGGACCATAGTAGCACACAATATTCAGGAGGTGAGAGCTGCCACAGAGCAGGTGGAGGGGGGCCAAAAGGGGCCCAGTAAGCATCTCTCTGGGGCCAACCCTTGAGTCCATGCTAGTGCAGCCACAATTGTCAAATAATAAATCCCTGAAACAAGACTGGGAGCCACAATTTGTCTAACGATTTAAAAGTTCTTTGGAGTTAAGTCATACTGGGACAGGGCCCTGGTTCTGTTTTCTGTGTAGCTGTGTGACTTTAAGTAAATTGCTTAGGATCTCTGAGCCTCACTTACCCCAACTGTAAGATAAGAATGATAACGATCCCTCCCTCATAGGCTTATTGTGAGAATTATGAGGTAATGCATATAAAGTGCCTAGCACAGCAGCCAGAACATCGTGAGCCCCCCATAAATGTTGATCGCTATTTTTACTGTTAATGAGGATCTTAGGTTTATGCTGAACTTGGATATCTGTCGCAATAGGGACTTACCACCTTTCTTGTTGGGGCTGGGATGTAAGGTACATTTGACACTTGAGGAATGTGGTGATTCTCAGAACAGAAAGGGAGAGAAGTACATATCTGTGAGTGTGTCCTGGAATCCTCAGAGGCTATGTTATCAGTTACACATCTTTTTCTCCATGTAAAATGTGGATCTGTGCATGGGCTAATTCTTGAGCTCATTTACTGCGTCAATAAGACTTGTTTCCACTCCCCATTCTGCTGTGGCTATGCACTTTTTGCCTTTATATTAACAAACCCCCTTCACCTCCCCCAGGATCCAGTAACCTTCCCATTCCCACCTGAATCAGATGGAAAGGGCTCTTTTAGGCCACTAACATTTTAGTGTGGATTAATACAACATGTTAGCCTTCCCGGGAGTGTTTACCTTTCAAAAGAGAATGCATGTGAGAGAAACAGAATCTTTTGATTACTGTATCAGGAGAATGATATACACATAGATCATCTGGATTTCAGCAGTGCAGTTGACAAAAGCTCTCACAATATCTATGTGAAAGAGATGGAGAAATATAGACCGGAAAGAGCCCAGTTCTGCTTATGATCAGTTCAATGCCCTTGACCAAAAAATACTTATTAACAAAACAAAGGTGCAAGAGAGTAGTGTCCTTGGAAAGGGCCACTGGGCTCTTTCCCAGGTCACATCCTGGTCAACACTTTTATCAGTAACATGAATGAAAACACAGATGGCATGCTGAACAAGCTCACAGGCGGTAGATTTGTAGCTGGTTCAGTTTGATGATCAAGACTATTCCACGCTCTTATTTGACGTAAGGGTGTGGTTTAATGGGCCAAATCATTCCATGATTGAGTTCCCGCTCAGTCCAGGTGATGTGTCAGGCAATTTGCACACATTCTCTCCAAAGAGATAGATTATTGCCTTCATATTATGAATAAGGAAATTGATGTTCATCCTGGTTAAAAAACTTGAAGGGGCCAGGCGTGGTGACTCATACCTGTAATCCCAGCACTTTGGGAGGCCAAGGCAGGCGGATCACAAGGTCAGGAAATCGAGACCATCCTGGCCAACACGGTGAAACCCCATCTCTACTAAAAATACAAAACTTAGCCAGACGTGGTGGCAGGTGCCTGTAGTCCCAGTTACTCAGGAGGCCGAGGCAGGAGAATCCCTTGAACCTGGGAGGCGGAGTTTGCAGTGAGCCAAGATCACACCACTGCACTCCAGCTTGGGCAACAAGAGCGAGACTCAGTCTTAAAACAAAAACAAAAACAAAAACTTGAAAGGATCCTTCAGCTAAAAGGAAGGACATATCATTATGTTTTGTATGCTTATATCAAAATATCACATGTACCTCATAAATATGGACAGCTGTTATGTGCCCATAACAACTAAAAATAAAGAAAAAACTTTAAGCAAATCAAAGGAAAGACACACTGAGACTGGAATTGAGATCCTTCAGATCTACATAACTCTGAAGTATGGGCTCTTTCATGACCTCGCACAGCTTATGTGTTAGTTCTGTACTTCCCTTTAAAGTGCACATGTCATATAATGGAGGGAAACAATGTCTAACACAGTTTCTGGCACATGCAGATGCAAAAATACTTGTGGGAATTAAAAGAGGAGCGAGTGGGACGGAGGAAGAGCAGGAGGACAATGTCGGCTTCAATCTGTGCTAGTAATCATGACCAATGAGAAACAGCTGAAGATATTTAGTTTGGCAAATGGTGACACACTAGTTCTCTTCAAATATTTAAAAAACTGTTATGTGGAAGAAGTATTAGATGCGACCCAGGGAGGTGGATTTTAATTCAATCATTGCTGGAACTTTCTGAAATAAGGAGCGAGCATTGTTGATTCATGCAGCAGGCTGCCTCCTGGGGTGGCATCCTGTCCTTGAAGGTCTTTAGGCCATATGGGGTCACCACTCACTGGAGGTGATAGAAAAGGGACCCTAGAGCAGGAGCAGTGGGATCAACCAGCTCTGCTTTATAAAAATATTCTGGAAGGATTTCAGATACGTTAGCTTTTGGGTGGGACTCTTCGTTGTGGAGGGAGTGCTCTATATCCTTAAATTATACCTCATGGGTTTCTACCTCCCCACTGGACATGCAGAAATTATAAGTATCAAATAGACATGCCCCTTGTTATGCCAAATGTCAGCTAAACAGTGGCCTAATTTGAAGGAAAGGGCTAAAGGTCCCTAAAGCAGGCGTCTGGGGAAAAGAAAAACCCTCGAAAGTACAGCAGGGGTGCTTTGGGAAGCACAAAATAGGCTTTGTTCTGCTGCTGCAAGCCTGTGCCAGCCAAGCAGTGAGCAAATGGAAAACCATCCTGCCAGCTCGCATTGATCACCCAGGCCATCTTGCTTTATTCACAGATTCTTAGGGCCCTTCTTGCTGGGATGTTTATGCTGATGAGTTTGAGCTGTATGGAGTGTTGCTAGTCTTTTCTTTTAATTTTCAAGACAGTAAACTGGGAAGAGCTTTAGACATCCTCCCAGTAACTGGAATACTAACAATAAAACACACCAAGACCACAGCCTGCTTGATTATTTCCTAATTTTCTCTTTATGCTGGTTCCAGCCCGGAGACCCTGCCAGATGCAGAAAGCTTCCTTCATGGCAGCACAAACAGTTTCCATTTCCCAACTGAGAGCCAACATCCAAGAGGATCTTCTGATGTGAAACTGAGTGAAACAAAAGATGGCCCAGAACCCAGCTGTAGCCAGGAAACAGAGGTTCAGAAGCCAGAAAACCTCTGTAATGTCCCAGAAATCCCCACAGAGCAGAGAGAGGGCACATCGGCTACTCTATGCAAGGAAGCATGCTTGCAGCACAGCCTCCAGCTACTTGTCTAACAAAGATGTTTTCAAGTCCTTCATGAACTTTTGTAAAAATACATTTCACATGATACTTCTAATAGTGAGCCCTCAGTCCTATTCTGTTTTCATTTGTCTATACGGGGTTCCATAAATTCATCATCTGTCATTTTTTCATTTGTTGCTTTATTCATTTAGCAAACATACATTGAGCATCTCATAATTCATTCATTTCTTCAGTAAGTTTATATGTTTTGAGCACCTATCACAAGCCAGAATAGGGTTGGGTTAAAGAGGTCAATATAATTGGTTTCTGCTCAGTATCATTGCCCCTATTCACTGAGGTCTGCACTTTCTCTCTTCCTTTTTTTTTTTTTTTTTTTTTTTTTTTGGTGATAAAGTCTCACTCTGTCACGCAGGCTGGAATGCAGTAGCACAGTCACTGCTCAATGCAGTCTCAAACCTTCCACATTCAAGCGATCCTCTAACCTCAGACCTCAATCTCCTGAGTAGCTGGAAGCACAGGCATGTACCACCATGCCTAGCTACTTTTTAAAAACAATTTTTTGTAGAGGTGGGGTCTCCCTATGTTGCCCAGTCTGGTCTTGTGCTCCTAGCCTCACACAATCCTCCCACCTCAGCCTTCCAAAGTGCTGGGATTATAGGCATGAGCCAGCACCCCAGCCAGAGCTCTGCACTTTCAAAGAGCTTCCACCCACAGGCAAAATGCTCTCAACCATTTATCTCCAACTCTGTTTTCCAGAGCCTTCAGCCAGATGTCAATGCACCGGCTGGATCCAGCCTCTTCTGACTGTCCCACTGACCACTGACCTTGAAACATCAACATAATGAGAACTGAACCCATGTCTTACCCCTCTCAGCCTTCTGAGTCTTCCTCATCGCTTCCCATTTCTCCTTTTCTCATTTTTCATTTTCTCAGTACCTGAGCTCAGGCTCAAAGATACCTTTGATGTTCCCTTCTCCTTTACTCAAGACAATAGCAATGTTCACCTCCAATATGTCAAACAATTGTTTTGTTCCATTTCTGCTGCTACCATCCAAGGACAGGACAGGAGCCCAGCAGTTCTAACCTGGACTTCAGAAATAGCCTCTCAACTGTTCTTCTGGCCTTCACATCACCACACTCTGGTCCATCCTGAACTTTGCCACCAGAATAAACTCTGTAACTCAGATTCTCACGATGTCACTTTCCTACCCATTACTTACAAGACATCACACTAGGATGGCATTCACAATCCTCTGCCATATACCTTATACTCTACTACTCCCCAGATGTTCCATGTGCCCCCCAAAACTGGAAAATCTCTTTGCCAGATACTCTCTAGGCTTTCCTGCTTCCATGCCTTTTCTTATGCTATTCCCCTTGGCTGGTGCCCCCTTTCCAATTTCTGCCTGCAGCAATCCTCCTAGACCTAGCCTTCTAGCCCAGGCCCTCCATGAAACCTTTTTACCAGCTCTCTGATGATGAATGCCTTCTTCCCTGAACTCTAGTCACACTGATTGCATCTCTCATGTTCATGCAACACTTACTCATACCTTGTCTCTCCTTTCAGTGCCTGAGCTTCCTGAGGTCAGCACTCTGCCATGTCAATCATTGAGAAGACTTCCTACTCAAGTTCCATATGATTTTGCACAGGGAGATGAATGGACAAAAGCTTTTTCATGAAAAGGAATGAGTGGATAATGAAAGATTAAAGGTACAGAAAAGGAAATGGAAGGGGAAAAATCTTATAAAATGGAAAGGGATAGAATCAAGGCAAAGGGCATGGGTCCATTTTAGACTAGTGGTGAAATCTCTCTTTTTTTTCTGACTTTTCAGGGAAGGATGGAGAGTAGAGGAAATGCTAAGGAGGTGACATGCCTGGTGCTTTCAGAAATCCAGAATGAAGCAGTGCTTCTGCTACAGTGAGGGAGGGCACAGCAAAGTCAACAAATGCCTCACTCTGTGACTTGGGCAAGTCACCCTCCAACCCTGGTTCTTCATTAGTAAAACTGGGGAAAGGGCAGCCCCTGTCATGCATTTGTTTAATGCATATGAAATCATGTAAGCAAAAGGTTTAGCATAACGCCAGGACCCCATCGCATTAATTGATATGGGTGCTTCTTGTGGGTGACTGCAAAGGGGAGGAGCTGAAAGTCCTGGACTCTAGAAATGGCAGGAAGTGTGAGAGAGATGTAAGCGACAAGGTGTTGAAGCAGATGTTAAAATTGAGAAGAGATAAGATCACAAACAGGAGGAAGCCTGATTAGGTGGCAAAATAAGTGATGAATTACGAGCAGATCACTGCCTTTATCAGGATCTTAAAAATAGGGACTGGCTCTCTGTAACACTTACCTAGGATCATAGAGGTAGTTTGGGTGGGCATCAGTAACTGGCTATAATAAGAACCTGTTATAGAGAATAGTATAAAAGTGAAATGCTTCTTCCTTCCTAAATGCAGTTCCCTTCATTGCATCATCAGTAAACCTCATCTTAATTCATTCCTTCCTAGGACTCATCTCTCTCCTCTTCAGACTCTAGTACTGTCCCAGGACTTCAAAGTAGGTGAGGAACAAACTTCAATGGCCAGAGCTCCCCAGCCCCTTGAGCTACTTCTCCAACGTCTCCCGTGGAGGCTCACACGTCTCTATGGCATAGTGATTTGTAGAGTGAGGAAAGGAATTAAGGACAACTGCCCACCCAGGGGAGCATATTAAACTAATTTTAATTAGGAACAAGAATACTAGGGCATCTATATAGAGTTATTTAAATAGCTCCTGGAAGAAATCCCTCTCTCAGTTTACATGGCCCTGGTCTCCTTGCTGGGAAGATTTTTAGTGTCTCTGTTATGCTAGGGATTCATCAGGTAGTTTTCCAGTCTATCTCAGCACAAACAACTGTGATTGCAGGTAAATGCTCTAAGCCTGAGACTGTCCCAGAGACCTAATTAGTGTCTCCGACTGGACTGATGCATTCGGAGTGACCTGAGAAACCGGCATTCCTGGATGACACTCTTTGCCTTAGTGGGTGATTCAATACAGGATTCATTTTCTAGTTCTGACTCCCATATCAAAAGTAGAAAATTAACTCCAGGCAATCACCTCTCCATAAGTATTTTGGTTGACTGGCATTTAAGGGTAGATAGATGCCAGATTTCACTTGGAAAGGCCAAAGGTAGTGCCTTTCAACTGAAGCAGGTGGCCGAATTAGGACTGCAGGCTGCTAAACAGAAGGCATAGGTGCATTATTTTGCCTTTATATTTCCTGGATATGGAAAGAATAGTAAATTTTCGCTTTACTAGTAAATCTGCACTTTAACCCAGAACTCCTAGGAGGTGTTCCAAATAGTATATTTTTCTTCTCTTGGTTTTATTTTCTTTCAATAAGTGCCTAATTCTTTTGTTGAAAGATCGAGTTGAACTTCGGTAACAAAGAGCTGATAATTATTTATCTTTCATACTTGCTTGTCTGTTTTTAAAAACATTGCATTAGTCTGCTTAGACTGCTATAACAAAATACCACAGACTGCATGGATTAATCGACAGAAATTTGTTTTCAAATAGGTCTAGAGACCGGGAAGTCTAGGATCATGGTCCCAGCATGGTCAGGTTCTGGTGAGGGCTCTCTTCCTATACACATACACACACATATATATATACACATACACACACAAAGAGTCCATAGAAATCTAATTTTAAGCAATGTTACTTCCTGGTTAACCCTCAAACATAAACTAGTTGTAAAATGTATACATCGGAAGC
Organism: Rhinopithecus roxellana; assembly: GCF_007565055.1. NCBI lineage: Eukaryota > Metazoa > Chordata > Mammalia > Primates > Cercopithecidae > Rhinopithecus > Rhinopithecus roxellana. Next base: position 177,924,813 of record NC_044552.1, on the reverse strand, counting down.
TAAGTAAGTTGATTTGCTGTACATGGATTTTGGATAGAAGCCAATTAAAACTCTCAGGTCTTTTTGACATAAACTGCACTTGAGTTATTGATTTTTTTTTTTTTTGAAGCCCAAACACAGGACTTTACATTTATTCCTGTTTCCACCCATGATTCCATTTGAGTGGCTGGCTTGAGTCCATGAAGCTGGCCTCACTTGCCCCATGCTCTCAACAGCTGAATTCATAGGGGACAACCCTGCATTTAAGCTTGTAGAATGTTTATCAAAGTCAGTCGATTTTCTTGAATTGACAATGAACAACGTATTCTATTTAAAGTTTTCCATTTTCTTTCTAAGTTTAATTTCTTATTTGGCAGTTAACTAAAAAAAAAAAAAAAAAAAAAAAAAAAAAAAAAATGATTTAATGCTTCTTGAAGTCTTTCAGAACCTAAAGGGCAATAGCTATGTTCCATTCATTTAGGTGACACCAGTTCTTAATGAGAGAGGGTAGCAAATGATTGCTGAATGAGGGAATGAATGAATTCAGGTATAAATCAGTTTAGAATTTGAACCAAATTTTCCAATGAAACAAGATTATACCTGATGGTTAAATGACCATGCTAGCACCAAAAACCAATTAAGTTATTGATTAATATAGATCAGCTGTTCTCAAGCATGGTTTTCTCCCACCCAGCAGCAAAAACATCACCTGGAAACTTGTTAGAAATGCAATTAGGGAGCCCCCGCCCCAGATCAACTGAGTCAGAAATGCTGGGAGTGGGCCCAGCAACCTATAATTTAATCTGGCCTCCAGGTGATCCAAGTGCACTGAAGTTTGGAAACTTCTAAGATAGTGTTGGTCCTTCAGAGGTCACACACATTGCTGGCTCAATAAAGCGTTTTACTCTATACATGTAATTTGTGATTCAGAACATTTCATTGAGCCCTGACTGTATACTAGGAACTGAGCTAAACATTCAGGATAAAGACAATAAAGATGAACTGATATTTTACCATATTATATTTTTCTTCAGCACAACATAATATATATTCATGGTAAAAATTTTAAAGTATAAAAATAAGTACATAAGCAGGAGGGGGGAAACTCACATAATCCCATCACCCAGAGGTGACCTCTGTAATTCCAGTGAAGTCTAAAGAGTAGTACCAAGAATGACCCTGAGTCCTGCGTCTGAGGCTGGTTTGGGAAGGTTCCAGAGCTTGGGCAGCCTTACCAGCAGCAGCACAGAAGGCCCTGGAGGTGCCAGGGGTTGAAGCAGCCAATTGATACATGCTGCTGTATTTTCAGCCAGCGTTAGGGTGGCCAGCTGTCCTTGTTTGCGCAGTGTTTGGACATAGGACTTGAAGTGCCCGGTGTTAGCACCTCCTGGGGAACCCCTCAGTCCCCAGCAAATCAGGACAGACAGTTGATGACCCTAAGCAGATGTTTCTTCCTGTTATGAAGAAAAAAAAGGTCTGAGGACTTCGGACGGCTGTGATGTGGTAGAAGTAATGCTGGAGTCAGAACTCCTGAGTCCAAGACAAGATCTGCCACTTACTAGGTGAGCCTGGCAATTTATGGAAATTCCCAGAGGCTGTGAACATTAAATAACCTCAATTTTCTTCCCATGTAGCTCAGAGTCAAAGCCAAAGTGTTTACAGTGGCCTCCACGATCCCTCAGAGTCCATCCTTCCTCTACCCTCTCAGCTCTCCTCTACTGTTCCCACGGCACACTCCATTCTAGCTCCACTAGCCTTCTTGCTATTCCCCAGACATATGAGGTGTTTCCACCCCAGGGCCTTTGCTCTGGCTCCTCTCTGCCTAGAACAGCAACTCTTCACCCAGACATCCACAATCTTGCTCCCACACTTCTTCAGGTCACCCAAGAGCCAGCTTACCAGTGAGTTTTTCCCCAACCACCCAATATAAAACAGCAATGACCCTCCCCCTTCCCTGCTGGCCCTACCCCCATCCCCTTCACACTCAACAGTCTCTATCCCTTTCTCTGCTTTATCTTTCGTAGCACTTATCACCAGCTGACCTGCACTTTATTTGTTGCTGGTGTATTTTCTGTCATCTCCAACTAGACCATGGGCCCTATCTCAGCAGAGATGTCTGTAATCTTGGTGACTCAAGTAGTCCCAAGCACTGTGAGCAACGAATGCTTGATGGAAGAATAAATGAATGAATGGTGGAAATATCATCTGTGAAAGTGCATTGGACAAGGTGAAAGCATCCCATAAACAAGCTCTATAAATATGTGGCAGACTGGGAGATGTTATTTGCAACACATATAATAGAAAAAATAAATAGTATCTATACTATATTTTTTAAAAATCCAAGACAGCAATAAGAAAAAGATCAGCAACACTATAGAAGAAATGGGTAATGGACAATAACAGGAAATTTACAGCAGAGGGAATCTGAATGGTCAATGACCTTGGAAAGTTAATTTGACTTCAGTGTCTAGTTTTTCTCATCTGGTAAAACTGCTCCCTAACTCCTAGGGTTGGGAGAGTATAACGAGCTAAGACAAGTTAGCTGCTTGAAACAGCGGATAGCATAGGAAGTGCCATACAAATGCTAGCAAGTATCATTATCGGTGGTAATCAGAGAACTAGAACTTAAAAATACCACTTTTCATCCTTCAGATTGGTAAACAAGTTTAAGTCTGAAAACAGAACACATTAAGGATATGGAAAAAATGCCTATTTTACAATGCTGGTGTGATGATTCAGTGGAACAGTGCCTTCAGAGAACAATGAGGTAGTATCTAGTAAAATTGAATATGTGCCCAGCCTGCGATCAAACAATTCCACTTTTGAGTATATAACCTAAGGCAGCCCTTCCAAAATCTCCTTGACTAAAAGGACACCTGGAATGGTGGCGAAACACACAGACGCCTGCAGGCCCCTAGACCACCTGATTCAGACGCTCCCGGGAAAAGGCCTGGGAATCTGAATATTTAACCAGTCCTGCAATACTACAGGTGATTCTCATTATCAGACAAATTTTGGAAACACTGAAGTAAAGAAATTGTTGGCCCTTAATCCAAGACTTGTAAAAGGAGGCTAAATACAGCATTCTTAGCAAAAATAAAATGATGGAAACAACCTAATGTGTATCAATAGATGAATTAATTAATAAAATGTGAGGTACACATATAATGGAATAGTCATAGTGGTTTAGAGTCATAGTTCTGTATGTCAATGTGAATGGGTTATTTTAAAAACTGGGTGAAAGAAACAAGATGCAGACCGATATATGGTACTGTTTCATATTGTAAGCACTGTGTGGTGCTCTTTAGCACATTTCAGAAACAATACAAACTGGTGGAAATACAAATTGGCATTAGCACTTTGTAAAATGGTTTGGCAAGGCTTACTGAAGTTCATTATAATCATATCAGATGACCCAGCAATTCCACTCCTCATTACGTACCCAACAGAAACATATGTGCACATGAAAACATACGCTCAAGAATGTTCATAGCAGTACTACTCATAATAAATGGAAACTTTGGAAATTGGGAAACATCCCAAATGTTCATCTGTAGAAGAATGGTTAAATAAATTGTAGTATGCTAATGTGGTTGAATGCTGTTTAATTAAGTTTAGCCTAATTACATATTAGCTGCCTCCTTATGTATTTTAAGTTCAGGATAAAAGTTTCTCCATACAAAGTGAACTGTAATCTGACTGGATGCATAAGCAGACTATATAACCTACTCTTGTACCAATCACTGAGTTTCCGGTGATCAAAGGTGGCCAACGGTTCAAACTGTGCTGTAACCAGCCCAGCAATTTCCATACCTCCCTCTCCTTTTTCTGTCCATAAATCCTCTCCGACGACACAGCAGAAATCACTTAGAACCTATTCTGGTTGGGAGGTGGAGGGCTGCCCAGTTCTTCAATCTTTGTTTTCTCAATTCAACTTGGTTAAATATGATTTGTCTAAAGTTTTTCTTTTAACAATACTATACAGCAATGAAAATGAATGAACTACAGCTATATGCAAAAGCATGTTTGAATTTCACCTAAGTGTTGAGCAAAAGAAGCCAGACACGAAGATTATATAACACAGTATAGAATTCAAAATTAAGCAAAATGAACATACAAAGTTACAGTATGAGGTGGAGCGCTAGTAATAACTCTGTTAAAAAAACAGAGATAAAAAATCTGGGTGTTTGGTTCATAGATATACTTACTGCATAGTTATTTACTGCGCTGTAACTTTTGAATATGTATGCTTTTTACATACACATTTTGCTTCAATAAAAAGCAAAACACACATATAAATGTACTCTATATTTCATGGGTATGTATTACATGTAAAATGTGGAAATGATCTTAAATTATACACACCAAACTCATCACACTCACTGTATAATTGCATAGCTGGGGTGGTGGGAGGAACCAAGCTTGGTGGAATCAAGGATGAAGTGAACCTAAGCTACCTCTGTGATGCTTTAGTTATTTAAAATACGGGGAAAAAGGCTAGAAGCAAATATATTAGAAATTAAGTTGATATTTCTGGGCAATAGAAATATGTATCGGGTATTATATTATGCATTATTTTTAGAACTTAAAATGTTTTTAAAAAATAGGAAAACATTCTAAAGCTCAAAATTTTAACATCAAAGAACTGCTAAATTTGAGAGAAATATTCATGTATCATAGACAAGCCCTAAGAAAAAGACGTAATTTTTTTGAGTTGTTTTAATAAGAGTAACATTTCTTTAAAATCCTCATGCAACAACTGAGTTTGGAGAATAAAACGAAGCAGTCATGTTAATTACAGCCGTCACCCCCTCCACCCACTGCTACTAGATGCCACAAAAATTCCCTGGACATTCACAATGTCATTTGTTCTATTGTTAGTAACAAAACTGAGAAAATCTTGTTTGCTTGCAGGGGCACAAATGTTAGCATCCACCCACTTCTGGCTAAGAAAGCCACAGAAACAGCGACAGATTAAAAGGATATGGAATAAGATGAAGCTTAATCTTCTCATCTGAAAAACAAAACTAATATTTTACAAACAAGGTGGAAGCGTTGTGAGCCATCTGGGCCCCGCAAACATGGACTTTGGCAAAAGCCTGAGCAGGCCCTGGGCAAGTAGTGCACGAGGTGCCACAGGCTAAGTGGGGCTGTCTGCAGCTCTGGATGAAGCTTGGCCAGGAGGATGCTCTGGCCAACACAATTGACTTCCTGGTCTCTGCATCGAGATAAAGCCATCCTCAAGGAAGAATGCCAAAAATAGGACATCTTAGAATACAAAGGAAACAAACGTTGTTTTTTCCTGACATTGATGCTCTTGACGAGGGCCGCCAAAAGACAACTTAACTCCCTTAAGAGAATATCTCCATCCCAATAGAAAGAGGGGAACAAAATGCAGTTCCATCCGTGAACCATCTGATTTTTAGATTGGACATTTCTGAGAGGCAGCTTTTTGACCATGGTCAAAAGCTACCAAGCCACTGGATTTCAGGCATCAGCACATTTTCCAGCGTCTCCAAACACCTCCAAGACAGCTTTTCATGTCAGTAATTTACAACCAATAACTAAGCTCTTACTTGTTATTCTTTTCCCGTGTCTTTGCTTAGCAGTGAAAACTGTGTGGCTAGTTGTTTGCTTCACCTACCCACCCCTGATGGAGGGTGAGCTGAAAGCAAACAGGCAGACTCAACAACCAGTGGATGGGCAGATTTGTGATCTGGCCCAGAAAATGTCTGTTCTGAAGACAAAGTCCCTGCATAAGGGATGAAACGTGTTATGTTGGTTTGCTGCATGTTTGTTGCCTCATGCTTTGTCCAGGATTCTCTTCTTTCCCTTCGGTCTGGAAGTTGCTTTTTGCAGGCATCTTACCAGTAGAGAGAATGGTCTTCCAGGAGCTCCCTCCTAATGCTCTATGGATTTGATTTCTTGCTCTCAGACAGTCATTTTCATGCACATTTTGCAACACATGGAAATAGATGCATCGGTCTGCTTCTGGAAGTGCTGCCCCTTGTGAGGAAGCTGGGCGGGTCCTTCAGTCCTGCTCTCAGCATGGACTTTAGTTATATGCCTACATCTGTGGAACTTGTATCTATTATGCTCTTGTCTGTGTCCAGGCAGCTGGCAAGGAGGCAAAGAGACTAAAGGAGAAAAAAGAGGGAGGGAGGAAGAGAAAAGGGAGGGAGGAGGGAGCTAGGTGGATTGAGGAGCGTGAAGTCCCTAGAAGTGAAGGAGAGGAAGACCAACAGAGTGTGTCTGTGACTGGAATGTCAGGAACTAGTTTTCCATGTGGCTGGAAACTGACCCTGAAGGCAATCCCTGGGGAAAAGTTTGGTAAACTAAACTTTGAACTGGTGTTTTGGTTGGGGAAGGAATGTCATGACGTTAGAGGAATGCCTTCCCTTCAATCCTTGCATCTCCTTGAGAAGTAGAAAATATACAGCCCCGGCCAAAGTTACAGGTAGGAGGTTCGGTGCAGGAATTGTGGCAGGAATGAATAGACCCTTGATTCTGTGGCTTCCAGCTCAAAGGCCACACCACATGCCTCTGACTATAGTTCCAACTGAAATCAAAATTTGAAGCCCTTAACAATGGGGCATCCCCGTCAGGTGAAAAATCAAAAGTTGGACTATTTGGTGTTTGACAAGAAGGCATAGCCAGGGATTGTGACAGGCGGGTCCCCAGAAAGACCCACAGCTCTAACTCTGTTGCCTAAAGCACGTTGACAGTGAAAAATGGTGGGCAGCTAGCACAGGCCCAATAGGATTCTTCAAAGGTGCCTGTCCAAGTCCGTTCAAATGAGCCTTCCTGAATTCCCCGAGTCAATGTTGTAGGGGTCACACATATATACATAAAAAGAAAATAAAATTTCAGGACCTTCCGAATTTATTACGCCAAAGGGAATAATTAAGACCTGGAAACTGACTCAGGGAACACGGCTGTTTTTCTTCTCTGGTGCGTGGCCACTGTTGCTTTCTGACTTTTGTGTTGGGATGTTATACATTAACCAGACTCTATTCTTCATTCAAACCTGGGCTAAATGATGTGGAGATAGAGACCGTTGTGATGGCCACCTCTTTACAATAAAATGTTAAACAACCCTCTTAGAGTTTATAATCAGCAGTAGCCAATCAAATCTTATATTTGTATGTTAGCTTTTGTATGGAAAATGTGATTCTATTCAGCACCTCCATTTTGCCTACATAAATGATCTTCATTTTACCCAATGCAGGGAACACTGATCACCTTTTTCCAGCGTCACTCCGCTCCCCGGACAGCCACCCTCACACTTTGCCCTTGAATAAACTCTCTTTAAATTAGATTCTGACCCTTTTGATTAATTTAGGCTGACACATGTCATTTAGGATATGTGCGACTGGTTACCATGTAACATTATAAAGTTGTATTCTGGATCTGGAGGGATAAATGGAAGATGTTGCACCATAACCAGATCTCATTCTCTACTCTTGCCAGCCTCGCCCATTGACCAGGCCCAGTGGGTATCAGCGAGCAAGGGAGCTCCCCAGTGCAGCCCATAAAGTTCAGTTCCGGAGGCACAGAGCAGGATGGACGAGAATGAGAATGCACCTAGAAGAGCAAAAGAAGACAACCAAAGGCACTGCCTTGCTCTCAGTCCTAGGGGAGCCCCCGTTGGTGCCCCTGGAGTCAGATCTCTGCTCTTATGCCACAGAGCAGGTGGACATGCATTTAGGCTTATCCCATGGCTTGAATGGAAGGCAGAACAAGTCCATCCACCTCATGGCACCACCTGCAGCCTGCACTGCTGTTCACGGGTGCCCGTCATGTCCCCTGCTGTTATCAGAGAAGGCCGGGGACCCTCCGGGGGTGTCTGAAGGATGTACAGTTCTGCCAGGTCCATAGCCCCTTGCAACAGACCCCATGCCAGGCCTCCATGCCAGACCCCCTGAGGCGACACTCTCCAAAGTTTTTCTAAGGAAAATGTCATTTGCAACCAAAGCAGTACCTGTGGCGCTTTGTTCGTGCTGCACTAGCTTGGATGGTATGTCACAGGACTGCCACATGGCAGTGCCTCTCTCATGCTCCCTCTCCCTTCCCTCTGTCTCTTGGCCCTCATCCTCCTCCTGTCCCTCTCTTTATCCGTCCTTCTCCCATTTTTGTTTACCACTGCCTCGCCTTTTCCCTCAACTTCTCCTGTTCCAACTGTTTGCGAGAGATTTTGGAAGGGTGAGGAGTAAGAAACAGGCAAAGATCGGGCAAGATTGTAGAGTGGAGAGAGGGAGGAAGGACCTGGAACTTCTGCTGAGCTGTCTTTGTATTCTCTTGCTTTGGATAAATGACCTCATTTCCCAGGGCGTCTGTTTATGAGAATTCTTCATGACACTCTATACCAAAATTCTCCACGATTCCATGATCAGAAGCCAGACCACGAGCTTTCTAATAAAGCTCACCACTCCTGAGCCACCTGCTGCCTTGGAAAATTCTTCTCGAGTGACTGTACCTGTTTGTTGTACATGTCTGGAAGAGTGGGCTGGGAAGGAGGGTTGTGAAGGAAAGCAAAGGTAAACTGCCTGCTGCTCCCCTCCCCTCCCTGCCCTGGGCTGACCAGGCTCCCTGGTGAAGCCACACACTATGGGACACATCTCCCAAAACCAGGCCCTGTTACCCAGGTCTGGCGTCCTCTGATGTGACTTGTTCCCAGGCCCTCTTTTTTTTCCACTGCATGTGGCCTGTTCCCCCAAATGGCTGGCCTTTGACCTCTAACCTGTCCATAGATTGGTTTTTTCAATCTCTAAAGCCGTTTTACCTCTCCCATTCTCTGAATCAAACGTAACAGTTAAGGGTGTGATTTGCCTGCCTGCACACACGTGCCCAGGGCCTTCTTATCAAATGCTCATTTATCACATGGGCATTTTGTTGTTTAACCCAGATAAGTGATTCTGATAGTGCTTCCTTCAAGCCAGATGGGCAGAAGCTAGCGCAGGTAAGAAGCAAGTGTGTTAGGGTAGGTGAAACCTTTCAGTGGGATGTCCTGGGCACCATACCCACCATCCTGTACAGCCACAGTACTCTGTAGGGGCCAAGGTGGGCTCCGTACTCCTTCCTGGAGCCTAAATGATGTATGTATACATATATATGTGTGTGTGTGTGTGTGTGTGTGTGTGTGTGTGTGTGTATATTTTTTTTTTTTTTTGAGACAGAGTTTCGCTCCTGTTGCCCAGGCCGGAGTGCAGTGGCACCATCTCCGCTTGCTGCAACCTCCATCTCCCAGGTTCAAGCGATTCTCCTGCCTCAGCCTCCCAAGTAGCTGGGATTACAGGTGTCCGTCACCATGCCTGGCTAATTTTTTGTATTTTTAGTAGAGACAGGGTTTCACCATGTTGGCCAGGCTGGTCTCGAACCCCTGACCTCAGGTGATCCACCCACCTTGGCCTCCCAAAGTGCTGGGACTGTAGGCGTAAGCCACCGAGCCCAGCCCTAACTGATATTAATGACAGCTTCTCATTGGTAAGAATGAGCAATTCAACCAAAAGGCCTCCCAATGGCCTTTAAGGCAAGAAATCTGTCACTCAGTGTCCTCAAGGCAAGAAATTGTTCTTTCTTATTTTTCCTGGTATATCAGTGTGTCCCATGGAGAACAATTCTTGAGATTTTTCTGAAGCTAGAGCAAAATTGCTCCCCAAAAAGTTGCAAGCAGATTCTGCTTTTAACGTTAAGGCTTGCTTTTACTTCAGGTTTTACTCCAGAATGTCCCTTTTATGGGAAAAGTTGCTTGACAGGGCCATTTTAGTTCATTAAGTCAATTATTCAACAATTACTGAGCATTGATTAAATGCCAAAACTATCCTCATTTCTAGGCTTATCACAAAGCAGAGTCCCTGTGATCCCGAAGCTTGCAGTAAGTAAAGTAGAATTACAATCAACAAGCAACCAAACAACAACCATTATATATATGTATATATATGCAATGACACAATCTCAGCTCACTGCAAGCTCTGCCTCCCAGTTCCAAGAGCTTCTCCTACCTCAGCCTCCCAAGTAGGTGTGCGCCACCACGCCCAGCTAATTTTTGTATTTTTAGTAGAGACGGGTTTTCACCATGTTGTCCAGGCTGGTCTCAAATACCTGACCTCATGATCTGCCCACCTCGGCCTCCCAAAGTACTGGGATTACAGGTATGAGGCACCATGCCCGGCCCCAAACAAATATTTAATTGCTCAGAAGGAAACAGAGTGAACGATGGGCAGTGATGGAGGAGGATGGATTTTGATGCAGTGTTCATGGCTCATGGAAAGCGAAGACCTAAAGAATGAAAACAAGGCCAGGGAGTGACTCACACTGGTAATCCCAGCACTGTGGGAAACTGAGGTGGGTGGATCACTTGAGGCCAGGAGTTTGAGACCATCCTGGACAACATGGAGAAACCCTCTACTAAAAATACAAAAAATTAGCTGGGCATGGTGGCGCATGCCTGTAGTCCCAGCTACTCAGGAGGCTGAGACAAGAGAATTGCTTGAACCCGGAAGGCGGAGGTTGCAGTGAGCCGAGATGGTGCCACTGCACTCCAACCTGGGCAAGAAGAGCGAAACTCTGTCTCAAAAAAAAAGGAAAGAAAAAAATGTCAGTCCAGTGTGGTAGCGGGAGGGGGGATGTCCCCAGCAAAGGAAATAACACCTGTAATGGACTAGGGAACACGGGGCGCCTTAGCCTGTTCTGAGCCACTCCAAACCTGCCTTCAGCTGTGCCTGTTCGTCATTGCCTATTGCTGTAGCATGCAGCAGTTCCAGGATTCTTTGCAGAGGAGGTGGGGTTTGAGTGAAAGGAATGCAGAGGAGCCGGCTCTCTACCTCTGCAGACTTGGAGTGGAGATGCCCAGCGTGATTTGGGTGGTCGGTTTGATGCTCGTGATGTGTATATAAGTGCTTTGAAGTCACTTTCTCTGTTATATTTCTCTTCCATTGTCTTCAAGCCTTCCAGAAAGTTTTCTTCCAGATCTCAGCTGTTCAGTGAGGAATTAGGGAAGGACCTGCTCTTGAAGGAATGACAAGAGAGAGATATATGAACTCTCTAAAGCCACAGTGGAAGAACCAGCAGTGGGCACCCACGGAGGTCAACGAGCCCAGAGGCCACAGAAGTCACCCACTCAGAGACAGCAGAGCACATTGACGAGGCCAAGAAAGAAGACAGAAAGGGAAGTAGCCTCAGAAGAATGCACAGAGTCAGGAGGACTACAGGGAGGATGGTAAACAGTGGCCCATGCTGGGAGCTAAGGCCACCCCTCTGTCTATAAAAGGGGATATGGCCAGGGGCTGTGACTCACACCTGTAATCCCAGCACTTTGAGAGGCTGAAGCGGGTGGATCACGAGGTCAAGAGATAGAGACCATCCTGTCCAACATGGTGAAACCCTGTCTCTACTAAAAATACAAAAATATTAGCTGGGCGTGGTGTGCCCCACAGTCCCAGCTACTCGGAAGGCTGATGCAGGATAATCGCTAGAACCCAGGAGGCAGAGGTTGCAGTGAGCTGAAATGGTGCCACTGCACTCCAACCTGGCGACAGAGCAAGACTCCATCTCAAAAAAAAAAGGCGGGGGGAGGTAGGGGGCAGGATATGACAATGTGTAAAGCCAGAGAGACTTGTGTTACTTCAGTGGATTAGGTGACCAGTGTGTGACTGGCTTTAGATGCCTCTTCCCCACTTCTCCCACTTTCGTGGATCCCCAGGACCAACAGTCACCCGACGTGACAGCCCCTTCTGCTTGTTTTTAGGACTTGAGACAAAGGGAGTTTTATAAGAATTGAGAATAACAAGGAGCTTTTAGATATAGTTAAGGATCCTTTAGAACTCTTCAAAATCTAATATTTTATCTATTAATTTTTTTAAATAGACTTGTTTTAAAGAGCAGTTTTAGGTTCACAGCAAAATTAAGAGAAAGTTCCCATATCCCCCTCCCTCTGTACATGCACAGCCCCCAAGATCAGCCACTCCCACCAGAGAGGTCCATTTGTTACAATCAGTGAACCTGCGTTGACACACTGTAATCACCCAAAGTCCAGAGTTAACATTAGGGTTCACTTTTGGCGTCATGCATTTGATGGGTGTAGGTAAATGTCTACTGACATGCATTCACCATTGTAGCATCATACAGAATGGTTTTACTACCCTAAAATCCCTGGTGCTCCTCCTATTCATCCCTCCCTCTCCACTAACCCTGCCAACCACTGATCTTTTTACTGTCTCCATTGCTCTGCCTTTCTCGGAAGGTCATACAGTGGGAATCATTCAGCATACAGCCTTTCCAGAGTGGCTTCTTTCATATGGTATGCATTCAAGGTTCTTCCACGTCTTTTGATGACTTGGTAGCTTCTTTCTTTTTAACTCTGATTAATATTCCATTGTCTGGATATATCAAGTTTGTTTATTCATTCACCTACTGAAGGATATCTTGGTTGCTTCCAAGTTTTGGCAAATTGTGAATAAAGCTGCTATAAAATTCCGTGTAAAGGTTTTTGTGTGGACATAAGTTTTCAGTTCATTTGGGTAAATATGAGTGTGATTGCTGGACCATATGGTAAGAGTATGTTGTTTACTTTTGTAAGAAATGCCAAACTGTCTTCCAAAGTGTCTGTACTATTTTGCGTTCCCACCAGTGAGTGAGATTTCCTGTTGCTCTACATCCTTACCAGCACTTGATGTTATCAGTGCTTTGAATTTTGGCCGTTCTATTAGGTGTGCAGTGATATCTCATTGTTTTAATTTACAATTCCCTAATGATGTCATGTGGAACACCTTTTCATATGCTTATTTGCCATCTGTATGTTCTCTTTGGTGAGGTATTTTGACCTGTTTTTTAATTGAACGGTTAGTTTTCTTATTGTTGAGTTTTAAGAGTTTTTTTCTTCAGGTATATGGTATTTTATTGTGCTTTGCTTTATTGTGCTTCACAGATATTGCATTTTCTACAAATAGAAGGCTTGTGGCCACCCTTCTTTAAGCAAGTCTGTTGGTGCCATTTCTCCAACAACATGTGTTAACTTCATGTCTCTGTGTCACATTTCGGTAATTCTCACAACCTTTCAAAAAAATGTATTATTATTTATTTGTGATGGTGACCTGTATCAGTGATCTTTGATGTTACTATTATAATTTTAGGGGAGCACCATGAACTGCACCCATATAAGATTGTGAACTTGATCAATCAATGTGTGTGTTCTGACTGCCCCGCTGCCCATCATTCCCCATCTCTCCCTCTCCTCAGACCTCCCTAATCCCTGAGACATAACACTATTGAAATTAGGCCAATTAATAACCCTACAAAGGCCTCTAAGCGTTCAAGTGAAAGGAAGAGTCATGTATCTCTCACTTTGAACCAAAAGCTAGAAATCGGTACACTTAGTGAAGAAGGCATGTCAAAAGCTGAGATAGGCCAAAAGCTAGGCTTCCTGCACCAAACACGTAGCCAAGTTTTGAATTCAAAGGAAAAGTTTTTGAAGGAAATTGGAAGTGCTACTCCAGTGAATACATGGATTATAAGAAAGCCAAACAGGCTTCTTGTTGATTTGAAGAAATGTAAGTGGTCTAGATGGAAGATCGAGCCTGCCACAAAGCCACAACATTCCCTTAAGGCCAAAGCCTAATCCAGAGCAAGGCCCTAACTCTCTTCAATTATATGAAGGCTGAGAGAGGCGAGGAAGCTGTAGAAGAAAATTTTGAAGCTAGCAGAGGTGGGTTCATGAGGTTTAAGGAAAGAAGCCATCTCCATAACATAAAACTGCAAGGTGAAGTAGCAAGTGCTGATGTAGAAGCTGCAAGTTATCCAGAAGATCTAGCTCAGATCATTGATGAAGGTGGCTACACTAAACAACAGATTTTCACTGTGATAAAACAGCCTTCTATTGGAAGAAAATGCTATCTAGGACTTTCATAGGTAGCAGAAGTCAATGCCTGGCTTCAAAGCTTCAAAGAACATGACTCTCTTGTTAGGGGCTAATGCAGCTGGTCACTAAGTTGAAGCCAGTGTTCATTTACCATTCTGAAAATCCCAGGACTCTTAAGAAGTATGCTAAATTGACTCTTCCTGTGTTCTATAAGCACATCTCTCTCTCTTTTTTTTTTTTTTTTTTTTTTTTTTTTTGAGACAGAGTCTCACTCTGTCACCCAGGCTGGAGTGCAGTGGCACAATTTTGGCTCACTGCAATCTCTGCCTCCTGGGTTCAAGCGATTCTCTTGCCTCAGCCTCCCAGGTAGCTAGGACTACAGGCACCCACCACCACACCCAGCTAATTTTTGTATTTCTAGTAAAGACGAGGTTTCACTGTGTTGGCCAGGCTGGTCTAGAACTCCTGACCTCAAGTAAGCCTCCCATCTTGGCCTCCCAAAGTACTGGGATTACAGGCGTGAGCCACTATGTCCAGCCATCACATCTCTTTATAGCATGGTTTACTGAATATTTTTAGGGTCACATTCATTCTGTAGCCCTTAGATTAAGGAGTAATTTTGCCTTTCAAGTCTTATTATTTAAGAAATACAGTTTGTAAGGCTATAGTTGCCATAGGTAGTGATTCCTCTGATGGATTTGGACGAACTAAATTGTAAGCTTTCTGGAAAGGAGTTACCATTCTAGATACTATTAAGAACATTTGGCTAGCCATAAGTAGAAAGCTGAAACTGGATCCTTTCCTTACTCCTTATACGAAGATTAATTCAAGATGGATTAGAGACTTAAATGTTAGACCTAATACCATAAAAACCCTAGAAGAAAACCTAGGTAGTACCATTCAGGACATAGGCATGGGCAAGGACTTCATGTCTAAAACATCAAAAGCAACGGCAGCAAAAGCCAAAATTGACAAATGGGATCTAATTAAACTAAAGAGCTTCTGCACAGCAAAAGAAACTACCATCAGAGTGAACAGGCAACCTACAAAATGGGAGAAAATTTTTGCAATCTACTCATCTGACAAAGGGCTAATATCCAGAATCTACAAAAAACTCAAACAAATATACAAGAAAAAAACAAACAACCCCATCAAAAAGTGGGCAAAGGATATGAACAGACATTTCTCAAAAGAAGACATTCATACAGCCAACAGACACATGAAAAAATGCTCATCATCACTCGCCATCAGAGAAATGCAAATCAAAACCACAATGAGATACCATCTCACACCAGTTAGAATGGCAATCATTAAAAAATCAGGAAACAACAGTTGTTGGAGAGGATGTGGAGAAATAGGAACACTTTTACACTGTTGGTGGGATTGTAAACTAGTTCAACCATTATGGAAAACAGTATGGCAATTCCTCAAGGATCTAGAACTAGATGTACCATATGACCCAGCCATCCCACTACTGGGTATATACCCAAAGGATTATAAATTAGTCTACTACAAAGACACATGCACACGTATGTTTATTGCAGCACTATTCACAATAGCAAAGACTTGGAATCAACCCAAATGTCCATCTGTGACAGACTGGATTAAGAAAATGTGGCACATATACACCATGGAGTACTATACAGCCATAAAAAAGGATGAGTTTGTGTCCTTTGTGGGGACATGGATGCAGCTGGAAACCATCATTCTTAGCAAACTATCACAAGAAGAGAAAACCAAACACCGCATGTTCTCACTCATAGGTGGGAACTGAACAATGAGATCACTTGGACTCGGGAAGGGGAACATCACACACTGGGGCCTATCATGGGGAGGGGGGAGGGGGGAGGGATTGCATTGGGGAGTTATACATGATATAAATGATGAATTGATGGGTGCTGACGAGTTGATGGGTGCAGCACACCAACATGGCACAAATATACATATGTAACAAACCTGCACGTTATGCACATGTACCCTAGAACTTAAAGTATAATAAAAAAAAAAAAAAAAAGAACATTTGTGATTCATGGGAGGAATTTAAAATATCAACATCATTAAGAGGAGTTTGGAAGAAGTTGGTTCCAACCCTCATGGATGACTTCGAGGGGCTCAAGACTTCAGTGAAGGAAGTAACTACAGATACAGTAGAAATAACAAGAGAACTAGAATTAGAACTGGTGCCTGAAGATTTGACTGAATTGCTGCAGTCTCGTGATCAAACTTGAACAGATGAGAAGTTGCTTCTTATGGATGAGCAAAGAAAGTGGTTTCTTGAGATGGCACCCACTCCTGTTGAAGATGCTGTGAACACTTTTGAAATGACAACAAAGGATGTAGAATATTCCATAAATGTAATTGATACAGCAGCAGCAGATTTTGACAAGATTGACTCCAATTTTAAAAGAAATTACTCTGTGGGGAAAACGCTATCAAACAGCATCACATGAAATAGATAAATCTTTCGTGAAAGAAAGGGTTAATTGATGCGGCAAAACTCATTGTTGTCTTATTTTAAGAAATTGCCACAGCAATCCCAATCTTCAGCAACCACCTCCCTGATCAGTCAGCAGCCATCAACGACAAGGCAAGACTTTCCACCAGCTAAAAAAATATGACTTGCTGAAGACTTTGATGATTTTTAGCATTTTTCAGCAATAAAGTATTGTTGATTGAGGTATGTGCCTTGTGTTTTTTTTTTAGACATAATGCTGTTGCACAATTAATAGACTATAACATAGTATAAACCACTTTTATATGCACTGGAAAAACCAAAATTTTGTATGCCTCACTTTGTTGCACTATTAGCTTTATTGTAGTGGTCTGGAACTGAACCTGCAATATCTCCAAGGTATGCCTGTATATTCTAGATAACAGTCATTCATCAGCCATGTCTTTTGTAAATATTTTCTCCTACTCTGTGGCTTTAGATCTTATTTTTAAAATTCCTTTAATTTACAAAAAGTAGTTGTTTTCACTCACAGAAGGAAAGGGGAGGATTACAGTTTTGAATTTGCATGATAAAGGGCTTAGAGATTATTAATAATCATGAATAGTAATCATAATCCCAAAGGAGCTAGGTAGTCTGCAATAAAAGTTAAGGAAATTGTGTTTGTCCTATCCTAAACATTTTCAGGCAATTTCATTTTTTAAATATTTTTATATATGACTTTCATTTTTTAACATAACTACAGTATCATTATCAGACCTCCCAAACCCCAACATATCTCAATGCCATCAATTACTGTTCAATTTCTCCTGATTGTCTCAAAACTGGCATTTTTTTTTCTTTTTCAAGAATATCTTGGTTATTCTAGGATATTTGCATTTTCATGCTTATTTTATTTTATTTTTTACATATTTGGGGGTATACATGCATTTTTGTTACACGGATATATCGTGTAGTGGTAAAGTCTGACTTTTAGTGTAACTATCACCTGAATAGTGAACACTGTGCCCAATAGGTAATTTCTCATCCCTTAGCACCCCCACCCTCCCACCTTTTGTGCTCCAATGTCTATTATTCTACTCTGTATGCCCATGTATACACATTGTTCAGCTCCCACTTATAAGTGAGAACATGCAGTATTTGACTTTGTTTCTGAGCTGTTCCACTTAATATAATGGCCTCCAATTCTATCCATGTTGCTGCAAAAGACATGACTGCATTCTTTTTTGCTGGCCTAGTAGCATTTCAAAATCAGGCAATTTTAAATGTCTGTACCAGTTCCACAGAGATTTTGTTTTTAGGATAACTGTATTAATTTCCATTGAACACTTTAACTTGCCTCTTACGTTTGATTAATTACGGTACATCAAAATCCTTTGTAGAAGTATGGTTAGGGTTTTGGGAAAAGTCCAGATCTTGGGTAGTAGCATTTTCTCAATGTAAACATTCCACCTGAACCAGAGAATAATGCTCAGTTCAGCTCTTGAAACCACCATTATGCAACAGAACTGTACAAATAATTCTGAAGCAGCCATTATTCTTATACCAATGTTATATGCATATAAATACTTACATACAGATACATCATTCATTTGAAACCAACTCAAGCATTTCAATGTGTTTTTAAACTGGAATCAATCCTAAATGATCACTTTAGATATAGTCAGTAAACTTTCACCACGTCAACCAAACTGGGGGAAATACCACTTTGAATTCATTAACAGCTAAAAATACAAAGACTATTTAAAAGCTTCAATCTTTCGCAAGTCATAACTCTAAGTGAATATTTCATTGTGCTGTCTACAGTTCTAAGCAAATATTTCACACAGAAGCCCTTAATGAATAAACAAACATTGCACACAAAGGAACAGCAATAAAGATAGGGGCTGGCTTTTCATCAGTAGCAGTGAAAACCAGGAAGCAATAGTACAACATCACTATAATGTCAGAAGAAGAAGAAGAAAAGCCTGTTATCTTAAATAATATACCCAAAGAAAATGTCTTCCAAAATAAGCAATAAGACAGTTTCAGATAAAAAAATAAAGCTGAATTAAATTGTTTCTAGCATAAGTCCACTACAAGAATACTAAAGAAATTTCTTCTAGCTAGAAGTGAATGCCATTCGACGGCAATGTGTATCTACCTGAAGAAACGAAGAGCACTAGAAAGAGTAACTTTGCTATACCTGATTTTTCTTTTCTCATTTTCTTTAAGAGATAACTGAACTATTTAAAACAAAAATAATAACAGCATATTGTGGGCTTTGTTAAGAAGAAAAATGTAAGACAACAATAGAACAAAAGATGGAGACAGATGGAAATACACTGTTTTAAGATTCTTACATGTAAAGGCGTGTGGTATTAATTTAGGGCAGATTGAAATTGAGGATACATATTGAAATCTTCACAACAAAAAATCATTTTAAAAAACAAACAGATATAGCTGATGTTCCAATAGATGAGAATAAAAAAGGCTAGGCATGGTGGCTCATGCCTATAATCCCAGCACTCAGCACTTTGAGAGGCCAAGGTGGGAGATTCGCTTGACGCCAGGAGTTTGAGAACAGCCTGGAAAACATAGTGAGACCCCTTTTCTAAAAAAAATTAAGTCAGCCAGGCATGGTGGCACATGCCTGTAATCCCAGCTATTTGGGAGGATGAAGTAGGAGGATCATTTGAACCCAGAAGTTTGAGGCTGCAGTGAACTATTATCACAACACTATACTCCAGCAGTCTGGGTGACAGTGAGACCCTGTCTCAAATAATAATAATAATAATAATAATAATAATAATCCTACTGAGTATACCATGAATTCAAAAGAAGGAAGAGAAATAAGAAAAACAACAACAAAGAAGGTGATGTGATAAATAGAAAACAAATAACAAGATAGTAGTCTTACATATGGGACTTTTCATAATGATATAATAATAAATTCATTAAAAAGATACAAAAATTATAAATATGTATGTACTTAGTAACAGAATTTCTAACCACATAAGCAAAAACTGACAGAGGCAAAAAAAAAAAAAAAAAAAAAAAAAGAAATAGATAAATCTAAATCTATTGTTTGAGATTTTAACACTCCCGCCTCAACAGTCCTAAACACGATTATTTAGATAAACAGGAAACTTTACTTTCTAAATTTCTTTAAATACATAAATTACTGATATTGACTCACAAAGAAATAGAAAACTTGAAAGGCTCTAGATCCGTAAAAGAAATTCATTTGGTACTTATATTTCCACAAAGAAAACACCAGACCTAGATCCTATCTAATACAAGGAAAAATGTCAAGCACCAGCAGGTTCAGTTATCTAGTTAGGGTCTGGTCTCTGCTTCCAAATCAGCACCTTGAACCCTGCATCCTCCAGAAGGCAGAAGGGAAAAGGGAAGAAGGGGATGCATTTCCTCCAGCAAGCCCTTTTATTATTTTTTATGTTTATTTATTTATTTATTTATTTTTTGAGACAGAGTCTCACTCTGTCACCCAGGCTGGAGTCCAGTGGTGCAATCTCGGCTCATTGCAACCTCTGCCTCCTGGGTTCAAGTGATTCTCCTGCCTCAGCCTCCTGAGTAGCTGGGATTACAGGCGCCTGCCACCACACCTGGCTAATTTTTGTATTTTTAGTGGAAATGGGGTCTCACCATATAGGCCAGGCTGGTCTCGAACTCCCGAGCTCAAGTGATCCACCTGCGTCAGCCTCCCAAAGTGCTTGGATTACAGATGTGAGTCACCTTGCCCAGCCTAGCAAGCCCTTTTATAGGGATGCTTAATCCCATTCATGAGGGCAGAGCCCTCATGACTCAATCACCTCCCTAAAGCCACACCTACCAATACTGTTGCATTGGGGATTTAGATCAACATAAATTTTGGATGAGACAAAGACATTCAAATCATAGCAACTTCGAAACTCATTTTATGAAGCCAGTATCGCCATGATATGAAAGCCAGACAAAAATTTAACAGTGAAAGAAAACTACAAACAGATATCCCTCATAACCATTGTAGTGAATTTCTATAATCTTATGCTATCCCAGCATCCTTTGGAAAATAGGTTTCGCTTTCTCATGCCAGAAGCAGGGCTTAGTCCTCCTAGTTCCTCCATGTGGTCCATCCAGATATCTGCCTTAAACAGCTGCCTCCTGGTGACCACCACCACCACCACTGATCCTCACACTCTTTATGGACTGCACAGATATGCTACCACTTCTCAGTCACAGCATGACCCTACAGAATGTGCACCTCCTTGCTCTAAACCCACCAATTAGAACTCCTTAAGGGAAACCGCTAGGGTTATACCCCAGACCTCAATAAAGGCGTTGGCCCATAAGTCCATCTGTCTCTCACTCCCTACCTGCTGGTAAGTGCATTGCCCCTGAAACCTTCCCATCAGCCCCCATCAGTACCCCTCTTCTCCCAGAGACCTGTAAGTAATATACTGCTTCTGTTATTCAAATATTTTGGTTGTGTTGTCTCCTCTATGTCTCATCCAACCAACACATCTAGTCCTAACTTTTCTCCCAGTCAAGGCTTTTCTAGAGAGTGGCTATCTTGGCAGGAATAAACTGGACACAGGTCAGATAAGAGCCACAGTGGTATCTGCCAGTATAAACAAGTTTCCTGTGAGAGCAATACCTGATCATGAGTCAAACAATTAGGCATTAGGCCATCTACCAGGATAAAGAAGTATTCTTTGAAAGGCACATTGTAAACATACATGACCAAATTCCCTAGAGCCCTGTCAGGGCAGAGCTAGTTTATAGCCATTCTCCCAAGACAAACCTCAAGACCAAATTAAAGAAAAATACAGAGGCTGAGGTGGGCGGATCATGAGGTCAGGAAATCCAGACCATCCTGGTTAACACAGTGAAACCCATCTCTACTAAAAATACAAAAAATTAGCCAGGTATGGTGGTGGGCACTACTCAGGAGGCTGAGGCAGGAGAAAGGCATGAACCTGGGAGGCGGAGCTTGCAGTGAGCCCAGATTGCGCCACTGCACTCCAGCCTGGGAAACTCCATCTCAAAAAAAAAAAAGGAAAAATACAACAAACATATTTGCAAAAATTCCTTACACAACATTAGCACATCAATTCCCTACAATATGAAAATAATAATATATCATGACCAATTGAGGTTTATTCCAGAGAATGCAAAGTTGGTTTAACATTTAAAAATCAATGTAAGTTATCATAGTAACAGAATAAACGAAAAGAATCATATGATCAATAAGTAGATGCAGCAAAATCATTTCACACAGTGCAATGCCTATTCACAGTCTTAAAAAATTAAGCAAAGCAGAAACAGAAGGAAACTTCCTCAACCTGATATAGAAGAAAAGCTTGCAATTGCCATCAAATGTAATGGTAAAAACCTGAATACTTCCATCCTATTACTAAGAACAAAGCTAATATGTCTGCTCTCACAGCTGCTATTCAATATTGTACTAGATATTCTAGCCACTGCTGTAAGGCAAGACAAAGAAACAAAAGTCAATTAGATTGAAAAGAAAAATTTTAACTCTTTTTTTTCAAAGATGATATAGAAAATCTTATTAAACCTATAAATAACTAATAAAGGAATTTCAAAAGGTCATATGAGAGATAGTTACTATATCCAGAAAATTGTATTTCTGTATCACAGCAGCAAACAATTGGAAAATGTAATGTAAAAAGCAATACCACGGGGTGCAGTGGCTAACGTCTATAATCCTAGCACTTTGGGAGGCCAAGGTGGGAGGATCACTGGAGCCCAGGAGTCCAAGATCAGCCTGGGCAACATGGCAAAAACCCATCTCTACAAAAAATACAAAAATTAGGCAGAAAATACAAAAATTAGATGGGTGTGGTGGCATGTGCCTATAGTCCCAGTTACCTGGGAGATTGAGCTGGGAGGATTGCTTGAGCCCAAGAGGTCGAGGCTGAAGTGAGCTATAATTGTGCCACCACTGCACTCCAGCCTGGGTGACAGAAGGAGATCCTCTCCCAAAATAAAAAATAAGCAATACTAAAAAATAGAATACTTCAGGATAAATTTAGCAAAATATGAACAAGACCTGTGCACTCTTAACTACAATACTTTGCAGAGAGAAATTTTAGAAGAACTAATAGGTAGAGAAATATATTCATGTATTGAAAGTTTTAATATTTTAAAATATCAGTTTTCCTCAAATTAATTTATACATTTAACATTATTGCTTCCAAAATTCCAGCAAAGTTTTTGTAAAATTTATAGGCTCAATCTGAAATGTATATGGAAATGCAAAGGACCTAGAATAAACATGACATTTTGAAAAACAGAAACATAGGTAGTGGAATTATAATAATGGGTTTTCAAAATTTACCATTAAGCCACAGTAATCAAAGCCATAAACAATTCTGGCATAAGAACAAACAAATAGATCAATGGAATACAATAGTGTAGGAATATCACACATGCATATGTATTGTCAGTAGATTTTTGACAATTCTACTGAGGGAATCCAATGAGGAAAAAAAAGTCTTCTCCACAAATGATGCTGGAAAACCTGAATATTCACAAAGGGAAAAAAATAAATTCTGACACGTTTCACATCACACACAAAAATTAATTTTAAACGGATTATAGATCTAAGTATAAGAGTTAAACTTTTAAAATTCTAGAATAAAACAGAAAAAAGTCATTATGTTAAGGAAAGATTTCTTATGTAGGACACAAAAACATGACCATAAAAGAAAAAAGAATAATAAATTGGATTTAATAAAAATTTAAAACTTTTGACTATCCAAATGCACGGTTAAGAAGATAAAAATTCAAGACACAGCCAGGTGCCGTGGCTCATGCCTGTAATTCTAGCATTTTGGAAGGCCGAGGTGGATGGATTGCCTGAGCTCAGGAGTTCAAGACCAGCCTGGGCAACATGGCAAAACCCTATCTCCACTAAAAATAGAAAAAACTAGCTGGGTGTGGTGGCACACACCTGTAGTCCTAGCTACTCGGGAGGCTGAGGCATGACAATCGTTTGAGCCTAGGAGGCAAAGGTTGCAGT
Source organism: Rhinopithecus roxellana (assembly GCF_007565055.1). Taxonomy (NCBI): domain Eukaryota; kingdom Metazoa; phylum Chordata; class Mammalia; order Primates; family Cercopithecidae; genus Rhinopithecus; species Rhinopithecus roxellana. The sequence continues at coordinate 177,901,503 of NC_044552.1, read as the reverse complement.
AAAGCGAGATAGTGTAACTGCACTCCAGCATCAGCCACAGAGTGAGACTCTGTCTCAGAAAAAAAAAAAAAAACTTCAAGATAGACTGGAAAAAAACATTGCAAGACATGTATCTAATAGAAGACTTGTATCCAGAATATGTAAACGACTCTTATAACTCAACAATAAGGCGATAACCTGCTTTTTAAAAAGGGGACAGAAAATTTGATTAACGTGTCACAAAGAAGATAAGCAAATAGCAAATAAGCAGATGAAAAGATGCATATTTTCAGTCACTGGAAAAATGAAAATTAAAAGCACAATGAGATACTACTATATAACTGGCAAAATGGCTAAAATTTAAAAGGAACGCAATACCAAATGTTGGCAAGTATATGAAAGAATTAGGACTTTCATACATTGCTGCTGGTGAGTGCAAGGTGGCACAATCACTTCTGAAAGCAGTTGCTGGTTTCTTGGAAAGTTGAACATGCACTTACATTATACCATAAATCCCATTAGGCATTTACCCAAGAGAAATGAATGCCATGTCTACAACAATACTCGGACATGAATATTAATAGAAGCCTTGTTTATAATTGCTGAGAAGTGGAAGCAACTCAAATGTCCACAAACAGATGAATAAGAAAACAATATATGATATATATGATATATTCATACACTGGAACACTATTCAGCAGTAAACAAACAATAAAATATTGATAGTTGCAACAACTTGTATAAGTCTTGCAAATATCATACTGAGCAAAAGAAGCTGGCCACAGGTGAGTATGTGCTCTGATTTTACTTTGTGACAACCTTGGACAGGCAAAACTAATTTATAGAAACAGAAAGCTGATCAGTGTTTGCCTGGCATCAAAAATGGGAAGAATTCACTGTGAGGGGATGCAAATGCAAACAAACAAACGAACAAACTTTGAGGCGATGGAAATATTTTACATCACATCATCATTGATTAAGGGGTGGTTACACAGGTATCTACATTTTGAAACACATGGAACTGAAAATGGGTACATTTTATTGTCAGTAAATTGTAACTCAATAAGGCTGGACTAAAAGGAAGAAAAATACCCGATGAGATACTGCTATGCAATTACTTGAATGGCTAAAATTAAAAGCACTGACACTACCTAGTGTTAGCAAGAAAGGATCCTATCCACTGCTGATTAGTGTATACATTGATAAAAATCACTCTGAAAAGCCATTTGGCATTATTGATCATACGTGTAAACTTGGACACAGAAATACCTTTTTAAAGTACATACCTAACAGAAATGTGTCCATATATTCACCAAAAGAATGTTCACAGTGGCATCGTGTGCAATAGCTAAAACCTGGAAGCAACCAAATGGCCCACAAATAGTAGAATGAATGAATAACTGGTAATATATTCATGTATTAAAATATAGCAAAGAAAGTGAATGCTTCTATGTGCAAGAAACATGGGTGAGTCTCACAAATCTTAAATTGAGCAAAAGAAAGCAGACACAAAGTCTACATACTGTATGATTACATTTTTATAAAAATTTAAAATATAGAAAATTAATCCATGGTGTTAGAAGTCAAGAGAGAAGAAGAGGGAGGTTTGGAGCTAGGAAAGCGGCATGAAAGGAGCTTCTGGGAGGCTGGGAACTTTCTATTTCATGACCCCTGTTGCTACCAGGAGTGTGGTCACTTTGCAATGGTTCATTGAGTGAGACACTTCCGGTTTGTGCATTTTTTGTGTGTGTATGCTTTATGCATGTATACAAAACATTTTTTAAAATAATAAGGGATTTACGACTAAATGGACATCAAGGAAGTAGAAGAAGCCTGGAGCTTTCTGTCAGTAAGTTTGCTGTTGAGTGGAAAGATGTAAAAAGCAAGGAAACTTGTGATGTAGTACTACCACTGAAAGACATTTTTTGGATTAGAAAAGATGTGAGCACGCTCATATTCTGATGTTTTGTTTTATTTTATTTTATTTTATTTTATTTTATTTTATTTTATTTAATTTTATTTTATTTTTTGAGATGGAGTCTCTCTCTCTATTGCCAGGCTGGACAGCAGTGGCATGATCTCGGCTCACTGCAACCTCTGCCTCCTGCGTTCAAGTGATTCTCCTGCCTCAGCCTTCCGAGTAGCTGGGACTACAAGTGTGTGCCACCACACTCAGCTAATTTTTGTATTTTTAGTAGAGACGGGGTTTCACCATGTTGGCCAGGCTGGCCTCGATCTCTTGACCTCGTGATCTGCCTGCCTCAGCCTCCCAAAGTGCTGAGATTACAGGTGTGAGCCACAGCGACCGGCCCATATTCTGACTTTTCAAGTCAGTGAAAGAGAAGACTAACACTATAGGAAACAAATGATTTAAATGATGAATACTGTTTTTAAAAAACTGTGAAGCAGGGGGCCAGAGATGGTGGCTCACGCCTGTAATCCCAGCACTTTGGGAGGCTGAGGCGGATGGATCACCTGAGGTCAGGAGTTTGAGACCAGCCTGGCCAATATGCTGAAACCCCGTCTCAACTAAAAATACAAAAATTAGCTAGACATGGTGGCAGTTGCCTGTAATCCCAGCTACTCTAGAGGCTGAGGCAGGAGAATCGCTTGAACCCAGGAGGCAGAGGTTGCAGTGAGCTGAAATCACCCCACTGCACTCCAGCCTGGGCGACAGAGCAAAACTCTGTCTCAAAAAAAAAGAAAAACAAAACAAAACTATGAAGCAGGGGCTCCGACGGGAAAGGAGGAGGGCTTTTGTGGAAGTCCTAATCTTATACAAGATTGGCTTTTTTTCCTCTAAGTCTCAAAAAAAGAACATAATGATGGGAGCCACATAGGAAACCGATGAAAACATGAAGGAAGAGTGGGACATTTTGAGAAAAACTGCTGAGGGAGTCTGTGGTCTGATACAAAGCACAGCCACATGCTGAGAGGCTGTGGATCAGGTTTGGAATCTTAAGAAAAGAGTGGCCAAAGGAGGCACATTAACCATAGGAAAGTGAGGGGCAGCTGCTCACAGATAAATGAATGAAAAATTTAGTGCTATTAAGGGTTCAACTAAATGTGGAAACTACACATTTCTTACTGTGTTCATTGGCACGATCATTCTCCTGGATACCCGAGCATGAGAATTTGAAGTCACTGTTTTATGACCGTGTTTTATTCCTCCTCTCACCATCTTCATGTACCTAACACTCCTTCTCTTTCTGTCTTCCGTAATGGAGCCATAGCGGAGAAAATATAACGCCTGGAACATCTTCCCAGTGGAGTCTCTGCCTCTGGTTTCTTCTTTTTATTTCTGTCTCTCTAACAGAACACTTAGATATTGTCGTGCCCATGTATAATGACCTTCAGTGGCTGCTGGTATTGATTTCCAATACCAGCAGTTAAACTAAAAACTAGTTAAACTAAAAAGTTAAACTAAAAACTAGTTAAACTAAAAAGCTTAGTTAGCTGAGTTCACCTCTCATTTCAGCCCAGGATGGAATCAAGAGCACATGGCACCTTCATAGACCAGACATGAGCTCAGCAGCCCTAGCCCATCCCACAGTCAGGCTGTCACCCAGGTAAGTATAAACTAATCAGAGCTGGCCAGTATTGGTCACTTATTATGTATGAGGCATTGTTCTAAGCACCTGGTATGTGTTAGCCCATTTGAGTCTCACAACAATATCTGGGCTAGGTTTCCATTTTTTCATTTGATAGGCAGGAAAAATGAGATCTAGAGAGGCCAAGTAAATCACCACACTTAGAGTTAGAGAGTGAGCACACCAGGATGCAAATCCAGGTAATTGGGCTTCAAAACCATATTTACAACCATTACCCCAAGAACAGGCATTGGCTTGGCTTCCAACATCTCTGTCTTTGAGTTTTCCTGTCCAAGTTCAAAATCTTACTTTTGCAAGCCACCTTCAGCATGGCCTGGGATGCTCTGAATGTTGACTTTTCTTCTGGTTCCAGGTGCTACATGCTGTCTGGAAGCAGAATTCTCCCCTCCCCTCAATCTGTTGGTTGGGATCCAACTTCCTGCAACAGCTCCTTGTCCATGAGTCAACCCTGATGCTCCAAATTTGGAAGCTCAATGGTGTGCTAATGTTTCTGTCTCTCCTACTCAGTCTTGAGAAGTGGTTAATCATTTTTAAATGCTGGGAATAAGTGTTAGGAAGTTTAAAAAATGGAGAGCAAATTCCATTTTTATAGATAAGTGGTCTCCTGAAAGATCATTTTCATCTTCTTCCAGGATCTATAGTTCTGGTTTTAACACAAAACTATCTTCATATATTTTACCCTGTTCTGTTGGATTGCTGTATTTTACCTTTATGTATCTTATCTTGCTCTGTTGGATTGATTCTCATTTGCAAAAAAAGATTTTTTTCTCTTTTTCCCCTTGCTTTTCTTAAGAAATTCATCATCTGAAGAAAGAAATGTTTAAAGAATTGATTTTCCTGCCCCAGAAGGTTTGTTTTCCCTTTCTAAAGAGTTATTTCCCTTTTTCTTCTCAGAACATTTTTTCCAGGATTTTTTTAAAAACAAGTTAACGGTTACAACAGCCTTTTCTATGCTATCAAGGGACACTCTTAAGATTCCATTGTAGATATAATCCTTATCAGTTTGAATAGTGTTGACCATGTAGGAGAATTTGTCTGTCTGAGTTCAAACTCTTAGTTCAAAGATTAATATACTATCTTTAGTCACAGATTTGTGCTAATATACTACAAACTAAAATGCTGCAATCCTTTGAAAGTTGTTTTATAGGCACTGCTCTGGCACTTAATGTATTTTTTTCTTCTCACAAGACAGAGCTTAAAGGCTCGTCATGAATAACATGAAATCTCAACTTCCCACGCCTCAGTGTGGAAGCCCTATCATAAAAACATAGTACATTACCCTTAAAACAAATTTCTCTCTGACTTCAGTGACACTGAAATGGACAGCAAACAATGGTGCTGGCGGAGTTCCAGGGTTTCTGAACACTGCTCCTTAACATAAAGTGAGTTCACAAAGGCTGGGGTTGCATTTCTGAGGATAACCGATCCTTTAAATACTGTACACTTTTGTGTCTACACATACAAAGTAACACAGTGAATTGAGGCAATTATCCTTGTAATTCAAGTGCGCCCTTTCCTCCCCACATACATATTTTGGCTTCAATTTCTGAGCATTTTAAACAAATGGTATCTTTTTCCCCCTTGGATAATTGCTTCATTTCTCTGCTTTATCTTGTGTATGTGAATTTAAATTATTCCCAGATCTGTATGTATAGGTGAGAGAAACTTTGGCAAATAAATCCTTTTGAAACCAACACTTCTCTGTTTTCTAATGGAGGACCATATAGCACTGCACATATCAACAAGCAAAAGGGCAGAGTCCTACCCAGGCAGGGATATCCTGTCCCCCCATCTTGCAGGGAATTGTCCTGTGGATCAGGGATGATGGCAGAGGCCTTCCCCCCTTGGGGACTTGACAGAAGCTGTCATCCAGTAGGCAGGCACACAATTCACCTGTGGCCTGTTCATTATCATCAGACGTGTTGACAGGCCTGGGGCCTGGGAAGGAGGCACAGCGGTCTTTCCATGCCAGCTGGTGAAAGGATGGGAGGTTCCATCTCACAGCAGGAGTGAAACATGGTGCCAGCGTCATAGACAGGCATAAGTATTCCAAATCATGGACAGAAAGTCCCTCCATGCCTGTGGACTCCTTTGCAGGGCTTCCTTGTGTGGGGAGGGACTTGCAGATTGGGATTAGAAATTGTAGACTGGTCTCTAGTGTTGGACTGAAATATGATGTGATTAGCTGGTGACCCGAAGTCCCAGAGGAATCAGGCATCTTAATGAGCTCACATCAATTTAAGGAAAAAAGTCTATTGTTGTGTAGGTAAGCAATGCAGTCCATAATTTTGTTGTTGTTTGTCCTTCTCACTAAGCCATGAAAGGAATGTGTGGCTTTCTTTCAAAATGTGTATGGCTGGCCATGCTAGCTCATACCTGTGATCCCAGCATTTTGGGAGGCCATGGCAGGAGGATCGCTTGAAGCCAGGAGTTTAAGACCAGCCTGGACAACGTGGCGAGACCTGTCTCTGCACATACACAAACATTAGCCAGGCTTGCTGGAGCACGCTTATAGTCCTAGCAACTAGGGAGGCTGAGGTGTGAGGATTGTTTGAGCCCAGGAGTTCAAGGTTACAGTGATCTGTGATCATGCCACTGCACTCCAGCCTGGGTAATAGAGCAAGACTCTGTCTTAAAAACAAACAAACAAAAATGTGTAGACATACATATGCACTTCATCTCAGGAATCCTTTGTTGACTGCAACTGAGTAAAAGGAATGTATGTTTAAGATACAATAAAGTCCATTCTCGGAACACTTACTGATATGCCAGAATCTCTGAAAATTGTGGATTTTTCACGTTATGAAACATAGGTCAGGGGAGGGCATCCCTAAAAGACCTTACAGAACCTTAGGGAAAAACTGTATGGTTTTTATTGTATTGCAGTTATAGTTTCAAGGTTTTAGACTGCAAACTCTAAAAAATGTGATTACTTCCCTTAGCATTGAGCAGGAGAGCTTGTTGATTCCAAATCAACACAGAATGAGTGTGTGTAGGTATATTCATCTCAGAAGTCAATTCCTTCGTTCATCAGCTGATAATGAAAACAAAATGCTTTGTTTCTGGAAGCGGGGGATCTGTGGAGCCATATATCCAAGAGATGTCAAGAGGCCCCAATTCATTAAAACTATGAAGAATGAGGTGCCAGAATGAGGCTGGAGCCATTTAAAATTAGTGGCTGGGATCAAAGATCTGTGATGAAGTCCTGGGAATTGTCAGCAGCTGATGTAGGCACACGAATGAAAGAAAGATTATTTCATGATGCTAAGGTTTTCATTTTCTGGTTATAAATCAGTATTTATTTATGTCAGTTTACCTTAACAGGAACATTTAGTCACATAAGATATTTTAATATAATTTATTATTGCCCCAGGTCAAAAACACCAAGAGATACAAGACCCTGCAGGGAGGGAATCCCTGCTTAGAGTGCAGATGGCCAGTTCCGTGCTCAGGACTGCCAGCTGCTGCTGGACGGCTCCAGTCTTTTCTTCTCTTTCTCTGTTAATACGTTTAGAGATCCCAAAAGGCTATCCCTTGCTTAAACTTATATCCATAGCTACTTGCCTTCTGTCCTGCTCTGTCGTTTTCTTGCTCAAGTCTTCAAGCCTGTGTTTGAAGTTCCCACTCTTTCACCCATTTATTCCCTTCTTCAATTCCTGAAATTCCCACCTCCACCTCTGGATGGGACCTGCACTTTCAAAAGCTTCTCTGATCTCCTCTCTCCTCTTGATCCTCCTCTTCTTCCTCCTCACTCTCTCTCTCTCTCACTTTCCCCAGCTTTCTCCCCTCTGCTCTCTGCCTGTCCTCTCTCCCCAGTTCAAATGCAGGGGTTTAATTGCCATCTCATTCTTTCCAGCCCTTCTTTGATCTTGACTTCTTTTTTTTTTTTTTTTTTAGACTGAGTTTTAGACTGAGGTTTGCTCCTGTTGCCCAGGCTGGAGTGCAGTGGCGCGATCTCGGCTCACTGCAACCTCCACCTCCCAGGTTCAAGCGGTTCTCATCTCTCAGCCTCCCGAGTAGCTGGGTTTACAGGCATGCGCCATCACGCCTGGCTACTTTTGTATTTTTAGTAGAGATAGGATTACTCCATGTTAGTCAGACTGGTCTCGAACTCCTGATCTCAGGCGATCTGCCCACCTCAGCCTCCCAAAGCGCTGGGATTACAGGCGTGAGCCACCGCAGCTGGCCCTCACGTCTCTATCTTTAGCTCTCTTCCTTTTCCTCCATCTTCTTTGCAAGACCCTTCATTTACTCTGTGATGCCATCTAAACCGTCATCTCCAGTATTACTTTCTTATGTGACTACAGTCAATTCAGCTAAACTCAACACGGATTGGGCGCCAACCCCTGTGCCCAGCTGCCTATGAGATCGCTCTTGCTATCTGTCCTGGTAGTGCTGTGGGCTGGAAATGCCCGGTGCTTAGTATCTTCCCTCCTAAATGACCTCCCTTCCCATCGGTCCCCTATCTGTTAAAACTCATCCTGCTTCCTGTCTTTGAAGTGAAAAACCCTACCATTTGATTATTTCCTATTCCTTAGTTATAATATCCAAGCTGTCAGGTTTCTGACTTCAACAGCCCTCCTTGGTATAGCCTTTCTTAGCCCCCTCCCCAGCTGCGATATTCATGTGGTTTCTTTCCTTTTGGCAGAGATTTCCATGTCTCCTGCAACAGTGCTCCTTCTACTGCTTCTTCCTACACCAGCGCAGTCTTTCGTCTCCCACACCTACCCCTCCTAGCATTGCAGCAGCCTGAGCAGCATCTATAACCTCTCCAGAGAACTCACAAGTCTTCCTGTCCAGGCTGCAGGATACAGCATAGTCCGAGTGGCCAGCATTGGAAGACTAATTATATGTCAGTTTACTGAAGGCTGCATGTGTATTCCTATCACACTGTCCTCCTGATAGCCCTGTGCAGTATAACGAGCAAAGGAATGATGAATTAACCATAGATAATGAAACTAGAGTTTAGGATGGTTCAATGCTTGCCCAAGGTTTAAGAGCTGATGACTGGTAGAAGCAGGACTCACATCACTCAAGTTGCAGGGGCAGAGCCCAGAGTTCCCTTGTATCTTTCAGAAACTAAACAATGATCATCTTGTTTTGCTGAAATCTCCCAGTGGACCCTCACTGTCAGTGAAACAGAGTCTAATTTTATTAACCTGGCTCTCAAGATGGAACCCTCAGGTCTGGTTCCAAGCTACTTCTCTAGATTTATTTCCTGGAAAAATAAACTTATGTACTGGATTCACGTACCACACTCCAGAAAAAGGTAGCCCCTACAATTCTTAGCTGATCCCCAGCTTCAACCTATTTTATAGTTAATTCTCCTTGCAGCAGCCAGAGTTTCCTTCAGCAACGTGAATGAGCGCATGCTTTGCTCTACATTCTCAAGATAAAATCCCAAGTCATTACTGTGGTGCACCAAGCCCCATGTAATCTGGCCCCAAGGTTCTCTTTAACCTCATCTCTATAATTCACCTGCTTGGTAACTTGCCACATTGGTTCATTTGTGTTCATTGGATACACTCTGCTGTTCCCTCTGCAGGCCCTTTAAGAGTGCTAGTCCCACCACCTGTGGTGCTGCATCCCCAACACCTGCATGGTGGCCCCTGTCACTTCCAGAAGATTTTTGTTTGTTAGAAGGGCTTCCCTGATGACCCTCTTAAAAATATGTCCCTTGTCACTCTCTGCCCCTTATCCTGCTTTTATTTATTTATTTATTTATTTATTTATTTATTTGTTTTTGAGACACAGTCTCACTCGGCTGCCCAGGCTGGAGTGCAGTGGCACGATCTCAACTCACTGCAACCTCCACTTCCTGGGTTCAAGCAACTCTCCTGCCTCAGCCTCCCGAGTAGCTGGGATTACAGGCGTGCACCACCACACCTGGCTAACTTTTCTATTTTTAGTAGAGATGGGGTTTCATCATGTTGGTCAGGATGGTCTAGAACTCCTGAATTCAAGTGATCCACATGCTTCGGTCTCCCAAAGTGCTGGAATTACAGGCGTGAACCACTGCACCTGGCCAGCTTTAACTTTATTTTCAGTGCCTAACACCACCTGGCATATTATAGTTTTATTGGTTTAGTGTCTTTCTCCTGCTGCTAAAGCACAAGCTCCTTGAGGGCAGGGACATTTTGTGCTCAGTTTATTCCTAGATCCCTAAGACCGAGAACCATGCTTGTTGCACAGTAGCAAACATTTGCCAAACCAGTTCATCAGTGAAAACAAGGCTGCTTGTTGTTTGCTGTCTCTACATTATTACTTATGCTGCTCTTTCTGCCTGGAATTTGTGGAACGTCCACTTTGCACCAGATCCTGCAAAAGACCGCAATGCTGTGCTCTCTCTGCCTATTACTACCCAATTCATTGCACAGCTAAATGTCATATTTTCCTGACCATCTCTGATCACTTCATCTGCTAGTACTCTATTCTTGTCTACATCCCAACAGCAATGTCTTTGTATCCCTTTTATGACATTTATTGCACCCTATCTGTGGTGAGGTTATTTGTGTACCAGATCCAATTCTCATTGTATTTGGGACAGTGCCTGGCACAGACTTAAACACATAGTATTTGAATAGAATAGTATTTAGTGATACATTATGAGAGTATAATTGTGTATTCAATTCAATGTATAAATAGAAAAGTAAATATAAGTGAAAAAGCCTAGAATAGGTGCAAGAGTGTAAGTAACAAAAGGAAGAGAAAAATGGAGAAAAAACCCAAGAGGAGTAGAGATTTATTATCCTTCCAGAAAACACACATCCTTCTTTAGGTTAATCCCTTTCCTTGAGAAAATGGCCTGGAGAAGATGACTGGTTAATGTCAGACACCCTCGACTTCCATTTGTTTATTGGAAGTCAGCTGGATGGCTGTGTGGAGGCTGGAGGGGCGGAGATAAGGACAGATGGCTATCGCTGCTTGCAGTCTTCCGAGGGAGGAGCTGGTCCTACCCGTGCCCACAGTTGTCAGCACTTTCCCCTGCTGGCCCTGTTGACATTGTTCTGACACCTTGTGCACCACCAGAAAGTTCACTGACCCTTCACAAGCAGGGGTCATAGGTCCATTTCCCAGCGTCATCGGGGATCACTCCAGGCTGTGTGCTGACCCAGCTCAGGGAGCAGTGGCCAGCGATGTCAGCCAGCAGGAGCAGCGCAGGGCCCCAGGCAGGGGGCTTAGGGGCAATCCCAGAGCAAACCAAAAGCTTTATTGCAAAGTCCTGGGTGGTGGCCTCAGAGAACCTAAGAAGCAGGAGGAGGGTGCAGTGGTAGAGGGGGCCTCTCTGCAAGGGTGCCAGAGGCAACAGCAGTAAGGTGTTTCCTGGTGAGTGGGTCAAATCAGCTCACACAGTGGGGATGAGCTCACAGAGAGCAGGCTGAGAGCAGACCAGGAGTGCACAGGTGGCTGCCCTATCAGCCTTTTCCAGGAGGGGTGGTGGCGCTTGCAAGAGCTACTCTGGCTTTGTCCCCTGCTGACCCAGTGCCAGCAGTCTTCCGCATTTACCCCAAGTTCATCTGCACCCCTTTCTTCCCCACCCTTACCACTCACTCCTTTCCACAAGGGGCAGTATGAATAGGCACTAAGTGTGGCATCCAAAAAGCCTCAAGTTCTGAAGAAGAGCCATATAACCCCCCTGCACCTTGATTTCTCCATCTGTAGAACGAGTAGGAGAATACCTACCTGCTCTATGCCTCAAATGAAATGCTTATGAAAAGTTGCTACTAAACCATCATGCATACGGTACTCATGTTAGTTTTCTTTAGCCTCCCAGCTTATTTATTTCTTGTCTTCCCCATCTTTGCTTACCTGCCCCTTTAAAAATCTGCTGTAATATGGGCAAATCATATTTGTAAAAATGCAATTAAGCCAAACATAAAGGCTCAACCCCTGAAAAGAGATAGCTTTGTGCTAATGTGTATAAACCAAAACCAAAATCTTATTTTTGTTCAAAATTTCAGGATATTACAGATATTTTGCTTTAGTACATAAAAATATTACTCACAACCAGTTGAAACAGGTCACACTGATTTTGTGTCAGATGGCCTCTGCTGGGTGTAGGAAATGATGTTTCTTCAACAGATCTAAGCACCATGGATGGCTTTGACAAAAGTAGGGTCCCAGGTTGCTTCGTGAGGCGATTCTAAGTGTGAGTGGGAATTGTTCTACACCAGCTTTACACCTCCTGCCCCCAAATTTCTCTCTCTTGTCTACTTGTGATTCCTAAAATGTCACCATCAATTAAATAAGGCAAGAGTCCCAGGCTAGAATGAGAAGCTATGTTCACTCATGGGCATGATTTAACTCTAGCTCATGTCCAGCTTAGAACAACTTTCTAGAAGATAGTACAGAAGAGAACTGCAACCATTTATGCATCTGACATAGCAGAGAGAGTGGTTAAAAGACTTTGGTGAGCAAAAGGAAGGAGGGAAGCAGTTAGACACTGCTTCTGACCTCAAAGAGTTTCTGAGGTTTGAAGGGGCACGCTTAGTCATGCTTACTCCAGAGTCGGGCTTCTGTCTGGTGTGGGCTTCCCTGGACAGGTACAGTAAGAGTGCCTTACCTGGCCAGCCAAGAAGACAACAGAGGGTGCTGGATACCCACGTGGGGGAGATGGGTGGGGGAGGTGGAGTCACCTCAAAGGAGGAGAAAGCACTGCCGCGTCAGGGGGGATGTTCTCTATTGCTATTGCCACGTATGGCTGAACTTGGGCTGTATGTATTAGACAGACAAGTAGGAGGTGTCATCTCCTATTTATTGTGTCCTACTCTAATAATAAAAAATAAAAAATAAAAAAACAGGCTGGGCACAGTAGCTCATGCCTGTAATCCCAGCAGTTTGGGAGGCTGACACAGGCAGATCACCTGAGGTCAGGAGTTCGCGACCAGCCTGGCCAACATGGGGAAACCCTATCTCTACTAAAAATATAAAAATTAGCCAGGCATGGTTGTACATGCCTGTAATCCCAGCTACTCAGGAGGCAGAGGCAGGAGAATCACTTGAATCCGGGAGGCAGAGGTTGCAGTGAGCCAAGATCACGCCATTGCACTCCAGCCTGGGCAACAGAGTGAGACTCTGAGTCAAAAACAAAACAACAACAACAACAACAACAACAACAAAACCCAGCTACCTTTTTTCGGATATGTAGTGTGTCAAGTAGTATTCAAAGTCCTTTACATTTAAGCACTACAGCAACTCTTTGAGGGAGGGCTAGTTGCTATTCCCGTTACACAGATGAGAAAACTGAAGCCTGTGCCATTAAATTAGCTGCTGCAGCACTCTCAGCCAGGTGATGACAGAACCAAGATTTGAACTCAGGCCCTCGGACTCCAGGGTTTCACTCTCTCAGTCAGTTGCTGAGTCTCCTGTGCAGTGGTTTACATAAGGCCCACAGAAAGGCCCCTCTTGGATACTGACACAGCCAGAAATACATCCTGCCAGCCCCCGGGGTACGGCATGGCTGCGGCTCGTTTCTCTTTCATTCTCCCAAAGGCCACAGATGTTTCTGGGAGTGCCCACAGCAAGGATTTAGCCAGGGGACACTGGCTTCTCCACTCCCCTCCACCCTGAGATAGAAGCAATCCTTAAAGCCACCAGTGGGGAAGGGCCAGCAGGATCCAGTGGCCCTGTGGCCAGAGCCAGGCCCTTCTGACTCTCCCAGGGAGGCACACAGGATGACAATTCGTCGCACCGAGGCTTTGCAACAGCTGCGTCTCTTCAGACATATGCATCTGTTCACATACACAAGTGCCCACACATGCAGACGTGCACACACACACAAACACACATGAACACACCCAGGGAACGGAGTCACGTAGTGACTCAGCCTCTCCCCAGTGTCCACACGAGGAAGATGGAAGGTGTTTCTGCTGATGTGACTGAACAGTCCATCGCTGTGTAATTTATGGGCCTCCGTTCCCTCTTGCACTAGAAAGGTAGGCTCCCCTCCCACCTTTTACCCAAGGCCCTGGCACTGTGAAGAATGAGGCTTCCTCTCGGTTTTGAGATATAGTGAATGCAAAGAAGAGGCCGGGTCTGCATGCTCCTTGAGATACTCAAGTAGGCAGAAGCTGTCAACCTGGTGGCTAGGGGCCCACGGTCCTTCCCCGACTTTGGTAATTATCTGAGTCCCTAAGATGAGCTCCAGGAGAATAGGGGCAATCTTTCATCCATTTTTACATCTCCAAATCCTAAAGTAAGGGCTGGCATATGGGAAGGAGGAAGGATGGATGGATGAGTCACGCACCACCCTGCCTTCACAGGGCTTACACTCTGGGAGGAGGAGACAAGGGCACTTCTCATGAGACATGGGGGGCCTCAGGTGATGAGGGGGGTTGGATGACAAAGAAAGTACATCTGGTGGGCAGACTGAGGGAGATGAAACATTCTTGGAGACAGCATTAGAGGTGGCCGTGCAGGACGGGTAGGATTACCTCAGGCAGAGGAACAGGTGTGAACAAGACCTGCTGCAGGAAAGCATGCGAATGTTCTGGAAACAGGAGGAACTTTCCTTTGGCTGGAGCATGAGGTGCACACAGAAGAACGACAGGGCCCTGAGAAAGTGTGGTGTTGGGGCTGGGCTGGGAGGAGGGTGTTGCTAGGCTGGGGCGGGAAGCAGGAAGGCCAGGATGAAGGGGGCTCCCTGCCTTCTGTGTTTCCCCTCCTGCCTTTCTCCTCTGGTTCCGAGAATCAGTTCCTCTGTGTGAAGTAGATGAGGGGACTTTCCTAGCCTCTGATATGCACTTGCACTAGACTGAGTGGAGCCTAGGACAATGGCTTTCCGCTCAGAACCAGAAATCAGGCTCCGGGAAGGCACTCTCCTAGAGGAGGGAGAGAAGGTATTGTTACCTATTTGTGGAAAGACTCCATGGCGATTATAACCATCCTAATTACATCAAACTTCAGTGGGCTGCTTTCCTTTGTTAATAGCATAATCCTTTGTCCAGAACACACACACTGCATCCCCAGAACCTGAATGATTCAACTGGATGCATAAGTGGGGAATGTGAAGTGTAAGAATCACTGGCAAGCCTGCGGAGGATTCTGGGAATAAGGCAATTGAGTACAAACTATTCGCCAAGTAAAATATTAAAATATTACACATAAGGCTAAAGTCCCCTTTGACAGACCCCTGATCCAGCCTCAGCCCTCCCCGCATCCTCCCCCATCCTCTCTTTGGAGTGGACCTTCAATATCAGTCTGTCGTCTGTATTTCCAGAATTTATTTCTATATATTTACAAATTTAGAAAATGCATATTTGTGGCTGGATGCAGTGGCTCACGCCTGTAATCCCAGCACTTTGGAAAGCCGAGGCCAGCGGATCACTTGAGGTCAGGAATTCGAGATCAGCCTGGCCAACATGGTGAAACCTCTGTCTCTACTAAAAATACAAAAATTAGCCGGGCATGATGTTGCATGCCTGTAATCCCAGCTACTCAGGAGGCTGAGGCAGGAGGATCAGGAGGATCTGAACCCTGGAGGTGGAGGTTGCAGTGAGCCGAGATCACATCACTGCTCTCCAGCATTGCACTTGTATTTTTGTATACCTAAATGTACTGCGTATGTGGTTTTGAACTCGTTTTAAAAGCTGGAGGACAGAAAATGAAGAGAACACAGAGTATCTGATGAAGTAGAAATAAGAAGCTCTTGTTTGTATTTTCCTTCCATGCTCAGGAAGATGTGGAAAGAGAAAGTTACACTTTTATTTTCCTGCTTGGATGCCTTAGCGCCTTCTGGAAATCTCTGCTAGATAACCCTCCTCACACAATCATTCACAAGTCTACCAAGAATATGTAGATGGAGAAATGCAAGCACCACAGGCTGTCACCCACTCTGCTCAGCCAGAGGTGGACACCCACCAGCCCCTCATACTGCCAGAAGGACAGTGGCTACCGGGGCTCCTGACACTTGCATCCACCATTTCAATTTAAAAAACACGAAACTGTATTCCTCAACCCAAGGATGCGGGAATTCATCCCATAGCTTGCTCAGATCTGTAGTTCGATAGACACTGTGCAAGTTATCCTGCCTTCTTTTAGCTCAAAATTCCAGGAAACACAGAGCCTTGCAGATGGAGGCTTTCTACTGAGAAAGAGACAAGCAAGCTGCTTAGACAATTCATAGACTGGAAAAATCGAGGTGAATTATTAATAAATTTAGCAATAAAGAGTATTTCTGGCTGGGCATGGTGGCTCATGCCTGTAACCCCAGCCCCTTGGGATGGAAAGGTGGGTGGATCGCTTTAGGTCAGGAGTTCAAGACCAGCCTGGCCAACATAGCAAAACCCCGTCTCTACTAAAAATACAAAAATTAGCCAGATGTGGTGGGTGCACACCTGTAATCCCAGCTACTTGGGAGGCTGAGGCAGGAGAATTGCTTGAACCTGGCAGGCAGAGGTTGCAATGAACCAAGATCACGCCATTGCACTCCAGCCTGGGTGACAGAGCTGAATTCTTGTCACAAAAAAAGAAAGAAAAAAAAAAAAAGAAAAGGTTTCTTCTCTCAGATGCTAAAGCATACCTTTTGAGCAGATAAATTCTTGTTAACTCCCATGCTGTGAAACTTAGAAAGTTAGACTGCTTTTTCATGTCAGCTGTTACCGAGGATCAGCTCTCACTCTGGGTGAATTAACTACTGATTTTTTTTCTGCTTCCTAAAGTGACACAACTGATTTAACCTGATAAGTGATCATTTCATTAGGGCAAACTAAGGCCATGTCATCCTCCCCTGATAATTTGTCTTCCTTTTTATTTCCATGTGGCACTTAGAGGCCATGTTGGTCATTATCAAACATTACAAAAATTTCTTCTGCCTTCATCGTAAGGACAAATTATAAATTGCTTTGGGCTCAGGTTTTATGAAGATGATGAACACCTCTAATGGGTTCCAGGTGCTTCTTTTCCACTAGCCATGAGGCCATCCACAGGTTACTGCACAGATATTATCACAGCTCAGTAATATTGATAGGACAGCTGTGCCTAATGTTTTCCTTCTACCACCTCTTTCTTTTTTTTTGTTTTGTTTTTTTTTTTTTGTTTTTTTTGCCAATCTCATTCTGTCTCCCAGGCTGGAGTGCAGTGGCACAATCTTGGCTCACTGCAACCTCTGCCTCCTGGGTTCAAGTGATTCTCCTGCCTCAGCCTCCCAAGTAGCTGATATTACAGGCACCTGCCACCACGCTTGGCTAATTTTTTGTATTTTTAATAGAGACGGGATTTCACCATGTTGGCCAGGCTAGTCTTGAACTCCTGACCTCAAGTGATCCACCTACCTTGGCCTCCCAAAGTGCTGGGATTATAGGCATAAGCCTCTGTGCCCCACCCTCTACCACCTCTCTTAAAGGATTTCCATTGACATCTGGAGGTCTTAGATGCTGAGATTTGTTATATGAAAGAAAAATGAATTTACCTTCCAACTTTCCTCAAATATTTTATTTCTGGAATGATTTTTATAATCCTCAAGAACAATTTTTTCCACTGTCTTTCTATGCCATGAAGTGACACATCTCTGCCTGCCACCAAGCATGGTTCCTCGGCAATACGTGGGTCATGTCTGGTGACAGTATTCCTGAGGCCTGCCAAAGACATCATTGGCTTTGGACGCCAGACGGTCCTTGGCTCCTGGAGCTGCTCTTTACATGTGAGTGAGTGCAAGGCAGCACTTCAGACGTGGGATTCTGAGGTCTGATCTAACATGCAGCAGTAAGAAAATATATTGTAAAAGAGAGAACATAGTGCTGCACTAAAATATCGTGTTCTGTGATTCCAATCTGCAAGTGACAACGTACCAATTCTATTCAACTATAGCTTTGCTTACTTTTTAAAGTTTCATGTTAAAATGGTAAAGATTTACATGAAAACAGTTCTCTCCAGTGGACTGTAAGTCTCATGAGTGAAGGAGACGGGCGGGTTTGGTGATCTCTTGATGATGCCTCGGAGTGCATCACAAGCACACCCAGCACAGCCCCGGGAGTGTTCTGGAACACACCAACAGTGGAACTCTGTGCTGACCCCAGCTGTCATTCTCAGAGCACCAAGAAAGGGCAGTGTGACAGTGCCTCCAGGAACATCATCCTCACCCCTGGGTTCTACAACTCCTTCCCAGGCAGCACAGTCAAGCTCTTGCTTGCCCTCCCCCACAGTTTCCACCCACCCCTCCTCTTGCCTGGCTGAAGGGAAGCATGAGTGCCCTGTTCCCAGCAGCTTCCCCTAAGTGGCTGCCTGACAGCCCTTGTTCAAGTGCCTACAGCCAGGGGTGACAGGGCCTGTGCAGTCGCACCCCATCAGGAGCTGGGGGCCCACCCAAGCCCCATCCAAGGGTCTCTGTGTGTCACCTGTCCATATGGTGAGGGTTTCCCACTCTGAAGAAAAGGCCTTTCAGTCAGTTCAGCCTGCATCTTAAGCACAGCTTCCGTCATACCAGGAGGCTATTAGATGCCATTATGTTATATACCATGGCATAGCACCTAAGTCACAGGCATGATGACATCAGTGTCAAGTAGAACTGCACTCAAATTTAGTCTCCAGCTAGCTGGACAGGACTGTTCAAATTTCACAACTTCTCTAGTCTCTCATTTTGTAAATCAGTGAAACAGAGGAGGTGATGATGATGATACTGATATTATTTTCATAGGGTTCTTTACTGTATTAAATGAAATAATGTAAGTAAACCACTTGGTACTATCTAGCAACACAGAATCTCTCAATACATAGCAGCTGTTATGAAGTTTCCTCTCCACATCCCAAGTTCTCTTACATATCCTATAGCACAGAGTATGTACTTTTGTGCATTTTTCAAGTTATGAAAATGTGCTAATAGCATGTTAGAGCACATGTCAATCATCCAGATACTAAACAGGTTAATCAGTTAAATAGATTAATCCTAGGTATTCCATTAATGCAGAAAGCAATAAACTAAAAGAAAATAACCTAACAGAGTAGCAGTGTATTTTTTTTTTTTTTTTTTTTTTTTTTTTTTGAGACGGAGTCTCGCTCTGTCGCCCAGGCTGGAGTGCAGTGGCGCGATCTCAGCTCACTGCAAGCTCCGCCTCCCGGGTTTACGCCATTCTCCTGCCTCAGCCTCCTGAGTAGCTGGGACTACAGGCGCCCGCCATCTCACCCGGCTAGTTATTTTTTTTGTATTTTTTAGTAGAGACAGGGTTTCACCGTGTAGACCAGGATGGTCTCGATCTCCTGACCTCATGATCCACCCGTCTCGGCCTCCCAAAGTGCTCGGATTACAGGCTTGAGCCACCGCGACTGGCTGTAGCAGTGTATTTTTAAAAGTGACTTCCATGCTAAGGCCTGAGTGTCTGTCCAGTCTGCTCTCAACAGGATCACCCTCCACATTACACAATAAGAATTCATTAATACTCAGAAAGATTAACCTGAGCTACTACAAGGTCTGTATTGGTGAGAAAAGACCCCAATTTTTTTTTTTTTTTTTTTTTTTTTTTTTTTTGAGATGGAGTTTCACTCTTGTTGCCCAGGCTGGAGTGCAATGGTGCAATTTTAGCTCACTGCAACCTCCGCCTCCCTGGTTCAAGTGATTCTCCTGCCTCAGCCTTCCGAGTAGCTGGGATTACAGGCTTGTGCCACCATGCCCAGCTAATTTTGTATGTTTAGTAGAGACGGGATTTCTCCATGTTCATCAGGCTGGCCTTGAACTCCCGACCTCAGGTGATCCGCTCGCCTCAGCCTCCCAATGTGTTGGGATTACAGGCATGAGCCACTGCACCTGGCCAAGACCCAATTATTTCAAAAAGATCTTTTAAGTTACAAATATTCCTAATGCTTTTCTATATGATATATTGCAAAGGAAAGGGAATGCTAGTGATCCCAAAATTCAGTGAGCCAAAATGCCCTGTTTTGCAAGGTTTTATTTTATCCAGACTTGATTGAATTGAGTGAGTGAAGAGCATCTGTGGATTGGAAGATTTCTGGCTGTGTGTGGTTGAACTGGCATCCATCACAATTCTTTTTCTTGTGTACTCCTTCAAGACCATGTCATTAGTCATTATCTATGGTTTAGGCCTCAGAGTAGGGAACATAAAATATATAATCACAAGATAACATGCTCCACTTAAAGCATTTTTTCATACTATTACATTAACCCTGAAAATACTTCTATGAAGCAAACATTAATATGCAGAACTTACTAACTCCCTTTGATTGCTGGAGAAATGAGGGGCAGTAAGTAGCTGAAGGGCCACTGAAATTTACAACATGAGCTACTCCTCTCTCATTAATACCAGAATTTGGGTCTGTGGATGCCCCATCACCTCTTTGCTATCACATTGCCTTTGAAGGTTTGCAAAGAGCTGCAGTTCTGACTTCCCCTTAAACTGAATATAACTGACTTAGGGGAGAATGACCATTTCAGGGAGGGTGTGCTCCATCTCCCGGGGCGAAAGCACAGTAGCGCATTCACTATGCTGATCCCTGAGTGACTCATAACGCAGCTGCTTACATAGATTTATGGCCAGTTGATGGATTTAAGGGCTGTTGGCTCTTTTGTTTAATTCGTATTAATAAAGAAGGGGGCTGTATAAAAATTTACTGTTGCATGGAGAGAATCTATGAAGCATCACAGCACAAGGATTATTATGTCTTGACAGCTCAAGAAGTAGAGTAGAACCATGCTTTCTTTCTTCAGGTTTTTCAGTCTTAAAAGTAAGCATGCTTCGATGGAATTTACCCATAAAATTTGTAGAACAAACTAAACTCCAGCAATTATATTAAAGCCCTATTTTCTTCTTACCCACCGTCACCACCAGCACCAAGAAATTACTTTTACCACCAAGACATAATGTGTGTGTGTGTGTTTGTGTGCGTGTGTGTGTGTGTGATGCGGCTTTTTTAAAATTTTGATTGGACATGAACACTCCAAGGCTGAATTTTGGCAAGTTCTTTTGTCCAAGTTCTTAATTTATGCTGACATACAGTGTGCATACATCAGTTTACAGCTACTATGGAGAAATCAAATCCTGATGATGTCATATAGTGGCATAAAATTCTTAAAGAACATCTGAACTTGCAAGGGACAGGATTCATTCTTACTTTCTACAGAAGCTGTCTTCAAGTATTTGGGGCTAGTTGGGTTCTCAATGCATAACACTGAATATGAGATGCATAGGAAAGGCATCTCATTCGCTACTATTTTGCTATATTTGCCATGTTTTAGGTACAATGTCTATCTTATTTTACTTATCAACACAATGATGGTTCAAGGTATGACTCATGAGGAAACTAAGACCAGGAGAGGTTAAGTAACAGTCTCATCAAGGTCACCTTGAACAATGGTGGTAGGCAGAATTCTGAAAATGACTCCAAAGATTTTATGCTTTAATCCACAGAACTTGTGAATCTAATGCAATATCACCCCCATGATTATATCATATGGCTCAGTTGACCTTAAAATAAAGAGACTATCCATGGCACTAATTTAATCACATACATTCTTAAAAGCAGGAAGTGTTCTCTGCCTGCTACTCAAGAAGTCAGGGAGATTGAAAGCATGAATGGTTTGATGGACGTCCCTTGCTGGCTCCAGGATAAAGGGTAAAAGGTCTATGTGCAAGAATAAGAGATAGGCCTCTAGGAACTGAAAATGACCCCAAGCAAGGAAACAGGGACCTCAGTCCCACAACCAAAGAAACTGCATTCTGCCAACCATTTGAACACGCTTGAAAGTAGATTCTTTCCCAGAGCTACAGACAGTCAACTCCTTGAGCATGAGGTTGTTGGCAGAGAACCCAGCTGGGCCACACCAGATTTCCGACCTACAGCAATCGTGAGATAGTAAAGGGGTGTTTTTCTTTGTTTGTTTTTGTTTTTGTTTTTTTTGAGATGGAGTTTCACTCTTGTCACCCAGGCTGGAGTGCAATGGTATGATCTTGGCTCACCGCAACCTCCGCCTCCGGGTTCAAGCGATTCTCCTGCCTCAGCTTCCCGAGAAGCTGGAATTACAGGCACGTGTCACCACGCCTGGCTAATTTTGTATTTTTAATGGGGATGGGGTTTCTCCACATTTGTCAGGCTGGTTTGAACTCCCGACTTCAGGTGATCTGCCCACCTCGGCCTCCCAAAGTGCTGGGATTACAGGCATGAGCCACTGTACCCAGCCACGGATGTTGTTTTAAACCACTAAATTTATGGGAATTTGTCATGCAGCAATAGAAAACGAACATAGCAAGGAGGTGGAAGAGCTGAAATCCAAATGCAGCTCCACTTGGCTTCAGTCCAAGTGAACAAAAAAACTTCCGGCCTGATCACAAAACTGACATAAATAGGTTAACATAGAATAAAGAACTCAATCATTTCCAAAGCGGATTAGCAAAGTGAGCTCTTGGTTTGGTATTCACCTCCACCTCAGTCCTTGACTTCATCCTCAGGAACACCTGTGCTTCTGCTGTTGCACCTCTACTCACCACGATTGCATTCCTGTCATTACTGTTACCTTCGTTAGGTCGTGCTTCCCAGTTTTTTAAAGCATTTTCAGGTTTGTTATCTCATTTTCTCTTCAAAACAACTCTGCAAAGCAGACTAGACAGGAATCATTCTCCTTGCTGTCTGATTGAAAAAGGTGAAGAGCAAGGCATTAGCTAATTTTTCTAATAGTCACCAAGTTAGTGAGTAGGATAGCCAGGAACCAACTCTGGCTTTCCTCCAAGTACAATCTTTCCCTTGAGATTATTGAGAAACCAGGCTGGGCGTGGTGGCTCACACTTGTAATCCCAGCACTTTGAGAGACTGAGGTGAGAGAAAGTGAGATCCTGTCTCTACAAAAAATTTTAAAGTTAGCTGGATGTGGTGGTGTACACCTGTAGTCCGAGCTCCTTGGGAGGCTGAGGCAGGAAGATTGCTTGGGCCCGGGAGGTTGTGGTTGCAGTGAACTGTGATCGTGTCCTTCAACCTGGGTGACACAGCAAGACCCTGTCTCAAGCAAACAAAAAAAAGAGGCCAAAGCTCAGAGAAATGGAGCAGCATGCAGTGGGTCATGTACCCACTGGCCTCGCAATTCCTGGTTTCCCCACGCACCAACTTGGAATTCCTCCGTGTCATCTGACCCCACCTTCTCTTCCCCCTGGAGCCCACAGCTCAACTCCAGCACCACAGCCTTCTTCCAAGCACCAGCCCTCTGGCTGGGGTCCCTCTTCACACAAGCCCCCAGCCACATGAGCCGTCTTTGCAGGGGCTTTGCCCTCCTTCCTCAGGGCCTCTGACTGGCTACAAAGCTTCTCTGCCTGGAACACTCTGCCTCCTCCCCTTTCTCTTTGCCATCTTAACTCCTACTCGTTCTTCTGATCCCAGATCAAAGAACGGTTTTAGAGACAACTCTTCTGAACCCCTAGACTACCTGAATATTCTTACATACATTCTCACAGTATCCTTTACTTTACACAGTTGGCAATTTACACAGTCAAACAATGTTTCGGTCAACAATGAACCGCATATATGACGATGATCCCATAAGATTATAATGGAGCTAGAAAATTCCTATTGCCTAGTGACATCCTAGCCATCATAAGGTCACAGCACAATGCATTACTCGTGTGTTTGTGGCGATGCTGGTGTAAACAAACCTATTGTGTTACTAGTCATATAAAAGTCTAGCATATACAATCATGTACAGTACCCAATACTTGATAATAATAAAAGACTATGTTACTGGTTTTTGCATTTACTATACTATGCTATTTTATTTTACTTTATTTTTTGAGACGGAGTCTCCCTCTGTCACCCAGGCAGAAGTGCAGTGGCATAATCTCAGTTCAGTGCAACCTCCACCTCCCAGGTTCAAGTGATTCTCCTGCCTCAGCCTCCTGAGTAGCTGGAATTACAGGTACCCACCACCATGCCTGGCTAATTTTTATATTTTTAGTAGAGAGGGGGTTTCACCATGTTGGCCAGGTTGGTCTCAAACTCCTGGCCTCAAGTGATCCACGCACCTCTGCCTCCCAAAGTACTGGGATTACAGGCATGAACCACTGGGCCCAGCCTGTTATTTCAGAGTGTACTCCTTCTAATATATATATATATATAGTTGTTGTTGTTTAAAGGTACCTGTAAATCAGCCTCAGGTAGGTCCTGCAGAAGGTGTTCAGGAAAAGGCATTGTGATCCCAGGAGATGACAGCTCCCTGCATGTTACTGTCCCTGAAGACCCTCCAGTGAGACAAGATGTGGAGGTGGAAGACAGTGATATTTATGATCCTGACCCTGGGTAGGCCTAGGCTAATGTGTGTGTTTGTGCCTAGTTTTTAAGAAAAAAATTTGAAAATAAAATAATTAAAAATTTTAATAATAGAAAAAGCTTATAGAATAAGGATATAAATAAATAAAATATTTTTGTAGAGCTATACAATATGTGTTTAAAATGTGATTACAGAAGTCAAAAGTTTTTAAAAAATTAAAAGTTGATAAAATTGAAAGGTTACAGTAAGCGAAGGTTAATTTATTATTGAAGAAAGAAAAAAAGTTCATGTAAATTTAGTGTAGCCAAAGTGTCCAGTGTTGACAGAGTCTACAGCGGTGTACAGTCGTGTCCCAGGCCTTCCCATTCACTCCCCACTCACTCACTCACTCGCCCAGAGCAGCTTCCAGTCCTGCAAGCTCCATTCATGGTAAGTGCCCTAGAAAGGCGCACCATGTTTTATCTTTTATATCATATTTTTACCATACTTTTTCTATGTTTAGATACACAAATACTTACCATTATGTTACAATTGCCTATGGCTTTCAGTGCAGTAGCATGCCATATAGGTCTGTAACCTAGGAGTCAGAAGACTGTACCATGTAGGCTGTACCATATAGCCTGGGTGTGTGGTAGGCTATGTCATCTAGGTTTGTGCAAGTGGACTCTGTGATGTTCACACAATGACAAAATCGCATGTACCCCGCCCCGCTAAGCAATGCACAACTGTACTGATTTGGGTATTGTGTCATGGACGCTGATTTCCTCCATTATGTGGCAATTCCATGAGGACTGGATCAGTGTTTCTTTTGTTCATACCGTGTTCCCTGCGCCTCGCATGGCCTGGCCTATACGTGGGACCCAGCAAATAATGGATGACTTAATGAATGCACTTGGCTGGGTGCGGTGGCTCACACAGATGATCCCAGCACCTTGAGAGGCCGAGGTGGGTGGATCACCCGAGGTCAGCAGTTCAAGACCAACCTGGCCAACATGGTGAAACCCCATCTCCACTAAAAATACAAGAATTAGCTGGGCCTGGTGGTGCACGCCTGTAAACCCAGCTACTCCGGAGGGTGAGACAGGAGAATCGCTTGAACATGGGAGGGAGAGGTTGCAATGAGGCGAAGATCACGCCATGCACTCTAGCCTGGGAGACAAGAGTGAAACTCCATCTCAAAGAAAAGAATTATATATATATATACACACACACAAATATATGCATGTATATATACATATGTATATACACACATATGTATATATATTATATATATACACACATATGTATATATACTATATATATATGAACACACTCATGCATTGCAGTACAGCTAGTCTTCTGGTAGGCTGGCCATTACATCAAGGACAGCCTCTCCAAGTGGCCAACCTGTGGGGGTTCTTTTGGCAATACTAGACCTCCTCTTTCTACCTCCACCATCCCTACACCAAACCCATGAAGTGAGAGCATGACCTTTCCAGTAAAAACGTAACATCCCCAGTCCCTTAAGATCCCTTCACAGGCCTGACTGGAAAGCACTGTGCACCACTTCTCCTTTCCGTGGACTGGCACAGATGCTATTTCTCACCTCCTCCCACTAACAGCTCTGTTGCCCGATCTGCTGATGAAGAGCCTCTCCCCTTCCCAGGCGGCTCTCACCAAGACACCCCCTGGAAGCTACTGTGCCGACGCTGCTCCTGTGGCTGAGTCCATCTCCTTCTCACTGAAGAATTCAGTCATAACAACTGCGCCATGTGTTAGCCACTCATGAATAAATTGGCATTTTTATTTTCCTTTCTTGACAATTGCTATTTAGAAAATTGTTTGAAAAGTTGCACTAGGCAGCCTGAGTTCCTTTCCAGTTCTGAAAAATGCTGTTGGTCTGAGATGTGCTGGTTTTGCACTTCAGACATAGTAAGTAATGCACCAAAGTTCCCTGTAATCTAGTTTCAGCTCATTTATTCCCTACACTTCTGCCAAGAACTTAGCAGTCTATTAAGAAATACTATAGTAAAGAGGCTGTGACTTTAAAGAACCTGCCAATGAATCATTTTGTTATATGAATAATTACCTTCAATTATATCAATTTTGTTTGCCGACATTTTTTAAAAAAGCGTATCTATACAGGTCTGATCTTTATGAAATCCAGTGTATCTCACTTACCCTATTCTATCTTTACCAAAAGTCACAGTTTGAGTGCATACTCGGTAAAGTATTTTGGTCCTTGTTGGAGTCGGGGCAGAAAAGGACAGATAGACAATGTGTGGTTTTAGACATTCTGAGGAGGAACATATCCCAGGGATGATTGGGGTACACCTAACATAGGAAGTGGTGCTGAAACTTCTCCTTGGAGGAAGGGTACATCTCAAAGAACACAGGAAAGCACATTCCTGCCATAGACAGAGAAATTCACATGATATGCTTGAGAAATACTACTTATTGGTATATTGGGCTAACTGAAAGTTTTGGGTGGAATAACAATCATGGTGATGATGATGATGATGATGATGATGATGATGATGATGATGGAAGCCATGGTGGTCAGAGAGGGGCTAGATGAACAGGTCTTGAAATCAGGCTAAGGAGTTTGAACTTGATTATACACTAGGGAATCAATGAAGGGTGTTCCAAGGATGGCTGATGTGTGTATACATAAGGTACAGTCAGGGCTTCTTCTATGAAGGCCAGGTGTTCCTTACCTTTTCTGCACACTCAGAGTATCAAGATGAGAGTGAGGTGCCCCTGATTCCAGTATCTTTCTTTAACAATCCTGAGAGATTGTTTGAGTACATTATTTTGTGAAGTCAACTAACAAGAAATTAATTGAAAATTAATGCATCCACCTTATGGAATGACCTATACATAATTTGTAAAGCAATAAATATAATTAAATATATATATACACAAACTTTGCCCAGGCGCAGTGACTCACACCTGTAATCTCAGCATTTTGGGAGGCCGAGGTGGGCGAATCACCTGAGGTCAGGAGTTCAAGACCAGCCTGGCCAACATGGTGAAACCCCGTCTCTACTAAAAAATACAAAAATTAGCTGGGCATGGTGGTGAGTGCCTGTAATTCCAGCTACTTGGGAGGCTAAGGCAGGAGAATCACTTGGACACGAGAGGTGGAGGTTGCAGTGAGCTGAGATCCCACCACTACACCCCAGCCTGGGCGACAAGAGCAAAGCTCTGTCTCAAACAAACAAAAACAAAAAAACTTCAAATAGTATGCAGATATTCCAATAAGTGTTGAGCCCTTCTTACTTAGAAATTTGTGAAACAAATAAGACTAACTGGTATTGTAAGGCCTCACATCCATCACTTTTTTTAAGGGAAATGTTTTTGTCCCAGGCCTATCAAACTCTTCTTCTTTCATTTTTCTAATTTAGGATAACTTAGTGATCTTTATAGGTATCTAATTGATCCACATTCCATGCTAATCCACAATGGATTGATTGTTTCCTTGCATTGGAGGTAAAACAAGAAAAAATCCAGAGAAGCAATTCCCAATCAAGTTTGCAATTTCTCAAAATTGAGTGTGGAAGTAAAGAGTCTTCCTCAACTCTAATCCTAAACTCTAGCCACATTGTTTCCATTTAGCCCCTGAGCAAGTCTGGACAAAGCTGACATTTAATTAGATGTGTTCTGCTCCAATGTGCACCCGGCAAAACCACCTGCTCCAGTTCCGTATGACTGCCTAAGGACCACCCTGCTTTCTGGACAGCACCGCAGCAGTGGGAAGGGTTATATACGTCAGGGCTCTGGAGAGCAGGGGCCGGGAGTTAGCTGGAGGGAGAGGATATGCAGGTTGTAGGCCTCTTGCCCAGTTTCCCCACTACCCATAAGTCTTTGATTCTTCACTTACTTTCTGGATCACAATCACAAAATTCTCTCTGGCCACACAGCTTGGTTGCGCTTTTAGCCATTTAGGGGCGCTTTGTGTGTTGTTAGCTATGCAAACAGTATCCCACTGAGACCAGGCTGGTAGCAGCACTATGTAGAATGCGTAAGAGCCTGAAAGTGGGCATATCCCAGGCAGAGGCTTCAGTGAGGAGGACTTGAACTATAAGGCCGGAGTAGATGGACAGGAAGGAAGGAAATAGACCGTAGTACCCCTAGAAGGTATATGGTCATTTCATCTTTATGTGTTAGATTTTTCATTGTAAGATTACAGGAGATGTTTGTTCATTTAATTAGCCCATATCAAGGCTATCTTCTTTTTAAAATTTTGTTTATTTGTTTATTTATCTGAGACAGTCTCACTTTGTCACCCAGGCTGAAGTACAGTGGCGTGATCTCAGCTCACTGCAACCTCTGCCTCCCAGGTTCAAGAGATTCTCCTGCCTCAGCCCCCAAGTAGCTGCGATTACAGGCGCCCGCCACCATGTCCAGCTAAGTTTTGTATTTTTAGTAGAGAGGTGGTTTCACTATGTTGGCCAGGGTGGTCTCAAACTCCTGACCTCAGATATCTGCCCACCTCGGCCTCCCAAAATGCTGGGATTACAAGTGTGAGTCACTGAGCCTGGCCTATCTTCTTTTTTTTTTTTTTCTTTTTTAACTTGATGAATAGTTTTAAAAGATCCCTTCTTTTCCTGAAAGTTGGAAGGATATGTTTCCTAAAGGAAATAGGAGCTCAAAACATCTTGCTGAGAATGTGGGAGTCAACTCTCAGGAAGGTATTTGGTTGCTGGAAAGTGACCATGAAGTTGGTTTCTTCCTGGTTGAAGTCCTTCTGTAATTACAGAAAAAGCTACTTTGAAACCAGTATACTGAGTGTCTGAAGTTAATCACATTACAAAGGACTTCAATGTACACAGGCTGCTGAGTCCCTGTGATTTGTGGGGCTTCAATCTTCTCTCATATTTCTGTCTAGATATTTGGTAGGCAGTTTTTATCTATACATAAGTCATTTGTTCAACCATGGTGAATAAGTTGAAGGGGAATAACAAAAATGAAGGCATCAATTTTTATAAGAAAGATTTTTGAAGAGACATTTAGAAAAAAAGCATGACCAAATTTATTTGGTTCTGATTTAATTTATTCTATTGCAAAATTCCAGAGAAATGTGGAGCATCTTGGAATTCATATGTAATGTACTGATATTACATAATCAGGTTTTGCTGAATTAGGCTGGAAGGAAAATGGTAATAGAAACAAGGACTTTGATAATGTGAGTTTTGATAAAGTTGAGTTTTTTGGAGGGAAGGGGACTGGGAAATTAAAAAGAAAAAAAAGGAAAGCTAGAAGGATAGACCTGTACAGAGACAGGAATACGTGTGCAAATGTGATTGTGATGAGGAAGTGGATTTTATTTCTGTTCTGAAGAGAGTGATACATCCAGGTGGAGAAGGTGATCTCATCAGTATTTGATGCAAAACATGATTCTAAATATTTAGGGTGTATTCACTGAGCAAACATTGAAGAATTAATATCTATTACACATTTTTCACTTATTCTCTTTTCCAATTTTTTCTTAATAACTTCTAAGTTTATCCAGAATATTTTAATAAAATCTGGGTGCTAAAGGTAGTGAATAAAATTTCCTTGAGTTTAGTAACAACGAATTTGGAGAAAAAAGAATGGGTTTAAGGTATTTTATTATAAACTGGCACATAGGAAAAAAAACCCAGTTTCCCATAATATTTTAGCAAGTCAGAAAGTTTGATCATGCTAACTTGAAGAAAGTATGTTGGGATCATAATGATGTCACCCTCAGTTCTCACTTCAGGGACCTCTAGAGACAAAGTAGAAATTCAGTTCTCTGAGGAATTTTCTCCATTCCCTGCTCATTTCCCCCCTGCTCCCCAATATTGTCACACTGTTTTTCCAGGACTGAGTTTATGATCCTGCTGATAACTGCCTCCTTCGTTATTACAATAAACTCTGCTTAAGGTTCAGGTCTTCAGATTTTCAAATATCAATGTTTCTCCATCCAAAATGAATTTTCATTTTTATTTTTGAGAGTTATATGAGATTTCTTTTTTTTTTTTAAGTTAGCATTTTTCTTACGGGTTGAACTATATGAAACTATACTTCAAAGTTCATGTTTTAACTTGCTAAACATGTAATGTGAAAACCCAGGTCTAGATCATTTCATGCCCAATTCCAAACATTTTAGACAACATTTTGCAGTTGATGAGAGAATAATGTTTAAAGCCTGGCTTCATTGGAACTTTTCCTTTTGGAGCTTTTTGCATGAACTAAGGCATTTTTTTATTTTTCGTGAAACATAGCCTGCCACCATTTGAAATAGAAAGAGCGCTGACCATCGCAAGGCTTCAGATTTGCCAGCAGCTCCTGAAGAGTTGCTATAGATACCTTAGTGATGGCCCTCGGTAATTATTTCTAAGATGATGTCGTGTCTGAAAGAACGCTGCCAATTTGCAGTCTCACAGACCTTTATTTGGCATTAATGAATGAGGATAATCATGGGGCTTTTTTCCTTTCCCCGATTGCTTTTTCTCACTCATGATTCAGTCCCCATTTTACTGCTCAATCCCATCCTGAATGTAAACTTTCTTTCCTCACAGGTAGAAGAGCCTTATGTGAAGATGCAGAGAAGGAAGGAGAACTTGACAATAACAAAACTGCATCAGAAGGTAGCCACATACAAGGGGGAGGGTTTCTGTGGACTAAAACTCTTGTTCCCTCCAATTTGTATTTGTTCCTGCACTGATCAAGCCTGCCCTGCACTCTTCCTTCGGCCCCTGCACTCCAGCTGACAAATAAGGTCCACGCATCTTACCAGAGTTGCGTGGGACCACTGAAGATGGCACCATTCACTGGTCCTTTTCTCTGCCTCTGCCCAACATTCCCGAGTGCCTGTGGTTCTGGTATCCTTTGGAGAACCATCTTTGCACAGTAAAACTTTAATCTTATTATTTTTCATGTCTTCCTTTAAAGGGGTGGTGGTGGGGGTAGGGGTGGAAATTCACATCTCAGTCTTTCTTTCTCACAAGTCTTGTAAAACTGGGATCACACCCATCATGGCAGCAACAATTTTTTGCAACACCCAATTCTGAGACGAGGACTTGGATGGAGAGTCTAAGGCAATGCCACAGGTCCTATTTTTATTGATTTATCTATAACACATACCTCAAATCGATAGCTCCTCATTCTGTCCAAATGCCTACACTGCTCCTTACTAATTATCAGACTTTGGCCACATTACCTAAACTCTCTAAGCCTTAGTTTCCTGATAAGCTTAAATGCATCAGACAATCCTGTTCTGGCACTCATGCAATTGCTCTCAGGACAAAAAGATAAAAGTCTATAAAAAGTGGTTTGCGCGTCAGTGGTTTGCGCGTCAGTGAAACCAAGCTGACAATTGCTCTTTCTCTGCTGTAGATCCTCCCTTAGCACCAATCAGCTTGAGACCTGGCCCTTCCAACTTGCTGGGAAGGGTAAATAGGAAGAGCTCACAATATGACATATTTAATAAGCAGCTGGGGTGGACATAGGGGAACTGGACACAAGTCCCTGATTTGGAGTGTTTGCCAATTTCTGTGGTGTAAATATCCCCACCATGGCTGATTTCAAGCCACCAATGTGATGTCAGTTAGTTACAAAAGTTCAAAAATGTCAACAACCAGCTCTTAAAAACTAGTACAAGCCAGCAGCAACACAGCACTGCTTCTTACCATTCAGAAAACATAGTTTTGATAGTATCCATTCAGTATAGCATGGGGTCTTTCAAGTCTCAGATTCATAATTCCTAATTCAATATTTTATGGGTTTTCTGAAGGGGGATTTTAGAAAGGTCATACAGTGCATGTGCCACATAGTACGCAAGAGTCCTTCAGGAGTCTGGGCCAATACCCCAAAATCAAATACCTTAATATTTCTGCATTTAAATTAGTGGAGATTCAACTAAATAAGATATTTTTTAAACTACAAATAGTCTCAAATCATTGCAGGTGTGGCTTTATTGCCAAATGAATTCAGGTCAGGGCAGGCTTTGCCACAAACGATTAAAAAAAAAAACTTCCCATTTGCAGGGTTGTTGGACTTTAGAACTGAGGATAGAAGACTGTGGATTATTGTATACGGTATCTTACCAGAGCACATGTGTGCATTTTCCCATGAACTATTGTTTAGAAGAACTTAGGTGGTCATGCAGTCAAAGAAGAAGGTGACCATGAGAGATGAAGATGGCTGGCTCATGTAGAATCTCACTATTTACTGAGAAACCTCAATGGCGCATGGTACATGAGGGGACAGGTTTGGAGTCACAGAGCTGGTTCCAAATTCCTGCATTGCCCCTTACCAATTATAAAACCTTACCTTGGCCACATTACCTAAACTGTCTAACCCTTAGTAGCCTCATTTTAAAAATCTACTTGTTAAGATTAAATAAATAATGCATGCAGAGCACGTAATGTACAGTTCGGATACGGTAGGTATTCAAAAACCAGTAGCAATCATTATGTCTACTAACTTGTAAATATACGTGTCCCTCCATATCTGTGGGGAATTGGTTCCCCAGAGAACCCCTTCCTGACCAGGATACCAAAATCCTCCAGCCTCTAATATGAAATGGCATAGTATTTGTATATACTACATACATCTTGTATGTACTTTAAATCATCTCTAGATTAGTTATAATACCTAATACATTGTAAATGCTATGTGAATAGTTGTTATTCCAGGCCATGTGTGGTGACTCATGCCTGTAAGCCCAGTACTTTGGGAGGCCAAGGTGGGGGGATTGCTTGAGACCAGGAGTTCAAAACCAGCCTGGGTAACATGGCAAAAATCTGTCTCTACAAAAATAAGTACATAAATAAATACAAGAAATTAGCCAGATGTGGTGGTGTGCGCCTACAGTCCCAGCTACTCAGGAAGCTAAGGTTGGAGGATCACTGGGGCCTGGTAAGTGAAGGTTGCAGTGAGCCATGATCATGCCACTGTAATCCCTGTCTCAAAAAAAAAAAAAAAAAAAAAAAAAAAAAAAAAAAAAAAAAAAAAAAAAAAGTGGTTATACTGTATTGTTTAGGGAATAATGACAAGAAAAAAACTGTACATGTTTAGTACAGATTCCACTACTTTTTTTGAATATTTTTTATCCAATGTTGGTTGAATCCATGGAGGTGGAACCCATGGATGCGGAGGGCCAACTGTATCTTGTTTTGCATCATTAAAACTGGAAAAGAGAAGAGACACAGAAGGGGAATGAAGGAACATGCTTGAGGCCTCTGCCATCAGTTTATTGCTTAATATTTTTAACAGTTAATTTAATTTTTCATGGGTGAAATAGTCCTTTTTACCTCCCAATTATTTTATTACTTTAATTCTAGCATTCATGACACTGAATTTTAAGGGAGGGGAACAGTATTTTCTATCCATCTTTACTCACACAGTGGACTACAAAAGAAGAGGGAGGAGAAAGAGCAGGGCGTAGTGATTCCTTCTTTCATTTTGTCTGAAAAGTTATCCAAAAGTAATTGGGAGTGAAAGAGGAGCAAGCTGGAAACCCACAAGAATCTGGCTTCAGGGAATATTTGTATTTGGCTAAAACAATGCTTAAGAAATTTTGAATTCATATGCCTTCAGGTATGTACTACATCCTGACAACCTGGAACTGCTGACCAAATTATTTTACTGGCCTGGCCTCTGAAAGCGTTTAAATTTGAGAAACCCCATCTAAAGGCAGTACTCACAGTGTGCACTTAAGGAGATGCTACTGGTCTTTCGGATGGGACAACTCGTTGTTGTGCAAGACTGCAGAACAAGTGCATTGCAGAAAGTTTAGCAACCCTCGTACTCTACCATGAAATACCAGCAGGCTCCTCCTTCCACGTGACAATCAACACCCTCCTCACCACCTCCACCACACACACATCTCCTAATGATTCTAGTACTTCTGGGGATAACTTCTAAACATAGTATTTTTGAGAAATAAATTTGGAAGTAGCTCTTCCCTCCAGCACATCCAACATAAAGAAAATGGCTCAAAAAAATACACTAAATTTCAAAAGCATCCAAAGGTATACTCTATTATCAACTTGAGCATCCAAAGGAATGCTCTATTATCAACTTGAAAATAAAGTTAATTTTGAAGCAGAAGTATAAACTGGCCAGTGTTGCTTTATATTTTAGTAGAATATGATTAAAGATGAGTTCGGTTAAATACGATTAAAGATGTCCAGGATATCTGCCTAATATTGGATTTTGTTTGTATCTAAGATGTATTGCCCCAAAGTTGAAAAGTTTCGAGTTCTAGAATTCTTATTTTTGCAAATATCAATATTTGTAAAGCAGGTACACACACAGCTTATTTTACTATATTGGTCAAAATTAAGGTACCATAGGCAGGTAAAATGATGATGTTGACCATGAGCTATTTACACTTATTTTCACACGTCTGTTACCTGGCTACATTCCCTTTTTCCATCTCTCCGTCCCTTTGCTCTTTCTTGCCCTGGCCGACACTTGGTGTCCGTCCCCTGTGCCAGGGCCTCCTTTGCCAGTGAGCTGTGCTTTTTAAGAGGATCTGATGCGCTTACTATGCTAATCTGATCATGTGTAAGATAATCCTTTACTATGTTATCTTTGATGGATAATGAATTTGCACTTGCCTCCTGCACGCCAGGTCTTAACCTTCTAAGTCACTAGTGATGGAGATTTTAGGTACTCTTGTTCAAGCAAGCAATGGGGATATTCTGAAGTGTCAGGATTTCCAGAAGGCCTCAAATTCTTCTACCCACTTTTAGGCCCAACTCAGCTAGACACTAATAATCACGAACAGTTCTTATTGTATCTTTCACTCTTTGGGCTTAGTACAGCTTCTCAATTTTTAAATCTTCTAGCTAATTAGAAGATTGAGAGAAACAGCAGCACCAATGTAGATTTTGATGGCCACTCCTGGCTCCAGAGAATTTGAAGACATGTGTCATCCTATATGCACTTACTTATGCTCTTGGCCTTCCTTTTCCCTACATGAGACTTTTTCCTACGTGAGTACCGTCTCTTACCCTAATCCCTCTAATAAGGTCAGGACATTCTAGAGAGTGTTTTTTAAGCCTCACACATCCAAATTTGAAATTGAAATAGCTTCCCCACTCCCTGCCAAAAAAAGGGATAAACGCTACCTGTTTTTTTTTTCTTCCTCAGGTTCTTCTTCAATCCAGTGGACATATATCTGATCTTGTGTAATAAAAAATTCAGTATATTCACTACTCGCATCATAAAAGTTATCACCATATGTCATAAAGTTAAGGCAGGGTGTGATCAAGCCTTTTAACTCTGTAAGTTTTGCAAACATTAGATCCCGGGAATATGTGCATGGATTGGTGACCCTGAAATATGACACTGCACAAAACTATGCAATTGTGCTGCCTTTCAGGATGAAGAGCTGAGTTCATGAGATGAGCATAAGAACTGGAAGGCAGAGCTGTTTGCATTCTGCTCTGCCTCGCATAGCTCTGTGGCCTTGAGCAAGTCACCAAACTTTCCTGAATAGCTGTGACCTTATGCATAATTTAGGGATTATAGTATCTACTTTACTGAATCTGTGTGAGGAAGAAATAAGACGCCATAGGAGGCATTTAATAATCTTTTTTAAGTTCTGGGATACATGCGCAGGTTGTACAGGTTTGTTGCATAGGTAAATATGTGCCATGGTGGTTTGTCGCACCATCAACCCATCACCTAGGATGTTCAATCATCTTAAAAAGCAAGAACTTCTCTTCTACAGAAATCTAATTGATAGACCCATGTTTACTTGAGAAGGAAAAGGTATAATTTGAGGGTGGGCTAAGCCTGGGCCTGTTGCCCTCAGCCTCTTCTTGTTCTTTTCTCATTCAGAATCACAGCGTTATGGGGATGGGTGGGGGAACACCCCTTTCAAGCTATGTCTTCTGAATTCGTCTGTCTATAGGTGGTCGTGACTTTCTGCTGTTGTTAATTTCTGGGCTGCCTCACTGTCTCTTTTTGGATTCTTGATTCTTCTACCACTTGTAGAGCCAATTTCCTGCATTAAAATCCCTCTTTTATATATACTTGAACTGGGTTCTGTCCCCTTTGTTTGACATTGACTGATAGAGTAGTTTTAGAGCAGTATTGGAAAGACCACTCGCCAAAATAATTTTCCCAATTATTTCCCAATTATTTTCTAATGGATGTACCATTAGAAAGCCATTCCACTGGGTCCTTTTCCTTAAAGTGGGAGAGTAGATTATTACTAACAGGGAAAGCTATAGCATCTTTACAACTCTTATGTTGTCCGTTCATCCATCCACCCACCCACACACTGAATATTGTATACCTATTGTGTGTTAGGAGCTGAACTAAGTGCTGGGCACACAAACTAGACCCATAATGTGTCAGGCCAGGTGATTTCAAGGAGCTCAAATTCTAAAGATCTAAAGGGCAGAGTTC
Organism: Rhinopithecus roxellana; assembly: GCF_007565055.1. Classification (NCBI taxonomy): domain Eukaryota; kingdom Metazoa; phylum Chordata; class Mammalia; order Primates; family Cercopithecidae; genus Rhinopithecus; species Rhinopithecus roxellana. The sequence goes on along the minus strand of NC_044552.1, from coordinate 177,865,344 downwards.
ATTTACTTGGAAATCAGGAGTGATCATGGGAGTTAGGTGCTTAGTGCTGTACTTGGCATACAATCTCAACAAGAGACTTTGGCAGATCACAAGGTCAGGAGATTGAGACCATCCTGGCTAACATGGTGAAACCCCATCTCTACTAAAAAGAAAAATACAAAAAATTAGCCAAGCATGGTGGCGGGCACCTGCAGTCCGAGCTACTCGGGAGGCTGAGGCAGAGAATGGCGTGAACCCAGGAGGCGGAGCTTGCAGTGAGCCGAGATCAGGTCACTGCACCTCCAGCCTGGGTGGCAGAGCGAGACTCCATCTTGTTCCTGTTTCCACTTTCTACCTTCCACCTCATTAATAAACTGAGATGAAGTAAGCGGGCTGGCCAGGAAATATTATAACCATCCCATAAGCACAGTACCAAATTCACAAGAGTTATCTGCCTACGGGTGAGTGCTTTTGAGCAGCAGCATCTGTAGCTAGTCCAGTCTTCTCATCAGATCACGGTGCTTCATCGACTGCTTCATTCGCAGTATATGTGCTAAGAAATGAGTGACTGAGACCAGGCACAGTGGCTCACTCCTGTAATCCCAGTGTTTTGGGAGGTGGAGGCTGGAGGATTGCCTGGGGCCAGAAGTTCGAGACCAGCCTGGGTAACAGCGTGACCCCTGTCTCTACAAAAAAATTAGAAAGCCCAGCATGGTGGCACATACCTGTAGTTCCAGCGATCCAGGAGGCTGAGGCCAGAGGATTTCTTGAGTCCAGGAGTTCCAGGCTACAATGAGCTATGATTGGGGCCACTGCACTGCAGCCTGGGTAACAGAACGAGATCCTGTCTCAATCAATCAATCAATCAATCAAAGAGATGCGTGACTGGGGGCCAAGGAGGAGACAGCAGAGAACAGGAATCCTCAATTCTCCTCCCTTCCTTTCCAAGTTGTCAGAAATCCTTCTCTCTCATCCACAAACACTCATCAATGAGCTTCTTTGAATCCTAGATGCTTTGAGGGTCAGATAAAGGCTGGCACCTACCTCACAGGGTTGATGGAAACCATTAATGAGATACTATTTCACAAACATACCGTACACTTCTATCACAAATCACAACATAGAGAGATGGGGTAACAGGCATGGTTTTGTGTGAGCTCCGAAAGCTGGGCAGGGTCTTAATTAAGCTCAGTTTCCTGTCTGTGAAAGGCAACTAGCACCTGTCCTGTCAACCTCACAAGGTTATTCCAAGGCCAACTGAAACAATGCTTTGAAGATGACAAATGTCTGTTTCAGTCCCACTGCAAATCTACCGTGGTAAATGTATTCCAAGCATAACCCAGTCCCATAGCTTTAGTAATACAAGTCAGTTGTGGAGACTCAAATAAATTATAAAACAGAACATAAACTCCACGTGATAGAGAACTGTGATGCTGTGTGGCCTTACTGCACAAACCTTGTTTTGTTATCAGTCTTTATTATAATTTCCATAATCATATATATGCATAAAAACAAATAAAAGGGAAAAATCAACAAGAATAGCTAACATTTATTCAGGCTTTAGAGCATGTGCCAGACAGTCTCCTAAGCCCTTCATGCACATTTTCTTATTTAAATCACATACAGCAATTCTATGAGGTAGGCACTATCATCATCATCATCATCTCCATTTTACAGATGAGGAAACAGACACAGAACACAGGTTAAAGTGTTCTCTCAAGGCCACGAAGCTAGCGAGTGGTAAGGCTGAAGGTCTGTTAACAACTAAGAGTGAAATCAAATCTACTACCAAACCTAAGGAGGTCCACAGGCGAACCTGATACGTCCGACTTTGGCGAGAGATCAGTGTTAAGAAATGACTTCACACGCCTTTAACTATCGCTGCAGGCACCTTTGATTGGAGTCATAACTTTACTTCAGAGCTGGTGCCTTTAAACATCTCTCTGGCTGTCACCAGTTATTCTTTACCTCCTTTTCCACTTTTACTTTCTCTAGGCAAAGGTCGTTTGGTGCTTTAACCAAGGTGATTAGGGTAATGACGCCTGAAGAACACCAGGCTTCCCCCTCTTTTTACGTGATTACCAGTAAAGCTTCTATGTAAAACTAGAATGTTCACTTAAAACCATGATTTTGGGTATTATTTTAAAGGACTCACATAGGAAATTATTATGTCCAAAGGAACGCCAAACCTGAAGAGCTCGGAAAATGAAGAAAAGTGATGTGTCTGCGAAAACAGTAGCAGAATATCTTTAAAAAAAAAAAAAAACTTTATTCCCCCCGAGGCTGTAATTTGACTGTTCTCTTTGGCAAGGTTCCAGAGACAAGGCCAAGTTCCTAATTTCTTTTTCTCTTCGCCTCCCTCCTCTCCACCTTTTTCCCCCTCAGGGCAGAGGGGAGGCGGGACGAGCGATCCGCTGCTCTGGCCGCCGAAGCCGGCGTCGGGGCGCGGGGAGGGGCGGGCGGGGGCGCGGCCGAGCAGTGGGGCAGAGCCCTAGGAAGAGGAAGTCGGAGCCCGAGCCCGAGCCCAACGGCGGCTGAAGGGAGCTCCGGCAGCCCGAGCCGGCGCAGCGCAGCCCGCACCTTCCCCGCCCGACCTGCGAGCGCCGCCCGGGCTTGCGGAGCCGCTCCTCCCCGGGTAAGCGCCGGTCAGTCCCGGACGCCCCGGGGATTTTTCCAGGGATGGGAGGGGGGACCCGGGGATCTCCAGTCGGAGCCCCACATCCGCAGGTGGGGCCGGGCGAAGCGTGGTACCCGAGCCCTGCCGACCCTCTGCGCGCCCCTCCGCGGTGGGGAGGGCCTTGGGGGGCGCCGCGCGGTGGGGACGGAGGGCGCTGGGGGCACCGCGCTGGGCGGACGGAGGGCACTTGGGGGCGCCGCGTCTCGGAGGTCGGGGTCAGGTCGGGGATGCTGCCTGCCGCCGCCCCGCTCGGGGTTCCGCGCCCCCAAGTTCCCGGTGCTCCCGCCCCTCACCGCAGCCACAGCGGCTGCAACACTAGCACGCAGAGGAGTTTCTGCGAGCACCCGGGAGTTGTGGCCACCGCTCCCCTACCCCCGACTCAGCAGTACAGCCCCAGAACGGGACCCCACGGCCAGCCAGCTGCGTCAGCTCCCCAGCAGCGAAGCCGGGAGCCCGAGGACCTGGGGACACGCGGTGGGGGCGGCGGCCGAGCAGCTGCGGCGCTCAGGGCTTGGGGTCGCCCCGGTTCTGTGGACGCGCTTTTCGGGGGGTGGGGAGTCGAGAGCCTGCGGCTCTTGCGTCACGGGGTAAACGGTAACACCTGGGCGGCCGCGACTCTGCGAGCGTTCTGGCCTCGGAGGGCGACGGGGATCCGCGGTGATGCCCGAGCTCGCCCCTTTTGTGTCCTTGCGGTGAGCCCCGTTCCGAAGCCGGAAGCTTGGGGACGCTCTAACTGGGAGAACGGCGCTCAGCTGGTCAATTCATTCCGCTCCTCGGAAACAATGAGCTGGATCCTTGACTTGAATGTGCTGGAGGAGTGGGGTTTGTAAGCCGGCGTTTCATCCAGCTCTGGTCCTCAAGGCGCCCTTTGTACCACCCGCAGGTGGCCGAGGCTACTGCATGTATTTTCGAAATCACCGAGTGTAGGGGTTTGGGGCAGGCATCAACCCTTTGAGGACCATCTCAGACTCAGAGTTGGTTTAGGAGTTTTGAACAGATTGGATATAGAACTATCTTGTGTTTTGTATGTAGACCGGGGGAAAGACTAGAATGTTAACTCTAGGTCCAGTTTGTCATCTAACAGAATTCCGGGCCTGGATAGATCCTGTGGTGCGGTACAATAACAACCAGGTATTAAAACCGGCATCTTCTGGCTTCTCAGATTCTGTAGATGGCATACTTCCAAAAAATGTAGAGATTTTGGATTTTGATTAAATTGCTGTGAAAACATTTCCAAGCTCATCATTTCAGGAGATCAGAAAACTGTTCAAACTTTGGCTTTGCCCTGTGGGACCCTGGGCAAGATATTCGCCTCTAGTCATCTTGGCTGCCTCCCTTATAAAGCAGTGCGCACGAACCAGATAGCTTCTACGGCTGCCTGCTCACTCCTCATCCCCCTCCCAAGTCCCTATCCTTGTAATTTGGTCTACAATATTTAAGACAGAGAGAAAAGTAATGGGTAGATGTTTGACTCTCTTAACATTTCGAGTCTGGCTTCCCAATTCCTGACTTGACTTTTTGTCTCATTTGAGGTCCCAAGTCTAAGCCACCCAACCACCTGACTAAAGAAACTTTTTATTCAGAGTTCTCCCACCTCCCTGGCTTCATCCTCAAATAGGTCATCAGTAGCAGTCTACAGTCAAGGGCAATGGCTGCCCGACCTTCCCCATCCTTGTGTAGCAGCCCCCCAAGCCCTCTGCTAAAGGGCAATGCAAAGCAAGAATAAACAGTTACCTGGCGATCAGATGCCAGATAACTGCCCCGATTCTGCTTGTCCTTGGTGGCATTTTCCTGCTTCCTCTACCCTAAATGGGCACCTGAATTCGGGGCACCAGCTTCCTTCAGTGCCTTTAATATAGATGACTGTCACCAAATACAGGCTTAAATATTTCAGTAGGGGATTCAAGCTGTAGTTCAAAGAGGTTAAATGGTCATTTTTAAAACAAGAGGAAGTGGCACCATAATTTTTCAAAACCAAGAATAATCAGTCCTATGTTGTGTTCCCCCTTTGCAGATTTTTCAGTGATTTAATTAAGATCGAATGGTTCATAGTCTGTTCCATACATATGGGAAGTGCTTGAGTAGCACTAAATCTCTTGAGCCCTTCGTCAACCAAAAGCAATTCCTGGAGCTATTATCTTAATGGTGGCCATTCACTTTTTCGCAGGTTTCTTCTCCTCTCCACTCCTTTCATTGCTGGCAGTTTATCTTTCAAGCATTTGATATCTTTTAATCCTCCTACAGCATGATTAAGTCCCTGGAATATTAAACTCAGAAGGGCTCTTGGATGTCCTAGTCCAGTCCTACATCTTAAAGATTTAAGAAGTCTGGTTAAGATCCAGTGATCTGGAATTAGCCCGCCTGTGTGATGCTCACCTCTGTGTCTCTGTAGCTTTGAGACCTTTACTTCTTTAAGGAAATTATTCAGATGTGGATTATTTCATAACCAGGGAAAGTAAAAATCATAGTTGGTGTCTGTCGGTTTTCTCACCTTTCCTCGTTTTCACACCTTTCCTCCTTACTTCTCTGCCCTTGTCTCAAGTTATGCCAAGGATTAAATGAAATGATTCGTATCAGTGTTTGGCACATAAGGTGTGCTTTCAAGATGATTGTTGATAAACCAAGTCCCAGGAGTATAAACTTCTGTGATTCTGCAGAAGTTTATACATAGCTCTGGACTGTAAGAACTGTGATTTAACCCAGGTTCTCTTCTCTCTCCCCTGCCCCTCTTAAACTGCACTGCCTAAGATGTGATGGTTGCATGGAGATGTATTTTTAATTAAATGTAATGGTTCAGTTTTTAAGAAAAAATAATAATCACTTGTCTCTTTTGACTTAGGAAAAATACGGTTTCTAATGCAAAATGTTCATGTATTCAGGCAGGGATAGGAATGAAAACATTTTCTAGACAAAGACTCTCTAAGCAACCTCATGCTTGTGTGTGGCAAGGCATCTCAGATATTAATGTTTCATCATAGACTTGCATCAATCTTGCTTGATAAAATGAAAAGCTGACCCCAATCCATTCGGTCATTCAGAGTCATGGGCAGTCTGTGCCAAGTAGAATTTACTGACAGAAGAGCCAGCTTTCAAGTGATTAAGAGATGACTACATCTTCAACTTTATATTGTCTATGCTGATGAAAAGCAATAGATGCTTTAGCCGAGAAGACAGAAGTATATGGCTAATCACCTAGCGATGCGGCCCAGGTTTGCTATGGAATACCTGGGCCATAGCGTATCTAATGCTGCAAAACAGCTTCAGGTATGCCTGGGTGATCTCCATTCCAGTAATTAAGAGTTGACTGTGTATCTAGAATAGTTTTCATGTTTGAATCTGAGTTGAGTACATATCTTTTCAATTTGTAAACATAAGGTTACCAAAAAAAAAAACACTTTTTCTGATGAGATACAAGCCAAAGTAAAATTTCCACATCTAAACATCCTTCTTTGGTAAATATTGAATTACCGGCCGGGCGCGGTGGCTCAAGCCTGTAATCCCAGCACTTTGGGAGGCCGAGACGGGCGGATCACGAGGTCAGGAGATCGAGACCATCCTGGCTAACACGGTGAAACCCCGTCTCTACTAAAAATACAAACAATTAGCCGGGCGAGGCGGCGGGCGCCTGTGGTCCCAGCTACTCGGGAGGCTGAGGCAGGAGAATGGCGTGAACCCGGGAGGCGGAGCTTGCAGTGAGCTGAGATCCAGCCACTGCACTCCAGCCTGGGCGACAGAGCAAGACTCCGTCTCAAAAAAAAAAAAAAAAAAAAACAATATTGAATTACCGTTTGATGGAAAGCTAAATCCTGCTGGATTCATGGATCTGCATATCCATAACTTTCCTCTTCTTTTCCCCTCCCCTCATGGTCCTAGAGGAAAGGCAATTTGAAGAGTGTTAATGGTAGGCTAAGATTTTAAAAAATTCCATCTACACCCACTTGTAATAACCTGATGGGAGGAGAGTCAGGGCTTTCACTAGGTCTTTAATTAAGAAAGTTGTTTTGGTAAGCTTTAAATACCAGGGTGTTGTGAGGCCTCTTAGCACCAGCACTAGGAAGGGCAAACCCTTTGCCGTTATAGCATTTGGCCAAAAGCTAGCAAGCCTGTTGATGTGTAAGAAGGAAATTTTTTTAAAACATCAAAGAAAAATTTAAGATAAGCATGAGTCTAATAATAGTTAGAACTTTAGTATTCTCATAAGAGGAATTATTGATCCATAAATCATCATAGTATAAAATGAGCTCTAATATTTGAAGTAGGTGAATAGATCTAGTTCTCTGGGTCTAGTTACACTGAGCACCAATTTAAATGGTCTGTGACTGTCTAGACATTGAAAAGGACATATAAAGTCCTCGGTGGGGGATGGCAAGTCTTTTCCTGTAAAAATCCAGGTAGCATTTTACGCTCCACGTGTCTCTGTCATATGCTCTTTGATTTGGGATGAGGGTTGTTTATTTATTTACAACCCTTTAAAAATGCAAAAACCAGTCTTTGCTCACAGGCCATACAAAAACAGACTGGATGTAGTCTGCAGCTATAGTTTGCTGGCTCTGTTTTAAATGAACTATTCTGTTTTGTAGTCCTTCAGTATTGCTGTTGAGACTCAAGATGACAAGTTTCATTGGCTCTATCTATGTTGACTCGTCATAGACTGACTTATAATCAAGATCACTTCGTCCCTCACTTTCCTAGTCACCTTTTTATATTTTCTCTTTGCCCTGGGCTAGACGTCTCTGTTAAACACAGCCATCAGTTAACATAGAAATGGCAGAGCCAAATGTCAACATTCTGCTTCAAGTTAGATGCTGAATGGGGGAGAGAAGCTGAACTGGATTGAGATAAAACCCATGTTGATACAGACCACAGATGACTCCTATGAAATGAGGCCCAAACCCCTGAGCAAGGCACCCACAGCCCTTGTACCTACTCTTCTCCCGATACCTCTTCATATATACCCTATGTCCTTGCCATTCAGGATAACTTGCAGAGCCCTGGGTGGGCCGCACTCTCTCTCACCAGTGGTGGGGTCATTCCACACAAAGTTTAAATATCTGTCTCTTCCCTGGAGCCCTTCCTCATTTACTGGACAGAGATGCCAGCACCTCCATCTCTATGTTTGCACAGGAGCTTATATGAAGCACTTAGAGGTCTAGAGAAATGTGACAATTCCCCATTGGCAAATATTACCTTTCAAAAGTGGGTGAACAGTTGTATTCTTCTTTGTATAATAACTTCATCTTGCTTTACATCTCTAAACCAGCCAGAGAATCAAGCACAAAACAATTCCAGGGCTTTGGACGTGATACACAGTGTAGCAGAGTACGTATGTGTATGGGCTTCGAAGTCAGGCTGAGCTGAGCTCTAGTTCTTTGCTTTCCCACTTACCTGCTGCAAGTTCCCTATCTGTAAAGTAGGGAGTGAGAATGACCTTTCAATTGCTAGGAATAAATGGGATTTCCCTCTGTAAAGCATTTAATTCAGGGTCTGACATGTAGTAATTGCTCAATAAATGGTAACTTTTATTCATTCCACAGCATTTATTGAGAGCATACTATGCCTAGGATAATTCCTGACCAATACAAGAGACGATCTCCATGGAGATGTGATCGGTAAGGTGGTGGAGACTCAGAGTAGTGGATGGGCTGCCTTTGATTGGTGCTCCTCTAGGAGGAGGAGGTGGCAACATTTAAACTGAGACCTTGATGATATTGATGAGTTCCTCTTTCATCAGATCTAGGATACCTTTGAATTATTTCAATTTTTAATGAAATATACAATTTTACAATTTTAAAATGTACCACTTTAGAATGTACCACAAAGAAAGAAAAACTACTGTCAATAAAATTGGCACCATCTACTTTAAGTTGCATCCGTAAGTTTTGAAAAATGTGTTTTAGTGTCAGTGAAGTGTGTTCATTGTATTTGTGCTCAGTAAATACCCACTGAGTATATGAGTGTTACTCTTTGGTTGCATACAACATTCTGCTACTACACTGTGACTGAATTTCTTTCCTCTGTTTCTTAGCTCTGGGGTGTTGACTTAGATCTGAGAAAAATAATAATATAGTACATACATAAAAGTATTGCAAGGCATTTATCGTCTAATATATTTTTTAAAATAGTTTAAAACATTTACTTTGGCGAAACCTTCACTTTGATTGCCAAAGTGTGTCAGGGAATCCTGTTTATGTGAAATTGCCCTACACATAACTTGTGTAGGAGTGCAGTTGAGCAGCTCTTGCAGCCGGATAATTCCTTTTGGCAGCTGTCTGCAGAGATGTGTGAAACTTTAATGCACATGAATGCCATCCGAAGGGCAACAAAGGCATTACCTCCAGTCTTCTTTCTGTTTTCTAGATTTAATTTAACATAAATACTCCTTCTCTCCTCCCTATCCCACGGGCTGACGTCCCTGTGACCCAGTAGGTCCTTTGGAACAGTGAAATGGAGGAGGCTCCATTTAGATCCAACCCCCTTCCCAGCTCTGGCAAGCCTCCAGGTTTTCACACTCCAAGCTGGGTTCTCTTCCAGTATTTCCCCACCCTCCTCCCTGTTTCGAGAGTAAAATACTGCTGAAGTCTTTGCTTTTTCTGACCAGCCTCTAAACTCTGAATCCTAATCAAGACCTGTTTTCTGCGCTCACTTTGGAGCCTATTGACCCTCTCTAGCTTTTCTCTTCCTATCCAAGTTCCCTTTAACTCCTCAGTTTCTGGATGATTCAGTGGAAATCTTGATAAAACTTGACTGTTTCTGGCTGTAATAAAGTGTACATTCATGCTGTTTTGATTTTCAATTCAACATGTCACCCAAGACCCTGGCACTAAGCAGCACTCGGGGGCATGCTGGCTCACATGGTGATTGGACCCTTCTGTAATCTGTTCCTTTGGGGCATTCTTCAGCTCCTCCCACCCTCTCCCAACTCTGCTAGTGAAGCCAGAGCAAAGTCCCCTTCCTGCACCCTGTCTGACAGGGAGGATCAGTCAGCACTTGGCCAAGAGGGAAGGAAGCAAAGCATGGACCTGTTTTTCTTCCCTCCAACTTCTCGTGTGATTAAAGGCCCTCGTGTTTTAAGAGTTCTTCAGAACAGACACTAACTCTGGCTGAAATTGGAGTCTTTGGAAACAAGTAGAAGCAAAGGAGAAGTCATTTGTAAGCATTCCAGGGATGCATATTAACCATGGTCCAGCCTTAGCCAGGATGATTTAAGGCCATCTCTGACCTGTGACTAGCAAGCTGGTTGCAGCAGAGGGAGTGTGGGGAAAAGGTGAGGCCCCATGGAAGAGCTGGTGAGGCTGATCCCTGGCCATCACGGAGCTCAGCTTTCCATGGCTGTGTGATTACAGACAGGCCTCAAACACTGACATCTGCACTTCTGTGATGTGCTGCAGAGAGAGGAAAAGCTGTAATCTGAGGCATAAATATACGATCCTGTGTGTTCCCTCTAACCATGTAACCTACTATTAGTTTAAGCATCTATTCGTGCTAAACTATTAGAGCTGCATCAAAGGAGGATATGGTTGTTGTTCTGAAACAGCTTACAGTTTCAATATTCAGATGTCTCCCACTTTTTTAAAAGTTGAAAACAACTAAAGGTGAATCATGCCATGTGAAGGTCAGAGTCAAGGATATGGGATTACTGAGTGGGTGGTAGTGGGGATATTAGAGGAGATGCAGGCTTTAAAGGTTTATTTTTTAAAGGAAAAGCTTTTCCTTACATTATGCCTTTCCCAACATATGTGAGAGTTTTTAGGGAGTTTCTTGATGAGGAATAGGCAGGGTGGGGCTATCAGGGTAATGAGACGGTCAGGGAGCAGATGGGAAATGGGTGCATGGATGGACTGATGAGTATTGGCTCTCTTGAGGAAAGCACTTTGGGAAATACTTGGAAGCTTTGGAAACATAGTTCATGGAGGAAAACCTTGGTGGTCTTGGCTTTTTTCCATTTTTTAAAACTGTCTATATAAGGTAAATGCTATTTCCCCCTTTGACAATTGTTTAGATTCAACTCAAAGGAACATCATTTCATCACAATACTTAGTGATATCTGACCTTGAAGCTGAAACAGCAAGGACAGAAATATGAAGATAATGATTTTGTACACATGGAACCTTCGAGGTCCACAGGTGTGTCCCATCCCAATGAAGCATTACCTTAGCCACTTAGAATTCAGATGGCTTCTAAAAGCATCCTTATTATGAAACACTCTTATTTTTCTTTGTTTCTTTTTAGAACTTATCTGAAAATGGAAGCAAATATGAAGTTCTGAGAACTGAGCTGTGATGAGTTCCATCACAGCCATGACTTTCAAAATCCAGAAAGCCCCTGAGGAACACCAGGAGACTGGTTTTGCCTTATGATCTGTCATGTATCAGAATGTGATACTGTCCAATACTATAGTTTAAGACATTTCTAACTAGGGAGTGAACAGGTATTTATTCTTCTTACAGAAGTAAAGAAGAGAATACATTTCTCTACTAGCTAAAGTCATAACAGCTAGCAATAACTATTCTAAAAATCTCCCTGGTTTTGGATTACTAATATATGCAGAAGGCATGCAAGAACATTGGCAAATGTTCAGAAACTATATGCCATATCTTTAATGAGATTATTACTTGATACTTCAATATGCATAATACAGACAGCAATTGAATCTAATGTTTTCTTTATTTGCTTACCTATTACAGTACTAGTTCAAGTTGGTTTCTGGGATATTATGAAAAAAATTTGTGCATGGAAAAGATAAGTTTGTTTTTCTAAGATCTGAATACTCAGTTGAAATGCGGGAATAGTGTAGAAATTAGGCAGTCTCTGTATGTTGTTTGGAAGTTACTTGAAAATGCCTTCTAAAATGGGGATAAGATGATACAGTAAAGACGTTATGAGGTTTAACTGCATAATATATGGATGGCATCTAGTACATAGGAAGCCTCTGATAAATAGTGGGTATCTTATTATGTTTACTGATTGTCACACATAAGTTTTATTCTCTGTTACTAGAGGGCTGGAATAATAAACCAACATGAAAATAACGGGGAAAACAGTCTAGGTGTTAGAAGAAGGGCTTTAAGTTTCCTGAGGCAAAAGTCAATGGTGAGAGGGGACGAGGGGAACACATTTTTGCTTGACTGTAGTAGAGACCCAATGTTCATTACACTTGGGAATTGAGATTAGAATTAGTTTATTCAACATATGTCCCTTTCTAAGTTCTGGAGATTCAATCTTGAACAAAACAGACCAAACCTAGAATGAAGAGGAAATCCTACATATAACAAGTACTTGGAAGAAAATTACACAGGGAAACGGGGTGGGGCACTGTATTTTGCTTGGGTGGTCAGAAAGGCCTATCTGGGGAAGTAACATTTCAGCCAAGGTTTAAATCATAAGGAGTGATCTTGAGAAAATCCAAAGGAAGAACATCTAGACTGAGGAAGAGAGTTAAGTAGGGCAGGCCTTGGAGAGAAATAAGCTCCATGAGTTCTAGAAAAAGCAAGGCAGCCAGTGTGTGTGCACAGAGGAGGAGCAGTAAGCAGGAGATGAGGTGGGAGAGGCAAGCATGGCTGGGTTATGCAGGTCTTTATAACATCAAAGACCTTTGCCACAGCTTGGCAATGTGATGCAAAACCATAGGAGGGTTTGAAGCAGGGGAGTGACATAACCTGATGGATGCCCAGTTACCACTCTGCCTGCTGTGCAGGGAAAGAGCTGTCATGGAAAGTTCTGGAAGCAGGTAGAGCTGTTGGGAGTCCATGCATTGGTACAGAGAGGGAGGATGGTAGCAGAGGAGGTGGTGAAAAATGTCTTGGTTCAGAAATGGCATGTCGGCCAAGACAAGGCAGCCCCAGGAGAAAGAACGTGTGGGGCTTAGACAGCGTAGCTACTGTTGCTGGCTCTGTCCCACCTGTTCGCGGTCTCCATTTCCCACTTCCAGCATCCTCTCTCCTTTAGTTCCCCAAGAAAAGTACCCAAAGCAGCTCATGGCTCCTGGTGATGCTGTGAAGCAATGCTGGGTGAGCTCCCCTCCCCATATGCACCTACAAAGCAGGTACGCCTTCCTTTCAGTTCCCTGGCATCCTGGGTACCTCTATTCTAGCTGTTTTCCTTCTCTCTCTCTCCTCTCTCTCTCTTCTCTCTCTCTCTCTCTCTCTCTCTCTCTCCCCTCTGCCCCAGGCTGGAGTGCAGTGGCGCGATCTCGGCTTACTGCAAACTCTGCCTCCCAGGTTCAAGCGATTTTCCTGCCTCAGCCTGCCGAGTAGCTGGGATTACAGGCACCTGCCACCATGCCTGGCTAATTTTTGTATTTGTAGTGGAGATGGGATTTCATCATATTGGCCAGGCTGGTTTCGAACTCCTGACCTTAAGTGATCCACCTGCCTTGGCCTCCCAAAGTGTTGGGATTACAGGCATGAGCCACTGCACCTGACCTATTCTAGCACTTTCTATGTGGTATTTTTTGTAACCATTTCGTTGTCCACCTTCTCTCACTAGACTACAAGCTCCTTGATAGCAAGCATTGGAAAAAAAAAAATTTTACTAGTTGAAATTAGCTTTAAGAAATTCAAGTTTTAAAAAATCACAAATTAATCAAGGAATAGCAATTCTGAGTAGGTAGCTAAATATTTAAATAGGAAAGAAGAGGAAGGAAAAAAAGAAGAGGAAGAAAAGGAAAGCAAAGAAAAAAGAAACCCATTGGAGCAATTCAGTAGGGCCCGGGGTTAAAAGGTTTCTTTAGAAAGTGTTTTTGTTTGAATGATTTTCTGTCATGGGAGTTGAGTAGCTCCATTGGTTTAAAGGTTTTATAGGTCTGTAATAAATGTGGGGCTCTAACAGGGATTGTGTTTATTCTGAAACAGACACAACTATCAAATAAATTGTAGAGGTAAGAAGTCTCTAATATTCCAAACTATTTGAGTGTTAGGCATTTCTAAATAGGATATCAGCCCTATTCCAACCCTGCAAACGTACCTTCTGATGTATTGGGAGGGCATCATAGACCTTTGGGTAAGGTGAGAATCACCTGGGCACATAGATCATGCCGTACTCATCCTTCTGTTCCCACTAGAGAGCATGGGAACTGGCACACCATTGACCTTTAACCAGTTGTTTGACTTGAATTTCGGTCCACTTCTTTATGTATACTGTAGAGTGGAATTTGCAGATCTGATATTCAATGCTAATTGTGTGGGTTCTGAATGAAAACCTTGCTTCTGGTTTACCAGCTTAGAAATGAAAAAACAAGTCTGAGAAGTCTGTGTTTGTTATGCTCATATTGAGAATGTAGCACTCCTGTTGGCAAAAAGACCCAAAACAAACATACAAACAAATAAACAAAAAAATAGCTAAACTGTATTGTAGAATGTGAAGTGGTACAACAATTGCTCTGTGATTGTAAATCCAGTTTATTGAGACAGATCTCCAAAGAGCCCCTTCATATTGAAAAGGAATGGATTCTGGTGGCCTAGTTTTAGTTACTGTGCCTATTAGAAAATAATCAAATGGTGGCCAGGCATAGTGGCTCACGCCTGTAATCCCAGCACTTTGGGAGGCCGAGGTGGCCGGATCACCTGAGGTCAGGAATTCGAGACCAGCCTGGCCAACATGGTGAAACCCTGTCTGTATTAAAAATACAAAAATTAGCCAGGCGTGGGGGCAGGGGCCACCAGGTGAGTCGAGATCACACCACTGCACTCCAGCCTGAGTGACAGAGCGAGACTCCCATCTCAAAAAAAAAAAAAAAAAAAAAGAAGAAGAAAAAAGAAAATAATGACATTTCTCATAGAATATGCTGATTTAACATTTCTGCTCAAATAGTGAGGCCCTATTGTGTTTCAAAATAAGTCAAGAGAAAAACTCTGAAATAGGGTTGGGGATTTATCTATTTGGCTTTTGCACAATTGACTCAAAGTCACCACCCGTAACTGGATTCATAATCTCTATTTCCAGACCTACTTTCAGCTTCCTGGTGTTGTTTTTCCTCCCCCTCCTTTTCTAGTTCTTAGTTAATAGCACCACAATTCAGTGGTCACAGCAAGCCATTTTCCTTCCCTTTCATGCCTTGTCCAGTCAGTTTGCAATAATTGCTTGAATAGTTCTCAATCCATGTTCATTTATTCAAGTCTCCTTCCCAACCTTTTAGACTCTTACCTCTTGCCTAGACTTTTGGAAGAACTGCTAAGCCAGTGTTGATTGATATATTAATAACTAGAACATGAACCTGACATTGAATGTGTGTTTTTTGTGGGGTGTTTTGTTTTGTTTTGTTTTTGAGACAGAGTTTCTCTCTGTTGCCCAGGCTGGAGTGCAGTGGCATGATCTCGGCTCCTTGTAACCTCTGCCTCCCGGATTCATGAGATTCTCCTGCCTCAGCCTCCCAAATAGCTGGGATTACAGGCGCCTGCCACCACACTTGGCTAATTTTTGTGTTTTTAGTAGAGACGGGGTTTTGCCATGTTGTCCAGGCTGGTCTCAAACTCCTGACCTCAGGTGATTCACCCACCTCAGCTTCTCAAAGTGTTGGTATTACAGGCTTGAGCCACCACGCCTGGCCTGAATGTGTTTTAATGAAGACTTCTTCTAATGGCTCAACCCAAAGGGAAAGGTGAGGGTGGAATTTAAGGTAGAGATCAAAGTCCCTTTAGGGCTTCCCTGGTCACATTTGTTTCTCATACCTCACCAATCTATAGAAAACCTCATAGGCTCTACATCCAGCATCCAGATTTATACAACGTCTCATGGTCCTCGATCCAAAGTCCCTCTTGGTCCAGTCCACTGTCTTCTTCTTTTCCTGGTTTATTGCAGTAGGCTCCTAACCGGTCTCCTTACTTAGACCTCGCCTACTATCAGCCAGAGCAATCCTTTCATATGTCGGTTAGCTCAATCCACTCTACTAGTTTCTCATCTCAGAGTCAGAAGTGAGTCCATGGGGTAGCCTGTGAGACCCTCCCTGGTCTGGCCCGTGCTCTGCTGTCTGGTTCTCTCTGATCGCATCTCCTGCCCCTCTCCTGATACTCACTCTGCATCAGCCCACCGGCCTCTCTGGTTCCCGAGTACTCCAAACAAGTCCCAGCATCAGGGTCTTATTGTCTCAGCCTGGAATGTTCTTTCCCAGATATCAGTGTCTTGCTGTCTCACTTCTTTCAGTTCCCTACCCAGGTGTCCCCTTATCAAAGAAGTCCTACTGACCATACTTTATAACATGCAAACCCCTGCACCTTGCAGGTCAGATCCTTCTTACCCCACTCATTTTTATGTATAACATGTATCAATACCTAACCTAGGATACATTTGCTTAGTGAAAACAGAGACTGTGTGTGGCTATGATATTTCCAATGCCTTAAAATAGTGCCCAGTGCAGAGAAAGGCTGAAACACTTGTTGACTAAATAAACATCACTTTGGCAATTGCTCTGTCATGATCTGAGTAAGTTATGATTGTCTGATTCTGTGATACCAAGTTCTAGAACAGAGAGCAGCAGCCTAAGTGCTGTGGGTATGAGAGGAAGCAGTAGAGAACCTTCACTTTGTTTTTCCATCCTTGCCTGCACTCTCCTGGCTTCTGAAGAGGCTTCCATGTGAGGTCCTCCTTTGAGGGCCGCCTGGCTTCTTGGCCTCAGTGTCTGCTCTCCAGTGCCGTCCTACCCAGAAAGCCTTACTTATCGCTGTTCCCACATCTGCCCTCCACTCCATTCAGGTTACTCCTTCTTACTCTGCCTTATTCCCCTCTAGTATCCTCCAGCACCAAACAGCATCTCACAAATGGCAGACACCAGAAAACATCAAGCCACTGGTTTATTTAGGTCTGCATTTTTTCTCATTTATCCAAATGCTACTTATCCATCACAGTAGGCAGCATGGTTTAATAGTTAAACGTTGAGACTCTGGAGCCAGACTAGGTGGATTCAAGTCAGCTTCCAGCATTTAAAGTTCTCATGACCGTGGGCAAGTTATTTAGTCTCTCCAACCCTAGTAGCATAATCTTACACATGATGGAAACAACCCAACTTTCTGTGGTTATAATGAGGATTAAATCCAATCATTCTTTAACATGCTTGCAGAACCTAGTCCTAACTAACATATAGAAAAAGTTAGGTAAATGTTAGCCATTATTTTCATCAAAGTTTCTTTAAAAGTCACATCTTGCATGAAGCTCAAATTACTCTCTTCCTTCTTAGAAAATTATGTATTCTTTAATTATCATTTTATTCAGTTACTTGTATATTAATTCCTTCTCTAATATAGGTTAACCCATCTGTGCCTCATCTTTATATATAAAATAAATATTACATGCACATAGAAAGATTGTATTTATCCACTCACCTCTTAGCTTTGTCCACCTCTCTTTCCTGGTCTATTTTTCTGCATAGCACTTATGTCTGTCTGATTGACATGCCATAAATTACTGTTTGTTCAATATCTTTCTAAGCTCCTTGAAGGGAGGAATTCATCTTCCAATGAAGGAAATTTCCAAATCAACCTAAGTAGAGAAAATAGCATAATGAACCCCCACATACCCATCTTCCAGATTCAACACTTATAACCATCTTACCGATCTTGTTCCATTGGTTTCTCCACTCACCTTGCTCTTCTGATTTGGAGTATTAAAAGCAAAAAATCCCAGGTGCCGTGTAATTTTGCCCACAAATACTTCAACATGTATTTCCAACTGATAAATCTTCTTTATAACTACCACACAATTAACACCTCTAATAAAAATAAGTTAGTTATATAGTACAGTAGTTCCTGATGTCAACTCTTACCCTGTCTATAGTCAGATTTCCCTGTTAAAGCAGAGGGTTTTGGTCTATTTTGTTCACTACCATACCCCAAATGCATAATAGGCACTGCAATATTTCAATGGATGAATGAAAGGGTTGTATTTTGAAAGTTTATTTTTGGAAGTCAGCTCTACAAAATATTATAAATGCTGATTGTGATCTTGGACTCATAAAAGAAAACCCACTTGACTCATAATGTGGCAGAGATGTATGATAGCTCTAATGTTTGTGAGTGCTATAGAGCTAACACCTTGAGAGCTCTAACTTGGCCTAAGCTATCTTTGAAGCTGACTCTGTTGCCTCAGAAGGGTCTGAAATCCCACCTCTCCTCCCCTTCTTGAACAGGCAATGAAGGTCACGTAGTTCACACTCACAGAGTTGGAGGGACTCTTTTGAGTAGCAACCGTACTATTTACTAGCTAGTTCTTCATCCATAAAATGGGAGATAAGGCTGGGCGCGGTGGCTCAAGCCTGTAATCCCAGCACTTTGGGAGGCCGAGATGGGCGGATCACAAGGTCAGAAGATCGAGACCATCCTGGCTAACCCGGTGAAACCCCGTGTCTACTAAAAAAAAAATACAAAAAACTAGCCGGGCGAGGTGGCGGCCGCCTGTAGTCCCAGCTACTCAGGAGGCTGAGGCAGGAGAATGGCGTAAACCTGGCAGGCAGAGCTTGCAGTGAGCTGAGATCCGGCCACTGCACTCCAGCCTGGGCGACAGAGCGAGACTCCATCTCAAAAAAAAAAGGGGGGGGGAGATAATTATAACTACTATACAGGATCATGATGAACATGTAATAATAATGGAGAAAGTGTTACACAAAGCTTGGCCTTTACCAGCAGTTTTATGGACAGTGGTGGTCTTTCCACTGTCACCAAGTCACTGTTGTTGCAACCAAAGCACGAGTTCCCAAGACACAGGGGAAGGCCCCGATGGTTGGGTCAAAGGGCTACCAAGCAGAAGCTGGGCCTCAACAATGTCATCTCCCCAGGCCTCCCAGACCCTCTGTCCACACTCCTGGCTCTCCCTCACTCTCCCTCACTCTCTGTCATTCACTCTTTAGGGTTGACTCTGCAGGGTTCCTCACTTTTGCTGTGGTCTCCTGCAGAATGGAAAAGTTGTGTTACAGTCTTACTTATGGTCAGTGCACCACCCCTCTGAGAGTTTTTACTGGACGGTTTGTACTGCTATTGAGGAGACTTAAACACATATTCTCTTTTGAGTCAATATTAGGGAAAATCAGTCACATGAAAATCAGATTTTGTGCTATCGTGTAAGTTTGGAGGATTGTATCACCTCTCTAAAATTAGAGCTGTATTCCTAAAAACCCCCAAATGAATGACTGAATTACCCTTTAGATTCATATCCAGGTGAAATTGTTGTCAGGCACTTTGGGCTCCTTAATAAAATTTTGAGGTCACAAGTAGTCATCAGTAACACATTGGCAAATCATTTCTCTAAATCAGTTTAGAGAGAAGGTTTGTTTTTTCTGTCTGGCATTCATCTGATGCTTAGAAATGCCTTTGAGACTTCATGGTTTGAAGAAGTTGCTCTGTATTTCCAGGACCACACCTTGGTCTGAGGCAGATTATCCGGTATTTCAGATGAGTAAAGCTCTGGATAACCTGTAACCTCAGCAGAGCTCAGTCCCCCTCCATAGCACAGAGGGATTCAAAGCATTAGACCAACTCTGATAACTGTCTACTGGAACGTACACCATTGAGCTTTCTTCTCTGGTATGTCTGTGGCCCTACCCTCAAATGTACCCCAAAGCCAGAGTTCTCTGTTAACTCTCCCTTGGCCTTCTTTACTCCTCCAAAAGCCGGCACCTAGTTTATTTCTCATTTTCCTGCCTTGCAGCCGGTTCATCTTTCTAAATCTCCCCAATATAAATCTTATAACATGTATTGATTTAAATTCTCATAACAGAAAATACCATACAGATGTAAAATCACATAGGCTAGAATTTCCTGAGAGAAGAATCAGACTGAGGAGGGATTTCAGTGGCTGAGTCTACTCTAAAGAGTAGAATGGAAATTCTACCGAGGAATAAGCAGACTGGATATGAGGACAATGAGGGCAACGGAGAGGGGAGGAGGTGGTTAGGAAGCTTTACCTCTGGTTCCCATTAGCCTCCTGCCTTGCAGTTTTCTGTTGTACTAAGAAATAGCAGATGCTGGACTGATTGGTACAGTGGTGATGATAGTTTACATTGACTGAGCACTTACTAGTCCAGGTGATGTTCCAGAGGCTTGGCATATGTTTACTAATTTCACGCTCACAAGAACTTTGAATATATGCAGTTATTTCCATTTCACAGATGAGGAAACCGAGGCAAGCAAAAGATGAAGTAACTTGTCCAAAGACACCCAGCTAATCAATGGCAGTGTTGGGATCAGTGCCCAACAGACTGGCCTCGGATCTGAAGCTCATAGTATACATGGTGTTATGAGCTAGGACTGCAAGTGAGGAAAAACACAAACAGCAGTTGAAAAGAGAAATTCACTTTTTTGCCCCACAGATCTTAGTAGCTCCAGGGCTAGTATAGGTGGCTCTCTGCAATTAGAGACCAAGTTCTCTTATCTTATTGCCCTGAAACATGCCATCTTTGTTACAGGCAGCTACATACCTAGTTAAAATTGAGGATGGTATTGTTGTAGAAGGAAAGAGTAGCTAGTTGGCAGACCACTCACTTGGGAAGAGAAAAGGGAGGTACCATTAGAAGATGTGGCAGTTGGGAGGGAGGCAAGAATGCCTTTGGCCAGCATTGCTGAACTGTACTGCTCATGTGCCTTGCAAAGCTGGGGCTCACATTGGCTACTAAAGTACTTGATCAACTATTGAGGTGTCTTCTCTAGAGAAAAAAGCCGTATTTAAAATGTTTAACATTTGGTGGAATGCCCCACTTAAGTACAAATAAATACTAGAGCTAGTATTTGGTTAACAACTGGGCATTTCCAACAAAGATTTCATTTTGGCAAGGGTTGTTTATTGAAAAATTCAGAAGCATTCTCCTCTGGAGAGGAAACTTCTAAAGATGTGAGGCTTCTTAGATTATCAATCTTTCATGGTGACATCAGGAAACTCTGAAAACTAATATGCACTACTTGCCTGCTTCAGCTTACTGTCTTGTAAGAACATGTTCATCTCACAAGTGTACTAATCAGACTCCTGTTTGAAAGACTTAATTTATTAAAGAAATTATTGAGGTTGCAATATTCTCAATCTATTATGATAAAAATCATTGGTAAATGCTGAAGTTCTAGAATTATGACCTCAGTTGAAGGAGGTATGATTTAAATACTGAGAAGATTAAAAAGAAAATCAAGAACTTGGAATATATGATTTTTACCACCATTAAGAATTTGAAGAAGTATAATTAATATAAGTTGTGTATTTTCAGATATTTAAATTCTGTGAATTTTCTTGCATTGCATATTCCCAGAGAATTACAGGAAATCCTTTGTAACAGGGTATCCTGAGTTTGGAGGATTTGTTAAGTTAAAAAAACACTCATTTGGTGGTATGCTTCTGGTGAAGATTATAGAATCCATTATGCTTCACTGAGTTTGAAGAATAACAATCACTTTAATCACACTTGTTTTCATGGTGGCCCAGAGAAGAATTAAGAGACTTCCTTTTTAAAAAGTTTTTGCTAAGACAGCGCTTTTATCCTCCAGTTGAGTCAACGCAATTGTTGTTTCTATTGGAATTTCAAAATCAAACTTGATGTCCTAGTGAAATTTAAAAGTAAATTGATAAGAAGTAATTAACCAGTTAATTATGAGTGTGGCAGAATGCACTTGTACCTTTAAATGTTTTTAATGACCTCAAAAGCCTGGAGGCTTTTAGGAGAAGACTGTTAATGTCATGAACCTTTGGAAGTAGAGACCTCCAAATCTCCTTGGCTCTGTTTCCCATAGAGCTCTGTAAGGTTTGGGGCTAATTTGAAGGTATTTATCTCTTTCCAGCTGCCGAAGAAAGTTGAGAACAGTGATCCTGATGGTGAGCGGTGAACACAGCTGCCAACTGCTCTAAGTCAGCTTGTGAAGCCAGGCAAGAGAACCTTCACCAGGGCTTAAAATGCAGAGGATTTCCTTCCATTCTTTGAGGAAGTTTGACAGACAAACCTATTGCAGCTTATTGATGGGCATATCAGCAGCCATTGTTTTGTGTAAGGCCTGGGGTGTGGGAACAGGTCTTAAGGGGAGCAAGAATACATTGAAACACAGGAGCAGTGGAAAGCTTATATGATGTGTACTGGTTAATGTTTAACAACCTACTGGAATAGAGGTGGGAGATTCAGCGTGTGTGTATGCACACATGAGCCATTACATATACACACATATACATGTAAGTTTATTATAAATTATACTCATAGAATGTGTGATACAATTTGCAACTAATAATTTATATTGATTCTCATAGACGCTGTTGTTAATGTTTGCAAACTTTTTATGTTAGTAACCGACCTATTAACAGGTGAATGTAGTTTTGACACGATTATTGTTTGATATTTTCTTTTACATGAATAAGACAAAAGTGAAACAATGAAGATATCAGAACTTTACTCATTTGTCAGTGACGTGAGTGATCCTCTGCTGAACTGAATGATTGTTTTTGAGTGCTGGATGAATATTTTGGCTTTTTCTGTGTGTGTTATTTATACAACATGGTGGCTACAGACACAACACGCTTTTGTGTTTAATCTGTATTATTAACATGTTCTCCAGGCCTGATTCGTAATGTTTGCCAATATCCATGGTGGAAATATTCCCACTATGGCCGATATCAAGCTGCCAGTGTGACATTAAATTCAGAGTGGGGAAGAGATGCGCAGTATTGCACCGTTTGTCTAGTATCTCTACCACATAGATGCAATAAATGTAAATAACCCTAAGAGCATAGATAATAGTAAAATGCAGGGAAATAATTAAGAAGTGATGAGTTTGGGCATTATACCTTTGTTTTTCATGGGATTTATTTAATTTTAAATGTATATTATTTTACTTTTTAATAATGGCTTTAACACCTGGCTTACAAAATTTCTGACATTTAACAATTGGCTCTTAAGAGTTGGTACAGAAATAAAAGGGAAGAAATGATGGAAAGGGAAAAACAGGCTGGGTGCTGTGGCTCTCCCTCAAAATCCCAACACTTTTGGAAGCCAAGATGGGGGGGATAGCTTGAGACCAGGAATTCAAGACTAGCTTGGACAGCATAGTAAGACCCTGTCTCTATAAAGAAATTTTTTTAAAAAATTAGTTGGGCATGGTGGCAGTAGCTGTAGTTCTAACTACTCCAGAGGCTGAGGCTGGAGGATTGCTTGATCCCGGGAAGTCACGGCTGTGGTTACCTATGATTGCACCACGCACTTCAGCCTGGGCAATAGAGTAACATCCTGTCTCTAAAAAAAGAAAAAGAAGAAGCAGTTCAGATTTACTTTAGGAACAGCTCCTAGACAATTTGACTCAAATGATGACCCGTTCTCAAAATTCGATGAGAGATCCATTTGAGCTAGAGACATTTGGGTTTAGGGGAGGGCGTTCAAAGGTCATCTGAGTTCTGTACTCAGTTTCTCCTTCCGGTGGTCTCCTTTGCACTTTAGCACGCCTGCCTGCCTTCCCCTTTCCCACCTCCGCACCTCCCTGCCCTCTGTCCCATAAATGCTGTCGCATTCTTTCATTCTCCCTTCTTCTGCCTTGTAGTCTTTTTAAAGTATTCTTCTTCCTTGTGTCTTTCTGATGTCCATCATCCAGCTCAGGAAACCAATGACTCTCCAAATTCCTACTCCCTTAGAGGGCAAGAGAATCTCATACAACTGGTCATGGATGTTTTTCCTTCACAGTTTCATTTGAATTAATTGAGTGTTGACTGCTTTATTCCTGATACCCACTGAGATGCTCCATGCCAAGGGAACAGATGATGAAGGGCATAGAAGGCAGTTTGGGAGCAGGGAGCTTTTGCAGACATAAGGCGGCTTTCATGGGGCAGGAGTGAGAGGAAGTACAGGGGTAAAGAAAATAAGATGTGTGCTTCTGGATGCTTTCTTTAGCCAGTTGTAAATTTTTTTTTTTTTAATGCTCTTTTTTCTTTCACCTTTCCACGTTATGTCCTTCACAGCTCCAGTGACCAGGGCTTAGGATAGCGCTACTCCGCTCCTCGTAGTAGCACACGGTAAAAACCAGCTCTCATTTCTGCCTGAGATGGCAGATCTTTTAGACAACAGCCCATTTGCTACTTGACTGCTTATAGTTTGGGGGCATAAATTGATCTCTTTTTCCTAAAAGGTGTGTTTTGCATTAAGGAGAGTGTGTCCATATGTTTTTGTTATCTCATTAATACCAACATACATGCTGCTGCATTTTCTCTATGTGTATTATCCTTTATTTGATCACAATCACACAATTGTTAACACATTTTATATTTTTGTTTTTTGTCTTTGTGTTTATTTTTATTATGTTTATTGTGTATTTTTTTTTTATAACTTTTATTGTGTTTTTAATCTGAAAGGGAATTTTCGTGTGGGTGAATGGAAAGAAAAACACCAATTTCGGTTTGATCCTTAGAATTAATTCTAAGCCTGTGTTTCCCAAAGTCCTTGACTGGCTCTGGGCCGGGAGCCCTGAATACTGGGAGACCTGACAGTGTTTCTCTCCAGGGAAGACACCGCTACTCAGAAGCACCTCAGCTCTGCTGATTCCAGGCTGCGCCCAAGCCAGACCTAGTGGGTCTTGATCAGGGAAGAGATTGCTGCAGCAACCTGGCCTGTCCTTTGTCCCCCAAGACCCCTTCAGTATTTGTGCAAGAGGGGAAGGGCTCTATGTAAACACTTGTCACTCCCTCTATGGCCACTGGGCCCTCCACACCCACTTATTCCAACTGGAGGGTAAACAGAGCCAATTGTGTGTTCTATTTTGCTTGTCTTTTAAATTGCCAGATCTTAATGACTCGACTTACCTATTTTCAAAAATTTGTCTATTTCTGTTGTTAGCAGGACTATATGTCTGAGTGTGTGTTCATTCAGCAACTATCTCTGTACCTGTTTTGTGCCAGGCATCAATCAGTTACACCAGGCATTTGGGATATAAGGGAGATAGAATGGAAGCTCTGCCATTGTGGGGTTTGCAGTCTCTGCAAGAGATATTACAAACCAGGGAACATCAGATGTTATGAGAAATGATCAGTGCCATGAAGAATGGGAGAGAATGAATTGAGACTGGAGAGAGAGGTCTCTCTTAGGAACACCCAAATAAAACTCATTTGTTCATAACCAGAAGAAGGAAATAAAGCGATGCAATTTATCCTGCCTCTGACAACAAGGGAAAACCTTTGGCCTGTCTTGGATTGAATCTCTAAGTCCCTGACTTTAATCTCTCTGGGCCTCAGTTTTCTACCTTTAAAATGAATTTAATAATGGTCACAAACTCCTGGAGTTGTTGCAAAGAGTCATTAATACTGGCAGTGTGCTTAGACTAGTGCCTGACAAGTAGAAGTAGTAGGACCTGATATAATTATGTATAGGAATGATGGTCAGTGAGGGTCCAGTGCAAGAAGGCCATGTTCCAGAGTGTCAGACTCTGGGGCTGTTGCTTTGCTGGGAGATAATAAAAGTCACAGCCTCTCTGAATATCAGCTTCCCTTTTTGACACATGGGATCCTATTAGTTGTGCCACCTCAGAGGCTTTTGTGGCACAAATCGATTTTTTTTTTTTTTGAGATGGAGTCTCACTCTGTTGCCCAGGCTGGAGTACAGTGGCACAATCTCGGCTCACTGCAACCTCCGCCTCCTGGTTCAAGCGATTCTCCTGCCTCAGCTTCCCAAGTAGCTGGAATTACAGGCCTGTGCCACCATGCCCGGCTAATTTTTCTATTTTTAGTAGAGTCGGGGTTTCGCCATGTTAGCCAGGCTAGTCTTGAACTCCTGACCTCAAATGATCCTCCAGCCTCAGCCTCCCAAAGTGCTAGGATTACAGGCGTGAGCCACCATGCCCAGCCGGCACAAATCAATTTAAACAATATAAGCACACAGTTTGAAAACTGGCAAATACTAAATGAGGGTAGATGATGTTATTGAGCAGTAACAGGGACCATTAGTGACCTACTTGAATATATGGTTATGAGTGCTGTCTGAATGTACATCTGTCATTTGTGCTACACATCTCGTTCTGTTTACTTTGATGTCTGTTTTCTGCTAAGGTAACATCTTATGACTTGAACACGTTACAATTCACTACCTGGTCTTACCGTGTTGCATCCAGCACTGTTGTGTGAGTGCAGTTAACCTTGAGCTGTAGGTGAGAGATGCACATTTGAACCCAACTCATATTTGAGTCTCTGATTCCCTTACTTCTCCCTAACACCATTTCTTCCTCCAAGAGCTCTGTCCACATCTGAGGTCAGCTTGGTTGTGCCAGCCAACACTTCATGTTATATCAGATGGAAGGAAGCAGAGAGCTGAATGAGCCTATCGTACTGTGGGGTCTCACATGTATATAATTTTGTTAAGTGAATGAATCTCAATAAAAACCAACATGTTATATGGGCATTTATTGTATGCCAGGCACTCTTCTACATGCTGTGGTGAGTGGTAATTTTGGCCCAAAGGTAAAAAATAATAAATTAGTATGTTATACTACTTTCAATAACAAAGAGGCAACATTCCCAGACTTTATTTCTTTTTTTAATTTGCAAAAATCAAAATGACTAGAGACACCAGGCTGTGTTCTAGTGTGTGGGCAGCTTGGTGGGTCACCCATCCTGTGCCTGCACCCCGTTCCCCATGGGTAGTCTTTTGGTGCCAGAGCTTCTCAGGCAGCAGAGAGCCACCTCCAGAATTCTCCCTACTGTACCACTGTTCTGAGTTAGGTTACCGTAGTGAACCCTGGAGCCCACCCTTCAGTAATGAGACAATACTTAGATGCCATTTTCACCCCTCACCAGCCTCCCCTTCCCAGTGTAGACAGAATTAGTAGGAACCTCTGATGCAGCCCCTAATCACCTCCAATAGGTTTTGTTCAAGGACGAGTTACTTCTACAGGATGTGTTCATCTAGGCATCCTCTGCCCTAGCTTCGTTTCATTGTGTTGGTGGTGTTTTGCCACTGCAGGAGATTGGACAATTTTTCTATAAGTTGAAATTTAAAATCAGCAAATGTTTCTCTCAAGATCTGAGTTTGTAACACCATGTAAGACCCTTTTAGAAGACAGAAAAAGAGGGAGTTTTGTAGTGGCATCCCCGCTCCCAAGGAAAAAGACTTGGTTAACTGCATTGTTTGAGCCAGTCTATTAGAGAAGAGAGGAGGCGGCACTTCCTTTTGTGTCCAATAGATATGGGTTCTTAATGAGCATCTTTTTTTTTTTTCTTTCTCTGTAGGAAATGAGCGCAGAAGCTTGTTGAGGCCACTTCTGCTTCTGTTGTTTGTGTTAAGTATCCTGTATGTCAGTGATACATTCTTGAAGTTTCACTTCTCCCTACCCCAGACCTCACTTGAATATAATTCATCAAATGACACTGAAATCACATCTGATGTTATCATGCCTTCACCCACACAGGTGCAGCCAGAAAGAGGAAAACAGATGGGAAGTCTTGTTTTGTTTCATTTTGCAAGTTAAATAACCTTGGGGGGAAACACTTGACCTGGTTTTGTGAGAGCTTGGCTGTTGGGTTCTTCAGTAGTGTTTTATGAGGAGGTAGCACCTGCGTCCTCCGTCAGCACCCTTTTAACGGGCAAGTCACGCAAATAACGAATGTCGCCTGCCTTTTATGTCTCAAGTCATGCCTGTCTCATGTAGCCTGTAATGATCAGGTGATGAGCAGGTCAACTGGCATTCTCTGTAGTTTTCCAGTGGGAACTCAAAGTCTCAAACTCACGTATCTAGTAAGTAGTAGAAGCAGAACTAGAAATTAGTTCTCTTCCCTTCCAATCCCGTGTTCAGCCCTTGCGCAGACTGCAAACGGACAACACAGAGTTGGCCCCAGGCCCTCCCTGTGTACACTGTACAAGTGTGGTGCTCTTTTTCAGTCTATTCACTGGGTATGTGTCCTCGGATCGCACGGCCTTGCCACCGCCTCTGTCTTCAACCAACCAGACCCACATGTTTGTCATCTTCCTGTCTGAGCATCTGAGGTTGTAGAGACCTGTTTACTGTGCTGCCCTGTGGTATTGGGCTTTTAGAGAGGTCAATGTGCATGTATATGTATGATGAAGTTTTATATAAACCTAAAAACACCTACTCAAGGAGGAAAACAGAATTTTCAATGTGTCTTAAATCTCCAATTAAGCTGTGCACAGTGGTTACAGAATGTCACAGCAGTTGAGCTAGATGCAGTAATAACAACTTATCAGATTAATGTATTAGATTGTAGGCTGCTTAAGCTTCTGGAACCATAGCGGTGGCTAATTGAAAAGGATCATCTATGTTAGGCACAATCCTCATGTAAGATCCTGCGGTGACTACATGGTGCTGTAGAATTTATTACATATTTCTCCCTCTGAGCCTCATCCCTGAATAAGACCCTAACTCTTGTTCCAGCTCTTTCTCCCAATACTGGCCTATTCAAAACCCTGTGCTCCAGGCAGTCTGGAGGTGCCTGGGCCTTGGGGGTGCCGCTGCCTTCACTCAGGGGCCCTCCCACCCTGCCTATCTCTGCTGCTTGTCTCCAGGATCCTCCCCTCCCCAACAAGGGACTCCCACTGCAGGCAACCTTGCTTCTCCCTCCCATACCCTCAACACCTGAGCCCCAGTTTTCCTCTTTGCTAGGCTCTGTAAGGATAAAACAGCACCTCATAGAGTTGTTGTGGAGAACAAATGAGTTAATTTCCAAAGTGCTTCGCACAGGGCCTGAAACAAAATAAGTACTTAAATATTGGCTTCGATTATGAATAAAAATGATTTAATCGTGTGCCTATCGCCCGCATTCAGACTCTGTAACTCTTCATGGGAAAAGGAGGTCTTCCATCCTATGGAGCACCTAGCAATGTGACTGCTATAGGACAGCCTCTTAAGAAATTCAGCCAGATGATTTTAGTTTGCAAAGTACAATAGGGGGACGATTATCATCATGATGGCTCCTGGAGGCATAGCCATCAGTTCTTCATCCTTACTTCCAACAGAGACTTGTAGATTTCTGTTTGGATTAAGGAATGAGAGGAACATTTGCTGAAAACTTTCTATGCACCAACGCTTTCATATAATTTTTTTTCCCTTAGTTGTCACCACAGTTGGCCTCACTTCAACAACAGCAGGCAGTGTTGGCTGGTGTCTCTGATGAGGAAAGTGAAGCCCAGAAGTAAAGAATTCAGTTCAAAGGCACCTTGTACCAATTTCATACTTGAAATCCAGTTTGGCTAAAATAAAAGCCTGTGACTTCTTTTCATAACAACTGAGTATAATGGATAAAATTTGGTTAATGATTTTTTTTTAGACCAGGCATGGTGGCTCACACCTGTAATCCCAACACTTTGGGAGGCCAAGGTGGGCAGATCACTTGAGGTCAGGAGTTTGAGACCAGCCTGGCCAACATGGCGAAACCCCACCTCTACTAAAAATATGAAAATTAGCCAGGCTAAAATCGCCTGAACCCAGGAGGTGGAGGTTGCAGTGAGCTGAGATCGTGCCACTGCACTCCAGCCTGAGCTACAGAGTGAGACTCCATCTTTAAAAATGAAAAAAAGAAAAAAACAAAAAACGATTTTTTAAAAACTATAAAATAAGTTTAGAACAGTATATTTATTTGTTAGGTATATTTATTTGCAAAGTACCATTGTCTGGGTGGCTTCAGTGACAGAAATTTATTTTCTGACAGTTCTGGAGGCTGGAATTCCAAGATGAAGGTGTCGGCAGGGTTGTTTCTTCCGAGGCCTCCTTTGCAGATAGCGTCTTCTCCCTGTGTCATTATGTGGTGGTCCCTCTGTGTGTATCTGTGTCCTGATTTCCTCTTAGTATGGGAGTACCAGTCATAATGGATTAAGGCTCATCCTAAGGACCTAAGGCTCATCCTAAGGACCTCATTTCACCTTAATCATCTCTCTCTCTCTCTCTCTTTTTTTATTTTTATTTTTATTTTTTTTTTAAGAGACAGAGTTTCGCTCTTGTCGCCCAGGCTGGAGTGCAGTGGTACAATCTCGGGTCACTGCAACCTCTGCCTCTTGGGTTCAAGCAATTCTGATTGAACTCAGCCTCCCGAGTAGCTGAGATTACAGGCATGCACCACCATGCCTGGCTGATTTTTTGTATTTTTAGTAAAGATGGGGTTTTACCATGTTGGCCAGGCTGATCTAGAACTCCTGACCTCAGGTGATCCGCCTGCCTCAGCCTCCCAAAGTGTTGGGATTACAAGCATGAGCCATCATGCTCAGCATTTAATCATCTGTTTAAAGACCCTAGTTCCAAATAAAGTTATATTCTGAGGTACCGGGGGCAAGGACTTCAATATATGAATTTGGGGAAGACACAATTCAGCCCATGACAGACACAGCTGGATATTAGATGACATCATGGAATTATTGGTACTTTTTCAGGTATAATAATGGCTTGTGTTTCTGTGGGAAGATATCATGGGGGGATGCATGATGAAATATGTTGGGATGAGGAGTGATAGAGAATTGCACGTTACTTTCAAAGGTTCCATACCAGCAGAAGTGTTTGTGAGGGTGATAAAAAAAACTGCAAAGGCACCATGATGGCAAGTAAGTTATGCAACATAGGCCATTGTGGGGCAAGGGGGCGGGGAGTCTGCTGTACAAAATGCATAAGATCTCCTGAGGGCCAGTAAGCAAGACAAAAAGCATCTGTAAGAAGGCTCATATTTTGTTTCCATTAAGGAATAGAGAGAGATAATAAGGCACTGTAGATTTGCCCAAAGAAAGGGAGTTATCTTCAGAGCCCTTCAGGCGAAGGCTCAGGGTTCCATGGCCAGTTGAGCTTCAGTGTGGTCTCTCCCAAAGGAGAACTTGCCATGCCAACCTTGGACATTCCATTGGCGCCTTGGGATCAGGAGTCCATATTGATCTGTGTGTCTGCCTGCGAAGGGGCATTGGGGACACCAGAACATGTGCTCTGTCTCTATTTACTGCCTGGCTCTCTGGAGCAAAGGAGAAATCTCCGGCCTGCTGCACCCACGCTGGTTAATTTTCTGACCCTGCAAGGGCTTCAGATGTACGCTGCTGGCAAGCATTTTTTGTTTCTAAGGTTCAGCCATGACACCACCCAGATGAGTAAAGCTCTTAGAGGAGGTGCTTATAAATTCCTTTCCAGAAGGCTCAAAGGCACACAAACAATTCAAGCCCATGAAGATTCATGAAGGACAATATCCTACCAACAGTTAAGAGTAGTTCCATTCCATTTGCATCCCCACACTGTGCGTATGTGTGTATATGTGTGTCTGTATGTGTGTATATGTGTGTGTCTGTGTGTTTTATATTTTTACCCTCACTATAGGTCTAGGTTACCTGAAACTATAACCTGAAGTTAAATATCTTTGTGCTCAACCATTAGTAAACTCAGGAAAGCTTGTGAAAGAATAGTAGCAACTAAACCATTCTTTATAGCGCATGGGACATGTTGGGAAGAAGGGGCGAGGGAAGGCCACTACCGGCACTCCATGGTGTGGTGCGATCTCTTGTGATAGATCAAGGGAAGAAGAATTTGCTCATGAACCCTATTTCAAGAGATGTGACACAACAAGTTAAGTCAGCAAGTCCATATCAGACATATTTGTTTATACTGTGTCAAATTCTGGACAAAATATTTATTTGAAAGATAAAAAATATTTAGGTCTTAAAAGGCATTTTTGTGGCAGTCAGAGATGTCAAGTTTTTTATCATTTTTATTCCTAAGCTGTACTTAAAAGCTGCAAAATCTATTCTTAAAATATACGTATGAGTGACTCAAAAGCATCACTTTACTCCTTAATTTTGCTAACATTGTAATATTCTCTGTTCTGATTGAACATTTTTCTTCAAAAATAAGGTTCTCAGGGTTTCTTACACTCAGAAGGGTGGACGTTCCCACAGATCCTAAGGCTGAAGAGAAACAAAACTTGAGCTTACAAATAGCAGTGACCTTTAAAAAAAAAAATCAACACCAACATCATTTTTGAGAATAAAACTCAAACATCTGGTTTTCTTCTGGGAAACTGCACTTTTTTTCGTAACCATAATCTTAATCTTAAAAAAGAAAAGTATTTACTAGTCTGCAAGCAGGAAGTTAAGAGAATGACTGCATACCTGAAAAATCCGACATTGACACGTAGATTTTGTTTTTTAGGATCACCAGGATAATAAAACTGGATGTAAATGTATCCTGCCTGGCAGAATTGCATATAAATATCCATGTCAACATATGTTTGCCACAATTAGGAAAGGTTTCCATCACCCTCTTGCCTTGAGCACTAGTGGAAGAGTTTATTGCCATCTGTGATCATTAGAAACTGAAATCCAAGATTACATAGATAATAATAAACAACGGCTGCCTTGTCTTCCAAACGTGCTGCTGAGTAATATGCAGAGAGTTTTATGGGATGCAGACTTCATTCTGTTTTAAGAACTGATATGGGCCTACATTAATATTTATTTTAATGATATCCTGTAACCACATGATAATGGGATTTTAAAATAGAACCCACTCTTGTGCGGAATAAATATTGTGAATTCAACTATTCTTGTATCTGACATATGGGCAACAGATTGAACTCCAAGTGAATGTTTTAAAGGTTTGGTAATACTGACATGATTGTCACAGGGAAGGCTGTTGCTGCAGTAAAACTGGCAATGAAGAAATGATTTAAGCATGTGAGCTCCCACTTCCAGAGCTTTGAAATGTTATATGTTTCTGGTTGTTTTCTGCCCTGAGTGGAATTTTCTGTTTTACTGTAAATTGCTGCTGCTGTTTAATATGTGTATATTTTTCTTGGTATAAATTTCAAAGAGGATGTTGACCCAGTAGAAAACCCCTTCACTGTAAGAAGAGCAGAAAGTGGCAGCTTTCCACACATAGGACTGCAATCCTGGTTTCTCTTTAGATTCCTTTGAGATCAATTTTCAAAGAGTCCTCAGCAAATGGACATTTGTTTTGGGATGGTATGTAGGTAGGAAAACACACACACACACACACACACACACACACACAACATCCTTGCCCTGCTGCGCTGAACCTTCTGTATCTGGATTAAGTATTAACTTGACTTGAGTGAAAGGACTCAGGGTTGAATTCATTTAGTTCAATGGAATTGGTTAATATTCTGCACCTACTATCAATGATGTTATAATCTAGCAGAGAGGATAAACAGTTGCACAGATTACAATATTCATTGTACTATCCTGTAGAATAAGAACCTGTATTGTAGTAATAGCCCCAGGTAATTCACTGGTTAGAGAAGCACTACTCCAGGTAAGAATGCAGTGCTTTCATCTACATGCAAAGATGATGAGGCTTTGCAGAGGACTGGAATGCAATGGAAATAGAGAAGTTCATCCACGAGCAAGTGAGTGTGTGCACATGTGGGATTTGGGGAAGGGGACCTGATGAGAGAGAAGAAACTGAGGATTCTATCCTGGAAGACTAGACCTCCATTGGCCACAGTGGAATAACCAGCCATGGAGCCTGTTTGGATGTAAAGGGTAGGATTCACCAGCACCAGTTTAGAACTAGAGATGACTTCAGTACACACAGGTGGTGTGTACTTTGGCCAGTCTGAAATAAAGGATTGGACACAGGGACACATTGCTGCTTGAAGTGATGCTTCTCAAAGCCATTCGACAGTATCTGTCAAGGCCTTGAATATTAGTACTCTGACGCATTTTTAGGATATACCCTAAAGAAATAAACCTTTCTGTACACCAGATTCTACATTGCGGCAACATTTAAACTTAAAGCCTCAACACTAGAGGGTTGGATAAGTTATGGAATATTCATACAAGGAACTATTATATGCAATTAAGATTTCCCAATAGCAATGGTAAAATTAAAACCTTTAAGACATGTGACAAAGGAATCATCCTTTTTTTTTTTTTTTTTTTTGAGACAGAATCTTGCTCTGTCACCCAGGCTGGAGTGCAGTGGTGCGATCTCGGCTTACTGCAAACTCCGCCTCCCAGGTTCAAGCGATTCTCCTGCCTCAGCCTCCCAAGTAGCTGGGATTACAGGCACGCGGCACCACACCCAGCTAATTTTTGTGTTTTTTAGTAGAGAAGAGGTTTCACCATCTTGGCCAGGATGGTCTCGATCTCCTGACCTTGTGATCTACCCGCCTCGGCCTGCCTAAGTGCTGGGATTACAGCCGTGAGCCACTGCACCTGGCTGAATCATCCATTTTTTAAAAGTCAATACATCATAGATTTTCTATGATGTATTTCCTTTGATGGCAGGAAATTAGACCAAAATAATAATGATAATTAGTTATCTTTGAGCTTTCATACTTTGATTTTTATTTTATTTATACTTTTCTATATTTTGGGAGATTTTCATATTTTTCAAGGTTTCTACAATTAGACAAAGAATATTTTATTTATAAAGTAAAAGTTAAAGATATTTATCTTTCCTAGCAAGCGTGATGGAGGCCATAGTCTATTTAACAGGGGATTACTGATGATCCCATTCTTTATATTTGAACAGTACTGCCCACAGTGCTGTCTTTAAAGCAGTTTGTACCTTGTTCAGCCGGGAGGCCAGTATATGGAAAGAATGGTACCTGGGGAATAGGTCCTGGTTAAAACATTGACTTTACTCTGGTTGTCATGGGCAGCCCCTGGTAGAGTTTGAACCCAGGAGTGCTATGATACTGTATATGAGCGAATTACTCTAGCTTCTGTTTGGATAATCAGTGCTAGGGGGCATGCATATAGGCAAAGAGATCAATGGCTAGGAGGTGATTGTAACAGTCCAGCTGAGAGCTGGTGGGATCTGGGATCAGGGTGAGAACTGAAGAAGTGGTGAACCATGGTTGAGTGTCTGCTGAGAGTGCAGCCCACAGGGTTTGTGGATGGCTCAGTTGTGGGGCATTGGAAAGAAATAGGTAAGAGAGAAAGCCAAGGATATTATCCTGAATATCTGAGTACAGTTGACACCATTTTCTGAGATTGTGAATGCAGGGAAAGGCAGGTTAGCAAAGGGAAGAAACTGAGAATTAGGCTTTGGCTATGCTGAGTCTGGAAGATGCAGCTCAACTTTAAGTGGTGATGCCAGGTAGGTATGTGGATGTGTGAACCTGGTGCTCAGGAGAGGGGGCTGGTGTGGCAATACACACCTGAGAACCATCAGCAAGTCAACATGAGGTATGCATTCTGATACCTCATCTAGCCCAGATATTTACAATCACTGGGCTAGATGAGGTATCAGAATGCAGACAGAGGAGAGGTCAGGTGACTGATCTCAGGGCACCCTAGCACTTGGAAGACTCGGCCCAGGAAATGGGGAAGGAGCTGCCAGCAAGGGAGGAAAGCCAGGAGCCCATGGCCTTCCAGTAGCTTAGTGGAGAATGTGCATCCTAGCAGCCGAAAAGTAAAGTAAGATGAGGAGAGTCAGAGTCAATCATTGGATTCTGCAGTGAGAAGGTCATTGGTGGCTGTTTCGATGGAGTGGAGGGGGCTAAAGACTGATGTTCCTTCTTAGAAGAGAATGCTAAAGCTGAAGCTCTCAAAGATTTGGGCAAATACTGTGGAAGCGTAAGAGAGCCAAGAAAATCTCCTATGCCCAGAAATCCACAAGCTCACTTGTGGAGCAGAGGTTTCTGCATCTTCTGTGGCTCTGTCGTCTAAAGGCTTCTAGGTCCTCCAGCCTGTTTGAAATAAATGTACACAGCAGCTCCAACTTTGCAAGTCCTGTCTCTGGCTGATCACCTCAGTCTCTCTCTCTGTCTCTCTCTCGCTCTCTCTCTCTCTCTCTCTGTGTGTGTGTGTGTGTGTGTGTGTGTGTATGTCTTTGAATTAAAACCACAAAACCAATTCTACCTTTTTTCCATCTTCCCAGGTCTGCGTTTTAGGCGGCTTTGCAGGTGATGGACAGACAGGACCGTGAGGAGTGATGCAGTGGGTACTGTTGTCCTTTTGGGGACACCCCATCCCGTACACACAGGAAATATTAGGACCTTGAAAGCCCAGCATGACAGCCACACCTTACACCTAGTGGAGTCGGACAGAGTCCTGTGACTTGGACACTGATCATAATAGAAGCATTTTTAGGTCAATATGCTGGAAGTAACTGAACAACACTGTGCAGTTCAGTTACCTGGAGGAAAACTTGCAGTAAGACTTGCAGGAAAATACAGGTTCTAACCTTGCATTTCAGAACTCCTCTTTACCTGCTACAGTGGATTCGGGGGTTCCCCTTCCTTGTGCTGGGGCAACCGCTCCCCACCTACGGATGCTTCAGAGCATGGTTGGGCTCCCAAGGAGGAGAACAGAGGGTAAGACAGACCTGGGGGAGGAGAAGAGGATGTGGGCTAGTGGAGGGCTATGAGCGAGTAAGGGGAAGCCCCAGGGAAGTGGGCATAGGGCTTTCTAGCGGCCCACTTCCTGCTAGTGCTGTCCTGCCCCAGGGGCTGGCTGGCTGCTTCCTCGGCCACTGCCACCAACCTGTCCACCAGAGCTTCGTGGCTCTCTGGCCTTCTGAGAGTCGGAACAGTCTCACAACTTCAGGACTCTCTGGTTCCTACAACGAGCAGGCAGTGTTTGACATTTTCTGAAGAATTTTTCCTACAAGTAGCAAAAGGTCAACAGTTTAAAATTTGCTCCTAAAAATGTGCATGTTGTAATGTTCAGTGAAAAAAGAAAAAAGTCAGAGTACACGAAATTGTTTAATCTCCATTCTTTATTATAAACACACAAGCAAAGCTGGAAAAAATCACCAGAGTATGGGCCATGATTGTCTCTGGCTTACAAGTGATGGTTTTTCCTTGCTTTTCTTTTTTCTCTGGACTGTTTTTTTTTTTTTTTTTTTTTTTTAACAGTGAGGAGTTATTATTTTTATAACTTAAAAAGTAAATTTAAAGAGTTCTTCCAAAGTTTGTCTCTTTGCTTTTATCATCAGCCTTGGCCAACTGGACACACAGAGGGCTGCTCTCAGGGCCTCAGGTGCCTATGGGGTACAGTCAGACTGGGTGGCCTGGGCCTTGGTCGTGGGCAAGGTGGGCAGGTTGGAGAGGCCCCCGTGTGAGTGTTGCCTGCATTGGCCATACCCCTCTACCTGGTCTCTCCCTCTTCCTCCATGTCCTGTTCTCAACAGGATGGCAGGAACATGTGCAGGCTGGTAACAGATGTCCTAGGGCCATTATTCAGGAGCAAAAAACAAAGGAGAGAATAATTTCACAAACATTTATTCTTACATGGGCAGTCTTGGTGAAAGGATACTGATAGCTAAAAGACAAGGAGTGGGTAACTGAGGAGAACTTTACCTTCAAGTGATGTTTTAAAGAACACTTTGTAAGACCTTCTGCCATGAAATGATACATGTCACTAATCACTGGTTTAATTTGCCAAAAAGTTTCTGGGGAAATAAGCTTGAGGATCAAAGACTAAAATTTGCATACATTTCTAGTATGATTTCATTTGAATTTCCCCTTTCTAACTTAGCTGATATTTTGCTAATGACTTCTGTATTTTCGCTTTTAAACTGTTCTATGAAAATACCTTATGCAGTGCTTTCTTTAAAACCCCATTTGTTGATTTTCACTAAGCTGAAAGCACACTTTATGTCTGGGAGCAACCAAATAACAAATTTGCTCTCCTTTGAAGACTCATCATTTCAGTTAAACATTTTAAAATAATGACAATGGGTCTCGAGTTTCAAAGTTGAGACCCAATTTCTGCACTTGAGGAAATCACTGGTCTAATCAGAGGGCAACAGTGTCATCTGGAAATGCCGGCCCAGGGATGCCATCCAGACGGAGGTCATGAATGCTGGAAGTGGGTCTCGCAGGGTGAGAGGAGTCACCAGGTAAATATGGGTTGGAAGGAGCTGGCAGGCAGAGAAGGGAGCAGGGCCCAGTCAGTCCAGGGCAGCAGGGAAGGGGGAGTCTGGGCAGAAATGTTTCCAGGCAGCTCAGTATTGCTGGCCCGTGCATCCTGAGACTTGCTCGAGTTGCAGGTGAAGCTGGTGACGATCAGGTAGCATGCGGAGCTTTAGCTGGGACAGGGTTAGCCGAGAGCCTGTCATGTAGCTGCTCTCTGGGCACTGGGAAACATAAGTCTGGAGGCTTTGGCTGCAGCTGCAGAAAAAGATGCAGGGGCCTCTGACGATGGAGGCCTCAGTCATCTCAGAGGTGTTTCAGCGGTTACAAGCCTGACTGAGGTCAGAGATGAGGAAGGAGAGGGTCAGAAACAGTGATCCTAAACCAATTTGGTTGAGGCAGAAGATACTAATGGCTGAGGGGAGGAGAGAGGGAGCGTAGACTCTAAAGGGGAAGCTTGTTAGGGATGATCAATTGTATCATCCTACGTGGAAGCTGAGAGCCAGTGCAGAGGGTGAGTTTGGATGTGTGGGAGGCAGCAGTGTATGGCCGAGATGGGGAGTGCTGGTGACCAGGTTGCCCCTCTGCAGTTCTGACCGTCCCTCTTCTATACCTGAGGGAGGAGGGGAAGAAGAGTGAAGTTGAGGCTGGGCACGGTGGCTCAGGTCTGTAATCCCAGCACTTTGGGAGGCCAAGGTGGGCGGATCATCTGAGATCAGGAGTTGGAGACCAACCTGACCAACATGGAGAAACCCCGTCTCTACTAAAAAAAAAAAAAAAAAAAAAAAAATGCCGGGCTTGGTGGTGGGTGCCTGTAATCCCAGCTACTCTGGAGGCTGAGGCAGGAAAATCGCTTGAACCCAGGAGGCGGAGGTTGCAGTGAGCTGAGATTGAGCCATTGCACTCCAGCCTGGCCATCAAGAGTGAAACTCTGTCTCCCCCCAAAAAAAGAAAAAAAGAAAGAAAAAAAAAAAAACTGTGATCAAGCAGCCACATGGGAGGTAGAAAACAATGTGAGAATGGTTTTATGATATAGTAAAATGTGTGGCCTAGGGTAGGCTAGGAGAGCTTGATGGACTTGGTGAAATTTTAAAACAATAGTTGGGGAGAAAAAGGATGGGAAGCTCAGGAGGCAAATCGTATGCCCTCAGTATGTTATCCAGTGCCACACTGACTTCCACAAAAAAAACACGCTCAAGACTAACTTGAAAAGTGCATAGAGGTCAGAAACTCAGCTTTGGGATAAAGCATTTTTTGTAAAGAGTTAAGTGAATAAAAATCAACATCTAAAATACTTCAACTGAAAGAAAAAATAGATTCCCCATCATTAGAGCCAGTGGTTGAAATTCAGACATATGGAAAAATTTAACTTTCAATTCCAGGCTCTAAGCCTAATTCTGAAAGAAAACCCATTAAAGTAATGAAGTAATAAAACAAATGAACAATAAAGCTTGATTTTGTAGAGAATAGAAATGCTTGGAGATACATCATCATTTTCGTGCTTGTGGATTCATACAGACACCAGTATCTTTGCCTGAAAGTTACAAGGCTGTGGTTTGTAGCTGACCTCAGAGTAGGAGTGGGTAGGAATTTACAGGATGTTATTCTTCTAAGAAGAGTTGGGAGCATTTTGGGGGGATGTAGAAACTTAAAACAATCCAGGTGTTAAAGTAGTTAAGGGACTCTTCTGGAAAAATAATTAGTTCTTAAATCTGTTTAATTTGAATATTCAATAGAGCTATCACCAGGAACCAAAGGAAGTGAAAATGAGGGGCAGATATGGTTCCTACCCCTAACGGGCTTATCACAGAATGCCTTGACTTTCACACAAATGCTTTACATCATTTCATTACCTTTACTCTGGCACATTCCAATTAGCTTCCTGGAGAGCAAGTAAATTGCAGCTTTCACAGACTTTTATTCTTTTTAAATTTTGTTTTTGGAGTTGTGGAGACTGTGTGCTGCAAATTTGGCTCTTAATAAAGGACTTTGAAATGTTTTTAATGCCCTGAAATAACTGAATGGGAATCTTAATAGTCTTGTAATTAAAATGAAAAATAGAGAAGTCATGGGTGGACATTTTAGGAGTGTAGTTCTGTTGTTTCTTGTTTGGGAATTTGTGGATACACTAAGTGTAAATTGTAGTTAAAAATGGGGAAGCAACCTTCTACTTTGAGCTAATTTTGTTCTTTTTAATGGTTCTACTTTCAGCTGTCTTCACTTACAGGACAATATCTCAGCTTACCTGGAGCCACGTTTATAAAAAATTATTTTCATGAGTTCAGTTATGTTAGTTATTATCACATGCATTTCCGATGAGCTGTGTATGTGGCATTTTTTGGTTTTCTTAGTTGCTAGACTCTGGGTTTTTAAGATAATTGATTTAACTTTTCAAGGAGCATAAATAAACTGTTAAATGTTCATGTTAATTATGAGCTACATCCTGATTTCAGGTATGGTTTTAAAACACTGTGTATCTTTAAAAAAAGGAAACTTTATAGATGTGCAATGATCTGGCGGGGATTCGTTAAGCAGTTTAATATATTAAGGCCCCTGGTTTCATGCACTGTACGACACTCATAATGGGTGTTGATTATATGCTTGGTAACTAGCGGCTTACAGAAAGCAGGACTATGGGCTTTTTCTATTTTGAATTGAAAATAAACATCATATCTTTTGGGTGTTAACAGAGGCATTTTTGAGTTGAAGGGTATGAAACAATTATTATCTTTATGGTGAGTTATTATTTGCAGATAAGTTAATGGCTTCCTGTGCAAATAATTGTGGAGTCAGCATACCTAAGACTTGAGTTCTCTTTAAAGAAAAAAAAAATGTGTCTATAGATACCTCTTCAGGGTCATTACACAAACTTCAAAGTATTAATGCTTATGAAAAGACCCTTATTTTGAATTTTTCCTGTAAGTAACAGTTTTGCCATAAAATGGCCAGATCATTGTACATAACTCATGACTTTTATTTAAAAAGCTAGTGTGATACATGACACTCACACGCAGCCACACCTTTAGAGAGGGAGAGAGAAACAGCGCTGTGTCTTTTGAGCCATTTTGATGTGGATGAACTCTGGTTTCTCCAGCAGTAGCTGTAGTGGCAATGTGGAATCTAAATGGCTTATTACTGTAATTAATGTGGCTCAGTTGGTTTCCCCCTCTTTTTTTTTTTCTTTTTTTGGTTCACTAGGGTCTTCTTCTTGTCCTTTTCTGTGATCATTCATCCTTCACAATAGTACAGACATGGGCCCTGGACAGGAGAGCAGATTTTCCTGTCCTTGGTTTGTTTATACCCTTGCTTTCATATCAGAGTTTAGATAAAAATCTCTTATTTAATCATTTTTAGTTGGCTTCACATGTTTGGAGTTCTAGGTTGTCCTAATTTTGAAATATTCTCTTTGTTAGAAGTTAGATGCCTCGTGAATAAGAGATGACCCATTGTGCTCTAAATGGATGTATTGTTTTAAAAATCTAAAGTTTGGAAAGGGTGAAATCAAATATTAAAACCTCATTCCTCAAGTATAGTCACTGCTAACAGTTGCTATATTTGTCTTGTCACCAACTTACATCTTTTCTAAAGTTTCTATTGAACCTTGGTCTGAAAAATGATATTAGCATCCTTTATTCATTTCTTCTACCCTATTACTAAGATGACAAACTAGTCCTGGTTTACACAGGACTTTCCCAGTTTTAGCTCTGAAAGTCCCATATGCGGGAACCCCCTTGGTCCCAAGAGGGTCTGTCACCCTACCCATGACCTCCCCATTAGCTAGACTCTGACTATTACAGTGTCACAGTTAATACACTTATTTCTTATTTCTTTAGCCTAACTATGAATATGTTTTTTGTTTTGTCTCTGAGTGGCTTCTGAAAACCTAAAGCCATTATGCAAATATTATTCACTGTGGAGACAAGTAATAGAATTAGATCCATAGAGAAAGAACTCCCATCATGGGTCATGAAATGTCGCCACTTGAAGGAGATTTACCCAGTAGCTTCACTTCTTTTTTTTTTTGAGACGGAGTCTGGCTCTGCTGCCCAAGCTGGAGTGCAGTGGCTGGATCTCAGCTCACTGCAAGCTCCACCTCCCAGGTTTATGCCATTCTCCTGCCTCAGCCTCCTGAGTAGCTGGGACTACAGGCACCCGCCACCACCCCCGGCTAATTTTTTGTTATTTTTAGTAGAGACAGGGTTTCACCGTGTTAGCCAGGATGGTCTCGATCTCCTGACCTCGTGATCCGCCGGTCTCAGCCTCCCAAAGTGCTGGGATTACAGGCTTGAGCCACCGCGCCCGGCCAGCTTCACTTCTTTATAGACATTTCTCTGCTTTGGGGTTATATTTAGCTTTTCCGGAGTTTTTTTTGTTTTTGTTGTTTTCGTATTTCATGTCGTCCTCTTCCTTAGATTCCTTTTTCATTTGGTAGGCTACTCCCTTTGAATAACTTTTGATGTATAATATGCATAGACTGTAGGCACTGTTATTGCATGTTTGAAAATGTCTGATTTTGTTTTCACACTTGATTATTTCAGTCTAGATTCAAAATTATTGTTTCTGAACTTTGAAGGCATTGCACCTCTGATACCTACAATCTAGTGTAGCCAATAAGTCTGATGTTAGACTCACAACATAGTTGATTGTGTGTGTGCATGGGTGTGTGTCTTTTTACCTCTTTGAACCATATAGGACTTTTTGCTTTATCCTTAGTTCTGAAATTTCATCATTATCTTTTTGTCATCAGTTCTTTTATTTTTGAGCTTTATTATCTGAAGTCTTCTCTAGCTTGGGATATTTTCTCCTCACTAATATTAATATATCTTCACCTAGAAATCGAGTAGGTGGATTTTAGACCTCTTGGAACCGATTCTTCCTTTATTATTTTCCTTCTCTTTGTTTTTTGTTGTATGTTCTGGAGATTTTCTTGGCTTAAATTTTCCAGCCTACTGAATGAGGGCTTAGCCATATAAATGCCATTATTTAATCCATTAGATTTATGTTTTGGCACTTATTTGTTTAAAATCTGAGAGCTTTCTCATTCTCGTTATTCTTTCCATGAAAGAAGTGTGAATGTCTATGGATATTGCTCTGGCCCTTAAGAAGGTATTGTTCTTCAAAGATGATCTTCTTGGATTGCTTATAATTTTTATTTTCCAGCATCAGAAGCACATACTGAATTTATTAAATTTTAGGTAGAATGTATTTCTGTTTTCCACCAAGGCCGCAGCTCCAGCTAAGTTAGGTGTCTTATGGCTCCTTGGAACAATTTAGTCTTTCCTACCTCCTGCACTCTCATGTCATTTTTTAATGTGTTTCCTTGCATCTCCCAAGTCTTCTATAAAAGCTAGTCCCATTGCCCTCCTTCCACCTCAAGTACACAGAAGGTTCTGGAATGCCACCCCTCCCCCTCCACTCAGCCAGAAGCTGATTTTCTCCTAACATTCATTGACCCTTGCTTGAACCTTTCTTCTCATTGCCCCTCCCTCTCTTGCCAGGGTCACTCCTGCTAGTGTAGAATTTCTGAA
Organism: Rhinopithecus roxellana; assembly: GCF_007565055.1. Taxonomy (NCBI): domain Eukaryota; kingdom Metazoa; phylum Chordata; class Mammalia; order Primates; family Cercopithecidae; genus Rhinopithecus; species Rhinopithecus roxellana. Next base: position 177,822,444 of record NC_044552.1, on the reverse strand, counting down.
GTGAAGGTAAATAAAGGTGTCAAGAGGACAAGAAAATTCCCAACCATGAGAGGGAGAGGATGGAGAATTCTGGGGGCAGGTAGAACCCCCCTTGCCAGGTACCGCTTGTGTAACAATTGCTGTTCAGTGGTGGGGAGCTTACATTTCTACCTCTTACCTAGAAACTTAATTAGACTGAAACGTAATTTCTCAAATTATTTTATGTACCAAAATTCAGTTCTAAGTCAAAATTAGTGAATAGATGACCAAAATAGAAGCTATTAGAATTCTCTTTATGTAGCAGGGAATGGAATTATATAACCTGGATGCATTCCTGAAATTTCTTTGTGGTTTGGCTTCAGTAAATTACTACTTTACCTACAGCTTTAAAAGTATATTTAGACTTAAGTTTAAAGAGTGAGAACCACATGTGTAAACATCATTGAATACCATTCTTTTAATGAATGGGGAATGTTATTTATATTCTGTTTTCACTTCCTCTGGAAAGCCCATTTCTTTTGGGAAGGCTTTAACTTATATTGTACTCACCTTAGAAAGTGAAAAGAATTCACTTCAGTATATTTTAACCCAGCCACAAAATTTTCACTGTTGCTGCTGGGACCTGCTTGGCCCCAATCTCTGAGTACAGTGTTTTAAAATTGAACTGTCTTAAAATAGCAAGACAATATATATGCCACTAGAATAGAGGATGGGTGTGCTTAAGGGATTCAAATAACCCTTATTAATGCTTTAATTTTTTACAATGCTATGTATTTCTCTAGTTTTCTTTTTTAATTTTTAAGAAATTGACAATGAACATACTCATGGACTACATAATAATGTTCATCATCTCTAACATTTTATCATTTTTTGTGTTGGGAATATTCAATATCCTTTTAGCTATTTGGAACTACATATTATTGTTAATTACAGTCATCTATGGTGATATAGAACACTGGAATTTATTCATCCTGTCTAGCTGTAATTTTATGTCCTTTAACAAATCTCTCCCTATCCTTTTTTTTTTTTATTATTTTGAAAAACAGTTTTGCAGTTAGTATTTCAGTGACAATGAGGCAGACAGGTGGGTGGGAACCGATGACCGAGAGCTTCCTGGGCTGGCCTGAAGAGTCTGGCCTCATTTGCGTAGCAATGGGGACCATTGGAAGGATTGAAGCAAAGAACTCCATATGATCATGCTTATTGTGTAGCTGGCAGGGTGCAAGTAGACTGGGAGGCAGACCAGAGGGGAGGTCTTGTGTAATGCATGTCGGAAAGCAGTGGAGCCATGGACCAGGCAGGAATTATGGTTCCTGTCCAATTCTGAACTTTTGTCCGGTATCAGTGGTGCTGCCATTAGACTAATTTGCTGGTTATTTTATAAAGAGTCCTTTTAGGGCTGGAAGGGACCCTGGAGGTTTTTATGCAACTGTCATTTTGTAAATGGTAAAAGCCTAAGGAAGTGAAATGACGCCTCCAAGTCAGACAGCTCATTAATAGCAGATCTTGGCCTTGGGCCCAAATCTTTTGATTCCAAAACCACTGCTTTCCCTGTAGGGTTACCCATCTGGCCCTACCTGCTGTCTGCAAAGCACATGCCCAGGCCAGCATCCCGCCAGTAGGACCTATCACCTGATTGTTGATGGTGCAGAATGTGATATTGACAGACTTTCTGTTTTTTTCTAGTCAGCTCATGACTGACTCTCCTAAATGACTTAATTATAATTTTCCCAACTCTTCCCAAATGCACAGCCTTGCCCAACTTTTTCAGAAGATGATCTTAACTTCTACTTCTCTGAGCAAATAGAAATCACTTGAGATCACACAGGGCCATGGCCTGCCACCACATCTACCAAGAACCATCATGTTCCTGCCTTTGTCATCACAGCAAGTGTGTCCCCATCTTAATTAACACTGGGTCCTGGGCTCTGGATCCTCGTTCTTCCTGTCTTTTCAGGGATGCTTTGACTTACTCTTCCTTTTTCAGTATTTTCAACCCCTTCCTCTCTAAAAGATCTATCTTGTCACTATTTATATATCATCTGGACTCTCCGACGCAAAACCCTGCTTGGAATACCTACCCCACAATAGCTCTTTCTACTTCCCTCCCCTCAGGCCTTGTGTAAGATACATGGTGTTTCACTCATCGCCCTGAACTGTTTCCACTTTAGCCCTTACAATTTCCCCAAACTGCTCTCACTGACCTCATGCCACTAAATCCAGTGAGCACGTTCTACTTGGTTATTCATTTAACAATTATTTGCAAGCATCTGCCATGTGCTGGGCATCCGGCATGCTGTGGTACACAGAGAAATGGGGTCTCCTGTGGTCTAATGTTGGGGACAGATGTTAAAGAAATACCTATAGTTGCTGAATATTTAGATCAGAAAGTGCAAATCTAACTAATTTTATGGCAGGAGTACTATATGTCAGTTTTTTAGTGGGCACTAAATGTCAGTTTCATAGTGAAAAACTTGTGGCTAGAGAATGCTCTAGCTTATCTGTGCACTTTGAGTGTCCTGCTCTTTCATCTGGGTTTAACTGTACACAGCCAAATGCCCCCACTATTAGAGGCTCTTTTACCTTTTATGTAGTCAAGATATCTTGGCTGAACATGTGCATAAACAGAATCTGAAGAAATATTACTCTGTTCATGGAGTTAGAAACTAGAAACCATATATACCTATATTATAAATAAAATTATTCTAAAATAAACAAATTTAATATAGTCTAAACTGGCAAGATAGATTGAAGAAAACCCTAATGGCTTCTGTGAAGGAAAGCAAAAATATTATGCAGAAGAGATGATCTGTGAGGTTCAGACTCTATGAAAGATTTTTGAAATGGTAAGCATATCCAGTTTTGAACCATTTTAAGATCAACAAAATAACCGTGTAAGCACATGTTAGATATGCTAATGAAGGTTTAGTGAAAGTAAAAGTTTTCTCAAGTCCAGATTGAAAATGGCAAGGTGTTTTTGCATATGTCAGTTGTCTCTCTCTTATTTTCCTCAAGTGCTACATTATTCAATTTTAACAGTTCCCCTCTTTTTAGAAGTAAAAATGGTCCATGTTAGCAAAACCAAAGGTTTCCAGGAAGTACTGGTGGCTGTAGTGCCGTGGAACGTGTGGATGAATAAATCACCGTTTGGTAGTAGCTGTAAAACGTTTTATTGGAAGCCAGCCCTTCGTATTCATGTTTCCTTTTTCCCTCCCCTGAAACTGAAAGCTCATTGAAATGGCCTCAAGATAGATGTTAAGTAAAAACTCTGTGATATATTTGGAAGTTCTCTTTTTTAAAAACCAATATGTCAAAGCCTGTTTAACTTGACTGATGTGGAAAGGAAAAAAAAAAGCAAAAGGAAATTACCCTTCTAAATAGAACATTTTCAAGTGATGTAATACTTTTTTCCATATGTTGCCTGAATAAAGTATATTTTTACAGAAGCCTGGTTAAAAAAATTGTGCTTCACCATTAATTAATGGGCGAATACAGATTCAGGTTTTAAAGTTATCTCCTAAAATATTAGTTTATTAAATAAGTGGCACAAGAAACTTAATATCCTGTGTCCCTTTATCAAATCTGTTTGACATGTGAGACAGTACAACTTTGGAAACCACAGCCATCTGAATTCTGTTCATTTGAGGGAATTTTATTATTTTAATTAACATTCATTTTCACTGCTTGTTAACACATTCTGAATTGCTTGAAGTTATTGACCTAGATTGAAAGAAGCTCTTGAACTCTATAAAAGGTGGTGCTTATAAATTTTTTCTGATTAGAAAATGTTGCTCAGTTTCTGTGGCTTCCTCCATTTTATTACATGTAGAATCTGCCAAAACCTTGCTAACTTTCATAATTGCCTTCCTTTTCCCCGTTTATGCCTGGACTTGAGTATCTCTGGAAAGTCTTGTCTTACCCATAATTTTCCTCCACCAGTATGCTACCAAGACCCAAATTTTAATAGCAAAGTTGTATTTTGTTATGCTTTCAGAAATTTACTGTATAACTACAGCTGCCTTTGGGCATTGTCTTTAATGCTGTGCCAGCCATCCCACTGGCTAAAGGTCCCATGACAGTAAGGACTGAATCTGTCCCAGTCTTGGCTGCATCCTTAGCACCTGCACTGGTATGCTGTTGGTGCTCAAATGTTGGATGTATTCAAGGCATTTTAGGAGTAGCACAGGCTGCTCAAGTAAAAGCATTGATAACTGTATTACAGCACTTGTGATATAGCTGCTATCCAGTTTGTCTCCTGGTATGTATCCCTTCAAGAACCTGATGTCTTAGACAGTGGCTCAGTATTTTTCTATGTAACCCTAGTGTCTATAACAGCACCTGTAATAGTAGCAGTACTTAAGTGATGCTCATTCATTGAAGAAACATTCCCTACTTTTTACATTTTTGCCCAGCATCCCGTCCAACTTTAAAAACTCAAGGAAAATAGTGACAGAATCCCCAGTTCTTTGGCCAGCTTTTCTTTATTAAGAGGCCATCTTTGCTGTAAGTATGAAAAACAGAGACATACCAGGGAATATGAGGAAGAGGTCACCTACTGGAATGCCTCATCTCTAACTAAAAGTATTAGAATTAATTATCCCTTGCCAGGTCACTATGCCAATTTTTAGTCTGTTTAAAAAAAATAGGAAATGGTAAAAATCTAAGGTCTGGACCATCAGAATTTGGTGTTGAGTTCTTGTTGTTTGTCTGCTTTTAGTTTCCTTTTTAAAAGCTCACAGTCAACTTACCATGAAATCTAGCCCAGATTCTGGAAGCATCTGTTATCAGTGTAACACATCTTAATAATGTAGTAAGAACCTCAAATCAATCCTGCCTCATATTGGTGTGTGTCCTGTGGAACCTAGGAATTGATACAAACTGGAAACTGAACTCATCTTAAAAGCTCAACTCATTTCATAGATTGTATTTACATGCAGCATGTGATGCCTGATGAGACAGGCAAATATAATATACCATATCTGGATTGAGTGGGGAGAACCTTTCTTTTGACAAATCTTTCCTAATATATCTGTCAAAGCACCACTGAAAACAATTCAATGGATTAAAAACTGCTTGATGTATGTAGCTTTTCTAAAATGTGAGCTGTGTTTCTTGAAGATACCATACTTCATTCACTTTGCAATTCCTCATGCCTGCATAGTGCCCGGCTCATACCAGGCATTCACTACATAATTGAATCAAATGATGAGTAAAACTCATATATGTACTGGTTAGGAGACTAAGAAATATCAGCTACCAAAAGATTTGTACCTCTCCTGTGTGGTTTCCACTTCCAAATTCTAGGATTTTTCCCCCTAAGTGATTGACACCCACTGTATTTTTTTTTTTCTTTCAAAAGAAGAAATGGCCATTTGCATGTATCATATTAGAAATTAAAATTGACTTGGATTACAGGCATGAGCCACCATGCCCGGCCGACAGTGTTTTTTGTATTCTTCTTATTTTTGCAACTTTTCTTGGTATTTCCAAATATATTCTTTTAAGTTAATAATATCCTTTCTAGAAAAAAAACAGGATACTTTTTAAAAGGTAACTTCTCCAGGAACAACAAAAAGATCCCTAAAAATACATCTAGTGAAAGATACATGAGACCTTTATGTAGAAAATGGAATAATTTTAACTTCATTGGAAGTTATTTTTAAGGATCTAAATAGTGTGGAGAGGTAACATGTTCATAGACAATATCATTATTGTAATGTAAAGATGTTGATTTTCTCATATGTAGATGTAGTGCAACTCCAATCAAATTCAACATGCTTTTGGTGGAACTTAGGTTAATTCTAAAATTTATACAGAACAGAGATTCAAAAGTAGCCAAAATAATTCTGAAGAAGCACGTAGAAGGATTTACCAATGTTACTTATATTGTTACAAAATCATAGTTATTTAGGCAGTGTGATTTTGGCAATAGGGATAAGCAGTTAGACCAATAAAATAGTAGTCTTGAAACAGGCCCACATTTCTATAGAATCCTAATATATAACAGATGTGCATTGCAAATAAGAGGAAAGAATAAATTAGTAAGTGACTCTGGGGTAATTGGTTATCCTTATGGAAAAAATGAAAATGTATCCCTGCCTCACACATATACGTTCATCAATTTCAACTGGATCAAGGACTTACATGTGAAATTACAAAGTGTTTAAAAGAAATATATAAGAATATTTTCATGTCCTTGGGATAGGAAAAGAATTTCTTAAGACAAAAAATCATTAAACCATAGACATATGTAACTGCATTATATTTAAGATCCTCTGTTGAGAGTGAAGATAAATCATAATCCATAACAGACCTGTGGATTTACATATTAAGAATATATGAAGAACTCCAACAAATTCATAAGAGAAAGACAATTCAGCAGAAAATGGGCAAAGTGCATGAACAGGTTTTTCACAGGGAAGGAAACATAAATGCATATGAAGATATGCTCACCAACCTCATTAGTAGTTAGGAAAATGCAAATTTAAACCATAACAATACCATTCCACACCCAGGAGAATAGCTATAGCTATAATTACAATTTTGTAGCATCAAGTGTTGGCCATAATGTAGTGTAGAGCCAGTGGAACTCTTATACACTATGAGCGGATTGTAAATTGGTACAATTCTTGAAAAACTTTAGCATTACCAGTAAAGTTCACCATGTGTGTGGTGAACAGCCTAACACTTTCAATTCAGATAAATACAATGTAGAATCTCCAGCACATGAATACAGAAGAAATGTACAGCATTGCTTTTAGTAGGAAAAAAACCCAAACTGGATACAGTCTACAGGTCCAAACACTAGAACATATAAATATACCACAGATTATTCAATAACATACTATCCGCCCATACAAACAATTGAACTACATGATTGGCAAAATAACACAGGGAAATCTCACACAATAGATTGGGAGAAAGCAAGTCACAATAGTGTATGTACAAGCCTGTTTTACAGTTCAAAAGCACATAAAATTTATCAGAATGGGGTTTCTCCATGTTGGCTTATCCTCGAACCCTATGTGTTTGCAGGATGGCTGCAGCAGCTCTTCCCTCTCTTGTTCTTATCTAATAGTGGGAAAAGTTCTGTTTCCTTCTTCATAAAACCCAAAAATTAGATCTCGGTGGCCCTGATTGGTCTGGTGTGGGCCATGTGCCAATCCATGAACTAATCACAGTAATTAGGGGGATGAAACATGATGAATGGCTTAGCCTAATTAATGTCATTCCGAGCACATGGGCTGGGAGTAGAGCAAGGGACAGGAAAATGTTGGTGTGAATGCCAGAAGGAGGGTAGATGGATGTCAGGCTTCAAAACCAACAGATGATGTTATTCCACCCACTTCATAGAAGCCAGTTTGTATTACACAAGCCATTTTTACTTGCTGATTTCTATGAATAAAATGAAACAGCTCAAAGAAGGGCAGGTAGAAGCAAGAAAGGGGTTTTGATGTTGCAGTGGATGTAGAGTCCCAAGTTACCTAGCTGGCATTCTCAGATTGGAATGGACAGATGTGACATGGCTCTTCAGGATGGCAGGTAGAAGCAACAGCAAGAATCTATTCCAAATAGAGATTATTTTGAGATTTACCTGATCAGATTTTATATCCCCTCAAAAATATTCCCTTTGTTTTTGTGTACTTGACCATCTTTGTTACTGACTTAAATCATATTTTCTGGAAACTCATGGGAGGAACATTGATAGATTTACCCTTTTGGCATTATTACAGTTCGATACTGATCTGAAGTCCTGTCATTTCTGGTAGCCCCTTATATGGATTTCTCCCCTCACTTTGTTTCTTTTACAAAGTTCATGTGTTTTACTCAAGAAACAACACATTTTGTGCTTATGAACAAATTTATTGGACTCGTATATATCAAACAATTGACATTTTCCGGAAAATGTTTATGCTTTGGGTCTTTGCATAGTCAGTATCATTTTTAGAAGTGTTATTATCAGACATGACTTTAAATCAATCTTGTTTAAGCCACACCTAACTCAGACCATTAAAAGCCACTTTACTTAGTCACATAGAATAACAATGGCCTTTTATTTTGTCCTGCATATAAAAAGGAAGGTTGGTCTTTTTCGTGGGTAATTGTTGTTAACATTCATTCTGGAATAACTAGAATTGATCCACAGTTATTGTCAGGGACACACAGCTTTGAGTCTGTTGTCTAAAATTAAAGGTAAGCTTATTTTAGACGCTGTAGTTAAAAGGACATGGTGATACGTTGGTCTCCTTTTTACAAAATCAACCCTGACATTTTATTTATTTTTATACTCAAACTCACATGAGTTGTGTTTTGCCCATATAACTTATTTTAAACATCACCTTGCTTATAGTGTGGACTTTAAGTTTAGAATTGTTCTTTGGCCAAAAGCAATAAAATGTGACCTTTTTTACTGTGATTCAGTGAAGTGCAGTCAGCATTTTCTCTTCACAAATATAACACTGATGGCTATTTTTAACACTTCCCCAACCTTCAGAAGTGTAATGAAGTTTTGTTTTGACGTGAAATTCTATTTGGATTTAATGTCCTGAGTATAATATATTAGTGGATTTTGCACTTAAGGCCAGATAATCAAATATTCTTAATTTTTTTTTAAATCCTATTTTGAATTTATAGAACAGCCTCTGAGGTTCTCAAGTATTCGCCTATAAACATTGCTGATTGTAAAAGCCCTCTTGCTGTTCTCATATTCCTATAATAACCAAAATTATAAATTCATTGGTTTACCTCATATTGAATTTCCTGACTAGACGATGCTGTTTTCTTTTTTAAAAAAATACATTTGCATTTTCATCATTTCTCACGAGGGAATCATTGTCTAAAGATTACTTTAAATGTCTTCTATATAGATTCTTTAAGCATTATTTTTCTGAATATGATCTATTCTCAGACTGTCTTCATTTTCATTTGTTTATGACTCATCATTTCTGCCACTGGATTAAAAACCAGTGCTTTTTAAATAGCTTGTTTTAAATGATCTTAACCTTTACTATTTCTAATAGTTTTTAAAAAGATATTTATTTTGTGGTATCTTTCTAGGTATTCAACCTCGTCACCTGCTGATGGAGGTAATTTGGCAGTTCATTTTCTTTCACTGTTGCCCAGTGAACATCTTTTATTCCTGACTTTTAATAAAAATGTCTGTTGATTTCAGGTCTTCTTAAAAATCATGGCAAACTATCCTATTTCTGCATGCACTGAGAGATGACCGTATGTAGATGCTGAGTTTACCCCATGCCATTTTGGCATCTTTGAAGATAAGAGTAGGTGTTGATCTTCTGTGACCTATTGATAGGGCGTAATGGATCTATTTATATAATATTTATAGAATAAACCTTATCTATGTAGATGTGTTGTATACTAGAAATTGAGTTTTCTGAGCACTTAATTTAGGGCTCTTACATCTTACCTAAGTCAAACATGCCTCTTTTCTCTCTTTGTACCTTATCAGATTTGTGCTGGCTTTATCAAATTGGGGAGCCTCATTTTTCCTCTATCTTGAAAGCTTTTCATATCGTTTGGGAATTATCTAATCCTTGAGGTAAACCATATATATTAGTTGTTTAGCCTTTGTATTTTTGGTTCAGTGTTGATAATTAAATATCACCTTATAAAACTGTTTCCAATGAAATGTTTGAATTTCTTCACAGGATATTTTTATATAGTATTCATGATTTTTTTCATCCTTTCCATTTCTGTGATATAGTCCTCTAATAATTCTAGTTTTGTGTTGGATTTTTAAGACCAAATTTGTCAGAAATCTGCCCATGAAGTATTTCGTTCTGCAATGAACCATCTACTGGGTTTTAAATATTTAAATCACAGAATCCTGCTTTTGTTTTTATTTCTGTCTTGCCTATATCATATTTATTTCAGACTTAACTGAGCTTAAATATTTAATTTCTTTATTCCCTTCAATGAAAAAGTACTCATGTTACAAATGAAACTGCATTGTTTTTACTCCTCGTATGCAGAATAAAATTAGCTAATTTTCATTATCCCCACCCATTTCCACATTTTTGATGATTTGAGCTAGGGTTTCAGACCTAGGTGGAGCTAATTATAGTAAAGCTTTTTATTAAGTTTTTATTTTTTTTCAAAAATTTTGGAAGCCAGCACTCTAGTTGGGCTGTTTTTATAATAATAGCACATTCTGTGCCTGCCTTTAATGTTCCCCACCAGTGCTATTGTGTAGCTACCGTTTCACTCTGAAGTTTTTCCTTTGATTCATCCCTCAGTCAACTGGAATATATTCGAGTAACTTTTTTTCATGAAGATACCCAGCTGAGAAATTTCTAGGCACTTTTTTTTTTTTTTTTAATTTTAAAACTCTGCAAATGTTGAAATGTCTGTGGTTCTTTCTTTTTAAAAACAGTGACCGGGCTGGGCACAGTGGCTTATGCCTGTAATCCCAGCACTTTGGGAGGCCGAGGCGGGCAGATCACCTAAGGTCAGGAGTTCAAGACCTGCCTGGCCAACATGGTGAAACCCTGACGCTACTAAAAATACAAAAAATTAGCTGTGTGTGGTGGCATACACTTGCAGTTCCAGCTACTTGGGAGGCTGAGGCAGAAGAATTGCTTGAACCTGGGAGGTGGAGGTTGCAGTGTGCCAGGGTTGTACCATTGCACTCCAGAATAGGTGACAAGAGCAAAACTTTGTCTCCAAAAAAAAAAAGAAAAAAAAGAAAAACCAAAACAGTGACCAGAAAAACTGCAGCCGCAAATTTCACCAGATGTAAGCCTCACCCCAATGAGCTCGACCCCTCAACTCTCTTGCACTGATGGAAAGTGAGAACTCAGGGAAGAGTGGCTATGGCCTTAGGCAGTTGTTGGAGGACTTGTGTTTTGGAGCTAGGGATGCTGCGGTGGACAAGGACTGAAATCTGAGCCTCTCCTTCCATTCCCTGCTTCATGGCCTCGAGTTTTCTCTCTTCTTTGTTGGGGGAAATTCTTCCTGGCTTCTGGCAAGTCACTGAACTCCTTTGTTTACAGAGCTGTTGTACGTTCACGTCTCCTTTTGAATTATCAGAGTATTTCAAGGGAAAGGAAAAAATCAAGGATGATAGGACATCAGTAACTTTCTAATACCACATCCTGTGAATCTTTTCATTTTTGAATTAAATGTTTATGATTATTGCTATAGGTCCAGTAGCATGATATGGCCTTTTCCTGGGAAAATCCTGGCCTTTGGGCATCTAGTCTTCCTTTTAAACCACTTAAAATTAGCCCTGATAGCTCATCCATGTTCCATTAAAAGAATTCTGAAAAAATAATATTTAGGTAAACAGCAATTTATTTTTTGTTTTTACTGCAGGTGAAGACTGATGAGAAGAGTCTGTGGGTGAAGACATTGAAAAGGTTTCAACTATACGAGTGAGCTCTTTTCATTTTTTTGCCACTTCAGTATGAAACATATGTTAAAAGCTTAACGTATTCATAATTTCAGTTTGTTGGGTATTTTTGTGTAAGTGTGCTCTGTAAGTCACATTTTTCGATTTTCAAGTATAGCAGTCCCCCTTATCTGTGGGGGATATATTCCAAGCACCCCGTGGATGCCTGAAACCATGGATAGTATTGACTCTATATGAACTGTTTTCCCTACACATGCATATCTATAATAAGATTTAATGTCTACATTAGGCACAGTAAAAGATTAGCAACAATGAATAATAAGTTAGAACAATTATAACAACACACTGTCATAAAAGTTATGTGAATATGGTTTCTCTGTCTCTCAAAATACTGTAATACTTTCAGACCACAGTTGACTGCAGGAAACTGAAACTGCAGAAAGTGAAATGACCTATTAGAGAAGCTACTGTAGTCATTTTTTTCTTTTTTTGAGACAGGGTCTTGCTTTGTCACCCAGGCTGGCTGGAGTGCAGTGGTGCGATCTCACCTCACTGCAACCTCCTCTCAATTTGAAATGATTCTCCTGCCTCACTCTCTGTAGTAGTTGGGATAACAGGCACACACCACCATGCGTGGCTCATTTTTGTATTTTTAGTAGAGATGGGGTTTCACCATGTTGGCCAGGCTGGTCATGAACTCCTGACCTCAAGTGAGCCACCACCTCGGCCACCTAAAGTGCTGGGATTACAGGTGAGAGCCACCACGCCCAGCCCTGTAGTCTTTTTTAAAACAGAAAAATCTATTCCCAAATAGTCTTTAGACTGGGCACAGTGGCTCACACCTCTAATCCCAGCACTTTGGGAGGCCAAGGTGGGCAGATCACCTGAGGTCAGGAGTTTGAGACCAGCCTGGCCAACATGGTGAAACCCCATCTCTACTAGAAATATAAAAATTAACTGGGCATGGTGGCACGTGCCTGTAATCCCAGCTACTCAGGAGGCTGAGGCAGGAGAATCACTTGAAGCAGGGCAGCAGAGGTTGCAGTGAGCAGAGATTGCACCACTGCACTCCAGCCTAGGGGATAGAGCGAGACTCTCTCAAAACAAAACAAGTCTTTATTTTATATAGAATAATGACAAATATTGTTACCAAAGGATAAAACATTAAAGGAAATGTGTACTACAGATTAACATACACAAAGACTCAAAATGGAATCAGTGTAATCGCTCAGGACCCATTTCAGAGTCATTTCTTCCCACTGGCCTTCTGGTGTTATTGAATTCGTCTTTAGGTAACATTTTAAATCCTTTTCATTGGTAGAAAAGTTCTGTGCTTTTTTTTTTTTAACTTGTTTTTCTTTAAGATTGAAAATCTCATTTTAATTTGGTGGTAGTTGTTCTTGAAAAACCACAGTGACACTAAAAGGGAAAGGAAGGAAGAAGAGATATGCCTTTCTGTTAGGTCCAGGCAATTATTTTACTCTGTTTCTTTCCTAAGTACTTTAATTTATCAGGCTCTGGCCACATTATCAACTATTTGTCAAGGCCTGCAATGGTAAACTACTGCTACTCAATCATACATCAAATGCTTTCTAGAGTGTTAGGAATAGATGAAGAAATTTAGTCTGGTAAGCACAGTGGTATCACTTTTTACTGATAAAGAAGTTTATATTTTCAGCCGGGTGCAGTGGCTCATGCCTGTAATCCCAGCACTTTGGGAGGCAGAGCGGGGTGGATCACGAGGTCAGGAGTTTGAGACCAGCCTGGCCAACATAGTGAAACCCCTTTGCTATTAAAAATACAAAATTAGCCAGGCGTGGTGGCTCATGCCTGTAATCCCCGCTACTTGGGAGGCTGAGGCAGGAGAATCCCTTGAACCCAGGAGGCAGAGGTTGCAGTGAGCCGAGATTGCACCATTGCACTCCAGCCTGGGCAACGAGAGTGAAACTCTGTCTCAAAAAAAAAAAGAAAAAGAAAAAGAAAAGTTTATACTTTCAGTTTTATACCAGGTCTTTTTTTTTTTTTTTTTTTAACCAAGCAATAATGTAAAACAATTAAAAGCTTAAGTGCAACAATGGGTTAGAGACTTGCCTTTAACTCACAAAATAATATTGCTTTATTGGAGACATAAATATTTAAAACACTGAACTGTTCTCGAAGTACTCAAAGTTATTACAAAGACAAATAGTATTTTAATAGAGTCAAGATTACTTTGCTTGTGTCAGAGTTCATCAGTGCTTTGCTAACTGGTAAAACAATGGTTTTCTTACTGCAGATTTTATTACTGGCAAGAAAGTCCCAGAAGTTCTTTTCTTTAACTTATGACTAGAACGCTGAGTAGCTTGAAAATCAATAGGTCCTGGCGTAGAGCTGACTTATTCATTAGTCACAGTGCTCAGGGCCCGTGATACTTTTCAGTGGCCCATGGAATTGTTTTAACTTTATTTTTAAAACAGAAGAAAAAAATGAACATAGTAATAAGGAACATATAATATGGAACCCTAGCTTGGATTATATTTGTCTTTATACCAATGCAGTTGTAAAATTTAATTTAATATTTTTTCGTGGAGGAAGAGGCTTACAAAGGCGAAATTGTCCAAGGCCCACAGAAGTCAACACGGGGCCCCACCTGTGTTATAGGTGAGGCTCACCCCACGTGTGTGTGAGATTCAGTCATTTGGATGCATTAAAAAAAAAAGAGTAAACAGGCCGGGCACAGTGGCTCACGCCTGTAATCCCAGCACTTTGAAAGGCCAAAGCTGGCAGATCGTTTGAGCCTAGGAGTTCAAGACCAGCCTGGGCAATATGGCAACACAGTGAGACCCCATGTCTGCAAAAAATACAAAAATCAGCTGGACGTGGTGATAAGCTCCTGTAGTCCTAGCTCAGGAGACTGAGGTGGGAAGATTGCTTGAACTCAGGAGGCAGAGGTTGCAGTGGGCCAAGACTGCGTCAGTGCACTCCAGCCTGAGTGACAGAGTGAGACCCTATCTCAAAAAAAAAAAAAAGAAAAAGAGTAAATATTTCTGTTTTAGAAATGATGATCTTCTCTGTAAATGAGTCCATATATATGTCTGCTCATAAAAGAGATGCGTGCTTATATCAACAAAGGAAGAAAGAAATGGCATGTTGTTAGGCTAGCTTGCTCTAGTTGTTCATTCTGTTTTCCTAAAATCAAATAAATAGTTCCTTGTCCACACTCATTGATATTGTTTGCTTTGTAATATGACTAATTTATTTGGTGCTACAAAAACTGCTAGATGGATAGATACAAAGATAATTTTCTGAACAAAATTGTCCCCACATTTTGTTCTCTGTGCCTTCTTGTCCAGGGTTTCACCTACCCTGGTTCTGTGATGGAAGGGCATCAGGGCAGAGCTGCCACTTAGGTGGCAGCATAGGACTGACAGCATAGGACTGCCCAAGTGACAGAAAGATGCACGTTCATGTTCCAGGGCACGTCCAGGCACCGGGTGCTGAGGGCGCCCTGATCTTTGCTGTTCTTGCTAGCATTTCCTGAGCCTCTTGTGCTGGTGAGTGGGATAACAGGATAGTGGCGTGCCTTTTATTAAAGACACCAAAGATTAGAAATGATAAGTTTTTTAGCCTAGATTTTGCCATTGCTCAGCACAGCTGTGCTCTGTAATCCGTGGTGCCTTGTGGCCCTACTGTGAGGCAGTCCTCGTCTCTGGAGGGTAGGCATCACCGTCCAGTTTCTTCCATCCCCATCTGACTGAGGCACTGACACTGCCCTCTCATGAGCAGGTGCAGGAGGACCACACTGAGCCCATCCCAGGTCAGTAGCTACTTTTGTGGTACCTTGGTATTGTATAATCTCAACATTGAAGGCCTTGTGGGATTGAAATATTACTGCTTTTTACCTCTAAGACTTAGAAATAATAAGGTGAAGCATGCTCAAGAAGGAATCAACACTGCTCAGCCCTTCACATGTCTTCTAGGTGACCATGTCTTCTAGGTGACCTTGCTACTGTGTCCCAGGGCCCTGTATGTGTTTTCCTCGGGGCTGATGGATTTATTGTAAGGCAGCTAATAGAAGAATGATTGGTGGCTATAGCATAAATGATTCACATTATGAATAAGTAACTTGTTGTACTGAGCTAGACATTGCTAAGAATATAACCATCTGGGGGAATTCTTGGCAGAATGCCAGAGGACAGGGATGGAAATGCAATGTTTGATCTTTAGAAAGTCATTGAAGTGCTTTCCTTCAGATTCTTCCATTGCAAAATCTCCTGATTATCACCTGGCTTGGTGGTGTTATAAAAATGATTTTTAAAAATATGTAAAGATTAAAATTGTTATACAAACCAAATATGGTAGTTACAAAAATATGCACAGAATTACAACATTCGGAAAGTGTGCAGATTAACTCTGCCTAAGTAGTGAACATCTCTTTTCCTTTAAAAAAGTCTCCTAGAGAAATAGGAATGCTTTTACACTGTTGGTGGGAGTGTAAATTAGTTCAACCATTGTGGAAGACAGTGTGGCGATTCCTCAAGGATCTAGAGCCAGAAATACCATTTGACCCAGCAATCCCATTACTGGGTATATACCCAAAGGATTATAAATCATTCTGCTATAAAGACACATGCATGACCGGGTGTGATGGCTCATGCCTGTAATCCCAGCACTTTGGGAGGCCAAGGCCGGCAGATCACGAGGTCAGGAGATCAAGATCGTCCTGGCTAACATGGTGAAACCCCGTCTCTACCAAAAATACAAAAAATTAGCTGGGCGTGGTGGCGGGCGCCTGTAGTCCCAGCTACTCGGGAGGCTGAGGCAGAAGAATGGCGTGAACCTGGGAGGCGGAGCTTGCAGTGAGCTGAGATCAGCCACTGCACTCCAGCCTGGGCGACAGAGTGAGACTCTGTATCAGAAAAAAAAAGACACATGCACACACATGTTTATTGCGGCACTGCTCACAATATCAAAGACTTGGAACCAACCCAAATGCCCATCAATGATAGACTGGATAAAGAAAATGTGACACATATACACAATGGAATACTATGCAGCCATAAAAAAGGATGAGTTCATGTCCTCTGCAGGGACATGGATGAAGCTGGAAACCACCATTCTCAGCAAACTAACAGAAGAACAGAAAACCAAACAACCGCATGTTCTCTTAAGTGGGAGTTGAACAATGAGAACACATGGACACAGGGAGGGGAACATCACACACCAGGACCTGTTGGGGGGTGGGGGCTAGGAGAGGGATAGCATTAGGAGAAATACCTAATGTAGATGATGGGTTGATGGGTGTAGCACACCGACATGGCACATGTATACCTGTGTAACAAACCTTCACGTTCTGCACATGTATCCCAGAACTTAAAATATAATAAAAAATTTAAAAATATAAAAAATCAATTTAAAAAAAAGTCTCCTAGAAGTTTGAATACCTTAAGGTGGTATAGGGACTAGATATTTTGTAGGGGAGACTTCGTCATTGTAGACCCTTTAGTTATAGCTGGTGAAGAATCTCAGGGGCTCCCTAACTCTTCTTGAGAGAAAAAGGGTATGAGTTTCAAAAACAATACTTGTTTTCTCTCAAAGGGGTGACCTTCGGAGCGAGGAAGGAACTAGCTCCTGTTCCTGTCCTTGAAACTGGGAATTAGGAGCCTCTTGGACAGTATGTCCTCAGTTTTGTTGAATTATGGTAATAGTTTTCTGTTGAAAATGAGGAGGGCAAGGGGACATCGTGGTCAAATAAGTTTGGAATTTCAGTAAGGTTAATCAGCTCCTGTTGCTGCAGACTCTTACATGCTGCCCTGAATGGCATGTGTTCAACAAGGAGGTGTTATAGGCAGGGTTTCCCAAACTTCATTAAGCATGGAACACCTCCTTTCATGCCACCACTCCTTTAATTTTAAACTACTTTAGTAGTTTAAACTACTAAAAACTACTTTAGGGCCAGGCGCGGTGGCTCAAGCCTGTGGTCCCAGCACTTTGGGAGGCCAAGACGGGCGGATCATGGGGTCAGGAGATCGAGACCATCCTGGCTAACACGGTGAAACCCCATCTCTACTAAAAAACACAAAAAAACTAGCCGGGCGTGGTGGCGGGTGCCTGTAGTCCCAGCTACTTGGGAGGCTGAGGCAGGAGAATGGCGTGAACCCGGGAGGCGGAGCTTGCAGTGAGCCAAGATCCGGCCACTGCACTCCAGTCTGGGCGACAGAGCGAGACTCCGTCCCCCCCCAAAAAAAACTCCTTTAAACTACTTTAATTTTTAAACCTATTACCATATTGTTCTGTGGAAGATAGTTTGGCAAATGCAGATTTAAGGTCAACCGGCAAAGAGAAGTGGCCAGCAGAAACACAGAAATGGGTTACAGGAAGAAATATGAATGGATTGAAGCAATAATTGCATTCTGCCCCTGTTGGAGGAGCTCAGAGAAAGACCATTTGGAGGACAAAGTTCTATACGATAGTACCATGCACTCTAGCTGGATAACTTGTGATGGCACCAACCCTCATGTTTGCTAGTTAGGGAGCCCATGGCCTTTTACTATCTTGTTGGGCTGACTCTGTGCTTCGTGCATAAAAGTGATAGGGCATCCCAAAACATTTAGTTACAGCACTGGCTCCAGGACCAATGAAGAATGACTTTCAGTCATCTCAAATTCTAAGGTGAAAATTTGTTTAGACCTTTTGCTATCAAACTACCTCCAATCTAATAAGACTTAACAGATCCTGATGGACTCCTTAGGCAACACATGGTTCAAAGAGAAGTGGCATAAAATTACTTAGCCAAAGTTGTTATTGATAACTTCATTAAAAGTGACCTCTGTGGGATGATCAAGAATTTCTGCTTTGTAGAAAGCACTGAGCTAAGTATTGTGAAGGATATGAAGGCAAAGATACAAGGCTTCTGCCAAGAAATTAGAAATTAATCTGAAATTTACGGTACCAAAGCAGTTAGAAAGGTGATCAGAAGAAATGGGCTTTGCTTGTGAAAGGGCTGTGTCTTTGAAAATACTGCATGTTTTCTGTTGGTTGGGTACAATTATTTGTTAAGTCAAAATTGTTTAATTATTATTCAAATCATCAACATCCTTCTCTACCTGATCTGTCATTTTCTGAGAGAGCTGCTTTAGAGCTCTCCTTGTGTTGGTGGATTATCAGTTTTTGCTTTTAGTTGTATCAATTTTCCCTTAATATGTTTCAAGGCTATGTTTTAGATACATAATGGTTAGCAAGTTATTCACTTGTTATAAAGCTAGGTACAAGATCATTGTTGTACTTTAAAAACCAGATAGAATATCATAGCCCATGCAGTATGGAATCATGGATGTCTCGTGTTCTTAACATCTGCAGCTAATGATCAACTTGGAGAGACCCATCAGGGGCTTGCTCAGGGACCATTCTAATAGGCACGGAAAGGCTATCACCTAAAATGTCAAAAGGACCAGATGGGCCCAGTAGTACCAAATCTGCTTTTAGCAGCTGTAAATAAGGAATCCAGTGTCTGGAACAGACATTTAGTTATAATATTTGAAAAACTTGTAGAAGCACTGGGCCAGATTCCCCAAGCTTAAGAAGTCGATAAAACAAAATTACCCACCTTTAGGCTTTAGGTAATCAAAGCCTGCATTCATGTTGACTGAGCTACAGCCAACCTTACCTCCCCGCCGCCTTGTCTCCTTTCTTCCTGTCTCATCCCAGATCCCAAACATCCTCATTTCAGTTGCATTGTTCAGGGTAGGCGTACTTCGGAAATCTGTGTTTTATTGCGTTATACCATCATGCCTTTTCTGTGCCATAGGAAAGCCTGTTCTAGAGGAAGATTACATTTGTGATAAAAACTTTTTAGAGTTAAGTAGGGTATTACAGCAATCATTGTGTTTTAAAATAGAAAGACATGGAATTGCAATTGATCTTAAGTCCTGTCTTAAGGCGAGTATTTTCTTTTAATATTCTTTGTCTTTAAAAAAATGTGGGGCCTAGCTTCTTACAGTGTTGTAACTTCATATACACTTTTTTGATTTCTAAAGCATAGTCATTCAAAGAGAAACGGAGTTCAGCAATTTCCCAGGTCCTCATAAATTGAATATAGCAACCAGACTCTTAGTCAAACACTTGCCAAATCATTTCTCTCTGGTTTCCCTTTAATTCCTAAGCCCCTGCCCTCATTTCTAAGCCTTTTCTGGGGTTTTCAATTGAGGGCTTCCAGTCACCTCTATGATCACGTGTTCTTAAAGCTGCGTCTACCTCCTAACTCTCCTGTTTGAGGAAATGAGGGGATTTTAGTACAGCCACATCACTTCTAAGCCATGTTTGACATCCGTCTCCTTTCCTCCTCCCTGCTCCTCACCCTGCCCTTAATATCAGATTTGTCAGCAAATCTCACTAAATTTACCTTACCATCTGTCTCATCTCTGCTTTTTCATTTGCACTGCCTTCAGAAAGGAAAAAACTAACATTTACGATAAGCTACATGCTGTATATTATTTCTTAATTCTTTTAGCCTTGTGCAGTTATCATTAATTGGATTTTACAGATTAGGAACCTGAAGCTTGCAGAAATCTAAGTCACTGCATAACTCATGCAACTGGCAGTTTTTGAAACAGTTTGAGGTCTAAATACCCAACTGCAACTCCAAGCCTTGTGTCATCTTCACAGCCGCGAAATGTGCACGCAGCCCAGCCATGCTGTGTGCACCCGTGTTGGGACTGGATTCTCTTTCTCTCTTGTTTCTCTGAACTCATGAACCTCCTGTTCATTCAGTCCACCAGGCTGGTCCACTCAAAGTGCTGAGTTAATTACGTCAGGTGTCTGGTCTAAAACTTACAATGACATATTGTTGCTTGCTCTGTAAGCTCCAAGGTATTTTTTTTTTCAGTTTTAATTCAAGTGTTCTAAAAAGTATTTTGGGTACAACCAGAACTCTCTCTGCTCCTTGGAGTCAGTGTGAAAGGAACATAGTGGGCTCTGGGATCAACTAGACCTGGATGTGGATCATAGCTCACCTCTTCATTGGAAGGCCTCAGGCAAGTTATTTGCCATCCTTATCTACAAAAGCATGATGCTAAGTTCATTTCAGTTTAGTTGTGGATATCAGAGCATATGTATACAATGCCTGCCATAGTGAGTGCCTGGCCCTTGGCAGACTGTCAAATGGAGCTATGGAGCAGTAGCGGCAGTAATATTATTATCTAGACCTTATCTATCCTTTTAAACTCAGTTCAGATTCCCTCTCCTTTTTAAATTACTGCAACCTGATTTTATCTGCCCCTGCCTCTAAGTAGCTATATCAGTTAGCCTCTGAACAATTCATTTAGCAATTTTAATTATATATTGCTTCTTGACACTGCTTTGTGATCTTAAAAACCCTTCTTTACCTACTTGGTTGCTTTTCCTGAGTGCTGTTAATTCCTGCTCTAATGGACTAAAGTAATTTAAAGGCAGGACTAGGTCTTACACATGGCATGCAGTCCAGTGCCTTACATGTAACTATTCACAAACTTTTTTGATCCAAAATTAAGAAACGTCACATGCATTCATAAGAAACCAGTAAAAATAAGCTAAGTTGGTTTCAGATGCAGAGGATTCCCAGGAAGGTGTGTACATTGGCAATTAGCCCAAATGTCTTTGTTCATAATTTTTTTTTAAAGTAGAGACAGGGTTTCACCATATTGGCCAGGCTGGACTCAAACTCCTGGCCTCAAGTGATCTGCCCACCTCAGCCTCCCAAAGTGCTGAGCTTACAGGCATAAGCCACCACGCCTGGCCTGTTCATAATTCTTAATGTGAAGAATATTACAGGGTAAATTTTATAACTAAGTAATTTTACTCTCTAATATGTTTGATAAAACTGTCTTTTAAACTCTGAGAAACCTTAAAACATGCCTGTGTATAGAAAAATATTTTATTTTCTTAGAGTTCACGCACTAAATAAGGAACCATTCTAATTTTTTCATGATGATTATCTTCCACATGTAAATTTTTCTCAAGTGGATTTACATGTTTCTTTCCTGCCTCTCCAATCCAGATAAATTCTTCTCTCCTCCCTACCAAATTTTTCCTTTGGAGAGTCTGATGGAGAGGATGATGCTCTAAAAATATGTCTGAGGAAGGGCTCTTCTAGAGATAAAAATGTGGCATCTTTCAGTTGACAAAATAATTTCATTAAGTATGGGCTTCTTAGTTTATTTAAGCACCTCATACTCAGAGCCAGTTGTTTAAAACTCCATACTTTATCTATAATTCCAACTGGAGCTCTGAAGGCCTCTTCTTAAACCATAGAGGTATTACTGAAAGAAAAATTATTTGGAACAAGTTGTAGATAAGTCTCACCTGCCAACGTGTGTGTTTTATTCTGGTCACATTTCAGTGTATTTGCACAAAGTGTATTTCTAAACAAAAGACATACTATTAATTTTGGCAGTATTTTGCCTATATAGAAAAAGGTGTTTGTGGAAATACTTATCTAAGGATGAAAGATGCCTCGTTTATCTGCCAAGCTTAATGTTGCTAAATTCAACTGTGCTAGGAGATCCCTGGAAGGGCCCTTTCCAAGGAGAATAGCATTCTTCCTTCTTGGGGTCAAGGAGGGGGAGTGAATAGTGGAAACTGGATCCTTCAGCTAAGGAAAGGTGTCCTCCCCTGGAATGGAATGCATGGTTCTGTGAGCGAATTTGAATGTGTTGCTTTGGGCCCTCTGTCTCATCTGCCTTGTCTACATGGTGATGCTAGAAGAAGCCTCAGCCAGTGTGGGGCGTAGGCTGGCCCAGTGCTCACTACCATTAGAATCTAGCAAAATGTCTCTCTCAGCAAAATTCTGAAGACAATCTTCAAAAGGTTTTTAAGAACATTTGAACCTTCAAGATTAGGATTTTATAGAGAAAGACTGAGAACAAATCAGGATTCAGTCAGTAAAACCATGCATATATACAACAGATGTTATATGCAGGCAATCTTCCACTTAAGCTAGGGTTTTTTTTCCCAAAAGTTCATTTGAAAAACATTTTGGAGTGGATTCTTTCCTCGTTCGACATAAAGCTATGCATGTGAAGTCTTCAGGCACACAGAGCCTATTTAACTCATCCTGTGCCTGAAACACAGTTAGGGCCATTTGGGGGCCAGTTCCCATTACTGACATTCTTCCCATTGTTCCTAAAAATGCTGAAATTCCAGTATTTGTGGACAAAAACCATGTTCTGGAGTGGTTCTTGCAACTAGAGAATGTGGTGTAAACATTCTTTACTAGGCCATGTATCTTGATATTAGAGTTTAGAGATATGCCTATTAGCTGTGAAACTACAGTGATATGGAAATGAGTAACCATGTGTAAGAATGATTCAGGGGGGCTTCATGTGTATATCAGAGCAATAACAGAAGCACCTTATGAGCATATAGCACTTGAACATTTTAAACATTTATGCATTATCCCCATTTTAATTTTGAAACTCTGAGACCCAAGCATTCTTGTTTGTTTTGTGGCAAGAGCTTAGGTGGAATGCTTTGAAATAAACAATAAGGTAGAGGCCAGAATCCTAAGAGAAGGATGAGGAGATGATCAGAATGAGGGTCTGAGGGAGAGGAGGGAGAGGCCGATAGTTCAGAGGAGTGTGTCATGGTCCACAGGACCATCCTACCCTCACCATATATCCCAAGGCGAGAACCCAAATTGCAGATAATGTTAGGTTGAAGGAGAGAAGAAGGCAGGGGATAAGGAAATTTTTTCCTCCTCCTGTCAGTCAGCTCCTAATCTTCCCAGTCATGGTTTCCTTCTGGTATCTTCAACATATTCTTCTAGAAAACATTCATAACCTTTGCTCAGCTCCCGCATTTGAGGAACATGTTGAGCTAAAAAGCATTTTTAAGCAGGGCTAGGAACCATATATATAACATTGGAACCCGGAACAGATTTTCCTGTAGAAATAAACAACCATTTACAAAGACTGTTTTGGAACAAGCTCCATCTTTTGTTTTGTTTTGTTTTGTTTTTTTGAGACAGAGTCTCATTTTGTCACCCAGGCTGGAGTACAGGGGCACGATCTCGGCTCACTGCAACCTCTGCCTCCCAAGCTCAAGCGATTCTCCTGCCTCAGCCTCCCGAGTAGCTGAGATTACAGGTGTGCGCCACCCCACCTGGCTAATTTTTGTGTTTTTAGTATAGGCAGGGTTTCACCACGGTGGCCAGGCTGGTCTCGAATTCCTGACCGCCCACCTCAGTCTCCAAAAGTGCTGGGACTACAGGTGTGAGCCACTGCGCCCGGCCCAAGCTCCATCTTTAAATGGGTTTTGCCTGTGCTTGCAGGATCTGGTGAGCCTCTGAAGAGAATAGTAAAACGCTGCATTCTCATGGGGGTACAAAGCTTTTTCCTCTGAAACTCAATGAACTGTTCTACCACTTCCTACACCTAGAGACGAGTCTCAACTATGTATTTTTTAGACAAAACAATTCAAAGCTTTTTATGTTTTAGGATATTTTATGAACATGAGCTTTTCTGTCTGAAGAACTTTAAAGCACTTATGAAAATTATGATGATACTCATGGGGTCACTTTAGAGTACACAAGAAAACAGACGGGAAGAGGTTTGTTGACATGACCTGCTGACCTGCTGTGAGATATTGAACACGTTATTTTTCTTCCCCCATGATCGTTCTTCTGACCATCTTGAAAGACAGCCAAGACTTTTTCTTCTAATTATTTCCAGTTATTGTAAGTTCATTCAGACCTGCAATTAGACAAATTATCCATGTTTTGAGAATATTGATTTTAAACATTAAATGTTTACATTTCTATATAGAGAGAATTCATTCTCTGCCCTCCACCACCAGATTTTAGCCTTAAAGGCAAGTTATTTAGTTTTGCTTATTCTCGTACACTGGGCAGTTGTTTAGCAAATGGGTTAAATAATGTGGTCTCTTGATTCAGGAAAATGTGGCTCACAAATGAACCATTTAGAGCAAATGGTGCATCTTTTGTATCTTAGATTTATAGTGCAATGAAGACATACTCTAAAGTTCAAATTTTTATTTTTATAGTTCAGTGTATTTGCAGGAAGAAAGGACTAGAGATTTTTCAGGCACTTTCTTCTCTCTCTCTCTCTCTCTCTTTTTTTTTTTTTTTTTTTTTCAGATGGAGTCTCATGTTGCCAGGTTGGAGTGCAGTGGCATGATCTTGGCTCACTGCAACCTCCACCTCCTGTGTTCAGATGATTCTTCTGCCTCAGTCTCCTGAGCAGCTGGGACTACTGGCGCGCGCCACCACACCTAGCTAATTTTTGTGTTTTTGGTAGAGACGGGGTTTCACCATATTGGCCAGGCTGGTCTCGATCTCCTGACCTCGTGATCCACCCTCCTTGGCCTCCCAAAGTGCTGGGATTACAGGCGTGAGCCACTGCCCCAGCTAGCACTTTCTATACTAATGTTCAAAGCACGTTCACATCTATCACACCTTTTATCTCCCACTCCCCATCTCCAGGTTGATACTTTCATTGATACTTTATCAGAACACTTTCTACTGTAATAGCAACTCTTACTAAAATTTGGTAAAACAAACAGAAATGAGTAAATTCCTCTTGAAGGAGTACAGCCTCTAAGACTTATTGGTTCAGTGACTCAGAAACATCATTGAGGACTCAGTTTCTTCCCATCTCTCTGCTCTACCATCTGTGGGGTTGGCTTCTTTCTCAGGCAGTTTCCCCTAAGTGGCAACAAGATGTCTACTAGCCACAAATGGAATAAGAGATTCCCTTGTCCATGTGCACTAGGAGATAGAAACCTCTTCACAGCCATTTAATACACGTCATCCCTTCTTTCGATCTGATGTGGCCACTTACATCATGAAGGGCAGTAACCGTACTCAACGCCTGCACTGATGGGCTTAGATCCGGCAGGATCCACCTCTAGAGCTGGGGATGACTTAGCTCCAGCTATGCCATATGACTGTGTGTAGAAGAAACAAGGAAGTGGTTACCTTGGGGAGAAGGAGAGAACCAATGCTGGGTAAGAAACCAATAGTGCCATTAAAATGGGGCCATTGTACTTCATTGTGGCTCTCTTTTTATTCTCTAAATAAAACAAATTCTGAATATAATCTGTGAATCCCCGGCTCTTATCCCTACACACTATTACACACTCTCCCTCCTTCTTCAGAGTCCCTCAAGGCATTTCGTGGCACCATGGTGGGGGTGCCTTGTGTTGTGAAGGGCTGTGGTGGTGTCTTCATCTCTGATCCAAGTCTCTGAGTCTCCTTGACTGGAAGGTGCTGGCAGTTCAGCTGACACTGCCGTCCAGAATCACTCAAGCACGACATCCCGCGGTGGGCCAACTGGGGCTTTGTTCTTTGGGATAGTGCAAGAATCATACCACATTCAGCGCAGACTCGGGGGAGATGCTTCTATCTCAGGGAGTTTTAAGTGACAATTACTCTATCAAATTACTCTGTTACTTTCTGCTTTCCACTCCTCTGTCTTTAGGATTCAGACATAGGCTGTGGGAACAGAGCCAGATGACACTAAGGCCAATAATCGAGCTACTGAGAATGACTTCCAAGCTGCTGGTGAGGACAGCTGGGTAGAGACAGGTTGTAACCAGGAGGACAGGCTCCTTGGGTATTTAGTGCCCAAGTTAAATAGACCAATATAGGTGATCTGGGAACACATTTATCCTTTATAATGCGTGGTCTGTGAGAAACTGGGTTCCAAACTTGAAGTCTGGGCTCAGAATGATTTAGAACACAATCTGTTTGCAGGTTGCAAGTTACTTAAATAAGTTACTGCTCTTCCTCCCTCTGTTGTCAGCCACTCTTCTCCAAAACACTATGTCATTAGAAGAGAAAGCTAATATAATAGAAAAAAATAGAACTTTTCTTCCTGCCTGTATCAAAGCAGTAATGATTTGATTTAACAATAAATGTCGTGGCTTACACCTATAATCCCAACACTTTGGGAGGCCGAGGCAAGTGGATCACGAGGTCAGGAGTTCGAAACCAGCCTGGCTAACACAGTGAAACCCTGTCTCTACGAAAAATACAAAAAATTATCTGGGTGTGGTGGCGCGTGCCTATAATACCAGCTACTCAGGAGACTGAGGCAGGAGAATCACTTGAACCCAGGAGGCTGAGGTTGCAGTGATCCGAGATCTCACCAGTGCACTTCAGCCTGGGCAACACAGCAAGGCTCTGTCTCAAAAAAATAAAACAAAATAAAAATAAAAATATTAATGTCAAGGCTGAGCAGGGGGACTTTCCCCCCCACCCCCAGTTTCTTGACTGCACCAGCACAGGTTCCTGGGGAGATGCTCTGGTTTCTGCCAACTATAGAATCAGTGGTAAAATTCCCAGCTGCTTCTTGCATTTGTCCCTTTATTCCCTATGGTTTGGCCAACCAGGGGAGTTGGTTGGGGTAGCATGGGAAGCCCACAGGAGCTCAGTCGTAAGGGAAAGGCACAGTTAAGGCTAAAGGAATCCATAATGTATAAACTTGGCCTCACTGGGCCATCTACCCACGATGGGGCCTTGCCTCCACCTCTCCTGCGGCATGGTTATCCAATAGATGGTCTGATGTCCCCCTCATGTCTTCCCACATTGGAAATGCTCTCGTTTAGACAACAATTTCCTGTTAAAAAACAAAAGCATAGCAACACAGATAGTGGTTTCTTCTGAGTCCTTCCTCTACCCTAGCAGTACTCTGGATGAAAAGAGGCAAGTTCTATAAATATAATGCAGCTTCCTGGACAAAATGTATTAAAAGGGTCAGATGTTCCACTTTCTGCAATCCAATGGAGTTGTGGTTGTCTGAAGTCAACTGATGCATTCAGGTTGGAATGGCGCCCAGGGAAGAGAGTTTAGGAACAAGCGTAAACTTGGCCTTCCTCTCATCACACTGAGGTCGCCACAGGATAACACTGTCTCCTACCCTCAAGGGTTTCCATGGTCTGACTGTCCAGCTGCAGCTCCTGTCACTTTGCCATCCCACCCTCCCTCTGCTTCGGCTGTGTTGGTCCGTTCATTGCTAACTTGCATTGTTTGCCAGCTTGCTCCATCTTCTCTGCTTGGGGCAGGATCAGTTAACCAATGATCCCAGTGTCTCTACCACTCCCTTTGCTCACCTCTACAGTACCTAGGTTTTCATTGCAGACACAGAAAAGACCTACTCCTAAATATCTCATGTTACTGATGAGAAAAGTGCAGTCCAGAGAGAGCTGGCAGTACCATCAAACGCGCACAGCAAGTTCATGTCAGAGATTGAACTGGAATCAAGATATCTTGTCTGCTAGCTTCATACAGTTGCCATCATACCAGCTGCATTGATAAGATTTTTAAATTTTCTCCAAAAAGGGGTGTGTGTGTATTTGTGTGTGTGTGTGTGTGTGTACAATGCTTAGGGATGCCAAGCTATTTAAATCATATAGCATGAAAACTGGGCCTGTTTAAACGTATATTAGGGTTGGAGCTGCATCACCTTTAGTTATCTAACTACTAATAATTCAAGTTTTTAGCATCCCTAAAATGTTTGCTCACCAGTCTTTTTAAATATTATATTGCTGTGGACATAAATTTTTAAAAAAGAATTTCTACATGTGATTTTATGGATACTTAGACTTTGACTAAGGGTTGACTCTAAAAAGGCTGTTTCTATTATCTGTTCAACCAAGTCTTGTGTTTTCAACATATATGTACTAAACAGCATTATGTTGTCTTAATATGACACTAAAATGGTGTTGGAGGCAGAACATACTTCTGTTTGTTACAATTTAGATTTGTAAGCTATCTTGGAAAATAGTAGTCTGAAGTACAGCATCCAGTGACAGCCTCCTGTGGTCTATCACTTTTTTTTTTATAGCGGTCTACTTTTTCCATTTTGCAACAGATTTGGCTAAACAATGTTTTATTAATTCAAGCAGGAATATTTTCCTACATTGAATTTGCATTAAAACTGCCTAGGAAATAATATTACCCGGTTTTCCTCACACACCCTCTATGCTGCTAGAGAACTTTTAGAAAAGTTGAATTCAGAAGTCTGGAAAGAAATGAAACAGTGAAAAGCAGAGGTGACTCTCCTTTAGAACTACAAGGGGTAGTGAATCCATCAACAGTCACAAGTAAAAATACTGTCTTCTTGTAGTAGAGTGCTCCTTATTCCTTTAAAAACTTTTCCAGTCCATCAGCAGGTATAAAAATGTTCAAGGCCTCTTGTCTTTTTGTAAGACATGTGTATAAAAAAGCATTCAGAGCAGAAGTGTTTGAAGATTGTCTTGTATACGAGGGTGGCTAAAATACGTACAAATAGATCCTTCCAGGAATATAAAAGTGAAGATTGATGCCGAAAGTCTTGTTGCTATTTTTCTAAGCTGGCTGCTGTTGGCTGTGAGAGCTTTCTTTGAATTAGTGAAGGTTTCATGTGCCCACACATAGCCTGAAGTGAAAAACTCACTGTTGCTTGAACTTGCCAAAAGCAGTCATAAAGCATTGGCTGCCCTACCTGTAACTTTTGCTAAAAACAGAACACAGAATTATCATGGGAGGTTTCAACAGCTAGAACACCATCTAAACAAAGTGCAAAGTGGTTGGATTCTTTGTGGCTCCCTCGAAGATTTTTCAACTCCCTGTAGTCCAGTTCCAAAGAAAAGGAATGATGGTTTTCTTGGAGGGCCAACAGTTCCCTTTGTAAGTTTCTGGATTTTTTGTACATGATATTTTGAGTTCTTCTACAATAAAATTTAATGGTCCATTTGAGAAGGTGTACTCATATTAAGTGTGGTGTCTATTATTGGGTAGTCTGAGATGATTCCTGAGTGCTCAACTCTCCTTTGATCTGTGGAAACATAGTGGTTGCCATGGTGTCTTGCTGGCTGATGACCAAGTAGGAGTTGCACATTCCACTCAGCTGGGCGCAGTGTTCCTAATCGGGCCGGACCTGAAACTCTAGCACAAAGGACTTTCAAACCAGAATGCTTTATGTGTAATCACTGAAAATAAGTTGATTATTTGTAGGGCTGAGTATGGTAAAGTTTAAAAAATTCATGTTTCACTTATTTAAATTTTGATTTGTTTCTGGAAAAATATTTTAGTCTTTTGATGATACAAAATATAAAATTCTCCCTAGTCCCCCTGCTTTGTACAAAGTAATACAAAACAAGATTTGTCTTATCTGACCTTAAATGTAAATAAAATGGCAGCTGAATTATTGTGAGCGATGTAGCCCATGTATCTGGCCATCATCTTTGCATTTTATTGCAGTGATGACTCCGTGCCATTGTTAATCTGGATTTATTTTTAAACATTTTAACTTGGGCCTTCTTTGCAGGCTTTTCTTTGTTTTCTCCCCTATTTAGTTCTGAGAATAGCCTAAAATAAGATCCCTGTAACCACTGATGTTCATTTTTTAACCCAAATCTTTGCACAGCCCCACTGTGGATTCAGGAAAGACAAAAGGAGTCTCCTGACTTAGAGCTAGCCCTCAGAGAGGGAAGAAAGCCTTGAAGACACATCTCTATAGATAGCTGGGATGTGTTTTTGCTGTACAGAATGAGTAGGAGTGAGGAGAAAAGATGACTTTTGTCTGGATAGATGAGGGGGTTGAAGAGGCTTCTGAGATGGTTTTTGATTGCCTACCGAGGTCATTCTCTGACCTACTTTGATGTCTAACTCCCTTATAATTGCATCAGTTTGAACCCATAAGGCTCCAGTCTGTGGGGAGAATTAACCCTTTAGCTAATGGATAAAATCATGCGATATTCTTTGGGGTTAAATTTTTGCCTAAATTACTTTTAATACCTTACGCGATGTCAGAGTTCTTGGAACCGTGTATTTAGTCCTTTCGGCATCATCCTGTGAAGCTGTGTAAAGAATTATTCTTTTCTTTTTTTTTTTAGATGGAGTTTTGCTCTTGTTGCCCAGGCTGGAGTGCAGTGGCGTGATTGCGCCTCACTGCAACCTCCACCTCCCGGGTTCAAGCGATTCTTCTGCCTCAGCCTCCCGAGTAGCTGGGATTACAGGTGCCCACCACCACGCCCAGCTAATTTTTTGTATTTTTAGTAGAGACGGGGTTTCACGATGTTGGCCAGCTGGTCTCGAACTCCTGACCTCAGGCAATCCACCCACCTTGGCCTCCCACAGTGTTGGGATTACAGGTGTGAGCCACTGCGCCTGGCCAAGAATGATTCTTAAATTTCAATCAGGTCCTTACCAAAAATGCTCTTCATGTGGACATTGCTGTAACCCAGATTTTGATCCTAAAATGTATTTCTAATTTCCTTTTCAAACCATTCCTGGGATAACTAAGGGATTTTTGTATTTAAAGAAAACAGTGGCTTTATTAATTTTTATCCTTGGTCCTCAATGAAATAATTGTTTATTTTTTTCATAAGTCCCATGGATTTTGATAGAAGAAAAATATTGATTGTACAGTATTTTCACATGTGTTTATGTTTTCAAAGTAAATAAACAATGAGGAATCAATTTTCAAAAATCAGTAACATTGTGGGGTTTTTTTCTAATAAAAAAAATCAACTTACACAGGTTTTTCTTTTCGTAGCCTTCCACTGACCTTTATTTCATTGACCTTATAAGGAATATGTTCTATTTTGTTCATATTTGTTCATATTTTTAAAGCCACGTATAAGATAAATGTTGCATTTGTAATAAAGAGTAAACCTAAGAACAGGGCACAGAGATGGAAGGCTAAGCCAGAAGGACAACATCGAAGCCCTTGAGCAGGGCGGCCACCTACGCTACACAGCCGCAGCTTGCTCTACCAGTGCTGGTCACAAATCTGAGGGTGGGTGCCCCCTGGAGTTGTACCAACATGTCAGTCCTGGAACTAAGAGTAATAAAAAAATGCTTTTGCATTCTTGTGTTCATTCAGCAGAACTTTGTGGTTCCCTATTTATCCTGGGAACAGTGGGGAAACCCTGGGCCACATGACCATACATAGATAGCTGAAGGGTCTGTTGGTTGTTGACCCCACATAGTAGTCCATTTGGCTGAGGGAAATGACATAATGTTAATGCTTATGTTGCTTCTTTTTCTATTTTACTTTATTGTTGTTGTTGTTACATGAGTAAGTTCTTTAGTGGTGATGTGTGAGATTTTGGTGCACCCATCACCCATGCATATACTGCACCATATTTGTAGGCTTTTATCCCTCGCCCCCCTCCCACACTTCCCCCTAAGTCCCCAAAGTCCATTGTATCATTCTTATGCCTTTGCGTCCTCATAGCTGAGCTCCCACATACCAGTGAGAACATACAATGTTTGGTTTTCCATTCCTGAGTTACATCACTTAGAGTAATAGTCTCCAATCTCATCCAGGTCACTGCAAATGCTATTAATTCATTCCTTTTTATGGCCGCATAGTAGTCCACATATATATCAGTTTCTCTATCCACTCATTGATTGATGGTAATTTGGGTTGGTTCCTCAATTTTGCAGTTGTGAATTGTTCTGCTATAAACATGCATGTGCAAGTATCTTTTTTGAATAATGACTTCTTTTCCTCTGGGTAAATACCTGGTAGTGGGATTGCAGGATCAAATGGTAGATCTATTTTTAGTTCTTTAAGGAATCTCCACAGTATTTTCGATAGTGGCTGTACTAGTTTACATTCCCACCAGCAGTGTAGAAGTGTTCCCTGTTCACTGCATCCACGCCATATGTTGCTTCTTTTTCCTCCGTCCTAGAATATTCCTTTAAAGAGGAAAGGGCAGAGCCATTATGGGTAAGAAGGAACCAATGCCCCAGACTGTTGAGGAATTGGTCAAGTCAGAAATCACTTGCTCACTCTGAGCCAACATTTATGGAAGGACTCCATATGCCAGACACTTTAGTAAGTGCTGAGGAGGCAGTGGTTATATTGATAGTAACACCTGCAAGAAGCTTAGAGTCTAGTGGAGCTGAAAGATAACAGTTTTAAAAACCGTAAGTATATTATTTTAAATTGTAGTCAGTGCTATGAATGAAGAGACCGGGATGCTGTAAGAATTTACATTTTAGTCACAGGAGGAGATTAGGGAAGGCCTACATGAATTTGGGACGTGAATGAAAGAGTGAATGAATGGAAAACCAGTGAGGCTGAGAGGCAGTGAGCAGTGGGGATGGGGTTGGAGAGAGAGATGAGGATTAGCTCCTGTACAGCCCTGCAGACCATGTTCAGGAGTTTGGTTTTTATTCTAAATGCAGTGGGACTATATTTATAGGTTTTAAGCAGGAGGGTGATGGAATCCAGTTCAGCTTTCTGAAAATTCACTAGCTATTGGGTGAGAATGAATTGCCAAAAGTGTAGTGGTAAAGGGATGACAAGTTAGGAGCCTTGTGCTGCAGGCCAGTCAAGAGCTGGTGGTCCCTTGGGCCAAGGGGTCCCTGATAATAGAGAAGTTATTCTCCAAGACACACAAAAAAATGTGCAGGTGTTATCAAAGAACTACTATTTGGGTAATGGAAAAAGAAAATGCATAAGTCTTAATCCCAATATTTCCCCCACCTAACTTACCTTTTATCTGCTATGCAAGTACTCCCTCCTCTCTACACTGTGGAGAAAATTAGAGCCTGATTCCATGGATGTTCATATGAATAAATTAATGCTACTAGGTGCTTGGAAGTCCAGTGCAAAGTCTAGCAATTGCTGCTACCTCCTCTGCTTTCCTTGAGGTTCCCTTAAGTTCCCAGGGGAAGCCAGACAACATTTATATTGTTTTATCATGGAGATGAGTGAAAATCGAGATTAAGGATGATTTCACAATTGTCTTAGAAGTGGAATCCTTTGAAAATACTTCATTAATTGCTCATTCTAAGTATTAGCCTATATTAAATTGATGCTATATTTCGCCAGTAGGAGCATTTAGGTGAAATCAGAGGATAGAAAAAATTAGTTGATAATTAAAGGAATGGAAAAAGAAAAATATGGTTATCTATTGTTTATTTGTAGATGTTTAATTTCATTTCCACACAGGTCATTTTATAATGACAGGAAGATGAGAAGTCCTCATTTTTCAAGTTTGAGTGAGAAGAAAGTGTACCATTTATAGATAAAAAAGATAAGATTAAATAAAGTAACTGCCCCCTTCTGATGCTCTCATTTGTCTTTCAGTATTTTTGCAGGTAGACTCAAAGCATGAGTGTCTACTTCTGAGCAGAATGAAATAAATAATTCAGCATTTTCTACTGCATATCAACTCTCTGCTTATTTCCCCCTTCAAATTGCATATTCTGGCAAGATTTCTCACTTGTAAAAGCATTTAATTACTGTGTTTGGCAGTCATGGTTGGTTGCATTATATAAACAAATACTACTTCAAACATTGAAACTGATTTTTTTCATAGTCGGCTGGAAAGCAAGACTATTTGATGTTCAGTTTGGATGCCCTATTTCTGATTATATAATTTAGGTCTGGGAATAGAATTTTGGCATGTATCTGCAGTTCTTATGCCATAGAAAATTAACCTTTAGCATCTTCTCTAAAAGGGCAAATCATCATGCATACAAGTTCCAAAAAAAAACTTTTAAGGTAAGCTTCCTTCTACTAAAAGATTTTTCTGTCTTCAAGCAAATGCACATCTCTCTAGTACTGTGTTACTTTAAAATATTCCGTGTAATCTGTGGCCTCTGCAGAGCCATAGCTAACTCAGCCCCCAAGCCAGACATGGAAGGATCCCTAGGTGTTTAGCTGAAGATCCTGGTAGACAAAGTTCATTTTCTTCTGCCTATCCATAGGCAATGCTTGCTTTCGAATCCTTAAATATATTCAAGAACACTTTTCAACTCACCAGATTCTACAGCATTGTGTACACTTGTAGTCAAGTACAACTCAGGAAAGCCAAAACCCTTAATGAACTCTTTCTTTTCTTCCTTCCCTCCCTCCCTCCCTCCCTTCCTTCCTTCTTTCCTTCCTTCCTTCCTTCCTTCCTTCCTTCCTTCCTTCCTTCCTTCCTTCCTTCCTTCCTTCCTTCCTTCCTTCCTGTCTCTCTTTCTCTCTCTCTCTCTCTCTTCCTTTCTTTCCCTCTTCTCTTTTCTCAGGGTCTTACTCTGTCACCCAGGCTGGAGTGCAGTGGCACAATCACGACTCACTGCAACCTCAACCTCCTTGGCTTAGGTGATTCTTCCATCTCAGCCTCCCAAGTAGCTAGGACTACAGGCGTGAGCCACCACACCTGGCTAATTTTTTTTGTATTTTTTGTAGAGATGAGCTTTTACTATGTTACTGCAGGCTGGTCTCAAACTCCTGGGCTCAAGCATTCCACCCAACTTGGCCTCTCAAAGTGCTGCAATTATGGGCGTGTGCCACCGCACTCAGCCTGTAAACTGTTTTTTTCTAAACTTGGTTTGTAGAGGAGAGTCTGACCTCCCACTCCACCACACACCACACACACAAAGACATGAGGAATTTATTTAAGGAAAAAAAGAATCTTTGAATGTGCATCAGCCTATCCGTGTTTATTAATCCTAGCTCCTCCACCTTCTTCCTAGTCTGCTCCCTGTTATAGATTCGACCCTGAGGCAGGCAACAATCTGAATCATCGGGGAAGGTTAAATTATAGTTTGTATACCGTCTTTACCTATCAAGGCAGGGATGTGCATGACCCAGTTTAGGAAAAAAAAATTAACAAGCGTTGAAAAAGGTTTTTATTGTTAACCCTAAAGTTAACAGAAAGTTCAGTTAGGCAGAACTTTTCATCTCTTAAGGAATTTGGATAATTGCTCTTTACTGTTAATGACAAAGAATGACCTCAGAGTCCAAGCTCTCTTCTCTTTCTGAGAATTAACCTGCAATCAGGAAGTGATATAAACTCTTCTAAGAATTATATCCACCTAAATGAAGAATAGAGAGCTGGCCAGGTTCAAAGCATTGTTATCAGTTATTATAGACCTACATTTATGGCACCTGTTTCACTTTTATTTCAAGTTAATGCCAGATTACACCTCTAACATTTCTTTCTTTTCTTTCTTTATTTTTTTTATTTTTTATTTTTTTGCCATGGAGTCTTGCTGTGTCACTCAGGATGGAGTACAGTGGCATGATTTCAGCTCACTGCAACCTCTATCTCCTGGATTCAAGAGATTCTCCTGCCTCAGCCTCCTGAGTAGCTGGGATTACAGGCACCTACCACCACGCCTGTCTAATTTTTGTATTTTTAGTAGACATGGGGTTTTGCCATGTTGGCCAGGCTGGTTTTGAACTCCTGACCTCAAGTGATCTGCCTGCTTCAGCCTCCCAAAGTGCTGGGACTGCAGGTGTGAGCCACAATGCCCGGCCACCTCAAACATTTCTGTGAAAAGGCACACACAAATTGCAAACTGCTTGCTATTTGAAAATGTAGTAATACACTCAAAACTTTGGTATGGATTGATGTAGTGGCCTAGCCGAGAAATATTTAATAACCACAGGCAGCATTTTGGGAGCTCACCATATGCCAGCAGACAGTGTAGGGCAAGTTCTTTGCATGAACATGATCATTTCTCCTGTATCACCTATAATAACAGCTGCTGATTAGTCTTCCTTCACCCTTTAGTCCCCTCTCTGTTCACACCATTTATTAATCTGCAGATGGGCAAACTTGCATGATTGAGAAGTTTACTTGAAGACACACAGCTCATAAGTGGCAGAACCAGGACTCACACCCAGATCTTTTGTACACCAAAATGCGTGCCCTCAGCTGTGTGCGCTGTCTCCTGTGCATTCCTCACACATGCTCATCCATTCTTGCTTTTTCTCTCACACTTTCTGGAGAAAGCTGGGCAAAGGGAGATCCTCCCTACAACCTTGTCTTTCAGTTATATTTGGAGGGTCTTTTATCCCCTTCCTAAGATAGTTTTATTTTGGTCTCTTGTCTTTAATGATAAAACTTATTTTTGTTTTTGTTTTTGAGACAGAGTCTCCTCCTGTCGCCCAGGCTGGAGTGCAGAGGTGTGATTGGCTAATTTCTGTATCTTTGGTAGAGACGGGATTTCGCCATGTTGGCCAGGCTGGTCTCACAACTCCTGACCTCAAGTGATCCACCTGCCACGGCTTCCCAAAGTGCTGGGATTACAGGCATAAGCCACCACACCTGACCAATAAAAATTATTTTTCCTAGTGGGGGAAAAAGCATGAGGATTATTTAAATCTAAGAAGATGAAATTAAGTAGCAAAAAAGAAACTGTGTAAACATTTATTGCAGTTATCATTAAATACCTATAAAAATAGATGAAACAAGTAAAAAGTGAGTAAAAATAGTTACTAATACAAGATATAATTCAAAAGAAAAAATATTCAAGATTCAGACCACAAGCCATATAATATATATCACAGTGAACTCCCAATAAACTAAAGAATTATAGATTTGCAGTAGCACAGTTTCAGCTGTAAAGAAGAAAATTTTTTTGAAGGAAGAGAAAATTGAAAAGGGCAAAGATGGACATATGTATTGATATGAAGTTTAAAACCTTTTAAAACTAAAACGTAAGAAAGCAACAAAATGGGAAAATATGCACAGCAAAAATTAGAGACTTAATTCATGTGCACACACAATAATTTATATAAATGTGAGCACAATATCAGATTCTGATTGGATAAGTGGTCCAAGGATAAAACCGGCTATTTCACACAAAGGAAAACAAATAGGAAACCAAATCTGAAAATAACACTCAACTTAAATACATTTTTAAATGGAAACATTTTACACCTATCAAATAAACAGAAGCCAAAAATCAACAAGGGACAGATTGTGGGGAAACAGGTTATATTCATGCATTACTGTTAATAGTGTAAACTATGTAATCCTTCTGGAGAAAACCTGACAGTATATAATAAGAATGATGACAGTCTTACCCTTTGAACCTGCTGTATCTCTTCCTTCCTGGCAATTTATCCCAATGGTGTCATGAGACAAGAACTTATAGAGCAACTGCAGTGCTAGAAGCTGTGAGAAACGGAGATGAAGGAGACAGGTTCTACCCTGAAGGTGGAGCTGGTGCAACTCAAAGGCACTAACATAATTCACGTTCAAAAATGTCTTCATGGAATTAATTATAATGAGAAAAAATACTTAGTGGCAGCCTACATATCTAAAAATGGAGAACTCATTATTTTCCGGAATCACCCACGACCCTATAACCAACTCTCTCCCGTTCTCCTCTGCATACCCTGAGACTCAATGGCAACGCCAGCCCCAAGGTGCCTTAACCACAAGCTTCAGCCTTTCCCTCCTTCCTCCTTCTCCTTCATGACACAGCCCCATCCAATGAGTTCTCAAACTATAGGCATTCTCCCTGCAAGTGCTTTTATCCAGGCTGCCACCGCTTCTTCCTTAGCAGGTGGCCATGCTTGCATTATTTCTTCCTCTGGTCTGTTTTCCAACTTCATTGAGAGTTGTCTTTTCAAAATGCAGATATGATTGATTATGGTACTCCTCCATTTAAAACATTCAGTCCAAACTGTTTACTGGATATATAAGACCCTATGTGGTCTGGTGCCTACTTACCTCTACAGTCTTGTCTCTTGTTTCTTCCCCTATACACACACACACATACCACCACCACCACCAATTTCTACCCTACTGCATTGCTTGCAGTTCCACTGGATAGGCACCATGGGTCTTTGCACATGGCACTCCCTCTCCTTAAAAGCCTACGCTGGCTTCTCACCTCATCCCATGACTCCAGGCTGGCTGACTCCCATTTATGCCTGTTTGTTCTTCCAGACTTAATCCATATGTCATCCCTTCTAGGGACATCTTCATGATATAGGTCCCTACCTGACACACGCAGACACAAGACTCAGGAGACCCACTTATGTTCACACACCTGATACATACCCCTCATGTAGAATGCTGTCAGTGCTTTGGGAAGTTGAGGCAAGAGGATCACTCGAGGCCAGGAATTCAAGGCCAGCCTGGGCAACATAGTGAGATCCCGTCTCTAAAAAAGAAAAAAAAAA
Source organism: Rhinopithecus roxellana (assembly GCF_007565055.1). Classification (NCBI taxonomy): domain Eukaryota; kingdom Metazoa; phylum Chordata; class Mammalia; order Primates; family Cercopithecidae; genus Rhinopithecus; species Rhinopithecus roxellana. The sequence goes on along the minus strand of NC_044552.1, from coordinate 177,784,209 downwards.
AAACAGTTTAAATTAGCTGGACACGGTGGTGCACACCTGTAGTCCCAGCTACTTGGGAGATTGAGGAGGGAGGATCACTTGAGCCTGGGAGTTCAGGGTTACAGTGACTTGTAATTGTGCCACTGTACTCCAGCCTCGGTGACAGAGTGAGTCCCTATCTCTAAAATAAATAAATAAATAAATAAGTCAGTACAAGTATTACATGATGCATAAAGACAAAATGCAGCAAAAAAAAGGCCAATGTGTTCCCTCACTTTTTGTAGCAAAGTGTTTTTTAGTGTTATTTTAATTGATAATAATTGTATATATTTATGGGATACAATGTGATGATTTGATGCATATATATACATTGTGGAATGATCAAATCAGGCTGTTCTTTGTGGTCAGAACATTTAAAATCCACTCTTTTAGCTCTTTTGAAATCTATGATACGTTATCATTAACTGCAGTCACCATGCTGTGTAATGGATCACGAGAGCCTGTTCCTCCTCTCCCACTGAAACTTCAGACCACTTGATCAACATCTCTCCTTTCCCACTCAGGCCCCTCTACCATAGCTGAGTGTTTTAAAACTATTCCCAATGAATACCTAAATTTAAGCAGTGCCTGAATAGCTTTCATAACTCTACAAAGTGAGCAGGGAGAAATCTAACTTATGCCATTAATATATAAACAGGAATTGTTTCAATAGATCTGTGTTAACTTCAGATGCCCTAGTAAATAGGAGTTTTTATATTAGGTTCAGCCTGAATTACCCATCTTGACCTAATCTAATTGATGTAAATGGTAGGAATTAATTTTGTGCAGGCAGGGATAAAGACTAATCCAGGTCAGTCGGCACCTTGTAATTAATCCACGTACTCTTTAAAATAGAGAAAGAAATGCTGGCACACTCTCTGGCTTAAGGTTCTGCACCAATCTAATGTAGAGTTCTAAAATTTTATAGGGTTCACATTTCAGGGTTGAATTACAAATAACAAAGCCTTTCCTAAAGATGGTTATTTCCAATGGCCAAATCTTGAGGTGTTCTTAGGAACTGGTTCTAACCAACCATGAGCAAATGAATATGTGAATTAAAGACAAAATATTTCTAGGTGATTCTTAAATATGATTAGAAAACCTGGGTTTTTATCATATTAAGTTATCACTGATATTACAGTTTTAAAACATGAAATCTCTGAGTATCAATTAATTGTAAACTAGAAATCAGCCTTAATTCATTACCTTTCATTGCTGAGAAAATAAGTAATCTCTGAAAAAACCAACAATATTAATGAGCAATTTTCTATAAAATCAAAATTTTAAACTCTCATTAAATTGTGTGTGTGAGTTAAAGTGCCATAATGACGTAAGGTAGTCTTGCCTTGCTTTGATATAGAGGAGAAAATAAATACAGAAATCATGTTTGTAGGATTTTAAAGGTTTGGCATGAGAAAGCTCCACTGCCTTGACTTTTCTAGGTTTCTCTGTTCTTAATAACAGTTTTTAATATAATTTAACCTAGGTTGTAATCATATAATAAGTATTAAGCTACAAAGAGATATTTAGTTATTTGTTAAATTTGTCGAACTTCATGGCTATGTTCAGCAGTATAGCATTTCTCAGGGCAGAGAAGATGTGAATATTAAATGTAAGTAAGGGAGAAATACAGGCAGCTCACTTTTCACCAAAGTGTTCTCTTTGAAGAATCCATAAAATAAAGTAGTTATCATAAAGCAGATCATGTTTTCCCATGGGAATGAGTTCATAATTACAGGCTTGCTTCTTTACCTAATTATAAGCAATGGCATACTTTTATAAATTACAACAGCTGTGATAGAAATATCACCCACACTAATTATACCAAAGTCCTCAGGGCCGTATAGTTGTTCATTCAGTCATTCAGCAAGCATTCGTTAAGTATGTACTCTGTGCCAGGTGCTGTTTCAGGCTGTGGGAATTTGATGCGGGCAAAAAACACATGCGCTTTCCCCACCACCCCATCAATATACTAAACTAGACTAGTAGGAGAGATAGCTATAAGCCAGATATTCATTGTAAATTATAAATGCCATAAAGGAAAAAAAAATACAGGTAGGCATTGTCATGAGGAGGTGATCACCATGCTGAGGTCTGACAGGTGAGCAGGAACTGAGGTGGTGGCAGAAAAGCGATGTAGAGAGACAGTGAGCTCTGGAGGGACTTAGAGATGAGTGATGCATCTGGCATGGTGTGGGAGAGAAGGCCAGTAAGGTCAGCAAGGGGGCCAGGATGGGAACATGTGAGTGCTGGAGGCCAGGTTACATACAGGTTGTGATCCTTATCCTAGAAGAAATGAAAAGGCATGGAAGAGTTTTCAGCTGATGGGGTAAGGATAGGGTGACATCAGGTCTGCCATTTGAATGATCATGGCACTATAGTTCTGCTCCCCTCCAGAGAATATTTAGTAGAATGTTATACTAGTACAGATGGAAGATGACCAGGGTAGAGATGGAGAAAAAGAAGTGACATGCAAGTGAATTAAGAAGTAAAGAAATTGACTAGAGGTGGTAATGATTTGAATGTGTGGAGTGATGGAAAAAAAGGTGAAAAGGATGGCTCTGACATTTCTGGTTGGCAGAACCCCACAAATGATAGTGACATTCCTTGGAAGAAAGCCCAGTGTGGGAGGGAAGTTGTGTTTCATTCTGGGTATATTACATTTCAGTTTCCTGTGAAATCTCAAAGCTGAGCTATCAAATAGTCACTTGGATATACTGGTCTGGTGCTCAGAAGTTTGGGCTGAAAATATAAATGAGTCATTGGCTGATCCTGCAAAGGAGACTGAAGAGGGATGTTGGTACAGGGAGGAGGAAAACCAGGATTCTAAGGGGCCATGGTCCCCAAGGGAGGACAGTGCTTAACATGAAAACAGTGGCCAGAAGTATCAGATGCTTCCAAGAAGTTATATGCAGAAGGAACATAAAATACCAGTTGGGTTAAGCAGCATCATATTACAGAGAACTGTTTTGGTTGGGGGGGTGTGTGGTGAAGCAGGAAAGAGACTAGATTGGCGTGAGTTGGGGAAGAGATGAAGACAGTGAGTACAGATAGATAACCCATTTGTAGCTTTTACACTTGAAGGAAGAAGAGGGCTACAGCTGGAGGAGGACACACTGAGAATCATGGGAAAGTTGCCTTAGATGGGCAAGTTTGAGCACATTTTCCCACCATTAGGACAGACAGAGACGAGGTGCCCTTGGGAAGTAATGAACATCTCTAGGCAGTAATGCTCATATAGAGTCCAAATTCTATATGAATTTACAAATACAATTTTTGTGGATTAACTTATTTTAGCAGAAACCATACATGCATTGGTGTTTCCACTGCTTTTCTCATATACATGGCCCCCGCAATGCTGAGGACCATACAGACAGCATGGGAGTTAGCGAGTGCTCGGGTGAATTCTGTGCAACATCCAGTTCAGAACAGTTCAGCCTGGGTAGTGGTTATCACTTTGAGAAAAGACAGGATAATGGGCCGGGCGTGGTGGCTCATGCCTGTAATCCCAGCACTTGGGGAGGCTGAGGCGGGTGGATCATGAGGTCAAGAGATTGACACCATCCTGACCAACATGGTGAAAACCCGTCTCTACTGAAAATACAAAAAGTAGCTGGGCGTGGTGGTGTGCGCCTGTAGTCCCAGCTGCTTGGGAAACTGAGACAGAGGAATCACTTGGACCCAGGAGGCAGAGGTGGCAGTGAACCAAGATCATGCCACTGCCTGGTGACAGAGGGTGACTCCATCTCAACAAAAAAAAAAAAAAGAAAGAAAAGAAAGGATAATAGTGGATCATCTTTTTTTTATTTCCCGTCTTTAAAAAAGAGTTGTAGAATTTCCTCCATGTTCTTTGTATTGAGAATTCTATATACACAGATGGTTCTACATCCTCCAAATTTAGAAAACCTTTTTTCCCCATCCCCTGGAGTAGTTAGCTTTGCACAGCTATCCTTCCCTAAATGCAGGCCGGAGCAGAGTCCCGGTGGTGTCTGAGAGAACCCAGTGATCCAGAGCCAACTTGAGGCCCTGTAGTGCAGGGAGACCCTGAAACCTGTGAATGAGCTTCCTGAACCCAAACTTTGCCGCTCCCCAATTTCTTTTTGGCCTTGAGTACAGAACGGAATTTGCAGCAGCTGATGAAGTACAGCTGAATGGGCCAGGCAGTGATCCTTTAAAGCTAAACCCCATTCTGCAGTGTGCACAGAGCATGCTGCTTTGCAATATGGCTCCACCCTTGATGCTAAAAAAAACCTATTAACATAAAGACTCTGCTTTTCCTACAGTTGACTCTGCCTCAGTATATCTGGTGAGGGGCAAGCCTGATGCCTGCTCCCTAAATCCCCCCTTCTCCCACAGTTAGGCTAAGACCACCTTGCTGAGGCCTGAGCCTGCATGTCCGGACCTTGTGCTGGTAGGCCCAACGACACTCCAGAAAGAGCCACCACCTGTGGCAAAGTTGTCAGCAGCTGAGTCAGCTGCCAAAGTAAAAAGTGCACTAAAGCTGCTTACCAGGCCACGATAAAGGCCACCTGCAAGACTGCAGAAGCGAACTGTGGCACAAAATACCGTGCTGCGAGTGGCCGCATGAGAAACCAGTGGGCCCACACCCACCGTGCCGCATCTGTCAGAAGCCACCATCTCTGAGGATCATTTTGTTTATCAAGTGCCATTTCCCTGAGCCAGCCCACCAGACATGGAGGCTTGGGGAAAGGGCAGTGAAGACCCTCGTCACCCGGCCAGGTTCTGCCCACTTTGAGAATTTGAAACCAAGCAGGAAGGCAGAGGAAGACTAAATTCTCACCTTTATTGCTAATAAGCTGACATTGGAGATTATGTCTCATGTCTGGGCCTGTAGGCGTCTTAGTACCGAACTCAGAATTGGAACCTTCCTAGGTGACAGGCTGACCTGAGCAGCCCTTCACACACAGGAGCAGACGTTGCACCTGCAAGGGGGAGACAAAGCGAGTGCTACTCGTGGGCAGCTCTGTGCCCTGAAAGCAGGAGTGCATCCAGATCATGCCTGCCCAGTTTTCCCTTCCTATGCATGCCAGTCTAATTCCTGAGTCCTGTCCCCAAGAGAGGCATATGGAGGTTAAAGAGAGACCAGGAGCTCCTGGAGCTCCCAGGATGGAGAGAACATCAGGAGTGAGGTTGAAACATGCCACACACAGCACCACCCTCACCCCAAGACTCCTCCCTGACATTATAGTATGAGGTCAAGTATTTGCTACAGAGTTGGATAGCATACTTAATGCTGATGGCTTTGTGCGCATCTTAACAGTTGACAACATCATCATCACAGCTTGACACACATTACTTCAATTAGCATGTGTTCTGTGTGCTCAGAACCACATTAGACCCTAAGAGACTCCAGAGAAACACAAGGCCCAATTCAGCCTCATCCTCTGTAGAGGGCAGATGGGGACAGTATTTATGTTTATGAAATTTAGAGGATAGTTGTCAACTTGTCACAGTAGGACGTTAGCAACAAACACCCATGAATGAAAGTTTGTTGTGAGCCATGCTGGCCTTTAAACCAGCCTTCAGGATGATTCTGGTTTTCTAGATGTGTTTCCTTTCTCAGTGTGTCCCTCTTCATGAGAGGAGAGGGGTTGTATATTACAATAAGACAGGTTTGGGAGGGAAATGACTTCATGGGCTCAGTGTTGAGCTGCTTCCCTTTGCATCTCGGGGGAAGGTGTGGTTCACCCACAGCAGGTCCGGTGAAGGAAGCATGTGTGTGTGTGTGGAAGGGTGGCGCTGACCTCCCAGGCAGGACATTACCCTTCTTCCTCTTCCTGACCACGTTCCCACTGCAGTCACGGTCATCGCTCAGCTTCCTGTTGGGGGAAACCTTGGACACTGTGCACCCACCTGCTATAACTGGCAAACTAAGGATGACAGAGTGTTCAATGATGCCGTTCAACTTGAACCCTGAGTTGACGCACGGACTGCTCTGCGCTAGTATCCAGGGCATAGGACGTCTGAAGGAAAGATGGAGCCATTCTTGGTGGGGTGGAAGAGGCAGGAAACTGTTGCTTGGACAAATCGTATTCTGGGCCAAAGCATCACAGGTGAGTGAAATATGGGAATATTGAGGGGGCCTGGGGTGGAGGTAAGATGAGGCGATCCTATGGTGTGGCACCTGCAGCCAGGGTGGTGGCAAGGGCAGTGGCAAGCAGTGGGTTTCATGGAAGGATAAAAGTATCAGGCAGCCTCCTCGGGTGGAGACCACGGGTAGATGTCCCTAGCCTCCGGGACTCTCTTCACCCAGCAATGTATGTGCTGGGTACATACGCTATACTGGCACAAAGAAGGCTGTGATCCATGACTTTCAGAAGCCCTCAGGCTAGTAAATTGGCATCTTCATACTATCCTTGGATCAGATCCAGGCTGACAATGTGAGCAAATGTGGAAAGCTTTAGAAAATGCAGGCTCCCTGGCACCGTCTTAGACCTCATAGAACAGCCATTTCAGAGCAAGTCCTGGGAATCTGCAACCCCTTAAGTGCCCCCCAAGGCTTGGGGATGGATAATTGCATGAGGCAAACTCTAACAAGTAAATCATCTCAACAGAGTGCGAAAAGTACTGTGATTGGCTGTTCAGGGAATGACGAATGCACAAAGGAGGTTCCCCTAGGTGGGAAATTCAGGTGCGGGGTTGGGGACTTGTATTTGAAATTTCAACCAGCTCCATCCGCCTACTTTCTCACATACCTCCATATCCTGTCTGGTGGCTGATGACAGCAGCTGTGCAGGAGTCTCAGTGGCTGAATTTGGGCAGTTTGCTGTGCTTCCGAAACAGTTCTGGCCTACCCTGTGTCTCCCCTTGGACTTCTGATTGGCCCATGGGGGATGGGGATTTTTGGATCTGTGGCAGCAGTAATGATCGAGGCCTCCAAGAAGAGCTCCATTTGGAGGGTGTTAGTAGATTTTTAGTAGCCTCAATACTGCGTCCTTTAGATGTGTTTCTTTTCTCAGTGTGTCCCTTTTCATGGTGGGGGCAGGGGGGTGTATCTTATAATAAGACAGGTTTCGGGGGGAAATGACTTCATGGGCTCGCTGTTGAGCTGCTTCCCTTTGCATCTCCGGGAAAGGTGTGGTTCACCCGCAGCAGGTCCGGTTAAGGAAGCACGTGTGTGCGTTCAGCATTGCTGCGTTTCCCCTGCCACCTCACCCTAAGGATGGGGTCAAAGTTGCCTTCTGCTCAACTTGATAGAGGCTCTCTTCAACTCCCTACCACTCCTAATTCTCAGCCACGCAGTCTCCTACAGTGGAACACGAAGTTCCAAAGAGATGGTTCCAGGTGAATGCACAGCTGTGTTCCCGCCTCCTGATCCTGTCCCCAGTGAGTGACACTGGGTCATTCCTCAAGATCTCTCCTTAACCCCCTCTTCAAGACAAGACCAAACCCCACACTTGAGCACTGGGCTCCCCTGCTCTCTTCCCTGATGCCATCCCACTCCCACAGGGCGTGACCCCAGCAGAAGACAGCTTCAGCCTGTCTTATTGACTCTGGGTGTGACAGGAACAGAGATTTTGAAGGCCTCTTTGCCCTTTTCCCTAGAGAGTAGGTGGCTTTGCCCCTGAGCAGCTCTCCCCTGAACCCATCAGAGCCCAGCTCAGCCCTCTGTGGCAGACGTGGAGAAGGAATCCCACTCCAGTGAGGAAGGAGAGGCACCCCACAAGGAGGCCCAGGACACATGCCTCTCATCAAGGGCTGCCCCTCCGAGATGGTGCTGCAGGAATCCCGCCCTGAGATTGGGGTGTGGAGAGAATAGAGCCAATAGCTTCCTACTCTTCTACCATTTTAAAATCCCATCCTGCATTTCGCCTTTCTCTCTGACCACAGTGATGCCAAAGGTTTTCTGAATTTTGGAAAGGTCAAAATAATAAGGTAAATGTCAACAAAATGAATATGTAAGGTGTGTATCCTCGAAATACTCTTTCTTTGGTAAATTGTAGTTTTATTTAAATGTGATCACTTTTAGGTGATTTGGGGAATTTGCCCACTTCCTGCAGAAACTATCTTGATCTTATTAAATTAAATAAGATGTAACTAGGGAAGGGGAGAAAAAGAGTGAAATCAGGCATGAATCATTCCATCTGTGTAACCCATAAAAGTCATAACAACAGTAAACAATACCAGAACCTCTCAGGCAGCCTACAGCTAATTCAATCTCGACTTCTACCACCTAGGCTGAAAGAATATAGCTTACAGAGATGGCCAAGGGAGCCTAGAACTTTCTAGAGCTACTTGCTCCTCCCCCTGCTTTAATGCAGTCATTGGTCACTGCCCAGTGTGCCCCTGGCATCTGACCAGTAGGGGGCACATGTGAGCAGCGTCCTATATGAGCACAGCACAGGCACCAGCTGGTCAGGATGAGGCACCTCTACCTGGGCTCCATAGGAGAGCTAACTAGGTCATTGGATTCGATTCATCTTTTTAAAGTCTTTGAGAGTTTACTTGATTGGGATTTTTATTAAATCTCTTAACCAACTTTCCTCATTCTCAAATGCCAGTGTAATTCTGTGAACACTCCAAACGTTAGAAATATTTTTCTTATATTGTAAACAAATTCCGTTTATGTAGAAGATAGTTCTCCTTGGAAAAACAATTGCCTGAAAGCTCTTCCAATTTAGCAAGGAACATAGTCTGAGAAAAGAGAAATAGGTACGCAGGTACATGCCCTGCCTCAGCCCTCCCACATATGGTCATTTTTGCTTGTTGAAAAATAGACTTTAAGTAAAAAAAGAAGCATCAAAAATGATCCCTCATATAAAGGAGACTGCTTTTATAATACTGGCCATTCTTTTCAGTTGATTGATTTTATTCCTATTCTTCATTTTTATTTTTGCTGTTGTCTGTTTTTCTCTTGTCTCACCTCCAAGCTTTCTTTCCCTGAGCCTCCCGAGGGAGGTCTGACAATGCAAGAAGGATGAGAATGTGGGCGGGAGATGAGGGTGGGAGGAACTGCCCAGACCTGTCAGGCTTGGGTGTAGCACCTGCAAGGAGAACATGATTCTCCTGCGGTGACAGCCTGACTGGGCCCCCCCACCCACCAAGGCAGGACCACGGCGACCCGGGGAGCATGCTGCCAGCAGCCATGGTGGGGGCTCTGGTCAGAGGATGGAGGAATCGAAGCTCTCCTCGAAGGGCTGAGTCAAAACTTGTTATCCCACCGAGCCAAGATGGAATTCCAATTCAGGGTATGTTTGACAGCTTGATGTGGCTGTGTGGCCCTTTGTAAAGGGTCCAGAGGGTGATCATGAGCTTATAAGCTTTTCTCCACCTTCAAATGGAATTGACAAATCCAGAATCTGTTTTTCTTCTTGGGTTATCATAAACTGTGACTAATTTTACTTGTGGGAGGTCTATTTTCCTTTCCTATCAGACTTCAGTAGTCACATAGTACCTTCAGTAGTCACATAGTAGAAGATTATTACTACCTTCTTTTTTTCCAGAGCTGTTATTTTAAGATGGAATTTTTGTTCTGTGGTATTTGTGTTTGCCTAGTAGGATAAAAAAGGTGTACTGGCTTTTGGCAAATTTTAGTCTAAATCACATCACTTTATTATGTCTGGAATGGGAGATGGGGAAAGTACTTAATTTCTGCTTTTTCCCAGTAATTCTATTTATTTTCTGTTTTGTTACTATTGTTTTGAGGCAACAATAGAACTAGTGACAAAAATGTAGCTTTCTTGTTAACTTAGTTCAAAGGGTTATTATGGCCTTTTTCTGAAATAAATTTTCATTAGAATGAAATACTTTGGAAATACCTGACCTCGTTCTTTTCTGTCTGGACCTTGGACTCCTTAATGGTACTTACTAGAAGGGAACTCTATGGTCTTGCCGATGATCAACCCATGGGAGGAATGCAGTGCCAGCTGAGGAAGCAAGTCTGAGCCCAGAAGTCATAGACTCCCAGGGGCTGTTGTAGCTGGCCTGCTGCCCCTCCATGCTCTCATCTGACTCCACGCCTTGAGAGTTTCCTAGGGAGTAAACACAAGTGTTGTTGCCTTTCAATAAATAGGTATTGCAAGCAAATATATACTACACATTTTTTAAGGCAGTCTCATGCTCTGGTCTGTAGCTAATCTACTTTTAAGAGGTGTAAAAAACAAATGTTATCATCTGTTTTGTTTGGACAGTGGTTTCCAGCCATACTTTTCAGGCTGACTATATTCAAGAAGAGTCCAGCCAAGAAACTCTTTTGAAAATAGCCTGATAAGTATTCATTGCAAGGTAGTAAATTTGTCATTTAACCAGGTATCCGAAAGAGACAAGGCTGTTCTATGTTCTAAACTGCCAAAAGATGAGTGATTATTTGTAAAACCTAGGCATTCAGTAAGAAGTGCTAATCACAGTATTTAAAAAATTAATCACCTGATTTTGCTCCTTTGCTTCTCAGATGAGAAAACAGAGCCCAGGGAAGTTGATTATTGAGCTTCAGGCACCACAGCCAATGAAGTGGCAAAGCAGGCCTGGAATCACATGTCCCAGACTCTTAGTCTTACATTTTATTTTATTTTATTTTTTGAGATGGAGTCTCACTTTGTCACCCAGGCTGGAGTGCAGTGGTGTGATCTTGGCTCACTGCAACCTCCGCCTCCCGGGTGCAAGTGATTCTCATACCTCAGCCTCCTGAGTAGCTGGCATTACAGGCACGCTCCACCATGCCCAGCTAATTTTTGTATTTTTGGTAGAGACAGGGCTTCACCATATTGGCCAGGCTAGTCTTGAACTCCTGACCTCAGGCGACCCACCTGCCTTGAACTCCCAAAGAGGCCTTCTCTCTTTGGGATTACAGGCATAAGCCACCAAGCCCAACCATTTAATCTAACATTTTCTCTCTTATCTCATACTCTCCTGAAAAATTTGACAAATTTCTGTAACAATATTCAGAGCTTTGCAAGGTAACAAAGTAAAAACATAGTAAAAACTATGCTAACATGTAAAAGATTTTTTAAAAACCAGTGTATTGAGATATAATTCAGGCCGGGCGCGGTGGCTCAAGCCTGTAATCCCAGCACTTTGGGAGGCCGAGACAGGCGGATCACGACGAGGTCAGGAGATCGAGACCATCCTGGCGAACACGGTGAAACCCCGTCTCTACTAAAAAATACAAAAAACTAGCTGGGCGAGGTGGCGGGCGCCTGTAGTCCCAGCTACTCCGGACGCTGAGGCAGGAGAATGGCGTAAACCCGGGAGACGGAGCTTGCAGTGAGCCGAGATCCGGCCACTGCACTCCAGCCTGGGTGACAGAACGAAACTCTGTCTCAAAAAAAAAAAAAAGAAGAAGAAGAAGTAATATGGTCTTTGAGCTTTAGTTCTTTATTCTCTGGAATAATATTCTCTTTTGACATAAAAATTTATAGTTGCAATTGTTTCCCACTCCATAGAATTGGTAAATATAAAATGGTCATGTGTTGAATAATATAAGCATTTTACTGTGCCGTGTCAAAAGTGAACTCAGGAAATCTGACAATGGCTAGTTCCTGCCTTTAGTGACCTTCTGTTGGTGTTTATTACTGAGGGTGGTGGGAGTCTCCTGGATGCTCAACAGTGTGACTTGAGATAGGTCCTTTAAATTCATAACTGCTGTTTGGTTTATTTTATTTTATTTTGGAATTTTTTTTTAATTTTATTTTTCCATAAGTCATTGGGGGTATGGGTGGTATTTGGTTACATGAGTAAGTTCTTTAGTGGAGATTTGTGGGATCCTGGTGCGCCCATCACCCGAGGGGCATACGCTGCACCAAATCTTGACCCCACCAACATGGTTACTCTTTCTCAGTGCTGGACTCAGGAACTGACAGCAGTCAAGCCAAAACAGAAGCTGCTACTACTTCAAGAAGCCTTTTCACACCTCACTAGAGTAAGGAAATGGAACACAAAGGTTTATTTCAGTGGTTCATAGATTTCACCTCGAAATATCAAATGTAACTATAATTCTCTAATGGTTCTGTCTCCAAGTAAAGTAAGCATGCATATATTTGTATATGAGTAGTCTGCCATTCAGCACACTAAAACATGCCGTTCCTGGGCTTCAGCTATTTCAAAAGGTGTGGAGGATGTGAGAGGAAGGGTGCAAAATGAAACCCTGGATTAGGAGTTAAAATTACTGTAGGATGTCTTTACTGGAGATGATTTCCCACGCACTCTCTCAAAGATCTAATCAGGAACAAACATTTGCACATTTTATGTTGCAAACAAGTTATTTGGTTTGTTGAGTGGAATCATGGTTATTTTCATGCCTGTGTGATTTCAGGAATTCTGTTCTCCTGCTTTTGGGAAGCTGCTTCAGCTCACACATCCCTGCCTCCCATGAACACCTGAACGGCCTGTGGGCTGTGTTGCTCTTCTGCAACCCAGCGCATGCATTGTTCACTTTCCCCATAGTCCTCCCTCATCTGGATGATGAACCCAGTTAGATCTCTGTGGCCTGATACTCTCTAAATCCACCATGGCGGGTGTCCTACACAGAGTAGGCACACAGTGAATATAGCAGTGACTTCAGAAACCTGAAATACAAGACGTTATAAAGGACAGAGCCTGGTTCTTATATATGGCCTGTGTAATCTGTCTTGATGCTTTGCAAGCCAAACCAGATACTTAAGTTATTATTGCTTTTTACATTTCAAAGGCCTACAGACTGCCATTGGCCTAAATATAAAATAATAATTTCTGTCTGTAGAGCTGTACACCCTGTAGTCGAAAAGAAAGCCCTTCCTTCCTCATTTCTTAATGACAGCCTATAATCATCTCTGAGCAATTTTTAAGATTTTTTCTAAACCACCGTTTCCGTCATTATGTCGGCTGGGGAAGAGCCTCTTCTTCTATCAATAGAATGGTTCTCATTCCTTCCCAAGTCCAACCACCCACCTTGTGAGAAGAGGTCGTTGTAAATCTCAGCCAACTTTCTTTTTCAACAATTATGTTGGGAGAAATGTCAGATGATAAAATCAGTTAATCACTGAATATTTACTGAGGACTTGGGAAAAGTTTTGGGGAGCCATTGGAGAGAATATAACTGAACCACTGTATGTTCTACCCGAACTCTATTTCCTCATTCACTTCCAGCCTAGGCTTGAAGGAACAAGAGACGAGGGGTGGATCCAGGTTCCTGTCTAGCTGGGACATGGCCCATTTCCTTTGAGAGGCCTGGGAGCAGTTTGAGGAAGCCTGGTTAGGCATCTGTCAATCCCAACTGAAGTCACTGTTTATATGGGGTGAGGAATTTTTAACCTCACCCCATATAAGGCCTAACAACTTCAGGTATGAGTAAAATAAATACAGAAATTGCACATCACAACTTAATGTTTGTTGTCTTTATGTACTGAAAGTATTTTATGTTTGTAAACTCAAAATTAACCCCATTTTATAAATAATGGTAATGACTATAATGGTTTAAAATAATTTACTGTATCTGTCACTCTTTTCTGATGGAATTTAATAGACTCGCATACTCTTATTTTACTTCAGATCAATAATACAACTCTTTTCCCGTATTTCTTCATAATTAACTATGTAATTATCATTTGATAAAAGCCTCTTATTTTAATTAGAATAATATGATCATGGGCTAATGACTCAATAAATATTCACTGAGCAGCTGCTATGTGGAAAACTAATGGCATGCTGGAAAGAAAAGAATTTTTCCTAAGGCTTGTCCTTGACCTCAAAAAAGCATTTGTGATCTAGAGAAGACAAATTTAAAGAAATGCTACAAGTATAATATGAATAGGCAGAATTAAATAAGTACTAAATGAATATCAGAGGGAAAAAATGCTAATTTTAAGGGAGATATAGAGTTTCCCCAGTAAGTAGAATTTGAATGGAGCCTTCCAAACCATTGAGGATACTTTCAACTCTGAAATTTGGGCCAAGAGAAAGTAAATATTTGCTTTTGTCACACTTTCAGTCTCTTTTAACTTATGAAGTTTCTACTAAGTCAAACTGAAATTAATTAGTTATACTGTCAGAGTGCATTGGTGATTTCTCTGTGTAGAAAACAGTGGAAAGGCCATCCAAGGGCAGGCGCTAGCAATGAGCAAAGGCGCAGAGGAATGAAAGCAAATGACATTTGGGGGTTGAGATGTCCATATGGCTGAAGTTCCAGGCCAGAACATAGAAGGCCTTAAATGCCAAGATAAGGAGCTTGGACTTGATCTGTAGACCTCAGGGAACTGTTCCTGCGTTAGGATCACCTGAGGTCAGGAGTTTGAAACCAGCCTGGCCAACATAGTGAAACTCCGTCTCTACTAAAAATACAAAAATTAGCCGGGTGTGGTGGTGCGCACCTGTAGTCCCAGCTGCTTGGGAGGCTGAGACAGGAGAATCACTTGAACCTGGGAGGTGGAGGTTGCAGTGAGCCAAGATCACACCACTGCACTCCAGCCTGGGTGACAGAGCAGGACTCTGTCTCAAAAAATTAACAAACAAACAAACAAAAAACCTATGTATGACTTATTTGGTGTCTCTCTACTTCCTGGAAGTTGCTTCTCAACTTTTGGCTTCTCTCTGATCATTCTAACTCTGGGACTTGGAAGCTCTTATGTCAGCAAACAAAGCCCACAGTGGCTTCCTTCTTCCCTTTGTATGATCAGCCAGTGATTCAAATTGCCATTGGAATAATCTCTGAATTCCCTGGGATAGACTCTGAGGTCCTGCATCACTAACCACCCTCTCTTTGGTCATACTGCAGCACAGCTGCTTGGTTCAGGCTAACCACTCCCTCATGTGTTTCGTCTCTCCTGGCCTGGCTCTCTTCTCCAACACTTAGCTGCTTTCTCACCCCGTCTCTGCACATCCTCACCCATCACCTTCTTCCAGAGCCAGCTCGAAGCCCAGCCCTTGGGAAAGCATATATGGCCCATGTTGTTACATTCATAAATCATACAGCAGCATCTCTGGAGTGTCTCCTTTGCACAAGGCTACGAGAGGAATGCATAGCCGTGAGTGGCCCAGGTCGGGATGCAGGGACCTCGTGACTAGCTCGAGAGGCAGGGCAAAATGGCAAAAGATGCAAACAGCGCTTCAAGAGAATGGAAGCTGTGTCGCATGATAGTTTAGATGTCATTCCCAGCCAAGTTGGTATAGGCTTTGTATATAGTTATTGCTTCCCTCATCTTCATCTTTGTATATGCTTCTGGGAGTTTACATGGGAGGCTTTGAATCCTTGACTGTGATTCATTCAAAGACATGTAGCACAGATCTAGTTTATAAGAACCTTTGCCAATGAACATGGCAGAATGTTCTGTTTTATGTCTGCCATTAGTTGTTAGGTGGGGGCCGTCCCTGTTCTGGCATGCAGGACTCTGCTACTGGAAATTATTATAGCATACAGAGTAAGAGTTCCAGTCCCAGACTTAGACTGTCTAGGTTCAAATGCCAGTTTCACTCCTTACTAGTTGTGTGACTTTGAAAATTATTTCATCTCTCAGTGCCTCATTTTTCTCAAGTAGGGATGATAGTAACATCTGCCTTTTAGAATTGTTGTGGGCATTCAGTGAATTAACTTAAAGAGAAAATGTTTCAAATAGTGCCTAGGTGGGCACAGCGGCTCACAGCTGTAATCCCAGCACTTTGGGAGGCTGAGGCGGGTAGATCACCTGAGGTCCGGAGTTGGAGACCAGTCTGGCCAACATGGTGAAACCCCGTCTCTACTAAAAATACAAAAATCGGCTGGGTGTGGTGGTATGTGCCTATAATCCCAGCTACTTGGGAGGCTGAGGCAGGAGAATTGCTTGAACCCTCAAGGCAAAGGTTGCAGTGAGCTGAGATGGCACCATTGTACTCCAGCCTGGGTGACAGTGAGACTCTGTCTCAAAAACATAAAAATAAAAATAAAAAATAAAATAGTGCCTAGCACATAGCAAGTACTCAAAAAATGTTAGCAATAATAATTGATTTATATTATTAAGTAGTCCTCATGACTGTGTAATTACCATCTTTTTTTTTTTTTTTTTTTTTTTTTGAGGCGGAGTCTCGCTCTGTCGCCCAGGCTGGAGTGCAGTGGCCGGATCTCAGCTCACTGCAAGCTTCTCCTCCCGGGTTTACGCCATTCTCCTGCCTCCGCCTCCCAAGTAGCTGGGACTACAGGCGCCCGCCTCGTCACCCGGCTAGTTTTTTGTATTCTTTAGTAGAGATGGGGTTTCACCGTATTAGCCAGGATGGTCTCGATCTCCTGACCTTGTGATCCGCCCGTCTCGGCCTCCCAAAGTGCTGGGATTACAGGCTTGAGCCACCGCGCCCGGCCAATTACCATCTTTTTAAGTGTTTTCTAGTCAATTCCTAGTAACTGGAACTGCAGTTCTTAGTAGCTGGGGTTATCAATATATCTGCCTTCTGTGTTGGTAAATTTTCATACGTCTAAAGTTTTAAAACCTCTGCATAAACATTCCCCCTGGAAAACTAGACTCAGTGGTATTTTATTATTCCTACATTGACATTTTAATAGCCAAGAATGGCTTTTAAAAGAATTAGGAAGACACACGGCATCTGTCAGTCTCGATATCATAGTTCCTGTTATGTTTCTGTTTCCATGTGAACCCTGTTTTTTCAAAAGTTTATAAGTCTTTTGCTCCATGGTGAGATTCAGCAACAAGTTTCTATTCCAAAGAACAATATTTGTCCTACTTGAAAACCTACTCTGGTTTCCATTTTCTTTGCTCAATGGTTTATGCTTCTAGAACTTGAATTTTGTTTGATGTTTTTGCCAATACGATTTTTCATATTTGGTAATTTTACAAATCTTCTTAAAGGCTCCAAGTCTAGCACATTTTCCTTTGATTTTTAGGTAGTGAGCTGCTTAATTTGGTTTTAAGATAAGGGTATAGAAAATATTAGGAATTCACTAGAAATATATCTCTGTTCTACAAACTAGGATCCTAGACTGTACTGGGTGTATCTTCCTTATAGAGAAAAGAGCAGATTCTGCTTTCCTTGAAAATTTAAAGTATAGAGCAGTGGTTAAGAACACTAAAATCCTAGCTCTTCTACTTAACATCTATGTGATCTTGGACTTGTGTAGCTTGCCTAAGCCTTGAATTGCCCATCTTTCAAATGGGAGCGATGGAATTCTCCTGAGGACTGGATGAGAACATGCATGTCAGTTGCTTAAAGTTAAAAGAAAAACAAACAAAAAGCCATGCACACCCAAATGTCCATTATTATTGTTTCACAGAGGTCTGACTCCAGAGTTTCTCTCATGAACTGTATTTCTGGTTGTTGATATTTTCCTGCAACAAGATGGGCCCTCCTTGAATGGAGGAAGATTTTGTGTTGTAAATAGCTGTAAAGTGACTAAGTAGATGTGGTTCAGTCATACTTGTTGGGAAGAAAGGGCAGGAAAATATAAAACTAATTCAGACTTAGTATCTTTACCTTAAAAATGTTAATTTTTTACTTTCTTGGCCACTTTCACAAGAAGTCTAATGAAATGGAGATTTTCTTTATAGAAGTTACATGGAGGGGGCAGAAGACTGGTGTGCAAAACCGTGGCTCTATGTCAAGGTTGTGATGAGGAAGAATTCAGATCAAAGAGACTATTTTAGGATGTCCTCCCTCTATCAATAGTTCTTAAAGTCCACATATCCTTTAAATGACTTATTTGACAGCTTAGGTTGAAAGTCCCTGGGAAGCCTGGCAGAGGAACTCGTCCTAAGACCAGGAGACCCAGGGTAGAGCCGCAGCCGGGGAGAAGCAGAGGGCTCTTTGAGCGACATCTGTTTCCCCCTCTCCCTGAAGCCCAAAGCCACTTCAGGGCCTGCAGTGATGGCAGGCTGCCAGCTTCAGAAGAAAATCTGCAGTTTTCCATTTGAGATTAGAGGATGACACTTAGACATTTGATCATCTTGCGTTAAACACTTTGAATATCTCATTACACACACACACACACAGCACGTGCACACACTTTCTCCCTTCTTCAAGGATGCATTAGCATTGGTTCTGGCGGTCTGTTCTTCAGCCCCGTTAATCTGACTTTGTGGGTGTGTTTCATAACAACAGCATCTCCATGCAAACTGCACAAAAGGAATCTTCAACCAACCGGAAGTTGGAAATGAATAATTGCTTCGTGAGCGTAATTTTACAAGGGATTTTTTTAAAGTCTAGAGATACCAGAAATTATTTGTGAGAGGGAAAATGTCTCAAGGTAAGTATATTTTAAAAGTATTCCTGTGTGCATGAGACTGAATCCCCTGGTGGTGGTATGGTGGTTTTAGAAATCAAACTACAGGGCCAGGCGCAGTGGCTCATGCCTGTAATCCCAGCACTTTGGGAGGCCAAGGCAGGTGGATTGCTTGAGGCCAGGAGTTCAAGACCAGCCTGGCCAACATGGTGAAACCCCATCTCTACTAAAAATATAAATATAGTGGCATATACCTGTAGTCCCAGCTACTTGGGAGGCTGAGGCACGAGGATTGCCTGAACCTGGGAGGCAGAGGTTGCAGTGAGCCAAGATGGTACCACTGCACTTCAGCCTGGGCAACAGAGTGAGACTCTGTCCAAAGAAAAAGAAGAAGAAGAAGAAGTACTTATAAATACATGAATCCTTCTGAGCATTTTAAAATTTCCCCAGGAGATAGAATATATATGAGATGATTTGATTCTGAAAGAGTAGAAACATTACAAACAATTTGTAAATTCCCAAGCTTTAAGAAGGTGGATAAAATGGTAAAGTTTCCACTGCTGAGACCTACTAAAGAGCTTGTCATGCTGTAGGCCATGGAGAGAGCAGTGAGCTTGGACTCAGGCCTGTGCCTAGGAAGACTATGTTAGCTCTTGAAGTTTCCTTGGAATTTTTGCAAGGTTGGGGAGCTTAAGGCACTAAAGAAACGAACCCTGAGTGGGGGAGATTTAAGGACAAGGCAACTGGGAAGTAAGTCAGGTGCCTGGGAATTGGGCAAGTGGCCCCAGTGTGGTCCTGAACAAGCGTCTCCTATTTCAGAATCTCGCTGAGGGCCGGCCCTGGGAGAGGAGCCCTTTACAGAAGTTTGGTTGGTCATTCAGAATTCAGATGGTCCCAGCAGTGGCATCAGCTCTCTGTGTACAACTGGAAGGGAGTTTGGCTTCTCCGCATATTGAGACATCTGTTTACTCTGGCCAGCCTCCTACTGGAAGATTGACACAGACAGTCCCATGCTGTGCAAAGGGAAGATGCTGTGTTTTGTTTCCTAATACCAGAGCAGCTTTCTTACGGTGAGGAATCACAAATGTCCCCACATCACTACCTGCTTAAGAAAGTGATTCTGGTCCTCTTTGATAGATCCTGAAGAATATGCTTAAGAGTTTCTCAAGACATTTTGTTCTTCTGGTGGTATTGTTTTTTGTTTTTTTTTTTTTAAAGAATGTTATGGATAAAGACCAAATGTTGGCTCATGCATCAAACAAGTAGATCAATTGTGAAGTACGGGTTGAAATGCTTGGGACCACAAGTGTTTTGGGTTTCAGATTTTTTTGGATTTGGGAATATTTGCTTTACATAGAGAGATATTTGGGGGATGGGACCCAAGTCTAAACATAAAATTTATTTAGGTTTCCTATGTACCTCATACAGGTAGCCTGAAGGTAATTTTATACAATATTTTAAATTTGTGCACGCAACAAACTTTTTGTTAAGTACTTAACATGTAGTGTTTCCCATGTGTGGAGTTACCCACTTGGGAGTCATGTAGATGCTCAAAAAGTTGTGGATTTGGGAGCATTTTGGATTTTGAATTTTTGGATTAGGGATACTCAAGCGGTACTTGGGATTATACCAATTTTGATCATGTTATGACAATTTTGTTAGTTAAGGAAGTTGTTAGCATAGAAAGGATTTGACTACCTAACCTGATTGTGTGTGTATACACTATACACACACACACATACATGAAAAAGTATGCTCAAGGAAGACTATTTTGGACACTTTTAATAAATTGATTACACTATAATAAATGCAGTAACTGGAGTTGCTAAAGATTATTTGGGGAAGTGAAACAAAATACAAGTACCTCCTATAATGCAACTGTAGGCTAGACCATCTATAAAGTTTTAGAGCTCTCCTTGTGTGTTCTTTTCCAACAATTGTGCAGGTTGTTTGTATGTCTGGGCAGGGTTAGGTGGGTTTAGTAGAATCTGTGTATTTTAAATTTCCAGTTCACCTCTTTAAAAGACGCCAAGTGTCTTCACTCATAAACATTTGTATCTGCAAATGATTCAAAAACAGGTTGATTTGATTATAATTGTTAAGCTCAATCTCTGAAAAACAATTAAGTTTTTTTTAAGGGAGTTGTATTTATACAATGCATTTGCTTAACATGTATTGTTTTCTCATAGCTGGTACAAAGGTATATTTCAAAGTACCATTAAATGAGATGAAATTGGTGATTTTGTTTGTTGCTTTTACATTACCTTTTTACGTCTTCACAACCAAAATATAACTGTCCTTAAAACTGGTGAAATCTGAATGTACCCTGTGGACTGGACCAATGTCAGTTTCTGTTGTTATACTATAGGTATGCAAGATGTTATTGTTGGGGGAAACTGAGTGAAGGGTACAGGAGGGCCCTTTGTATGTTTTTGGTTTTGTTTTATTTTTGCAGTTTCTTATAGATTTATACATATTTCAAAATAAAAAGTGCAAACAATAAAAAGTAACTGTTCTCTAGAACTCTTACCTGAAGTCTCTGGTGCCTGGCAGGGATTCAGAAAAGACACTCTGATTCAACCTTAAGTGACTGCCAAGCATTAAGTCCTGTGAGGTTTCCCTCGTGCAACAGATACTGTCTTGTAGATGTTGGTGCTCGAGAAGTGCTTCTTGAGTGCCATTGTCCCCAAACTGCCTTGCTAATAGGGAAGAGATACTTTAGACTCTGAGGTCTCTACTTACTCAGGTCACACCCTTTGCCCAGGTAGGTGGCCACTATATGCCCAGGTAGGTGGCCAAGCCCTGGGTTCCCCCAAATATTAGGAACAGTGACATTGAGAACAAGTGATGTTCTGTGAGCCCTTAGTGTGTGTCTGGCTCAGTCAGGCCATAGGCCTATTAAATCACTTAAGCCTCAGAACACCCCACGAGGCCATGAAAATTAAGCCATTTTAAACAGGGCAAGTTTAAACAATAATTCAATGGTGTCTCTACTTTCAAAATAGTTTATTAGGGATCTCAATGAAGGCCATGGATCCTCTTAGCTAAACAAATAAACTAAATTTCTTTTGAATTACAATGTCAACAAAAGAAAACTTTGAAATTGTCTGATCATCCTTCCCTTCTGAGGATAAAGACTGGCAATTATCCATGGCCCCTGCTATTTTTGCTAACTCCTGCTATGTTTAGCATCGATAGAGCCAAATTTTAGATCACTGGTTTCGGTAAATAGCTCATAGTGAGACTAATGTTTACTCAGCAGACAGTGGGTTCCTATTGCTTCAAATTGGTTTTGCGCCAGGGAAGATGGAGAGGGACATATGGAAGGACCCAATATTACAGTGAATCGGGGTGAACCTGCCAGAAAGAAGCCTCCTGTATGTCTCAGCTATAGGGAAAGAAGGAGGCCTGGAGACCCCGCCACGCCAACCAGCCTCCCTCAGCCCCTTACTGCTACAAAGCAGCAGTGTCCACCATTGATCTGGAAGATGCACAGTGAGGCATGCAGAAGCCTCATTCTGGAGCAGCCACAGACTGAGGAAGTCACTGATTCCCAAAATGCGTCCCCAGGACCAGCAGCTTCAACCATCTGGGAACTTGCTAGAAATCCTTGGGCCCCACTCCAGCCCCACCAAATCAGAGACCTGGGGCTAGGACCCAGCAGTCTGTGTCTTACCAAGCCTCCAGGGGACTCCCAGGCTAGCTGAGGTGTGAGAACCCCTGGGCTAGAGAACCTGGGGCGATCCTGTTTCCAGGCTTCAGAGTCTATGAAAGGAAAGAGTTAAACATATTTACCTAGGGCCCGCCCCTTCACCCCCAAGGCACATATTCCAGATTCTCTAATTCTATACATCTGTGATATAAACACACATATCTGGCAGTATTGAATAGTGATTAAGCTCTGAAATCTAACCGCCTGGGTTCAAATTCTGGGGTCTCCACTTCCTAGCATTGCACATCCAAGCAATCTGCTGAGCTTGCTGTGCTTTGAGCTTTTCATCCATAAAGTGGAGACGGTAGCACATCTGTCCTAGGAGAGGGTTGTGAGGAATTAGTCTAATACAGGCAAAACAGCACCAGGCACTTAGAAAGTACTCACACATTAGCTAGGGTTAGGGTTTGCGAACTTCACTCTCTCTAAAGAGTTCAGAAACTTTGAAGATGGGGATTATAGCTTGTACAGCTTTATTTGTCATATTTGGGCATATATTTAAAATGTTCTTAAACACTTGCTAAAGAAATAAGAAATCACTGGTGTTAAAATTTTATGTTTAGGCTGGGCACGGTGGCTTATGCCTGCCTGTAATCCCAGCACTTTGGGAGGCTGAGGTGGGTGGATCACTTGAGGTCAGGAGTTTGAGACCAGCCTGGCCAATGTGACGAAACCTCGACTAAAAATACAAAAATTAGCCAGGTGTGGTGGCAGGCACCAATAATCCCAGCAACTCGGGAGGCTGAAGCAGGAGAATCACTTGAACCCAGGAGACAGAGTTTGCAGTGATCCACGATCACGCCACTGCACTCCAGCTTGAGTGACAGAGTGAGATTCTAGCTCAAAAAAAAAAAAAAAAACTATTTATAGGAAGGCCGTACATTGGGTTGTATCTGTAGAGGACCTGGAAGCTGAATTTGTAAAGAATAAGCAGTAATTCTTTAGGAAGGCATTGAATGTTCCTATAAATCTAGTGGTAGGGATGTATGTGAGACCTGTGACTGTTTCCATGCTGTAACTTAAAAAAAAAAGAAGGAAATTCTTTTTGACTTACCTGTATTTGGAACTCTTTAAGCCTTTTGAAGCTTGTCTATCCATAATTGGAAGGAAATTAATATGAATGGGTGCCTTTTAGGTGCCATGCATGCACCATGATGAATGTTCACCAAGCCTTATATTGTTTAAATCAAAAGGTAATTCTGTCAAATGAGGCGGTTCCCCTGATTTTAAAGAGACTGATATCGACTGAAGTTAAAATCTATGATCATACAATAAGTCACAGGTCCAAGATTGGAAACTTGTATCTCATTCCATAATTCACCCTTTAGTATCACTAGTTTAGCTGTTATACTTTTAAAATATAAAACTAAATTTTCAACAAATGAGACATGAACATCTTTTTCCACTTCAAAAACACAACTGGACAACACAGTGGTTGTTGAAGTTATGTTGTAGGCTGGGCGCGGTGGCTCATGCCTATAATCCCAGCACTTTGGGAGGCTGAGACAGGCGGATCACGAGGTCAGGAGTTCACGACCTGCCTGGACAGCATGGTGAAACCCTGTCTCAACTAAAACTACAAAAATTAGCTGGGCATGGTGACACATGCCTGTTATCGCAACTACTCAGTAGGCTGAGGCAGGAGAATTGCTTGAACCCCAGTGACAGAGGTTGCAGTGAGCCAAGATTGTGCCACTGCACTCCAGCCAGGGTGACAGAGCAAGACTCGTCTCAAAAAAAAGAGTTCTGATGTGTGGGGCGTGGTATTGGGAACCTCTCACCATCAACAGTACTTCCCATTTTGTTTTGGGGTATCTGTGTGTGTGTGTGTGTGTGTGTGTGTGTGTACTTATATATATGGCATCTGGTACCCAAATTGTACCCTCTAACAGTTATTTAAATCACCTAGTGTAATGCTTTAACATGTAGTTATGTTTTGTTCTGTCACCATAAATAAAAAACAGAAGTACAAGCTGATGGGGAAATAATAACCCCAAAGACAACCATCAATAACAAAGATACTTTCT
This sequence comes from Rhinopithecus roxellana, assembly GCF_007565055.1. Lineage (NCBI taxonomy): Eukaryota > Metazoa > Chordata > Mammalia > Primates > Cercopithecidae > Rhinopithecus > Rhinopithecus roxellana. The sequence continues at coordinate 177,760,319 of NC_044552.1, read as the reverse complement.
AAATCAATCTAGAACCTGTCAGTCTCCATAATGGGTCAACTTCCAACTTGTTCCTTGTTGCCTCAGGGCTGTTCTGAACCCTGAAGTCCTCCCACTCTGTAGCTGATGACCTGCTGTGTTCACTCCTTACAAGGAAGCAGCCACTTCCTCCCATGGACTAGTAGCCTGGCACTTCTGCATCTCTAATGGCACAGCTGAGTGGTACCAATGCTTCTAATTTTGTACTTACGAAAATCAAAAAACCTTAGCAAAGCCTGTGTTTTCATCTCCGTCATTCTCCCTTTATCTGCCCAGGCCTTTAGATGAAAAAATGGCCAAGGTACTTAGATAAGAGATGCCAGGTAGGCAGGGGAGCCAGACCCAGGTTTTAGTCTCGTAATAAAGAAAATCATGAAGTCCCTTCCCACTTCTCTCCTTTCCTGACTCCTTCCTGTCAGTTTATCAAAATGAAAGCAGTTTAGGATACACAGGTTGCCTACCAAGGGTTCTTAGATTCTGACTTGCTTAATACTTAAAATACAATTTTATTCAGTCCATTAGAAAAGCTCTTGTCTGGCCGGGTATGGTGGCCTGTAATTCCAGCACTTTGGGAGACTGAGGCAGGCAGATCACTTGAGCTCTGGAGTTCGAGACCAGCCTGGCCAACATGGTGAAACCCCATCTCTACTAAAAATACAAAAATTAGCCAGGCGTGGTGGCAGGTGCCTGTAATCCCAGCTACTCGTGAGGCTGAGGCAGGAGAATCACTTGAATCCAGGAGGTGGAGGTTACAGTGAGCCAAGATTGTGCCACTGCACTCTTGCCTGGGTGATGGAGCAAGACTCCATCTGAAAAAAAATAAAAACTTTTTTCTACTTGAAAAGCTACTTCCTACAGTATTAAAAAATAATCAGTCTAGAATATATTCTGCTTTTTTGTTCAATTGTACCTTAATTTGGAAGTGTGGAACATTCTTGTGTCACAGTAGTGTCTCTCTACCCTGGCAACACATAGGAATCACAAGAAAAAATACTCTGGTCTTGCCCTCCAGTGAATGTGCTGTTTTAAAATAGTGTTTGATTGCTGTTTAGCACCTTGATTTTTGAAAACTTGCAGAATTTCTTGTGGTGTTTTTACATAGTTGAATGTACTCAGTGCCTTTGAATTTGCTTATATATTATTATCACTGACAATGGAACTAATTTTAAGTCTTTTCAGTTTGACATAGTAGAGCCTTTCACTCTGGTGAAGATCAGGACTTACAAAAAGATTCGAAGTGCAAATAATAAACAATTGCAAACAATAGCTTTCTGTTGGCGCTGAGTTTCAGTGTTGAAAGTATCTTCAATGGTTGATGGTCCAACCAACTGACCTGTTAGCATGGTGAAAATGAATCTCAGTTGGTTCTTTGGAGTGAGGGGGAGATGTTTGGCTGGTGCCGTCCTCTGAGGGCAGGGAATCGTCAGCACAAACGCACTCTTTATTAACCTTGGGCTTCAGACATAAACCTTCCTCTGGTCTCCTTCCAATGGAGTTTGGCAGCATTTCACATGGGTCTCAAGGGCCCCTCTTGTCCCTTCTGAGCAAGCCCCCTCTGAACTCAGAGACAAAAGTGACTTTTCCTACAACACACCTCACCCTGGACCCCAGCGTGATTCCTGCCTAGTTCTATTCATAATCCCTTATTTCTCCTTTGGAGAGTCTAATCCTTGAAGTCTCTCATCCTTGACCCCCTCAAAGAGTTTTTCACTGGGATGATGGACTAGGGGAAGGCTGAGGCAGGTGGAGTAAGGGGCTGCAGGCAGCCTTGAGCTCTCCATGGAGCACTGGTTCTCAACCTTACATCACCCAAAGAGTTCAGGTACCTTTGCCCATTCCTGGGCCCTGTCCCTGAAAATTCTGATGTTGTGCTCTTGGGCAGGGCCCAGCAATCTGGTTGCTTGTTGAAAATCTTGCTGATGATGATTGTTAGCCAGCTTGGACTGCCATAACAATAACACAGACTGGTGGCTTAAATGACAGGCATTTATTTTCTCATAGTCCTGGTGGCTGTAAGTCCAAGATCAAGGTGCTAGTGGGGTTGGTGTCCAGTAAGGCCTTTCTTCCTGGCTTACAGACAGCTGCCTTCTGGCTGTATTCTCACATGGGCTTTTGCATAGAGAGAGAGCAAGATCTCTAGTATTTCTTCCTCTTCCTGTAGGGACACCAGTCCTATTGGACTAGGGCCCCACCCTTATGACCTCATTTAACTCCACCTCCTTAAAGGGCTTGTCTCCAAATACAGTCACTTTGGGGGTTAGGGCTTCAACATCAACATATGTATTTGGGCAGGGGGACACAATTCCGTCCATAGCAATAATTTAGGAGGTGTTAGGTAACACCTGGAGAAATAATGGTTTAGGGTGTGTACTAACGATCACCAGTTTTTTGGTTTACAATACCATTATGATAATTGATGTATTAAAATGTCTAAATAGATTAAAATCTCTTAAGTGTCAGCAGAATAATGAAATGTAAAGCATATTTCAAAGATATGCCATTGGAACACTCATTTTTATAAGCTATAAATGGTTTATCTCATCTTCAGGGGAACTTTTAAGAAATAAAATCCTGGGATGGGATTTATCCATGCAGAAAAGCACAAGAATTCCCTGTTTTCTGACACTGTCTTTGTCATGGGGTTTCCAGAGAAACATGGAAAGCGGTGGGGACCACTTGTCCCACTCAGCCCTTGCCCCTCTCCAGCCACCACTGCCCATGCACAGAGTCTCCTGAGCCCAGTTGCCCCGCCTGCCAGGGGGTGTACTGGAAACAAGCATGTGGCCTCATAAACGAAGCAAGTTACTAGACTTGCTCCATCCACCTCTAGTCTGGAGTAGCTTTTTCCCTGGGGGAAGCTTTTAGCTTCTGCTTTTTCTTCCACATGAGGATTAGGGGAAAATGGTTGGTTTTGTTTTTCTGTCCCCCTCACCCACTCCCTCCTCCTCATGCTCCTGAGGGAAGATATCACATATCAGAGGCAATTCTTCTTCAGAAAGACTTAGGTATGTCTACAAATCCTCTTGGAGGCCTCGGTGTATTAAAAGTTTTATCTCTGGGGTTCAGAAAGAAACACTGGGATGGCATGCAGGGTAGGGCTTCCCCTTTCTAGGAAAAATGCTGCTGATGAACTAGTGCCTCTAGATGCCGTCTTAAATGATCAATGACAAAATGCATAAACGCTCTTCCAAGTTATTCCTCTTTGTTCCTTGCCCGTAAATCCAGTTTTATAGTCATTGTTTATTTTGATAGGACTTGAATCTCCAATTCTAAGTCTTCACTCCTGTCCTATTATTTTCTGAAAAGGTACAACAAAACAAGTGGTTTATGAGATTAGGATGTGTTACGTAAATGTTGGCATTTATAGTAGATCTTGTCTTATTTTTCAGAAGAGCTCGTAAACAAATCCTCACTTCAATACTTCCATAAGGGTGAGTAGATGGTAGCAACCCCTGAGTCTCTCCAGTGAGCTCAGTGTGTCATTCTTTGGGGGCTGTGGTTTGTCTTGATGTTCCATCAAGTTTTCCATTTCAAAAACTACGATAGGCATGGTGCAGTGGCCTATGCCTGTAATCCCAGCAATTTGGGAGGCCGAGGTGGGAGGATCACTTGAGCTCAGGCGTTTGAGACCAGCAGGGCAACATAGGGAGACCCCATCTCCACATATAATTTAAAAAATTAGCCAGGCATGGTGGTGCACACCTGTGGTCCCAGCTACCCAGAAGGCTTAGGCAGGAGGATCACCTGAGCCTGGGAGGTTGAGGCTGCAGTAAGCTGTAATCATCTACTTTGCTCCAGCCAGGGCAACAGGGCAAGACTCTGTCTCAAAAAAAAGAAAGAAAAAGTAACTATGACACCAGTTATCTGTTTGGTTTGGCAGCATTAATTGCGTCTTCTATCTTAATTCCTTCGTAGAAACCCTGACCAAATTCTAATGCTTTGTTTAAATGGAGGTTTGCAAAAGAACTGATAGGATAAGATACTTTGAATATAAAGAGACCAAAAAAATGAAAATAAGAGTTAATTCGGATAAATGGCAAAGACATTTTACATTTCCTGACCTGTGATTAATTTTTCCCCACCCCTCCACTGTAAACCTTCTTCCCTCCCCTCACCAAATTTTTCCATGATGGGAAGATTGGTCTTCTAGTGTATGTTTCATTTTCTTTTTTTCTTTTCTTTTTTTTTTCTTTTAAGATGGAGTCTTGCTCTGTCACCCAGGCTGGAGTGCGGTGGCACAATCTCGGCTCACTGCAGCCTCTGCCTTCTGGGTTCAAGCAATTCTCCTGTCTCAGCCTCCTGAGTAGCTGGGATTACAGGTGCGTACCACCATGCCTGGCTAATTTTTGTATTTTTAGCAGAGATAGGGTTTTGCCACGTTGGCCAGGCTGGTCTCGAACTCCTGACCTCAGATGATCCACCTGCCTCAGCCTGCCAAAGTGTTGGGATTACAGGCGTGAGCCACCATGCCCGGCCTATGTTTCATTTTCATATGGCTTACACATGGGAGGAATAAATTGTTCTTATCAGATCATATAGTCTGGTAATTTCTAGGACTAGTAACCTAATATACAGTGCAGTGTCCGGATGTGCCCATGTGTATAATCCAGAGTCATGCACCTCAAGGGCCAGGCAGATCATATAAAGGAGTGGCGGAGGACAGGTGTAATACGAAAGGGGATGTGGGGACTGGGCACACTGGGAAGTGCACAGCCAGGGTTATGTGAACAAGCTTAACTCTACCCACTGCTGCTGTGCAAGAGCATTAGACTAGTGTTAACCCATGTTTATCCCTTTTTAACTTTTTGGCACCCCAACCCCAAGCCCCCCCAAAATCTGTTTTCTTAATGCAGAGTATCCTGATTATTTAAACTTAAGTCATCAATACAAAGAAATTAAACCCCGTGTTGACCAAACAACAGATCCACAGGTCACACTCTGTCTAACCAGCCTCAGCTCCACCAGGCCTCACCAGCCCTGTGGGTACAGGTGAAGTCACTTTAAAAGATCAGACTTGGCCAGCTCAGCTGTCACTTCACACAGACATAAAGACAGGACCTCCCAGGCAGCACCTCCTGGCTCCCCTTTCCTCTGGCTGACCTGTCACTGCCCTTCCACCCACACTGTACTGATCCTTCCAGGGACCCCTGCCCTGGGATATATAGCATTCCCAAGCTCCCTGTAGGAATTCTCCTAGTGGGCCACCCAAACCTCTGCCCCCAGGCTGCTAAGAAATCCCTGTTCTTTCCTTTATGGGAAAAGGATTCCTCTCCTCTTGTGTTTCCTTCTGTTAGACAGAAGGATCTCATAGCCAAGTTGCCTGACATATTACAGTTGTTAATTCTCTTGGTTTTGGTTTTGGTTTTTCGGCCACCCAGTCTCTTTGTCAGGTCATTCGCAGGCTGTCCAAATGGCTAGGTGAGGCCAGTCTGATTACTTGCCACATACTAAATCAGAAACCAGTACTTCCTCTCACCAGAAGAATGGCCTTCTGCTTATTCTACTTGCCCTACCAGACATCCTTCCCCTCATCTCTGCCAGGGTCACCAAGGCTTCTGTGGCCATCAGATTTCAGCCCCAGCCCCACCTTCCTTCCCCACATAGAATCTGTGCTATATGCCTGAAAATATCTGAATCCTAGTTTTAGATACTGTTAGAATACTTTTTCTAGGATCCCTCTTAGACAGGCCCCTTGTAAATCAGTCAGTCATTCCGTAAAAGTAAGTAAATGGGTTAGGGGATAGCTACAAAGACCCTTCTAGTCTCACTCACCCAGTCTCTATGGAGGCTCATCCAGGACATCTCACTGGAGTGAATTTGTTCTAATAATCGTAATTGTACATAAACTTAAAGTATAAGAGTTCCTTGAATAATTCAGAACTAACTGTATATTATCTGTATATTATAGGAGCATAATTTTTGCAGGTGTACAGTTAGCTCAATTGCTGTGCTACTGCTTTGTCAGGGATATATTAAGGCGGGTCCTTGTTTGGGATGCAACCACAAATGATGACAATACCCCTGTGGTAAAATGAGCTGTTTCATAATCTACTCTATAACCTGGTTCCAGAATGCAATTTTGCAGAAAGTGGAGACAATGTCAGTGAATAGGTAAAAAGCATGACCTGGATGCTAGACATTGGCTTACTGTCAGATGATGTCATAGAAAAATTTTGCCGAGTTTTTTATTTATCATAGTTAACACATCTATCACAAATTCTGCCACAGGAATTACAGGGCTGGGCGCGGTGGCTCACGCCTGTAATCCCAGCACTTTGGGAGGCTGAGGCAGGTGGATCACAGGGTCAGGAGATCAAGACCATCCTGGCTAACACGGTGAAACCCTGTCTCTACTAAAAATATAAAAAATTAGCCAGGCATGGTGGCACATGCCTGTAGTCCCAGCTACTCGGGAGGCTGAGGCAGGAGAATCACTTGAACCCAGTAGGTGGAGGTTTCAGTGAGCCAAGATTGCACCACTGCACTCCAGCCTGTGAGACAGAGCGAGACTCCATCTCAAAAAAAAAAAAAAAAATGGAATTACAGGGAATCAAAAGCAGTTTCCCTGTACAAAGGCCACATGCTCCTGGTTTTGCATTGACCTGTGGTTATCTGACCATAATGGTGGGACCATGTTTTACAATTCTAAAGTTATTTGATAGCCTCAAGAGAGACAGTCTATGGAGTTAAAAAGTGGATTGGTGGGACCCTCACCCCAAATCATGGAACCTTAGATTCTTAGATTTGGAAAGTCTTCTTAACCGTCAGAGACTCTAGAGTTCTCGTTTTACTAATCCAGAAGGAATCTGGATCACAGAGAGGTTAGTAACTTGTCCAAGAAGATAAAATTGGGAGAGCTGAGATTCTACACATCTCAACTTCAGATCTTGTGTCCTTTCCACACATCATTTCTTGAGCCGTAGGTGATGATTTAGATTGAACAAAATAAATTTGGCTTTGGGGATGGTGATTTTTGTTGTTGTTTGTTTGTTTTTGAGATAGTTTTGTTCTGTTGCCCAGCCTGGACTACAGTGGTACAATCACAGCTCACTTCAGTCTCAACCTCTTGGGCTCAAGTGATCCTCCCACCTCAGCCTTCCATGTAGGTGGGACCACAGGCACATGCCACCAAGCCCAGCTAATTTTTTATTTTTTTGTAGAGACAGGGTCTTACTCTGTTACCCAGGCTGGTGGGGATGCTTTTTATTATTAAATTACTAGACTGATAACCAATAGTCATTATGGAAACATAATTCCTCACAACTCTTAGAGCAGCTTAATTCATTAGGTTTACCATTTTGTTATGCCCTAATTTGTACAGACTCTTAAACAGATATCTTATGTCTGATCCGTACTGGCAACCAGGCAGTTGTCCCTGGTTCTGGGTCCCCCAGGAAAGGTGTCCAGCTGATCCTGGGAAATACTCAAGGCTCAAATGCACATGGTCAGTTCTTAAGGCCCCTGGAAGTAGCAAGACAAACAGTGGCCTGACCACTGCCCTCAGCTGTCAGTCTGTCTTTTTGTGACCCCCCTATTTTGGGGCTCCTTTGATGTTCATTTTAATCTGATAATACCCAGATAGAAATGCTGGACAGGGAAGTTTACGTTGTGATTTACTGTAACCACACCTTTTAAGGACCTAGTCGAAGCTATTAGGCAAGAACAGAGTCATGGTTACCGCCCAAGCAGCTCTGCCCGCTGTCTGGAGGAGAAAGAAAACGTAAGACTAGAGAAGACTGATATATGCAGGTGAAGGGATGGGATTACCCCAGAGTGGAGAAGGAAAGTAGTACCTACTTTAATAAAGGAGCATTGTTGGAGTAAACATAGTTATTAATTGTGGTATTTAACAGTATATTTGCAAACAAGATTGCCCAGAAAAAAAAAATCTAGGTTGGGTGTTCACTGTGGGTATAATGCCAGGTACACCAGCAGTCTATGCCAGTGGGAAGTAAAGCAGCCTGGATGGTCTTTTCTCTTTGGCTGGTTTCCCCTGGTTGACCTCTTCTCAGCCTTCAGATGTCAGTCTACACATCCCTTCCTCAGGGAAGCCTTCCCAGACCATCCCAAACTAGGCTTGGTCCCCTTTACACATTTCCATAGTGCCTGTGCCTTCCCAGCCCAGTGTGCACGTCACACAGCCATCAGTCACCTGTTCGAATGATCCTTCAGTGTGTCTGCCTGGCCAAACTCTGTGCCTTTTGAGGACACAGTGATATTGATGTACCTAAAAGTCTGGCTTGGGAGGAGTGGGGAGAATATTTATTTCCTTAAGGATGTTCTCCAAAAATGATATCTTTTTTAACATTTTTAATAGTAAATTGGCATGAGGACTTAAAATTCTGAAGCCACTTTGGTGGAAGCAGTAGGAAAGCATGTTCTTGACATATAAGGAGAAGGTAATCAGAGGGTGGTGACAGTGTTAAGTCCGCTCTACCCCATGCGCCCCACAGCCACAAGGGGCAGCTCTCCCCTTTGACCTCTCTGCACCGCTCCCCCATCACTGAACCCTGCCTCCAGGAATCCCTTAGGGTAGTTATTCCGTCAGTAGTTGAACAAAGATGCAAATACATATGGGAAACTGATAGGACAGCTCAAATAATTAAGGAACTACAAAATGGAGGTGAGGTGTGATTTCTCCTGTGTTTTCCTATAGTGGTCTTTAAAGCACTCCAGGGTATGATTGATTATTTGTGCAGGGTTGGGATGTCTGGTAACTAACAGTGTCTAAACAGAGACCGGACACACTTGTTGAGATGTTGTAAGTAGTAATTGAAACACCGGATTAGAAAGCCCCAGAATATCTTTCCAATGTTGACATGCTGTTATCATAGGATTCTTTTTAGTCCATACAGCTCCCCCTAGAAAATAAGTGTCATAAAGGCAGGGGTGTTTGTCTGTTTTGTTCACTGTTGTGTCTTTACTGCCCAAGGCAGTGCCTGGCACATAGTAGCTGCTCAATAAATATTGAGTAAATGAATATATCAGCAGATATCAAATTTGCAATATTTTTCTGGTATAGAATAGACTCTAATTAAGTGTTTATTTCATTGACCTGGATCAAGCAGGCCATAAGTCAAAATGGGGCTAAAATTTGGCATTGTATCACCGAGTAAAAAGCTCAGGCCAATATTCTGACCGCATATGAAGTCAAACTGCTATCAGCATTTTAGACCAATGATTCTGGAGTTAGGATGACATTGCATCAGCCAGGGACCTGGCAAGAAACTGAATTGGCTCAACTGGTTCAAACGAAGGGTGTATGTGAAGCAAAGAGAGACGACAACAGTGGGAAGCCTTAGCCACTGCTTTTGGGGCAATCTATAGGGATCCCTGAGGGACCGGGGACAAAATAGAGTTAAGGGAGCCCAAGAAAGGCTGGAACCATGGAGGACCTACCCCAAATCAATGAGGGAGTAGAGGAAATGCCCCTATTTCCCTCTCTTCCTGCTTCAAACTATTGGTGCCTCTAGCCAAACCTACCTGGAAGGCAGCCAGCCAGGGAGCGGAGTGTGCAGACCTTCAGACAAAGCAAGACTGGGAAAGATTGGGCTGGGGGTATGGCAGGAACAAGACCTGCCATGTAAATTCATTCTGTTCTTCTTATATTTTAACCATACAAATAATACATATTCATTAAAGAAAATGTAGAGATCAAACCAGCAGTCTTCATGTTTTAGCTTTTTCCTCCTCCTTTTTCTCTTCTTTCATTTACTTGTAAAGGATTCAGTAATGTTTATTCAGAATAAACAGAAATAAACTTGGTTACACTTGTTTCTTGACCTAATTCCGATTCAACCTGCAGTGGAACAGAGAGCTCTCTTTCCTTTCCTTTGTTGTGTTAACATAAACAAGTTACTTCATGTACCTCTGTGGGAACTGGGAATTAGGCAAGTGTTTAGACTCTCAAAAACTTTCAGCAAGTTTGGCTGTCAGCTTGGATACCAAGTCATTAAATATAAGATGAAAGATGAGTCTGACTGGGCTTATTCTCTAAGATTAGAAAGTGAACCATAAGTGAAGGCAGCCTAATGTAGCTTGATTTTACTGTCAACATAAAGTTGCTATCCACTTTTAATTTTAATTGAAGGACAGTTTGAAACTAAGGGGAAAGAGAATTTAGGAAAATAGTGCAAATGCTTATGTACACAACTGTTGGTAGTTTGCATCAGCCATGTTGGACGCTGCTTCACAGCACTTGTCATACTTGTCATTTATTGTTGGAGGCTTAAAGCCCATGTCCATTCACTGCGCCCAGCATGAGGCCTGACGTTCAGTAGGTCCTGGTACATAAGGGTGAGTAAGTGGTGATTGCCAGTTCAAGTGGAGAGAAGGTGTGAAGGAAGAAAGATCAGCAGGATGTTGCCGTGAGCCTGGAAGTTCTGAAAGCTAAAGGTCAGAACTTTATGGCAACAGAGGGTATTCAAGGCCATTGTAACACTGATATACTGAGGTCAGTGAACTCCATTGCCTTCTTTAGTTGAAAAAAAAATCCTGGAAAGTAGTAAATCATCTCAACTCATTTAGAGAGAAGTGAGTTCTGCTTTCCTGGAGTGGAATCTATATTTGGCCTTCACAAGTATCTCCGTCAATGGGATTGTTTCCATGACTTGGTGCAGACCAAGTGAATATCAGCACAAACCACCCCCTTTCAGTTCTAGAAAGCATATAGGCTACCCTGAGATAAATCATTTGCTCACAGGTCTTATGTCTTAGAGGTTAAGCTGTCAACTATTATGACATTGAACGTAGCCTTAGGAGTGGGGGAAGACCGATTGTGATGACTCCAAGGATGGTAATTGCTGGAGGTCGGGCGGGGGTGCGGGGAGTCTGAACCAGTTCAGAGATTGATTCCTGTTTGCTCCCAGAAGCTTGTCTGTGTATCCCCTGCAAGCTATATTCCCTCCGCTGCTGCTCTTGAGAATTGCCTCTCGCAACCTGCCACCCCTGGGTCTATGGGAAGGGATGGGGGGCAGTTGGCAAGTTTGAGCTGAGCCCTCCCCTTCATTCCATTGCAGCTATGGGTTTGTGTCCAGAAAAGAGGAGGAAAGGCTAGCAACTGGAGTTTGCCTCTCTCCTCTGCCAGGATGAGAAATTCCTTTGCAAGCCTCCATAAAGGTGATGTAAGTCTCAATGACTGTTACTCTGAAACTATAAGATAATCTTGTTTTAATTGGCATTTTGGAAAATACATTCTGCTGTAAGATTTCACAGAGCATCCAAGCCTTTTCTTCCAGTGCATTTTTTAGAGTGTTTCAAAAGTATAGATTGTGTTGAATGCCTTTACTTATGAATGGATTAGATGTGTATTATCTCCTGGAGAAAAATGTGTCTGGAAGCCAACTGCATTCTTCCACGGATAATTAGTTCATTGTGCTGAGCACAGCGAGTCCTCCGATGGTGTCCTTAGAGATGGGACTGATAGATTATTGAAAGCAAGAGGCTCTTTGCAACATATTTGCTTGCTTGATATCTAAAAATTGTTCAAAAATAACTAAGACTTGGTTGTATTGTCTCTGGGAAAGAAAAACCAAGTATCCTAATCAAAGAACTGAGTGACAAATTGAGCTAACGATTGTCATAGAAGCAGAAAAATGATCCCAGGGAGGAATGCTTGAAACAGCAAGATTTTAGAGTCTGGAACGTGTGCCCTTCAAGGCCATCTCAGTTCGTGTCATGGCCGACTGTTGAAAGGACGATGGAGATGTTAAATCATAACTTGATTGCAAGGGAAAGGCAGGCCATGCAAAACAGTGTGGCGAGTAATAGGCTTTATTTGTTCATTTGTTTTCTAAAATTCTTAGGACCATGTCTCAGTACTGACATTTAGTGCAGTAGGGGCTGAGAAACGACCTTTTCAGTTGGATGGTTGAAGTCCTGGTAACTATTTAGTATTTCTAGTTTGGTTTCTATTGTTAGATTCAGTACTCCAGGACTAACGAAAAATGGCTTCACTTAATTTCTTCTATACTTGAGTGTTTTTGTCTGCTTTAGACCTGTGTCTTTTGCTGACAGAATTTTTTTTTTTTTTTTTTTTTTTTTTTTTGAGACATAGTCTCACTCTCTCACCCAGGCTAGAGTACAGTGGTGCCATCTCAGCTCACTGCAACCTCCACCTTCCAGGTTCAAGCAATTCTCGTGCATCAGCCTCCCAAATAGCTGGGACTACAGGCATGCACCACCATGCCCAGCTAATTTTTTGTGTTTTTAGTAGAGACTGGTAGCCAGGCTGGTCTTGAACTCCCGGGCCCAAATGATCCACCCACCTCAACCTCCCAAAGGGGTAGAAGTACAGGCATGAGCCACCACACCTGGCCTGCTGACAGGTATTTTTTAAATTTGTAAAAACAAACTCACTTGTCACTAAAATTTTTTCACTTTGAAAAAAGTCCTTTAGAAATCATTTGTTTTAAGAAAAAGGGGTTAACTCTTTTTTTGTTTGAAAAAGTCTGCCGGGCACGGTGACTCAAGCCTGTAATCCCAGCACTTTGGGAGGCCGAGACGGGCGGATCACGAGGTCAGGATATCGAAACCATCCTTGGCTAACACGGTGAAACCCCGTCTCTACTAAAAAATATGAAAAACTAGCCGGGCGTGGTGGCGGGTGCCTGTAGTCCCAGCTACTCGGGAGGCTGAGGCAGGAGAATGGCGTGAACCCGGGAGGCGGAGCTTGCAGTGAGCTGAGATCACGCCACTGCACTCCAGCCTGGGCGACAGAGCGAGACTCTGTCTCAAAAAAAAAAAAGAAAGTCTGTAATTTGGTTTGTATAACAGTAGCAAAGGAGAATTTGTAGTTGGTGATATTTTCTGGGTTTAGAGTAGACAGTCTGGAAGAATGTGTATAGATTTTTAATAAATAACAGCAGCTGCAATGCAGAATGATGTTAGTACATTAGCTCTTATTCACAGGGGGAAGGTCAGTGTATTTTTCTAAGGGACTTCAATACGGATGTGTGACATCTTTTGGCGTGCAATTGACTTTAATGTTTATCACTTTTTTTTTTTTTTTTTGAGATGAAATCTTGCTTTGTGGCCCAGGCTGTAGTACAGTGGTGCAATCTGGGCTCACTGCAACCTCCGCCTCCTGAGTCCAAGCGATTCTCCTGCCTCAGTCTCCCAAGTAACTGGGATTAGAGGTGTGCACCACCACGCCCAGCTAATTTTTTTGTATTTTTAGTAGAGGCAGGGTTTTGCCATTAGACTGGTCTCGAACTCCAGACCTCAGGTGATCTGCCTGCCTCGGCCTCCCAAAGTGCTGGGATTACAGGCGTGAGCCACCGTGCCCAGCCCCTCACATTTATGCTGTGATGTGTTCATAGAAAATGTGATCACATGCCTTATTCTTTCAAAGAAAAAACTTCTAATAGCCTAAAAACACATTAAGAGTCTTTTGTCAATGGCCTGTGCTTCCAAAAATGGTTGGTTTTACCATTTTCCCTGAAAAGTGTGCCACAATGGCAAGATCTTAAATTACAAGATAAGCAGGCCACACCTCCTCCAGGGCTGAAATTGTTACGCTCCTTGTGTAAAATAGTATTTTTGTTTTCAAATACCCCTTCTCACTTCTAGCACCTTTGCATGTGAAAGTCTAAGATTATTTTCTAAACCTGCCTTATCCAATGTTGATTATATGAAGCAAAATATTTCCTTGAACCTAAAAATGTCTGCATGCCTTTGCCCGTCCGTCTTCCTGTCTCTGGGCCGCCCTTTCCTCCTTCCTTGCCCAGCTTTTTGAGCTGTTGCCTGGCTGCACAGTTCGGCAAAGTGCCTCAACTAGCTCAGGCCTTGCCGAGTCCCTAGATGTGTGTGTTGTCTGTGCTTCCTGCCCTCATCCCCACCCCAGCCCTCCTAGACAGCCCCATTGTGGTCTCATTCCCAGAAAACCTGGATAGTTCCTTGGGAGGATGATGAAGCTAATTCACACTACTGTGGCAGTGACTCCATCGCCCTTCCCAGGGGAGATTAGGGTTTTAACTGACAACTTTTACCTTAAACCCAAAAGATTTGGAGTTCCAGACCCTATGACAGACTTCTGGGAAGGGATTTTTTTTGTTTGTTCGTTTGAGATAGGCTCTTGCTCTGTTGCCCAGGCTGGAGTGCAGTGGTGCGATCCTAGCTCACTGCAGTCTCAAACTCCTGGGCTCAAGTCATCCTCCCAGTTCATCCTCCCACCTCATCCTCCCACCTCATCCTCCCAAGTAACTGGTACTATGGACATACACCACCCTGCCCAGCTAAGTTTTGTATTTATTGATTGATTGATTTTTTTTAAGACAGACTCTTACTCTGTTGCCCAGGCTGGAGTGCAGTGGCGCAGTCTTGGCTCACTGTAGCCTCTGCCTCCCAGGTTCACATGATTCCCCTGCCTCAGTCTCCCAAGTAGCTGGAACTACAGACACGTGCCACCACACCTGGCTAATTTTTGTATTTTTTTTTTTAGTGCATTCTGAGTTTTACCATGTTGGGTAGGCTGGTCTTGAACTCCTGACCTCAAGTAATCCGCCCGCCTCAGCCTCCCAAAGTGCTGGGATTATAGGCATGAGCCACCAGGCCTGGCCTAAATTTTGTCTTTTTTGTAGAGATGGATTCTCATTAACTTGCTCACTCTGGTTTCGAACTCCTGGCCTCAAGTGATCCTTCCTTCCGTCTCAGCCTCCCAAAGTGCTGGAATTACAGATGTGACCTCTCCACACCCAGCCTGGGAAGGGATTTTTTTATGTGGCGGGGACTTTCTGGTCTTCCCCCAATTAGGCCACAAGGTCATTTGCACCTCCTTGATGGCTGGTTTGTGTTCTGGTTGCTATAGTTACATCCTGTGGGTGCTGCTCTTCTGCGCCTTGATTCTCTACTGCAGGTGGGGACGCTGGGAATGGAATGCGAACTTCCCGGTTGTGTAACCCGGGCTTGCAGGGAGTAAACAAAGCTGTTTCCAGCAAGGTTATCTTTATCACCTAACAAGGCATGCATGTGCATTTTATCTGTGGCCACTCTATCATTTAAAAAGAAATTTGGGGCTAGGCACAGTGGCTCACACCTGTAATCCCAGCACTTTGGGAGGCCGAAGTGGGCAGATCACCTGAGGTCAGGAGTTCGAGACCCACCTTGCCAATATGGGGAAACCCTGTCTCTACTAAAAATACAAAAAAATTAGCTGGGCGTGGTGGTGCATGCCTGTAGTTCCAGCTACTCAGGAGGCTGAGGTGGGAGGATCGCTTGAACCTGGGAGGCAGAGGTTGCAGTGGGCTGAGATAGTGACACTGCACTCCAGGTTGGGTGACAGAGGGAGATTCCGTCTCGAAAAAATAAATTAATTAAAAAATTAAATTTTGCTGAGCAAAAATAATCTTTTCACCCAGTGTTAGTATTGGCAAATAAATTATACAGCAAAAAGTAGCAAGGATACCAGCATCTGTGCCTTTTGTGAGTCTTAAGATTGTTCATTTTCCCTGCATGAACAAAAGTCTAGTGACAAACCAGCAGCACACCTCCAAGAATTGTTAACAGTTCAGTGTGTCCAGTGTGTGGAATATGTGGTGGGGAGAACTGGAACGCAGAACCACTGCAGAGCCGAATGGGGAGAAACCAGGGTCTTAAGAAAATACTGAAGTGTAGAAGGTGTCTCTGCTCTCAGGTGTGAAAGAACCTGGACTGTTGCTCAATAAATGGAGGCGTTTCTTCCCTTTTCTTTTTTTTTTTTTTTTTTTGAGACAGAGTCTCACTCTGTCACCCAGGCTGGAGTACAGAGGCGTGATCTCGGCTCACTACAACTTCCGCCTACCTGGTTCAAGTGATTCTCCTACTTCAGCCTCCCGAGTAGCTGGGAATACAGGTATGCACCACCACATCTGGCTAATTTTTGTATTTTTAGTAGAAACGGGGTTTCATCATGTTGGACAGGCTAGTCTCGAACTCCTGACCTCGTGATCTGCCTGCCTCGGCCTCCTGCCTGGCCCTTCTTCCCTTTTCTTTTCCTTCCTGCTAGTATGTGAATGTGTTATCCCTCCCAGGCCTCATGCGCTATCCATTGGTTAATTTATTCAAGCAAATGCTTGGTACTAGGATAAATATAAAGGAAAAAAAAATGTGTTTGTGTGTGTGTGTATCCCCTGCTCTGAAAATGCTTATTATTTAAAAAATGAAATTCAACATACTTTAAATCTTTGATATTTGTAGATGCAAGCATAGGTGGTTTCACTTATTTGCCAGTTATAAGAGAGGTCTTTACTTACACAAGTTGATGATTTTGCTAAAGCAGAAACCATGGATGAACTAATAAATGACTGTCCTGTAGGACCCAATATGGCCCCCACTGTCACTTTAAAGCTGTCCTTCAGGACTGTCACTTTTCTGGTGGGTAAGCTTAGTAAACTGTCTACCATCCACACACAGCAACTTTGCTGTTTTTGTTTATGTGTAACATACATGGCATATCTCAGAAATAGCATTTTAGAAACATGTTTCTTGGCAAAAAGTAAAAAAAAAAAAAATCCAAGTACAATGTAATTTTATTGGAAGTTAAAAGTAGCTGTGTTGTGATCTGAGGCCATGCACAATGGATGAGTCATTAGGAAGCCTAGAGCCTCTGTGTATTTTATCCCATCTAAGAGTTTAGATCTTCGTATCTGCCTCAAGAATATCAAATCTACGGTATAGGAAGGTTCCCTGCCCCCAACAGCCACCATGCAGGGTAGGAGAGAGACACTTAGAAAACAATTAAATACGAGACCACATGAGCCTTACTCTAAGTGTAATAAACAGCTGTTAAACTAATGGAAAGAGCGGTGGGTTAGAGTGGTTGTAGCAGATAGAATGGGAGCTTGATCTGAGCTGGCTCTTCGTTGAGCAGAAAGGAAGATCCCAGCTTAGGCACTGGTATGGGAGACAGACATGATTTGGGAGGCCAAAGGGGTTGCTGTGGAGGCCAGAATAGAGGATGAAGAGTCTCTACAGCCCAGGGAGGACCCTTCCTCTCACACTGCCTTCTCAGCATCCTGGATTTACTAATTTCCATCAAACCGGTGAATTTTGTGGGTGAGAAATTCCGAACTATTTCCTTTAAAAATCACTTATTTAAATAGCCATGTGTATGTTCAGCCTGATTTGAAAGGAAATCAGCATTAAAACAAATTATCCTATTATATTGTTAGTTTAAAATCACTTAATAGGCATGATAGAAATAGCTATATTAAGGATGATCTGCTAATGGTGTTTTCTATAACCACAAATGAATGCTTTAAATGGAACTTCTATTTAAAGGATCTTAATCCTTTGATATAGTTCAGTTTTAGATGTCTATGCAAGGACATAATCCATATTTTGAATTGTAGTTCCATAGTGCAGTGGTATCAGTTTTCTTTTTTTTTTTTTTTTTTTTGAGATAGAATCTCGCTCTGTCACCCGGGCTGGAGTGCAGTGGCCGGATCTCGGCTCACTGCAAGCTCCGCCTCCCGGGTTCACGCCATTCTCCTGCCTCAGCCTCCCTAGTAGCTGGGACTACAGGCACCCGCCACCTCGCCTGGCTAGTTTTTTGTATTTTTTAGTAGAGACGGGGTTTCACGGTGTTAGCCAGGATGGTCTCAATCTCCTGACCTCGTGATCCGCCCGTCTCGGCCTCCCAAAGTGCTGGGATTACAGGCTTGAGCCACCGCGCCCAGCCGGTATCAGTTTTCAATAGCATTTTTGTACTTCTGGAGACCTTCATTTAAAGAACTCAAGATCTTTGTCAAATATACGCCTTCTGAATCTTTCTGTAAAAATAGATACAGCATTTTCAGAAGGACCGGTGGTCTTAGAGAAATCAAAAACCCAAAATAATTAGAAGGTCTCACTAAAGTATTGTAGGAATACTAGATCATTCTGTCTTTACTACTTAGTATTTATGAATATAAAATCACAGAACTTAACTGTTCTCCAAAGAAATGCATGTGCATATCAATTTTAGGTATTTGTCTTCAGATAGGTTTTTTAAATGTCGGCCTTAAATGTTTTCTCCTTAAACTTTGTTCACCTAAAGTTCTATTAAGTGTCTTGTTAACAGAAACTAATTATCCAAACTGTTTCCCACTGGTTGTTATTCACCACCCCACCCCCACCCCAACCTTCATTTTAAAACTTCAGTTTAAAGATGTGTCCGTTTACTTTGAAAGTTAAACATATGTCCCTTTACTTTGAAACAAGCCCATGCTTCAGGAAGTGAACTTAAAAATATCAGAGTTCCAAAGATCTTGCTTATTTTCTAGAGTTTAATGAAAACCGTGGCCAGAGCCAGGAAGGTGAAGCCCAGCAGCTTTGGGGGAGTGTGGGTTGTATTTGATGTTCACAAAAGAATGGAAGTGGTAGGGTGTTGCTCAGTGAAGTGTGCATTTTCAAGTTACCCACAGTGGTGTCTATTGTCCTGTTTCTCAATTGAATGATGTCATGTTTCATTTAAGGCTCTTAGTGATGCTGAAGTCTGTGGTCTGCACACTAGGGGGAAAAAGGCAGTGAGAAAGTTGCAAATCAGGTTTTTGTAAAGCCTTTGTGTGTTGGGTTTGGGAGATAAAAGCTGACTCATGCAATATTTCTACGGAAGGCGCTGCACAGACTAGCAAAGGCTGTTTCTTTTACCTGACTGAAGTCACCGCATCAGCTGAAGGCAGACGATGTGCTTAAGCCTGAGTGGAGCAGAGGTAGGTGCTAATGTGAGTGTCCCCGAAGAAAGGATGCCGGCGCAAACACTCCTTCCCTCTGGGAGCAGCCAGAGAGGTCCACCGAGGTGAGAAAGGGTGGCAGGGGGGCTTTCTTCACAAGTGTGCAGGGACGGAAGCTTGGCTGGATCAAGGAAAACTCTTCTGTTACAAATGCGATAGCCTGAAGTCTAGAAGATGATTTTTTCTTCCCCTCCTGTCTGAACTGCAGCCTGTCTCAAATAGGTTTTGTCTTAGTTTCATTTGATTTTGCTCTTTCCTTAAAGTGAGGTTGAAATATCTAGAGAGCTGATGTTTCTGACTCTGGGGAGAACTCTGAAATCCTCAGTGGTCACGCGCCGAATGCCCAGCATTTTAATATGCTTTCTTTTTGAGGTTCATATGCAGTCAAAGTTGGAGGAACCAAATAAATGTTTGCAAATGTATGCTTAGCAACTGCAGTGATGAAATTTAGTCTGAGTCTAGTGGCAACCAAAGTTGCCTAAGAAAATGTAGTTTCCATTTTGAGTGTTTCTTGGTAGGAAATACTTTTGTGAGGAACGATGATTGGGGCAAAGGAGGCGTGGATTGTATTCAATACTGTTGTCCATTGGAATGTGATTTCATTTGGCTTTCTTATTTGAATTTAATGATACATTTTTTAAAGATATATAAGGCATTCCTTAATCACATATTGAATATGAAAATTATTTTAATTTAAAATATTTAGATATCTGACACCAATTGACATTGTGATTTTAATTGCCTTAAATAATTTTTTCAGGTTATAAAAGGAATACACCTATTGAAGAAAAGAGATATTTACAGATAAATACGAAAGGAACAAAATTATTCATTCTACTCAGTAAAACCATTGTTAACATTTTATTATATATTTCTTCAATCTATTTCTAATGTAGACAATAAAGAAGTGGCATTTTAAATTTAAAATTAGGATCATATTATATGTTTTTTAAACTACCCATTTTACTCATTGTATATTATGATCATTTTCTATACTTTTAAAGACATGACATTTAATCATTTTACATTGTACCTTCTAGATGACTTTATTCACTTGGATCTCTGTTACTAGGCACTTTAATTTCTCTGCCTCCTTGTGTTTTCTGAGACTGAGTCTCGCTCTGTCACCCGGGCTGGAGTGCAATGGCACGATCTCGGCTCACTGCAACCACCACCTCCTGGGTTCAAGCGGTTCTCCTGCCTCAGCTTCCTGAACAGCTGGGATTACAGGTGCCCGCCACCACGCCCGGCTAATTTTTGTATTTTTAGTAGAGACGGGGTTTCACCATGTTAGCTAGGCTGGTCTCAAACTCCTGACCTTGTGATCCACCTGCCTTGGGCTCCCAAAGTGCTGGGATTACAGGCGTGAGCCACTGCGCCCTGCCTTTTCCTCCTTTTTTAAAAGAACATGTCTAATGTACTTCATGGATGGATTTATTTGTTCGGAGTGCTATTGTTAGTCACTTGAAATTGGCCTTTTCTTCCTCCTCCTTTTTCTTTAAGAAAATGTGGTTTCTCTTGGTGCCTCCCTCCCAGCTGTGCAGGGATGTTTTGGAACTGAGTGTGTTCCATACAGATGGAGCTTGTGTATATTACCATCATTGTTTAGTTACTGCCTTGAGACTGATAATTTTACACTAACAGGAAGGTACTATTCAAAGCAAAGCTGGAGCATAGATTATTATTTAATCTAAAGTAAAAATAGAGATGTTTTTTAGCCTTTAAAAAACTCAGTGATACAGTTTTTCATCATCCAAGACCTGGCATTCGTAGGATGTAGAAGAAACTGCTATTAGGGGGTCACTGCTTGTGCTGTGCCTCCAGCTGGGAAGAGGCCATGCAGTTGTGACAGCCAGTGGTTTGCTGGGTTTTCAGGATTGGAGTCATGGCCCAAAGGTTGGATGAGACTTGGGGAAGTCACCTAATCCAGCTGCCTCACATACAAGGAAACCAGAGCTGCAAAGATCAGTATAAACCTGGAGGGTACAGAGCCAGGGCAAACATGCAAATCCTCTGACCAAAAGGGAGTATTAGGACATAATTTAATTTCTGGTTGGTTCTCTGAAATGTGTTTATGCAGAGGGTTGTGGATATATGTATTTCTGTGCACACATAGCCACATACTGGGTAGTCCCTTTTGGCATATGGTACCATGTGCTTTAGACAAGCCCCTTATGTTGAGTCCTTCATTTCCTGATCTCTAAGTTCCTTTTCTACCCTGCTACTTTATGAGTACAAGGAAGGATGGACTAGAAGTTAGAAAGTGTAGTCTCTGATTCATAGTTCAACTTTGAGCATGATGTTATGTAATCTCTGCTTTTCTTTTTCCCCATCTATACAGTTTTCGAAAAGTAATGAGACACATGAAAGACCACTGAGGTTGGTTTTGGGGGCTTTTTAAGGGTGATTTTAACACAGAATTGTAGCAGCTGTATCATAATAAGACTCATCTGTTATAATAGAGACTGTTTGGGTTATCTCATATTGCCTAACCAATCACCCCGAAACCTACTGGCTTGAAACAACAAACATTTATAATTGCTCAAGGTTTCTGTGAGGCAATAATTCAGGAAAGGCTATGCTAGGTGATTCTGACTTGGGGACTGTCATGAAATTGCACTCAGACATGACAGGGCTGGGGTCATCTGAAAGGCTTCTCATCCACATGTCCAATGTCTCGGCTGGAAACACTCACAGCAGGGGCTGCAACAGTCGGGGTTCCTTGGGCATCCCTCTGCGTATCATCGCGGTCTCATCATGTGTTTTCTCTAGTGTGGAAGAATCAGGATAACCAGATTTTATGTCTAGCACCAGTGACTGCAAGGTTTTGCATGTCTTTGGGCCCTGCTATACCCTAGGGCACTAGTATTCTTCTTAGAGTGGAGGCAAGGTTTCTGCCACATCTGGGTTCCAGCATGAAGAGGAAAGAATGTGGACTAATAAAATCTAATGTCTTGAGAAATAGACCCCCAAACGGGCATATATCATTTCTTCTGGGGAGAACTTGACACATGGCCAATATCTAAAGGCAGAGGAGGCTGGGAAATGTGCTTAGTGAAAACTCTATCACTAAAGAAAAGGGTAGAGTGGATTTTGGTAGACAGCTAACAGTCCCTCTCTAAGTGGTGACATAATGGATGGTTTAGAGTGCCCCAAATAATTTCCTTCATCCCCCACACTAAGTCACCACACACACACAAAAAGCATACAACAAGAGTAAAAACAGCTGCATTTGCATAAAAAGATCTTAGGGAATTCCTTTTTTTTTTTTATTGAGATGGAGTTTCACTCTGTCACCCAGGCTGGAGTGAAGTGGTGCAATCTCGGCTCACTGCAACCTCCACTCCCCGGGTTCAAGTGATTCTTCTGCCTCAGCCTCCCGAGTAGCTGGGATTACATGCACCTGCCACCATGCCTGGCTAATTGTTGTATTTTTAGTAGAGATGGGGGTTTCATCATATTGGCCAGGCTGGTCTCGAACTCCTGACCTCAGGTGATTCACCTGCCTCTGCCTTCCAAAGTGCCAGGATTATAGGCATAAGCCACTGTGCCTGGCCTAGGGAATTTTTTAAGGTTCTTTTTCACTAGACTGGTCCAGAGGCACCCCTTAGCTAAGGCAATTTATCTAATGCATTAGTTGCCTTAGGTAGCTGCTTAATCCCTACTCAACTGAGGTAGCCATTATACCTCTTAGTTTCCATTGACTAGTGTCTTAGTCCGTTTGTGCTACTGTAACAAAATAGCTTAAACTGGGTAACGTACAAGGAACAGAAATTGATTGCTCACAGTTCTAGAGAGTGGGAAGTTCAAGATCAAGGCGCCAACAGATTGTGTATCTGGTGAGGGCCTGTTCCTCCTATATGGTGCCTCCTGTGTGTTCTCACATGGCAGAAGGAGCAAACAAGCTCCCTCTGTCCTCTTTTATAAGGGCACTAATCTCATTCATGAGGGTAGAGCCCTCATGACCTAATCATCTCCCAACAGCCCCCCCCCGCCCAATACCATCACCTTGGTAAGTTTCAACATACGAATTTTGAGAAGGGCACAGACATTCATACCATAGCAATTAATATAGGAATCAATCGGTAAATTATCTGAGTATTTCGTATCTGACTTTACAGCTTGAAGGAATCTTTGTTCCTCTTTGTTCAACCCTTCACCTCCTGTTTGAATGAAAATATTTTTGCAAAATACCTTTCTCATTCTTGATCTTCTTGTACAAATATGTGCTTTAACGCCTTGTTGGATGCATGGTTTGCAAATATTTTATCCCATTCTGTAGGTTATCTCCTTGCTTAGCTGATGATTTCCTTTGCTGTGCAGAAGCTTTCTGGTTTGATGTAGCCTCACTTGTCTGTTTTTGCTTTTTGCTATTGTTACCTGTGCTTTTGGTGGCATATCCAAAAACTCATTGCCAAGACCAATGTTATGAAGCTTTTCTCCTCTAGGTTTTTTCTTTTTTTTTTTTTTTTTCTTAGAGGCTTTATGGTTTCTGGTTGTATTTTTAGGTCTGAATGTATTTTGAGTTTATTTTTGTGTAGAGTATAAGATAAGGGTTCATTTTTATTCTTTTTGCATGTGATATAAGAACATGTGGTACATACACATAATGGGAAAATTATCTGACCATAAAAAAAAAAAGAAGGAAATCCTGCCACTTGTGACAACATGGATGAACCTGGAGTCTATTGTGCTAAATGAAATGAGCTGGACATAGAAGGGTAAATGCTACATGACACCACTCTTAGGAAGAATCTAAAATAATCAAACTCATACAAGAAAAGACTAGAGTGGTGCTTGCCAGGGAGTAGGGAGAGTGAGAAACAGGGAGGTAATCGTGAAAGGATACAAATTTTCAGCTATGCAAGATGAGTAAGTGCAAGAAATCTGCACAGCATAGTGCCTATAGCTAACAATACTATATTGTATAGTTAAAATACTGCTAAGGAGGTAGATCTTAAGTGTTGTTATTATAAAATATTTAATAATAATAAAGAGGCATAAGAAAACTTTTGGAGGTGATGACTATGTTCATGGCATAGATTGTGGTGATAGTTTCACGTGTATACTTATCTCCAAATTCAAGTTTTATACATTAAATACGTATAACTTTTTGTATTTAATCATACCTCAATAAAATACATTTTTTAATTTAAAACATTTTTGAGCTATTTATTTTGAAAATTTTTTAAGTGTACAAAAAAGTTACAAAGACAGTGCAAAGTTCCCATATGTCTTTCATCCAGCTTGCCCTAACATTAACATCTTGTGTAATTGTAGTACCTTGGTTAAAAACTAAGAAATTTACATGATAAAACTAAGAAATTAATATGGTAACAAGATTTTTTTTTTTTTTTTTTTTACTCCTTGGTTCTTCATCACCAAATAACTACAAATAAATATGAAAATCATGTTCCCTGAATTGAACATGCTGAACACTAGAGAACATGAGGAATTATAGTCCTGGCCCTACCATTAAACAGGAATCAAGTATGATAATTTAGAAAACCAAGAAGTGAAAATCCATATTGGTGTGGGGGAATAAAAGATGTTCCTTAAATATCTAGTGTCATCTTTGAAATATATAAATGTATATTTTTTAACTTGGACTCTTAAACAACTGACTTAATGCTTTAAAAAATGTTTACAACGTTGAGGCTCCAACAAAACTGCGCTGTATATTAAATGAACATCACTGGCTGATAGAGTAACTATTTCTGTATACTTTAGTCTTTCTGTGGCCTACCCTCTTTGAGTAATTCACAGGAGGTGTAATAAGGAACTGCATAATTTCAGCTACTCGTTGGTACTGAACACAACACATTCTCTTGATTTCCATGGTTGTCCTGCCAAGGAACTCAGACTAGGTATTAGTTGTCTAGAATAGCAATGAGCAGAATTTGGAAACCCTGATCACCCCTCAATCCCTGCTGTGAGTAGGATTTCTGTCCTGCCTCCTAAGTTTCTCCTTGGGAGTTGTAGGCTGTAGGACCCGTCAAATGTCCCCCCTTCTCCGTGTAAATATGGTCACAGGAAGCCATGGAACGTTCTGCATGAAACCTAAATCAGCCTAAGAAACCAGAGCCGAGAAGCATTGCTTTTGATTCTGGCAGTGATTTTCCAAAAGAGAGCAATTAAAATAATGGAAGTTGGAAGAGCAAAGAAAGAAAAGCCCTGGAATTCCAGTTTTTTCACCTAGAAAAAATTAGAGGGATTTGTCTTGAAGTAAAATGTATGAAAGCCTAGCTACATAGAAGCTGTCTGGGCATCTTTTCCTTTTATTGAGGATGGCACACAGAAGAACAGTATTTTATCTGGATGGCGTTTAGGCTAACCAGTGCTTCTCATTGTGAGACTCGGTAAGTCTCTAAGGTTCCTCTGTGGGTACTTCCACCCCCACCACCTCCAGGTTTACGAAGGGTGAGATTGATCACAATCCTCTAAGTGGGTGGAACCTGCTTGTCTTAGGGTCAAAAGATATACCTCATATAAGCCATTAGCAAGGTTTGGCTGGAGTTCTCAGAAATTCTTACATTATTAGCCCTGTGTTTGGGATTTTGGAATAGACAGAAGTTATGAGAAGAAAAGCAGCAGCTCACCCAAATGCTAACATCTTTCACTCAAGGCAAACGAAAAAGCTTTCTTGCTCTATAGTTTTTTATCTGGATGTTTCAGTTTGTCATGGAAAATCAGTTAGCCTAATATCTGCTACACAGAGATGACCTCCCAACTCTATTTTTGCTAATTTTTAATAATATTGTGCATTAATAAGTGGAATAAAAAACAAAAATGCAAACTTTGAGTTGTATGTATCTCTGCATTCACTGTTATTTGAGCAAAGATTGATAAAGAGGTAAATTTAAACCTTCAAGAATAATGAAATTATATCAAAGACTTCTAGATCAGCATTGTCTGACTAAAATATATATGAACTACATATGTAATTTTTTATTTTCTAGTAGCCACCATATAAAAAAGTAAAGTGATGCCAGGGTAGTGGCTTACACCTGTAATCTCAGCACTTTGGGAGACCAAGATGGGAGGATCACTTTAACCCAGGAGTTGAAGACCAGCCTGGGCTACATAGAAAGACTTCATCTCTACAAAACTTAAAAATAAAAATTAGCTTGGTATGGTGGCGTGCTCCCAGCTACTTGGGAGGCTGAAGTGGGAGGATGGCTTGAACCCAGGAGTGAGCCATGATTGTGCCACTGCACTCCAGCCCAGGTGACAGAGTGAGACTCTGTTTCAAAAAATAAAAATAAGAATAAATTTAAAATAAGAAAGTAGACCAGGCGCAGTGGCTCACACCTGTAATCCCAGGACTTTGGGAGGCCGAGGCGGGTAGATCACGATGTCAGGAGTTCGAGACCAGCCTGGCCAACATGGTGAAACCCCATCTCTACTAAAAGTACTAAAATTAGCCAGGCATGGTGGCGGGCACCTGTAATCCCAGCTACTTGGGAGGCTGAAGCAGGAGAATTGCTTGAACCCAGGAGGCGGAGGTCGCATTGAGCCGAGATTGCACCACTTCACTCCAGCCTGGGCAACAAGAGCAAAACTCTATCTCAAAAAAAAAAAAAAAAAAAAAAAAAGTAAAATGAAACCAGTGAAAATAATTTCAATGAGATGTTTTATTTAACCTAATCCAAATTACTATTTCAATACACAAATATAAAAATTATTAATGAGGTATTTTATTTCATGTTTTTAGTTTCATACTAAGTTACTGAAATCTGGTGTGTATCTTACATCTCAATTCAGACTGACTGTGTTTGTTTATTTATTTATTTATTTATTTTGAGTCAAGGTCTCACTTTGCCACCCAGGCTGGAGTGCAGTGGCACGATCATGGCTTACTGCAGCTGTGACTCCAAGCAGCTGGGTCTACAGGCACGTGCCACCACACCCGGCTAATTTTTTGTATTTTCTGTATTTGAGGTGGGGTTTTAGTAGGTTGCCCAGGCTAGTCTCGAACTCCTGAGCTCAAGTGATCTGCCTGCTTCAGCCTCCCAAAGTGCTGGAATTATAGGCATGAGCCACTGTGCCCAGCCTGGCTGCGTTTCACGTTCTCAGTAGCCACATGTGGCCACTGGCTACTGTGTGGAGCAACACAGCTCTAGAGATAAATATTAATAATTGGTGAGTTGCATTAGAATAGGCCAGACAGGGTGGAAATCTTAAATTATTTTGAGGAAAGTGAGAACAAGACTAGACAGTTTTTAAGAGGTGTATTTTCCTATGTGAGGAAACTATAATTATCTTATAAGCAATGAATCAACATAAAAAATGTTAGCCATTAGCAAGTGCGGTCTCATATTACATGCCATTATATGACCTGACTTTAAATGTTTCACTTCTGTCATTGGTAATTTTGGAAGGTCTTTAGTTTGGGGTGGTAAGCTTGGCTAAATACTATGGACACCAAACTTCTAAAATGGTCTATTTTAGAAAGTGCCTGGTTGGCAGCCAGGCCTGACCATGGACTGGCATTGGAACATTTGAAGCTGTCCCCGCAGCGGTGCCCAATCTATGCTGCTATTTAAGATCTATCCATGAAGGGGTCCCTATTGATGTACGTTTTACATCCCGCTCTTTCCCACCTTTGAAAGTATTTCTAAAGACATTGTCATTTCTAGCAGCCCAACCTGGGGTCCTCTAAAAGCAGCTTTTATTCCTCTTTAATCCTTCTGTCCCAATATTGGGTATCTAAAGTGAAAGTAAGTAGAGAAAAATGATGATAAGAAAATAATGTGTCTCTCTGTTATGTCCATTTTTCACTAGTCCTGATCATGAATATAGTGCCAAGAGTTTTGTAACTGTGTGAAAGACAGTTTTCTATTCTGGAGAGATTGATTCTTCTCCGGTTAGAAAATCAGAACTTGCCCTGCAGACAGTATGTACAGATCTATGGGGGGTAGACCTTTCCAGATGTCTTGGCCTTTCAACTTTTTTGACACCAGGGACTGGTTTCATGGAAGGCAGTTTTTCGAGGGATGAAGGGTGGGTTGAGCTGGTGGGGGTAGGGTAGTGGGGATGCTTTCAGGATGAAACAGTTCCACCTCAGATCATCAGGAATTAGATTCTCATAAGGAGCGTGCAACCTAGATCCCTGGCATGCATAGGTCAAAATAGGGCTCACACTCCTATGAGAATCTAATGCTTCTGCTGACCTGAGCTCAGGCGGCAATGCTCATTCGCCCACTGCTCACCTTCTGCTGTGCTGCTTGGTTTCTGACAGGCTATGGACAGGTACCGCACCCCTGTTATAGAGTATTTCCAACTTGGCCGGGCGTGGTGGCTCACACCTGTAATCCCAGCACTTTGGGAGGCCAAGGCAGGTGGATCATCTGCAGTCAGGAGTTTGAGACCAGCCTGGCCAACATGGTGAAACCCATCTCTTCTAAAAATATAAAAATTAGCTGGGCATGGTGGCACATGCCTGTAATTCCAGCTACTAGGGAGACTGAGGCAGGAGAATTGCTTGAACGAGGGAAGCAGAGGTTGCAGTGAGCTGAGATCATGCCATTGCACTCCAGCCTGGGTGACAAGCACAAAACTCCATCTCAAAAAAAAAAAAATCCAACTTATGTTTAGTCCCAAATCATAGCCTCATTGGACCCTTGGTTTCCCAAAGTATCCTAAGATACTTCCCAAGTGAGTGCCCATTTCCTACAGTGAGATCAGCCTGATGGTCCTGGTTATAGTGGATGTGAATAGAAAACATTGTTGTGTCTGCCTCTACTTTAGACTGCCCATGACTTTCTCAACACCAGTCCCAAACGTGAGCAAGCCTCCTTTGCTGCACGCATACCTAAATGCATGAATGCTGCTTGGATTTTTGCCACACTCAAGTTGGATCAGGCTTTCTAGGTCAAGTGCATTTTAACTACTATAACCAATTCATGTTTTATAGGTCGTAAAGTTGTTATAGAACAAGCAGAAAGAATATTGCAAAAGCATTAAAAATTTGTGGTAAACTCTAGCATGTGGTAGTGGTTTCGCAGATAAACTGCATGTCTTCCTACATGTTCCTACATGTCTTACCACTCCTTCTTGACTCAGAATTAGTTCCTTCATTTTGTATTCATAACTTTAATATTTGCATGGTAAGTTTGTACTAATACTTGTCATGAATATAAACTATCTAGAAACAGTACATTGAAGGAGAGACTTGATGGATACTTTATATTCTAAAAATATTAGTACCAATTGTTTAGTGATCTTTATTATCGAATCAAACCAAATTTCCATTACTGTTGAAAAATGATCATTACTATGTATCCTTTTTACTGTGTTTGTCACATT
This sequence comes from Rhinopithecus roxellana, assembly GCF_007565055.1. Lineage (NCBI taxonomy): Eukaryota > Metazoa > Chordata > Mammalia > Primates > Cercopithecidae > Rhinopithecus > Rhinopithecus roxellana. The sequence goes on along the minus strand of NC_044552.1, from coordinate 177,731,304 downwards.
GTAACCTTCCAAACATAAGTTTCCCTCTTACATTTTTCTAGTAAAACCTATAAGCATGTTTTTGTGGTAAGGTAACCTAGCAAAATGAAGCAAATTTCTTTATTAATCACATTCTATATCACAAGACATTTTGTTTCTATAAACAAAATTTCTCTATGAAAGAATGAGACTTGGAATCTCATTATTTGAGGGAGAAATGTTGACCCTGCCTTAGAAGTGAGGAAGGTTGGAATTTTGAGTGTTTTACCCAAACAGCTTCTGAATGTTTAATTTTCATGTGGGTCCTTTTGGGGCCTAACATCATATTTAAATGCTGTGGATATTATGTGACTTTTTTTTTTTTTTTTTTTTTTTTTTTTAGACGGAGTCTTGCTCTGTCACCCAGGCTGGAGTTCAGTGGCGCGATCTCAGCTCACTGCAAACTCCGCCTCCCAGGTTCTCACCATTCTCCTGCCTCAGCCTCCCTAGTAGCTGGGACTACAGGCGCCCACCACCAGGCGTGGCTAATTTTTTTGTATTTTTTTTAGTAGAGACGGGGTTTCACCATTACGTGACCTTTTGACTTTGCAGACAGTTTTTCCTTTTGCCCTTTTCTAAACAAGACGGCACCGTTTTCTCATAATTGTTCTCATAATTTAGTTCCTAGATTCGTCATATAATTACATGATTTTATAACTGTACTTGTGGAGTGTTGTAGTTAATCAAACATACTCTCTAGTAGTATCGTAACTCCATATATGCCACAAATAGAATGCCAGTTTTTAAGAAGTGATCTGGAGAAGTGCTGTGTTAAGAGGATAAGTTTTCAGTGGGGTGTGAGTCTTAATACAGTCATGCATCACTTCAGCATGGGGGTACATTCTGAGACGCGTTGTCGGGCAACTTCATCATTGTATGAACAACATCACAGAGCATACTCTCACAAACCTATATGGCATAGCCCTTGACACATCTAGGCTGGATGGTACGGCAGATTGCTCTGACCACTGCCATATACACAGTTTGTTGTTTTGTTTTGAGACAGAGTCTCGCTCTATTGCCCAGGCTGGAGTTCAGTGGCAGGATCTCGGCTCACTGCAACATCTGCCTCCCGGGTTCAAGCAATTCTCGTGCCTCAGCTTCCTGATTAGCTAATTTTTGTATTTTTTAGTAGCGACAGGGTTTTGGCATGTTGGCCAGGCTGGTCTCAAACTCCTGGCCTCAAGTGATTTCCCCCCCTCCCAACCTCCCAAAGTGCTGGGATTTACAGGCGTGAGCCACCGTGCCCAGCCTGCAGTTCATTGTTGACCAAAACATCATTATGCTGTGTATGACTATATCTTTTTCTTGCCTAGTACTAGAAAATTATTGTCTATGTGACACTTTCTTTAATGCTGTATGCAAGTGAAATGTAAAGTTGCCAGCATTATTTAAATCAACTAGTGGTGGCTCCAGGATGCTAGCCTAAAATTTTGTGGAATTATGGTGAAATACTTAAAATCTAGAACAAGGTTTTTCAAAATTCCATAGGAGTCACTTTGGGTCCCTTTTAAGTTCATAAGAACCACTTGTGGTGCTTGTTAAAGTGATCGATTCCGGGTGCCCTGACCGCTGAGTCTTTAATTTAGTGAATCTAGACTAATTTGCATAAGAGTCACTCCAGGTGGTCACACTTTTGAGACAACAGGTCTAGTGTTTCTCAAACTTTAATGCTTATAAGTCATTCTGGGATCTTATTAAAGTGCAGATTCAAGTTCAGCAGGTCGAGGTCAGAGCCCGAGACTGTGCATTTCTAACAGGCACCCAGGTGATGCTTTGGGAACACTGATTTTGCATCTTGCTCCACCAGCAGGTACCTTTGTATTCCCTTCTATAACTGAACACCTTGTTACTGACTGTATTTATTTGAGCCAGGTTTTTACTTCCTTTCAACCCTCTGCTTGATAGAATTGCTTATCTTGTCCTTTTTATTTATTTTCTTTAATGCATATAGATGGGCACCAGTTGCGTCTTGAAGTGCCATCAGCTGTAACCAAAGTTCCAGATCCCAAGACCACAGCCAGGCATTCCTGCCCTCAAGAACTGAAGACGATGGAGCTCTCTGATAGTGACCGACCCGTCAGCTTCGGTTCCACATCATCCTCGGCCTCTTCCCGCGACAGCCATGGTTCCTTCGGCAGCAGAATGACCTTAGTTTCAAATAGCCACTTGGGCTTGTTTAACCAGGATAAGGAGGTAGGGGCCATAAAACTGGAGCTGATTCCGGCCAGGCCGTTTTCCAGCAGTGAGCTGCAGAGGGACCACCCCGCCGCCGGGCAACAGAACGCAGACGAAGGCAGCGAAAGGCTGCCCAGGGCAGCAGTGGAAAGTGGACTCTAACAGGACACCCAAGACTACCACAGACTCGGCCACCAGCCCCAAGCTCCTCTATGTGGATAGAGTTGTTCAGGAAATTCTGGAGACCGAAAGGACTTATGTGCAAGATTTAAAAAGCATCGTAGAGGTAAGGCCGACTTCACTTTTAATGTTCAACATGCAGAAGAAATATGCTTGCAAAAGAGACGGCAAAGCCAAGCCAGGTGTAGGGGATGTCTTCTAAGAGGCGGAAGGGATGTGAATGTTTAAAGAGAGAGTAACTTTTAAGAGAAACCCTAAGGCCGTAACTCACTGTATTAACATCCTCTTAATATTTGCATTAACAAATTAGTTATGAGTGAGGAACAAGAATGATGATACAGTGCCCATAGCAGGATGCTGTGTTAATGAATCCTACCCAAGATGTCAGAGTGACTCACACGCAGTGGGGCAGGTGAGGATGGAGGAGGACTCAGGTCTCCTGCAGCATAAGTGGCAGGTGTATGACTGAACCTCAGCTTACCTTAATCACCACTCTCTACTGGCGTCTGGGAGCTTCCAAAACCACTGAGACATGAATCCCACACTCAGCAACTGTGATTTCATTGGCCTGGGTGGGGCTTGGGTGGTGGAATTGTGGAAGATGCACAGGTGATTTTAATGTGCAGACAGGTTTGCAGCCGCTGCTGTGTGCTACTCCTGTATTGGTTGGTGTTTGGGGAAAGGGTTGAAAGGTAGAGAAAAGCCATGGGCTTTGTCTTGTCTCAAGTGTCTCCTTTCTGTTCACTGTTTACAGTGAGTAATCCTATATAAATTATTTTGCATATATTATTATTATAAATTACTTGCACAAATTATTTCATGTGAATTGAGCTCAGCTTATGTGCCAGGTCACATCCTCTGGAAATTCAATTATTTGATTTTGATTTTCTGGGTCATTTTAAAGGATAAAGCACGAATTATCAGAGAAGCTCAGATGTTAACTCACTCCCGATTATATTTAAAAACATTACTATCTCAAGGGCAGGTTTTTGTTTTGTTTTGTTTTGTTTTTTGAGACAGAGTTTCACTCTTGTTTCCCAGGCTGAAGTGCAATGGCATGATCTCAGCTCGCTGCAACCTCCACCTCCCGGGTTCAAGCGATTCTCCTGCCTCAGCCTCCTGAGTAGCTGAGATTACAGGCATGCGCCAGCACACCCAGCTAATTTTGTATTTTTAGTAGAGATGGGGTTTCACCATGTTGGTCAGGCTGGTCTTGAACTCCCGACCTCAGGTGATCCACCCGCCTCGGCCTCCCAAAGTGCTGGGATTACAGGCGTGAGCCACCGTGCCCAGCCTCAAGGCAGATTTATATGATATAAAGCTACACTTGCTTTGCTGCCTACTAATACAGCAGGTTCTTTCATTTGTTTGTAACTGTTTCCTGTTTTAGACATTGACTCTAGAGTATGTTTCAGAGTACAGTAGAATATTGCCAGTAAGCATGTTCTTCCCTCAAGTACATTCTCATAGCTTTAGAAGAAGAATTCTAAAGCATGACTATGTGTGATCCACAAATGATAGTACCAGACTCTGTCTACTAAAAATAGTTATGACGTACCTTCCCAGTAAAAATAGAAAAGTCAATTGATGGTCAACTGAAACAATATGTGGTACCAAATGTAGAATAAAGTAGGCCTGTTTTTTATAATTTTCAACAATGATGTCATTTGTACTTGAGAAGAAATACCTGTAAAACAGCCAAAAATTTTACAGCCTCTCAGGAAACATATGGTTATTCAAGCTTTCTTTGGTCTATGCTTTTTTTTCCTTTCCTTCTTGGAAACTTTTCTACCTAATCAAAACTCACCTTATGGAGAGAAACCTTTAATTACTGAACTGGTATTCCATTAACACTTTTATTTTTTCCTGAGGCTAGTTGATAAACCTTAGGTGAGAAGAAACAGGTAACAGATGAATGAAAGAAAATAGATAAAGACAGAATTTATTTTTTCTAAGAAAATTTCAATGTAAGTTCTATGTGAAGCTGTCCAAATGTTCTTGCCTTTTTTCTTTATTCATGAATCAACTGTGTTTTACACTAGGGGTTGGTGAGCTTTATCTACGCACGGCCAGATAGTAAATAGTTTCGGCCTTATGGACCCTAAGGTCTTGGTCACAACTGATGAACTCTGCCATTGAAACTCAAAAGCAGCCACATACACTGTGAATAACGGGGCCTGAACATGCCAGTACCTCTTTAGAGTCTCGTTTGACCCAAGGGCCACAGTTTGCTCACCCCTGTCTTAGGCTATAAGTTTGTGCCATGTTTCATCAACTGTCAAATGGGACTAATAAGCAGGACCTGCCTCATAGGGTTATTATGAGAATTGGGTAAGATAAAGTATAAAAAGCTCTGCACCTGTGCCTGGCACATAGTAATCAATTAGTAAATGGAAACTACACTCATCACTATTGCCAGCCTTCTCCTAAGTTTGCTAGCTGAGAGTGATCACTGTGTATACTATGTTTTACCTAAAGTCTTTCACAAAAATAATCAGATTAGGCTGGATGCGGTGGCTCATGCCTGTAATCCCGGCACTTTAGGAGACCGAGGTGGGCAGATCACCTGAGGTCAGGAGTTCAAGACCAGCCTGGGCAACATGGTGAAAGCCCATCTCTACTAAAAATACAAAAATTAGCTGGGCATGGTGGTGCATGCCTATAATCCCAGCTACTTGGGAGGCTGAGAGAGTAGAATTGCTTGAACCTGGGGGGCAGAGGCTGCAGTGAGCCAAGATCACACCGCTGCACTCCAGCCTGGATGACAGAACAAGACTCCATCTTAAAAAAAGAAAGAAAAAAAAAATCAGATTAGCCAATTCACTAGAGCAGAAATTTAATTAGAGGAAAAAAAAAACAAACCTTAATGGGTGATTTTACCATTATTATTTTGATTATTTCTAATGAACCCACTGGAAATCTGAGGTGGAAATTAGGGGAAGGAGAGGCGCAGAAGGGGGTGGGTATTAGAAAGAAGGGTGCCTGGGGAGGAAGAGTCCCAAATGAAGAGGGAGGGATCCATGCAGGAAGACATAGATGCTCCCCTGTTCCAGAAGTCACTAGAATGCTTTACATCATTTACCCTAGAATGTTTCCTCCTAGAAAACTTTCAATTGTTTCGTATCAGAGATTAGTTGGTTGAAGCCTCTTCATCTATTTTGGCTATGAGACCACAGCTGTTTCTCCAGATCACAACTTTATCAGAGTGGCTAGACCACTTTTATCGAGTTCTTTTCTTAATGGAAAGTAAACAGTTATTGTCAAGCCTGCAGTAACTCTACCCAATAAAAGACTGTCATATGGGTATTATTTTAAAACACAAAGTATCAATTCCTTCAAAATCTGTTTTCCTTGATCTAGTTCTAACCTATTTGTATAATGTTGTAAATGAGTTATCCAATGTTCTCCATTTTTCAAATGCAGAATTTTAAATTAAGAAAAGGGCTGCTTGTTAACAGCCTATTATGATAAAAACTTTTACCCTGACTAAAAGACAGACTTTTTTTTTTTAGTTGGCTCTTTATTTATCTATTTTGAATAAGGGTCTCACTGTATCACCCAGGCTGGAGTGCAGTGGCATGATCATGGCTCACTGCAACCTTGACCTCCTGGGCTCATGCAATCCTCCTGCCTCAGCCTCCCATGTATCTAGGAATACAAGTGCACACCACCACACCTTACTAAGTTACTTTTTTTGTTTTTAATTTTTGTAGAGACAGGATCTCAATATGTCGTCCAGGCTTGTCTCAAACTGCCAGCCTCAAGAGACCCCTTTGCCTCAGCCTCCCAAAATGGTGGACTTACAGGTGTGAGCCACTGCGCCCAGCCTTAGCTGCCTCTTTCCAAGCAAAAATAATTTCTGGGGGAAAAGAAGCTCGTCTAATTGAAGTCACTTTTAATTTCTACAGTAGCGTATTTCTGACTTTGTACACTCTGCTTTATTGAATCTCTTCTCAGCTTAATTACCCCCATTAGTAGTACATTTTATCTGCATGCCATATAGATACGTAATCCTTACCACTCAAGTTTCGATTTCATGTTTAGGACTTGCGAACAGCAACATTTTTGTGAAAGATCATTGATCTGTATACACTGAGTTAAAAAAACATGAGCAGGAATGACGATTTGACATTTCAACACAGTCCCAAATATCAGAGCAGCTTATTTCGAAGAAGAGATCCTCCTGACCGCAGTTGAACAATAGGATTCCCAGATGTTGGTTACACATGTAAAGAGTATGGTATGCCCTTCTTTCCCAGATGTGGAGACATTGTATTAAAATAATCTCACATATTTAGATATTCTTTCCTATGCCATTTAGGAATTCAGAAATGAATTCCTAATGTTTTCTGAAAGTTGAACCCCAAAATGTGGTGGTTCTTATTCCTGTTGCTCTTCATTCTTCCCCAGATCCTTCTCTCTCATCCCTTGTCCCCTCCCCAGCTGTGGCTCTTCCATCCTCTGCTCCTAGTCATTTACTTTTGTACACTTGACATTTTAGAGAAAGAGGTAAGATCTTGACTGTGAATCGTAGTCAAAGGAACAATGGAGCTGTTATTTCTATTTTATTTATACCTCTAACAGCATTCACAGATAAAATGAGATGATAAATATGAAAGCAAGTTTTAAAAGTTAAATTTCCAATGATACAATTTGTGGAGAGATAGAAATCCATAGTTGGAAAGCAGAAAATAAGGGTCTCTTTAATGTTTAATGGGACCTTCGATTGACTGGGCAGGGACTGTCATGGGTAGGCTGGTTTCTTTAATCTTTCTAAATGATCTACAAAAGAGCCTTTGAGAACCTCCTAAGATTTGGCCTCAGATATAGTTCATGGCCTGTTGTAACCTGTTAGTAAAGTTTTAGAATAGTTCATCATGTTAATGCTGTGTAATGACAAGGTACATTTCTGTTACAAAATGGCATCGTTGACCTCTGAAAGATACTAAATTAAGCCATATTTGGTGATATTGAGGACATGTGTATTTAGTGAAAAAACTGGCTGAATTGTTCATTATAAAACGATTTTATCTTTTTCTATTATATGTCAGAGAGCTAAAATCCTTTTCATGCACCTTTATCCATAAAGTTTGTTTAAAAAAAAAAAACTAAGTATTGGGGCCGGGTGCTGTGGCTCACGCCTGTAATCCCAGCACTTTGGGAGGCCGAGGTAGGCGGATCACTTGAGTTCAGGAGTTTGAGACCAGCCTGGCCAACATGGTGAAACCCCATCTCTACTAAAAATACTAAAATTAGCTGGGTATTGGTGATGCATGCCTGTAGTCCCAGCTGCTTGGAAGGCTGAGGCAGGAGAATGAATGGCTTGAACCTAGGAGGCAGAGGTTACCGAGATCACGCCATTGCACTCCACCCAGAGCAACAGAGTGAGACTCCAGGAAAAACAAAACAAAACAAAACAAAAACCCTAAGTATTCTAGCCTTAATGTTCAAAATTTAAACAGCAGAAGCGTAAGCATATCTTTATTGGAAGCATTCAGCATTATTCAAAAGCTGAAGCTAAACAAGGATTAGAATGGTGATCACTAACCCCTAGCTCTGTGTTCGTTAGTCTTTGTGGACTCTTTGTTTATTGAGTGATCGTACAGACAGTGTCAGGGAAGATAAAAGAGAGAAGGGTGTTTTTCACACACTTAGCGCCCTGAAACACATTGAACGCTATTCTCCCCGCTGTCATAGCCTAGAAGAGGCTTCTCTTTGTACTGGTGATATCCAATTAATTGAAGAACTGTCTTATGCTGGGGAAGCAAACCTTCTCCAAAATTTGTGCAGAATGAAAGAAGGAAATCGAGGACGCAGGTCCAGAGAGCTTCTGCAGTAATTTCACCACATACTCTGCCTGGACACTTAGCTCTTAGCCCTGTGAGATGTCTATGACTTGGATGAAATGGAATCTGAGTTGGCTTTTGTCCTGGGGGCACCCCTCCCTTGAGGACAACACTGTCAAGTGTGGAGATAGTTTCTGATTAAGCTTGTCTTCCCATTGATCCTGCTGGAGAGACAAAATTGTCTGGTATGAAAAGGGCAGTGTGCGTCTGTTACTGTTTTTCCTTAGCCATAATGGAATGGTTGTGCATAGGCATTCCCTGGCCTGGCCATACCTGCCTAGGATGCTGGACTAAAAGAGTCAGGTTTTGCACCAAGAAAGAAGACTGTTGAGAAGAGGGGAATTGTCACAGATTTTGTTGTCTTTTTATTTACAGATATCTTCTCTCCATACTTTCCCTCCAGTTTAAATAACATTTATTAGATACTTTTTACAAGGTTCTCTTAGACTAAAGGTTTTTAAATACCAAGGGAGAAAAATGTGTCCCATGCTTGAGTGTAGGAGTTGGTAGGGATTGTTTTTAATGAAGGCTTGTTATGTGGGTGGATTTAATAAAGAACGTACACTGTAGTACTTGGCATCATTTATGTACTTTTTAATGAGGCATTTGAGCACTTTTATGTGAATGAGTCTATTTTTTTCCTCCAAGAGATTTTATTGTAATGGGTGAATGAGATCTTTCTTAAAACCATTTAATATCGATGATAATTTAGAGACAAACCTGTTAGTTTTCTGCTTATTTAGGAGTCATTCCTTAAATAGTACATCAAATCATTGTACATAATCCCTCAAAAATCTCACTTTGACTACATATTGCCGTATCTCTGTATTATTATTGTTGTTCTTGTTATTATGACCCCTTACTCCCCACCTTACCTTACCTCACTCTCATCTTTCACCACTTCAACCACAGCAGCACAAACTTAGAAGGTGGCAACAGTTAGTGATTTTGAGTGTTCGTGTCTTCATACTGCAATCTGATCTGGGAAGGAGGGCAGGGAGAACTGATCTTTCACCTCTTTTCATTTCTAATGGGTTTGCCCATTTTGAATGTGATATAAATACCTGCTGTTGCATTGCTAATGACTAATGAAAACAGTTCAAGGTGGGCAGCATTTGGTGAAAGCAAAATGAGCTGAGATTTGCAGAGTTGCTCTGCAAAAGTAGCTGTTGGCTGAACAAAAGAGTTCATGTGTACTTTGTGACTGATGTCAAGTTGAGTTATTTGCTCCAAACTTTTATGGCCAGATCTTGAGTCAAAACTTAGGAAAATAATTTAATATACCTGTATTGGTTAGATTCTCTTGTGAGCATGGTAGGCAATGAGTGTCTTGTGACATCTTAAATTTTCTAACCATCCCCATCACCTCGATAGATTCCCACAGCTATAAACATACTATTCAGCTACCATTTCTAAATTTTCTAGATAGATGCCTCAATAAAACAAAAACACTAAAAAATAACATTAGTAGCATTTAGTATTTGAGCACTTACCAGGTATCAGGCACTAGGCACTTAATTTGCTCACTCACTGTCCCATCATGTGGGTAGTATTTTAATTCCTATTTTAGCATGAGAATATTGAATGTACAAGAGGACAAAGTGACTTGTCCCAGGTCACATAGTTGGCTAGTGGGTGAGCTGGAACTGAAAAACAGCCCTTTCTCCAAAGCCCACTGCTTTCACTGCATACCTCCCCTTTGACTGTAACAGAAGCTTCAAAGTTCAGCCCTCTTCTTAACCTCTCCAGAGCAGGCACCAGCAGTACCATAGACGTTTTGGACTGCATAGTTCTTGGCTGTGAGGGAGAGTTGTGTGCATTGTAGGAACGTTTAGCAGCAAACCTGACTTCTGTCCATTAGAAGCTAATAGAACCCCTGCCGTCCCCATTCGTGACAAACAAAATTGTCTCTAGACATTGCCAAGTACCCCCTAGAGGGCAAAACTGTCCCTGGTTGAAAATGACAGCTTTAAATATTTGGAACACATAGTGTATCATTAAGGATAGGCTAAGCCACAGTAACTGTATTAGGCCATTCTTGTGTTGCTCTAAAGAAATACCTGAGATTGGGTAATTTATGAAGAAAGAAATGTATTTGGCTGATGGTTCTGCAGGCTTTATAGGAAGCATAGTGGCATCTGCTTCTGAGGAGGTCTCAGGAAGCCTCCAATCATGGCAGAAGGCGAACAGGGAGTAGGCATGGCACATGTCAGGAAAGAACATGGTGGCCAGGTGTAGTGGCTCACGCCTGGAATCCAGCACTTTGGGAGGTTGAGGTGGGTGGATCACGATGTCAGGAGTTCAAGACCAGCCTGGCCAATGGTGAAACCGTCTCTACTAAAAATACAAAAATTAGCCGAGTGTGGTGGTGTGCACCTGTAATCCCAGCTACTGGGGAGGCTGAGGCAGGAGAATCAGTTGAACCTGGGAGGCAGAGGTTGCAGTGAGCCAAGATAGCGCCATTGCGCTCCAGCCTGGGCAATAGAGTGAGACTCCATCTCAAAAACACAAAAAAAGAGAGCGCAGGGAGGGGCCGCACACTTAAACCACCAGCTCTTACAAGAGCTCAATCACTATCCTGAGGACATTACTAAGGGAATGCTAAACCATTACTAAGGTGCTAAACCATTCATGAGAAATCCGCCCCCATGATCCAGTCACCTCCCACGAGGCCCCACCTCCAACATGGGAGATTACATTTCAATATGAGGTTTGGGCCGATCCAAACTATATCAGTAACATACAGACCTCCAAATCTAGTGACTTCACCCAAGTTTCTTTCTTTCTCCTGTAACCGTCCTTTGCAAGTGTTCAAGTGAGGAGGAGCAGCACTCCTCCATGCAGTCATTCAGGGACCCAGGCTGAGGAGGCTTAGCTGTCTTCAGCATATGGCTTCCAAGGTTGCCATCTCAGTCAACTAGACGGGCAAGGAGACATGGAGATATGTACGGGGAAGATTTTGAGACACACATAGAATTGATACACCTCCCTTTTCTCAAACTCCCAATGAGAATGTTGTCACCTGGCTACACCAAACTATAAGGGGAGAATGGGAGGTGCAGTCTAGCCATGTGTCCAAAGAAGGTAGGAAACAACTTTTGTAAACAACCGGCAGTTTCTGGCATGCATTATGTATAACGAAGGCATTTTCATTGTAAAACCTACCATTTAGTGATGGTGTATCCCCCACCACCCTCACTTAAAATAAAAAGGAAGAGGCCGGGCATGGTGGCTCATACGTATAATCCCAGCACTTTGGGACAGCCAAGGCAGGTGGGTCATTTGAGGTCAGGAGTTCAAGACCAGCCTGACCAACATGCGGAACCATGGCTCTACTAAAAATACAAAAAAAATTAGCTGGATGTGGTGGTACATGCCTGTAGTCCCAGCTACTCAGGAGGCTGAGGCAGGAGAATTGCTTGAGCCCGGGAGGTGGAGGTTGCAGTGAGCTGAGATTGTGTTACTGCACTCCAGCCTGGGCGACAGAGCGAGACTCCATCTCAAAAAATAAATAAATAAGGAAGAAAGTAAGAAAGATTTTGGTGGTGCTTACCTGCTGAGATGAACATTACTGTCTACTAAATAACCTCGTAGAATGTTTTAAGTGCATTCTTTATTTAAGGCTTCAGACCAGTATATCGCCTACTGTTCCTCCCTCCCTTCTTCTATGTCTCCACCCCTTTTCCCTACCCTTTCTCCCATCATTCCTGATTACTTCCCACCCCCTCCTTTTTTTCCTACTCATTCCAGTTCATTTGACCTGCCAGTAGGGCTCTGTGAAATTATTTAGCACCATAGTTAGTGTTTCAGGCTAATAAATACCGGGCCTAGCCTAGTTCAAAGGCAGGGACTGTGCTTATCTTGGTAGCATTCTGAAAACCCTGTGAGTGGGAGGGAATCAATAAGGGTAATGGATGAAAGCCATCAGACACCTAATAGAATGATGCTTGGAAGCTGAAGGTTCATTGCCACACTGATAAAGTTTGTAAGAAAACTGAATGCCCTCCCTTGTACTGTCTCGCCCTTCTTATTTATTTTTGTTGTTGAGACGGAGACTCGTTCTGTCCCCAGGCTGGAGTGCAGTGGTGTGATCTCTGCTCACTGCAACCTCCGCCTCCTGGGTTCAAGCGATTCTCCTGACTCAGCCTCCTGAGTAACTGGGACTACAGGCACCCGCCACCACGTTCAGCTAAGTTTTGGTATTTTTAGTAGAGATGGGCTTTCACTGAGTTAGCCGGGATGATCTCTATCTCCTGACCTCATGATATGCCTGCTTCGGCCTCCCAAAGTTTTGGGATTACAGGCGTAAGCCACCATGCCTGGCCTCTGCCCTTCTTTTAACCTCATTTCTGTAGCCATTCCAAGAAGCCAAAATGAGAATGCGGGCACTGGAAGAAAAAGTAGGCAATTAAAACAAATTACTAAAAATTTTTTACTGCATTTTTAAGACCTGCAGTCCCCAAATCAACCAACACTGTTGTGGATGCTTTTCCATAAGAAATTGAAGTCAGCTCACATCTTTTCAGAGGTGGACTTTTAGAGAACAAATTTACATTGTTAACCTTTACTTGTGATACAGTTTTCAAATTACCAAGAACTTTGTGGCAATAGTGTAATCACTTCTTGGTATGATAATTATGGATGTGGTGACATCCCTCAGTGTCACCCTGAGAAACACTAGATCTCAGATAAGGGCAAGGTCACCCTTGAATTCCTGACAGTCTTGACTGGCTTCTTGCAACTTGGAGCTGGGATGAATAGTTGAGTCAGTCCAAGGAAATCCGGGATATATGAGGTCCCAAATCAGGCTTTGTAGGCCATTCTTCCCCGGTTGCAAGAATGCATGATCTGAGAATATATTATACACAGGGATTGTTTTTACTCCCATATCAAATGTCTAAGACCCAGGAAAGAGAGTATAGATGATAGAGGGAAAGAGCTAAATGAGTTTCAAAGTGTCTATGATCAGTCCTGCAGTAATATAGTCATGTATCACTTAATGACAGCGATACGTTCTGAAAAATGTCAGGTGATTTTACCATTATGCAGGCATCATAGAGTTTACTTACACAAACCTAGATGGTACAGCCTACCACACACCAAGGCTATATGGTATAGCCTATTGCTTCTAAGGTACAAACCTATACAGCATCTTTTTTTTTTTTTTTTTTTTTTTTTTTTTGAGACGGAGTCTCGCTCTGTCACCCAGGCTGGAGTGCTGTGGCCGGATCTCAGCTCACTGCAAACTCCGCCTCCCGGGTTCACGCCATTCTCCTGCCTCAGCCTCCCAGGTAGCTGGGACTACAGGCGCCGCCACCTCGCCCGGCTAGTTTTTTTGTAGTTTTTAGTAGAGACAGGGTTTCACAGTGTTAGCCAGGATGGTCTCGATCTCCTGATCTCGCAATCCGCCCGTCTCGGCCTCCCAAAGTGCTAGGATTACAGGCTTGAGCCACCGCGCCCGGCCAACCTATACAGCATCTTACTGCACTGAATACTGTAGGCAACTAAAACACAATGGCATTTGTGGATCTAAGCATAGAAAAGGTACAGTGAAAATCCCAGTATCGTAATCACATGGGACCATCATATCTGCAGTCCATCAGTGACCAAAACGTCATTTTCTGGTGTGTGAACTCTATGATGCATAACATATGTGTTCTCAGAAATCACACACTTTGGCCAGCCGCAGTGGTTCATGCCTGTGGCTTATGCACTTCGGGAGGCCAAGGCAGGTGGATCACTTGAGGTCAGGAGTTCAAGACCAGCCTGGCCACCATGTTGAAACCCCATCTCTACTAAAAATACAAAAATTAGCTGGGCATGGTGGCAGGCACCTGTAATCCCAGCTACTCAGGAGGCTGAGCTATGATAATCGCTTGAACCTGGGAGACAGAGGTTACAGTGAACCGAGATTGCACCACTGCACTCCAGCCTGGGTGACAGACCGAGACTCCGTCTCAAAAAAAAAAAAAAAAAAAATCACTCAGCAAAATCACATGGAGGAGAAAAATGGGATACTAAGAATAACACTCAAAAACTTCATCCATGACACATATACAAAAAAAATCAAAAATGGAGGCATAGTTTTATACATAATAAATTATTAAAACATACATACATGCTATAGTAAATATGGAACTCACCTTCAAAAAGATTTGAAGTTGTATATGGAAGCCACCACCATGTGCCCACACCGGCCACCCTGGAGAACAAAAGGAAGCAAGAGAGGGAGAAAAAGATAAAAAGAGCAGAGAACTCAGAAGAAAAAGATAAGACAGACTGAGAGGAAAGAGAAAATTAGAGAGGGGAGGCTGTGGGCAGGGCTGCAGCTTATGCCTTGTCAAGGTGGAGGGTCACCTGCCATGGACCTGGAGTTGACAGACTGATGTGAATGGGCCAGGTTCCAAATGCACTCAGGGGAGACCAAGGTAGCTGCTAGGTTGTCAGGAGCCTGCGTGGGTTTTGTTCCTATGCTGCTGTCACTAGATGCAATTTTCTGCATCCACCCAGTGTTTCTCATGGATGAAATCGTGCAGAAGCAAAATTCAGAAATGAGGCCAGGCGCGGTGGCTCAAGCCTGTAATCCCAGCACTTTGGGAGGCCGAGGCGGGTGGATCACGAGGTCAGGAGATCAAGACCATCCTGGCTAACATGGTGAAACCCCGTCTCTACTAAAAATACAAAAAACTAGCCAGGCGTGGTGGCGGGCGCCTGTAGTCCCAGCTACTCGGAGGCTGAGGCAGGAGAATGGCATGCACCCTGGAGGCGGAGCTTGCAGTGAGCCGAGATCGTGCCACTGCACTCCAGCGTGGGCGACACAGCGAGACTCCGTCTCAAAAAAAAAAAAAAAAAAAAAAAAAAAAAAATTCAGAAATGAGAATTACATTCAAATTGTTCCCTAACATATTAATCTCGTGGGAACAAATTCATGTTTTCAAAACAAACATCATAGCAGAACTGACTGTACCTATTCTTTGGAGTATTATGACTTGTTACAAATACGTTTCACCACTCCTTCCTCCCCTTTTCTCAGACTGGAAGATTAAAGAGTTCTACCACCCTTGCCAAAAAAACATGGTCTGCCGTTAATGTTAAATAAGACTAATAAAAACTGCCACAAATATCCTTAATTCACTTTTTATTTCCACCTTATAAGAAAAAAAAATGGTTTGAAAGAATTTTAAACTCTTAGTAGTGTGAGTTGATTCATATTTCTGAAAACTAGCATGATTACTTGTAAATAGTTGTAGGAAGTTTTTTACTGAAAGGATTTGCATAATTTGGTCAAATATTCTTGCATAAACTATAGCATTTGCTATGAATGTGAAACTAGTATGCCAAGGAGACTTAACATATCAGTGAGTTTCTAATGCTCAAATTAAAATAATTTCCACCTATATTTGTAGATTCAGAGTTAGTGTATTAAATGAGAGGACAGACAGTGTAATGGAAGGGAAGTAGAATATATAGGTAACTGTTCTTTTCATCGACATAACTAGGTGCGTTCAGTTCATTTGCAAGCTTAAACACTTTCAAAAATGCCTGTAACTGTAAAGTTCCTTTTTATTCTCTCAGGCTTTGCTTTTAAGGCAACATTTTGACTTTTAATGAACAGGCATTTTAAAAACGTCAGTTCATTCAGGTGATTGAGTAGCTATTATTACTGGTCTGCTGAGGAACTGCTCATATATTGCAAAGACTGCTGTAGGCAAAATTCTATTGAAGATTTGCTAAAACAGGTCCCGTTTGGTTGGGTTAGAATCACGCTGCATTTTAAGTGTGTGCCATCTTGAATATTCAGTTATCCAGAGTGGATAGAAAATTATACAATTCAGAAAATTATCTTCTAAACACACCAGCCTTCATTTGGGAGAAGTTTCCCACGGCCAGAAATTTATTCCAAAGTGAAGTATTACTTGCACCTTGGAAAACTGATCATGTGGAAGATTTACCTGGGTCATGCGATAAGCTGAGAGTTAGTGTGACAGTCCAAGCAGCCCTGTTCTGTAACACGTAGAACAGGAAAGACAGCTTGGACTAACTCATGACTTTTTCACCTACGTAACTTAGTAGTTAACTGCTTTCTGATCATTTATGTTTCTGATTTTTCCTCTTCCTACTAAGATTGTTTTGCCACTTGAAGGGAATGGCAATTGTTCTAGATAGCAGCTTTCATGAAATGTTTTAAGTCCGTTTCTTAAATTGTGGTAATATATACATCAGAATTAACAACAATTTTTGGTCGGGCGTGGTGGCTCACACCTGTAATCTCAGCACTTTGGGAGGTTGAGGTGGGTGGATCCCCTGAGGTCAGTAGTTTAAGACCAGCCTGGCCAACATGGTGAAACCCTCTCTACTAATAATACAAAAAATTAGCCAGGCGTGGTGGCGCACGCCTGTAATTCCAGCTACTCAGGAGGCTGAGGCAGGAGAATCGCTTGAACCCAGGAGGTGGAAGTTGCAGTGAGCCGAGATCATGCCATTGAACTCCAGCCTAGGTGACAAGAGCAAAACTCTGTCTCAAAAAAAAAAACTTTTAAGCATGCAATTCAGGGGTACCAAGTACATCAAGTACGTTCACATTGTTGTGCAACCATCACCACCATCCATCTCCAGAACTTTTCCATCCTCCAAACTGAAATTGTGCACCCAATAAACAATAACTCCCCATTCCCCACCTCAGCCTCAGGGAACCACTTTTCTACTTTCTGTCACAAGGACTTCGACTACTTGAGAGAACCCATATAAGTGGAATCAGAATATCTGTCTTGTTGTGACTAGCTTACTTCACTTAGCATATTATCTTCAAGGTTCATCCATGTGATAGCAGGTGTTCATTGTGTTCCTTCTTACAGCTGAGTAATATTCCATTGTGTGTGTAGACTGCATTTTGTTTACCCATTCATCCATTGATGCACACTTAGGTTACCTCCAATGGCGTGGGATTTTCCATTGACTAGAACCACACCAAATTTTAGAACTGGAAATAACTCAGTTAAATCTGACCATAAATTCTGAAAGAGTAAGGAGTGTTTTACTTAAGTTTGATATTTTATAAAATTTTATATATGTTTTATATTCCTCACACTCAGCACTGTGTCTGACACTTAATAGGCCATTCATAAACATTTGCTGAGTAAATTTTCTAGTATTTGCTGTCATTTTTATACACAGGGAAATGGAGATCCAGAGATGCCAGTGATTTCTCCAAATGGAAGCAAATCCTGGCTCCCACTTACTACCTGTGACTTTTTTTTTTTTGAGATAGAGTCTTGCTCTGTGGCCCAGGCTGGAGTGTGCAGTGCCACGATCTCAGCTCACTGCAACCTCCACCTCCCCAGTTCAAGTGATTCTCCTGCCTCAGCCTCCCCGAGTAGCTGGGATTACAGATGCCTACCATCACACCCAGCAAATTTTTTTGTATTTTTAGTAGAGGCTGGGTTTCACCATGTTGGCCAAGCTGATCTGGAACTCCTGAACTCAAGTTATTTCACCCACCTCAGCCTCCTGAAGTGCTGGGATTACAGGCGTGAGCCACTGCACCTGACCTATCTTTGATGTTGAAGAATTCCTTCTGTGACCTGCAGTTTCTTCATCTTAAAATGGAGGAGATGTTGTGTTCCTTTTAAAATGGTGTGAAGATTCAGTGAGTTAGTGCCCATGAAGTCATTAGCACTGACCTGGCACAGCATAAACACTCAACAGCTGATAGCTGTTCACACCCTACATCTTGCAGTTAAATATTGGCAGTGCCGGGTTGCATCCTATTCCTGCCTCCCAGCTATTTCATTTGGAGACAACTGGAAAAACCCTGAAACATTTTATTGAGTGCCTCCTACGTGCCAGTTAAGGCGGGTCCTCAAACAAACTTGTCAATGAAAATTTCTGGGAACATACTTGATTGCCCAGTTGTCTGCATCTCAGCCACCGACCAGGGTGAAATCGAGCCTGGGCAGGTGTAAAGGGAAGAGCTGGACATTTCATCTACGACCAGCGGCCACGTGGTTCAGACAAAACCAGAGCCTTGAGACAGGGGAAATCTGTGCTAAGGGAACAATTAGGGTCACTTCCTTAGTAATGTCTTGAGATGAGTCTAAAGCAATCTGTGACGTTACCCTTTTTTCCCCTAGCAGAAATATAGGTAGCCTTCTGAGGGTGAGAAATTGGCACCCACTATCCTATAAGACCAGAGAGACTTTCTGGACTCATCTGCATGTGGTAATTAACAGACCAGTTGATTGTCTGGGACCTGATTTTGCCACCTCCTGTTCTAAAGTAGGAGCTGGCTCTGAAGTTTCAGGTCCTATTTGAAAAGGGATGAGGAAAAGAAGACTACTGATAAAATATGTAAATTTACTTGTATTCAGATTTATCTAGAATGTTCAAGGACTACTTTTGGTAAGAAAATGCACCAAAAGGGCCAGGAGTGGTAGCTCATGCCTGTAATCCCAGCACTTTGGGAGGCCGGGGCAGGTGGATCAAGAGGTCAGGAGTTCAAGAGCAGCCTGGACAACATAGTGAAACCCCATCTCTACTAAAAATATAAAAATTAGCCGGGCATGGTGGTGGGCACCTGTAGTCCCAGCTACTCGGGAGGCTGAGGCAGGAGAATCACTTGAAACCAGGAGGCTGAGGTTGCAGTAAGCTGAGATCATGCCACTGCACTATAGCCTGGGTGACAGAGCAAGACTCTGTCTCGGAAAAAAAAAAAAAAAAAAAGATCTAGAAGAACATTCTTACTTCAAAAGGAGGAATAAAGAAAATACTATAATGTCTTTTGTGAGAAATACACAATTAACTGGTCATGAGTTATAGTAATACCAAGGATAGGAAGCTCACATACACGGGTTTAGAGGGACTATTATTTAAGCGACTAGAGGCTGTTGCCTAAGAAAGCTGGTTAGGAAGAACAGCTGAAAACTAGGAATCTTTCTAAAGCAGAGGTTGCACATGAGAGTCACCTGGGGAGCTTGTATAATTCCCTCCACCTAAGCTGTATCCTGGGCTAGCGGAATCCCAGTCTCTGGGGCTGGGGTCAGTTTTCCTTAAAGGTCTGCAGATTCCAATAGACAATCAGTATTGAGATTTAGTATCCTAACAGGAATTTTTTTTTTTAGTAAAGCAAACAAACTTTTAAAGGCAGCACAAATTATCTCCTGATCTGTATGGAATGTAACAAAAGGACAGAGAACAGACTTTAAAATCTCCAAGAACTGAATCCAGATCCTGGCCCAGCCATTTCCCTGTTTGATGTGGACAAGTTACTAAGCTTTTCAATTTGTCAGTGTCTTCATCTGTAACATGGGAATAATAGGATTGTTGCAAAAATTAGATAATTCGTGTACAATGTTGAGCACAATGCTAGGTGTAGTAAGCATTCAAATAAGAGATATTATTATTCATATAGTTGGGCAAGACCAATAATTTCTGGTATGTTCTAAAGTATTGTAATATTGTTATGCTTCCTAATCTATGTTAAGGTATTTCAGAAAATTATTTTAACTTGACAAATAAAAAAGATATTTCGTTGCAATTTTTAATTTACCTGACATGTCTTCATGTAGTTGGAATTCATTTCCACTATAATAGAGGGCTGCAATGGTGGAATGAATAATTTTTTTTTCAGAGTTTTGATCTGAGCTGAGTCAAATTGGAGTTAATTTCATGGACAGAGCACATGGGTCTGGGCTTCAGACCCATGCTGACAGTCAGCTGTATGCCCATGGACAAATAACCATTCCGACCTCAGCTTCATCCTCCGTAAATGAGTCTAATTCAAGAAGCATAAGTCTACTGATGACTAGCGATGGCATCTCCACCAGCCTCAGCCCTCAAAAATCCAATCAGGAAATAAGTAAGTCCTTTGAGCAGCCAAAATAGATATTTCAAATGCCAAACAGTGAGGCCTGTGTCTTTCCCCAGGGAGAGGCCCCGAACTCTCACTAAAAGCCTATTTACCCTACATGTTTAAAATAAGCTTCATTATTTGGTGCCTTAGCCCACAGCAAATGGAGGGGGTAGGACGAAGTGGAAATGACAGCACCAAGGAGCCAGAGGAAAGAACTCCTTAGTAGTCTAATTAATGTAAGGCCATTTGGAAGGGCGAGGACTCACCTTGATCCTCCTGGTAGTTTTTACTTGTGAATTATGGCCCAGAGCATCACTGAAATCCTTACCGATGAGCCTAAATAGCAAGGAAAATTTTTATAATGTTTGCTGTAGTATCTCAAATATATTGTAGTGGCCGGGCGAAGTGGCTCACGCCTGTAAACCCAGCCCTTTGGGAGGTCAAAGCGGTTGATTCACCTGAGGTCAGGAGTGCGAGACCAGCCCGGCCAACATGGTGAAACTCTGTCTCTACTAAAACTACAAAACTTAGCCGAGCATGGTAGAAGGCACCGGTGATCCCAGCTACTCGGGAGGCCAAGGCAGGAGAATCACTCGAACCCAGGAGGCAGAGGTTGCAGTGAGCCGAGATCATGCCACTGCACTCTAGCCCGGGTGACAGAGTGAGACTCTGTCTCAAAAAAATAAAAATAAAAGTAAAATATATTGTCTGTTGGCTGGCCTTCATAACAAAGTAAGTTTTTATTTATAATGAACTTCGTAAAGGTTTTTCATTGTGGGAAGACATACATAACTTAAAACTTATTTTAACCATTTTTATATATATAATTCAGTGGCATTAGGTAGACACACAGTGTTGCCCAACTATGGCCGCTGTCCATTTCCAGAACTTTTTCATCATCCCAACACAGAAACTCTGTACCTGTTAAACACTGACTCCCCATTCCTCTCTCTCTCCAGCTCCTGGCAACCTCCAATCTACTTTTTGTCTCTGAATTTGCCTACTCTGGATCCCTCATGTAAGCAATGGCTTACAGGATCTGTCCTTCTGTGGCTGGCTCATTTCACTTAGCATGTTTCCAAGGTTCATTCATGTTGCAACATCCATCAGGATTTAACTAAATAGAATTACCTTTTAATACTTAGCAAGGATCCCTGTACAATAACTGATCCCTTAACCAAGGTGAGATGACACTTTATAAAAACAAAGAATCCTCCTTACTCTGTAAGGGGAGGAGGTTTTATGAAAATAATGCAGACATGATGAGAAATTGCCAGCTTCCGTCCAACCCAAAGCAAAACTGAATGTTAAGATTCTTTGTTTTAGTTGTGGCACAGTGGCTCATGCCTGTAATCCCAGCACTTTGGGAGGCGAGGCAGGCAGAACATAAAAGCCAGGCTGAGGTGGGTGGATCACGAGGTCAGGAGATCGAGACCATCCTGCCTAACACGGTGAAACCTTGTCTCTACTAAAAATACAAAAACTTAGCCAGGTGTGGTGGCGGGCACCTGTAGTCCCAGCTACTTGGGAGGCTGAGGCAGGAAAATGGTGTGAACCCGGGAGGCGGAGCTTGCAGTGAGCAGAGATGGTGCCACTGCACTCCAGCCTGGGCGACAGAGCAAGACTCCATCTCAAAAAAAAAAAAAAAAAAAAACAGCCTCGGCAACATGGCAAAACCCTGTCTCTACAAAAAAAAAATACAAAAATTAGCCAGGCATGATGGCACCTGCCTGTAGTCCCAGCTACTTGGAAGGCTGAGGTGGGAGGATGACTTGAGCCTGGGAGGTGGAGGCTGCAGTGAGCTGTGATTGTGTCACTGCACTTTAGCCTGGGCAACAGAGCTACAGCCTGTCTCAAAAAAATAAAATGTTTATGAAAGATTCTTTGTTTTGTTGAACTAATATAAATTAATTCCTAATGACCAACACTCCTCACCCCCACCCCGGTAAAGTAGGCCAGTTTAAAAATGGAGAGAGCCTGCTGTTTCAAATGGCAGTATCTCACTGGGGCAGTCACCCCAAAGGACATTGTGGGGTGGGTATGTGTGTGTGTTGGGGGAGGCAGGGGGAGCCATCCCTTTATACTTTAAAATACTGTCTTTTGAAAAAAAGCCTTTATCTCTTTGGATTCACAAGGAATGTTACAGGTGTCCCTTCAGTTTCATAATGGGGCTTACAGTGATGCCCTCAACCTTTCAGAAAGCCTGAAGTGGGTGCCTCGTAAGGAGGGGACCTGCCGAGCTGGCCGCCCAGCAGTGGCTGACCAGAAATACACAGCTGCTGAAAAGACGGCTGCTTTTGTCTGGTTTTCCATAAAGCAGTGGCGAAATCACTCAACCCAGGGGTCTGTTTATGGCCTCGTAAATGCTGTTCCAAATGCAAATGCACAGAGAGAAAAGGGTGAGAGTTAATCTACTTTTGATTAGAGAAGCGTTTCTTTTCTTATGCAAAGGCAGGAGTGAGGTGGGTGGGAAGAGAGTTAAAAATGAAATGCATAGTTTAGGGATCTTTGTCATCTTCAAGAGGTGGTGTTGTAAAAAAAAATGCTGTCCCTGTGACAAAGGCCGGGAACAAGGGAGGAATGTTGGGCTGGGTTAAGATTCTGTACAGCCCTCGCCTCTTAGCTAGAGAGGGAGCAGCGGGGCAACCGTTAACCCTTGCCTTCCCGGGCTGTGCACATTGCTCGTTTCTGGGAGTTCACTCCATGAGGTTGCTGAGTCTACACTCATTCATTGCTGGGAAAGCTGAAGCACAGTGCCTACTAACTGTTGATACCAGTTTCAGAGAGAGAAGGAATGACAAAGATATTTTTGTGGCACTACATGATGATGATCCTATGCTTCCTTTATCATGGAGTTATACAGACTTGGAGTACCTGACCCAGACAGGGGGCAGGAAGGTGGTGATGAGCAGGAGAGCCAATACTGGCAGTGGGAAAAGAATCCATAATAATGGAACAGCATGAGAGGGCAGGGGACAGGGACATTCCTGAAAGAGCAGTGAGTGAGTGCCTGTGTTGGTGGAGGTGAGGGAGTTGAGGGGGAGCAAGAAAGTGGTCAAAGATGAGCCCAGGAAGGTAGGGAGGGATTTAAGAGTCCTTGAAGGATTTTACCCAGGAGGCATGACATCAAATTTGAGTTTTAGAAAATCATGCCGGATAGGTTTGAAAAGTTGTGGGCAGTCAGACCCACAGTAGGGAGATGGGCTAGGATGTCCTTGCAGGAGTCCAGGAGAGAGATAAGAACAAGGTCAAGGCAGCAATGAGAGAGAGGACAAGTCAGTTTCAGAAAAGATGTAGGTGGGAGAGGAGAGGCAGGATTTACTGTCTGCCTGGTCATAGCAAGAGGACAAGGGTCTTGGAAACTTTTAGATGGCATTAGGACTTCGGTGGTGGTTGTTGTTGTTGTTGTTGTTGTTGTTGTTGTTGTTGTTTGAGATGGAGATTCACTGTCATTGTCCAGACTGGAGTGCAATGGCACGATCTCAGCTCACCACAGCCTCCACCTCCAGTTCAAGCAGTTCTCCTGCCTTAGCCTCCAGAGTAGCTGGGATTACAGGCATGCATCACCATGCCTGGCTTATTTTTTGTATTATTAGTAGAGACAGGGTTTCTCCATGTTGGTCCAGTTGGTCTCTAACTCCCGACCTCAGGTGATCTACCTGCCTTGGCCTCCCAAAGTGCTGGGATTAAAGGCATGAGCCACTGCGCCCAGCCGGCACCAGGCCTTTTTTGTTTTGTTTTGTTTTGTTTTGTTTTGAGATAAGATCTCGCTCTGTTACCCAGGTTGTAGTGCTGTGGCGTGATCATACCTCACTGCAGCCTTGATCTCCTGAGCTCAAGTGACCCTCCGCCCTAGTTTCCCAAGTAGCTGGGACTACAGTTGCATGCCACCATGGCTGGCTAATTTTTTAATTTTTTTGTGGAGACAGGTCTCACTTTGTTGCCAGGCTGACTTCGAACTCCTGGCCTCAAACAGTCCTTCCGCCTCTGCCTCCCAAAGTGCTGACACTATAGGCATGAACCACTGCACCTGGCCGGCATTCTGGACTTTTTATGCACATGTCTTCCCGACAGTAATCTTCAGACTCTCTGCCAACTGTGATGGTTAATAACAAGCTGTTTAAGTAAATTATCCTTCCTACAGCACTGTTATTGCCAGTGGCAGAGAACGGTGGAGGGATAATTTTTTATTATGATTTATCAGCATATAGAGTTCATTTACTTTTGAACCCAAAAAAGCTCCAATCTGACCTACCTTGCCTCTCTGGGAAGGAACCTGGGACCTGGACGGCCACACAGCAGTCACCAACACCTGCACATGTGTGCCGAGCTGCCTTGAATGGACCATGTGTGCAGTTTAACCCCTGGAATGTTGAGGAGGCACTGGTGGTTGTATTCTTTCTGCTTAATGCTGAAGCTACGGAGCCTCAGCAAGGAAGTAACTTGCCCAGGGTCTGAGTCCTAGACCCAGACTGCCTGACCTTGAGGCTGATGTGTTTCCCACCTCGCTACATCTGGAGCCAGCCCTGCAGCTGAGGCCTTCATGTTGCATCCGGCAACCCTACCCTGTCCTCAGATAAATCTGTCCTGGGAAACCAAGTTTACTTTCCCAGGACAGTAAATGTAATGTTTTTATTAAAGATATAATTTTTAATAAAATGTAATTTTTCCATCTTGTAGTAGATGGAAACTGCATTTACTACAGGAAAAAGCAGAGGGCACTTCTGTTCAGATTGTAAAATTGCTGCTGTGGAAATTCATCTCCCTTGAAAAATCACTTATGGAAACCTCATCCATAAGAGTCCACTCTCTTAGATTAAAGAGGGGAGAAAATGTTCCCCACATCACCTTTTTCACCCTGTGGGCACGAATTAGGATCAGGCCTCCTGGACAGTACAACAGAAGGACATCTTCGTGTTTACCCCCTGGCCCCATGCTCTTTGAGAAAGTCAAGTTTCTGGGGGATATCCCGTCACTTTGGCCCACGTGCCTTGCTGACACCCTCCACCTCCATCTGCACGGTGCCTCTGCCTGCTCCCCTGCGGATCCTCAAGCCTGTGACTGTTTCTGTATCAATACAAAACTTTTTTTTTTTTTTTTTTTTTTTTTTTTTTTTTTTTGAGAAGGAGTCTCGCTCTGTCACCCAGGCTGGAGTGCAGTGGCCAGATCTCAGCTCACTGCAAACTCCGCCTCCCGGGTTTACGCCATTCTCCTGCCTCAGCCTCCCGAGTAGCTGGGACTATAGGCGCCCGCCACCTCGCCCGGCTAGTTTTTTGTATTTTTTTAGTAGAGACGGGGTTTCACCGTGTTAGCCAGGATGGTCTCGATCTCCTGACCTCGTGATCCGCCCGTCTCGGCCTCCCAAAGTGCTGGGATTACAGGCTTGAGCCACCGCAAAACTTTTGGTTAAGATTTTTCTGTGATGAGATCAGCAACAATATAGTCAGCGAGACAATCAGATATATCCTAAGGGCTCCTCATTGTTTTTGGTACAATGAATGGAATAACTTAGCCGTAAGTTTCCATATTTAGCAGCAGATTACCTAATGCCACCAGGGTGTTAATCACATTCATCTGCCTTGATAAACCGCCCATAAGGAGGTCGATCCTTGTGTAGATTCTTTATTTTAATACATACAACTGCACTGCATTACAACTTTCAAGTAGAATAGCTTGATTTTGAGGGTCATTACCAATCTCCATGACTCAGGAGATGAGAAGTTGAGCTAATGTCTTCCAGCCTTTTCCAGTTAATATTGTCAAGGTAACCCCTTCCTTTTTTAGCTGGCTGAAATTTCATTTTGATTCAGGGTTACAGTTTCAAGTCGTTTAGCACAAATAAGTCAAGGCTTTTGTCTTTAAGGCCTTGTTTCTTGTCCACCAAATGAACGCTATTTGAGTACCTACTGTATACAGATCAGTTGCTGTGAGATCATCTATACTACTGTTCCTGTCTCAGTAAAATTAGATGGGCAAGTGTTCCAACTTATATAGGTAATTATTGTCCAACACATGTTTAAGTAGAGTGATAATTGAACCTGTGTATGTGGAAAAGCTGTACCTGTTTTTGTTTGTCTGTTGTGAGATAGAGTCTCACTGTGTCACCCAAGCTGGAGTACAGTGGCAAGATCTTGGCTCACTGTAACCTCCACCTCCCAGGTTCAAGCGCTTCTCGTGTCTCAGCCTTCTGAGTAGCTGGGATTACAGGTGCCCACCACCATGCCCAGCAATTTTTGTGTGTGTGTTTTTAGTAGAGACAGGGTTTCACCATGTTGGTCAGGTTGGTCTCGAACTCCTGACCTCAGGTGATCTGCCCACCTTGGCCTCCTGAAGTTCTGGGATTACAGGTGTGAGCCACCACGCCCGGCCTGCTGTACCTGTTTTAATGGGCCGTTACTTGGTGTCCTTATTTCAGAATTTCTTGTTGGCTAGAATTAAGAATCCTCAGGTAAAGTGTGGGTTGTTACATGATTTGTGAACGGGAAATGTTTTCCTCCAATAATCAACTGCCATTTTGATGTTTGGTGAATGCTTTTAAGCCATCAGTGTATTAAAGTGGCATGCAGAGCTCATGGATGAAGTGAGAACAGCCCTGATAAAAACGCAGATTGTCTGTGGTGCACACAAGTGTGTGTGTGTGTGTGTGTGTCAGAAGTTCCTCTAAGAAGCTTCTTCCTTACACACTCCTGTGTGAAGTGTTAGAACACCTGCCACGGTCACCTAGCCATAGTGATAGGGATTCTTTTTTTCTTCCTCTTACATGTGCGGGATGCGTAGTTTTGTTACATAGGTAAACATGTGCCATGGTGGTTTACTGCACAGATCAACCCATCACCCAGGTATTAAGCCCAATATTCATTAGCTATTCTTCCTGATGCTCTCCCTTCCCTCACCCCCTCCCAACAGGCCCCTCAGTGTATGTTGTTCTCCTCCCTGTGTCCATGTGTTCTCATCATTCAGCTCCCACTTATAAGTGAGAACATTTGCTGTTTGGTTTTCTGTTCCTGCATTAGTTTGCTGAGGATAACGGCTTCCTTCTCCATCCATGATCTCATTCCTTTTTATGGCTGAATAGTGTTCCATGGTGTATACGTACCACATTTTCTTTATCCAGTCTATCATTGATGGGCATTTGGGTTGATTCTATGTCTTTGCTATTGTGAATAGTGCTGCATTGAACATACGCGTGCATGTATCTTTATAATAGAATGATTTATATTCCTTTGGGTATATACCCAGTAATGAGATTGCTGGGTCAAATGCTATTTCTGCCTCCAGATCTTTGAGGAATCACTACAATGGTTAATTTATCCCACCAACAGTGGAAAAGTGTTCCTTTTTCTCTGCAACCTTGCTAGCATCTGTTTCTTGACTTTTTTTTTTTTTTTTTTAAGACAGTTTTACTCTTGTTGCCCAGGCTGGAATGCAATGGCACGATCTTGGCTCACTGTAACCTCTGCCTCCAGGTTCAAGTGATTCTCTTGCCTCAGCCTCCTGAGTAGCTGGAATTACAGGCATACACCACCACACCTGGCTAATTTTGTATTTTTAGTAGAGGTGGGGTTTCACCATGTTGGTCAGGCTGGTCTCAAACTCCTGACCTCAGGTGATCCGCCTGCCTCGGCCTCCCAAAGTGCTGGGATTACAGGCATGAGCCACCACACCCGGCCATTTCTTGACTTTTTAACAATTGGCATTCTGACTGGCATGAGATGGTATCTTACTGTGGTTTTGATTTGCATTTCTCTAATGATCAGTGGTGTTGAGCTTTTTTTCGTATGTTGGCCATGATAGAGATGCTCTTCTACACAGGTCCTGAACCTCTTTGTACGTTTCCATTTCAGTACATGAGCATTTTCCTTTGAAGCCTCCTTCAGAGCTTGCATCTTTCTCTTCATTTCTGATTTGTCTTCATTTCAGAATGATTCCTAATTCTCTACAGCTAAAACACCCTGCTTTCCAGGCTCCCCATCGTGTCATGATTTCATATTACTTGAAAGTAGTATAGTGCTCAGAGAGCTGATCGCATGCATCTGCACTGACTCCCTGTGACTGATTGGGGAAGGAGTGTGTTTCTGTGGAAAGAGGTATGTAGAGACTTGTCCATAAAGAGGGATCAAGTGACCCACCGTGGGTGGCTGGCAGGAAATGGGATGTCTTAAAGGAGTGTAAAGCCATGCATTAGTGAGAAGGAAGGACGAGAACTCATGAGCCAGTCTTGAAAGCTGGTGTGCCTGGCTGATGGAAAACATGTCATGCGATGTATACATATGAAAACATGAAGGCAGTGGGTACTGCGTGTGAATGGGACTGATCCTAATTCAGATATAGCCTGTGATGATCCTGGCAGGTAGGAGGTGCCTAGTCAATCAGGATGGCTATTTTTGATTGGCTCCTACCTGACACCTGATAAAAATTACCTTCAACTCTCAAAATTAATCATCAGCAAACCCCTCCTCCTGTTTAAATATATTGTGTTAAGGTATAAAACCTTTGAAGTGACAGTATGGGGTTTCAGTGCCCAGGCTATTGTCAGCAGATCCTGGTTTGGGCATGACTTGAGGCATTTACTTTCTGTATGACCTCAGGGGAGTGATGGAGCCTTTCTCAGCTTCTAGGAAAATGGGATTAATGGGACCCACCTCCTAGGGTTGTGGTGAAGATGAAATGAGAGTGCATATAAAGCCGACAGCCCAGTGCTTAGCAGTAAACTTTAAAATAACAACAATGATGATTGCTGGGTGTGGTAGCTTATGCCTATAATCCCAACACTTTGGGAGGCCGAGGTGGGAGGATCACTTGAGGTCAGGAGTCTCCTGGGCAACATAGTGAGACCCCATCTCTACAAAAAAATAGAAAAGTTAGCCCAGTGTGGTGGTGTGTGCCTATAATCCCAGCTAGTGGGAAGGCTGAGGCAGGAGATTGCTTAAGGCAGGATTTCCACGTTGCAGTGAGCTGTGATCATGCCACTGTGTTCTCGCCTGGATGACAGAGACCCAGTCTCTAAACAAAAATAAAGAAAAAAAAAAAAAAAAGGAAAAACCAATAATGATAAATAGCAGTGAGGAGTTAAAATTCAGATTATGTAATAATGTACATTTATTTTACTGATTTTTTCCCCATATTAAAAACCCTTTGGGCTTTATTTAATTTTCCTTAATCACCATGTTTCAAATTACACCAGTAGTCCTCTGATTATAATTAAGATGAATCAGTTTCTTATTTTCAGATGCTTAAAGTGTTGCCAAGACATTGCATCCCTCCACCACCTCACTAGCCATTCCCATTTTCCACTTTAAGGATTATAGCCACGTCTAATTGTGTCTGTCTGCTTCCCTACCTGGCCTGGGACCTGGAGAGTAAAAAGGCAGTTTAAAAAAGAAACAAAAAGCTGTGTAAAGTTAACCTGATGACAAGGAAAACAGAGTTGTAGGAAAGGAAGTCATCTGGAGGGATCATTCTCAAAAGAGTGGTTAATAAACTCACTTCAAATCTCTGTCTAGTGAGTGCCCACTGCAGCCTCATACTGGGCTTTACTCCAGGGGATTCTGGTAAACAGGGTGTTGGCCCATTTTGAAGACTTTAAAATACAAAGTCTTCAAAGACTGTGTTTACATGCATTCAAAAGCAGATAGATTATTTCAGAAATGCTTTGCGTTTTTTTTTTTTTTTTTTTTTTGGTAGCTACAAATAATGATAGGATTTACACTATAGAAGAAACAGCAATGGGAGGTTGCAAATAGGTCTGGAAAGATATTTCAGTATGCAGCAGGACTTCATCATGGCCATCTGTCTACCTCTCTCTGTTTTAGAAGCACTTTGGCATATGAGAATATTGTCAATGTAATTTGGAAACTGTGCAATTTCAAAAATAAATATTTAACAAGGCAACAGAAAATTAAGTTTTTCTGCTACATTATTACCGTAAAAAGGCCTCTTATAAGGACTTTTCTAATTGTTATACCAAAAGGTAATATAAGGAACTAATTTTAGTGTTATATTTATACCCAATTGCTTTTCCATTATTATGACTTTTTTAGGTTTCACCACATTTATACATATCCACATGAAGTCAATAAATGACATCACTATGAAGTAAATAAAGACAATTGATTTCTTTATTTTTCTTTCTTTCTTTTTTTCTTTGAGATGGAGTCTCACTCTGTTGCCCAGGCTAAAGGGCAGTGGCACGATCTCAGCTCACTTCAACCTCCACCTCCTGGGTTCAAGCGATTCTCCTGCCTCAGCCTCCCAAGTAGCTGGGACTACAGGGACGTGCCACCATGCCCAGCAAATTTTTGTATTTTTAGTAGAGACGAGGTTTCACCATGTTGGCCAGGATGGTCTCGATCACTTGACCTTGTGATCTGCCCAGGCTGAAGTGCAGTGGTACAATGTCGGCTCACTACAACCTCCACCTCCCAGGTTCAAGCGATTGTCCTGCCTCAACCTCCCGAGTAGCTGGTATTACAGGTGTGTGCCACCATGCCCAGCTAATTTTTGTATTTTCATAGAGACAGGGTTTTAGGCTGGTCTCGAACTCCTGACCTCAGGTGATCCACCTTCTTCAGCCTCCCAAAGTGCTGGGATGCAAGGGTGAGCCTAAGACAACTGATTTCGGTAATGATTGTCAGAGTGTAGGAAAAGATGGGCGTCCAGTTGTTTTAAGAACTTTAACGTATTAATACTAATTCTATTTCTAAATATCTTGTTCATAAATGTGCTTTTGCTTAAAGTCTTTAGGGGAAAACCAAACAAATATTCCTAATTGTCTTCAAGCAAAGATGTATTTATCTTTCTACTCATCATTTCTATTTTTTGACAGAATTCCTGTTCCAAGTTTCTTTTTCTGGGGAGAGCTGCTACCTCCTGCCCCTTCCTAGGCCTGGCTGGCCCATCGCCTCACTATGAGAAAGCTCCCAGCTCTCCCCGTTTCAGGAGGAAGTAGGAAAACAATAGAGGGGACTGAATAGGCGCATGTATCATCTGTCACAGCTTAACAAGAGGCCATTCCTGACATTTTTTACCAATGGTTTATGTACTGCAAGTATTATAGATGGTAAATGAGGCTGAAACCACCCAATTTTATTCTTTTACTC
Organism: Rhinopithecus roxellana; assembly: GCF_007565055.1. Classification (NCBI taxonomy): domain Eukaryota; kingdom Metazoa; phylum Chordata; class Mammalia; order Primates; family Cercopithecidae; genus Rhinopithecus; species Rhinopithecus roxellana. The sequence continues at coordinate 177,700,135 of NC_044552.1, read as the reverse complement.
AGACATCTCAGAGCCATTAACAGAGTTCCACACATTGAGATCAACCTCTATATCATATCTTTCTTCCCCCTTTGTCCTTTGTCTTCCCCTTTTTCTTTTTCCTTTTTTTTTTGGAGTCTCACTCTGTCATCCAGGCTGGAGTACAGTGGCACAATCTCAGCTAACTTCAACCTCTGCCTCCTGGGTTCAAGCAATTCTCCTGCCTCAGTCTCCCAAGTAGCTGGGATTACAGGTGCCTGCCACCACGCCTGGCTAATTTTTTTCTTTCTTTTTTTTTTTTTTTTTTTTTGGTATTTTTAGTAGAGATGGGGTTTCGCCATGTTGGCCAGGCTGGTCTCAAGCTCCTGACCTCTGGTAACCTGCCTGCCTAGGCCTCCCAAAGTGCTGGGATTACAGGCATGAGCCACTGCTCCCGGCCCAACCCTCTCTTTTTCTTTCTTCCCTTTCCTTTCCCCTGCCCAAAGCTGTTGCCAGAAAGATTGTGTCCCATTCCTTCTACATTGGATTTTCAGTACATTTCTCTGTGGTGTGGGGTCTAGACTGTATGGACCCAGGGAAAACACTGTCCCCACAGTAAGAGCTTTTTTGTATCCAGCCTAATGCAGTGGCCAGAGACCACGATTCCCCAGATCCCGTTTCTTTGGCTGTACCTTCCTCCTCCGTAGATGTGCACAGGGAAAGAAGAGAAAAGAGATTCACTGGAAGATTAGACTTCTGATTCTTTTATCTATAGGCTACAGCAGCACATTTTACTATACCCTGTTCAGTGGCTTATTTGGAAGAAAGATAAAGGGCTTCTTTCATTTGGAATGTGTTCTTCTGTACTCACAGTATTTTGTAAATAATTCTTGTAGCACTTAAATAGTCAAACTCTGAACTTCTTTTACATATTTTTCTCCCTCATTCTCCTTTGGGCACCTACAAGAGGGATAAAGCCCATATCCTCATCATTTCTTTCTTTCTTTCTTTTTTTTTTTTTTTTGAGACGAGGTTTTGTTCTTGCTGCCCAGGCTGGAGTGCAATGGTGCAATCTTAACTCACTGCAGCCTCTGCATCCTGGGTTCAAGCAATTCCCCTGCCTCAGCCCCCAAGTCGCTGGGATTACAGCTGCCTACCACCACACTTAGCTAATATTTTTGTATTTTTAGTAGAGATGGAGTTTCACCATGCTGGGCCAGGCTGGTCTGGAACTCTTGACTTCAGGTGATCCACCTGCTTCAGCCTCCCAAAATGTGGGGATTACAGGCGTGAGCCACCGCGCCCGGCCCTGAACCAATGTCTTATCAGTCACGATGTTCTGAAAGAGCACTCTTTGTGCAAAGGACAGTGGCTGGAAAATCAAACCCCTATTTCTTCTTAGAGCTTGGGCCCTAGCAAGAACAAAACGAGCCAGTCTGAGCACATGGAAATCTACGATCTGGATTAACTAGGCCAAAAGTAGAACCGTCTCCTTTCACCACAAACCCCCAAAGATGCCTTTCAGCATTTCATCTTGGCTTGAAGAAGTCCAGTCCGGGGGGTACCAAACCTCAGAATAACCCTGCCCAGGCCTCTGCAGATGGGGCCCGCTGGAGCTGGCCCTGGCTTGGTTTTACCTCACTAGCCACCTAGGAAGGAAAATCAGAGAACAGAAACCAATGGGTCCTTCTCCCTGGAGGAAGCAGCCCTGCTGTCTCCATGCTACAGCCAAAAGGAAGAGGAGACAGATGGGTCCCCATGTACTCATTGACTTTAACTCACTCATGCCACAGTGGATGAGAAGCATCCTTCCTGGGAGCTGGAGAAACAGCAGCTTCCTCCTTAGGGTGGGAAGTGATGGGGAGAGAGGAGCCCTAGACTTCCTTCCACTGAAAGGCCACATGGCTGATCAGTCACTTCAACCGTGCTGTCACCCTGGACTCCCTCCTTTCTCTTATTCTCCACATCCCATTAAATACCTCTCCTCTCCACCTGACTCAGGGTTAGGAGTTGGTCTGCGCATACCTGTGCTGCTGCACGCATCACCTAACCAGCCTCCATAGCAGCTTTATAGCTTCTCCCCTATTTTCTTTTTCTTTCTTTCTTTCTTTTTTTTTTAAGACAGAGTTTAGCTCTTGTTGCCCAGGCTGGAGTGCAATGGTACAATCTCATCTCGCTGCAAACTTTGCCTCCCGGGTTCAAGTAGTTCTCCTGCCTCAGCCTCCCGAGTAGCTGAGATTACGGGCGCCTGCCACCAACGCCGCTAAATTTTGTATTTTTAGTAGAGGTAGAGTTTCACCATGTTGCCCAGGCTGGTCTTGAACTCCTGACCTCAGGTGATCCACCTGCCTTTGCCTCGCAAAGTGCTGGGATTACAGGCATGAGCCACTGCACCTGGCCCTGTTTTCTTTATTGATGATGGAACCATCTTTAATCTCACCACGCCCTTCAGCGGTTACCACCTGCTATGTAGCATGGAAGATTCTGCATGACCTTTCCCCGCCCCCATTTAGCCTCATCTAGCAGTGCAGGCCCACCTTCAAGGGTCTATGTGTTCAGGCTCACGCCCCGTTCTGTCCAGCTGGTCTCAACCCTGACATCTGGATGGCCTGAAATCTAGCCCTTTTCAACTCCTTTTAGTGCCCTTTTTGTTACCCTGTGCCTTTGTTTACCCATTTCTGGCCTCCTGGATGTTGTCTCCTTCTTCCTTTCACTGTATTGAAACTTCATCCTTCAAGATTCAGCTCCACCCTCACCTTCCCTATGAAGCCTCTCCCCTCCCTGGAACTGACCACTTCTGCCTTTCCTGCCCTCTCTTGTGAACTGAATATTTATCAGTCTTGCTGCCAAAACACTGTATTCTATTTATTTGTTTACACTTGGCTCTTCAACTAGACAGGGAGCTTGCTGGGGGAAGGGATCATGTTTTATTCATTTTTTTTTTTAATTCCTAACTTGTAAAACAGCACTTGGCACACATTCTTACATTCTCAAAATAAAAAGATGGGAGGAAGGTTTGTATAAATGAATGTTAATGTGCTTTTAAACTGTAAATTACTATACACATGTAAGTTATTCTAGTTTCAGAGGCATCCCAATGTAATACATGAAATTTGAAAGGCAAGTTTTTGGATAAACAGACTACTTTCTAGAAAAGGTAGAGGGGTTGGAGAAATGAAAAAAAAATTATTTCTCAGGGCTGGGCGCGGTGGCCCACACCTGTAATCTCAGCACTTTGGGAGGCCAAGGCAGGTGGATCACCTGAGGTCAGGAGTTTGAGACCAGCCTAGCCCACATGGCGAAACCCCGTCTCTACTAAACATACAAAAATTAGCTGGGCATGATGGCGCACACCTGTAATCCCAGCTACTCGAGGGGGTTGAGGCAGGAGAATAGCTTGAACTTGGGAGGTGGAGGTCGTAGCGAGCCAAGATTGTGCCACTGCATTCCAGTTTGGGCGACAGAGCGAGACTCTGTCTCACAAAAAAAAAGTAATGTGATATCAGAGAAAGAAGGGAAGTGGAGGAGCCATAAACTAACCTATTTCTGGGCATCTCATAGAAATAAGGTAAACTCCCAAGGGCGCTGAATTTGCCTTCTGTCTCAGTTCTTCTTTCTATAGCATGTCCCTGCTGAATGGTTATGTAGATCAGAGCTTCTCAAACCATCCATGGTGAGGGGCAAGTGTGTGTGTTTTCTTTCCATCAATCACACACTGATTCTTTTGCAAAATACAATTTAAAAAAGAACGCCAGAAAAGTTAGAAGAAGAATAAGATGTACAAAGTACAAGCACAAATTTATTATTAGGTTAATATTAAATCATTCTGTAAACTACTGTAAAACGTTTCTGCATGCTTACTTGATGTCTGTACTTATCTCCTTCTAGATCAGCAGCAAACAGTTTGCAAATTGGCTCCTGCCCACTTCCCATACTTTGAATAGGACCAAGTCAGATCTACTTGGATATCTACTTGGATATTTTCAATAACAGATATTACAAGGAATGAAAAAGTTAATTAGAGGAGGATGCTCGGGCGCAAATCTTACAATGATAGAGATCTTAAGGACATAAACTGATTAGAAAATAAATAGGAGAAATTTTAGATCACAGAAAATCATTCAAATGGTGAAAAGTCCTTTTTTGTGTGTACTCTCTGCTCCTTCCCTCACCAAAGTAAATTCTTTGATCCTCTTGGAGAATAATTGTTTTCACTGCAAAAGTTTTAAATTGATCCTTCATAGTTGTTAGCAGTAGGGTAGCCATAGGTGCTGACATCAAGCCAATAAAATTAATAAGCAGCATGACAGGCTCTAATAAATTTCGTTGGTGTCCTTACTCTGTCATTTCGGGCGCAGAATGAACTGTTATTATCACCAAGCTTCAAACCACTCATTTTGGCTACAGATGATTACAGCTGCGAATACAGGGCATGCTGCCATAGTTTTCAGGAACTAGTCTTGGGTTAAAGTATTATATTTAAAAGATGTGCTTGTGATCAGTGGGGGGAACTAGTTATGACCATACAACTTTGATCTGTTTTCTAGAGTCATCTACAAAAATGTGGACTCCTCACGATCTGTTTTCTCAATAATTTCTGAAAACAAGCAACTTTTAAAATTTAGTTTCTCTGTCATGGACTCTGAGGTTTTTGAACCTCTTTGAGCTGGCGATGGGCCATCAGTTGTTGGATGCAGGCCACGGTTCTTTGTCTGTAACCCCAGATGAAATTCTTTAAGCCCCTTAACTCAATCTTTCTCTCACATGAAGAATTTAGTATCAGGTTTCTGCAAATGAGCAAGCTTAACACTTGAAGTAAGAGAAAGGATTGTTCATTCTCTCTTTCAGCCCCACTGCGGAGCCTCTGAATTCAGCCAGGTGAATGTGGCTTGCATCCGCCACCTCTGCCCCACCCCTCATCCTGCCATGCTGGTGTGGCTCATGCCTATCTACATCCTTCTGTTTTACCTTCTTAATTTTGTGTACAATATGCCCTCCAAAATGTCCAGCAAACTCTTAAGCTGCTATTAAATACAAACAGTCACTGCACATTGAGTATTAGTCCATCCTTTTGGACCATGTGTAATTTAACAGAAATATCGATGAATATATTTATTTTGAGGGAGTGTATGGTTTATATGTTGTTCAAAATGTACCATTCTTTCAATTCTGGCCTCCATTTGTTTTTCTTTTTGCGTCTTTTTTGGTCCTGTCCTATGCAGGTACTCAAGCTCTTATGATTGTTCCATTTATAACAGTAAGGAGACGGCCAGGCGTGGTGACTCATGCCTGTAATCCCAGCACTTTGGGAGGCCGAGGTGGGCGGATCAAGAGGTCAAGAGATCGAGACCATCCTAGCCAACAAGATGAAACCCTGTTGCTATCAAAAACACAAAAATTAGCCGGGCATGGTGGTGCGTGCCTGTAGTACCAGCTACTTGGGAGGCTGAGGCAGGAGAATTGCTCGAACCCAGGAGGCAGAGGTTGCAGTGAGCCAAGATTGTGCCACTGCACTCCAGCCTGGCAACAGAGAGAGATTCTGTCTCAAAAACAAAAACAAAAAAACAGTAAGGAGAACAGGCCAAGCTATTTGGGGATTTTATTGCCAACTACTTTTAAATCTTTTGAATCTACTTTCTTATTGAGGTGACTACTTTCTTTTTTTTTTTTTTTTTTTTTTTGAGACAGAGTCTTGCTCTTGCTCTGTCGCCCAGGCTGGAGTGCAGTGGTGCAATCTCGGCTCACTGCAAGCTCCGCCTCCCGGGTTCACGCCATTCTCCTGCCTCAGCTTCCCGAGTAGCTGGGACTACAGGCGCCCGCCACCACGCCCGGCTAGTTTTTTGTATTTTTTAGTAGAGACGGGGTTTCACCGTGTTAGGCAGGATGGTCTCGATCTCCTGACCTCGTGATCCGCCCGTCTTGGCCTCCCAAAGTGCTAGGATTACAGGTTTGAGCCACCGCCCCCGGCCGGTGACTACTTTCTTAAGAAGAAAAGTTGTTACCACAGAGCTTGTTTTGAAAAAAAGTTTATGAACATTGGTTTATGCCTGACAGTGATTTTAGTATGAAAGAACTGGAATGAAACCTAATTTGATGCAAACTGTGAAATGTGCTGTTTGAGAAAGTTAATGATGCCTATTTTGCATTGGAGGAACCTAAAGAACATGAGAGAATGAAGGTGGATTAATAAAAGGTATAAGAAACAATTATCTAATTGTTCTTATATTTCAGCTTCTCCTTTCTCTAGCTGCATCTAAACACAACAGTGTTTGCTGTTGGACATTGGAATGCGGCTGCGGTGCTGGGATTTTCCTGGTCTGCTTGACTTTCCACAGAGTTACTTCCTCTAAATGCCGCAGACCGCCATGTTGCATTTGGGAGGGAGCCATACTTCATCGTTCAGCCTAGGGCAAGGACTATATTTATTTTTTACTTTACGTTATTTCAGCTGTTTTTTCTTTATTGTGTTCCTGCCTCCTACAGAATCATTTTTCAAGTCTTGCTAGGAAAGGGGAACACTCAGTTATGAACTCTTTAGCACACACGGGGCAGAAAGCAGCCTTCATCTTTCTCAGCAGTTCAAATTGCTTCTAAGCCATGTCAGTTTAACCCACTGTGGGTCTGAATCCACAGCAGATCTGCCTGGGAGCTGTTTCTGTGTTAAAACATATAAAATAAATTGAGAGTTTTTCGTGGCTCATTAACACAGCATAGCAGAGAGCATAAGTAAATTATATGCTTATTTTTTTCACTTAAAAAAAATAAGTTGGTATTTGAAAAAGAATTTGGTTCTATAGTTTAACAACAGATAGTTTTGTGACTTAAAGGTTATGTTTAAAACAATTCTGTCAGTTCAGAATTTTTATTTCTGGCTTTTCACTATGTGAATTTTAGAGTATGTTTTTATCACACCAATCAGTCAAAGAAACAGCGGACAATGTGGTTATAGCAAAACTGACGTTATGGGCACTGTGGTCCCTGTAGGCCCATCTAGGGAAGCTCTAATATATTTAGGGGGTAGATAGAATGTATACCCTACTCTTTCTCTTTGCTAAAACTCTTCGTTCTATAAATAGGTGAGTATTAGGGCCAGTAATAAGAGAGCAACTGTGTACTCTCAGAGTTAATGAGCACATTAGTATAATAATTACTTGAAACAGATATGAAAGATTCACTGGGCATAATTAAAGGTGACTTAGAAAGGACATGAGTGTTTAAGGCATCCTTCTCATTGATCTCACAGGATTACCTTGACTGCATCAGGGACCAAACAAAACTTCCCCTGGGGACCGAAGAAAGATCAGCCCTTTTTGGAAACATACAGGATATCTACCACTTCAATAGGTAAGTTAATATTCAAAAGATCATTCTCCCATAGAAACATTATGAACATTTCTCAAATGAATGCAGCCTGAGAAACTTTACCTGTAAGCCCTGACTCATCTTTATACATTTTTGTGGGCTATTGTGTCATGAAGCTTTCTACTTAGAAGTATCCTTATTTCCTTATGAGTCTCACATATATTCCATATTCTCTTACTCTCCATCCTCCTGGCTCAGAGAAGAAACCTATTTGCCCTGGTGGGACAATGACATCTTTTCTTCCACAACATGACATGAACAGGACATCCAAGAATATGTACTTGCTTAGTCTCCAGGATCCCCAGCTACACTGGAATTTCTATAACTTTTCTTCTACCTGGGGAGTGGGCTGGACACAGTAAACATACAATACATAGTTCAAGTCATAACATACTAATTCAATTGAATTGATAATTTCAAATAATCAGTTTAATTAAAAATGTAAGTATGTAGCAGACACTGGACTAGAAAATTTAAATAGTAAATAAGACAGAGAGTGAATAAATAAGTCATTATATTAATGCTGCTTGAAAGAAAAGTTAGGGCCAGACATGGTGGCTGACACCTGTAATCCCAGCACTTTGGTAGGCCAAGGTGGAAAGATCACTTGAAGTTAGGAGTTCGAGACCAGCCTGGCCAATATGGTGAAACCCCATCTCTACTAAAAATATAAAAATTAGCCAGGTATGGTGGTACACACCTGTAATCCCAGCTACTCAGGAGGCTGAGACAGGAGAATTGCTTGAACCCAGGAGGTGGAAGTTGCAGTGAGCCAAGATTGCACCACTGCAATCTGTCCAGCCAGGGTGACAGAGCAAGATTTCATCTCAAAAAAAAAAAAAAAAGGAAAGACAAGTTAGTAGTCTGGTTAAGAGCACAGAAGCTAGTGTACAACATACATGACTTTGCATCCCAGCAAAGCCCCCTGTATGTGTTGGGTGAATCTTTAAAGGGAATGAAATTAACCCCTGTATCTCAACTCCTTCTTCTCGCTGAGGCTCCCTGAGTATCCACATATACCTTACCTTCTCCACTTGTCCTTTTCCTCATGGCACTCATCAATTTCTAACATACTAATGATCAACTTTTATACTATGCCTGTTGTTTCTTTCCTCTCCACCCTGACTCACAAAACACTTGCTCCACAAGGACAGGAGTGTGTTTTGTTACTGTCTAAGTGTCTAAAATGGTGCCTGGCCCATAGGAGGCATCCAAACTTGTATTGAGGGAAGGAATGGAAATAATAGGAAAATCTCCCTCATATGGTTACGGTGAAGCTTCCGTGAACTGATAAACCTAAAGTGCCAGCACAGAGGAAGTACCAAAATATAAGCCCATGATGTTCTTGACTTTGCGATAGTGAAATCCCATTATAAAGTTCTGCAGTGCCCTGTCATTTTATGACTCAGCTGTAAACACAAGCTCAGTCCTACCCATCTTGGCTTACTAAAATTGGTAAATGTGAGCTCCTTGAGGGCAGGATTCACATCTCCTTTGCCACCCTTGAATCCCAACACCTAGCACAAGCCTGACCTGTGGGAGACAAGTTCCTTGACTTGAAATACCTTATCCTTTAATTCTGAAAGCCTAGGATGTAGGAAGTGTCAGTGTTACCACAGAACTTTTTTCATTTGACACAGACTTTGAAAAACAGTTTGTGTATTTTGTATCAGTATTTCTCAACCTGGGCTACCCACTGGAATCACCTGGGAAACTGGATCCTACCTTCAGAAATTCTGACTCGTTGGTCAAGGTGGGGCCAGAACATCAGAATTTTTCAAAGGTCCTCAGGTGTTTGGAATGTGCAGCCATGGTTGAGATACACAGTCTAGATAAATAAACAAAATAAAAAGAAAATAGAGAGAGGGCGTAGAAACTGAATTGGAGAATCCAGAGTCTACATGTTCATTAGTAATGTGCTGGTGTGAAAGCCAGCCCTCATTGTGCAATCACTGATGATAAAATCCTGTGAGCCCCTGCATAGTTTCTCCTTCCAGAGCCTGCTAATGGCCCTGTAACCCAGAAGGAAGCAAGAGGGCTAGATCCTGGGAGGCCCCTGGCCTAGGTCTTCTGTGGTTTGGCTGTGAGTTGATGGTAAGGCATATTTATAGAGTGCTTGCTCCATACCAGAGGCCATAGAGCTTTAGGTGCATTTTCATTTCATATGCATTATCTGAGCCTCTCTGACTCCAAACCCCAGGCATTCAGCCACGTGCCCTCTTGCCAGAGTGGAGCCTTGCTTCTCTGGTTCATGAAGTGTGGCTTACTCCAGGAGGGGCTCTTAATCCCTGGAGTTTAAATCTTTCTGTGTCTCCTAATTTAAAGAAAGATAAGAATGAGGCTGGACATGGTAGCTTACACCTGTAATCCCAGCACTTTGGGAGGCCGAGGTGGGCAGATCACAGGCTGGCCAGCATGGCAAAACCCTATCTCTACTAAAAATACAAAAAAAATTAGCCAGGCATCGTGGCACATGCCTGTAATCCCAGCTACTTGGGAGGCCAAGGCAGGAGAATCACTTGAACCCAGGAGATGGAGGTTGCAGTGAGCCGAGATCATGCCACTATACTCCAGCCTGGATGACAGAGTGAGACTCCATCTCGAATGAATGAATGAATGAATGAACGAACGAATGAGTTAGCAAGAAGTGATCTTTGCAGTGGACCCCAATCTGTAGAAGTTAGGTGACTGAGATTTACATTCCTGAATCACGTCTCTGTTCTTTTCCCTCTCTCTCTTTTTTCTTTTTTCCCTGAGGCACAGTTTCACTGTATCACCCAGGCTGGAGTGCAGTGGTGCGATCTCGGCTCATTGCAACCTCTGCCTCCCGGGTTCAACCAATCGATAGGTGTGTCGATTTCAAAGATACACCTATCTGGCAAATCTGTGGTTGGGGCTTGAAATAAAAACTTTCAGCTTCTGTTAGTTCAGGTCCAGGTTTTTCAAAATAATATAATAATACTGTGACCAACTAGGCAAGACTTAAATCTAAAATTAAAGAGGGCATAAAGAAATGATATTATGCTGGCCTGAAAAATTCAACTGACTAGGTTTCTTTTTTCAATGAAGATTTCCAAAAGACAGAAAAGCACAGAAAGACATTCTGTCAGAGAGTCGGGCGTGGCTCATGGGAGTCTGTCATATTACTCCTTTCTTTGTGCCTTATTTGCTTTAAAATTTGTTTGAAGCATAAAGACATTATAAACAATATTGAATCCAGTTATATCCCCTTCCCTAGTCACATTCCGCTCCGTGAGGAACGGCACACTGATGTGTTGGTAAACCAGTTCTCCAGCGTGGGGAAAGGGGAGGGAGGATCTGGAATTTATAATGTTTTTTGATTTCTGTGGTATAAACATTCCCATCACAGCAGATTTCAAGTTACTAACACAACATCACTGAACATGGAATTAAGAAGAGATGTGCAGAATTGGCTCAGGGAAGCCAGAGTAATCTGGCTTAGTACACAACTATGCTGGAACTGCCATCCAAAACTTGGTGTTTCCTTCCCAAGCATGGTTTTGTTGCCATTACTGTATATACGAGTATTTATTTAAAATGTGTAACATGCTGTGGGAGGCCCAGGTGAGAGGACTGCTTGAGCCAAGGAGTGTGAGACCAGCCTGGGCAACATGGCAAAATCCCATCTCTACAAAAAATCAAAAAGTTAGCAGGACATGGTTGCACATGCCTGTGGTCCTACTACACAGGAGACTGAGGCAGGAGGATCACTTGAGCCCAGAAGTTTGAGACAGCAGTGAGCTATGATGGCACCACTGCTCTCCAGCCTGGATAACAGAGCAAGACCCTGTCTCAAAAAAATAAAAGAAGTGTCACATGCACCTATTTCAAACATGGCATACATGGTGTCAACTTATAGGTGATTTTCACTCAACATTGTTTTTGGGATTTATAGCTCTAGTTCATTTAACAGCTATGTATTATCCATTGGTGATGATCTATTTCTGCATTTTGCCAATTGCGTTAAAATTGAGCATCTTTTCCTGTTGGCCAATTTTATTTCTTCTGTAGTTTTCTGGCTCATATCCATTGCCCATTGTTCTATTGGGATATTTCTTTTTCTTATTGTTATATAGGAGTTCTTGATGAATTTTGGCTAGTGATCTTTGCAGATTATGTGAGATGTAAATATCTCCTACCATGAGACATGCCTTTTAACTTTAAATATGGTTTATTTGAAAATAAGTTGTATAATGTGTAAGTTCGACTACACTAAGTATACTTTTTATAGTATGTAGGTTTTATGTTGTGTGTTTTTTTTTTTTTTTTTTTTAAGTCCTTTCAATCTCAGGGCATAATATACTCTATTTTTTTCTAAAAGTCTTAAAATTTTGTCTTTCACGTTTGTCCTTAATGTGCCTAACACTGATGGAGGCATGGTGTATGGTAGGAAATCTAAACTCTTATTTCCATATGGCTAGCCACTGATTTGAAAAATACTTCTCTCAGCTGGGTGCAGTGGCTCACGTCTGTAATCCCTGTACTTTGGGAGGCCAAGGCAGGTGGATCACCTGAGGTTAGGAGTTTGAGACCAGCCTGGGTAATACAGCGAAACCCTGTCTCTACCAAAAATACAAAAATTAGCCAGGTGTGGCGGCAAGCGCCTATAATCCCAGCTACTCAGGAGGCTGAGGCAGGAGAATTGCTTAAGCCTGGGAGACAGAGGCTGCAGTGAGCCAAAATTTTGCCACTGCACTCCAGCTTGGGCGACAGAGCGAGACTCCATCTCAAAAAATAAAAATAAAAAGACTTACATGGATGTGTGGGTCTGTGTTCTCTTTCACTGGCCCACCCATTCTTGTCCCATACCACACTATTTTGATGATCAAGCCCACATATGTTGCTCTTCTTCAACACTGGCTTAGCTTTTCTTGACTCTGCACTGTCAAGGAATATTTTTTTAAATTTGTTATTTCTTTGAACTACTCTATTGGGATTTTTTTTTTCTTTTTTCTTTTTTTCTGAGACGGAGTCTCACTCTCTCGCCCAGGCTGGAGTGCAGTGGCTGGATCTCAGCTCACTGCAAGCTCTGCCTCCTGGGTTTACGCTATTCTCCTGCCTCAGCCTCCTGAGTAGCTGGGACTACAGGTGCCTGCCACCTCTTCTGGCTAGTTTTTTTTTTTTTTTTTTTTTTTGTATTTTTTAGTAGAGACGGGGTTTCACCGTGTTAGCCAGGATGGTCTCTATCTCCTGACCTCGTGATCCGCCCATCTCGGCCTCCCAAAGTGCTGGGATTACAGGCTTGATCCACTGCACCCGGCCTCTATTGGGATTTTCATTGAAATTGCATTAAATTTTATAGATTAATTGACAGAATCAATATCTTTACATTACTGTCATTCCATCCATAAACATATGTCTTCAAGCAAGCCTTTAAAATTTTCTTTAATGTGTTATAATTTCTCTATCACATTCATACATGTAACTTTTATGTTTTTTTTAATACATGTGACTTTTAAAACTTTCTTCCTAAATGCTTATAGCTTTTGATGTTATTTGGACTAGAACATTTTTTCTATTGTTTAAATTGGCTATTATTCTCATCTAGCAATGCTTTTGATTTTTATATGTCAAAACTGTAACAAACTTTCTCAACTTTCCTGTTCTAAGAGTGGTTCATAGATCTCTTGGATTTCTGTGTAGACAATGATGTCTGAAAACGAGGAAGCTTTTTTGTCACCTTTTACAATTCTTCTACCCTTTATTGTCTTTTTCATGTCTTATTGCTTTGGGCAAGTCTTCCTATACAACATTGTTCAGATGTTGGCATCCTTATCTTCTTTCTGGCATTAGCAGGAATGTTTTGCCATTAAGTGTGATGTTTGTTATGGATTTAGACAAACACTTTTCCTATTTTGCTAAGATTTTATTGTGAATATTGAATTTTATTCAATGCTTAGTATGCCTTTAATAAAGTTAGCATATGATTTTACTCTTTCTATTCATAATGTAAATATTAATAGGGGATCTGATTTGAATCATATGTAACATTACTAGAATAAACCTACCCAGTCACGATGTTTTGTATATTTAGGCACTGATTAGTTTGATTTTTTTTGAGACAGTCTCACTCTGTCATCCAGGCTGGAGCGCAGTGGCACAATCTTGGGTCACTGCAGCCTCCATCTCCCGGGTTAAGTGATTCTCCTGCCTCAGCATCCCAAGTAGCTGGGGCTACAGAGGCGCATGCCACGATGCCCAGCTGATTTTTGTGTTTTTGTAGAGACGGGATTTCACCGTGTTGGCCAGGTTGGTCACGAACTCCTTGATCCACCTACCTCAGCCTCCCAAAGTGCTGGGATGGGAGCCACTGTGCCCAGCCCAATTTATTTATATTTTTTAAATAATTTTTTCAGGCATGTTCATAAATGACAATAGTATGTAATTTCTTTCCTTGTCCTATCTTTGGTCAGTATTGGTATATGACCAGATTTAAATTGCTATTTCACAAAATCTTCCATCATGAAATGTTTTGGGATACAATTGAAAATTTATTTTTGTGTACTTTTTGATACCTAAATATCTCTTTCTCTTACCATCCCTATGATAACCTAGAAATTTAAGTCTCTGGTTTGGTGTCTGGAATAAATAACCACAAGGTCAGGAAACTGGGTTAGTCAAAAGAAACCACTTTCCTCATTTGAGTCAGCCCCCTAAAATCCAAAAACGTGTTTTACTGCAAACCAAAAAAGAAATGCCAAGTTTTAAAAAGAAAGTACCCCTCTCTTGGAATACAGAAAAGTTACTTAAATGGTAATTTGAGCCTTTCTTTAAGAATGAAGACTGAGGAAATAAAGATCATTCCTCCTTATTGAATGTCTGATTTTAGACATTCAGTTGTTTCTTAGGAGATTAAAATCATCTAAGCTCTCTCCTTCCCTCAGATCAGAGTAAAACCTTCCTTTTTCCTTCAACTCTTTTCTTTATTCAGTATACCTATGTTGAGTCATTACTCTGCATGAAACTCTGGACTAGTGTAATAGTGTAAGGATGAATGACACCATTGTACAACAGAGGCAATAAGCCACATAATCAAGGAAGGAACAGAATGCTTTGAGAATGCTGAGGAATGTGCAATTAATTTTGTCTGAGGGGGACTTTACAGAGCAACTAACACATGTCTGAAGACAAAAGAAATTCTTTGGGCCACGCTTTTGCTTCCCCTTGCAATGTAATTTAGGGAGTGAAATCATGGGATTCGTACAACAGCAAGGCAAAAGAAGGTGGAATCATTTTCTTTTTTAGTGCATTTTCATACCACCAAAATGTCTGACTTCTGCACAATGGCAGAGATATTTTTGCCCACACTTTTTTCAACTGGACTTTTCCAGAACAGTGCCTGGAAAGTATGAGTGAAATTATTGGAGTAATTTCTCTTCCGTGCATATGTGTCTCTGTGGATGCAGTGGGTTAAAATGCCAGCTGATTAGGCAATGGGAAAAGGAAGTGCTGCTCAGACCGGAAGGGGAGGGGCCACATCCTTGAATCTCTCTCAGTGTAAAGCAATAGAAGATTCAAGGTCATAATACAATTCCTCCCTCAAAGTTCACATCAGGGGTCAGAAAAGCTTCACATGGGATATATTCTGTAAAAGAGAACAGTGTTTGCTCTCATTTCCTACCCAACTAAGGGACCTGAGCTCAAGTAGGAAATTTTGTACTTGTTTTAACAGTCCTACTCAAAAAGGAGAAAATATTTAAAATAATTACTCAAGGAAAAGAGAAAACATCCAAATCCTGAAGGCAAGATGACTCGTTGAATACAAAACACAATCTGTGAGTTATTTCTTACTCCTAGTGCACATGTGGGGTTGCACATTAGCCACACTGATGCAATCCTGGTGCACATGTCCAGCTGCAGATTACTTACGCTGATGCAGTCCTGGTGCACATGTGCAGTTACACATTACTCACACTGATGCAATCCTGGTGCACATGTGCAGTTGCACATTACTCACACTGATGCAATCCTGGTGCACATGTGCAGTTGTACATTATTCACACTGATGCAGTCCTGGTGCACATGTGCAGTTGCACATTACTCACGCTGATGCAGTCCTGGTGCACATATGCAGTTGCAGATTACTCACACTGATGCAGTCCTGGTGCACATGTGAAGCTGCACATTAGCCACACTGATGCAGTCTTGGTGCACATGTGCGGTTGCACATTAGCCACACTGATGCAGTCCTGGTGCACATTTGCAGCTGCACATTACTCACACTGATGCAGTCCTGGTGCACATGTGCGGTTGCACATTAGCCACACTGATGCAGTCCTGGTGCACATGTGCAGCTGCACATTACTCACACTGATGCACATGTGCGGTTGCACATTAGCCACACTGATGCAGTCCTGGTGCACATGTGCAGTTGCACATTAGCCACACTGATGCAGTCCTGGTGCACATGTGCAGTTGCACATTAGCCACACTGATGCAATCCTAGTGCACATGACTGATTGAATGAGAAATCCATAGTCTCCACCCCCTGAGACTGTAACTGTAGAATTGTCCCGTGTCTGGTATTTAGGAGTGTCTTCAGTAGCTGATGCACTGCATTCCGGGCCCCCAGTGTGCTCCCATAGTACTTTGTGTGTTTGCATATCTTTTATAGCGAGATGTCTTCCTCTATCCCGCCACACTCTCTGTTGCCCACCAAATTCCAGCCACTGTGGGTTCCTTTGTGTACCTCACAGGAGAACCCACCAAACTCATTCTATCCTGGTTTGCAATCACATTCTTTTTTTTTGAGACGGAGTCTCTCTCTGTTGCCCAGGCTGGAGTGCAGTAGTACAATCTAGGCTCAGTGTATCCTCCGCCTCCCAGGTTCAAGCGCCCCTCCCTCCTCAGCCTCCCAAGTAGCTGGGATTACAGGCGCTCGCCACCATACCTGGTTAATTTTTGTATTTTTAGTAGAGAGGGGGCTTCACCATGTTGACCAGGTTGGTCTCAAACTCCTGGCCTCAGGTGATCCACCTACCTCGACCTCCCAAAGTGTTGGTACTATAGGCGTGAGCCACCGTACCCGGCCTGCAATCACATTCTTAAATGACTTTCTTTTCCAAGTCTTCCTGCACTCAAATGTCACCTCTTCAGAGAACCTTCCCTGCCTGTCCTAACCTTCTTTCACCCTTGCCCAGCCTCAGTTGCTCTCTATCATACTACCCTCTGTTTCCTTCATATCACATAGTACAATGTGGTATTATGTTGTCTATTCACACTTATTAGTACTTTTCGCCTGTGATCAGAACATAAACACATGGGACAGGGCCTTTGTCTACTTTCTTTACCCCTGTAACCTCCTTACCTGACATCCAGTCTTTTAGCAATTGCTTATTGAATAGCAAGCAAACAAAGTAGATAGGAACAGCTTCATGGGGATGATAGCCCCAGTGACAAGAGCATGAGAGAAAGCCATTACTTCCTCTTTACTAGTCCCATTTTTATTGTGTTTATCCTGTTTTAGAAAAGGGTTGTAAAGGAAAGTTGACCAGGTAACTCAAATAAGACCTGTCTGGTAGGCAGTACCATGTTGAAGATATGACAGTGTGGAGTCTGGCCCTCAGCCTTGAGTGGAACAGCAAACAATTCTTTCAATAGATGTGTTTCTAGGAGAGTACAGGACTGGGATTCAGAAGGCCTGAATCTAACCATGGCTGTGGCCATGCATTATTAGCAGTGTGACCTAAGGTAAGCTACCTCCTTTAACAAGCCATGGTTTCCTCACCTTAAAATTAGGGGTCGGGGCCGGGCTCGGTGGCTCACACCTGTCATCTCAGCACTTTGGGAGGCTGAGGCAGGCAGATCACAAGGTCAGGAGATCGAGACTGTCCTGGCTAACACAGTGAAACCCTATCTCCACTAAAAATACAAAAAATTAGCCAGGCGTGGTGGTGGGCGCCTGTAGTCAGAGCTACTCAGGAGGCTGAGGCAGGAGAATGGCGAGAATCCAGGAGGCAGAGCTTGCAGTGAGCCAAGACTGGGCCACTGCATTCCAGTCTGGGTGACATAGCGAGACTCCGTCTCAAAAAAAAAAAAAAAAAAGAAAGAAATTAGGGGTCGGAACTGAAGGTATCTGAGTGCCCTCCCAGCTCTGTGGTTCTTGAGCAACGAGTGCCAGGCATTCATTCACAGGTGAGGTACACCTGGAGCCTGGCTGGGTCCCCTGAGACACTGCCTCCTACCAGCACGTCCCCTCGTGAGATGAAACTAAAGCTTGGAGGCATTCTGAACATTCAGTTTAAAACATAGGGGGTTAAAGATTGTCAAGAAGGTTTTGTTTTGGTTTTTTGAGACAGAGTCTTGTTCTGTTGTCTAGGCTGGAGTGCAATGGTGCGACCTCAGCTCACTGCAACCTCTGCCTCTTTGGTGAAGTGATTCTCCTGCCTCAGCCCCACGAGTAGCTGGGATTACAGGCATGCGCCACCATGCCCAGCTAACTGTTGTATTTTTAGTAGAGACGGAGTTTCACCATGTTGGTCAGGCTGGTCTCAAACTCCTGACCTCAGGTGATCCACCTGCCTCGGCCTCCCAAAGTGCTAAGATTACAGGTGTGAGCCACCACGCCTGGCCTGCCAAGAAGTGTTTCTGTTGTAGTATGAGAAATAACAAGACCGGGCGCGGTGGCTCACGCCTGTAATCTCAGCACTTTGGGAGGCTGAGGCCGGCAGATCACGAGGTCAGGAGATCAAGACCATTCTGGCTAACACGGTGAAACCCTGTCTCTACTAAAAATACAAAAAATTAGTCAGGTGTGGTGGCGGGTACCTGTAGTCCCAGCTACTCAGGAGGCTGAGGGAGAATTGCTTGAACCCGGGAGGTGGAGGTTGCAGTGAGCCGAGATCACACCAACCACTGCACACCAGCCTGGGCAACAGAGCGAGACTCTGTCTCAAAAAAAAAAAAAAAGAAAGAAAGAAAGAACATGATAGAGTCTGCTCACAGTTCTTCCCTGCTAAGAGAGAGGACCTATGCTGAAAGACCAGGATACAATACATCCAGAGCACCCCATCCTCTACTAATGGAAAATACTGGCCCAAAAATGTTTCTCTGGCTATTATTTTCTTTTTATTTTTATTTTATTTTATTTTATTTTACTTTTTGAGACAGAGGCTCACTCTCTCACCCAGGCTGGAGTGCAGTGGCACGATCTCAGCTCACTGCAACCTCCACCTCACAGTTTCAAGTGATTCTTCTGCCTCAACCTCCCGAGTAGCACCATGCCTGGCTAATTTTTGTATTTTTAGTAGAGACGGGGTTTCACCATATTGGCCAGGCTAGTCTCGAACTCCTGACCTTGTGATCTGCCCGCCTTGGCCTCCCAAAGTGTTGGGATTACAGGCATGAGCCACTGCACCCGGTCCTCTGGCTACTATTTTCTTAGACCTTTTGTCTTATCCAGTATTCAGGTCAGAATGATGCAGTTTCAACTCTCCTTAAACCCTTTTCCTATTTGCCCTGAGAATACTGGACAGCGGTGCTCACAGGTGCAGCGTTTACCCCGAGATAACTTTACCATGACATATCTTGCTTTTATTATTATTTTCACATCACTCCACTATATCGACTTTGGAAACAAAAGACATCATTCTCTTTATAGCATTCTGTTTTTAGTAGTGGTATTTCTATTTACAAAATATAGTAATTCTCGATTGCTGAAAATGTCAAATCCTAGAAAACATAGCATTCCTACGCAGGATGTTAATGTCGTTCTTGAATGGTTGTTGGCCAAAGATTCAACTGATGAATCCAATTTCTCTGAAATAGACGATTCTGATGATTCAGATGATTGTGATGTTCTGTTTAGAGATAACTCCAAGAACAGGTTTTGTTGTTGTTATTGTTGTTGTTGTTGTTTGTTTTGTTTTGTTTTGTTTTCTGAGGCAGAGTCTCACTCTGTCACCCAGACTGGAATACAGTGGCACTGTCTTAGCTCACTGCAACCTCTGCCTCCCAGGTTCAAGCAATTCTCCTGTCTCAGCCTCCTGAGTAGCTAGGATTACAGGCATGCACCAGCACGCCCAGCTAATTTTTTTTATTTTTAGTAGAGACAGGGTTTCACCATGTTGGCCAGGCTGGACTTGAACTCCTGGACGCGTGATCTGCCGGCCTTGGCCTCCCAAAGTGCTGGGATTACAGGCATGAGCCACTGCGCCCAGCCAAGAACAGATTTTATATTTTATTTTCACATTGGAAATCAGATTAGGCCAGGCACGGTGGCTCACACCTGTAATCCCAGCACTTTTGGAGGCTGAGGTGGGTGGATCACTGGAGGTCAGAAGTTTGAGACCAGCCTGGCCAACAGGGTGAGACCCCCGTCTTTACTAAAAATACAAAAATTACCTGGGCATGGTGGCACAAGGCTGTAATCCCAGCTATGGGGAAGCTGAGGCAGGAGAACTTCTTGAACCTGGGAGGTGGAGGTTGCAGTGAGCCAAGATTGTGCCATTGCGCTCTAGTCTGGGTGAAGAAGCGAGATTGCATCTCCAAAAAAAGAAAAGAAAAGAAAACCAGTCAGATTAGCTTCAGCCTCAAAGAGCATGCTTATGTAAAATTAAAAGAGGGCTGGCAGAGAGCTGAACTTTTTTTTCTAAGTGGGAAAAGAGTTAATTTAATCACACCTATCTTTCTATAAAAGAAAATGATATAAATATCAGAACTATATTTTCTGATCTTACAAAGGGAGTGTTTTATAGGAATATGGAGAAAAATGTTTGGAATTGGGACTGTTTTAAAAGATCCTTTCTAAATACAAGATAGGCCACTGGATTTTAAAGTAATGGTTTAGTAGCCAGGTGTGATGGCTCACATCTGTAATCCCAGCACTTTGGGAGGCTGAGGCAGGCCAATCACTTCAGGCCAGGAGTTCAAGACCAGCCCAGCCAACATGGTGAAACCCCGTCTCTACTAAAAATACAAAAATTAGCTGGCGTGATGGTGGGAGGCTGAGGTAGGAGAATTGCTTGAACCTGGGAGGTGGAGGTTACAGTGAGCCAGATCACGTCATTGTACTCCAGCTTGGGCAACAGAGCGAGACTCTGTCTCAAAAAAATAAGAATAATAATAAAATAAATAAAGTAACAGTATAGTGCATTGATGTGGTATCAGACTCAAACAGGCCTTTAATCCATTACCGCTTGCTGAGTTTCAGTGTAATATGAAGGATATTAGTGGACTATCCATACTTAATTGGAAAGGCCATTAAAATACTCTTTCCTTTTCTAGTAACATATCTGTGTGAGGCTGGATTTTTTTCCTATATACTTCAACTAAAACAACAGATTGCAACAGATAGAATGCAGAAGCAGATATGAGAATCCAGCCATGTTCTATTAATTTAGAGATTAAAAATTTACAAAAATGGGAAATAATGCTACTCTTCTCACTAAATTTGTTAAGAGTATAAACAGGTCCTGACGCCAAAAGTTTCAGAACCACTGCCTTGGAATGAGGAACACCACACGATAAACTCCATCCCTGCGAAGAGTTCGTGATTGACGTTGTGGCTCATTTTCAAATATGAAAGGACAAATGAAGATACTCAGAATTTGAGAGCAGTGTCTAATATGAATGACAGAAGCTGAAATCATCAAAAAGGGAGCTCAGCAGAAAACAAAGAACAGGAAAGAAAAGTACAAAATCATTATCATCACCATGGCATCTTTGGAAATAAGGGAAGATTTTGCACCCATGAAATAAGAACAGAAGCATAAGCAAGAAACATCCAAAAAGCATGTTTTAAAAAAAAACAACTTTGAGGCCAGGTGCGGTGGCTCACACCTGTAATCCCAGCACTTTGGGAAGCCAAGGCAGGTGGATCACGAGGTCAGGAGATCGAGACCATCCTGGCTAACACAGTGAAAGCCCGTCTCTACTAAAAATACAAAAAATTAGCTGGGCGTGGTGGCGGGCGCCTGTAGTCCCAGTTACTAGGGAGACTGAGGCAGGAGAATGGCGTGAACCCGGGAAGTAGAGCTTGCAGTGAGCCGAGATGGTGGCACTGCACTCCAGCCTGGGTGACAGAGTGAGACTCCGTCTCAAAAAAAAAAAAAACTTTGAAATTGAAAATCTGATGATTGAAACAAACAAAAAGTCAATACAAGAAATGGGGGAAAAAACAGACGGGAAACAAAGTGGAGGTCTCTCCCTACCAAAAAACATGGAGCAATAAACAGGAAGATAGAAAGTAGAAGAGGAAGAATAAGGAAAATTAACATATTAAACCAGGAGATCCAATATGTGAATAATAGGAACTTTAAAACTGGAAGAAAGGAAATATCAAAGACATAATTCACGAGCAGAGATTTTTCTTTTTCTTTTTCTTTTTCTTTTTTTTTTTTTTATATGGAGTCTCGCTTTTGACATGCAGGCTGAAGTGCAATGAGCAATCTCGGCTCGCCGCAATCTCCGCCTCCCAGGCTCAAGCGATTCTCCTGCCTCAGCCTCCCGAGTAGCTGGGACTGCAGGTGTGCACCACCACACCCGGCTAATTTTTGAATTTTTTAGTAGAGATGGGGTTTCACCATGTTGGCCATGCTGGTCCCGAACTCCTGACCTCAGGTGATATACCCGCCTCGGCCTCTCAGAGTGCTGGGATTATAGGCATGAGCCACCACCCCCAGCCAGGAGCAGAGATTCTCAAGTGTTTTGGTCCAGGATCTCTTACATGCTTAAAAATTACGAAGAACCCAAAAAGCCTTTTTGTTTGTGTTTTATTGTGTTTTGTTTGCCACATGAGAAACGAAAACTGAGAACCTGTTAAGATATCTATTTATTTAAAACTAAAAAAGAAACAAGTCCACATATTTCTAGAAAAATAATTTTACTACTTTTTCCACTAAATTTTTTTGTTTGTTTTGGAACTGTTTTACATTTTTACAGATCTTTTTATTGCCTGACTTACTAGAAGACAGCTGAATTCTCATATCTGCTTCAAGTTTCCGTCTGTTGTGATATCACACGTCATGTAGCCTCTGGAAAAGTTCACTGTACTCTCATGAGAGAATGAAAGTTTAAAAATTTAATAATGTCCCAGTATTTTTTATGAGGTCCAACCTTGTGGACCTCCTAAAGGGGTCTCGTCTCAGGAATCCCAGGGGTCCTTAGACCACACTTGGAGAACTGCTATCCAGATCATTTCCCAAATTTGTACATTGGCTCAGTGCATGAAAAAGACCCACCCAAAGCCTGTTATCACAAAATTTTGTAATTATGTCAACTAAGAGAAACTTTAAAAGCTTTCAGAATGGGCTGGGGATCAGAATGATACTGGAATCTCAATAGCAGCATTAGAACCTATAAATCAACAGATAGACAAATAGCTCCCCAAATACTCCAAGAAAATTACTTCCAACCAAGACTTTTATATCTACTGACATTATTAGCCAAGTGTGAAGGGAGAACATTTTTGAAATGGGAAGAGTCTCAGAAAGCATACCTCCTGTTACTCATACTCAGAAAGCTATTGCTCAATTTTATAATCTCCCAAAGGAAGGAATACATTGGAAATGGCAATACAGGAGACTAGCGAAGGCTAGCATTAGGATGGTGTTGATGAAAGAACCAGCAGGCCTGGAGAGCAGCCTGTCCAGGTTGGAGCAGAGGTCACCAAGAAAGAAATGCAAACCATAGAATATATATTTGAACACAATGAGACAAGACTTATACTTCTGGCACACAACTTGCTAATAAATTAATGGTGTTTATCTTGAAAAAAGGAAAAAAATAAGAGAAACAATTTTAACTCCAGGGAAAAATGGTTCTCTAAGAAAGGAAATGAAATCATGGTATACTCTAAGACTAACAGGGCATAATACTTACATAGTCTTAAAGATGTAAATTCTGACATTTAATCGAATCAAATTACATAACAGAACTAGTTGAGAAGGCTGGGCACGGTGGCTCACACTACCCAGCACTTCAGGAAGATCACTTGAGCCCAGGAGGACCTGCCTGGTTGACAGAGTGAGACCCTGTCTCTAAAATTAAAAAAAAAAAGAGAGAGAGAGAGACATCTTAGAACTATTGAGAAGACAAAAGGGTAAGTTTGGGAAAACTGAGAAGTAAATAATACCTAAAACTGAAAAATAATGAGAACACATTATCAGCATGCTTCGAGACATGGACCTTCTTAGAGCAGAAACAGCCTAAAGAATCAAAAATGCTTCCGGGCAGTGCCCATCGAGAATGAGAAGCAGAGAACCAGAAACTGCTTGTTTTTATCATAATTCCTGTAGAACTACTTCACTTTTTATTAAATATATAACATATGGCTCATTAAAATAAACACTTAGCATAGTAAAGTGTATATTAATATAACTCATGTGGAGTGCAATTTAGAAATGTGTTAACATTTACACTAAGAATATTCTTTGACCCATCAATTCCATATATAGAATTTTATCCAACAGTATGAGATTCATTGAATTAATTACAGTACAGTCACACAATGAAGTATTATGCTGTTACTTAAAATAATGATACTCCCAGTAAAAAAAATAACGTGGGTTTACATTTGAGGAAAGATATTTCCCTCCCTAACATATCTTTCCTTTAAAACACTATCTCTATTATAATTTTGTATTCGTTAGTGTGATATTTCATTGAATGCCTGACTCTTCCAATGGATTGGAAGCTCCATAAGACCAGAGCCACGTAGTCCCCAACCCCTAGGTCACAGACCAATACCAGTCTGTGAACTGTGCATGCACGGGATCTAGGTTATGAGAATCTAACCATAAGTGTAATATGCTTGAATCATCCCAAAACCATCCCTGCAATCCAGTCTGTGGAAGAGTTGTCTTCCACGAAACCGATCCCTGGTGCCAAAAAGGTTGGGGACCCCCGAGAGCCCATATCTCAATTTGCTCACTGATGTGTTCCTAATCCTTTACACTATACCTGGGACCCAGGCAGCTATTTGATGTCTGAATGAGCATCAATGAGCATTCATGTAGATGATGACAAATGTCTGCAAAACTTAAAGGTAGGCAGGGCTTAGCTCTGGTGGGAGAACTATGGGTTCGACCTGGGTTTAATCCCCTGCTCCAGCATGACCTTGGACAAGTCCCTTACATTGTATCATTGTATCATTGTAAACATTGTATCATTGGATACAATGACAGCAGGTCCTCAGTTGTCCAATTATATGATTCCTTGTAAATGCCATGGAAATAGTTTAAATTTTTAAATTATACAAAATATATTCACCCAGAAGACTACAATCTAATACTTCCTGGCTGTTATTTTTTTTTATTAGTGAACTTCTGCAAGATTTGGAAAACTGTGAAAATGATCCTGTGGCCATAGCAGAGTGTTTTGTGTCCAAGGTAAGCAGGGTTCATCCTTCTGGGCCAACTGAGACAGATACAGAGTACAGAATTTTTCATTTTAAAGTTAAAATGACTGGTTTGTTTCATATCAGATAGAGTTAGCCACTGATCTTTCTCTGGTTTGTTTGTTTGAGTAGCAAAAATGTATTGTTCCTGGAGCCAGGGAGACACTAATCTCGTAGTTTTTCTAGAACTTGTATAGTAACTGAATAATGTTACTCTTTGCTGGGAAAAACTTAAAGCTTGGGAGGGGACAGCCCGGAGTAGAAGAATGTTAGAAAAATAGGCCAGGCACTGTGGCTCACACCTGTAATCCCAGCACTTTGGGAAGCTGAGGCGAGCGAATCACCTGGGTCAGGAGTTCGAGACCAGCCTGGCCAACATGGTGAAACCCTGTCTCTACTAAAAATACAAAAATTAGCCAGGTGTGGTGGCATGCCTGTAATCCCACCTACTCGGGAGGCTGAGGCAGGAGAATCACTTGAACCCGGGAGGTGGAGGTTGCAGCGGGAGCCAAGATAACGCCATTGCACACCAGCCTGGGCGACAAGAGCAAGACTCTGTCTCAAAAGAAAAAAAAGAAGATGAATGTTAGAAAAATATAAAATACCACTAAACTGGTTTAGTTTAGTGAAAGTGAAAGTTTAGTTTTAGTGAAAGTCCAAGAGAATCTAAATATTTTACGTATAATATATGTGGCACCAGCCTAGTCTCTACAATTATCTTTAATATAGATAATTATCTTTTGAAGGATAGAGAGAAGCAGAATTAATCTCCTACATTTTAAAAAACGTACTCTTCCACTGTTTTCTTAAGCTGCATCAATGGTTTCGAAAAATACAAGGAAAGGATTTGACTTTCAAAGCTTAAATGACAGTGAGCTCGTGCTCTGAACTGGAATAGGAGATGGAATTCTGAAACCTACCCGGCGAGCCTTTCCTACATTACTTTCTCAGCATGCTACCTAGTATATAGAGATTCCTGTCTTGTTTAAATTATCTTAAACATTCAACAGCTTTTGTTTGGAAAGCCTTTAGCAGAAATTGTTTTGCAGCAGACTTTCATGTGGTTTCTGCAGTTGTAGTTTGAAATGCACGAAGGTTTAATAAAAGTTCATGATGGCGCTTTGAGACCCACTGGGAATTAGCACTGTATTTCGAGCTCCGGAGTCGGGTGTGAACTGGGAGATGTGG
Source organism: Rhinopithecus roxellana (assembly GCF_007565055.1). Taxonomy (NCBI): domain Eukaryota; kingdom Metazoa; phylum Chordata; class Mammalia; order Primates; family Cercopithecidae; genus Rhinopithecus; species Rhinopithecus roxellana. The sequence continues at coordinate 177,674,271 of NC_044552.1, read as the reverse complement.
TTCCAGTCTGACTTGGCTCCGGACTGTTCCACAGGGTCATTTCTGATGGCAGCAGATCCATCCGGATGGCTTCCAAACACAACACCCTGGGTTTTATTGGAGCAAAGTTCCTTAAAGGCAATCCGTGGGCTTGTATATAAAACTCTCCTGACTTTGTGTGTGTGTGTTCACATGTAAAATGTTTGTGCATACACGTTTACCCATGTGTAAGCTGAAACTTACAATCCTTTTCACAGTTGCCTGTGTCAAAATTGGACAGGGATTTGAAAAAAAAGAAAAATGAAAGAAGGCGAAATGGGTAAAAAGATATGCTGAGTATATCAAAGGAGATATGTTAGAATAACCACAGCACATAAACAACGTAGAAGCTTTCGGAAATGTTTGGGCTTTTACTGGTAACTGTAATCACAAGTTGATTAAAGATGTTCCAGCGTATGCTTAGCTCTCGCTTAATTATTCACATAAAAGTTTGTTTATGTGCCATGTTGCCAACTCCCAAATCTTCCTTTTCATTGTAATATTGCCAAGTTTAATTAGAAGACTGACTTAAGCACTCTGCATTTTCGCATGGAAACGGGGAATCGTGAGGGAGTGCTGGGCTCAGGCACTGCCTGCCTTTCACTCAGCACCCTGACATTTAGAAGATGTTACATCTTCTGAAACACAACCAGCTGCTCAACTCTAGGGAGGAATGGAAAATTGCTTTAATTGGGAGGCCATTAATGAAAGAAGTGAAGCTGACAGTTGACTTCTGCTTTTATCTGAACCACTGGGGCCTGCACAGAGATTCATCTTTGACCTTGCTTACTGTCATGGTATGTGTAGGTTACAGAAGTCCTTATCAACAAATGGAGAACATGGTCGCTTTTTACCTGATGCTCATAGAAGAATGAACACACAGTTCTCTCGAAGGACAGAAATTAAAGTTTCTTACTGGGCAGGCCAAACCTTCTTCCAGTAAACATTTGTCTGTTTTAGATCTCTGGAAACACCTAGAATGGCTCACTTTGCTGCTTTTACAAACTCCACCTTCACATCCGTCCCTCATCTTAACTGGCAGCAAGGCTGACCCAGGGCAACGTTTAGGAGGGAGACAAAGTGTCTTTAGAGCCTCAACCTCCCCTTAGCTGCCTACTCTCCCTCATTGTGTTGTGTCTACCCTCTCTCTGTTAGTGCCTTCTTCCTTTTAGAGCCCAGGAAGTGTGTGTGCACACACACACATGCATACATACACACACACACGCACACACACACACGAAAGCATGCACATGTACCACCCACTTACTAAAATTATCCTCAAGGAAGTGTGGATATTGGATACTCATATGATTAGCGTGAATTTAAGTCAAAGTTACCTTACCCATATGCTATTTACATATTCAGTCTTTCTTGTAGTGTCCAGTGAAAACTTCTCAGGAATCAGGGAGAGGAGAACCCTGTGGCAGAAGAAACCCTAAAATCATACATATTGCTTTACTTTGGCTCCCTATTCAATAAATATTTGAAGGACCCATGTGCTTGATTGGTCAGCACTGATTATATCATATTTTGGCTCTTTCATAATTAAATGTCTCATTTTTATGTCATCTCTAATTACAATTTGAAAGATTTGAAGAACTAGAAGGAATATATTTTCTTGTAATTTGTATGTATTTGTATAACACATTCCCCTAAATCCTTCTAAGTGGATTTGGGGTGGCATATTTAATAAATAATGGTATCTAAGTAGGAACTGTTGATTTTTATGTGAAACCGTCATTTTTAAGGTCCACAGAGCTTCACAAACCTAAGGGCAAACTTGCATTTAATTCCAATTAAGGACATATAGTTGATTTAAATCAAAACCCTCCAATTTAAAATAGGAATAGAGCCATGATATCACAGAATGCACAGAAATTCAGTCGTGCGTAAGTCATGAGGTCTTATGATAGCTGGGTACAAGTAGGTCACTATATTATGCAATGTCAACCTATTTTCATTGAAGCCATTGTTTTCTCATTTGTATTTTAAATGATCTTGCAGGTCCCAAATTTTAAGGAAAGTCAACTTGATATTGTTCTATTCCAGGTTGAGTATAGCAAGAGGCAGGAAAGAAAAGCAAGAAACTCAGAAAATATGAGCCAATCAGAGAAAAGTCCCCATTTGGTACATTAGCTTGCTCACAGACCTTGGGCAAGTCACTCTGGCATTTTCATCCATGGAGCCAGGGCTGGCTTCAAGAACCCATAAGCGAACTCAGGTGCACAAAGGGGCCCAGGTAGATTCTGTAGCAGTCGAGGTGTTTGCCTGGTCTCCTGGGGATGGTCATTGCCATGTGAAACTGCAGGCCCAGGGCTGGTGGGTCTTATACTTCTTCAGGAGAAGCTAGAAATTGAAATTTTTTTTTTCTTCTTGAGACGGAGTTTCGCTGTTGTCGCCCATGCTGGAGTGCAGTGGTGCGATCTCGGCTCACCACAACTTCCACCTCCCGAGTTCAAGCAAGTCTCCTGCCTCAGCCCTCCGAGTAGCTGGGATTACAGGCATGTGTCACCACACCCGGCTCATTTTGTATTTTTTTAGTAGAGATGGGGTTTCTCCATGTTGGTCAGGCTAGTCTTGAACTCCTGACCTCGGGTGCTCCACCTGCCTCAGCCTCCCAAAGTGCTGGGATTACAGGCGTGAGCCAGCGTGCCTGGTCAAAATAAAAATATTTGTATCTTTCAACTTTTAAAAGTTGGCAACTAATTTAGACTTTTTAAAATCACGTGCTTGAAAATTTGGTACAATGCTTGAAATGTTGGCAAGGCCATGGGGAAAGAGATACTCTCGCAATTGTAGGAAAAGAAAATGGCACGGCCCCTATGGAGAGGAATTGAGCTGTGTATCTAGCATCTGAATTCACCCTTTCACCCATCAGTCCTACATCGAGAGAGATATTCCAAGGATACACTGACAGAAATTCATGTAAGCATAATACTGTTTAATGTTTGTTACTGCAAAAGACTAGAAACAGCCAAATGTCCCTAAACAAGAACCTGTTTGAATCAACTTTGGTATCCACATAATGAAGTACTGTGAAGCAATAACAGTAAAGAATATCTTGGCCAGGCATGGTGGCTCACGCCTATAATCCCAGCACTTTGGGAGACCGAGGCGGGCAGATTACCTGAGATCAGGAGTTCAAGACCAACTTGACCAACATGATGAAACCCCATCTCTACTAAAAATACAAAAAATTAACCAGGCGTGGCGGCAGGCACCTGTATTCCCAGCTACTAGGTAGGCTGAGGCAGAAGAATCACGTGAACACAGGAGGCAGAGGTTGCAGTGAGCTGAGATTGCACCACTGGACTCCAAGCCTGGGCAACAGGGTGAGACTGTCTCAAAAAAAAAAAAAAAAAGAAAAAAGCCTTTATACACTCCTCGGGGAAGGGAGTGGATAAAAGTGTGTGCACAGCACTGTGGTTCCCAAAGTGTGGTCCTGGACCTGCAGCATCAACGTCACTTGGGAACTTGTTAGAAATGCAGATTCCTAGGCCCTACTCCAAGACCTACTACATCAGAAACCCAGCAATCTATGTTTTAACAGGCCCTCCAGGTAATTCTGATACTCAAGTTTGAGGATCACTGGTATAACATTTGTTTATATAGGAGATGAAAGCCTGTAAGATTAAAAATTGATTATAAAAAATTGATTAAAATTGATTAAAAATTGACACAGGAATGGAGGGAACAGACTAGAAGGGAAAAGAATAGAGGTTAGGCTTCTTCAGAGGCAGGGAGCGGTGGCTCACACCTGTAATCTCAGCACTTTGAGAGGCCGAGGTGGGTAGATCACTTGAGGCCAGGAGTTTGAGACCAGCCTGGCAAACATGACAAAACCCCATCTCTACTAAAAAAAAAAAAATATATATATATATATATATATAAAATATATAAAATATATATAGTATATTTTTTAAATATAATATTAGCTAGGCCGTAGTGAGTAGCTGGGACTACAGGTGTACGCTACCACACCCAACACATTTTTTGAATTTTTAGTAGAGATAGGGTTTCGCCATGTTGGCTAGGCTGTTCTTAAACACCTGGCCTCAAGTGAACCGCCTGCCTTGGCCTCCCAAAGTGTTGGGATTATAGGCATGAGCCACCGTGCCCGGACTAAAATAAGGAAACTAAACAGAATACCATTGTTACACTTAAGTAATTCCATAACATCATGAGTTTCACCAGTCACTATTCATATTTCCTTTTTTCTTTTTAAAAGATTTTGCCTGTTTGATTTGCAAATAAAAATCACACTGAGCAGGCTGGGCGCAGTGGCTCATGCCCAGGAGGCAAAGGCTGCAGTGAACCAATATTACAACACTGCGCTGCAGCCTGGGTGACAGAGCAAGACTCCATCTCAAAAACAAACAACAACAACAACAACAACAAAACACACCACTTCCTACCTCTGTCTGCTGAGAAGTCCTAGAAATGATGATTACCCTACAGCAAGAGTGTCCCTGATACCCAGACTGTGGTCTCCCAACACTGTTTCCTGCCAGAAGGAATAGGGACTCCATGAAGAAGGACTGTAGGGCACGAAATATACAAGATAGTCTGGAACATCTTGTCACACCAGGAAACAAGCTACAAAACACCATAGGCCAGGTCATGAATGCTCAAGAAGGGGCTCCTACTAGCCAAAAATGGGATAATTTGAACATCAGTGAAGATAATTAACTGAAAACAATGAAAGCTCATTAAATAGGCCCATATTAATGAATTTGCAGTGATATTAAAACACCAAATTGATCACATTTGCATGATGCTGGAGAATCAATGCATTATTTTGAAAATTAAAGGAAAGAATTGGCTGGGTATGGTAGCTTATACATGTAATCCCTTACACTTTGGGAGGCTGAGTCAGGGGGATCACTTGAGCCCAGAAGTTTGAGACCAGCCTGGGCAACGTAGCAAGACCCTGTTTCCATAAAAAAGTTTAAAACTTAGCCAGAGGTGGTGGCATGCCTGTGGTCCCAGATACTCTGGAGGCTGGGGTGGGAAGATCACTTGAGCCCAGGAGGTTGTAGCTGAAATGAACCATGACAACACCTCTGTACTGCAGCATGGGTGACAGAGCAAGATCCTGTCTTGCAATGAAAAGGAAAGAATTAAGCATTTATTCTGCCTTTCCCACACAAACCATAAATTGCAGAGTAACCAAGAGTTAATATAAGGAGGTTCATTTTATGGAAAGATTCTAGCTAATAAATAAGGAATAAAGTATTAGAAATACCACTGTTTCCCAAACCCTAATAAATTAATAGATCTAGCCAATAAGTACCAATGGTTGTTAGCATCACAGAAGAGAGACAACCAGACTTTATGTCTATTGGACTTCCCGATTCCATTAGACTTCCATTGTACTTCCATTAGAGGAAGCACAAAATAGCCACTAGTGTATTGTGCCAAATTATGGAACCTAAATCTGAGCAAGTCTGTACTAAACCAGTACGACTATAATGGACAGGGCATATTAAATGAAACCAGGCTGGGCGTGATGGCTCACTCCTGTAATCCTAGCACTTTGGGATGCCAAGGTGGGTGGATCACTTGAGGTCAGGAGTTCAAGACCTGCCTGGCCAACATGGGGAAACTCTGTCTCCAGTAAAAATGCAAAAGTTAGCCAAGTGTGGTGACGCATTCCTGTAATACCTGCTACTTGAGAGGGTGAGGCAGGAGAATCACTTGAACCTGGGAGGCAGAGGCTGCAGTGAGCCAAGATCATGCCACTGCACTCCAGCCTGGGCAACAGAGTGAGAATCCATCTCAAAAACATAAATAACAAGGAAACTCTAAGGATGTCATCAGTAATACTGGAACTGGGGCTGTGCAGCACAACAGTATGGTTTCTTCAACTCACTTGCAAAAGGAAGAAAAATAGGGGAGAACTGAAAGATTAAAAGAGACTACTAAACCGATAGCAACCATTTGCTCTGTGTGATTTTTTTTTTTTTTTTAAGACAGTCTCACTCTGTCGCCCAGGCTGGAGTGCAGTCACGTGATCTCGGCTCACTACAAGCTCTGCCTCCCGGGTTCACACCATTCTCCCGCCTCAGCCTCCCAAGTAGCTGGGACTACAGGCACCCACCACCACACCTGGCTAATTTTTTGTATTTTTAGTGGAGATGGCATTTCACCGTGTTAGCCAGGATGGTCTTGATCTCCTGACCTCGTGATCCACCCGTCACGGCCTCCCAAAGTGCTGGGATTACAGGCGTGAGCCACCACGCCCGGCCTGCTCTGTGTGATTTTTATTTGCAAATCAAACAGGCAAAATCTTTTAAAAAGAGAAAAGGAAATATGAATAGTGACTGGTGAAACTCATGATGTTATGGAATTACTTAAGTGTAACAATGGTATTCTGTTTAGTTTCCTTATTTTAGTCCGGGCACGGTGGCTCATGCCTATAATCCCAACACTTTGGGAGGCCAAGGCAGGCGGATCACTTGAGGCCAGGCATTCAAGACCAGCCTGGCCAACATGGCGAAACCCTATCTCTACTAAAAATTCAAAAAATGTGTTGGGTGTGGTAGTGTACACCTGTAGTCCCAGCTACTCAGGAGGCCGAAGCAGGAGAATTGCTTGAACCCAGGAGGCGGAGGTTGCAGTGAGCCGAGATCACACCACTGCACTCCAGCCAGGGCAACAAGTGAGACTCCGTCTCAAAAAAATAAAATAAAGTCCTTATTTTAGAGATGCATGTTAAACTATTTACAAGCAAAATGATGTCTAGAATTTAATTCAGGATGATGGGGAAGCAGAGGAGCAGCCGGGGGCAGAGACAAGGAGTTAATGATTATTGAGGTTGGACGATGGAAACTTGGGGATTCATTATACCATTCTGTCTACTTGAAACTTTCCATTAAAAAAAAAGTTTAACCTAATTCCAGTTGAGGTTAACAGGAAAGATTCTAAGTAGAGATTTTAGAATTTAAAAAAATTAAAGCATTAATGCTGCCAGAAAAATAGGCACTTAGGGTCACATGTGAATCTAGCATTAAGCGGTCTAAAAAGTAAAAGAAAGTAAAAGTTAAAAAAAATTGCAGAATATGAAACCCCACCAAAATAATCTGTGGCTCTTTTTCAAAATATAATTTCAAGGCCAAGCATGGTGGCTCATGCCAGTAATCCCAGCACTTTGAGAAGCTGAGGCAGGCAGATAACTGGAGACCAGGAATTAGAGACAAGCCTGGCCAACATAGCGAAACCCCATCTTTACTAAAAATACAAAAAATTAGCTGGGCGTGGTGACGCATGCCTGTAATCTCGGCTACTCGGGAGGCTGAAGCACAAGAATTGCTTGTACTGGGGAGGTGGAGACGGAGGCTACAGTGAGCAGAGATCGTGCCATTGCACTCCAGCCTAGGCAACAGAGCGAGACTCCATCTCAAAAAAAAAGTAATTTTGTTTTAGATTTTGCAAGAGCTAGTAATTCATTGGCCTTGAATTAGTTATTCTGACTGACGGTCTTACCATCAAAAGTTCCGGCCACTTCCTCTCCCTGTCTACATACCTCTTTTCTTTGTCAGTCTAGGAAAAAATTGTGAAAGACATTGAAATCCACCAAAGTCGGGCATGGTGGTGCATTCCTGTAATCCCAGCTACTCGGGAGATTTAGGCAGGATAGTCACTTGAACCGGGGAGGCGGAGATGCAGTGAGCCAAAATCATGCCATTGCACTCCAGCCTGGCGAACGAGAGTGAAACTCCGCCTCAAATATATATATATGTAGAAATGTTCAAGGCCCAAATGCTATTTCTTTTTATTGTTTTCAAATGAATGTGTCTGTGCTTTGTTGCCTATAAAAAATGTCTTCTGTTTCCTTGCAGAGTGAAGAGTTCCACATTTATACCCAGTATTGCACTAACTATCCAAGGTATGGATCAAGAATGGGACAAGAGTACTTTTGCTCACGTTCACATTGTTTCAAGTCAGCTGGTGCAGTACACATGGTTGTTAGGTGTTCTGTGCCTGGCCTTGTGCTGAATAATATGGGAAGAATGCAAAACATGCTGAGAACAGATTATAGGGGCACCCAGATATGGATCCATCTGGGCTTTGGGGCTCCCTGCAGAGCCAGTGTGGGGAAAAATTGAGAAAGTCTATGGAGAAACCAAAAAGATGACTAGGTATCTCCGAAAGGAAACTAAGCAAGCTGTTGCATCAGGGTAAGTCTTGCCTGCTAGCCCTTTTCCGTGCGTGTCATGTTTTTAAGAATTTTGGAAACACTGCTAATGAGTTTTTATAATCTAGGTGGGGAGAGAACAGGTTCTATTTTTTCCAAATAAATTTTACGAACTATGTAAGTTTAAGGGAGTTCAGAGGAAGGACAGATCATCATAAGCCTAGATGAGAAGAGGGGCTTCATCATCTCACCTGGGTTGTTGGTTCAGTTTTTCTTGCATTGGAAATCAATGTCACAAGGGCCATGTAGGAAGCATCCTTGGTCAATGTATTGACCATTTCAGTAAGAGAGTTGGGCCTAAGATGATGGGCTACAACTGTAGGAATTTCTTTTTTTTCTCCAGAAGACATCTATTGGGCCCTTACTAATTCCTAAGCACTGTACTAAATGCTGTAAATACAAAATACTAAATTTAACTTTTCAAAGAAATCCAGAGATACTGAGGGATTTTTTTTTTTTTTAAAGCAGAGCACCCATCCGGGTGCCTGGCCCCTCCTAGGTTCTTCATAAGTGCTAGTTCATCATCATCCCTGCCCCTTCCCCATTTCATGGATGAAGTAACTGAGGCTCTGATAGGTAAGGTGATTCTCTGAGGGGTGCATAGCTGATGAATGCCCCAACCTGGATTTGAACCAGGGTTTCTTCTCCGACTTCTAAGACCTCGTGCTACTATGAATATGTCCTTGTAAAAGTTGCTGAAACTGTGATTCTCCCCCTGCCTTTTTATTTTCCTTTTTTTCCACATGATTAGCAGACTTTGAGTTATGGATTGTTTTGTTTTGTTTTTTTGAGACAGTCTCACTCCACCACCCAGGCTGGAGTGCAGTGGCGCGATCTCAGCTCACTGCAACCTCTACCTTTGGGTTCAAATGATTCTCCTACCTCAACCTCCTGAGTAGCTGCAATTATACCGCGCCCTGCCAGACTTTGAGTTATCTTAAGGACCAGCCAGGAAGAAGAGCGCTAGGGAGACTTTACACATTCTGTAGCCAGTCTTGGTAGACAGGTCCCTGACGATAAAGTGGATGGTGGGATCCACCGAGAAGAGAAGCCAACAGGCTGAGCCCTGAGTGTTACTTCTGGAAGGAAGAACAAATAGGTTCCCTGCTCCCCACTGTCAGCAGTAACCTCGGAAAGCCAGTGTAGATTAAAAGACCCAGGATGTTGCTGCATGTGGTGGCATGCATCTCTAGTCATAGAGCTACTCAAGAGGCTGCGGCAGGAGGATAACTTGAGCCCAGAGGCTGGGGCAGGAGGATAGCTTAAGCCCAGGAGTTTGAGGCTACAGTGAGCTATTATCGCACCACTGCACTACAGCCCAGGCAACAGATCAAGATCCTATATCTTAAAGACCCAAGAAGCAGCCAGGTCCAGTGACTTATGCCTGTAATACTAGCACTTTGGGAGAGCAAGGCAGGCAGATCACTTGGGGTCAGGAGTTCGAGACCAACCTGGGCAACATGGCAGAAACCCGTCTCTACTAAAAATACAAAAATCAGCTAGGCGCGGTGGCACATGCCTGTAATCCCAGCTACTTGGGACGCTGAGGCAGGAGAATCCCTTGAACCTAGGAGGCGGAGGTTGCAGTGAACTGAGATCACACCACTGCACTCCAGCCTTGTTGACAGAGAAAGAAAGACTCTGTCTTAAAAAAAAAAAAAAAAAAAAAACCCGAGAAGCCAGAAGTTCAGAGGCTCAACTTACTCATGGCAAATACTTTCCATGGGAGGATCCTTGCTTTCCCCAGTTTCCCCTAAAAAAACAAAACAAAAAATAAATAAATAGACCCACATGCATATTAGAACATTTATTATACATCCTTATCTGTAGACCCACCCATAGTTAATTTACATGGTTTCACTTAAACAGTTTTCTCTCTTAAAGGATTTGTTTCCATCTTAATGCTGAAAACATCAGGAGATTGCAGGATGCCCCAGCTAAATCCCATGCCTCTAAACCAAAAGCCAGCCTGCCTCACACACTAACTCAGAGGGATCACAGAATCGGCCCTCAACTTCTCCACAAAACTTCTTCCTCAGGGAAGGGAAAAACGTTCAGGTTCTGAAGAATCAACGAAGTTCCGGACCCAATTATGAGAATCTAAAACGATACAGGAGCTTGTTTGGGGAATTGTGTTTGTGTAAATTTCATTATAAACATATCATTTGAAGAAATAACTTCTTAATTTAAACTTCCAAAATTGCAAATTCAGATTTTGTGATTTACTAAGAAGAGTACAAAATAAAAACAGCCTCTCTATATGCTAGGCTGCCTCAGAGCCAGGGAAAAGGCAAAATCATTTGCGCAAGGACATTTTTAAGAGCTTGTCATTCATGGAGCACTGTCCCAAGCCTGGTGTATGTTGGCAGGAAATAGCAAACAATACCCTTGCCTTCAAGCAGTTTCTGTTCTTTTGAAGGTCAGATGCAACTAAATGCGATGGTGAAAGAGCACGTTCTGGAAGATCAAATAAATATAAATTAACACAGGACCAACTCAGTAATGTGTAATAAAAGCTCAAGGTTAAGGATAATTTTCTGGAGAAAGTTGTCTTTTTTTGGAGTTAGAGTCTCGCTCTGTCACCCAGGCTGGAGTGCATTGGTGTGATCTCAGCTCACTGCAACCTTTGCCTCCCGGGTTCAAGCAATTCTCTTGCCTCAGCCTCCCAAGTAGCTGGGATTACAGGCACGTGCCACCACACCCATCTAATTTTTGTATTTTTAGGAGAGATGGGGTTTCACCATGTTGGCCAAGCTGGTCTCGAGCTCCTGATCTCAAATGATCCACCCGCCTCGGCCTTCCAAAGTGCTGGGATTACAGGCATGAGCCACTATGCCTGGTGAGACAGTTGTCTTTAAAAAAAAAAAAAAAAAAAATTAAGTCTGACTTTGAAGAAACATGTTAGCAGAGAGGTACTCAAAAGTTGTTCTCAGTGAAGAAGACGTCCATTTCTTGCCCAGTTGTGTGGTTTTCATATTCATAGAGAAATATTTTAACTTGTCTGCTTGTGTCCAATCAGTTTGCTCTCTCAGACCCAAAGTTCCTTTCTCCCACTTAACAAGCCAAAAGTGCCAGGTGTTTCAGCCTATCTGACAATTTTCCTTCCCCCTTTGGAGCCAGGCTGATGATATTAAATGTCGCAGGCACATCTTGACAGTGTCCACTATCTTCATACCAGTCACACGTCAGTGATTTTACTGTGAAGAGACACAAGCTCCCACACTCTGTTCCCCAGAGAGGGGCGCAAACCCGGCCAGGTCCTTGTCCTCAGATGCCTGCCTGTGCCCAAGACTTCCAGGAACCTAGAGCTCAGCATACTCCTAATTTGTTGCAGGTTTTTACCCTTAAGCAAGAGCCCAAGCCTTTAGGTGGCCAAAGCGCTACAGAACAGCCGATTCTGACTCTAAAGAACCTTAGAAACATTGTGGGTTACACGATGGAGAGTTTTGAAATCTTGACTCAAGGGGAAAATAAATCAATGTGAATAGATTTTTCTCAAAGTAGATTGGCACAAAAGGGATTCTAATGGTTTAATTATGAAACTTCCATTTAACTTCCTCACCGCCTTATTTTCTTGTTTGGCTCTATCTGATTTTCTCAATTAATCCTGAAAATGTTACTGACTTAGGGAGAAAAGGGCTGAAATTATTCCCACCTGCTTCCTTCTACATTTTGAGAACAAAAGATTTTTAATTTACATGTGTGTGACTGCACAAGCCATTAGCTTGCTTTGTGATATGAGCATTGTTTCAACCATTGCCTTAAGATATTTTGGGGCTATCTATGCCCAGCACCTCGGGGGGATCTGGGTTGAAGGAATTCTAACCCACTTTTGGAACACCCTGATCTGAGGCGCACTCCATAGGAGCAAGGCTATCTGGCTTTCCCAGAAGCTGTATTATGTGTAAGGATAACAATTTGGAGGTAGAAAGGGAGACCTGTTCAAAGATTCCCCCAAGGGAAGAGGTCTCTAAGGAAGGCCACCACATAGGGTCACAGTTTGTGCATCATATAAAAGGGGCCAGCAGAGGGGGTGATAAATGCTCTGACAGGGAACCGGATCTTCTAGCAGGAAGGAACTCCTTTTTCTTAGTAAAAAGAAAGTCTGCCTACTCTTTATAATCTAACCTGTGGAAATGGAATACAGACGTGCTGTGTGAGCACTGCACAGAGATATGCAGATAGGGCACAGCTAGGGGCTAAAATCCCACTCAGATAAATTTTGCCAAGCCATGGACCCTGGCACAAGGCTGCGTCTCCTAGAAAGAAGGAACTTGTTCCTTAGAAGCCATGAGTCCAGGGTGCCACTGCCGCTGGGTCCAGTGCCTTTATCTAATTCCCAGAGGGACCCCTTTCTCCAGTTTACCTAAAGGCGTGCTGATCTGGCTGCAACTCTGGAACTACCCTACCCATTTTAGAGCAGTTACACTTGTAATGGCATTTAAAACTTGAATATCCACATAAAGCATTACAATTTAGATAAAAACATGGATTCTTCCTGCAGATCCGTGGCTGTGCTAACAGAGTGCATGAGGAACAAGATACTGGCCAAATTCTTCAGGGAACGTCAGGAAACTCTGAAGCACTCGCTGCCTCTGGGGTCCTATCTCTTGAAACCAGTGCAGCGGATTCTCAAGTATCATCTCCTTCTGCATGTAAGTTTCTGCCTGGCGTGAGCACTTTCCAGGGGATGGGAGTTTTGTGTGTATATATTAAGTTTGGTGGAAAATAACAGAAAATGCTGTGGACATATGGAAACATTTCCCACACTCATATTTCACAACTGACTAATCTGCTTTGAGGATTTGGAGATATTTATATTCTAGGCCTGTAGCCCCATTGACAACAGCCAAGAGAAGAGATTAATCTTAGTTCTGATTCTGATGGGGCTTAGGAGTGCCTCGCCCTGTGCACTGACAGTTTCAGGCAGGGAGCTATCATGTAAATGGAAAACAGATTTTGTAATGTTTCCATCAGCCCTGATTCAGTAGGCAATTGGAAAGGAAAGCTGTTTGTCATAGATTGGCTTTTGTATGGAGAGCAAAGAGAAGGGGCTAAAAAGGGAGAGGACAGATGAGCAGAGTCATAAGTGACCTCCACGCTGGGCTTAGCGTCATTTCAGGTGTCTCTCCTCTTATATTATTTTCCACTACTTTTACAAAATTCAAGAAGGCTTTAGAAACAAAGATAATCATATCTCTTAAATTCTTTTTTCTTTTCTTTTCTTTTTTTTTTTTCTTGAGACAGGGTCTGGCTCTGTTGCCCAGGCTGGCATGCAGTGGTGTAATCACAGATCACTACAACCTCCACCTCCTGGGCTCAAGCAGTCCTCCTACCTCAGCACCCTGAGTAGGTGGGACTCCAGGTGTGCACCACTATGCCCGGCTAATTTTTTTGTATTTTTGGTAGAGATAGAATGTCACCATGTTGCCCAGCCTGGTCTCAAATTCCTGAGCTCAAGCAATCCTCCTGCCTCAGTCTCCCAAAGTGCTGGGATTACAGACGTGAGCCACCACACCCGGCCTCAAATTCTTATTTCTTACCCTCCAAAAAAGTTGATGCGAATGAAAAAAAAAAAAATACCTATGATAGTAGGTAATTTTCATTCTGTAAGTAGGACTTGCTTACTTTTGTAGCAGGAGAAAGACAGTGCAGTGGAGTGGCTAGGAACAGGGCTCTGGGAAAGACCGCCTGGGTCTAAATCTTATCAATTGCCCACATTACTGTGACTCACAGGCATTTGATAAAAGTAAGCTATTGTTTTTTATTATTTTTATGATACATTAAAATCCCCTTTTTAAAGGAATTTTAATTCAGAGTTCCTCTCCACATCAACAGGCCTGCAGTTTACAGGTATCTCTTTTTAAGTGATTCCAGGTTTCTAACTTGGATAATTATTCCAGGTTTGTTTGGTTCATATATATTTAAAATTTCAAGAACTTTGTCCATCTTTACTAGCAATTTCTTTGCTTCGTCTGTTTGCCTGGGTGGCTTATCTTTGGAGAATCTTATGTTCTCTGAAGTCACATCGGGGATATTATTTTAATTTTTAAATTGATCCTTATGACCTCTTAGATTTAGTGGGATTTATTTGCGAAATCAGTGTCCAAATAACTCTTAAATAAGATTTGTCTCAGGACACATCTCTGCTGAATTCTGTTAATATAACGTCTAGGACGTGTGTGTCCCAAAAATCTCTAATATGGTCTTCTAGACAGTGAGATGGCCGTCAGTCAAAAGGAAAGTTTAAGATCTCAGTTAAGCGTGTGAGACAACAAGTCAAGATCCTTACAAAAAGTTAATTAACAGGAAAAACAGCCTTTATCCTGCATATTAAGGGCTGGCAATGAAGAAAAAAAAGTGGTTAGATTAATCCAAAACTGACTTCTGGTTGCTTTTGAAGTGTTTTCTGTTTTCATAGATGATTAGAGGGCTCCCTCTATGTCATTCACATCCTTTCTTTTTCTTTTCTTTTTTTTTTTTTAAGATGGAGTTTCTCTCTTTTGCCAGATTAGAGTGCAGTGGCACAATCTCAGCTCACTGCAACCTCTGCCTCCCAGGTTCGAGCGATTCTCCTGCCTCAGCTTCCCGAATAGCTGGGACTACAGGTGCGCACCACCACGCCCAGCTAATTTTTTGTATTTTTAGTAGAGATGGGGTTTTGCCATATTGGCCAGGATGGTCTCGATCTCTTGACCTCATGATCTGCCTGCCTCGGCCTCTCAAAGTGTTGGGATTACAGGAGTGAGCCACCGCGCCCAGCCCATTCACGTCATTTCAAAGTTATGTAGCCATCCATGAAAATCCCCACAGAAATATCCTCTGTACCTCCCAGTCTGTTTACTGATGAGCACAATTGTCTCTCAGGCTAAAAGAAGAAATCATTATGTTTTTAAATTTGCCATTTAGGACCTTGTTAACAGCTGAGTCCAAGCAGGGAAAGAAAATGTAAATTCTTTTACAGTTTCTAGCTAGATGAAAAAGTTGAGTATTCAGTAAAAGTAAACAAAGATTTACGTCATTACTATAAAATAATGGGACTAATCTTCAAGTTATACCATAACATTTAACCTCCACCTGTTAGCTGATTATGTATAATAAATGTAACAAGAACGATCTAGTTGATTAGTATTTTCTTACTGTTTTAGGCACTAATATAGGATTACTGTTATTGTTGTTTTTAAGAAGGCAATAGTTTCAGTTTAATAAGCACTTATTTACCACCCAGCTTTCTGCTGGGCACTGAGGAGAGATAAAGAATCAAAGGAACTATATACAATAGTCTGTATCTTTAGACTGTTGAGGATCAAGGGACAAGTGTCTTATGTGCTCAGAAGAATTAGAACAAAGATCCTGTCCCTCTCTCATGTTCCTGGGATTGTGGGCCTCCAGTGGTAAGATGATTGCTAATGTAACATACTTCTGACCATCAGAGAATTGAGTGCTGTAAACCATGAGATCCTTCTCAACACTCTGAAGGATTGTCTTTAGTCCACTTCATTTGGCCTTTAAAACCTTGTCAGTAGGAAAATGTGCTAAAATGCCTACTTGCTATAGAGATCGTTTTGTAAAGATAGTTTTCGCTATATTTTTGAGTCTGTTAAATATTAAGGTCCTGTATGAAACATTTTGCTTCCTAAATAAATAAGGGAAAAAATAAGTATGCATTTTATCTTGTAAGAGTGAGAACTATATTACTGAGAACTTTTTAACATTGGCCACCAGGAAGCTCAGAACTCTACAGCTATAAAATCAATTCCCACATCTGTTATAATAACTGTAATATCACTGTGATACTCAATGGGCTACATGCATGTTGTATTTTATCATGATTATCCTGGAATTCTATTCCACTTTTATCTTTCCTATCCCTTTTTTTTTTTCTCCTTGTCTTACCATTTTGTTGCAGGTATTTCCAGCCTCAAAATCTTAAAGAATGATGGTAGTCTGTAAATATTTTATCAATTAATTATTTATTTATTTTAAGGCAAGAGTCTCACTCTGTCACCCAGGCTGGAGTGCAGTGGCCCAATCTTGGCTCACTGCAACCTCTGTCTCCCAGGTTCAAGTGATTCTTCTGCTTCAGCCTCCCAAGTAACTGGAAGTACAGGCGTGCGCCACCATGCCCAGCTTATTTTTGTATTTTTAGGGAGAGACAGGGTTTCACCATGTTGGCCAGGCTGGTCTCGAACTCCCGACCTCAGGTGATCCACCCATCTCGGCCTCCCGAAGTGCTGGGATTATAGGCGTGAGCCACCACACCCAGCTGGTAGTGTGTAAATAAATAAGTAAAAATAAAATATAAGGAACTAATCATAGAGGTGGCATTTGTTTCACTGGCTGTATGAAAAAAATGGGGAAAAAATTGTTCTTTTTTGTTTAAGGAAATAGAAAATCACCTTGATAAGGACACAGAAGGCTATGATGTGGTGCTTGATGCTATAGACACGATGCAGCGAGTCGCCTGGCACATCAATGACATGAAGCGGAAACACGAGCACGCGGTCCGATTACAGGTGAGCCTGCGAGGTGTCGGTGCCCGGCAGGGTTGCAGGTGTACTGACTGACTGTTTTCCCAAGAAAATATTAAGACTGCGCAAGTACTACACTCCACTCACAGCCTTCAGTGTAGCTCTCCCTGAAAAAAGTTCAGGACATCAGTAATACTGACCATTGTCTAGTATGGCTATTTAAGAGAAAGGGACATTATAACTGTCTTTTTTTTTTTTTTTTTTTCTGAGATGGAGTTTCGCTCTTGTTGCCCAGACTGGAGTGCAATGGCACAATCTCAGCTCACCACAACCTCTGCCTCCAGCATTCAAGCAATTACTCTGCCCTAGCCTCCCGAGTAGCTGAGATTACAGGCATGCCTGGCTTATTTTGTATTTTTAGTAGAGATGGGGTTTCTCCATGTTGGTCAGGCTGGTCTCGAACTCCGACCTCAGGTGATCCACCCGCCTCAGCCTCCCAAAGTGCTGGGATTACAGGCGTGAGCCACCAATTTTGTATTTTTAGTAGAGATGGGGTTTCTCCATGTTGGTCAGGCTGGTCTCGAACTCCCGACCTCAGTTGATGTGCCCACCTCAGCCTCCCAAAGTGCTGGAATTACAGGCGTGAGCCACCACACCTAGCTGACATTATAACTTTTAAGCTAATTGTTTGCTTATAGCCCCTTTGATGATCTAAGTTAAAATTTTGAGTCTCCTACTTCTGTGAATTGCAAATTTAGTAATTCTTTTTTAAAGCAACTTTCCGTAAACTATATAAACACTTGTTAAGCCTTTATTCCTCTGCCACCAGTTCCTGCAAAATCATGAGGTGGTGCTTGGGTGGTCATAGGCAGGGGACGCAGAGGAGGGGGAGCCAAGGCTGAACCAGCTCCTTTACAGTCACTTGGGACGTGACCCTCAAGCATGTCATTTTAGTTTCCTTTTTTTTTGTTGTTTTTGGAGATGAAGTTTCACTCCTGTTGCCCAGGCTGGAATGCAGTGGCACAATCTCAGCTCAGTGCAACCTTCGGCTCCCGGGTTCAAGCGATCCTCCTGCCTCAGCCTGCTAAGTAGTTGGGATTACAGGGGCATACCATCACGCCCGGCTAATTTTCTGTTTTTAGTAGAGATGGTGTTTCACCAGGTTGACCAGGCTTGTCTTGAACTCCTAACCTCTGATGATCCACCTGCCTCAGCCTCCCAAAGTGCTGGGATTACAGGCGTGAGCCACCACGCCCTACAGTTTCCTCATTTTTAAAATAAGACAGAGAAGTTTGCTAAAGGCCTATCCAGCACAAACATTTTGAGCCCTAAATCTTCAGGAACTTTTGACAGATGTTGGGCCAGTGATCATGCCCTGGGGACTTCAATAGATGCACTATGAAAAACAAAACAAGAGGCTGCGTGGGCCCAGAGGCCAGTTCTAGGCTCCTGGCTGTCCCTAGAGTGAGACAGAAAAGCCCAAAGTGACTCCACACTATACAGAGTGGCCTTGCCTAACACGAGAAAAAGGATACCTTATTTGGCTCATAAGTCAGAACAAACTCTGTAGGCTTCAGGTATAGGCAGCCAGAGTGTGGTGTGATGTCATTGACTATCAAAAATCAGAGGAAGATGACATTCTAATCTTCCAGGCTACTTTTTTTTTTTTTTTTTTTTGGCAACGGCAACAAAAGTTTAATGCTTTATCATACAAGTGTTTTGCAGACATAATATCAGAATCCATTGAATACAGTCATCCCCCTGATCCGCACTTTCACTTCCGGCAGTTGCATTTGCCTGTGGTCAACCAAGGTTAGAACATTTTAAATGAGGGCCAGGAGTGATGGCTCACACCTGTAAGCCCTGCACTTTGGGAGGCCGAGGCAGGTGGATTTCTTGATGTCAGGAGTTCAAGTCCAGCCAGGCAAGATGGTGAAACCCTGTCTTTACTAAAAATATAAAAGATTAGCTGGGCGTGGTGGCACATGCCTATAATCCCAGCTACTTGGGAGGCTGAGGCAGGAGAATTGCTTGAACCCAGGAGGTGGAGGTTGCAGTGAGCTGAGATCGTGCCATTGCACTGCAGCCTGAGTGACAGAGCGAGACTCTGTCTCAAAAAAAAAAAAAAAAAAAAGAAAAAAGAAAACTACAAAAAATTAGCCGGGCATCGTTGTACACACCTGTAACCCCAGCTACTTGGGAGGCTGAGGTGGGAGAATCGCTGGAACCTGGGACACAGGGTTGCAGTGAGCTGAGATCACATCACTGCACTCTAGCCTGGGAAACAGGGCAAGACTCCATCTCAAAAAAAAAAAAAAAAAATTTACATGGAAAATTCTGGAAATAAACAATCTGTAAATTTTAAATTGTGTACCATTCTGAGTAGCGTGATGGAATCTCACACTGCCCTTCTCCCTCCCCCCTAGGACATGAATCACCTCTTTGTCCAATCACACTGCCTACGGCCACTCACCTGTTAGTCACTCAGTAGCTGGCTTGGTTATCAGATCGACTGTCTTGTTTTGCAATGCTTGTGTTCAAGTCAACCTTATTCTCTTCATAATGCCCCCAAACGGAGCAGTGATGCTGACATATTGTTATAATTATTCTAATTTATTATCAGTTATTGTTGTTAATTTCTTATGCCTAATTTATAAATTAAACTTTATCATAGGTATGTATTTGTAGGGAAAACATAGTATATTTAGGGGTCGATACTATCCCCAGTTCCGAGAATCCACTGGGGGTCTTGGAACATATCCCCTGCAGATAAGAGGGACCACTGTATTCAGAAATGTCTAAATGGCTGGTTTTTCATACTCTGTGAAGCTGCTTGACATTCTGAAGTCATTACTGAATCAGACTCTGGCTCAAACTAATACTCCATTTCTGTTCATTTCTGTTTTCAACCAGTAAAGTTTTTGTTGTCTTATGGGTTCCTTAATTAAATGGTGCTTGTGACTGTTTTCGTTTTTCAAAATAATAAAATCAACTTCATTTAAAAACACTGATATTGATATACAATAAATTCCACAGAAAAGTCAAAGTCATGTTATTAGTTTATATTTATCAATTTCCATTAAAAGCACTAAAATGGGGAGTGGGGCAAGTGGGGGTGGTTAATGAATACAAAACTTTACTTAGAGACAATAAGATCTAGGCCAGATGCGGTGGCTCACACCTGTAATCCCAGCAGTTTAGGAGGCCGAGGCAGGCAGATCACCCGAGGTTGGGAGTTTGAGACCAGCCTGGCCAACATAGTGAAACCCCATCTCTTCTAAAAATACAAAAATTAGCCAGGCATGGTAGTGGGTACCTGTAATCCCAGCTACTTGAGAGGCTGGGGCAGGAGAATCACTTGAACCCAAGAGGCAGAGGTTGCAGTGAGCCAAGATTGCATCACTGCACTCCAGCCTGGACAACAGAGCGAGGCTCTGTCTCAAAAAAAAAAAAAAATGTTGAATAAGATCTAGTATTTGATAGTACAACAGGGGTATTATAGTCAACAATAACTTATAAAATAACTGAAAGTGTAATTGGAATGTTCATAACACAAAGAAATGATAAATGCTGGAGGTGACGGAGGCCCATTTACCCTGATGTGTTTATTATGCATTGTATGCCTGTCAGAATATCTCGTGTACCCCATAAATATATACACCTACTGTGAACCCATAAAATTTTAAAATTTTAACAAAAAAAGTACTGAAACATAAGTTAGGGGCAAAGAAAGGTTCCTTTCCTTTCCCTGAGTAAGTAAATTTAAACTCAAGAAATTTCCGAGAAAATGACGTGGATGATTTATATAGGCTTTAGTTTTGAATTACTTATGTGTGGTATGAACTTCGGTATCTAGAAGAAAGTCTTCAAGTCAACAACTCTGAAGGGTTTTTTCCTCAGAGGAAAGGGGATGAGAAAAATCAAGGGAACGGGTTGGGTGCAGTGGCTCACGTCTGTAATTCCAGCACTTTCAGAGGTCCAGGTGGGCAGATCACTTGAGGTCAGGAGTTGAAGACCAACCTGGCCAACATGGCAAAACCCCATCTCTACTAAAATTATTAAAAAATTTAGCCAGGCATGGTGATGGGCATCTGTAATCCCAGCTACTCAGGAGGCTGAGGCAGGAGAATCGCTTGAACCGGCGAGGTGGAGGTTGCAGTGAGCCCTGATTGCGCCACTTACTTCCAGCCTGGGTGACAGAGCAAGACTTCGTCTCAAGGAAACAAAACAAAACAAAGAAAATCAAGTGAAGGAGGCCTATCTGAGAGGGTCCCATACTGGTGGCCCCTGGACCTGGCTTTTGAAAGATGTAAGGGCTGCTGTGAGCCACAGCATGGCATGATGAAGGAATGGAAATAAGTAAGTAGCAGCTCATCAACTAACAGCCTGATTCATTTCTGTTAGCCCTTAAGTGACACCACCTGTAAATGCAGATCCATGTCATAGACCATCAGATACCATGTAGATCGTTAGACCCCATTGGGGACGATTTGGCACCATTCTTGAGGCTCAACAGATGGGCCATCAAGCCCTTGGTGCCTGTCTTCTGCCTCCTGTTAAATACCATGGCCCATTCCCTTTCTCAGGAGATACAGAGTTTGCTCACTAACTGGAAGGGGCCAGACCTGACCAGCTATGGGGAACTGGTGCTTGAGGGAACCTTCCGCATCCAGCGAGCCAAGAATGAGCGGACACTCTTCCTCTTCGACAAGCTGCTGCTCATCACGAAGAAGAGAGACGACACGTTTACATACAAAGCTCACATCCTGGTAGGTCTGCACGCTGGCCATGGGCAGAGACTCAGATCCCCAGTTCCATTCCCCCCTGAGTGTGCCTCACCCCCTCTGCTGTCTCTGCTCTAGTGTGGCAACCTCATGCTCGTGGAGGTGATTCCGAAGGAGCCGCTCAGCTTCAGCGTCTTCCACTACAAGAATCCCAAGCTGCAGCACACAGTCCAGGTAGCGGCCAGGCCCTGGCCTCTCCGCAAGGCCCCTTTGTATAGTGCTGTGTACCAGGCGGCTTTTTGAGAGCATTCTGGCCACATGGTCATTTCCCATCTCATCAGAGGGTCCTGTGGGTGGTGGTATCAAGTTGTCTGACTGTCTGCATCTCGTCTTGGCAGGCCAAATCCCAGCAAGACAAACGCCTCTGGGTTCTGCACCTAAAGAGACTGATTCTGGAGAATCATGCAGCCAAGATTCCAGCTAAGGTAGGACACTGAATAGTGCACAGTGAAACGGGAGAGAGATAGGAGAATCATTTGAACCTGGGTGGTGGAGGTTACTGTGAGCTGAGATCGCGTCATCGCACTCTAGACTGGGTGACAGAATGAGACTGTCTCAAAAAGAAAAACAAAGAGACTGGGTCAAAAAAAAAACAAAGTTTAGAATTAGAATCTGGGAGTGAAAACCATTAATCAGATCCTCTAATTACTAATGAAGTCCCAGCAAGGCATCCTGATAGGATAAACGTTCAACTTCAGAATACAAAGGTGGGCGCGGTGGCTCATACCTGTAATCCCAGCACTTTGGGAGGCTAAGGCAGGTGGAACACTTTAGCCTAAGAGTTCGAGACCAGCCTGGGCAACAAAGTGAGACACCCGTCTCTACATAAAATGTAAAAGTTAGCCCCCAGCATGATGGCACGCACCTGTAGTCCCAGCTACTCTGGGAGGCTGAGGTGGGAGGATCACCTGGGTCCAGGAGGCGGAGGTTGCAGTGAGCTGAGATTGCATCACTGTACTCCAGCCTGGGTGACACAGCAAGACTCTGTCTCAAAAAAAAAAAAGAAAGAAAGAAAGAAAGAAAATTGAGAGATAGGAAATGTAGGACCTATGTCTCAGCTAAACCAGCCATTAACATCAAAAAGATTCACATGGGGCCAGGCACAGTGGCTCACACCTGTAATCCTAGCACTTTGGGAGGCTAAGGTGGGCAGGTCACCTGAAGTCAGGAGTTCAAGACCAGCCTGGCCAACATAGTGAATCCCCATCTCTACTAAAAATACAAAAACTAGCTGGGTGTGGTAGCACATGCCTGTAGTCCCAGCTACTCAGGAGGCTGAGGCAAGAGAATCACTTGAACCTAGGAGGCAGAGGTTGCAATGAGCCAAGATCGTGCCACTGCACTCCAGCTTGGGTGACAGAGGGAGATCCCGTCTCAAGAAAAAAAAAAAAGATTCACATGAGTCGCGGGCTCTGTGGAGTAGTGGTGGTTTTCCTTCTGGGGCTTAGAAGAGAATGCCACGAACCGTCTGCCAACCATGAAGACGTAACAGACGCCGTGGAAGAATAAAGTGTTCAATTCAGTTAAGTGGAGAGAGGAAGGAAAACATCTCTTACCTCGGTCTTAAAGGATGAGATTTTTTGTTTTTTACACAGGATCTTACTCTGTCGCCCAGGCTGGAGCGCAGTGGTGCAAACATGGCTCACTGCCGCCTTGACCTCCTGGGCTCAAGAGATCCCACCACCTCAGCCTCCCGGAGTAGCTGGGACCACAGGCTTGTGCCACCACGCCAAGCTAATTTTTGTATTTTTGGTAAAGATAGGTGTGGTCTCATCATCTTGCCCAGGCTGGTTTCAAACTTCTGGGTTCAAGTGATCTGCCTGCCTCTGCCTTTCCAAAGTGTTGGGATGACAGTCATGAGCCACCGTTCCCAGTCTTAGTAATATTTTTATAAGTGGGAAAAAAGGAATTAAGGAAACCAGACCTAGAGACCTGCATTAAAAAAAAAAAAAAAAAAGAACGAATGCACTGTGTTCAGGGTGCACAGATGGTGCCGGGATGGGAGGACTGAGTTCTCAGGGGCTGAGGCAGGGGCTGGGGCAGGGAGGGGAAGGGCAGGAGCCCCTGAAGGGCTCTGGGCATGCACTCTGAGGAGTCTGGATGCATTCACACTGGGAAATTACTGCAGGCTTTGGAGGAAGGGGAGATGGCGTGGTCAGTCCTGTGTTCTAAGAGTGTAACTTTGGGGACAGGGTGATAAATAAGTGGCAGGAGTGAGGTTGGAGGCTGGAGAAGATGGTAACCCACCACCATGGCCTAGAAAGGAGCTGAGCAGTGCTGCCATGGAGCCACAGCGACAGAGGGGGCAAATGCAGAATGTGCCACTGAGGCAGGGGGCAGGATTTTGCCCACTGAGAGTCAAGGCTGAGTCAGGGGTTGAAGGAGAGCATGGTACTGTGGGTTCTGAGACAGACAGAAAGGGAGAGGAACCCGTGAGATGGGAGTAAGAGAGAGGAGCCCTCTGCTGTCACTGGCACCCATGCTGCTGGGCAAGGTCAGCCACAGGTGGAAATTCAGGTCTTGGAATCTAAGGATCAGGAGACATTTGCTAGCAGCAGTAATTGAAGCCCTAGGGTTTAAAAAGATGGCCCCAAAAAATATGCAAAGGAAAGACAAACCCTTGGGAATCCCAACATCTAAGTTATCCCCAAGCAGGTGGGGGGATTTGGAGAACAGCCAAAGAAAGATGGAAAGAGTAGCAGAGGAGGCAGGGAGAGGACTCCTGAGGAGGAGGCGCTGTGCTAACAAGGAAAAAGCACGTCTCAGAGACGGGAGAGGGGAGACACAGTCTCAAAGGCTGCTGAGGTCAAGGAGATTTAAACAGAAAAGCAGATTTTAGATTTGGCAACTAAGAGAAAAGGGAAAGGTCACAGTGGGCTGAAGAAAAAGGGGGATTAAGAAGGAACAGAATGCGTATAGACTTTTTTATATATAAAGTTGACAAAAGGAAAAAAAATGATAGTTTGGAGAGAGAGGCAAGAGCAAAGCAAGACTCCTTGTCTGGGTCGAACGCTGAGTCCAAGAGCGGATGGCACGGCAGGAGAAGGGAGATGGGAGAGGAGACAGTGGCTCACTTCCTGTTGGAAGGGAGCCTGGGGAGGTGGGAAGGGAGAGGATGGGACACACAGGAATAGGGGCTTATCTTGGAAAGGGCTGGAAGCATCTCTCTTGAGCCAAGGGAGAAAAAGATGAAAGACAGAGGAACTTTGAGGTAGACTTGGGGGAAGACAAAGCAAAGCGTTTGATTTCACTCATGCAGGTGATAAAGTCATCTGCTGGGTGAGTGAAGCAGAGATCAGGGGTGTCTGAGGGAAAGTGGAAGGGATCAGAAGAACACTTGCTAAAGATATTGGACCAGGCCGGGTGCAGTGGCTGACACCTGTAATTCCAGCACTTTGGGAGGCTGAGGCGGACGGATTACGAGGTCAGGAGATCAAGACCATCCTGGCCAACACAGTGAAACCCCATCTAGACCAAAAATACAAAACTAGCCAGGCGTCATAGCAGGCGCCTGTAGTCCCAGCTACTCAGGAGGCTGAGGCAGGAGAATGGCGTGAACCCAGGAGGCAGAGCTTGCACTGAGCCGAGATGGCGCCCCTGCACTCCAGCCTCGGTGACAGAGTGAGACTCTGTCTCAAAAAATAAAGAAAGAAAGAAAATGGACCAGTCACTAGAGATGACTAGAATAATCTGTGGAAGGCATCAAAGACCCAGCTGAAGCTGGCCCCCATGAATCAGTGTGATGACGTCATTTCAAAATCTGCTCAGCAACTTGGAAGCTACTGGTGCGTGTGGGTTCCTCCAGGTTGGGAACCGGCAGAGCTGGTAGGGGAAGGTTCCCAGGGCGGGGGTGGGGAGGGTGCCAGTGAGCACGCAGTTGCAGTAATTGGGCATGACATCAGGCTGAGTGAGGAAAACCAGCTGGCAACAGAAGCGTGGGGTGAGGGACTGCAGTATTGTCATAAAGCCTGGTTCAGCAGGACTTAATGTTGGAGAGAAGGAAATACACCAATCTGTAGTTGAAGAAGGGACTTTTGGAGTCCTGCCTTAGAGGTGGGGCGGTTTTGAGTGTGATCAGGTTCTGAAGGTGGCTCTAATTCTGTGTTGCTGCTCTGGAGTGGAGGAAAAGGTCATTAGAGATAAAGTGGTCAGGGAACTAGGGTGAGGGTGGTAGGTGGATTATTCACATGGATGGTGAAATGGTCCAAGCTGAGGCTGGGAGGAGTGAGGTGGAGCTGACAATGGGATGATGATTATGAAAATTGAACTGGGTGGAAAATAAGAAGGGCTGAGATTTCTGAGAAAGGGGATAGTCTATTTTTTTCTCTGTATATTTTGACAAGCATTTGAAGCTTGTTCTGAGGACTGCCAGCAATGATTTGGTCCTCAGGAAATGAATGTGCATAGGTGTGGACTGGGACCTAAGCATGAGTTTTCGTTTCATCAGGGTGTTATGAGATGAAAGGGAGTTCATGCAGAGAGGGGACTGCATTTTCTTTATGATTAGTCATTTTGTTGCTGGCCTGCTGCTTAGAACGCCCTTCTGAGCAATGGCAGAGCGTCTTTGATGGGCCCTACCTATTGTTTACCTGTCTAATGGGAAAATCAAAATTGCTAACAAGATTCTGAAAGGCAGTTACAAAACGAGAGACCACCTTACATACCTGTCTTTCTCCACACTAGGTGTGTGTGTCCCAGGAAGTTCCCTTTAAGTACCGAAATGGTTAATATAGTCAGTATGACATCGTATTTTCTCCCCAGGTTGTCGATCCCTTCTATCTAAAAACATCTTTTCAGTTACAACTTATTAAGCATACACAGTGCTGAGTACTTATATTCTTATTTCACCCTCACCAAAATATGTTATGAGGTAGTTCTTATTCTTCCCATTCTAGAAAAAATAAAAACAGAGGCTGAGAGACATTAAATAAACTGCCCAGGTTTGTATAACTAGTGTATGACCAAGCCTGGATTCAAAC
This sequence comes from Rhinopithecus roxellana, assembly GCF_007565055.1. NCBI lineage: Eukaryota > Metazoa > Chordata > Mammalia > Primates > Cercopithecidae > Rhinopithecus > Rhinopithecus roxellana. The sequence continues at coordinate 177,647,822 of NC_044552.1, read as the reverse complement.
CCAGGTCTCTCTGGCTCCAAAGAGCATCGTAACCACATTGTTCCCACTGGCAATTAAAAACACGTTTTTCTTTTTTGTTTTGTTTTGAGACAGGGTCTCACTCTGTCACCCAGGCTGGAGTGCGGTGGCGCAGTCTCCATACAAGAAAAAACACACTGCAACCTCTGCCTTCTGGGTTCAAGTATTCTTATGCCTCAGCCACCTGAGTAGCTGGGACTACAGGTGCGCACCACCACACCTGGCTAATTTTTGTATTTTTAGTAGAGATGAGGTTTCACCATGTTGACCAGGCTGGTCTCGGACTCCTGGCCTCAAGTGATCCACCAGCCTCAGCCTCCCAAAGTGCAGGGATTACAGGCAGAAGCCACCATACCCAGCCTCAAACACACGTGTTTAATATACTTTATTCACTATAATGTAATCATAATTTTCTATTTAAGCAGGATTATTATTAAAGTGAACTTTCCACATCTTTCCTTGAGATATTTATTTTCCTAAAGTTTTCAAAATGTATTTCTATTATTTCTATGAAATAAATGCATAGTGGGAAATTTTAAAAATCAAGAAATGTATCACCAGTCTAATAATATCAACACAGCTGTGGGAAACTCATTAGTTATAGCCTCCCGGCTGCCTTCCGTTCTTTTAATTCCATGATGGTCCTTGGCTGACACCTAGTGGGAAACCTGGAAACAGTACTTTAAAAATTAAATATCAAGACAAAAAAAAACATTCTTGAAGTCAGCTCTACAGATACCAGGGAACTTCTTGGAAATAGCCATATTGCCCATTAGTGTATGTGGTAAATAAATTAAACTCTTCTCCAAATTAATTGAGAATAAAGATGTAGGTATTTTGCATTTTACATACTAGCATGGTTCTGTAATTGCACTTCCCAGAGACAAAGCTAACATTTGTGTTTGTAATTAATTTCAACTCATAATCTCAGACGCTGAATGTACAAGAGAGACAGCTATCAGTGTTACAAAAACTGAAGCATTTGTTTTCTCTAAGGTGACTCAGCCCCACGCTTTTTCACTAAATATGATCACCACTTCGCCGAAATATTTGTACTGTGATATCACAGATGGTAGCAAAATAGAGTAAAATTATTTTAAAAGTTATTTTTAGCGTAGTGTTTTCTAGGTTAAATTATACTACCCTTAAAAAATGAAAATGACTTTAAAGAGGCAAGAAAGGCTACAATCCCCTAGGACAGTGGTCTTCAACCTTTTGGGCACCAGGGATTGGTTTTGTGGAAGACAATTTTTCCACAGACAGAGGCAGGGGAAGACTTTTGGGATGATGAAAGCACATTACGTTTACTGCACACTTTATTCCTATTACTATATGGTAATATATAATGAAATAGTTATACAGCTCACCATAATGTAGAATCCAGTGGGAGCCCTGAGCTTGTTCTCCTGCAACTAGACCGTCCCATCTGGGGGTAATGGGGGACAGCAACACCCCAAGTGTGTTGTTTATGTACAGTCTGTTCTAATCTTATTTTGGTCACTGTCACTGCAGAAAACCCTGCTTTACAAAGATAGGATGTTGGAAATGGAAGCAGGCTTTTGTGCTTTTGTGGCAATCTCAGGATATTTGCCTGGACTTTAATCCAGAATATATGGACATTTGAAGTTGTCTCAAACATACTTTTTTTCTTTTTTTTGAGATGCAGTCTCGTTCTGTTGCCTAGGCTGGAGTGCGACGGTGCTGCTACCTCTGCCCCCCGGGTTCAAGCAATTCTCCTGCCTCAGCCTCCTGAGTAGCTAGGGTTACAGGTGCACACCACCATGCCCAGCTAGTTTTCATATTTTTAGTAGAGACAGGGTTTCACCATGTTGATCAGGCAGGTCTTGAAATCCTGACCTCGTGATCTGCCTGCATCAGCCTCCCAAAGTGCTGAGATCACAGCATGAGATACCACGCCCGGCCTCGAACATACTTTTAAGGCCACCAGATGCAGCCATACAATTGAAGTACATCGACTCACTTGCCACGATAAAGCCTGCCACCAGATGCAGCTTCATTGCCCCTTGTCACTCACTGACAGGGTTTTGATATGAATCTGCAAGCAATTGATTTATTATGATCTCTGTGCAGTCAAACCTCTCTGCTAACGTTAATCTGCTCCCCACTGCTAGCATCACTGCCTCAGCTCCACCTCAGATCATCAGGCATTAGATTCTTGTAAGGAGTGCTGCAACCTAGATCCCTCGCATGCATAATTCACAGTAGGGTTCACACTCCTATGAGTATCTAATGCTGCCACTGATCTGATAGGAGGCAGAACTCAGGCTGTAATGTGAGCCTTGAGGAGCCGCTGTAAATCCAGATGAAGCTTCTCTCGCTTGCCCACCACTCACCTCCTGCTGTATGGCCCAGTTGCTAACAGGCCATGAACTAGTACCAATCTGTGGCTCCGGGGTTGGGGACCCCTGCCCTACGAGGGTGGGTGGAACTCACCAGTTGAGCTGACCATTGAATCCTAATGACTGTTCTGAAAGAGAGGTTCCATGATCCCACTGTCCAGTTGAGGAAGCACACTCTGGGATGGGAGAGCACCCACCTGGTGAAGTGCCTGAGCTGGGATCACAGACATTGTCCTTCAGGGCCGTCCCACTCGGAGATTCTGGGGCACATAAAAGAGATGGGAGGTGCAGGGAGTTGGGGAAACAGAGACTTAGCTCATAATAATCACAGCATTCTGCAGGAAGGAAGACAACAATGAGAGGAAACTTCCAGCAGCCATTTTGCAATTAACTCAAAATAGTTACACGGCCCTAGAGTCGTGGTGAGGGCTGGTGATAAAGATACCAGGCTCCATGCCTTCAGCTTTTGGGTCAGTAGGTCAGGGTTGGGTGGCAAGCATCTGCAATTTTTTTTTTTTTTTTTTTTTTTTTTGGCAACAGAGTCTTGCTCTGTCACCCAAGCTAGAGTGCAGTGGCATAATCTCGGCTCACTGCAACCTCCGCTTCCTAGGTTCAAGCAATTCTGCTGCCTCAGCCTCCCAATTAGCTGGGACTACAGGCGCCTGCCACCTTGCCTGGCTAATATTTGTATTTTTAGTAGAGACGGAATTTCACCATATTGGCCAGGTTGGTCTTGAACTCCTGACCTTGTGATTGTGATCTGCCCACCTCGACCTCCCAAAGTGCTAGGATTACAGGTGTGAGCTACTGCACCCAGCCAAGAATCTGCATTTTTAATAAGTTGGCCAATGAGTGCTAATGATCAGCCGGGCTTAGGAACCAGCCTCCCTCCGTCCTCTTTCACAGGGTTGGGGGTGCAGTCTTAGCTCTGGTGCCTTGATGGTGTAGCAGCTATTACCCACATGAGGGCGGTCATCTGCTTGAATTCCCTGAACTATGTGTAAATGCTTAAAATAAATAGCGAGTTTTTAAACGTTTTTAACTCTATTTATTCAGGTGGGATAAGATCTGTGTTGAGATTTGGAGTTTAAAGAAAAGCAAAGCAACTGGAATTACAGCCCCACTTTCTCTCTTTCAGGCCAAGCAAGCAATCCTTGAAATGGATGCCATTCGTAAGTTTTATTTCCTTAACACAATTTGAAATTTCATTGTCTATTTGTATCTATCACATTTTCTATCTTAAAGTTCAAGAAAATGTTAATTGTTAGAAAATAGTATCTTTCTATTCACTGTTTTCACAAATTGGGTGGACAGTATAATCCCTTCTTAGTTCATTGGCTTGTTTCTACATTGTTTCTCCCAGGTTTATCTGAGTCCCTTGATGGCTGGCCACAGTCTGGGTTTCTGCATCAACTAACAATGTCAGTTATGTCTCCAGGGTCAACTCTACCCCCACCCACCCCCAACCTCTACCACCACCAAAAACCAGGGCTTCACAATGCATTTCTCACTTCATCCCTAACAGAATATTGATTATCTGCAAGAATCTCAATCGCTTCATAGTATTGGTTTTCCTAATGCAGCAGAAAATTCTGAAATCACAACCACCCCACATATGTGAGTGTATTTCTAGGCTTACAAAAGCAGAAGAGAAGAAATATTCCAGGTCCTTCCTATTAAATAAGACCTTATTCAACAGCATTTATCACATCTTTGTTATTTTTCAGATTAAATAGAATAAAAAGAGAAAACAATGGCTTTAAATGCAATCAGGTCTGCTGGACACTTGTACTGAAAACACTTCTACTTTTACTTAACCCTTTCATAATACCTTACTTTGCGGAATCAAGTGCAAACATTGATTCCCGTCCATCCAGCCTGGCACTTGTTAACTCCCCAGGGGGAAAAGCAGCATCAGCAAAGTGGAAACAGGAGCATTCCCACCATCACTGCAGCTGAGGCTCCCATCTCCCATCCAACAGACCTGAGAAATGATGCCTGGAACTCCCCAGCAGAGTGCTAGGCTGCATTCTCTAGACCTCAACATTTCAGCCAGCAGAATTGCCTTCAGATTTTATTTATTTATTTATTTATTTATTTATTTATTTATTTATTTTGGCTGGGTGTGGTGGCTCAAGCTTGTCATCCCAGCTAACAGACTCCTACAAGTCCCAATGTAAACAAAAAGCCCTGAGATACATATACAGCACCAATCACGGGAGGAGGATCATATCCATGTCAGATGAAAAAGAATAAATCCATATAGGCCGGGCATGGTGGCTCACACCTGTAATCCCAGCACTTTGGGAGGCCGAGGCGGGTGGATAACCTGAGGTCAGGAGTTCAAGACCAGCCTGGCCAACATGGTGAAACCCCGTCTCTATTAAAAATACAAAAATTAGTCAGGCATGGGGGTGGTCACCTGTAGTCTCAGCTTCTCGGGAGGCTGAGGCAGGAGAATCACTTGAACTTGGGAGGTAGAGGTCAGCAGTGAGCCAAGATCATGCCACCGCACTTCAGCATGGGCGACAGAGCAAGACTCCATCTCAAAATAATAATAATAATAAATCCATATAAATCTACGCTAGCCATAACCATTTTCTAAGAAGCCCCCGACAGCGCAGTCCCACTGATGCATGTAGTTATCTTTACAGATCATCCAGGCTTCTGTTACAGTCCTGAGGGAGAGACGAAAGCACTGTATGGCTCTAAAGAAGGTTCTGCTCCATATCGGCTGAGAAGAAAATCTGGTAAATAGGATTTTGTCATAAAAATTTAATACTAATGGGGGACTAGAAATGAAAGTCCCTTTGAGTCTGACGAAAGGGCATGTTCTATCTGGTTTCTCAGCTCACTGCTGGTCTGAATACATTTGCGGCTGCCTTAAGATGGAACTCACAAACTTTTGATCTAAAACTCTTTTTCTCTGTAAACACAGCACTTTGGGAGGCCGAGGCAGGTGGATCACCTGAGGTCAGGAGTTCAAAACCAGCCTGGCCAACATGGAGAAACCACATCTCCAGTAAAAATATAAAAATTAGCCAGGCCTGGTGGCGGGCACCTGTAATCCTAGCTACTCAGGAGGCTGAGACGGGAGAATCACTTGAACCCGGGAGACAGAGGTTGCAGTGAGCCAAGATCGTGCCACTGCACTCCAGCATGGGTGACAGAGTGAGACTCTGTCTCAAAAAAAAAAAAAAAAAAGCCTCTTTTCTACTTAATATTTCCCGTGACTATCAAGCATGCCAGTCAACTAATTTTGCTTTGTATGTCTTACCACTGGCATGCAGATACTTAAACCATATTTGCTATTGCTAATGAAAAATCACATCCTATGAGTTACACACACAAAAGGTTATCCAAAGCTAAAATTTTAATTCATATTTGCTACACCAGACTCCATGAAGTATTGCCTTAGTTCAGACAGGTTTGGGGTTTTATTTGAAGCAGTCTTTATTCATTACCCCCTTTATGCTTTGCTAAAGAATAGGAATGCAAGGATCAGTAATCCACGTGAGTCCTGCTTGCAAGGAGCTCATGGTGCCAGAGACAAAAAATGCAAATAAGGCTGGGCGCAGTGGCTCACACCTGTAATCACAGCATTTCGGGGAGGCTGAGGCGGGAGGATCACCTGAGGTCAGGAGTTTGAGACCTGCCTGGCCAATATGGTAAAACTCCATCTCTACTAAAATTACAAAAATTAGCAGGGTGTGTTGGCAGGCACCTGTAATCCCAGCTACTCGGGAGGCTGAAGCAGGAGAATCACTTCAACCCAGGAGGCAAAAGTTGCAGTGAGCCGAGATCACGCCACTGCCTAGGTGATAGAGGGAGACTCAGTCTCAAAAAATAAAAATAATAAATAAATAAATACTAGTCCGTGTGATGGAGAAGTGCCAGAGGTTGGTTGGATGGAAGGAAGAGCAGAGAGACAAAAACAGGAAAAATAAGAGAGAGGTTAACCCTGTAGGGAGGAGAGAGAAGGCTTCACAGAGCAGAGAACCAGTACCCAAGACAGAATCTGGCAGCAGGGGAGGCAGATGGAACAGGAACAGCATATGCAGAGGCCCTGAGGCTTGAGCCAGCGTACTTTAGGACAGACATCTGTTGCCAGTCGTTCAGCCTGGGGAGAAAGTGGGATGGTGCTGGGGGCTGGAGGAAGAGGTGGGTGAGGTGAAATGGAAAGAGATGTGGCTAGAGATACGCAGATGGGGGCCTGATTCTGGAGGCCCAGTATGTCATGCATAGGGTTCGAACTTGATCCTGCAAGCTGTGGAAGGATTTTAAGCAGTGAACTCAGAGAATGATTTCCTTGTCAAGAAATAACTCTGGCTGTGTGCGGAGAATGAAGTGAGCAGGGAGACCAGATAGGGGGCTGTGGTGCTCATCTTGTTGAGAGATGAAGGCTTGGATTAAGAGAGGGGTGACTCGGGGAAAGGATTACAGGGAACCCCCAAGACTGTGATGGAAGAAAACAGGAGAAATGTAGAGTAACAGCCTGGTCGCTAACCCTGGAGGGTGATGTCAGCGATAACCAAGAGAGGATATGCAGATGAAGGAGCAGATCTAGGGGAGACAGGGGAACTGGGATGGAGATGTTGAGTTTGCTGAAGCTGACACTTGGGACAGGGTCTGGCATAAGAATATACAGTTGATGCCGGGCGCAGTGGCTCATGCCTGTAATCCTAAGACTTTGGGAGGCCGAGGCGGGCAGATCACTTGAGGTCAGGAATTCAAGACAAGCCTGGCCAACATGGTGAAACCCTGTCTCTACTAAAAATACAAAAAACAGCTGGGCATGGTGGCGCGTGCCTATAATCCCAGCTACTTGGGAGGCTGAGGCTGGAGAATTACTTGAACCCGGGAAGCAGAGGTTGTGGGGAGCTGAGATCGCACCATTGCATTCCAGCCTGGGAGAGAAGAGTGAATCTCAGTCTCAAAAAAAAAAAAAAAAAAAAAAAAGAATGTACAATTGAACATCATCAGCTTGTAGGTGTTAGTGAAAGCTGAGGAAGCTGCTCTGCTACTGACAGGATTGACAGTCAGATTTCGCTTTTCTATTGGGTGACTCCTGATAACACAGCATAACATTTATTCTACCATTTTAGCAGAGTGAATGTCTTGCTCCTATGTATCTCTGAGCAAAGGGGATTTTGTTAAATTTGATATAAAAGTTATAGAGCTCTGTTTATCTGTCAGTAGAATCATAATCCTTTTATGAAGAATAAAGAAAAAGGTTTGATTTGGTTTTGCAAATGATGCTGGCTTTATTTTGTCTCCCAGAACCTTCCTCACGATCACATAAAGTTTTGAAGACTAGTGGTAAGTCATAAAATATATTTTCTTGTTTCATTCTTGTTGATATTCACTAAATCAAATCACACAAAAATAAATACCAGATAAATTACAGATGGACAGATTTGATTTGATTACAAAAAGATTAACTTCTATAAATAAAAGTGTCCCATTATAAAATATATAGTAAAAGCCAGGCACAGTAGCTCACGCCTGTAATCCCAGCACTTTGGGAGGCCAAGGTAGGCAGCTCTCTTGAGGCCAGGACTTCGAGACTAGCCTGGCCAACATGGTGAAACCCTGTCTCTACTAAACATATAAAAATTAGCCAGGCCTACTGGCTCGTGCCTGTAATCACAGCTACTTGGGAGGCTGAGGCAGGAGAATCACTTGAACCTGGGAAGCAGAGGTTGCAGTGAGCCGAGATCACGCCATTGCACTCCAGCCTGGGCAACACAGTGAGACTGCATCACAAAAAATAATAATAATAATAAAATTTAAAATAAAATGTATGGTCAAATGACATAAAATACTTGTAATATATTTGACAGGCATAAAAAGATTAATATTCCTATTATATAAAGAAACTCCATACATCAAAAAGAAAAGACAGAGGACTCTTTTATTTATTTATTTTTTATTTTTTGAGACGGAGTTTCGCTCTTGTTGCCCAGGCTAGAGTGCAATAGCGCGAGCTCAGCTCACCTCAACCTCCACCTCCCGGGTTCAAGTGATTCTCCTGCCTCAGCCTCCTGAGTAGCTGGGATTACAGGCATGTACCACCACGCCTGGCTAATTTTGTATTTTTAGTAGAGATGGGGTTTTTCCATGTTGGTCAGGCTGGTCTCGAACTCCCGAACTCAGGTGATCCACCCGCCTTGGCCTCCCAAACTTCTGGGATTACAGGCGTGAGTCACCGCACCCAGCCCAAAGGACTCAAAAAAAAAGAAAGAATTGGGCAGTTTCACAAAAACACACAAACTGGCAATAAAATTTTTTAATGGCCGTCCACATTCATAATCAGAAAATCCATACATTTAAATGGAATAAATAGAAGGGAAAAAACTATGAGCTTGGCCAAAACATATAGAAAAATAGTCACTCCAGAAGTATTGGTGGGAGTGTAAGTTTTTGCCATGCTTCAGGGGCAAAATTTGGTAATAGTCGTTTGAATTTAAAATGCACATTTGCCCTTACCCCAACAGTTTCACCTGCACAGATGTACTTACCCACATGTAGATGGATTTATCTACAAGTTTGTTGTTTGCAGTATTTGTAATAGGACACTATAAAAATGCCCATGCAGTCGGAAATATACTTAAGGAAATTGTAGTACATCCATACACACAATGGAATATTCTACAGCTGTCAAAAATAAAGCAGATCTCTACCTATTTACAAGAGTGTCCACATATATTTAGCAGAATATACAAAGTTGCATATTGAATCCTAATTTTAAAAGTGAAACAGGCTGGGTGTGGTAGCTCACGCCTGTAATCCCAACACTTTGGGAGGCCGAGGAGGGTGGATCACCTGAGATCAGGAGTTGGAGACCAACCTGGCCAACATGGCGAGATCCCGTCTCTACTAAAAATACAAAAATTAGCCAGGTGTGGTGGCTTATACCTGTAATCCCAGCTACTGGGGAGGCTGAGACACAAGAATCACTTGAACCCAGGAGGCAGAGGCTGCGGTGAGCCGAGTTTGTGCCACTGCACTCCAGCCTGGACGACTGAGTGAGATTTCATCTCAAAAAAATAGATAAATAAATAAAAGCAAAACCGTTATTGTGGTGGGGTGGGGGTAGTACAAGAGCTGGAAAGATAAACATTCAGCTGTTAACTGTTGTTTCCTTGGGGGATGGGATCTGTGGAGAGGGAAGGGCCTCAAATGCTTCTGTGATCATCTTTAAAGAGGAGACACCCATAATTGGCTAGCTCTAAGGGTGTCTTCTGTAAGGATGTGGCTATGTAAATCTCTCCCCACAACTCCACTGGCAACACTCCTTTGTTGCAAGAAGGCTGCATCTTTCAGTTAAAACCAATAAAATATTGCAAAATCAACAGAAGCAGTATCATCTTTACATAATTGTCATGGAATGGGGCATGTGCATTTTTTTTTTTTTTTCAGGAAACAACACATTTTTGTTCGGAAGCTTTTGAAACATCTTGAGCATGAATTAGTTAATGGCCGTCAGGGATTAATGAAGACAGCTAGCGCTCAGATGCATGTAAAGTTGTTTGATGTAGCGTGGGGATATGCATCTGGGAGAGCTGACAGGGATTTTCTGAAAATTAAATGTAGAGGGCCCAGAAGTCTCTCGGGTTTCAATTACTAGTAATAAGTGTCTAAGTTCTATAAAATATTAGTGCTTACTTATATAGGAAGTACATTTTCATTCTCCAACTTGAAAAAAAAAACCTTCTATTTTTCAGAAACAGCACAAGACATCCAAAAGGTAAGCTCTATCCCATTTCTTACTTGGAAATGTTCGCTTCAGACACCCTTCATAGATGTCACTTCCCCATCTCTCTCAGCCCCAGCCCGTATTGCAAGTGTCAACAGTTATTTTACATTTTGGAAATTTGGTATTTTACATTTTGAATTATTTACATTTGATTTAAGCAAAGACTCATCCTTATCAACTTCTTCCCTTCCCCCAGCCCACATCTGAGAACCATGGTGATTATTTATTCATCCTCTGCCCCGCATCACACCTCAGAGGCTGTAACCTTATCTTAGGGTGTAATACCTGCCCGATACTCACGTGAGCCACCTCACATTGTCCTTTGCCTCCACCAGTGTAAGACCAAGGCCCCTGCCTCCTGGATATAACTCCCTCCTCCAAGCACGAGCCTTCATTCACAAGGGCGAGGGGCTCCCTTCTAAGAATATGGTTCTGCTGCTGACATAAGAGATGATGACATATGATCGAATGAGACTTTGTTATATAAAGTTTTGATTTTTCTTCCCCTGACAAAAGCTTAGGAGAGGGAGAATAAGAATTGTATACTGTATTGGAAGGTATTATATCCAGCTGTATTACCTATGAAGAATAGATATTTTCTCCTGACCTGAGTGGTTTGTCCAGTATGGCTACTGAGCAGTGGGCTTAATTAACAATTCTTAGAGAACTAATCATGGCTCCTTGTTTAATGTTCTGTATCTAGAAGAAGATGGCTATGAAAACCTATCCCTACAATCTCATTTCCACCATGGCTTAGCACAGAAACAAAGTGACCCTGTTGATAACCATTGTATCTTTCCATTAAAACCAAGAAAATGTCTAAAAATCAACATAGTCTTTTTTTTTTTTTTTTTTTTTTTTTTCTTTTGAGAATGGGTCTCATTCTGTTGCCCAGGCTGGAGTGCAGTGGTGCAATCTCGGCTCACTGCAACCTCTGACTCCCGGGTTCAAGTAATTCTCCTGCCTCTGCCCCCTGAGTAGCCTAGTAGCTGGGACTACAGGAACCCACCACTATGCCCAGCTAATTTTTGTATTTTTAGTAGAGCCGGGGGTTTCACCAAGGTGGCAATGCCAGTCTGGAACTCCTGACCACACGTGATCCACCCGTCTTGGCCTCCCAAAGTGCTGGGATTACAGGCATGAGCCACCATGCCCGGCCGAACATGTCTTACCTTTAAGTGATTGTCATGGCTGAGGCATGTGCATTTTTTTTCAGGTAATACATGTTTTGTGAAACTTATTAATATTAATTGGTTCATTGTCCTGAAATATAGCATAAGGTTTTGATTTCATAAGTGGGGTCACTGCAGAAGGCTCCCTGCTCTTCAAAGCAGCCATAGTAGCATTGTGGAGCCATGCTCCTCTCAGTGCTAAAAGAAGGAATCTCCCCGTCAAAGAGTTCTAGAGATTCAATCTCAGGAGCTGCTTGGAAACTTTCTACAGCAATGCTTAAGCCAGGTCCATATGGGCATAACCAAACCTGATACAATCAGAAGGCAAGAAAGAAAACAGCCATGCTTTCTTTTTGTGATAAAATTCCATCTCCTAATAGTAATGTGCTGAAGGTACATTAAATTCAAGGAGATCAGATTTACTGCTAATTAAAGAGTTTATAACAACTAGGCGTGTTATACAGGTGGCTCACACCTGTAATCCTAGCACTTTGGGAGGCCAAGATTGGCAGATCACTTTGAGCTCAGGAATTCAAGATCAGCCTGGGCGACATGGCAAAACCCCCCTCTCTACAAAAGAAATACAAAAATGAGCTAGGTGTGGTGGCTTGTGCCTGTGATCCCAGCTACTTGGGAAGCCAAGGCTGGAGAATTATTTGAGCCGGGAAGCAGAAGTTGCAGTGAGCTGAGATAGTGCCACTGCACTCCAGCCTGGGCAACAGAGTGAGATTCTGTCTCATAAATAAATAAATAAGTAGTTTATAACAGGAAATATTCCATAATAATAGCTTACTATTTCTCCCAGAATATATATTCTGAGACTGCATACATGTGTGTATGAGGCGGTTAAGCTCATGTGTAAGCTGTGGATTAAGACACGGATTCAAATCCATTTCTGCCATTTATAAACTGTGTGACTGCAGGCAAATTGCTTAACCTTACCAGGACTTGGTTTCCTAATTTACAGAACTGTTATAAAGATTAAATGCAACATGTTCTTAAAAGTGCTTATTAATGGAATATTTGGCACAAAACAAGTGTTCTATAAATTATAGCTAATATAGGCCAGGCGCGGTGGCTCACGCCTGTAATCCCAGAACTTTGGGAGGCCGAGGCAGGCGGATTGCCTAAGCTCGGGAGTTCACAATCAGCCTGCCTAACACGGTGAAACCCTGTCTCTACTAAAATACAAAAAATTAGCCAGGCATGACAGCATGCGCCTGTAGTCCCGGGTACTCCGGAGGCTGAGGCAGGAGAATTGCTTGAACCTGGGAGGCAGGGGTTGCAGTGAGCTGAGATCGTGCCACTGCACTCTAGCCTGGGTGACAGGGTGAGACTCCTAAAAACATGATAGCTAATATCATTGTTAAATAGCTCAAATGCTGAGAATGTGGAAGGACAGGAAAAAAGTTCATTCAGGCTGTGGTAAAATTGAGGTATCAAAATTATTAAGCTGGTGCAAAAGTAATTGCAGTTTTTACCATGACTTTCAATATTGTGACCAACCATATGCTGATTCTTTCCTTTAAAAAAATTTTTTTTTATTTATTTATTTTGAGACAGGGTCTTACTCTGTCACCCAGGCTGGAATGCAGTGGCACAATCTCAGCTCACTGCAGCCTCCACCTCCCAGGCTCAGGAATCCTCCCACCTCAGCCTCTCAAGTAACTGGACTACAGGCACGCGCCACCATGCCCTGCTAACTCTCATTTTTTGTAGAGACAAGTTCTGACTATGTTGCCCAGGCTGGTCTCAAGCTCCTTAATTCAAGTGATCCTACCACCTTCACCTCCCAAAGTGCTGGGGTTACAGGTGTGTGTCACTGTGTCCATCCTGCCTGTCCGTCTGTCTCTGTCTCTCTCTCTCTCTCTCTCTCTCTCTCTCTCTCTCTCTCTCTCTCCCCCTGCCCCCTCTTTCTCTCTCTCTCTCCTTTCTTTCTCTCTCTTTCTCTCTTTCCCTCTCACTCTCTCTCTCTCTTTCTTTCCCTCTTTCTCTCTTTCTTTCTTTTCAAAATTTTTTTTGTAGAGACGGGGTATCTCACCGTGTTGCCCAGGCTGGTCTCTAGCTCCTGGGCTCAAGTGATCTGCCTGCCTTGGCCTCCCAAAGTGCTGGGATTATAGGCATAAGCCACCGTGCCTGGATGATTACTTCTTAATTTAAGAGCATCTTCAATTTTCTTAATGATTAATTTGATGTAAATTTACAGCTTCCAAAAAACTACCCCCTTTTTTTTTTTTTTGAGACGGAGTTTTGCCCTTGTTGCCCAGGCTGGAGTGCAATGGTGCCATCTCAGCTCACTGCAACCTCCGCCTCCCAGGTTCAAGCAATTCTCCTGTCTCAGCCTCCCAAGTAGCTGGGATTACAGTCATGCACCAGCACGCCCAGCTAATTTTGTATTTATAGTACAGATGGATTTCTCCGTGTTGGTCAGGCTGGTCTTAAACTCCCGACCTCAGGTGATCTACCCTCCTCAGCCTCCCAAAGTGCTGGGATTACAGGCGTGAGCCACTGTGCCCGGCCAAAACTGCTATTTTCATTTCAAGTGTAATTACCTTAAAAAGATAACTTCAATATTAACAATTCAGGTCTCCTAATTTTCTAAAACTTATGAGAATTTTCTGGGATGGACGATCTTAGGAAGGATCACTTTTGGCTGAGAAACACGAAATAATTTTGTTACACTTTAAAAGTGTTTTGTCATAATTTGTTAATATTAACCTTGTTTTACTTTATAAAAAGTAGTTACTGAGTACCTGTATTTTTATAACATTACACCAGTGCAGTCTGTGTACGGTGAAGAGGAAGATATATTAAATAATGTGAAAAACATATATATGAACAAATATTAGGTATAAATATTGTGTGTGTATGTATGTGTGAAAAGAAATAAATGACTAATTGAATTGCTTAAGTTTTAATAGAAAAATAACATTTAGGATGAAATTTTATTATTGTCTCTCTACTCTCTTCCCTCCCTAATAGATATTCCAATTAACATATATCCCATTTTCATTGGCATGTGATGAAAAGTTCTTGCTTATTTGACATTTCCAGTAGGTTACTATAGTGTTTTATTAGAATATATGTCCCTGGTACTAATTAGATCTTAACCCTTTCAAGCCTTTGAAGTTAATCCTTCTATCTGCAGAATAGGATTAGAGGGTATCTGCTCCTGTCTGCACCACCGAGCTCCATCCAGAAAGATTCCAAGTTATAAAAGACCTCATTGTTTTCTTTGATTAGAAATCACTAATTTGACCGGGTGCAGTGGCTCATGCCTATAATCCTAGCACTTTGAGAGGCGAAGGTGGGCAGATCTCTTGAGGCCAGGACTTCGTCTAAGACCAGCCTGGCCAACACAGCAAAACCCTGTCTCTACTAAAAATACAAAAATTAGCCAACCATGGTGGTAGGCATCTATAATCTCAGCTACTCCGGAGGCTGAAGCACGAGAATTGCTTGAACACCAGGAGGCAGAGGTTGCAGTGAGCCAAGATCACACCAAGTGACCCAGGCTGCACTCCAGCCTAGGCGACAGAGTGAGATTCTGTCTCAAAGAAAAAAATAAAAATTAAAAAATTATTAATATCGTTCCTATTTTACTTCCTTATAGGCAACTAAATGTTAATTAAATGTATTTTGAAATAAGTAAAAATATCGTTAACTCAACAGAGGATTAATTTACATTCCTACAATAAAAACTCTTTGCCTAGAATCTATAAACCAAGGTAGTGTTGGCCATGTTCCTGGTGGGTCTGCAGATTTAAGAGAAATCCTTGGAGTGTGCGGTCAGGTCAGCAGTAGGGGCTTTTGGTATACCAGAAACCACGCTAAAACCCCTAGGAGACAAGCACTGGCTCTACAGCGTCTTAGAAAGTCTCAAATAGAAACCAGAAGATAGCATGGCCCTTCACTTCTATATATATTAATTTATGCAATGAATATTTGCCAAGTGTACACCAGACTTATTTGAAGAATCTAAGAGTTTTCTGTATTTAGCTTATATCGTGCTTTGGGGCAAGGGGTTTGGGGTTAGACCTGGGTTCTAGCACCAGCCTTACTACTGACTAGAGCAAGTTACTGAAGCTTCAGGAACCTAGATTTCCTTACTGTGAGATTGGTACAATCATATCTAATTCATAAAACGATTGCGAATATTAAGTTTGGAGAATGTCTGCACATTGCCCAGCCTAGTTCCTAAGTATATATTAATTCCTGTCCTTCCCTTTTTGAAAATATCTGAAGTGCTTTTCAAGTCAATTAAACACTCAGCCAGGTGCAGTGGCTCACACCTGTAGTGCCAGCTACTTCGGAGGCTGAGGTGGGAGGATTGCTTGAGTCCAGGAGTTTGAGATCAGCCTGGGTAACACAGCAAGACCCCATCTCAGAAAAAGAAATAAAAGAATGTTAAAGCCTAGTGGGGGAGGCAGTGTGTAAACACAGGAGAAATTCCTGAGTTATGTGTCTTCTCCATGGTGCTGTGATTTAGTTGATATGTTTCCATCTTCCTCAGGTTTCTAGAGAGGAAGGATCTCCCCAGCTGACTTCAGCAAGGCCATCTCCTGCCCAGAGAAACAGTCAGCCTAGCAGTTCTGCCATGATCAGCGTGCTTCGAACGGGTGGAGCCCTCAGAAACATCTGGACTGATCACCAGATCAGGCAAGCCTTGTTTCCCAGCCGGCGGTCCCCGCAGGAGAACGAGGATGACGAAGATGATTATCAGATGTTCGTGCCGTCCTTTTCCTCCTCAGATCTGAACTCTACCCGACTATGTGAAGACAGCACTTCTAGTCGCCCTTGCAGCTGGCACATGGGACAGATGGAGTCCACAGAGACCTCCAGCTCTGGTCACAGGATTGTCAGGCGGGCCAGCAGTGCTGGGGAGAGCAACACGTGCCCTCCTGAAATAGGAACTAGTGACAGAACTAGGGAACTGCAGAACGGCCCCAAAACAGGAGGGCAGGAGGAAATGGCTCCCTTTGGGTCATCCATCGAGTTGACTATTGATGACATCGACCATGTCTATGATAACATCAGTTATGAGGACTTAAAACTAATGGTTGCTAAGCGGGAAGAAGCTGAATCCACTCCCTCTAAATCAGCCAGGGACTCCGTTCGCCCCAAGAGCACCCCAGAGTTAGCCTTCACAAAGAGGCAAGCTGGCCACAGTCAGGGCTCTCTTTACGCACAAAAAGATGGCGCTCTCTCAGGTGGGGAGGCATCCAGCCAAAGCACGCATGAACTCCAAGCGGTTGAGGAGAACATCTATGACACCATAGGGCTCCCAGATCCTCCGTCACTGGGTTTTAAGTGCAGCAGCCTAAAGCGTGCAAAGCGGAGCACCTTTTTGGGACTGGAGACTGACTTTGTGTGCTGTGACAGCCTGAGGCCGTTTGTTTCCCAAGACAGCCTCCAGTTCAGTGAGGACGAAGCCCCTTACCATCAGGCCATCCCCGATCATGATTATCTGAGTTTGCTGTACGACTCTCCCAGCTGTAACTTGTCTATGCCTGATAAGCCTGTATCTGATAAACTGTCCGAAGAAGTAGATGAAATCTGGAATGACCTGGAAAATTACATCAAGAAAAACGAAGACAAGGCCAGAGACCGTCTCCTGGCAGCATTTCCTGTGAGCAAGGATGATGTGCCAGACAGGCTGTACGCAGAGAGCACCCCTGAGCTGAGCCGGGAGGCAGGGCGCTCTGTGTCCACACTATCCCTGCCCGAGAGCCAGGCTCTCCTCACGCCTGTGAAGAACAGGGTCGGCAGAGCCAGCCATGCCAACTGCCCCTTTGAGGAAGACCTGATTTCTAAAGAAGGCTCTTTTATGAGCCTTAACCGGCTTTCTCTGGCCAGTGAATTGCCCCTCATGGACAATCCCTATGACCTGGCCAACAGTGGCCTGTCTCAAACAGACCCAGAAAACCCTGACCTGGGGATGGAGGCCACAGATAAGACAAAAAGCAGGGTGTTTATGATGGCTCGGCAGTACAGTCAGAAGATTAAGAAGGCAAATCAACTTTTAAAAGTGAGAAGTCCGGAGTTGGAGCAGCCGCCGGCCAGTCAGCATCAGAAATCCGTGCACAAAGACCTGGCTGCCATCTTGGAAGAGAAGAAGCAAGGAGGGCCCGCCATTGGTATGTGCACCCTGCCCTTCTTCCTTCTCCAAAGTAAGAGGGGAGAGCGGTTTTCAGATTTCAGATGTCCTTTAAAAGGACACACCTGTGAGAACACTGACACGCTTTGTCATCTCAAAGACCACAAACAAAGCCATCCTGGCCTTTCCCACATCACCCCCTATGAATTACGCACACTGTAGCATGATTTGGCCTCAGTGGGTGGCGGTGTGCATGTAACATCGTAACTACAGAGATAATATTTTAAGGAAGAGTTTTCTCTAAGGTAATCTAAAGTATGAAAAAAGCAATCAGTTTTAACTTAACTCTGATATCTCCAATTTTTCCAGTACATCAGTAATTTCTTAGGAGGAGGAGGGGTGTGTGTAATCTTCTAAGGTTTGGAAGCATATAGAATAACATTGTTTCTTGCTTCAGGATCTCGACAAAAATGCCAACTCGTGCTAACAAAAAGAGGGTTTTTTTTTTTTTTTTTTTGCATACTTTTTTTTTTTTTTTTTTGAGACAGGATCTCACTGTCACCCAGACTGGAGTACAATGACATAATCACAGCTCACTGCGGCCTCAGCCTCCCCAGACTCAAGCAATCCTCCCACCTCAGCCTCCTGAGGAATGGGGTCCAGAGGCACTAACCACCACGCCCAGCTACTTTTTAAATTTTTTGTAGAGAAAGGGTTTCACCATGTTGCCCAGGCTGATCTCAACTCCTGGGTTCAAACAGCCCTCTTGCCTCAGCCTCCCAAAGTGCTGGGATTACAGGCGTGAGCCACCATGCCAGCCATTATACTTTCCTTAGTTGCTCACGCTATAAATCAGTTGTTTTCTCACATATTTCCATTACTACTCAGTTTTTTTTTTTTTTTTTGAGATAGGGTCTGGCTCTGTCACCCAGGCAGGAGTGCAGTAGCATGAACATGGCTTACTGCAGCCTCTGCCTCCTGGGCTCAGGTGATCCTCCCACCTCAGCCTCTCTAGTAGCTGGGACTACAGGCGTGCACCACCATGCCCTGCTAGTTTTTTTTGTAGTTTTTTTGTGGAGATGGGATTTTATCATATTGCCCAGGTTGCTCTCAAACTCCTGGGCTCAAGTGACCCTCCCACCTTGGCCTCCCAAAGTGCTAGGAGTACAGGCGTGAGCCACCACACCTGGCCTAGTACTCGATTTGTTAAAATAGCTGCTGTAATGCATTCAACACTATCTCATTTAGTATTTTCATATATGCTTCTGAGTTTAATGTTTTAGTTAGACTCCTTTGTGGAGCACAACTAAACCAGAATCTTCAGTGTGATATTGTAGGATGAGGACTATGGGAATGAGATGCTCATGGTTAGGCTTTTTTGAAGGCCAAAATTTAACACTGATCTCTGGGGAAGAGCCTATGTGTGAATAAAGCCCCTGATTGTCATGGGAAGAAAAGTCCAAGAGTAGTGGCTCTTGCCTGAGGAGCTTTTACCTCCAGATGCAGAGAGATTTCTGACTACAGGCTCAGGAATATGCATTTCAAATAGTATGCCCTTTACATCATATTTTAAGAAATCCTGCCCCAGATTTTCTAACAAAGGACCACCTTGGCATCAAATGAGAGGAGTCTATTCTGTAATTAGAAGTGAAAGCTGGGTGATGGCTTAGTGTCAGGACAAGCATTGATCATCAGCTTCATTAGCACGTTGGGGCAGGTTGATGCCGCTAACTATTAAATGCTGTCTTTGGGATTGACTTATTGACATCCATGGAAACTAAAGTATAGGAAAGGGATATCCAAATCATAAATGAATCCACAAGTTACGTAACAAGAATCTGTAGGGAACTTTTTTTTTTTTTTAATTTTGAGAGTATTTAAGAATTGTCTAAAGTTTAAATCTTCAGTACAATTTCTTAACAGATAGGGAAATGAAGTCCTGGAATTGATGCCTGAAGGATTTCGCAGACTCTGAGTTCTTTTTAATCAAATGAAGGTTTTGTATGCATGTGAGACCAGAATGCATGTATTTTTCTCCTTGCCGTGATGCGCTATGAGTAATTCAAGTCCCTATTCTGATGCTAGCGTTTGCTAAGCTGGTTTGCTGTTACAAGGAAAAGTTCCAGCTGCAGGAGGACAATTTTGGTGGGGTAGGGGAATATATATGGCCTTAGAAACAGTTGTATACTGGCAATTGCAAGCACTGACTAAGTCTGGGTTGGGGCTCCTCAGAATAAGAGAAAATATAATGCTAGAGTTTTTTATGATGATGGCTTATGCCCACAGACTGTCATTGAGAAAGTAGTAATTCTCTGGGGCAGGTTGTTTTGAATATGGACCATCTGTTAAAATACAAAGCTCCAATCTTGATAGAAGCATGTCCTTTGATACCAAATCATTAGGGCCTATACCTAACCCTAAATAGTCTTCTTTTTTACCCACCTTTTAAGTATTAAATGATTTCACATTGGGGTTTTCTTTTCACTTCTGGTTGGCTCTCCTTTTTGTTTTGCCTGCTGGTGTGTCTTGGGATGCCTCAGGATCTTTTCTCAGCTTTGCATCTGGGTCCTTTCTTGACATGGTGGGCTCCTGTCGACATTCTCCCCAGCAAAGAGGAGGAAATCTCTCCAGAGTCATCTTCTGAGAGTGCTGTCTTCCCCGCCATCTGGCAGGGGCACGTCCCTAGGACCTGACGAGTTATATCCACACCTCTTCCAGCTGGGTGATCGAGACCACTTCCTGTGCCCACTAGGCTTTCCATCAGTTGACATGATGACTCCTTTTCTCTTTCTTGTTTATCTGGGCACAGGACGTCGTAATCGAATGGACCGATTCTCCAGACTTCTCCGTGTGGGCCTTGCCGCTTTGCCAGGAGCTTGCTCTCGGTGCTGTGCGGAAGGAGGAGCACCTTATTCACCTGCTGAAACTCTCGAGCATCTTTATTGAACTCTCTAGCCGGGGTCTCCAGGCCCCGGGTCAGATTTCTGCCTATAAATCACCCAACCAGGTCCAGTTGCTCCCACATCTTAGAGCCTGTCATAGCATGCTGGTCATCTTGTTCCACCAGACCTCCCTCCTGATGGTCTTTGACAGCAAGGAGGCCTTTGGGTTTCTGGGTTTTTTGGTGATGTTTCACATGGGAGAAAACTCCATACAGGCTTGAGAAATTTTCTTCCTTGTGTAGAGTAGGGAAGGCACAATTTTATGCTTTTGTCTGCATCTCGAGCAACATCAGAAACATTAATTTTAATCCTCTCTCTGGAGGATTAAAATGTTGTTTGATATTTCCCTTGGCAAAGATTATTCTAAATTTTTGTCTGAGATCATAAGAACTCCAACTTTCAAATCTCAAAAAAGGCAGTAAACCGTAGACATTCTTGCGATTGTCATGTAATCATAACGTATATGTTCCATACAAGCTGTTAATACTAGAACTAAGGATATGGGGGAGCCTCAACTCAGCTAATACGAAGCTTTTTAGGCCAGAGGTGTCATCTCAGACTCACTGTTCCCTATACATCTGGCTAATAGAATCTGTTTAATTACAGCTGGAGCTCTGGAAGCTTGTTTCTTGTTCACATAGATGTCACACAAGCTGTAGACTCTCTTAGAAGGTCAAGTGGAAACAAACAAAAAACCCCCTTAGATCAGCAGGTGCAGTGACTCACACCTGTATTGCCTACTAGTGAGATACCTTTTATTCAAAATTGATAAATGGTCAACTCTATCATCCAAAGATAAACTGTTCCCATTATGAGTTATCCATGGGAAGCATTTTAGCTGTCTTCTTGCTTCCCCTTTTTCTGCTATGACCTGGAAAGTGCATCCATTTTTAAAACTAGGCTTAAAATAAAAGGAGGAGGCTGGGCGCAGTGGCTCACACCTATAATCCCAGCACTTTGGGAGGCTGAGGTGGGCAGATCACTTGAGGTCAGGAGTTCATGACCAGCCCGGTCAACATGGTAAAACCACATCTCTACTAAAAATACAAAGAATTAGCCAGGTGTGGTGCTGGGCACTTGTAATCCCAGCTACTCTGGAGGCTGAAGCAGCAGAATCGCCTGAACCCAGGAAGCAGAAGTTGCAGAGAGCTGAGATTGCGCCACTGCATTCCAGCCTGGGCAACAGAGCAAGACTCTGTCTCAAAAAAATCAGAACAATAAGTAAATCAAACAATAAGTAAAATAAGAGATAATAAGAGAAGTCAGAACAATAAGTAAAATAAAGGAGGGAGTGAAAAAAATATCTGAGTAATGAATTAGTTATTGAGACCAGTTTCTGTCTAGAACTATGCTAGGTGCTATATAGGGAGTTGAACGAAATGTACAGCATTGTTCTCCCAGACCAAAAGCTCAGAGGCCAGGCGAGGTGGCTCACACATGTAATCCTAGCACTTTTGGGAGGCCAAAGCAGGAGGATCGCTTGAGCTCAGGAGTTTGTAACCAGCCTGGATAACATAGCAAGACTCTATCTCTACAAAAACTTTAAAAATTTAAAGTTTCCAGGCACAGTGGCTCATGCCTATAGTCCCAGGTACTCAGGAAGCTGAGGCAAGAGGATTATTTGAGCCCAGGAGTTTAAGGTTGCAGTGAGTTATGATAATACCACTCTACTCCAGCCTGGCTCACAGAATAAGACCCTGTCTCAAAAAAGAAAAGAAAAGCTCAGGGACTAATAAAGTAACTTACATAAAATAGCCAGGTGCAATGACTCACACCTGTAATCCCAGCAATTTGGGAGGCCAAGGCCGATGGATCACTTGAGGCCAGGAGTTCCAGACCAGCTTGGCTAACATGGCGAAACCCTGCCTCTACTATAAATACAAAAATTAGCCGGGCATGGTGGTACACGCCTATAGTCTCAGCTACTAGGGAGGCTGAGGCAGGAGAATTACTTGAACCTGGGAGATGGAGGTTGCAGTGAGCCGAGATTGTGCCACTGCACCCCAGCCTGGGCAATAGAGTGAGACTTCGTCTCAAAAAAAAAGCATAAAATGAAAATAAAGTAACCTACATAAAATAATTAGCAACACAGGAATACAAATTGTGTGTGTCTGCATGTGTGTGTGTGTGCACACAGGCAACAGCTAGGTACACACTATATAGGACTTCAGAGAAGAGAAATCAGAAAATGATTCAAGTAAGGAGAAGGATAGGGCTTATGGAGAATCTTGAGAGATGGGTAGGACTTGATTAAGCAAAGGTCAAGGAGCGTATAATAAGGAAGACAAAGGCCTGGGAAATACTGTGGATATTTTAGATGATATGTGATTTCAGATTATCTGGGCTAAAGTCAAGATCTGATTGTTCTTACAAGACTTGATGGTTAAATTTTGATACTGGAAGAGTTTGTTTGAATTTTTAAAGTTCTGCTACATTTTCCAAAATTGTTGTCTTCTTGGAACCTTGTAGAAGTTCAAAGCCTTCCTGATACAGCTGTGGGATCAGGCTCAGGGCTATACCATATGTGAGAATGACTTGAGCAGACATCTACCTTTCAGGCAGGTCTGCTAACTAATGACTATATTAAAGGCCCAGCTGCTTTTGATTGGGTTTCATAGTTAATGAAATATTATAGGTTTCAGGATGGCTACCATGGGCACACTGGTGTCTGTGGAGACTTTTACACTCTTTCTCTTAAGATGTTGCTAAACCCTAGTTAGTATTAAGAGTCTTTACTGCGCCCTTTAAGGAATCATTTCTCAAATTTTTATAACTAGAAATTTCAACACTAATAATCTCTGTTCTTCCAAGGAATTTGGAGTTGAAAACTCAAAGGATCTGAGTATAGGTGTGAAATGAGAAGTTAGACTATTTACCTTGATCACAGGGAATAGGGGTGAGGGATTGGGATTACAATTAAAGGTCAAACAATAACAGGTTGTTTTCTCTCCTCATAGAAGACAGACTCAAAAGAAATGGCAAAACTCACCTAAATGAGTATTTATTAATAGTTTAAGTTCGAGAAATAGTTTACTGATAACACATCATTAAAAATGTAAATAGCTTAAAGAAGAAGAAGAAAACAGTATTAACTGCTGGTTGTCATATACAGGATACATTTCCTTCACAGAGATTGTGTCAATGTGGTCTGAGCAAGACACAGGATGCGTTAGAGGAAGCTTGTCCAACCCATGGCCCACAGGCTGCATGCAGCCCAGGACAGCTTTGAATGTGGCCCAACACAAATTTGTAAACTTTCTTAAAACATTAAGGGTTTTTTGTTTTGTTTTGTTTTTGCGATTTTTAAAAAGCTCATCAGCTATCACTACTGTTAGTGTATTTTATGTGTGTCCCAAGACAGTTCTTCCTCCAGTGTCTCCTGGGGAAGCCAAAAGATTGGACACCCCTGCATTAGAGTTTTTTGACTCTAGGGTGGTTGTGCAGGTACCTGGATTGGGGAGGGTGGCAGATCTTGAAATTGACATCTCTGGGCTCCCATCTTAAATTATTTCTAACCAAAGAGAATCTCCTACCCATAGCATGGTTAGTGTATTAATATTTAGAAATATCTGTACTCAGAATCAGGGCAAAGGGGAGAATGGACTTGTGGCTTAATTTTATGTGGCAAAAGCTTTTGTGGAAGTAACTGTTAGGTCCTATTCTTGAACCAATAGTAGAGGGCATTAGATTATTGAGTACATGCACAGACGGTTCCTTCTTAATGTTTTGGCGGCCTAGGCTTTAGTGCTCTGCTTCTTGGGGATGTGAAATGAGATGTGAGTTAGTCAATACATGTGGTTTTGAAGCACTTGAGGGGAGAACTTTCCTTAGTAGACATTGGTTCCCCAGACAATGGCGGTGGAGGGCTGTCTCGAAGCAAAAAGTGCAGGAACAGCCAGGAGCCAACTCCTCTAGGAGCAGTTGTCTGAGAGCAAAGAAGAATGATCAGAAGCTGGGGGTAGCTATTGCATTGTGGATTGTGGTCATGCTGCTTTTTTTTTTTTTTTTTTTTTTTTGAGATGGAGTCTCGCTCTGTCACCCAGGCAAGAATGCAGTGGCACGATATCAGCTCACTGCAACCTCCGCCTCCCAGGTTCAAGCGATTCTCTTGCCTCAGCCTCCCAATTATCTGGGACTACAGGTGCACACCACCATGCCTGGCTAAATTTTTGTATTTTTAGTAGAGATGGGGTGTCACCATGTTGGCCAGGCTGATGTTGAACTCCTGACCTCAAGTGATCCACCTGGTGTGGCCTCCCAAAATGCTAGAATTATAGGCGTGAGCCACCACACCCAGCCCTGCGATGCTGCCTTTAAACACTGCTTGAATGATTTTTCATTGACCAGGCTGAAGTGCTGACTTTCTTATTTTTATGATACATGTTTTCAGCACTGACACTGTTTTATGCATATAAAGAACACTAGAAACTTTCATTCTATATAGTGGACACTTGCAGACCTACTGTTGAAACAGAATAATGGAGAATTAGATGAAATTAAATGAACTTTTAGGTGGCATTTTTATTTATATTAAACCATGGATTTGTGTGTGTGTGTGTTGCTTAGAGTTCAATGATTACTCATCCTTAAACATCACTCAGTCTTGTCTACTGTCAAAATTTTAAAATATGTTGGTTAGAATATTATTCTCTTATTTTTAATCTTCACATATAGGAATCATCCTGTGTGTATTTACTGTTTCAATATTTGCCTTCCAGGTGCCAGGATTGCTGAGTATTCCCAGTTGTATGACCAGATTGTATTCAGAGAGTCTCCCTTGAAAATTCAGAAGGATGCCTGGGCCAGCCCTCAAGAATCCTCCCTCCTGAGGTCTGCGTCACCTTCCCAGGTCCACCATGGTAGTGAAGATTGGCTTCTGCATTCAACCTATAGTAATGGAGAGTTAGCAGATTTCTGCCTCCCACCAGAGCAAGACTTGAGGTCAAGATATCCCACGTTTGAGATCAGTACAAAAAGTACTCCCAGGCAATTGTCCGCAGCTTGCTCTGTGCCTTCTCTTCAAACCTCCGACCCTCTGCCGGGCTCTGTGCAGAGATGCAGCGTGGTAGTAAGTCAGCCCAACAAAGAGAACTGGTGTCAGGACCATCTTTACAACTCCTTAGGTCGGAAAGGGATCAGCACGAAATCTCAGCCTTATCACAGGTCCCAGTCATCTTCCTCTGTCTTGATAAACAAATCCATGGACTCCATCAACTATCCTAGTGACATGGGAAAGCAGCAGCTGCTGTCTTTACACAGAAGTTCAAAGTGTGAGAGTCACCAGGACTTACTGCCAGATATTGCTGACTCGTGTCAACAGGACACTGAAAAACTCTCAGATCTCACACTCCAAGACTCACAGAAAGTTGTGGTGGTCAATAGAAATTTACCCTTAAATGCCCAAATTGCAACACAGAACTATTTTTCCAATTTCAAAGAGACTGATGGAGATGAAGATGACTATGTGGAAATCAAGTCAGAAGAAGATGAGTCAGAGTTGGAGCCATCTCACAATCGTAGAAGGAAATCTGACTCAAAGTTTGTGGATGCTGACTTTTCTGATAATGTCTGCAGCGGCAACACATTGCATTCCTTGAATAGTCCGCGCACTCCAAAAAAGCCAGTTAACAGCAAACCTGAGCTTTCACCATATCTGACACCATATAATGATTCTGACAAACTGAACGACTATCTTTGGAGGGGGCCATCTCCCAATCAACAAAATATTGTCCAGTCTCTAAGGGAAAAATTTCAGTGTCTTAGTTCAAGCAGCTTTGCTTAACGTTCTTCATAATAACTGCCTGAATCGACTTCTTATTTTGCTCATAAAACATTACAGATACTGATGAGGTGTTTTATGTGTACCAGATTAAAACAATTTTGTAAGAACCAGAGGTGTAAAATATACTTTCTTTTACAGCACAACTTTTTGAAATGGCTGATGATGCAGCCAGGATTGTACTGTAGCACATGTTGGCATCAACAGTATATTTTCTCATGCTGAGTGTCTTCATGTTTCATGTAAGTCAATCTTACTTGAAATTTTTTAGACTTTTAACACGATGGCCATAACCTGACAATAGTGCCCACACCTTAAGAATGCAATAATCCTTTCCTATTATCCAGAAGACCCAGGTAGTTTTATCCTGTGACTTAAAAGGCAGCAAGGAGACTTTGTCACGTTT
Source organism: Rhinopithecus roxellana (assembly GCF_007565055.1). Lineage (NCBI taxonomy): Eukaryota > Metazoa > Chordata > Mammalia > Primates > Cercopithecidae > Rhinopithecus > Rhinopithecus roxellana. Next base: position 177,621,289 of record NC_044552.1, on the reverse strand, counting down.
TAAAAGGCAACGAAAGCTGTTGAAAGAATTATGCTTATATCTCACATTTTGGTTATATTTGTGGCAAGACCTTAGGATAACGTAAGCCAGAGATCTGTAATTGGTGTGTAGTCTGAGGTGCCCATTTTAGGGTTTTTGTGCTGGTATTCATTTGTTTCATTTTGATGCAGAAATTGTGTGACCGTTGAAAATCAAAATGTAGCAGGACCCATTTTCTGTATGCAAAACCCCTTACCACTATTCCTGGACAAGGCCTAGAGAATGAGCTGCTCATCATGTTTATATATAATTTCTGGGGTGAAATGAATGATTTCCTTAATGACTTAGAGAAAACCAAGGTCAATAAAATGCAGACCGACTTAACTATTAGAATAGATGAGCTGGGCGCGGTGGCTCACGCCTGTAATCCCAGTATTTGGGAGGGCGAGGGGGACAGATCACGAGATCAAGAGATCAAGACCATCCTGGCCAACATGGTGAAACCCCGTCTCTACTAAAAATACAAAAAAAAAAAATAGCCGAGCATGGTGGCACCTGCCTGTAGTCCCAGCTACTCGGGAGGCTGAGGCAGGGGAATCCCTTGAACCCGAGAGGTGGAGGTTGCCATGAGCCAAGATGATGCCATTACATTCCAGTCTGGCGACACAACGAGACTCCATCTCAAAAAAAAAAAAAAAAAAAAAAAGATGGGATGACTTCTGGGAACCATTTGATTGCCTCTTCAAATAACAGACAGTTGAAAGAGAAAAAACAAAACTGAAATCCCACCAGACCATATTGTGTGCCTGTTTCTAATCAATACAAAGTTAAGTATGAGCTAAAATCAGACAAAGCACTTTAAACTTACCCTTTCCAGAGCAGCTTTGCACATGCACCCTCCTGAGTTTGGAATTCTGCCAAATGACCTCCTTGATCCTGGCCCTGAGGAGTCATTGGCTGCAGGAATGGGGCAAGAATCTATTTCCTAAACCACACATAACATGGGAGCCTTTTTTCATTGTTTTCAGGTATATAAAAGAATGACATCTTTGGTTACTAGGTGCTGACTAACACCTTTTATGTTCTGACCATTTGTGACATTTCATTGTGACACTGTATACTAATCTAACTCCTTAGGCAACAAAAAAACAAAAATAAGACATTTTGAATAAAAAGCAAAATCAAAGAAGCTAAAAAGAAAAATGAAGGCAGATAAATTGTAACTTTATAAACATATTCGATTTTATTGAAGACTGCAGTTAATGCAGCAAGAATGCTTTCTCAAGCGGTGGCCTTTGTATTCTCATTTTAATCAGGTGTACATTCTACAGCCTCTCGACCATGCTCTTAGTTTCTATTTTAAAAGATACAATAATATATGTAGGGAAAGGGGCCTGGGCTCTTCATTTAAAGGTAAGCAGTAATATTGAGTAAGTGACATAATTCTTTCTCTTTGTAAGTCCTATGCCTCTTTTTCTTAACTGTAAAACATAAAATATGAGCATTTTTATCTTACAAATAGGTACCTAAGGCATTTGATTTTCTTTTTAAATAACAAAAAATAACCCAAGTTTCTTGCTTCTCCAAAATATTCTTCTTACAGCTTATAAAGGAAAGTCCACATTGAATAGCATGGTCTGGAAACATTCCTTCTTTATTGTCTTTATTTGAACATGATATGAGTTTTCAAGATGAAGCAATCAAAAATAAGTACCACAAGAAAGTTTTTTTGTTTGTTTGTTTGTTTTGTTTGTTTCTTGAGACCAAGTCTCACTCTTTGTCCAAGCTGGAGTACAATCTTGGCTCACTGCAACCTCCACCTCCCCGGTTCCAGCGATTCTCCTGCCTCAGCCTCTTGAGTAGCTGGGATTACAGGTGCCCACCACCACACCTGGCTAATTTTTGTGTTGTTAGTAGAGATGGGGTTTCATCATGTTGGCCAGGCTGGTCTTGAACTCGTGACCTCATGCTCCATCCGCCTCGGCCTCCCAAATTGCTGGGATTACAGGCATGAGCCACTGCGCCCGGCCAAGAAAGTATGTTCTTAGAGGTGTGTGTAAGTGCATTTGTAGTACCTATGAGCAAAATTACCTGACTCTTGTCCCAGGAAAGCTGTTTCGCATTTTCGCTTTTTGGTTGTTATTATCCGATTCTATATAGTTCATATTATTGCTCTGTCTGACTCTCAGAAATTACTTCTTCATGCCAGTGTCTTGTTGCATGACTTTGATGTCACCCATAGGAATACACCTCACTGCACGTAAGTGGGTATCTTACTGTATAAAATGTCTACATGGCTTTAGGTTTTAGGACAAATCTAGACTTATAGATCATTTCTGTTGGCCAGGACACAGGTTTTGAGAGCTGTGTGTATATATATAATCATGTTTGTATTTTTTTCCTGAAAGTTATCAATTGCTTTTGTTTAAAATAGTTTGTTTTAGAGGTGGGGTGGGGATGTATATAACAGGGGGAAAAGTTATACGTACTTTAAAGTATGTCAAGTTCTTACTAGTTTCCTGTACTGCAGGTTCAATTTTTTTTTATGTAAGTTTACTTTTCACCTGCTCTATTCTTTGTGGGGAAAAAAAAAATGCATCTAGGAAAACATAGTTTAAATACTGTATATAAGATAATGAAAGTAATGCCCATTATTTAATAAAGTTTGTAAAGTACAAAGTAATTTATAGCGTGAGTTAATGTGTTTTAGAACATCAAGATGTTTCCAAACTACATTTAGCTATAATACTTTTCCTTGCCTTGTGAACCATGGAGCAATTGGTTCAGGGTCACAATGATCTAACTATGTCTCAGTGGCCCGTGATAGACCATTTTCTACATCTTTGGATTACTTTTGAAACAGTGAATTTGGTGTCTAGGATTGTTTTTGTTTTCTTGAGAGACAGCTAAATTAGATCAGTTGCTAAATTACCTTTTTAAAAAATTCACAGTAACAGAAGACATTCGTTTAACTGTTTTATTATTGAATCAAAAAATTAATATAGCCAGGTGCGGTGGCTCACACCTTTAATCCTAGCACTTTGGGAGGCCGAGGTGGGTGGATCACTTGAGGCCAGGAGTTTGAGACCAGCCTGGCCAACATGGTGAAACCCTGTCTCCACTAAAAATGGATGGTGGTGCATGCCTGTAATCCCAGCTACTCAGGTGGCTGAGGCACGAGAATCACTTGAACTAGGGAGGCAGAGGTTGAAGTGAGCTGAGATCATGTCATTGTGCTCTGGCCTGGGCAACACAGACTCTGTCTCAAAAAAAAAAAAAAAAAAAAAAATTACTATAGAAGTTTTTGGCACAAATTGAGGTTCTTTTCATGTAACTTCATGTTAATTTTCTTTAATAGAAAGTTTACAGGGAACAAAAATATACTGCTATAAGTTGATAATTACAGACACTTTCCAAAGCAACTCTTTCCAAATATAAGCAAAAAGCTCTACCCCATTATAATGAAAATGTGGATTACCTGACTTTCCTCTCACTGAAGAAACAGCCTTCAGCTTTCAGTGTATTTTAGAGAGAAGAATTTCCAACCTCACATTGAGGAGCCCTCAGATCTGCCTTATCTTCCTGTTCCACCTTGAGGTGGAATGGATTCGCTCCAAGTTCAGTTTAGAGAAACAAATGGCAGGAGAAGAACCGTGCCCTGTGTAATGGTAAACATAAATTCAGTCCTTAAAGAAAAATTTTAATGAGCAGGCTTATAATGAGCTATAAATACAGCTGTTGAACATGAATACTCGATAACATTTGTCTCTTAAGTTTCATCTGATGTAAAAACAATAAAAAAATCTCTGTTTGAAAGAGCAAATGTTACTACTTCAAGAACTCTGAGATCCTCTAATGCTGTATAACTTTCTCTATCCAGATGAATTGTGATAACTACCCTCAATTCTTTTTTTTTTTTTTTTTTTTTTTGAGACAGGGTCTTACTCTTATCGGCCAGACTGGAGTGCAGTGGCATGATCTCGGCTCACTGAAACTTCTGTCTCCTCGGGTTCAAGCGATTCTCCTACCTTAGCCTCTTGAGTAGCTGGGATTACAGGTTGCGCCACCATGCCCGACTAATTTTTGTACTACTAGTAGAGACGGGGTTTCACCATATTGGCCAGGCTGGTCTCGAACTCCTGAATCCAGGTGACCCTCCCGCCTCAGCCTCCCAAAGTTCTGGGATTACAGTCATGAGCCACCATGCCCAGCCTTGTTGGTGTTTTTTTAAAGAGATATGGTCTCACCCAGACTGGTCGTGAGTTCCTGGCCTCAAGTGATCCTCCTGCCTTGGCCTCCCAAACTGCAGGGATTACAGGCATGAGCTATCGTGCCTACCCTTTTTTTCAATGTTTTTGTTTAACAAAATAATATATGCTTATGATATATATATGAATAATATATATATGCTTATTCCACAGAGATACTGTGGAAATTATGCTGTATTAAAAAGCTTAAATGCAAAATATGATTGTACAACCTATATAACTGTAAATTAATAAAATTTGGAATGTCTGGTGTATAGCATATTTGAAAGCTCTTTAACAGAAGATCAAAAATTCATTTTTGATAGAATATTCTAGGCCAGGCACGGTGGCTCACGCCTGTAATCCCAACACTTTGGATCACCTGAGGTCAGGAGTTCGAGACCAGCCTGACCAACATGGGGAAACCCCGTTTCTACTAACAATACAAAAATTAGCTGGGCGTGGTGGTGGGCGCCTGTAATGCCAGCTACTTGGGAGGCTGAGGCAGGAGAATTGCTTGAACCCAGGAAGTGGAGGTTGCAGTGAGCCGAAATCTCGCCATTGCACTCCATCCTGGGCAACAAGAGCAAGACTCCATCTTAAAAAGAAAAGAAAGAATATTCTAAAATTTAGCACATGCAACCATTGTCTGCTTTGACCGGCTGAGGTAGAAATGGCTTTACCAGCTCCACACACTGCTGGGCAACTTGTAGTGTCCCATACATTTTAATCATTGAATAGAGTTAAAAACTCATCTGAGCCCAAAGCATGTGAAAAACATATTCAAACCAGATACACAAAGGAGGGAAGTAACAACAGCAAATAAGTTGCTTTAAAAAAAATTCACAGCACACTCAGAAATCCAGTATCAACTTTCTCTAGTGCTCCTATTAGTTAGGTCAGGGGAGGTGGCACTTTGGAAAGACTCTGCACCTTTCCCATCTCATGGCTGATAGAATTCCAGAGACATTTACTCTGCAGATTTCCAGTAACCTTTTAGGCTAAGCATCTATATGGGCACAGGAGGGTGGGGTTATCAGACTCTCCTCAAAATTCCATGTAGACCAGTTCCTGTCCTGGTAACTGCTTTTGATGATGTGATGAGAGCACAGAGCACCCTAGCACGTGATGTGGGGTTGAAGTCAGATAAGGTGGAAGGAAAAGGCCCAGAATGCTGAGATTTTGGGTGCCAAAAAACACACTTGCCGACTTTACAACTGTGGTACACACCCATGGAGCAAATTCCACTTTATGTATCTACAAAAAAGAGTCTTATTTTCCTGACAATGGCTTATTCACATGCATCATACAATAGGAAAAAAAGACAAGCAGGCAGTTCCACCTCATTGGTTCCAAAACCATGTTTATTCAGCTCAATATAAAACAACAGGGCTTGGATGGTGATCAAATCATCTGCTCTAAGGGGCAAATACAAGCCCCCAGTTTGCCCTCCTGTTTACATAGCAATGTATGCCTCTCCACATAGTTCTCATGGAACCTTCAAGACCACAGGGTAAGCAGATTCCTTCTACTAGAGCACAGTGAAGCCAGAGGCTGCAAACTGCTGGCCCAGGGGCTCAATCTGGCTTGTGCAGTTTTATTTATTTATTTGGAGACAGTCTCGCACTGTTGCCCAGGCTGGAGTGCAGTGGCGCGATCTCAGCTCATTGCAACCTCCACATTCCGGGCTCAAGCAATTCTCTTGCCTCAGCCTCCCAAATAGCTGGGACTACAGGCACGTGCCATCACGCCTGGCTAATTTTTGTGTTTTTAGTAAAGACAGGGTTTCACCATGTTGCCCAGGCTGGTCTCAAACTCTTGGGCTCAAGTGATCCACCCCCCCTCGGCCTTCCAAAGTGCTGGGATTACAGGCGTGAGCCACCATGCCTGGCCCTAGGCTTGTATAATTTGAAAGGGCTAAGCATAAAATCCAAATTTCCACCTCTTAAAAAAAAATATGTGGTATGTGTGGACCTGGGTTCTGGTGAGGCCAATGCTGTGAGATCTAAGGAGGGGATCTAAAGGTGAAAGTCACCCTAAAAGGCAGACACTTGCTTTGACCTTTGGGGGAAATTGTTCCTTTGTGTTTCATTATGGACTTGGTCAACAAATTTAAAGCAGCCGTGGTACACTTGAATACAGACGCTTTAGGTAGAAAATAAGAAATCTCTCCTCTTAAGGTATAATAAACATATGTCACAAGTCTGTAGAACGTATTGCTGCTTTGGGGGAAGTTTTACACCTGGTCCACTTCCCTAGTTAATACTGTATTATCTGCCTGTCCTCTAGAAGCCTCCAGAGGCCTCAGGTTTGTGATACTAAATCATCTCCACTCCATTCTCCTTTAATATTATGAATTCACTTGAATTCACTACTATATATACTCTGTTTCCCAAAACACCATCTCTAGGCTCAAACTCCCCTCTTGAGTGCCAGGAGGATTGAAGATTTTTCCTGCAGGACATCTCTACCTGAGTTGTCCGAAACTGATGTCATTTTTCCCCATGTACGACTCCTTTCTTCCTCAGAAGCTCCTCCTCTAGTTTGCAGTCTTTTTGTTGGACTACTGTAACAGTGTCCTAACTGGTTGTCTTGCCACGGTCTTCCCCACTTCCTGTCTTTTATTCTGTGTTTTAAACACAGAATAAAATCCTCCAGGGCCAAGCGCGGTGGTTCACACCTGTAATCCCAGCACCTTAGGGGACAGAGGCAGGCAGATCACTTAAGGTCAGGAGTTCGAGACCAGCCTGGCCAACATGGTGAAAACCCATCTCTACTAAAAATACAAAACTTAGCCAGGCTTGGTGGTGCATGCCGGGAATCCCAGCTATTCAAGAGGCTGAGGCAGGAGAATCTCTTGAACCGAGGAGGCGGAGGTTGCAGTGAGCCGAGATCACACCAGTGCACTCCAGCTTGGGCAACAAAGCGAGACTCCATCTCAAAGGAAAAAAAAATAAAATCCTCCACAAAGCCCTCCACAACCTGTCTCTGCCTTTATATGAATAGGAGCTGCTCCCTCTGCCTGCAATACCCTTCCCCTACTATCCAAAGGGAAACCTGCTGAGTCCTCAAAGCCCAGCTCAGAAATGATTGCCAAGAACTGTGAGATTTTACCCAGCTTGCAAGCTAACAAGGTAACCTGCATCAGTTTCATAAACACTGGCAGAAGACACAAGACTCCTGGGTAAGAGATGAAGGACATGATTACAGCACAGCCAGCAGTACGAGCTTTACATTTGCATTGCTTCCCCTAGCCGCTCTAGTGTCAGAGCAACCGTGGTTCATTCCACAGCAGAGGACCCCTGAGCTCAGAAATCCCCAAACTTAAAAGAAGCTACTAGCAAATCTGCCAAACCTTTGCCCCTGGAGGGAGACATTATCTTTATTCTATGGAGGCAAACAAATCTGCCTTCTGCCCTAAGGGGAGACACTATTTCTATCTTCCAACACTGTATGCTCTATAAATGTACTTGAATTGATAGTCTGGGGTAAGAGAATAATACAAGACATTAAGAAATACAAAATCAGGAGACCCCTAAAGAATGGTCTCAAAACCATGCTAATTTTGTGACAAAGAAATTTTTTTTTAATTTTTACGCAATATGATTAAGGATGGAGAAAGAATGTTAAACCCAATTGAATGAGAATATACATTGGTATAGAATATTATAAATGAATTTAGCAATATGAACCAGTAACATTAAAAATTCATCCTCTTTGAGCCAGTAATTAGACTTCCGGGAATTTAAGAGAATAAATTCAGCTGCAGTTAAAGATTCATGTATCAAATGTCTCCATGCATGCCTCATCTGTAGTACCATACACTGGTTGTTATTAATAATAAGACAGATTTTGCCAAGCATTGTTGGTGTCTATGCTACCCACACTCCTAGGGACCAGGCTTGCACCTTCCGGGGCCACGCTTTCCAGCCTAAACAATCAGAAACCAGGCTCAGACTGCACTCCCTGGGAGCTTCGGAAAAAGCTGCATCAAACCCGAGCTTCTCCCCAAGCCAGCAAACTACATGGCTCAGGTAGTCCTTCTGAGGGGTGACAACGTGCTAGCAGCCCTGGCTCGCTCTCGGCGCCTCCTCGGCCTCGGCGTCTGCTCTGGCCGCGCTCCAGGAGCCCTTCAACCCACCGCTGCGCTATGACGGCCCCTCTCTGGGGCTGGCCAGGCCTGAACCCATTCCCTCTGCTCAGGGGGAAGTGTGAAGAGAGAGGCGCGGGCCAGGAGCTGGGCTGCGCGCCGAGCTCGCGGGCTGGCGTGTGTTCCAGGTGAGTGCCGGCGCCTGCTGGGCTTGCTAGGAGGCTGAATCCTGTGCGTGGACCGCCATTCCCTCTTCGCAGGATCGTTGGCCACAACAGCAGGTCTCCCTCTCTTTCTTGCTTCCTCTCTTTTCCTCTTGATTGTCTGGAACCAGCTCCCTCTGTACTGCTGGAATGCCCAGGCTTGGTGCTCTAAACTCCCATGGTGAGTGCCAGTGAGAGGTGAAGCCTACATGGCTTCTGGGTCATGTGGGGACTTGGAGAACTTTTCTGTCTAGCTAAAGGATTGTAAATGCACCAATCAGCACTCTGTCTAGCTAAAGGATTGTAAATGTACCAATCACTATGCTGTAAAAACGGACCAATCAGCTCTCTGTAAAATGGACCAATCAGCGCTCTGTAAAATGGACCAATCCGTAGGATATGGGCGGGGCCAAATAAGAAACTAAAAGCTGGTGACCAGCACCAGCAGTGGCAACTCGCATGGGTCCATTTACCAGCTGTGGAGGCTTTGTTCTTTTGCTCTTCGCAATAAACCTTGCTGCTGCTCACTCTTTGGGTCTGCACCACCTTTATGAGCTATAACACCATGAAGGTCTGTAGCTTCATTCCTGAAGCCAGGGAGACCACAAACCCACCGAGAGGAAGAAACTCCAGAAATGTCCAAACATCAGAAGGAACAAACACTGGACACACCATCTTTAAGAACTGTAACACTCACCGCGAGGGTCCGCAGCTTCATTCTTGAAGTCAGTGAGACCAAGAACCCACCAATTCCAGACACACTTGCTGGGAGACCCAAAGTGTTGGAAATAAATGCTTATTCCCTACTGTCACAGAGAGGAATTCAAAATTAGACAAACAGTTTCCTGAACAAGGCGATTTTTACCCTTTGCAGAAAGGTTGGTGCCTGTCAGCAATCCTGCTGGGAGTACCCACAAAATAAAAAAGATACTAGACTATTTTTGCCTTCCGCCTGAGGTCCCTGTTGCTGTGTCCGGACTCCATTGGCTGGAGCCAGACCTCACAATCTAAACTAAAACCCGATTGGCTAACAGTTCAAAACTTTTTAAAATAGGTAAAGGCAGTGAGGAACAAGGAAAAAAAGGAAGTTGCTTATGAAAGGACATAGAAAAGTAATAATATTCCCAAATAAGGGAGGAGTGTAGGCTGCAAGCTGGGATATGCCTGGGCACGTCCAGCACGAATGTTTTGACTAAGGTACAAGGACATAGAAAGTACTACGTGTCTGTGAGCATGTTTAACATAGATACTGAAGTCAGAGTAGGCTTATTCTGTTACATTTGCTACATAAGGCTTAACAGAGTTATTACCATAAAATAAGAAACAGTTAGTTTTGAGAAAAGATATCAATAAGATTTGTGATTTAAAGGGGAAATGTTGAAGAGGAAATTTTGCCTGCTACACAGGGCTTCCTCATTCATTGAAGAGGAAAACTCTTGGTGGGGACAAGAGTGACTTTATTTTAAATACCAATCCACTGACTAATCCTGAGTCTGGGAATGCCTCCAAAATGTTGAGCTGATGTATTATTATTTATGTAGAAACACCCATTCACTGTAAGTTTCCTTCAAAACAACCCTGGTTACTGTTGCAGAAATCATAGGCTGTGACACTGGTAGCCACCTACACATTCCTTCCAGAGCACGTATATTTTTCCCCAAGATATAAGCCCTGGGTCTAGGGGGTTGTGGTACAGCGATCTACCTATCTTGTAGCTGCCCAAGACCACATTTCTGTTTGTAAGTTTCCTTAATAAATCACCCAAAACCCACACATTGGATTTCTCTGCCTCCTTTGGTTTCCAGGCTCCTTCTGCATTTGGGGGTTACTGTGTATATACAGCCCTTTCACAGAACAAACTCCCATAGAAGTGCAAACTATGTTGACCCTTGTTTTATCCAAGTGTCCTGTCTACCTTTGTAGCCTTCCAGTATTTCCTGGGTCTGTGTCCTTGGCATTTTAGGGGCCACATAAACCACCAGGCTTCACACCATTACTCTGGGTTGCTGCTCCTCTGACCATCCTTCCTGGCTAGTCTTACACCCTGCGTTCTCTCTCCTGACCCACCTTCTCACTGCTGCTGTTCTTCCCACATCTCTCTGCATGCTCTGGATCACTTTAAGTTCCATATTGAACAACTCTACATCCCTATATTTTAATGGAAGCAGTTCCCTCAATTCTTTTTTTTTTTTTTTTTTTTTTTTTTGAGATGGTGTCTCCCTCTGTCACCAGGCTGGAGTGCAGTGGTGCAGTCTCAGCTCACTGCAACCTCCAACTCCCTGGTTCAAGTGATTCTCCTGCCTCAGCCTCCCAAGTAGCTGGGAATACAGGCAAGTGCCACCACGCCTGGCTAATTTTTTAGTAGAAACGAGGTTTCACCATGTTGGCCAGGATGGTCTCAATCTGACCTTGTGATCCTGCCACTTCGGCCTCCCAAAATACTGGGGTTACAGGCATGAGCCACCACATCCGGCCAACTCATTTCTTTTTTAAACTAACACTAAGCTCTTCCTTAAGAATGTTTCTCCTGGGGACCTCTTAAAGGAAGGCTATTCAGCTGATAAGCAACTTCAGCAAAGTCTCAGAATACAAAATTAATGTGCAAAAATCACAAGCATTCCTATACACCAATAACCGACAAACACAGAGCCAAATCACGAGTGGACTGCCATTCACAATTGCTTCAAAGGGAATAAAATACCTAGAAATCCAACTTACAAGGGATGTGAAGGACCTCTTCAAGGAAAACTACAAACCACTGCTCAATGAAATAAAAGAGGACACAAACAAATGGAAGAACATTCCATGCTCATGGATAGGAACAATTAATATCATGAAAATGACCATACTACCCAAGGTAACTTATAGATTTAATGCCATCCCCATCAAGCTACCAATGACTTTCTTCACAGAACTGGAAAAAACTAAAGTTTATATGGAACCAAAAAAGAGCCTGCATTGCTAAGACAATCCTAAGTCAAAAGAACAAAGCTGGAGGCATCACGCTACCTGACTTCAAACTATACTAGAAGGCTATAGTAACCAAAACAGCATGGTACTGGTACAAAAACAGAGATATAGACCAATGGAACAGAACAGAGCCCTCAGAAATAATATCACACATCTACAACTATCTGGTCTTTGGCAAACCTGACAAAAACAAGAAATAGGGAAAGGATTCCCACTTTAATAAATGTTACTGGGAAAACTGGCTAGCCATATGTAGAAAGCTGAAACTGGATCCCTTCCTTACACCTTATACAAAAATTAATTATACAAAAAGATGGATTAAAGAGTTAAATTTTAGACCTAAAACCATGAAAGCCCTAGAAGAAAACCTAGGCAATACCATTCAGGACATAGGCATGGGCAAGGACTTCATGTCTAAAACCAAAAGCAATGGCAACATAAGCCAAAATTGACAAATGGGATCTAATTAAACTAAAGAACTTCTGCACAACAAAAGAAACTACCATCAGAGTGAACAGGCAACTTACAGAACGGGAGAAAATTTTTGCAATCTACCCATCTGACAAAGGGCTAATATCCAGAATCTACAAAGAACTTAAACAAATTTACAAGAAAAAATCAAACAACAACATCATAAAGTGGGTGAAGGATATGAACAGACACTTCTCAAAAGAAGACATTTATGCAGCCAACAGATACATAAAAAAATACTCATCATCAATGGCCATCAGAGAAATGAAAATCAAAACCACAATGAGATACCATCTCACACCAGTTAGAATGGCAATCATTAAAAAGTCAGGAAACAACAGGTGCTGGAGAGGATGTGGAGAGATAGGAACACTTTTACACTGTTGGTGGGACAGTAAACTAGTTCAACCATTGTGGAAGACAGTGTGGCAATTCCGCAAGGATCTAGAACTAGAAGTACCATTTGACTCGGCCATCCCATTACTGAGTATATACCCAAAGCATTATAAATCATGCTGCTATAAAGACACATGCACACGTGTGTTTATTGCGGCACTATTCACAATAGCAAAGACTTGGAACCAACCCAGATGTCCATCAATGATAGACTGGATTAAGAAAATGTGGCACATATACATCACAGAATACTATGCAGCCACAAAAAAGGATGAGCTCAGGTCCTTTGTAGGGACATGGATGAAGCTGGAAACCATCATTCTGAGCAAACTATCTCAAGGACAGAAAACCAAACAGCATGTTCTCACTCGTAGGTGGGAAATGAACAATGAGAACACTTGGACACAGGAAGGGGAACATCACACACTGGGGCCTGTTGTGGGGTGGGGAGATGGGGGAGTGATAGCTTTAGAAGATATACCCAATGTAAATGATGAATTAATGGGTGCAGCACACCAACATGACACATGTATACATATGTAACAAACCTGCACATTGTGCACACGTACCCTAGAACTTAAAGTATAATAATAAAAATAAAATTTAAAAAAAAAATGGAAGGCTATTCATTCTCCCACAATACAACATCTCAAGTTCAAGAGGTGGAGTCAGTGCTTCATGGATTCATGCTGTGGCTGGAGACCATTCCTTCTCTGCCCTCATGAATGAATGAACTATTGCATGGTGGCTATTTGGAATGCAAATTTTTTTTTCCTCTCTTTTTTTTTTTTTTAGACGGAGTTTTGCTCTTGTTGCCCAAGCTGGAGTGCAATGGCTCTATCTCGACTCACTGCAACTTCTGCCTCCTGGGAGCAAGCAATTCTCCTGCCTCAGTCTCCCCAGTAGCTGGGATTACAGGCGGATGCCATGACGCCCAGCTAATTTTTGTATTCTTAGTAGAGAGGCGGTTTTACCATGTTAGTCAGGCTGGTTTCTCACTCCTGACCTCAGGTGATTCGCCCGCCTCAGCCTCCCAAAGTGTTGGGATTACAGGCGTGAGCCACTGTGCCCAGCCTGGAATGCAAATCTTTGTGTCACCTGACTCCTATCATCCATTGACCTTCTTACCAATTGACCTCATTCAGTGAAGGTGAGCCCACAGCTCAGAGTCAGTTTTCTTATCCTATACTCTCCACCCCTATATACTACTACCATCCTGAAAATATCTAGAAAATCCGTATTTGATGGATATTTCGATGGATGACCTACCCAACATCTAGCCCCTTATTTTCTTGACTTGCTCATGGCCAGTGACCTTCACCTGCATTCACTTTAACCACTGTACAAAACAACAGAGGGCTTTGTTGTAAACGATGGAAATTGACTCTAGCAAACTTAGATCACCAATTTGAGATGTTTCTCCACCTCCTTCTTGATTTTTAAGATGGTGGTAAAATGCACATAAAATTTGCCATCTTAACCATTTTTAAATATACAGTTCAGTGGCATTAAGTGCATTCACAAAGGTGACATGAACTCCAGAGAATATGCTGCTTGCAGCTTTGATGATTGTATCAATGGTGGTAAGTCTCCCCATGTCTGTAGGAGCAGCTGCAGCTAATTATACTTACAGGGCCTATGTGCCTTTCCCGCCCTTAATTCGGGCAGTTACATGGGTAGATAATCCTATTAAAGTATATGTTAATAATAGTGCATGGGTATCTGGCCCCATGGATGATCGTGGCCCTGCCCAACCCGAGGAAGAAGGAATGATGATGAATATTTCCACTGGGTATCGTTATCCTCCTATTTGCCTAGGCAGAGCACCGGGATGCTTAATGCCTGCAACCCAGAATTGGTTGGTAGAAGTACCTACTATCAGTGCCACCAGTGGATTTACTTATCACATGGTAAGTGGAATGTCACTCAGGCCACAGGTAAATTGTTTGCAGGACCCTTCTTATCAAAGATCATTAAAGTCTAGGCCTAAGGGGAAGCCTTGCCCCAAAGAAATTCCCAAAGGATCAAAAGGCCCAGGAGTTTTAGTTGGAGAAGAATTGGTGGCTGATAGTGCGGCGATATTACAAAACGATGAATTCGGAACCATTATACATTGCGCACCTCGAGGTCAATTCTACCGCATTTGCATAGGACAAACTCAATCGTGTCCCAGTGCACATGTGAGTCCAACTGTGAACAGTGACTTAACAGAAGGTTTAGATAAAAATAAGTACAAAACGTTAGAGTCTCTCTACCCTTGGGAATGGGGTAAAAAGTGAATCTCATCACCTCGAACAAAGTCCTGTTACTGGTCCTGAGAACCCAGAACTTTGGAAGCTTACTGTGGCCTCACAACACACTAGAATTTGGTCTGGAAATCAAGCTATAAAAACAAGAGACCATAAGCCATCTATTGACCTAAATTCCAGTCTGATAATTCCTTTGCAAAGTTGTGTAAAGCCCCCTTATATGCTAGTTGTAAGTAAAATAGTTATTAACCCAGATTCCCAAACTATAACCTGTGAAAATTGTAGACTGTTTACTTGCATTGATTCAACTTTTAATTGGCAGCACTGTATTCTACTAGTGAGAGCAAGAGAGGGCACGTGGATCCCTGTGTCCATGGGAGACTTCGCCATCCATCCATATTTTGACTGAAGTATTAAAAGGCATTCTAAATAGATCCAAAAGATTCATTTTTACTTTGATTGCAGTGATTATGGGATTAATTGCAGTCATAGCTATGGCCGCTGTGGCAGAAGTTGCATTGCACTCTTCTGTTCAAACAGTACACTTTGTTAACAATTGGCAAAATATTTTACGAGATTGTGGAATTCACAACCTGGTATTGATCAAAAAGTTGGCAGATCAGATTAATGATCTTAGACAAAATGTCATTTGGATGGGAGATAGGCTCATGAGCTTGGAACATTGTTTTCAGTCACAGTGTGACTGGAATACATCAGATTTTTTTACTACACCCCAAGCCTATAACGAGTCTGAGCATCCCTGGGACATGGTTAGATGCCATCTACAAGGAAGAGAAGATAATCTTACTTTAGATATTTCAAAATTAAAAGAACAAATTTTTTTTTACTATTATTATACTTTAGGTTCTAGGGTACATGTGCATAACGTGCAGGTTTGTTACATATGTATACTTGTGCCATGTTGGTGTCCTTCACCCATCAACTCGTCAGCACCCATCAATTCATCATTTATATCATGTATAACTCCCAATGCAATCCCTCCCACCTCCCCCCTCCCCATGATAGGCCCTGGTGTGTGACGTTCCCCTTCCCGAGTCCAAGTGATCTCATTGTTCAGTTCCCACCTATGAGTGAAAACATGCGGTGTTTGGTTTTCTGTTCTTGTGATAGTTTGCTAAGAATGATGGTTTCCAGCTGCATCCATGTCCCTACAAAGGACGCAAACTCATCCTTTTTTATGGCTGCATAGTATTCCATGGTGTATATGTGCCACATTTTCTTAATCCAGTCTGTCACAGATGGACATTTGGGTTGATTCCAAGTCTTTGCTATTGTGAATAGTGCCACAATAAACATACATGTGCATGTGTCTTTATAGCAGCATGATTTATAATCCTTTGGGTATATACCCAGTAGTGGGATGGCTGGGTTATATGGTACATCTAGTTCTAGATCCTTGAGGAATTGCCATACTGTTTTCCATAATGGTTGAACTAGTTTACAATCTCACCAACAGTGTAAAAGTGCTCCTATTTCTCCACATCCTCTCTAGCACCTGTTGTTTCCTGACTTTTTAATGATTGCCATTCTAACTGGTGTGAGATGGTATCTCATTGTGGTTTTGATTTGCATTTCTCTGATGGCGAGTGATGATGAGCATTTTTTCATGTATCTGTTGGCTGTATGAATGTCTTCTTTTGAGAAATGTCTGTTCATATCCTTTGCCCACTTTTTGATGGGGTTGTTTTTTTCTTGTAAATTTGTTTGAGTTCTTTGTAGATTCTAGAATTAGCCCTTTGTCAGATGAGTAGATTGCAAAAATTTTCTCCCATTCTGTAAGTTGTCTGTTCACTCTGGTGGTAGTTTCTTTTGCTGTGCAGAAGCTCTTTAGTTTAATTAAATCCCATTTGTCAATTTTGGCTTTTGCTGCCATTGCTTTTGGTGTTTTAGACATGAAGTCCTTGCCCATGCCTATGTCCTGAATGGTACTACCTAGGTTTTCTTCTAGGGTTTTTATGGTATTAGGTCTCACATTTAAGTCTCTAATCCATCTTGAATTAATTTTCGTATAAGGAGTAAGGAAAGGATCCAGTTTCAGCTTTCTACTTATGGCTAGTCAATTTTCCCAACACCATTTATTAAATAGGGAATCCTTTCCCCATTTCTTGTTTCTCTCAGGTTTGTCAAAATCAGATGGCTGTAGATGTGTAGTATTATTTCTGAGGACTCTGTTCTGTTCCATTGGTCTATATCTCTGTTTTTGTACCAGTACCATGCTGTTTTGGTTACTGTAGCCTTGTAGTATAGTTTGAAGTCAGGTAGCGTGATGCCTCCAGCTTTGTCCTTTTGACTTAGGATTGTCTTGGCAATGCGGGCTCTTTTTTTGGTTCCATATGAACTTTAAAGCAGATTTTTCCAATTCTGTGAAGAAACTCATTGGTAGCTTGATGGGGATGGCATTGAATCTATAAATAACCTTGGGCAGTATGGCCATTTTCACGATATTGATTCTTCCTATCCGTGAGCATGGTATGTTCTTCCATTTGTTTGTGTCCTCTTTTATTTCACTGAGCAGTGGTTTGTAGTTCTCTTTGAAGAGGTCCTTTACATCCCTTGTAAGTTGGATTCCTAGGTATTTCATTCTCTTTGAAGCAATTGTGAATGGAAGTTCATTCATGATTTGGCTCTCTGTTTGTCTGTTACTGGTGTATAAGAATGCTTGTGATTTTTGCACATTAATTTTGTATCCTGAGACTTTGCTGAAGTTGCTTATCAGCTTAAGGAGATTTTGGGCTGAGACAATGGGGTTTTCTAAATATACAATCATGTCATCTGCAAACAGGGACAATTTGACTTCTTCTTTTCCTAACTGAATACCCTTTATTTCTTTCTCTTGCCTGATTGCCCTAGCCAGAACTTCCAACACTATGTTGAATAGGAGTGGTGAGAGAGGGCATCCCTGTCTTGTGCCAGTTTTCAAAGGGAATGCTTCCAGTTTTTGCCCATTCAGTATGATATTGGCTGTGGGTTTGTCATAAATAGCTCTTATTATTTTGAGGTACGTTCCATCATACCAAATTTATTGAGCGTTTTTAGCATGAAGGGCTGTTGAATTTTGTCAAAAGCCTTCTCTGCATCTATTGAGATAATCATGTGGTTCTTGTCTTTGGTTCTGTTTATATGCTGGATTACGTTTATTGATTTGTGAATGTTGAACCAGCCTTGCATCCCAGGGATGAAGCCCACTTGATCATGGTGGATAAGCTTTTTGATGTGCTGCTGAATCTGGTTTGCCAGTATTTTATTGAAGATTTTTGCATCGATGTTCATCAGGGATATTGGTCTAAAATTCTCTTTTTTTGTTGTGTCTCTGCCAGGCTTTGGTATCAGGATGATGTTGGCCTCATAAAATGAATTAGGGAGGATTCCCTCTTTTTCTATTGATTGGAATAGTTTCCGAAGGAATGGTACCAGCTCCTCCTTGTACCTCTGGTAGAATTCAGCTGTGAATCCATCTGGTCCTGGACTTTTTTTGGTTGGTAGGCTATTAATTATTGCCTCAATTTCAGAGCTTACTATTGGTCTATTCAGGGATTCAACTTCTTCCTGGTTTAGTCTTGGAAGAGTGTAAGTGTCCAGGAAATTATCCATTTCTTCTAGATTTTCTAGTTTATTTGCGTAGGGGTGTTTATAGTATTCTCTGATGGTAGTTTGTATTTTTGTGGGGTCGGTGGTGGTATCCCCTTTATCATTTTTATGGCGTCTATTTGATTCTTCTCTCTTTTCTTCTTTATTAGTTTTGCTAGCGGTCTGTCAATTTTGTTGATTTTTTTCAAGAAACCAACTCCTGGATTCATTGATTTTTTGGAGAGTTTTTTGTGTCTCTACCTCCTTCAGTTCTGCTCTGATCTTAGTTATTTCTTGCCTTCTGCTAGCTTTTGAATGTGTTTGCTCCTGCCTCTCTAGTTCTTTTAATTGTGATGTTAGAGTGTCAATTTTAGATCGTTCCAGCTTTCTCTTGTGGGCATTTAGTGCTATAAATTTCCCTCTACACACTGCTTTAAATGTGTCCCAGAGATTCTGGTATGTTGTATCTTTGTTCTCATTGGTTTCAAAGAACATCTTTATTTCTGCCTTCATTTTGTTATGTACCCAGTAGTCATTCAGGAGCAGGTTGTTCAGTTTCCATGTAGTTGAGCGGTTTTGATTGAGTTTCTTAGTCCTGAGTTCTAGTTTGATTGCACTGTGGTCTGAGAGACAGTTTGTTATAATTTCTGTGTTTTTACATTTGCTGAAGAGTGCTTTACTTCCAATTATGTGGTCAATTTTGGAATAAGTGCGATGTGGTGCTGAGAAGAATGTATATTCTGTTGATTTGGGGTGGAGAGTTCTATAGATGTCTATTAAGTCCACTTGGTGCAGAGATGAGTTCAATTCCTGGATATCCTTGTTAACTTTCTGTCTCGTTGATCTGTCTAATGTTGACAGTGGAGTGTTGAAGTCTCCCATTATTATT
Source organism: Rhinopithecus roxellana (assembly GCF_007565055.1). Classification (NCBI taxonomy): domain Eukaryota; kingdom Metazoa; phylum Chordata; class Mammalia; order Primates; family Cercopithecidae; genus Rhinopithecus; species Rhinopithecus roxellana. Next base: position 177,602,207 of record NC_044552.1, on the reverse strand, counting down.
GTAGGGGAGTCTAAGTCTCTCTGTAAGTCTCTAAGGACTTGCTTTATGAATCTGGGTGCTCCTGTATTGGGTGCATATATATTTAGGATAGTTAGCTCTTCCTGTTGAATTGATCCCTTTACCATTATGTAATGGCCTTCTTTGTCTCTTTTGATCTTTGATGGTTTAAAGTCTGTTTTATCAGAGACTAGGATTGCAACCCCTGCTTTTTTTTGTTCTCCATTTGCTTGGTAGATCTTCCTCCATCCCTTTGTTTTGAGCCTATGTATGTCTCTGCATGTGAGATGGGTCTCCTGAATACAGCAGACTGATGGGTCTTGACTCTTTATCCAGTTTGCCAGTCTGTGTCTTTTAATTGGAGCATTTAGTCCATTAACATTTAAGGTTAATATTGTTATGTGTGAACTTGATCCTGCCATTATGATATTGACTGGTTATTTTGCTCGTTAGTTGATGCAGTTTCCTCCTAGCCTCGATGATCTTTACATTTTGGCATGTTTTTGCAATGGCTGGTACCGGTTGTTCCTTTCCATGTTTAGGGCTTCCTTCAGGGTCTCTTGTAAGGCGGGCCTGGTGGTGACAAAATCTCTAAGCATTTGCTTATCTGTAAAGGATTTTATTTCTCCTTCACTGATGAAACTTAGTTTGGCTGGATATGAAATTCTGGGTTTAACATTCTTTTCTTTAAGAATGTTGAATATTGGCCCCCACTCTCTTCTGGCTTGTAGAGTTTCTGCCGAGAGATCTGCTATTAGTCTGATGGGCTTCCCTTTGTGGGTAACCCGACCTTTCTCTCTGGCTGCCCTTAAGATTTTTTCCTTCATTTCAACTTTGGTGAATCTGGCAATTACGTGTCTTGGAGTTGCTCTTCTGGAGGAGTATCTTTGTGGTGTTCTCTGTATTTCCTGAATTTGAATGTTGGCCTGCCCTACTAGGTTGGGGAAGTTCTCCTGGATGATATCCTAAAGAGCATTTTCCAACTTGGTTCCATTTTCCCCCTCACTTTCAGGTACCCCAATCAGACATAGATTTGGTCTTTTTACATAATCCCATACTTCTTGCAGGCTTTGTTCATTTCTTTTTCTTCTTTTTTCTTTTGGTTTCTCTTCTCGTTTCATTTCATTCATTTGATCCTCAATCGCTGATACTCTTTCTTCCAGTTGATCGAGTCGGTTACTGAAGCTTGTGCATTTGTCACGTATTTCTCGTGTCATGGTTTTCATCTCTGTCATTTCGTTTATGACCTTCTCTGCATTAATTATTCTAGCCGTCAATTCTTCCACTCTTTTTTCAAGATTTTTAGTTTCTTTGCGCTGGGTACGTAATTCCTCCTTTAGCTCTGAGAAGTTTGATGGACTGAAGCCTTCTTCTCTCATCTCGTCAAAGTCATTCTCTGACCAGCTTTGATCCGTTGCTGGCGATGAGCTGCGCTCCTTTGCAGGGGGAGATGCACTCTTATTTTTTGAATTTCCAGCTTTTCTGCCCTGCTTTTTCCCCATCTTTGTGGTTTTATCTGCCTCTGGTCTTTGATGATGGTGATGTACTGATGGGGTTTTGGTATAGGTGTCCTTCCTGTTTGATAGTTTTCCTTCTAACAGTCAGGACCCTCAGCTGTAGGTCTGTTGGAGATTGCTTGAGGTCCACTCCAGACCCTGTTTGCCTGGGTATCAGCAGCAGAGGTTGCAGAAGATAGAATATTGCTGAACAGTGAGTGTACCTGTATGATTCTTACTTTGGAAGCTTCCTCTCAGGGGTGTACTCCACCCTGTGAGGTGTGGGGTGTCAGATTGCCCCTAGTGGGGGATGTCTCCCAGTTAGGCTACTCAGAGGTCAGGGACCCACTTGAGCAGGCAGTCTGTCCGTTCTCAGATCTCAACCTCCGTGTTGGGAGATCCACTGCTCTCTTCAAAGCTGTCAGACAGAGTTGTTTGCGTCTGTACAGGTTTCTGCTGCTTTTTTTGTTGTTGTTTAGCTGTGCCCTGTCCCCAGAGGTGGAGTCTACAGAGACAGGCAGGTTTCCTTGAGCTGCTGTGAGCTCCACCCAGTTTGAGCTTCCCAGCGGCTTTGTTTACCTACTTAAGCCTCAGCAATGGCGGGCGCCCCTCCCCCAGCCTCGCTGATGCCTTGCGGATAGATCGCAGACTGCTGTGCTAGCAATGAGGGAGGCTCCATGGCCATGGGGCCCTCCTGGCCAGATGTGGGCTATAATCTCCTGGTGTGCCCGTTTGCTTAAAGTGCAGTATTGGGGTGGGAGTTACCCGATTTTCCAGGTGTTGTGTGTCTCAGTTCCCCTGGCTAGGAAAAGGGATTCCCTTCCCCTTGCGCTTCCCAGGTGAGACGATGCCTCGCCCTGCTTCAGCTCTCACTGGTCGGGCTGCAGCAGCTGACCAGCACCGATTGTCCGGCACTCCCTAGTGAGATGACCCCAGTACCTCAGTTGAAACTGCAGAAATCGGCCGGGCGCGGTGGCTCAAGCCTGTAATCCCAGCACTTTGGGAGGCTGAGACGGGCGGATCACAAGGTCAGGAGATCAAGACCATCCTGGCTAACATAGTGAAACCCTGTCTCTACTAAAAACTACAAAAAACTAGCCGGGTGAGGTGGCAGGCGCCTGTAGTCCCAGCTACTCGGGAGGCTGAGGCAGGAGAATGGCGTGAGCCCGGGAAGCGGAGCTTGCAGTGAGCTGAGATCCGGCCACTGCACTCCAGCCTGGGCGACAGAGTGAGACTCCGTCACCAAAAAAAAAAAAAAAAGAAAGAAACTGCAGAAATCACCGGTCTTCTGTGTCGCTCGCGCTGGGAGTTGGAGACTGGAGCTGTTCCTATTCGGCCATCTTGCTCCGCCCCCCCAGAACAAATTTTTTTGAGGCATCAAAAGCCCATTTAAATTTGGTGCCAGGATCTGAGGCAATCGCAGAAGCTGCTGATGGCCTTGCAAATCTTAACCCGGTCACTTGGGTTAAAACTATCAGAAGTTCCACTATTGTAAATCTCGTATTAATCCTGGTGTGCCTGTTCTGTCTGCTGTTAGTCTGCAGGTGTACCCAGCATCTCCGAAGAGATGGCGACCAGCGAGAATGGGCCATGATGACGATGGCGGTTTTATCAAAAAGAAAAGGGGGAAATGAGGGGAAAAGAAAGAGATCAAATTGTTGCTGTGTCTATGTAGAAAAGGAAGACATAAGAAACTCCATTTTGATCTGTACTAAGAAAAATTGTTCTGCTTTGAGATGCTGTTAATCTGTAACTTTAGCCCCAACACTGTGCTCACAAAAACATGTGCTGTATTGAATCAAGGTTTAGTGGACTTAGGGCTGTGCAGGATGTGCCTTGTTAACAATATGTTTGCAGGCAGTATGCCTGGTAAAAGTCATCACCATTCTCCATTCTCTATTAACCAGGGACACAATGCACTGCAGAAAGCCGCAGGGACCTCTGCCCAAGAAAGCCTGGGTATTGTCCAAGGTCTCCCCCGACAGAGACAGTCTGAGATATGGCCTTGTGGGAAAGGAAAGATGTTACATCCCCCAGCCTGACACTCGTGAAGGGTCTGTGCTGAGGAGTAGTAGTGAAAGAGGGAGGCCTCTTTGCAGTTCAGATAAGGGGAAGGTTTCCGTCTCCTGCTCGTCCCTGGGAATGAAATGTCTCAGTGTAAAGCTGACCATGAGATAGGAGAAAACCGCCCTGTGGCTAGAGGCGAGATACGCTGGCAGCAATACTGCTATGTTACTCTTTGCTACATTGAGATGTTTGTGTAAAGGGAAACATAAATCTAGCCTACAATGCACATCCAGGCACTGTACCTTTCCTTGACTACTCATGATGTAATGGCTCACTAGGTGCCAAAGGAAGTTTATGGCTATCAGACAACCGCCTGCTTAGATACCAGGCACTACTCCTTGAGGGACCAGTGCTTCAAATATGAATGTGTGCAGCCCTCAACCCTGCCACTTTTCTTCCAGAGGATGGGGAACCAATCGGGCATGACTGTCAACAAATTATAGTCCAGACTTATGCTGCCTGAGATGATCTCTTAGAAATCCCCTTAGCTAATCCTGACCCTAACCTATATACCAATGGAATTTCATTTGTGGAGAATGGGATACGAAGGGCAGGTTATGCCATAGTTAGTGATGTAACCGTACTTGAAAGTAAGCCTCTTGCCCTAGGGACCAGCACCCAGTTAGGAGAACTAGTGACACATACCCAAGCCTTAGAACTGGGAAAGGGAAAAAGAATAAATATGTATACAGATAGCAAGTGTACTTATCTAATCCTACATGCCCATGCTGCAATATGGAAAGAAAGGGAGTTCCTAACCTCTGGGGGAACCCCCATTAAATACCACAAGGAAATCATGGACTTATTGCACATGGTGCAAAAACCCAAGGAAGTGGCAGTCTTACACTGCCAAAGCCATCAAAAAGGGGAAGGAGAGGGGAGAACAGCAGCATAAGTGGCTAGCAGAGGCAGGGAAAGACCAGCAGAAAGGAAAGAGAAAGAGAAAGTCAGAGAGAGAGACAGAGAGAGGAAGAGACAGAGACAAAGAGGGAGTCAGAAAGAGAGAGACAAAGAAGTCAAAGAGAAAGAAAGAGAGATGGAAGTAGTAAAGAAAAAACAGTGTGCCCTATTCCTTTAAGAGCCAGGGTACATTTAAAACCTATAATTGATCATTGAAGGTCTTCTCTGTAACCCTATAACACACCAATATCACCTTGTCAGTGTAAACAAGAGTGTAACCTGAAAGCACTGAGGCCACTGACAACCCGTAGCCTTCCAATCAAAAATCCTTAACCCAGCAGGTTTCCTAACAGGGGATCTAAATCTTAATTAATTACCCATACAAAGGTCCAACCAAATCTAGGAGGAACTCCCTTCAGGACAGGAGAATAGATGGTTCCTCCCCTGGCAATTAAGGAAAAAAGACACAATGGGTATTCAGTAAATAAGAAAACTCTTGTAGAAGCAGAGTTAGGAAAATTGCCTAGTAATTGGTCTGCTCAAATGTGCCAGTTGTTTGTACTCAGCCAAACCTTAAAGTACTTACAGAATCAGGAAGGAGCCATCTATACCAATTCTAAGTTAATATGGGCTGAACAAGGTCTTATTAACAGCAAAGAAGAATTGAAATCCCAAACTTACAAGGTTTCCAACAAAAGTAAAGTTTGCTAAAAGTGAACAGTGTAAACATATATTATCCTAACTTCTAACCTTGTGGAAATCAGACCCTATCAGTACCCCTCAAAGCTCAAGTCTGTCAGTGCAGAACCATACAATTAATACCCCTACTTATAGGGTTAGGGATGGCTACTGCTACAGGAACCAGAATAGCCAGTTTATCTACTTCATTATCCTACTACCACACACTCTCAAAGGATTTCTCAGACAGTTTGCAAGAAGTAACGAAATCTATCCTTACTCTACAATCCCAAATAGACTTTTTGGCAGCAGTGACTCTCCAAAACTGCCAAGGCCTAGACCTCCTTACTGCTGAGAAGAGAGGACTCTGCACCTTCTTAGGAGAAGAGTGTTGTTTTTACACTAACCAGTCAGGGCTAGTACAAGATGCTGCCCGGCAATACAGGAAAAAGCTTCTGAAATCAGACAACGCCTTTCAAAGTCTTATACCAACCTCTGGAGTTGGGCAGCATGGCTTCTCCCCTTTCTAGGTCCCATGGTAGCCATCTTGCTCTTACTCACCTTGGACCCTGTATTTTTAACCTGGTCAAATTTGTTTCCTCTAGAATCGAGGCCATCAAGCTACAGATGGTCTTACAAATGGAACCCCAAATGAGCTCAACTAACAACTTCTACCGACGACCCCTGGAACGAACTGCTGGCCCTTCCACTGGCCTAAAGAGTTCCTCTGGAGGACACTACAACTGCAGGGTCCCTTCTTCACCCCAATCCAGCAGGAATTAGCTAGAGCGGTCATCACCCAATTCCCAGCAGCAGTTAGGGTGTCCTGTTTAGAGGGGGGATTGAGAGGTGACAATGTGCTAGCAGCCCTTACTCGCTCTTGGCGCCTCCTCGGCCTTGGCATATGCTCTGGCCGCACTCGAGGGGCTCTTCAGCCCACTGCAGTGCTGTGAGGGCCCCTCTCCAGGACCGGCCGAGGCCAGAGCCTCTGCTCATGGGAAAGTGGGAAGAGAGAGGTGCAGGCGGGAGCTGGAGTTGTGTGTGGCGCTTATGGGCCAGTGTGGATTCCAGGTGAGTGTGGGCTCAGCAAGGCCGGCACTTGGCCCTGGCCGGCACGTGCTGAGCTTGATTGGAGGCTGAATCCCATGTGTGGACCGCCTTTCCCTCTTTGTGGTATCGCTGGCCACAATAACAGGTCTCTGTCTCTTTCTCGCTTCCCTTCTTTTCCTCTTGATTGTCTGGAATGAGTTCCCTCTGGGCTGCTGGAGTGCCCCAGCTTAGGTGCCGCAAAATCCCACAGTGAGTGCCAGTGAGAGGTGAAGCCGGCTGAGCTTCTGGGTCGTGTGGGTACTTGGAGAACTTTTCTGTCTAGCTAAAGGATTGTAAACGCACCAATCAGCACTCTGTAAAAATGGACCAATCAGCGCTCTATAAAATGGACCATTGGTGGGACATGGGTGGGGCCAAATAAGGGAATAAAAGCTGGCCACCCGAGCCAGCAGCAGCAACCCACTTGGGTTGCCTTTCACACTGTGGAAGGTTTGTTCTTTTGCTCTTCACAATAAATCTTGCTGCTGCTCACTCTTTGGGTTCGCACTCCTTTATGAGCTGTAACACTCACGGTGAGGGTCTGTGGCTTCGCTCCTGAAGCCAGCGAGACCACGAGCCCACCAGAAGAAGGAAACTCCAACACATTTGAACATCTGAAGGAACAGACTCCAGACGCACCATCTTTAAGAGCTGTAACACTCACTGTAAAGGTCTGCAGCTTCACTCCTTAAGTCAGCGAGACCACAAACCCACCTGAAGGAAGAAACTCTGGACACATCTGAACATCTGAAGGAATAAACTGTGGACACACTGTCTTTTGGAGCTATAACACTCACCGTGAGGGTCATTGATTTCATTGTTGAAGTCAGCAAGACCAAGAACCCACCGGAAGGAACCAATTCCGGACGCACTGCCCTCCCCACTCGACTGAACAGCTCTCGGTATCTCAAATTCATCATGCTCCAGACTTTTGCTCATGTGGTGCCTTCATTTCCAACATTCCCGCTTTTCCAACATTGGCTTTCCCTTAGCTCATTTCCAACATTGACCTTCCCTTAGCTCAACTGCTAAGGTCTTACATCCAGGTGCCACCTCTTTTGCCTTCTTCAGGAAGCCTTTTTTTTTTTTTTTTTTTTTGAGACAGGGTTTCACTCTGTTGCCCAGGTTGGAATGCAGTGACACACTCACAGCTCATTGCAGCCTCAATCTCCCAGCTCTGGCAGTAAACAGATGGGCCTCTCTGGACCCCAGTTTCCAGAAGTTGAACATCAAGACAATAGCTCTCAATTCCCTACATTTGTTAGGATTGTATGAGGGGTCCTTCCAGTGCTGTCCTAGTATGGTACTTGGCTAATGGAAAACCAATCTCTGTAACTTGGACTAGTTTTATTCCCACCTTATTTGGGAATTATGGGAATATAAAGTTATAAGACTGTAAAAATATAAAGTTAACAATCTGACCCTCACTTGGGAATTATAAAATTACAATCTGATATCCACTTTACTTGGAAATTATGGTCAGCCCTCTGTATCCTCAATCAACCTGGGACTGACAATATTTGAAAAAATTAAAAATAATCGTAGAAATAAGAAAGTACAGTGTAACATCTATTTACATAGCATTTACATTGTATTAGGTATTATAAGTACAGCAGTCCTGGAATAACATCATTTCATCATTTTGCTCAGTGGTTTTCTTATAATGCTGAGGAAAAAAATAGATTTCTGATTGGGTCCACTGTCACGTTTTGTCCGTGTCTGTGGATTTTCTCTCTGTCTTCCAGTCTTCTGTCACATCCCAAAGCCGTGCAGTGCACTTCAGGTGAAATTGCATCTACATGGTCTGAGTGTGAGTGTGGGTATGTGGGAGTGCGCCCTATGAGGCATGGTATCCTACCCTGCCTGGTGCCCTGAGTTGGAATAAGCCGGTAAAAATCATCTCACTTTTACTAAGCTTTATTTTTCTCTAAGCTGGGGGATAGGGAGTGCTTTTTAAAAAGAAAAACTTTTTTTTTTTTTTTCTTTGAGACAGAGCTGTGCTCTGTCGCCCAGGCTAGAGTACAGTGGCATGACCTTGGCTCACTGCAACCTCTGTCTCCTGGGTTCAAGCGATTGTCCTGCCTCAGCCTCCTGAGTAGCTGGGAATACAGGCACGTGTCACCACACCCAGCCAATTTTCTGCATTTTTAGTTGCGATGTGCTTTCACCATGTTGGCCAAGCTGGTCTTGAACTCCTGGCCTCAAGTGATCTGCCCACCTCAGCCTCCCAAAGTGCTGGGATTATAGGCGTGAGCCAAAATCTTTTCTTAAATGTATGCATGGCTCACACTTATTTCAATTTTTAATATTAGAAGGGTTTTGGTCTTTATTTATAAGTTTAGGAGCGATTTTGTGACCACAGATATGTTGTAGGAACTTCACTCATATCAATTAGCTTGTGGTCAAACTAGTTTCCTTACAGTCATTTGGCTTAAAGTTTCAGTTTCCAAGAACCCCTCCACAATGTTAGGTGAGGACTTAGGGAATATAGGTGATATGCCAATACTTTTTTTTTTTTTTTTTTCCACCAAGGACTTGAGCATCTGTGGACGTGGTTCCCCTGGATGGGCCCTGGAACCAATCAGGACTATAAAATCCTTTTAAGGTTTTAAGAAGACCATTGTTATCTCTGTGCTCTGAGGAGATAGAGCACTGACGAAGCCCCGCAAGCTCACCGAGATTAAGTGCCCCTGCCTAAAGTTACAAAGCCTCTTATCCTCAGGCCACCTCCAGTACAGTAAATCCAAGCCCTTCCGTCTAAACTTGCCGCCCTGAGTACCAAGGGTCACCTCAGCCTTTCAGGCTGAAAGGAGGGAGGCAAAGTCTCAGGGCAGGGTCTGAGCCCCATTCCGCACCCCACCCTCTGTCTGGTACAGCCAACCAAACCAAAGTGCCCCAAGCCGTGACATCCCGGCCGGCGCTCCCAGGCCCCCGCCCTCCGCACGTCACGGCCGCCGGGTGCAGTGCCCCCTAGGGGTCCCTGCGGACGAGGAGGAAGCGCCAGGTTCTTCCAGCTGCCGCCAGCTCGCCTGGCACGCGCCACGCCGCCATCGGCAGCCGCAGCTCCGTGTCCCCTGAGGACCCGCCGCCTCGCGCCATGGGCACGCGCCTGCCACTCGTCCTGCGCCAGCTCCGCCGCCCGCCCCATCCCCCGGGCCCGCCGCTCCGCCTCCGTGTGCCCTGTCGCGCCAGCAGCGGCGGCGGCCGCGGAGGCGGCAGCGGTGGCCGGGAGGACCTGCTTGGACAGCGGCGGCTGCTGGATGGCCAGACCCGGAGCAGCCGCAGCCCCGGCGGACGAACGCCCGCGGCGCGGGACTCGATCGTCAGGTGAGTGTCGGGTCTGGCCCCTGGCTCGGTCTCCAGCGGCTGCGGTCCCGACCTAGGGGCGGAGCGCCCGGGGCCGCCGTGGGGAGCGGGGCGCGGGGCTGCCGAGTGTTTGGTGCCAACTCGTTAGGGGCGCCGGGCGGTGTGTCGGGAAATGCGGGCTTGGGGACTGCGGCCGGGCGCGCTGGCGGAGAACCGGGGATCCAGGACCCGACCCGGCCCGCAGCGCAGGCAGGCGTGGGCATCCCCGATGGACGCCGAGCGGCATGGACCGCACGTCCGACTCCACGTGCGCAGCCGGCCTCCGGCTCTGATGCAATGGCGCCTGGCGCCACCCAGACGGTAAAGGGGCGGTGCGGCTGGGGCGGAAAGCGGGGGAGGGGGCGAGAAGGAGGAGGAAGGCGGGGCTGCGGCTCCGTGCGCCGGCTGGCCTGGGGTTCCGGGCGGGCAAGCGGGGCTCGGGAGAGGCGGGCTCGGGCCCAGCGCCGCCCGCACGAACCTCCCTGGTGTTGTGCGCCCCTCCCCGCGCGCCGCCCCTCCCCGCGCACCGCCCCTCCCCGCGCCCGGTCCCTCCTGCCGGGCTGGGGTCTGTGGCTGACGTCCGCTTTTCCCGGAACGGTAAATGTGGAGCCGGGGTAGTCGGAGAGGTCTCATCGCTGGTTTCCAGCTCCGCCTCGCAGCGCGCACGGAGTCCCCGCGCAGCTGAGTTTGCAGGGTTCTCTGCGGACCCAGAGCGAACTGGGAGCCCTGGACCGGGCCTTTCCCGTCCCAGTCCCAGCCCCTGGGCCCCAGCCTTCCCCGCCCTCGCCGAGAGTGGCGCCCAGGTCTCGGGCCTTGCAGGGCGAGCCCCTCGGGACAACCTGGAGGTGGCGAGAAAGCCCCTTCCGCCTCCCTCCGAACTGAGATTAGGAACGAATTCCAGGATGCGGTTTCCCCAGCAAGCGGCCCACCTCCTCCATTCACATCCTCTTCCCTTTCCCTCTAGCCTTCTTTCTTAAGGTCATTGCCTGCTTGCCTTTCTTTCTGCCTTTCCTTCCTCCCTCTGCTCTCCCATTTTCCTCCCCACTTCCCTTCTCCCCTGCCTCAGTAGTAAAATACGTTTCCTAGGCTCTTTATTATGTGGCGGATGATTTTAAGGGGGCGTTCATTTAGTTTGCCTTGTTCTCTGTCTTCTTTTTCTTTTTGTTTTAGAAATGGAATCTCCCTCTGTTGCTCAGGCTGGAGTTCAGTGGGCAGCCTCCGCCTCCTGGGCTCAAGCGATCCTCCCACCTTAGCCACCAGAGTAACTGGGACCACAGGTGTGCGCTCCCATGCCCGGATAATTTTATTTTGTTTTTGTAGAGACAGGGTCTCACTCTGTTATCAAGGCTGGTCTGGAACTCCTGGGCTCAAGTCATCGTCCCCGCCCCCAAAGCGCTGGGATTAATTACACGCCAGGTCATTAGGTTTTAACCTGCACGTTGCGGAGACTCATCTTACCAGTTAGTCTGAGGCCAGGATAGGCGGCAAAAAACACCCCCTCCCGTCATGCTGTTTTATTTTCTAGGTAACACTGATTATTACCTGAAACTTCCTTGTTTGCTCATTTCTTGTCTGTCTCACCCGCCTGGAATATGAGCTTCGTGAAAGACAGCTGTCTCTTTGGTGTTACATCCTAGGTCCTGGAGAGAGTGCCCAGCATGTAATAGGCATTTGTGAAATGGTTACAGAAGGAATGCATGAAGATGTGGGGTCATCTGTGGGTTTTATTCATACGTTTTTGTTTTTTTTTTTTTTTGGAAACGGAGTCTTGCTCTGTCGCCCAGGCTGGAGTACAATGGCACGATCTTGGCTCACCGCAACCTCCACCTCCCAGGTTCAAGGGATTCTCCTGCTTCAGCCTCCCGAGTAGCTAGGATCACAGGAGCGCGCCAGCACGCCTGGCTAATTTTTGTATTTTGAGTAGAGACAGGATGTCTCACCATGGTGGCCAGGCTGGTCTCGAACTCCTGACCTCAGGTGATCTGACTGCCTCAGCCTCCCAAAGTGTTGGGATTACAGGCATGACCCACCACGCCTGGCCTATTCATGCATACTTTTAGGTTTAAAGCCATGACTGCCTTAGAGATGAGTAGAGAGGTTAGTCAGTAGCGGGCTTTAGGGCCTGCACTGGGTTCCCCAAACTCAGTTCCTTCAGGAAAGTGGGAGGAGTAACAGTACCTACCTCAAGGGGTTATGGAAACAATTATGTGAGAGAACACGTGCAAAATACATAGCCCAGGACTGTCACATACAAGACAAGTTCCTCAAGAAATGGTGGCTGTTACTTTTTTTTGAGATGGAATCTCACTCTGTCGCCCAGGCTGGAATGCAGTGGCACAATCTCGGCTCACTGCAAGCTCCGCCTCCCGGGTTCAAGCGATTCTTCTGCCTCAGCCTCTGGAGTAGCTGGGATTACAGGTTTGCACCACCATGGCTGGCTAATTTTTGTATTTTTAGTAGAGACGGGGTTTCACCATGTTGGCCAGGCTGGTCTCAAACTCCCGACCTCGTGATCCGCCTGCCTTGTTCTCCCAAAGTGCTGGGATTACAGGTGTGAGTCACCGCGCCCAGCAATATTTTTACAATTCACTAAGCCAGGGGTCTGCAGACTTTTTGTATAATGGGCCAGATAGTAAATATTTTAGGTTTAGTGAGCCTAGAGGCAAAATCAAAATTATTAGTAGGTACATTTATAACGAAAGAAAAGACAAATTTAGGCCAGGCTCCATGGTTCATGCCTGTAATCCCAGCACTTTGAAAGGCCAAAGTGGTATGATCACATTCCCAGGAGTTCAAGACCAGCCTGGGCAGCATAGTGAGACAACCATCTCTACAAAAAATTTTGAAAAATTAACTGGGCATGGTGCATGCCTGTAGTCTCAGCTACTCAGAAGGCTGAGGCAGGAGGGTCACTTGAGCCCAGGAGGTTAAGGCTGCAGTGAGTGAAGTTTGCACTACTGCACTCCAGCCTGGGCAATGGAATGAGACCTTTTTTTTTTATTTTTGCAATTAAGTATTTTTAATTAAGGTATGTACATTTTTTAGACATAATGCTATCGCACACTTAATAGATGGCAGTATAGGGTAAACATAACTTTTTTTTAAATTTTACTTTAAGTTCTGGGAAACTTGTGCAGAACATGCAGGTTTGTTACATGGGTATACATGTACCATGGTGGTTTGCTGCACCCATCAACCTGTCATCTAGGTTTTAAGCCCTGCATGCATTAGGTATTTGTCCTAATGCTCTCCCTACCCTTTCCCCCACCTCTGACAGACCCCGCTGTGTGATGTTCCCCTCTCTATGTCCATGTGTTCTCGTTGTTCAACTCCCACTTATGAGTGAGAATGTGTGGTGTTTGGTTTTCAGTTCCTGTGTTAGTTTGCTGAGGATGATGGTTTCCAGCTTCTTCCATGTCCCTGCAGAGGACATGAACTCATCCTTTTTTATGGCTGCAATTTTATTTTTGTAGAGATGAGGTCTCACTATGTTGGCTAGGCTGGTCTCAAACTCCTGGGTTCAAGTGATCGTTCTGCCTCAGCCTCCCAAAGTGCACAGATTACAGGCATGAGCCACCGCGCCTGGCTACATTGTACCTTTCAATTGAGTTATGTGCATGGTTTACTAAAACTCTCTAGCCCTGAATTGATTCCCCGAGGATTGGAGCAAAGTGGGTGGGGGCATGAGTCAGCTAGAAGTCACCTGGAGTAGAGATCCAGGAGCTGAAGTGTATTAGGTCAGAAAAGTTAAAGAATGAGCTCCCTCAAAAGCATAGTGACCTGTTGTTCTTGGTGATGGGACTAGATGACCATAATCCCTCAGCCTCCACACCGAGCTAATTTTTGTATTTTTAGTAGAGCAGGGTTTCACCATGTTGGCCAGGCTAGTCTCGAATTCCTGACCTCAAGTGATCCACCCACCTTGGCCTCCCAAAGTCTTGGGATTACGAGCATGAACCACTGCCCCTGGCCAGTAATAATACATTCCGTATAATATTCACAGTAATGGTGAAAATAACAAAGCTGCTGCTGATGGCTTAGTTCTGAGTTTTAGCTACACATGGCAGCCTAGCTAGAGAGCTCACATTCCTTCCCGCTGTCCTCAAAGTGGAAGCTCGCAAGGCCATTTTTCTCCCCCAGAGACATGAAAATCTCTGATTAGAAACATTTATGCTACTTTTTGGATTTATTGAGCCTAATTACTCCTTTTTCTTTCTAGCTTTGTTTGTCACTGTAGGAATGAGTAACCCCAAAGAATGAAACATTACACATATAACAAGTTGTGGCGAGCATGAACCTATTTTGTTTTATTAACTTGGGTGGTAATAGCGTTGAACTCCTTTACACACTTGTATAGGCACACCTAAGATATTGTGCCTTCAGTTGCAGACCACTGCAATAAGGGGAATATCGCAGTAAAACGAGTCACACAAATTTTGTAGTTTCCCAGTGCATGCAAAAGTTATGTTTAGAAAATACTGTAGCCTATTAAGTATGCAATAGCATTTTGTCTTAAAAAAAACCCATAGATAAGGCCGGGTGCTGTGGCTCATGACTGTAATCCCAGCACTTTGGGAGGCTGAAGTGGGCAGACCACTAGGTCAGGAGTTTGAGACCAGTCTGGCTAGCGTAGTGAAACTCCGTCTCTACTAAAAACACAAAAATTAGCCGGGCATGGTGGTGTGCGCCTGTAGTCTCAGCTACTTGGAAGGCTGAGGCAGGAGAATCACTTGAACCCAGGAAGTGGAGGTTGTGGGGAGGTGGAGGTTGTGGGGAGGCTCACCACTGCACTCCAGCCTGGGCAACAGAACGAGACTCTGTCTCAAAAAAAAAAAAAAAAAAAAAAAAACTTACAGATATATATACCTGAATTTAAAAATACTTTATTGCCGAGAAATGCCAGTGAGCTGGTGGAGGATTGTGCCTAGATATTGTTGATGGTTATTGACTGATCAGGGTGACTGCTAAAGGTTAGGGTGGCTGTGGCAGTTTCTTAAAGTAAGACAATGAGGTTTGTTGCACTGATGGAACTCTTTCTTTCATGGAAGATTTCTCTGTAGTACTGCATGCTACAGAGAAAATGGTAACATTTTACTCACAGTAGGACTTCTTTCAAAATGGGCGTCAATCCTTTCAAACCTTGCAACTGCTTTACCAAGTACTTGATACCAACTACTGTAATCTTTTTTTTTTTTTGAGATGGAGTCTTGCTCTGTCACCCGGGGTGGTTGCAGTGCTGCGATCGTGGCTCACTGCAACCTCTGCCTCTCGGGTTCAAGTAATTCTCCTGCCTCAGCCTCCTGAGCAGCTGGGACTATAGGTGCATGCCATCACACCTGGCTAATTTTTGTAGTTTTAGTAGAGACGGGGTTTCACCATATTGGCCAGGCTGGTCTCGAACTCCTGACCTCGTGATCTGCCCTCTTCAGCCTCCCAAATTGCTGGGATTACAGGTGTGAGCCACCGTGCCTGGCCTAACTACTATAATCTTATAAATCCTTTGTTGTTATTTTATTTTGTTTTATTTTTTGAGATAGAGTCTCACTCTTTCACCCAGGCTGGAGTGCAGTGGTGCGATCTCTGCTCACTGCAACCTCTGCCTGCCGGGTTCAATAAATTCTCCTGCTTCAGCCTCCCGAGTAGCTGGGATTATAGACGTGTACCACCATGCCCTGGTAATTTTTTTGGTTTTAGTAGAGACGGGGTTTCACCATGTTGGCCAGGCTGGTCTCCAACTCCTGACCTTGTGATCCGCCCACCTCGGCCTCCCAAAGTGCTGGGATTACAGGCGTGAGCCCCTGCGCCCAGCCTAATAAGGCTGTTTTCTTATCATTTGTGTGTCCACGGGAGTAGCACTTTTAAATTTCTTCAATAGCTTTTCCTTCACATTCACAGCTTGGCTGTTTGGCACAAGAGGCCTAGCTTTTGACTTGTCTTGGTTTTCAACACTCCCTCCTCACTAAGTTTAATTATTTCTAGGTTTTTATTTAAAGTGAGAGACCTACTACTCTTCACTTGAACACTTAGAGGCCATTGTAGTTACTAATTGTCCTAATTTCAATACTGTTGTTTCTCAGAGAATAGGGAGGCCAGAGGAGAGGGAGAGAGAAGGGGAAACAGCCAGTCCAGTGAAGCAGTCAGAACACACACCATCATGAACCATCATGGCCACGGTTCAGCCAACACAATCACAATAGTAACATCAAAGATCGTCAGTCACACATCACCGTAACAAACATACTAAAAATGAAAAAGTTTGAAAGCAAGAATTATCAAAATATGAACAAAGCGAGCAGATGCCATTGGAAAAATGACTCCCGTAGACTTAAAACACAGGTTGCCACAAACTTTCAATTTGTAGAAAAACACAGTATCTGTAAATTGCAATAAAGCAAAGCACAGAAAATGATGTGTGCGTATACTTTTTTTCTATCCACATCCACCCCCCAACCTTTTTTTGTTTTTGTTTTTGTTTTTTTGGTAGAGACCAGGTCTTGCTCTCTTGCCCAGGCTGGCCTTAAACTCCTGAGCTCAAGTGATCCTCTCACCTCAGCCTCCCAAAGTGCTAGGATTACTGGCATGAGCCACTGCACCCAGCCCCCACCCCCAACTATTTTAAAAGTCTAATTACTTCTTGATGATTGCCAACTTACCTATAGAAGTGTTCCTTTCAGCCCCGTGAGGTGACTCACCCCGAATTCCAGCACTTTGGGAGGCTGAGGTGGGTGATCACAAGGTCAAGAGATCGAGACCACCCTGGCCAACATGATGAAATCCTGTCTCTACTAAAAATACATGGTGGCGTGTGCCTGTAGTCCCAGCTACTTGGGAGACTGAGGCAGGAGAATTGCTTGAACCTGGGAGACGGAGGTTGCAGCGAGCTAAGATCGCGCCACTGCACTCCAGCCTGGCGACAGAGTGAGACTGTCTCACAAATATAAAAAGAAGTGTTCCTTTCATCAACTATGAATGGATCAAGACTATGTTTCTGAGAAAATTATTGCTGTTAGTATGAATGTTTTTAGTGTTTAAGGGTAGCTTTGGGGCACAGAAAAAAACAAACATGTACATTTATAAGAAAAAAGGGAAAGAGCCACTGTAGTATACCTGTTTTGCAGATGAGGAAACTGAGGCTCTTAGAAACTATTGCCCACGCTAGTAAACGAAATGCCCAGTACCAGTCCTGGGCCGTATTTCCACTTAGTGTCTCAGAACTACCTGGACTCTATTAAAAATGTGCATTTCTGGGCTCCACTGAGACACGTTGAATCAATCTTTCTGGGGTGAAACACCAGAACCATTATTTTTTTTGAGACAGAGTCTCGCTCTGTCACCCAGCTAGAGTGCAGTGGCGCCATCTTGGCTCACTGCAGTCTCCACCTCCCGGCTTCAAGTGATTCTCCTGCCTCAGCCTCCTGAGTAGCTGGGATTACAGGCGTGCACCACCATGGCTGGCTAATTTTTGTATTTTTACTAGAGACAGGGTTTCACCATGTTGGCCAGGATGGTCTTGAACTCCTGACCTCAAGCAATCCATTCATCTTGACCTCCCAAAGTGCTGGGATTATAGGTGTGAGCCGCCGCACCTGGCCCGGAACCTTTATTTTTACCAAACTCTCCAGTGATCCTTATACCATGAGCCGCTTGGGACCCACACTCCAGTGCTTTCCTGGTCCCAGACAAAAATAAGAACCTGGCATAGCCAAATTAACAGGCACAACAGGCTGGGAAGAGCATGGCATATGGGCCTCAGTCACCCATTATTGGATGCAAGGATTTTAGTGCTTATTTATAAGGTGATTTGTAAACTTTCCCATATGGTCACATTTATTCAGCACAATAATACAATTAATTCCCTGGGAATGAAGTAGCTTTATCCCAAGTGTTTCCAAACAAAACTAACTGAAATGTTCCCAGGTTATAGACAGTTGCCTGCACCCAGTCCATCTGTTCCAACCCAGCTGGCAGTAGAAAGGCTGGTCCTGGTTGTGAGTCTGAGCAGCTCTCTCCTCTAAAGCCCCGTCTGGGAACTGCAGTGCCTTCGGTTCCATTTGTCAGCTGTGTCTCTCTGAAAACTGCGGAAAGCTTCCCAGTGCCTTTCTGCTCTTGGCAATGTACTGTTGATGGCATTGCCTGGAACTTCTTCGCCCTGCATTTCTGTTAGGTGCGATGCAAGACCCTGTCAGAGACTGAAAACAAAATGTAAAGGTGGTCTTAGTACTGAAGCCTGGGGGCTGCTGTGGCTGCACCTTTGGTCTGTTGTGAGGGGAAAAAGCCAACACCCAGTGCTCATGTGCTACTGAGAACATATCACAGGGTGGTGGCGAAGTTAACCTCTGTAGTCGCTCATCCCAGAAGATTCCAGAAAGAGTGTTCCTAACACTTTCTTTCTTTTTTTTTTTTGATACGGAGTCTTGCTCTGTTGCCCAGGCTGGAGTGCAGTGGCACGATCTCGGCTCACTACAACCTCTGCCTGCCAGGTTCAAGCGATTCTCCTGCCTCAGCCTCTTGAGTAGCTGGGATTACAGGTGCCCGCCACCACGCGCAGCTAATTTTTGTATTTCTGATAGAGGTGGGGTTTCCCCATATTGGCCAGGGTGGTCTCGAACTCCTGACCTTGTGTCCGCCCTCCTTGGCCTCCCAAAGTGCTGGGATTACAGGCGTAAGCCACTGCGCCTGGCCTTTTTATTTTTTATTTATTTATTTATTTTTCTTTTTTTAAAAAGAAATTGAGTCTTGCTCTGCCACCCAGGCTGGAGTGCAGTGGTGCAGTCATAGCTTACCACAGCCTCAAACTCATGGGCTCAAGCAATCCTCCAGCTTCAGCCTCCCAAGTATCTGGGACCACAGGCATGTGCCACCACGCCCAGCTAAATTTTTTATAGAGATGGGATCTTGTTATGTTACCCAGGCTGGTCTCAAACTCTTGGCCTCAAGCAGTCCTCCCGCCTTGGCCTCTCAAAGTCCTGGGACTACAGGTACATGCCACCATGCCAGGGCTTCTATCACTTTTACCTAGGCCTGCTCACCCCAGGCTGGCACCTTCCTCAGAGGCGGAAAGTGAAGGTGGCTGCTGCTGGGCATATGGGAGGTACAGGTGCAGACTATGTTGTGGATTCTCAGAGGACTTAGAAGCTCTCTCTCTCTTTCCCTAGGAGGCTTTAATAGTGTTACCAAAGTGGGTCTTCAGTGTTTCTGAACTTCCCTCTCCTTCATTTCCTTCCTTACCTAATTCCTTCTTTAAATTCCAGGACCTGGATCTTATCCTGGCTCCACACTTTTTGTCCAACAGCAAGCCCCCTGTCTTCACCCCGCTAATCCCTGTCTTCACTTCCCTCTTCCCACTTTATTTGCTTTCCCCATGGAAAACTCATACTCAGGGTTTTGGGAGGATGGCAGCGGAGTATGGTGGAGGAGAGGGATTATTTAAAGTAGAAACCCGAAATTTTTGTTATAGTAAACTTGGAAAATACAAGAGAAAAATTCACCCCTAGAAAATTATTGTAAACATCTAGTTTGTTTCCCTCTGCATAGTTTAACAACTGGATTGCCACATTTTACCTTGAGTTAGTGTCTTGATTTCATTGTTATGCTGCCTCCCCACTCCATGCTGTACACTTGGAGTGTGTCCTTCTGTGGTCTAGTTATTTTCACTTGGAGGAATGAACTTTCTGAGAAAATGTGTCATGTCAGTCCTTTCTACTCATTAACCAAGAAATCACAATGTTGTTTTTCTTTCTCAATGTAGAGAAGTCATTCAGAATTCAAAAGAAGTTCTAAGTTTATTGCAAGAAAAAAACCCTGCCTTCAAGCCAGTTCTTGCAATGATCCAGGTAAGCTGAGAACAAGGTTCAGTCCTACTATTTTAGGATGCCTTTCAATTAAGAAAATGATTGTATGCAAAAGAGCACCTGCATTTCTTGCCAAAGAGGAGAGGGCTTAGTTGGCAATGCTGTTTTCTTTGGTCTTTTGCTTCTTTGGGGTCGTGAAGTACTGCTCTGCTTCAGAGTGTCTTCTTGTGTGACTTTTCCTCTCTGAGGTATGAGTAGCTTTCAGAGGTCTAGGAGATAGGCACTTACATGCATTGCATTACACAGGATATATCGTGGTCCATGTGTGCTCACAAATGCTTACCAAATGTGATTTGAAGGTGCTGGGGGAAAAAGTCCCACTTTGTTTCAATGGAGGCAGAGGCTAGACGAAACATGAGTATTTGGTAATCTTTTTACTCTATCTTTTAAAACCTGCCGTAAACTTAATGGGACAAAAGTCATTACCCTGTCAAAAGGACTTTGCATTCCACTTATTTCTTTTGGCTGCAGTCCCTGGTTCTGAGCCACAGTTGGCCCCAGTTGCCATCCTGATTGGCACACTTGTGTGATGGCAGGTGCCGAGAAATAACGAGGTGAGCCAAGCCTGGAAGCAAACACAGCCCGACAGTTGGGCTGCTACCGCCGGGGTTGGCATGCACTTAGGTTATCAAAATAGCAGCCTCTGGTTCCATCATGCTGCCGTGCTGCGTATTTCAGGATGACAGAGCTGTGCTCAAGTTACTTACATTCTCTGGGATCTGTATCCACATCTCATTACAAAGAAAGGCAAGTTAGAACAATAGAAAGAAAATCAGATTAGGGCTCGGGCCTCCTGGGAATCTACTGACTCCCTGGCTTTCCATCCAAAAGCAAACGATTTCAACTCCTACCTTTGGTGTTCTCATTTTTTGGCTTCTTTTTGTGATGGGGTCTTGCTCTGTTGCCTGGGCTGGAGTGCAGTGACATAATCTTGGCTCACCACAGCCTTGACCTCCTGGACTCAAGCAATCCTCCCACCTCAGCCTCCTGAGTAGCTAGGACTGCAGGCAAGCACCATCACACCCGGCTAATTTCGTATTTTTTGTAGAGATGGGGTTTCAGCATGTTGCCCAGGCTGGTCTCGAACTCCTGGGCTCAAGCAATCCACCGCCTCAGCCTCCCAAAGTGCTGGGATTACAGACATGAGCCACTGTGCCCAGTCAGCATCCTCATTTTTAGAGAAGGAAGCTGGCTATGTTACTGTGTATGTCTTCTAATAGGAGGGATATTATTTTCCTTAAAAAAGTGACATAATTTGAAGGCCTGAAGAATTACCCTGTTAAATACTGGCCACGAGTCCCTTTTTATAAGCAGCAAGATTGTTTTTCTGCACCTTCCTTATTATCTTTGTAATTAGATCATCTGTAATCACAAAATTCATCTCTGGATTATCTTTTATGCCTTTTCAAGCTATTTTTATGTTGTTATGTTGTTTTTACTCTCCTAAGGCAGGTGACGACAACTTGATGCAGGAAATCAACCAGAATTTGGCTGAGGAGGTGAGGACTGTTGCTTTTTAAAAACTCATTATAACTTTTAACAATACATTCTCTTAGAGTGATGAATAACCTTGTGTTCCTTTTTCAGACTGGTCTGAACATCACTCACATTTGCCTCCCTCCAGATAGCAGTGAAGCCGAGGTAATAATGACAGAGATCTAAACTCTTGCTTCTTCTTTCCTCTTAAGACTTAATAGGCCCATGGCATCTCTTAGTGGTAGCTGGGACAGATCTAACCTTTGCTTGTGGCTGAATGTTAGAGGGAAGAGTTCACTTCTTTTCTCTAGGGTAAATGCTTCCTGATATCCTTGTTCCTGGTCATTTGTATGTTTCTACCGAGGACTTGAGCTGCAACTTGTTGAGTTCAGTTGTGTTTCTTCAGCTGCGGTGGCAGCGTCATCTAGTGGAAATTGTCAGGCTGAGGCAAGGAAACTAGACCTCGGGCCACAAATCCCTGTGCCAGGGCCCAGCCCTTCTGTGGTTAGCTTTTCTTCCTACTGGCTTCATGTGATAGAAAACCTCAAATAATGGAATCTTAAATAACATACAAGTTTATTTCTCTCTCTCTTTTTTTTTTTTGAGATGGAGTTTCACTCTTGTTGCCTAGGCTGGAGCGCAATGGTGCCATCTCGGCTCACTGCAACCTCCGCCTCCCAGGTTCAAGTGATTCTCCTGCCTCAGCCCCCTGAGTAGCTGGGATTACAGGTGTGTGCCACCACACCCGGCTAATTTTTGTATTTTTAGTAGAGACGGGGTTTCACCATTTTGGCCAGGCTGGTCTTGAACTCCTGACCTCAGGTGATCCACCCACCTCGGCCTCCCAAAATGTTGGGATTACAGGTGTGAGCCACCGCGCCCGGCTAATTTTTGTATTTTTAGTAGAGATGGGGTTTTACCATTTTGGCCAGGCTGGTCTTGAGCTCCTGACCTCAGGTGATCCACCTGCCTCGGCCTCCCAAAGTATTGGGATTGCAGGTGTGAGCTACTGTGCCCAGCCTAGAAGTGTATTTTTCTGGGACATGAATAAAGTTTGGAAGTAGGCAGTCCCTGGTTGATGACATCACCAAGTCGTAGGAGCTTGGGCTCCTGTTCTTCTGCTTTGCCACCTTTGTGGTTTGGTTAACAAGCACTTTGTTCTGATTGATCAGTGAGGCCCAGCAGGTCTGCTAGTCATTTGTGAGACAAAGAATGGGAATTTGTAGAGTTTGTATCTGGCCTTGTACTATGTAAACAAGGGGGCATCTGAGTCCTATGGGGAAGGGCAGTTCTTTGCAGTACACAGAGGGTAAGGGGATTTGTTAACCTTCCCTCTTTTCAGGGATCACAGGGCTCAGGTAAAGTTCATTGTCATCAACAAGAAAAAGGAAGGACAAAGACAGGTCCCTGCTGTCTTTAAAGACATTTCCTGAAAGTCGCAGTTCTACATCCATTCAGTTGTCCTCTACCTAGTTGCCTGACCAACTGCAAGGGAGGCTGGGAAGTGTAGTTTTTATACCAGGAAGCCTTAGATCATTTATTAGCAAGCTAAAAATCAAGAGTTTATTACTAAGAAGAGAAAGGAAACTGTATATTGGGCGATAAGTGTTTGCCACACTTGCCATTGTAGCATGGTACAAATATGAAGTGTTAAATATGTAACAAATACCTGTGATACCAGCAGTGACAGCATGCAAAGGAGGTTGTTGTTCATTTGCAGGATACCCACTGTCTGCAGTGGAATTTGCTTTTCTTTCTTTCTTTCTTTCTTTTTTTTTTTTTGAGATGGAGTCTCGCTCTGTCAGGCTGGAGTGCAGTGGTGTAATCTTGGCTCACTGCAACCTCTACCTCTCAGGTTCAAGTCATTCTCCTGCCTTAGCCTCCCAAGTAGCTGGGATTACAGGCGCCTGCCACCATGCCTGGCTAATTTTTTGTATTTTTAGTAGAGACAGGGTTTCACCATGTTGACCAGGCTGGTCTCAAACTCCTGACCTCAGGTGATGGCCTGCCTCTGCCTCCCAAAGTGCTGGGATTACAGGCTTGAGCCACCTCGCCCAGCTACAATTTGCTTTTCTTTAGGTTGTTTTGCCACTGGTTGTTTTGTTTGTTTGTTTGTTTTGAGATGGAGTCTCAGTCTGTCACCCAGGCTGGAGTACAATGGCACGATCTCCGCTCACTGCAACTTCCACCTCCCATGTTCAAGTGATTCTCCTCCCCGTTCAGCCTCCCAAGTAGCTGGGATTACAGGCACCTGCCATTATGCCTGGCTAATTTTTGCATTTTTGTAGAGACGGGGTTTCACTATGTTGGCCAGGCTATTCTTGAACTGCTGACCTCAGGTGATCTACCTTCCCTGGCCTCCCAAAGCGCTGGGATTACAGGCATGAGCCACCTCATCTGACCTTGCCACTGGTATTGAGAGCCCTTGATTTTCATTGTTGTTGTTTATAATTGACACATAATAATTGTGCACGTGTGAGGGGTACAGTGTGATGTTTCAGTACTTGGGTATGTTGTATAATGATCAAATCAGGTTAGTTACATTCATCACCTAGAACCTTTATCATTTCTTTGTGGTGATAGCTTCCAAGATCTTTTCTAGCTGTCTTAAAATATACAATACATTGTCATTAGCTATAGTCACCCTACTATGTAATAGAACACTAGAAGTTATTCCTCCTATCTAAGTGTAACTTTGTACCTACTGAATGACCAACCTCTCCCCATTTCCCCTCCTCCATCCCTCTCCAGCCTCTGGTAACCTCCATTCTGTTCTCTATTTCTATGAGATCAACTTTCCTAGATTACACATGTAAGTGACAGCCTATGGTAGTTGCCTTTCTGCACCTGGCTTATTTCACTTCATGTTATGTCCTCCAAGTTCATTCATGTTGCCACAAATGACAGGATTTCGTTCCTTTTTATGGTTGAATGATATTCCATTGTGTATACAAACCACACTTTCTTTGTCCTCCATTAATGGGTACTTGGATTGGTTCCATCTCTTGGCTAGTGTGAATAGTGCTGTAATAAACACGGAAATGCAGATGGCTTCTCAGCATAGTCGTTTCAGTTCCCGTGCATATATACCTAGTGGTGGGAATGGCTGGGTCATATGGTAGTTTTTTTTTAATTTTGTGAGGAATCTTCATACTGTTTTCTCTAATGGCTGTATTAATCTGCATTCCTACCAACAGTGTATACGAGCTCCCCTTTCCACATATCCTCGCCAGCATTTGTTATTATGATTTTTGATAATAGCCATTCTAGCTTGATATCTCATTGTCGTTTTGATTTGCGTTTCCCTGATAAGTAATGGTGTTGAGTGTTTTGTCATATACCTGTAGGCCATTGTGTGTCCTTGGGGAGATGGCTGTTCACGTCTTTTGCCCATGAATGTTTTCAGTTTGATTTAATCCCAGTTGTGTATTTTTGCTTTCGTTGCCTATTTTGTTGAGGTCCTATCCAAAAAAACCTTGTCCAGACCAATGTCATGAAGCATTTCCTCTATGTTTTATTGTTTGAGACCTTATATTAAGTCTTTAATTCATCTTAAGTTGATTTTTGTAGAAAGTGAGCAACGAGGGCCTAGTTTCATTCTTCTGTGTGTGTATATCCAGTTTTCCCAGCGCTATTTATTGAAGAGTCTCTCTTTCCACAATGTGTGTTCTTAGCACCTTTGCCTTGACTTATTTTTTGACAAGGAATCATTTATTCCCTATTTTTCTTTGGGAAAATTCTAATAGAGTGAATTTGTATGGTATTATATTGAAAAAGAATAAGTACCTCAATGTATTAATTAAGATTTGTATTGACATTTGTTGCTTCTACCAAATGCTTGGTACAGGTGACAACAGTTTCCTCACTTCATTCTGGTCTCTGCTTGGATATCGTGGCCTCCGACCACCCCTCCACCCATTACTCTGTTAGCCTTTTGCCCCACTGAACCTTTATTTTTCTGCATGTCCTTTATTCTTTCCAGTGATTTTATTATTATTATTATTACAATTTGGAAGGGAGGAACTTCCCTTCTCCACTAGAGTATAAGATCCACGAGGACAGTTTTGTTTATAGCTGTATTTCCTTTACTTAGAACTGATACAGAGTAGGTGCTCAAACCATTTGTTGAATGAATGAAAGAATGCTGAATGAATGAAACAAAGCTTTCTTTCTGATTTTGTACCTCAAGTGGTTTCCCCTGCCCCTAACAGGTAGTGATTTTTGCTAGGCAATGAAAAAAAAATGGTAAACCAACCCTTCCTCAGAGCCTCTGAGTGAGATCTATATGCAAAGATAAGTATCTTCTCACTTATGAGCAAATATTTTTGTTAAGTGAGATGAATCAGGATCTGATCTCCTGGCATAAAATAGACAGAGAGGACAAAGCATTGCTTATTTAGAAACACACCCAGACATTCATTAGCTTCCCAAAATGTAGCTTGGTCTTTTTCCTAAATAGTGAATTATTTTAGTGTTTCCCATAAAAGGAGCTGTGCATGCTAAGAATTTTTCTAGCACAAGCCTTTGGAAAGGCTTCTTATGTGTCATTGAGGTCCAGATAACCCGAGGGCCTCTGTGACCGCTTGGACGTCATGATTAGTGAGCTGTGTTGAACACATTGTGTTTGAAGCGCACAAGCTTAGCTGGGCCAGGTTGGAAGGCTTCAGATTCATGTTTCCTATCCTTCATGAAAACTGGCAGTGTGTTGGCTTACAGTATGCTTGTTGACAGAGAAGTGTCCTTTGTCTGTCTAAACCTTAATAGCTGTTGAGCTTTGGTTTTGTTCTGTTTTGTTTTTTTCTGGCATAGAGTAGAGCCATAGAAGGGCAGAGAAGTCACTAAAAAAATTCAGCCAACCCTTTTAATTTTTTTTTTTTGAGCTTTATACGTGTGATGAAAAGAAAAAAATAGGCTTTTTATTATGCTTTACACCAAGTCTTCAACAAGGAGCAAAACAACAACAGCAAACTTTAACAGATGCATTTTCACGAATCCACTTTTTATATAAAGCTTCCTTTGTTGTGTCTCATTTTCACAAAACTAATTTTTATTTTGGTTTTTTGTTTTCTCTTTAGATTATAGATGAAATCTTAAAGATTAATGAAGATACCAGAATACATGGCCTTGCCCTTCAGATCTCTGAGAACTTGTTTAGCAACAAAGTCCTCAATGCCTTGAAACCAGAAAAGGATGTGGATGGGTAAGAAAATAAAATCAAATAATCCACCTTTATGGCTAAATCACTTTTTCTGTTGTGCCTGCTTTTATTTTTCTAAATTTCTCCTATGTATTTCAACTGTGTCAGTAATTAGATGAAAAAAATTCTTTTAAATATTTCAGGAGTCTGTAGGATTTTTTTTTTTTTTTTGAGATGGAGTCTCACTCTGTTGCCCAGGCCAGAGCACAGTGGTGTGATCTCGGCTCACCGCAAACTCTGCCTCCTGGGTTCAAGCGATTCTCCTGCCTCAGCCTCCTGAGTAGCTGGGATTACAGGCATGCGCCACCACATCTGGCTAATTTTTGTATTTTTATTGAGATGGGGTTCACCATGTTGGCCAGGATGGTCTCGATCTCCTGACCCCGTGATCCACCTGCCTCAGCCTCCCAAAGTGTTGGGATTACAGGCGTGAGCCACTGTGCCTGGCCATCTGTAGGCTTTTAAAATTCTGCATGCAAAAGTTACATATTTTGGAAAATACATTAGCCCTTTTATAGTGCTTCGGTGCCATATAATCTTATGCTATCAGATTCATTTAATAAGTTCCGGTCTGACTTATACAATCTTTAGCCAGCTTTATTCTTCTAAGAGATTTTTCCTTGGTAGTTCTACCAGACCAGAGAAAAAAACTTAGAAACCGGATTCCCCAGCAGTACCATATTCTGTCTTAGTCCCAGGCCAGTTGAGAAAAGCAAAATAAATACTTTTCCTAATGACACAAGGTTTCATTTGAAATTTGGAGGGGAACATCATAACTATTGGGTGCTGTAATGTTGGGCTGTGATTCATGTCATAGAGTGACATAAGCTTCATAGAACAAAGGATACCGGCCATCTCCAGTGGGGGATAAGCATGCTTCCTGGGGATTAAAAACCCCATTTTGCTCCATGGAAATATAGTAAGTATTTTGTACTGTGGCCAAAAAGAACACAATGTGTTTATGGTTATAGGTTGTAAGCATATTTATAAAGTTAGATTCCAGATCCAGTAGACCCTGCAGGGGCTGGATGGGGAGGCTGCCACCTCCCTGAGACACCCAGCAATCTTCCGTTCTAGCCTCTTATTGTGACTTGAGTAGGCCCAAACACAGGCTGAAAAGGTGTCACGAACACCTCCAGCCCTGGCCGGGCAGGGTGGCTCACACCTGTAATCCTAGTACTTTGGGAGGCCAAGGCAGGAGGATCACTTGATCTCAGGCGGTCAAGACCAGCCTGGGCAACATAGTGAGACCTCGTCTGTATTTTTCTTTTTTGAGTCAGAGCCTTGCTCTTTCGCCCAGGCTGGAGTGCAGTGGCACGATCTCGACTCACTGCAAGCTCCGCCTCCCAGGTTTACACCATTCTCCTGCCTCAGCCTCCCGAGTAGCTGGGACTACAGGCGCCCGCCACCACACCTGGCTAATTTTTTGTATTTTTAGTAGAGATGGAGTTTCACCGTGTTAGCCAGAATGGTCTCAATCTCCTGACCTCATGATCCACCTGCCTCAGCCTCCCAAAGTGCTGGGATTACAGGCATGAGCCACTGCGCCCGGCCCCTCGTCTCTATTTTTAAGTAACCAATTACATATTTTTTTAAAAAAACAACAACAATCTCCAGTCCTGTCATAGACTAACTTTAAAAGGAGAAGAAGTCCTAATCAATGAGAAAACTTTCAGAACTTGAAGGTTCCAGGGCATAGTTTCAAGTCTTTCATAGAAGGAGAGGAATTCATGCTGAGGCCCAGCCAGGAAACAACCAACCAACCAAACAACAACAGAGAGTAAAAGGAGACAACTATGAAAATGGTTCTAAATGTCTCCATTCTGTTACTAACTGGGATTGACGTACTCAGTTTCAGCTAGATAGTTGTGGAATGTTTTGTCCTACATTTGAATAGGGAAAGGCACAGAACCCTTCAGAAGTTGTGTGGTCACTCATTTTTCTCACCACCTCCCACCCCGACTTCTCAAGGAGATAAATATTGAGATCAAGTTGAAATCAGACCTGTGCCTCAATCCCAGGTCTTACTGGGTCACTCCAGATTTATAGGATTGGTTCTGGGTTTTGAGTGAACTGCAGGACCATGCTGTTGTGTAACTCTAGGGATGCTAGTCCATTGGGGTCCGTTGAAAGGAGCTCCCTGGAGTTGTAAAGTGAAGCCCTGTATGGCCTTAGGCTGTGTCCCGGTATATTGGCAGAACCAGGACACCCAAGGCCAGGGCCAGGGTGAAGTTTCCTAAGGTACTACCTTAGAAAATGAATGGTCTTTATTGCCTGCTTTCTCTTTAATTCATTTTTTATGGTTTTTTTTTTTTTTTTTTTTTTGAGATGGAGTCTCGCTCTGTTGCCCAGGCTGGAGTGCAGTGGCATGATCTCGGCTCACTGCAACCTCTGCCTCCCAGGTTGAAGCAATCCTCCTGCCTCAGTCCCCTAGTAGCTGGGATTACAGGCACGTGCCATCATGCCCAGCTAATTTTTGTATTTTTAATAGAGTCAAGGTTTCGCCATGTTGGTCAGGCTAGTCTCATACTTCTGACCTCATGTGATCCACCTGCCTCAGCCTCCCAAAATGCTGGTATTACAGGCGTGAGCCACCATGCCTGGCTGTCTTTAATTCATTTTTATGTATTCTATCTATCAAATATTGACTTGGATGTTATTTGGGGTTAATATATGTACATTACATGTGAGCGATTTTTTTGACTGGGCTTTGACTTAACCTACTCCCTTATTTTCTGATTTAGAGTAACAGACATAAACCTGGGGAAGTTGGTGCGAGGGGATGCCCATGAATGTTTTGTTTCACCTGTTGCCAAAGCTGTAATTGAACTTCTTGAAAAATCAGGTAGGATGCTCCTTGAGAAATGCTGCTGTTTTCTATTTATTGGTATTTACATTTTTTTAAATAAAGATTCGTTTGGGGAAGAATTAAATTTTTTAAATTATTATTCTGATATCCTTTTAAGATGTTTCTAGAAGATTCTAATTGAACATAGAAGTGCTATTTCACTTTGACTTTATTTTTCTCATCTTTTGGGAGATACAGATGAATACCTAGAAACTTTTTCTAGTAAGACTATCCTATAAATTAAAAGAAAAATTAGTTGAGATAAATGATTAGCCCTGTTTTAAACATGCTCAGTTTCTCTTGTGAAACAGTTCAAAATAACCACAGTAAAATATGCTTCCAGTTGCAGCTTACTAAATCTGTCAGTGTGTAGGCTTAGATAAGATTTACATTGAAGACTTAAATGAGGCCAGACAGAGTGGCTCATGCCTATAATCTCAGTGCTAGGCAAGGCCAAGGTGAGAGGATCACTTCAGGACAGGTTAAGACCAGCCTGGGCAAACATAGTGAGACCTTATCTCTACAAAAAATTTAAAAATTAGCTGGGTATGGTGATGTGCACCTGTAGTCCCAGCTATGCTGGAGGCTGAGGTGGGAGGATCTCTTGAGCCCAGGAGTTTGAGGTTACAGTGAGCTATGTTTGCACCAATGCACTCTAGCCTGGGTGACATAGCAAGACCCTGCCTCAAAAAAAAAAAAAAAAAAAAAAAAGAAAAATGAAGAAGCCAATAGATGTAGTTTAGGGTACGGGAACCTAGGTTGGGATTTATTGGTGAGCAGCTTGCTTTTCAGTAGTCAGGACTTAATTTCCATTGCTGTCCCCTTGACTTGGCATTTTTATGTCAATGAAATAGAAATGAATATTTTCTCTTTCTTCATTGTTAAATTTAATGAGTAAATTACTACCAAGTATTTATATATTTAAGGGCTTTCTAGCTGAGAACATAAAGATTCAACTAACTGGGCAGGCGCAGTGGCTCACACCTGTAATCCCAGCACTTTGTAGAACCAAGGTGGGAGGATTGCTTGAGCCCAGGAGTTTGAGACCAGCTTGGGAAACATAGGGAGACTCCATCTGTACAAAAAAAAATTTTTTTTAATTAGCCAGGTGTGTTGGCATGTGCCTGTGGTCCCGGCTACCCGGGAGGCTGAGGTAGGAGAATTGCTAGAGCCTAGGAGGTAAAGGCTGCAATGAGCTGTGATCACCCCACAGCATTCCATCCTGGGCAACAAGCAAGATCCTATCTGGGGAAAAAAAAAAAATTCAATTAACTAAATATTTTTCTCTACTCCAATTTGAATTGCCCCTTCCTACCCCTGAACATGCAACAATCAAAGAAGAATTTCAAAAATATATGACAAAGTTTTATTAAAAGGTTAACATTCAGGATATATATGCCCTTTGGGCAGTAATATTAAGCTCAAATCTATGAAATAATCCATATATAAAGTGCTTTTTCATTACATGGATGATCAAGATGAAGATTCTGAGCCACTTCATCAGAAAGTACTCAAAGAAAAGAGTAAATTAGTCTGGTAAATTATAGTTATATATTGCAGAAAGAATGGGAATTGGAACCAGAAGGGTTTGAATAGATAATTTTTGTTGATTATAACACCCCACTCCTAGTTCATTGTCATTGTAGGTTGGTGCTGAAAAAGGTCAAGTTTTAAAAAGGTTTTTTGAGACAGTCTTGCTGTATTGTCCAGGCTGGAGTGCCGTGGCACCCTCTTGGCTCACTGAAACCTCCACCTCCCGGATTCCAGTGATTGTCCTGCCTCAGCCTTCCAAGAAGCTGGGATTACAGGCATGTGCCACGATGCCCAGCTAATTTTTCATGTTTTTAGTGGAGACGGGGTTTTACCATGTTGGCCAGGCTGGTCTTGAACTCCTAACCTGGAGTGATCTGCCTGTCTCGGCCTCCCAAAGTGCTGAAATTATAGGCATGAGCCATGCACCTAGCCTAAAAGGGTTTTTTTTCTCAAGTTAAAGTTTTTAAAGGAAAGTTCTGAAGTTTTGAGTATAATATCGAATTTTCATTTGGTTAGTAGGTGTCAACCTAGATGGAAAGAAGATTTTGGTAGTGGGGGCCCATGGGTCTTTGGAAGCTGCTCTGCAATGCCTGTTCCAGAGAAAAGGGTCCATGACAATGAGTTCCCAGTGGAAAACACCCCAGCTTCAAAGGAAGGTAAATTTCATGTTGGAAACATATCATCTTGAAGGCTTATGTTAGAACAGAAGAACGTCTAGAAATGTCTAGGCTAAGCGCTTAATTCAAGAAGTTAGAGGAAGAAAATTGGATAGACCCATATCCATTAAAGACATTGAATCAGTCTGCTCACCAAACAAACAAGGAAAGGCAACAGGTGGTTTTACAGATGAGCTCTATCAAACAAAGAACAGATCATTCTAACACAATCCTTTTCTCTAGCAAATGGAAAAAGAAGGAACATGGCCTAACAGATTTTGTGAGTGCCAAAACCAAACCATGACAAGATGCTAAAGGAAAATTAACAGGCCAGTTTCAGCTATGAATATAAATGAAATAATCATGAGCGAAATCTGAGAATACCAAATACAGCAGCAAGTTAGATTTCTTTTAGGATTCCCAGGTGATTGAACATGAGAAAATCTATCACTGTAATTCACCACATTATGATTAAAAACTAAATTCTCACCATAGTAAGTACAGAACAGTCGTTTGGTAAATCTAGTATCCATTATGACCTTTTGAAAGTAATTATAATTTTGATGAAAATTATTAAGAAGACCTATATAAAAGCAGAAGTATCATCTTCATGGAGAAGATGCCATGTGTTAAAGATATTAATTGTCTGCAGATTATAAACTCCTGACATATTTTTTGTAGAATTTGGCAATCTGATTCTGAAATCCAAATGGAAGCATAAAGGACAAAGAGAGTCAAGACAATTTTGTGGAAAAACTAGGTGGGAGACATTCCCAACCACATGGTGTGAATTATTAAGCACTTACAGTAATTAGGATAATATGGTAGACAAACAGACTATCAGAACAGAAGAAAGTGGAAATTTATGCATATATGGAAGCTTGAGAGCAGGTACTGCAGATCAATGGGGAAAAGATTAACGATTAAAGGCCGGGCGTGGTGGCTCATGCCCGTAATCCCAGCACTTTGGGAGGCTGAGGTGGTCGAATCACTCGAGCTCAGGAGTTTCAGACCAGCCTGGCCAATATGGTGAAACACCATCTCTACTAAAAATACAAAAAAATTGGCTAGGCGTGTCAGTGCAAGCCTGTAATCCCAGCTACTCAGGAAGCTGAGGTAGGAGAATCGCTTGAACCCAAGAGGCAAGGGTCGCATGAGCCGCGATCGTGCCACTGCACTCCAGCCTGGGTGGCAGAGTGAGACTCTGTCTCCAAAAAAACCAAACAAACAAAAAACTAAAACATTATTCAAAATCATGCTGACTTAACTAGTTATATATATGAGTCTAGCATAGGATTGCTAACCTGATACTACATATAAAAAAATCACTTTCTATATTAAAATACCTAAATGTGGAAAGCAAAACTGTAAAACTTATAGAAAAAAATACAGGCATATGCATTTAAGATGTTGGCATTGGAAGGATAGCTTAAGAGACCCCAAAAGCACAGATTGCTAAAGAAAAGATACATAAATCTGACTACATCCAAATTTTTAAAAACCCCAAAGTTTTTCTTTCTGAAAAGAAGTTCTTAAAAAAGTGAAAAGACAGCTATAGTGTAGAAGATATTTACAACAAACATTTAGCCAGCAATTAGTATTTTATAAAAGATTCCTACAAATCAGTGAGACAAAGACAATCTGTTAGAAAAACGGACACACGACAGGCCACTAACAGATGAGGAATCTGAGGTTTAAAAGACACGTGAAAAGCTGTCTGGTTTCCTACTGTTTTTGCTCACCGGTCATATTGGCAGTAGGTAAAAAGTGCCAGTTAGACATATTGACAAATGTCTGGAGCCATGGGAATTCATATATTGCTGGCAGGAGTTTAAATTTGAAATAGGCATTTTGGAAAGCAGTTTAATGGAGTTTCAGCTACTCTTTGACCTAGGAATTTCACTCTAAATATATATCATACGGCTGGGCACGGTAGCTCACCCCTGTAATTCCAGCACTTTGGGAGGCTAAGGCATGCAGACCACCTGAGGTCGGGGATTCAAGACCAGCCTGACCAACATGGAGAAACCCCATCTCTACTAAATATACAAAATTAGCCAGATGTGGTGGCGCATGCCTGTAATCCCAGCTATTTGGGAGGCTGAGGCAGGAGAATCGCTCGAACCTGGGACCAGAGGTTGCGGTGAGCCGAGATCACGCCATTGCACTCCAGCCTGGGCAACAAGAGCGAAACTCCATCTCAAAATATAATAATAATAATAATAAAAACTATGTATGTAAACATCATAGACAAAACTTGCCCACATATATAGAAAGGTGTGTTTACAAATGGTCAGAGCAGCATGTTTATAGTGTAAAAAGTTTTGTTTGTTTAAGACAAAGGAGCGGTGGTGATTCTGTGGGTCTTGGCCCCTTTCTGCTGTCAGGGCTGAGTTGGCTCCATGAGCTGGTGAAAGCAGTATCCAGCCAGGTGCAAGGGAGACAGGGGCAGGATTTCACCTTTACTGATGGGCAGGCCACAGGTCCCCTGTAGAACGGTGACTCTTGAATATTGAGAGGACGGTATCCCTCCCTGAGCATCTTCTGGAGCTTGATGACCACTAGGGAGTGTATCAGAGTCACGTGCACCAAATATGTTACCGGTGGCAGCTATTCGAGTTATCCCGAGTTCGTGCTGGTGTATCTGTACAGGTCTGCAGCAACTTGGAGGCTCTTGCCTCCTCAGGAGAAAGAATTGGACTGAGGGCCATAAGATAGAAGGAGAGACTGAGGCAATTTTCAGAGCAGGACGGAAAATCTAGCAAAAAGCTCTAGAACAGTAAGGAAGGGAAAGAAGGAAAGTACAACTTGGAAGAGGGCCAAGCAGGCGACTTGCAAAACCAAGTACACCGCAACAAGTATTTAAACAGTGACCTAAATGCCCATCAGCGTAAATGGATAAATCAGTATAGTTGCACGTAGAGTATGCATAGACATATGTTCCTAAAACAATGATATACAAGCAGTGAAAATTAATCAACTAGAGCTGTAGATAGCAACATTTTTTTTGTTTTGTTTTTTGTTTGTTTGTTTGTTTGTTTGAGACAAAGTCTCACTCTGTCCCCCAGGCTGGAGTGCGGTGGCACGATCTCGGCTCACTGCAACCTCTGTCTCTTGGGTTCAAGTGATTCTTCTGCCTCAGCCTCCCGAGTAGCTGGGACTACAGGTGTGCCACCATGCCCAGCTAATTTTTGTATTTTTAGTAAAGACGGGGTTTCACCATGTTGGCCAGGCTGGTCTGGAACTCCTGACCTCAGGTGATCCACCCACCTCGACCTCCCAAAGTGCTGAGATTACCGGCATGAGCCACTGTGCCCAGGCCGGAAGAATTTTTTAAAACACTGTTCAGTGAACAAAGACCCAAGTTGCAGAAGGATGTATTTCATATAACACCATTTATATATGTCTGAAAGCAACACAGCATATATATATGTAATCTAATACATACATACATATAATATGTATTATATATAATCCTTATATATATAGAATCAATATATATATTTAGGTCAGGACATTTAGATCACTGTTTAATATATATTAGGATTATATATAATATATATTATGTGTTAATTATTTAATCCTAATATATGTATATTAGGATTCTATGCAAATGAAGTAAAAATATAAAGAAATAATGCAAACTGCAAACCAAATCCGAAAAGCATTTATTGAAGCAAGGATGTGGATATAGATGGAAAGAAAACCTAGACACCTTCACGCCTTTTTTCTTAAACTGGGCAATAGGTGTTGTCTAGGTATGTTAGGATATTGTTTTCCATTTTTATGTCTGAAATGATTGTTTTTCATTTTTAAAAATGACAGTACAGCTCACAGATTTCAAGCAAAGTGAAGTTTTAAATGAATGCATTAAGTACAATCAGTTACTACAGAACGTGATCTAAAAATACATGTTCCTCATGTTGCAGAGTGAGAATGGAAATGAGGAGTAAATTGTAATCCTGCCAGGGAAGCCAGGTGTCTCAGCAGAGCCGGATTCTCTGCATGGCAGGTGGATCTAATTTATGTAATGCTTGGGTTAAGACAGCTCAGGAAGGCAGCCTTGCAATGAATCCTGAACCTGTGTGCGTTTTTAGCAGTCACCGCGTGGTGGCAGCCTATCCAAGAAAATTCAAGGGCAATATTTTGCTCTTGAGAGCCTAGCAATTTTGATTTGGAAGCTCGGTGGAAGAGGAAAATAAACCTTGCCCTGCACTGAACAGCTGTGGTGAAGAGAGAAAATACCTTCCTTGGCAATTGAATGTTTTCGCAGCTGTCACAGATACTTTTGCTAGTTGTATCTGTATTTTTGAAAAACAAAGACATTTTTCAAAGTACTTTTTTATTACGGGAATAAATCACCTTGTCTCTGTACTTTGGGATGAATCTCATCCGAACTTTGAGAATGATTAAGTGACTTCACTTTCTGGAGAAGCTAGTCATTGGGTAACATTCTTGTTTTCATATGTATCGGAAGGTTCTCTTTCATAGTTGATGTTGCACACACGTTTTTTTCCCCTAAGTCCTTGGTATTTATAGTGGCACCACTGCAAATGTTAGAGGCTGTCAACTTTCATTCTTATTATTGCTTCATCTTTGTGGCCAAAAACATGGGAAGAAACGTTCATGGCCCCACCCCATACTTGTCCCCTCTCTACCTGGCTTACCTACCTATGTCAGGCTCCTGTCTCACCACAAATGACAGCCTGTGTCTTTCATGTTAGCAGCTAGTCTTTCACTAGCCACATACCTCCCCATAACCCATATGCCTCCCTGTGTCTGCCTGACATCTGAATTGTCACTATTCTTGTGTTGTATTTTTATAAGAAGAGTGTATGGGGCAGAAAACCCTTGCCATTCATTTCCTGAGTAGGAATTCTAGCCTTCCTTGGAGTCGTGGTAATGTGGAGCCATGGTAATATGTGGATTGTACCACTCAATGGCTGTCTGGAGGCCACAGTGGTGCACAAAGCTACCTAGGCATGGGTTAGTGTCCTAGGGCACCCAATCGGGACAGACTCTGTCCACACCTGGCACACCCTTGGAAAAACTTCACTGTGAAAAACACTGAAAGTAAAAATTTTAACAACAGATAGGGATTTTTTTCCCCCTTGAGACAGAGACTCACTCTGTTACCCAGGCTGCAGTGCAGTGGCGTGATCTCGGCTCACTACAACCTCTGCCTCACAGGTTCAAGCGAAATGCCTCAGCCACCTGAGTAGCTGGAATTACAGGCGAGCACCACCATGCCTGGCTAATTTTTATATTTTTAGTAGACATGGAGTTTTGCCATGTTGGCCAGGCTGGTCTCGAACTCCTGGCCCCAAGTGATCCACCCACATGGCCCTCTCAAAGTGCTGGAATTATAGGCCTGAGATGCTGTGCCCAGCCCAGATGGGGATTTTTGTTGTCCAGTTAATGAACCAAGAATAAAAGTGCATTTTAAGATTATAGTCTCTTCTCCTTATTGGCAATGGTAAAAGAGTTAAGAAAGGAAGAGAACAAGCTTAGGATTATGGCTACTAGGTAGAAGGACGTTATCTTTGACAAGCATTTCTGATGTGCTTATTTATACCTGACATGGAACAAGACTGCCCCCTCAACACATCCCTGCTGTGGGACATCTGGCTGGGGAGTTCCAAAGCTGAGGGTGAAAGGTTTGGGCATCGGGTATGACTGTGTAACACTAGAGTTCTATCTACCATCTCTTAAACTACAGGTAGTCTTAGCGGTGTGGGCTCACCTTCTGGTTACCAGGCAGCCTGCCTCAACCACTCAGAACTGCCTTTGAAGGTTTCCAGTCGGGCACAACATTTGTGTTCTCATTAAGCAGTAGAGCACAGGCTTTGGGGACACACAGCTCTGGGCTCAAGCCTTAGCTGTTGCTGCTCTAAGCCTGTTTCTTCGTGTAGAATGGCAATCGTAATACTCCCTACTGCCGGGCGCGGTGGCTCACGCCTGTAATCCCAGCACTTTGGGAGGCTGAAGCGAGCGGATCACGAGCTCAGGAGATCGAGACCATCCTGACTAACACTGTAAAACCCCGTCTCTACTAAAAATGCAAAAAATTAGCTGGGCGTGGTGGCGGGCGCCTGTAGTCCCAGCTACTCGGGAGGCTGAGGCAGGAGAATGGCGTGAACCCGGGAGGCAGAGCTTGCAGTGAGCCGAGATCAGGCCACTGCACTCCAGCCTGGGCAACTGAGCGAGACTCTGTCTCAAAAATAATAATAATAATAATAATAATAATACTCCCTACTTTATGGGGCAGTTGTGGGAATGAAATTAAATACTAATGGGGACTGGGTGCAGTGGCTCACGCCTGTAATCCCAGCACTTTGGGAGGCTGAGGTGGGCAGATTGAGCCCAGGAGTTTGAGACCAGCCTGGCAACATGGTGAAACCCCATCTCTACAAAAAGTACAAAAATTAGCCAGGCATGGTGGCTGTAGTCCCAGATACTTTGGAGGCTGAAGTGGGATGACTGCCTGAACCTGGGGAGGTCGAGGTTGCAGTGAGCTGAGATTGTACCACTGCACTCCACCCTGGAGTGCAGGGTGGAGGAAAAGAAATATATAGGCCAATTAGGCAAATGTGGGTCAATTGGGCAAATCACTCAAATCATAAGTAGATAAACTAGTAAAATAGTGTGACTTAGGATCCCTCACTGGGATTGTGTGGATGGGGGAAGGAGAAAGTGTCTCTAGCTCTCTGTCTGTGAGGTCTCCCAGCAGAATATTGGCCAAGGGAGTGAAACCAAAAGCAAGACTACCAGGAGACAACGTCCCAGAGAGAGGAGGGACTGACCACAGCAGGTGCCCAGCTTTGGCCAGTCAGGCTCATCTTCCAATCCTCAGTAGATTATTATCAACTTTAAGTGATGTCACAGAGTCCCTTCCTCCAAAACTGTGAACCTCTTCCTTCCCATGCCTCTTGTTACTCGGAAGTCACTCTACTTCCAAACATGTTGGCTAGAGATCCCTGATGGGCCAGTTATTACTTTCAGGCTCTGTAGTTTTAAAGAATAGTTACATCCAGTTAGTTACAAATAGAAATCGATCCTTTCTTTGTCCGTCCGTCTAAACGGAAGGATATTCCTTTTTTTTTTTTTTTTTTTTTTTTTTTTTTTTTTTTTTGAGCTGGAGTCTTGCTCTGTTGCCCAGGCTGGAGTGCAGTGGTACAGTCTTGGCTCACTGCAGCTCTGCCTCCCGGGTCCAAGTGATTCTCCTGCCTCAGCCTCCAGAGTAGCTAGGACTACAGGTGCACGCCACCATGCCTGGCTAATTTTTGTATCTTTAGTAGAGACGGGGTTTCACCATGTTGGCCAGGATGGTCTTGATCTCCTGACCTTGTGATTCGCCTGCCTTGGCCTCCCAAAGTGCTGGGATTACAGGCATGAGCCACCGCGCCCAGTCAGAAGGATATTTTATGGACACTAATTAGGTATAAAATCTCCATGGAGCCTGAGCATGAAGAATTGAACTTCTCAGGGTTCCACAGAAACCAGAATAGACTTCTGTGTTTGGTAGCTTTGTAACTTACGCCCATTGGGGTGTATAGTTGAAAATTGAGAATAAATTTCCTGTTCTGTTTCTGAGCATCTTTTCCAGGCTTGGAGATGCGTTGAGCATTTCCACGGAGACCCTAGAGGTGGGGAGGGGAAGAACGCCTGGGCATTTGTCCAAATTAGCCATATGCTGTGGAGTGTCACATGTCAGGAAGCCAAGGCACTGGAGCTAGTGCTTTTGGGCAGGGCTAGGGAACCCCCCTGGCCTTTCCTCCACCCAAACGCAGGCCCCCACACCCAGCGTCCTGGGCCCTGCAGGGGAATGACACTGTTGGTATCACTCTCAGGAATGAGTCTAGATTTGGAGATAACCTCTTCCTGACCTCCATGATTTCACTCTGATGCCAAAACCAGTCTGAAGGGGGCGTGGTTTTGCATTTGGTGTTTACAAGGTGGAGCGGTGCCCCCGGCATGGAAGGAAGAGGTGGGCAGGTACGGGCGGGGCCCTGCTCCCTCGAGAGTCTCCTCTGAACCTGTGGTTAGGGCACAGCTGGACAATGCTGAAATGGTCTCCAGCTGGGAGATGAGGTAAACCTCAGCTGCATGCAGAAGAAATAACCTAGAAATCAAAGAAGTGTTTTATTTTGTTTTTCTCAGAGGATCTCATTTCTCCCTCTCCTCCTGAGCACAGAGATCCTCAAAACTGGTATTCACAGAAGGAAAAAATATAGGTCTTTCACCTTTGAAGGATCAAAGTGTCTAGGTTTTTTTTTTTTTTTTTTTTTTGAGCAAAGCTGAACTATCACAAAGTTCTTTTCCGTTTAAATTTAGTGCATGGCATGGCTCATGAACGGCTTTTAAAAGTGAATTGGAAAATTCTAAATGTACTTGTATTATACATGTGAAAGGATGACTTTTTGAAAAAAAGAATAATGTCTATTCCAAACAGGAGAAGGGAGGAGCTCTAGCTTTTAAACTGCACTAGATTAGTGAGTTACATGACAATTCTCCTTTTAACAGGATGGAATGCACTGAAAGCAGGAATGTGCTATTGTGACAGTAATGACAGCTAATGTTAATTGACAGAATGGCTACTCTGAACCAGGCACTGTCTTGTACTCCTGTTATCTCAGTGGTCTTCACACTTATTCTGTTAGGCAGGACTGTCATCCTCCCCATATTACAGATGAGGAAACTGAGGCTCAGAGAGGAGACTGCAAAGATCATGTGATTAAAAAATGGTAGGGGTGGCACAACAGCCTGTGTTTTTAACACTGTCCCATGCAGCTCTTATTCTAGATCATCACATAAAGTCTGATCTCTAATCTTGAAAACCAAAAAGCACCTGCCACCTCAGATGAGAGAGACCAATACCCTAGACACTCAGCTTGTGTTGAATTCACTCTTATTTTATTTTGATGTTTGTAATTCCAGAGCCATGCTTGTTAAGAGAGTTGAGCTAAAGTAGACTGAATGCTGTCCCCTCCCCGAGGCCTGGGGCTCATCACCAGCTATCCAGGCTCCCCTTTCAGAGGGGATGGTGAGCACCTTTGGAAAGGGCAAGGGTGGGCACACAAGACAGCCTCAGTTATGCGAGTTCATTCCCTCCCCTGCCTGCTGTGGGTGAGATGGAGAAAAAAGCGCTGGACCCTCCTGGACATCACAGCCTCATGCTCAGCGAGTGACTGACGTCATCAGTAGCACAGGTCATCAGTAGTGTGGAATTAAGTGCACTGAATCGTGTCGGTCCCTGAGCTTTGTTTGACAGATTTAGGGGGTCAGCTCCCCACTTTCCCTTCTTGCTTCTGTCTGATCATTGCTCTGTTTATTAATACCAGGGAAGAAGGTGAATAGAACTTTTTGGAAAGTAAAAAAAAAATCAGGCCATTATACTTAGCAGTGCTGAGAGAAGGATTTGTGAGACGATATATTCAAACTAATGGGCATAAGACCAAGAAGGGGCTGTGTGGCCTGGTGTGGTGGCTCACGCCTATAATCCCAGCACATTGGAAGGCCGAGACGGGTGGATCACGAGGTCGGGACATCGAGCCCATCCTGGCTAACATGGTGAAACCCTGTCTCTGCTAAAAAAAAAAAAAAAAAAATAAGCCAGGCGTGGTGGGGGGCACCTGTAGACCCTGCTACTCAGGAGGCTGAGGCAGGAGAATGACGTGAACCCATGAGGCGGAGCTTGCAGTGAGCCGAGATCGTGTCACTGCACCCCAGCCTGGGCAACAAAGTGAGACTCCGTCTCAACAAAAAGAAAAAAAAAAAAGCGTGGTGGGAGTGGGTCGTGTAATTAATAGACTGATTGGTCTTAGGTGGTTCAGAATTTAAGCTGAGAAACTGAAATTGAGAAGAAATGATGTATTGTTCTTATTCCAAATATGTGAGTAAAAACACAATTAAAACACCATCTATCTCCACTTTTCCCAAAAGCACCTCCCTTTTACGATGCCCTTCCCATACCTTATAGGCAAAATATTCTAATTTCAGTCTCAGTGGATTATGTTCTAAATATTTGAAGGTTGGTCTGAACATGGAATGTATTTTCTCATAGAGATAATAGTATAAATGGAGTTAGGGTCATGGGATCGCGAAGCCAATTCCACTGCAGTGGAATCATATAGACCTCCTTTCCGATTTTTCTGTGGGAAACTTCATCTGGAGCTTTAACTCACTTCTTAGCTGTGGGGTAAGTTTCAGCCTCCATGAGGTCTTTGTTACTTTGCAGTCACCTATGGCCAACCACAAATAAGTCTTTGTGGTCATTAGGGGCCAGATGGGAAAGTGAGGTGTAGCCTGCACAAAAGACAGCCTACCCCAATTCTGGAAGAAGGGCCGCAGGCCTGTGTCCTGCAGAGAACAGTCGGGAAGCATCGCCTTCAGCCCACTGGTGGTGGGTCATCTCCCATTTGCTTTTCTGCACTATCAGCAGAGTCTGGCTTCCTTTTCCACCCCTTCTCCAATGTGAATGCTTTTTAAGGACGTGGAATTCGATTTTTTTTTTTTTTTTTTTTTTTTTTTTTTTGAGACAGAGTTTTGCTTTTCTTGCCCAGACTGGAGTGCAATGGCATGATCTCAGCTCACCACAATCTCCGCCTCCCGGGTTCAAGTGATTCTCCTGCCTCAGCCTCCTGAGTAGCTGGGATTACAGGCATGTGCCACCACGCCCAGCTAATTTTGTATTTTTAGTAGGGGCAGGGTTTCTCCATGTTGGTCAGGCTGGTCTCAAACTCCTGACCTCAGGTGATTCGCCCACCTCGGCCTCCCAAAGTGCTGGGATTACAGGCGTGAGCCACCGTGCCCGGCCAGTATTAGAATCTTTTAATGGGAACGTCTTAAACATAACCTGTAACAATGAAGCACCTTATAATTGTGTGGAGATTTCCTTTTCACAGCTTTTTCATATATGCCTCGCATTCACCTGACAACCCTGCAAACTGGACATTATGCTCACCAGAGAGCCTTGACCCTGATTGTCGTTGGCAAGGAGCAGTGTCTGGACTTGAATGCAGGTCACAGGAACTCCACCCATGGTGTTCTCCCGCTGCGCCTCAATTCCTCACTTTTCAAAGGACGCAGCGGAGGCCCGGAGAGTTTCTGAAAGGAAGTGGAATGCAGAAATCTGTCGATGTGCAATGTGAGACTCAGAACTGAAAAGCGTAAATGTCAGGAAATGCAAAGCAGAATTTGCCCCGGCAATGGCAGTTTGCATGAATGCGAAGACGCTGTATGGATGAAAGTTTGTGGCTGGCAGCACGAGCATGAATCCTTGGAGCTGCTGTTCCTCTAGGAGCCTGGCTTGCCTGGTGTTGCCCTGGGAACTTCAACTTGAGCATTTCCTTAGTTTTTGTACTAAAGGAACCAAAATAAGGTATTTTGGTTCTAAGTCTTTGTCATGTGAAGGAAACTCCCCGTTACCACCCCCCATCTACACACACATTCTCTCTCGGCCCCACTTTTGAATTTTATGTTTTTCCTAAAGTATAGGGAAGAGAATTATTATTATTATTTTCCTTTTGAGACGGAGTCTCGCTCTGTCGCCAGGCTGGAGTGCTGTGGTACGATCTCGGCTCACTGCAAGCTCTGCTTCCCGGGTTCAAGTGATTCTCCTGTAGAAGGGAATTATTTTTGATGAGTCATTAAAGTATATCCATTCCCAGAATGGTGTTTCAGTTTTCCTTTTATCATCTGTCATGACTTTTTTAAGTGTGAAGCTTACTTCCAGAAGAACTGTCTTTTCCAGCATTTTGGACACAACTAAATATCTTTGGTATTTTCTTCTCATATGTTGAGCAGTAAATTAAGTTGAATGGTGAAGTTAGAGGTGAACTTAGGAACATTTAGAAAAAGGAAGGTCACTTACTATTTTTTAGGGGAAAAATTTGGTAGATAAATGCTGTACTCCCAATTCCCAGATATCCATTTGGCTTGTAGTCATTTTGATTTATGAAATAATCATAAGAAATGTCTTAAAATTTTAAAAGCCAATAATTTGTTCTACTAATCACAGATGAGAGTGGAAATAAAAGAAATACACCCAATTCCTGAAAGGAAAAAAATTCTCCCAGGATGAGATCACTGGGTGGACATGAAGTGGGTAAAATACCTTTTGCTGCAATTGTCATCCCCTTATCTTGCCAAAGTATGACAACATCTGAATGAAGATGGTTTGACGTTCTTAGTTTGGAGTAGTTATACTATTATTTTAACATTCCTATTTAATGGTATGCTTAATACTGCAGAGAAAGGTGGATATGGATTCATAGCTACAAAGCAATAATCTTATGATCAATGTTCATTTAATTTCAAATACAAAGTTAGACATTCAGAGTTTAAAAAATTAATGAACAGGCTGGGTATGGTGGCTCACGCACTTTGGGAGGCCGAGGCAGGCGCATCACGAGGTCAAGAGTTTGAGACCAGCCTGACCAACATGGGGAAACCCCGTCTCTACTAAAAATACAAAAAGTTTCCGGGTGTGGTGGTGGGCGCCTATAATCCCAGCTACTCAGGAGGCTGAGACAGGAGAATCGTTGAACCCGGGAGGTGGAGGTTGCAGTGAGCTGAGATTGTGCCACTACACTCCAGCCTGGGCCATAGAGTGAGAGTCCATCTCAAAAAAATATGTATATACACACACACAATATATATACAATATACTATATTATATATTATATATACTATATATCATAATATATTTTATATTTAGATATTTTATATATATATATAAATGAATAAACAGGGCATCTGCTCATGAATGCTTAGGCAGTCTGCCTGAATGAAATCTCCATTTGTAGGCAACACACTCTACAGTAATGGCAGGACTGTATCAGGCATAGTTCCTAATGCCCATTTCTGTAGCAAAGTCACCAGTGATTCCTAATTGCCAAAAGTGTATTTTTTTGCGTTAATCCTGCTTGACCACGGCT
Source organism: Rhinopithecus roxellana (assembly GCF_007565055.1). NCBI lineage: Eukaryota > Metazoa > Chordata > Mammalia > Primates > Cercopithecidae > Rhinopithecus > Rhinopithecus roxellana. The sequence continues at coordinate 177,558,136 of NC_044552.1, read as the reverse complement.
GTCATATCAACCTGTCGTCCACACCCTTTTCCCTTGGCCTGAATGAAAATGCCCCTTCCTAGCTCCTGGGCCACCGGGACATGATGGTCTCCATCATCTGTTCCTTATCTCTAACCATTTAAGATTAGTGCTCCCCAAGGATGTCTGTTAACCCATTTTCCTTCCCATTCTGCCAGTTTCCCCTGGGGAATCCACACTTCTGGTTTCAACCATCACCTAAATGCTGTGTCCTGACCCACATCCTCATGCTCCCAGGCCATTCTCAGTTCCAGACCTGGGCACCCGGCTTCCTGCAGATGCCTCTCAGTATCTTGCTTTTCTTCCTGCCTCCTCTAAGGCATTCTCAATCCAGCTTCCAGAGGAATCTTCCTAAAACACATCTGACTGTGTGAGCCACACACTGTAGCCCAACCTGACAACTTCTTTTCTATGTTAAGAAAAAGTGTGGCTGGGTGCGGTGGCTCATGCCTGTAATCCCAGCACTTTGCGGGGCTGAGGCTGGCGGATCACGAGGTCAGGAGATCAAGACCATCCTGGCTAACATGGTGAAACCCCATCTCTACTAAAAATACAAAAAATTAGCCGGGCCTGGTGACAGGCACCTGTAGTCCCAGTTACTCGGGAGGCTGAGGCAGGACGATGGCGTGAACCCGGGAGGCGGAGCTTGCAGTGAACCGAGATCGTGCCACTGTACTCCAGCCTGGGCGACAGAGTGAAGACTCCGTCTCAAAAAAAAGAAAAAGTGCACACATTTTGACATCTGATAAAAGTGATGTTTTTCTTAGAAAATTGACTTCTAACTCTTTTTTTTTTTTTTTTTTTTTTTTGAGACGGAGTCTCACTCTGTCGCCGGGGCTGGAGTGCAGTGGCCTGATCTCAGCTCACTGCAAGTTCCGCCTCCCGGGTTCACGCCATTCTCCTCCCTCAGCCTCCCGAGTAGCTGGGACTACAGGCGTCCGCCACCTCGCCCTGCTAGTTTTTTGTATTTTTTAGTAGAGACGGGGTTTCACAGTGTTAGCCAGGATGGTCTCGATCTCCTGACCTCGTGATCCGCCCGTCTCGGCCTCCCAAAGTGCTGGGATTATAGGCTTGAGCCACCGCGCCCGGCCGACTTCTAACTCTTTATAGAAACTTTGCCACAAGGTAGTCTAGGAGTCCCCTTGCTACCTAAGATTTTCGTGGACATGCCCTGTCTGATCATAAAGTACTGTGTGCCGGGCACAGTGGCTCACGCCTGTAATCCCAGCACTTTGGAAGGCCCAGGCGGGCAGATCACTTGAGCCCAGGAATTCAAGACCAGCCTGGACAACATGGTAAAACCCTGTCTCTACAAAAAATATTCAAAAAACAAAATGAACTGGGCATGGTGGAGCACATTTATAGCCCCAGCTACTTGGAGGCTGAGGTGGGAGGATCGCTTAAGCCCAGGAGTCAAGGCTGCAGTGAGCTGAGATCATGCCACTGCATTCCAGCCTAGAGGACAGAGTGAGACCCCGTCTCCAAAAATAAATTAACTAATTAAATAAAGCCTTGTGAAGAATCTGCAGTGGAGCGTAATGTAACCCATAAATCCACTTACCCGGGCGCACACTAACTACAGTGTGTCCCAGTTCATTAGAGTGAAAATCAAGCAAGGGACCACCTCGGCGTGGTAGAGCCTCTCCCTTGCCCTCCAGACCCTGCTCTGTTCTCTGTGTCTGACCATTGACCAGCCATCACTCAGGCACTAGTTGAGAATGCCAATGTCTTTAGTTGTTGTAATTTTAGAAGCACATCATTGCTGGACAAAGTGCCTACCTGTTAATTTTTAAAAGTAATGTTCATCATTTTGAACATTGTTTTCTTTCTTTTTTATTCAACTGACCCTCATGAGGAATTGAACTTGGTTTTCTGAACTGTGTTGGTAATGTTTGAAGGACATAGAAACAGGTGTCATAGGTCTCAAGTGATAAATCACAGTTCTTTAGAAAATATCTTTTTTTTACCCATTCTGGATTTTGAAGTATATACAGATCTCATACCTGAGATTCTTATTGATATGAACTGTTTCAAAACGCATTGATAGCAGAAGATACATACTGTCTTCTAGTCAAGAGGGTAGGGCTATATTTAGTTTAAAACATTTTAATGCATTTTATTTGCTAAATACAAAATTATAATATTCTGTATAACTTTCCAAATTCCATCTGTCCTCCCTTTCCACCGTCTCTTTATATTCAGATGCTTGTCTCTCTAGCTTAAAAATTCATGACTTTGAGAAAATTTGTCTTCATGTTATCTAAACTACTGCACCCCCACACGCTCCCTGTTAAGTGTCTGCATATCTGCGTCTTTCTGTTGTTTTAAAATTCGGTTCTCTGCCTGGGGAGTGGGGTGGTTTGCTTTAAGCTGCTCCACTCTTCTCAGCAGAAAAAGCAATACTTTGTTATGAGGTAGAGTTTTAAGCCAAGCTTTGGCCAGGGTCTTTCCCATTTGGGAGGAGGAGAGTAGGAACAGCAAGTGAGACGAAAATTCTCCTTGAGTTTTAGCTCATTAAAATCTTACCTTGTCCTCGGCGTGGTATTTACTGATTTAAGCATCTAGCACTTTTCCTTTCCAGAAAGAATTAACATCTACGATGCGATCATTGCTAAGCAAGGAGATTTTTGTGTTTTCTCTGTGGAATTAGCTGTTCCCCAGTTGCGGATGAGCACAGCCCACTTTAGAGTTGTGTGTAGGTATGGAGTTGAGGGGTCGGACTGAGATTTCCAAGATTTATAGGTAATGAAAAGAACAGGTTGTATCAAAGACACCACGTGTAGGAAACTAACTGTTCTTAGGGGACTTGTGTGAACCTGTGATCCTTGGCTTTCTCCAAAATGAACATTTCAGCCGTGTTCATATTAACCTCCTTTTTACAGTTGTTTTACCATGTTCTGGTTTTGCTGCTATTCTGCCTGAAAATCTAACAAAATGGTGTTTCTTATCTGCAGAACTGCGACAAAGCTTAAACATTTGCATTTCTCTTGAGGATTACTGTGGTTGAATTTTTGACAGTACTATATATAAATGAAGAAATACAATTTTTTATACAGATGTTTAAAATCCTCTTTCTACTAGAACACTTCTTTCTCCCTAAATATACCATCACCGGGAACTCTAGCTGTTTTTCAGATAGGTGAGGTCTGGCCCACACAGTGGGCTTGCTGGCCTGTATAATGGCACCATCACAATGGTGGCTCAAGGGACAAGATTGCTGGTGATATTGGCTGCACAATTCTTTCTTTTGAGACAGAGTCTCGCTCCATTGCCCAGGCTGGAGTGCAGTGGTGCGATCTTGGCTCACTGCAACCTCCACCTCCCAGGTTCAAGCGATTCTCATTTGGCTGCAAAGTTCTTAGTGAGGTTTAGTGGTATTTTGGCCCGGTGGCACAGAAGAATGGTTATTTAGGCAAGCGTGTTTTGTGTTTGGTTTTGTTTTTTTTTTTTTTTTTGAGACAGGGTCTTGCCCTGTCATCCAGGCTGGAGTGAAGTGGCTTGATCACGGCTCACTGCAGCCATGACCTCCTGGGCTCAAGTGATCCTTCCACCTCTACCTCCGAAGTAGCTAGGACCACAGGCATGCCTCACCACACCTGGCTAATTTTTATTTTATTTTATTTTTGTAAAGATAGGGCCTTCCTATGTTGCCTAATCTGTTCTCAAACTTTTGGGCTCAGGCAGTCTTCCCACCCTGGCCTCCCAAAGTGCTGGGATTACCCAGCATGGCGGCACGAGCCAACATGTCTGGCCTAGGCAAATGTTTTAGTAGGGCTTTCTCTGTTCTTTTTAAGGTGATTAATACAGTTGATTCATACAGTCAGTAGCTGAAAAGCAGGGAATACTGTTTGGCTTATTAGTGGATAATCAATGAATGTTAATACACTTTTTCACTATTCACATGGTCAAATTGATCAAATATTTCCAAGGTGTTAACTTTTAAAGTTGGCTTTGTCAGCTCTATGAAAAGACGTGCATTTACATTTTTATCATGCTCCTCCTCTGTCAGGGGACTTGGATCTGCCCTTGATCTTGGCTTTTCTGTTCATAAACCAAGTAGGACTGTCAAAGGTTTGCTCCCATTATCATCTCTTGTCCCAAGATTTCTAAAAGGCATCAACTGATGCACCCTTTTGCCCAAATAGTGTTAATAGTCCTCAGGCTGAGGAGCTGTCCTGGTTCTTCCACAGGATCTGTAACGATCAGCCTGTAAGCTGAGAATGGATAAGGGTGTCTCCAGCATGTTTATTTGGTGGTTTGGTGGGGGCAGTGGCAGTGGGGATACTTTTGTGTTTCATAATCTGCCCCTCTGTCTGTTTGACGCCAGAGACTCTGTGGTTAGTTTCAGGACATCAAAGTCCACAGGAAAGACAGTGGGGGAAGGGACTGTCAGTCGCCCTCTTTCTGTCTAGGTTCACTAGGATCTCTAAGACTGGATTCACTAGGAGACACAGGACATACCGTAGAGCTATTTGTGTCTGAGAGCCCCAGTTTCCTTGTCTGTTAAATGAGCATAGTAACACCAATCTCACTCATTTGGAATATTCAATGAGGTAATACTTACAACACCTAGCTGACCTATACAATTGTAGCTATTCTCTTCTGCAAGTCTAATATTCCTATTCACCCCTCGCTCCGCATAGGGATCCAGTTTGAAATCATCAGTTGCTCAGTGGGGCTTGGGGAGCTATTCTTTGGTTAAAGTCAGAGCCAACCTCTTTGCCTACCTCTTTGTCTTAATGTCAACTTCCTACCAGACTTGTTCCTCCAGTACTGGATGATCAAAATGCAAATAGGATGGACACGATCAATGCGTTTTGTTGGAGTGGTTGCATTCTTTCTACTTTCTCAGGGCAAAAAAATGAACGGTTGGACAAGAGACTAACCAGGGCCTCAGAGAAAGTGAAATTCTTTCTCAAACTCCTGAAAGTCCTTCCATGGGTATAGTAACAGTTCTATAGCGGTCTCATTGTGATGGTGCCATTATATAGGCCAGCAAGCCCACTGTGTGGGCCAGACCTCATGGCCTTCGTCCTTGTTTTCCTCTTTTTTTTTCTTTGAGACAGGATCTCACTCTGTCTCCCAGGTAGGAGTGCAGTGGTGTGATCTCGGCTCACCGCAGCCTCTGCCTCCTGGGTTCAAGTGATTCTTGTGCCACAGCCTCCTGAGTAGCTGAGATTACAGGCCCCTGCCAGCGTGCCTGGCTAATTTTTGTATTTTTAGTAGAGACATGATTTCACCATGTTGGCCAGTCTGGTCTCGAACTCCTGACCTCATGATCCACCTGCCTCGGCCTCCCTAAGTGCTGGGATTACAGGCGTGAGCCACTGTGCCCGGCTGCCTCATCATTCTTCTTGATATTATAGTTAGTGGTGAAAACATGTAATGATAATCTCCACATGCAGTATGTATGCTGAAGTGACTACCCTGAAGACATTTTTTAAGTCCTATTTTCTTTTCTTTCTAGGATATGATAATCATTTTCTGTTTGTATTAATACATGCTTGAAAGGAATTAGTAAAGCGATTCCATCCTTGTCAGCAGCTTGGAACAAAGCTGTGGATCTGGGATTGTGTTGAACTCATTTGACATCAGTGGTTAGTTGTGTCTTGATGCCTCAGATCAAACTGTGCGTGATTTTTTCTTTCTCCTTTTAGCTTCACGAGGCTGACATTGTGGTCCTAGGCTCACCTAAGCCAGAAGAGATTCCCCTTACTTGGATACAACCAGGAACTACTGTTCTCAACTGCTCCCATGACTTCCTGTCAGGTAAATGTCTTCACATTGGTGTTGAGCCACTGATTAGGTCAGATTGTTCGAAGAAATGTTAACCTTTTCCTAAGAGGGTATGTTTCTGAAATGTTAGCAGTCATCAACATTAGTATATAGGGTAGGAAACTTAGACTGTGGGCTACCTGATAGAACCATGCTGTTGAGCAAAGAGAGACCAAGATGGTGGCTGAGGTGTCTGCTGCCACAGTGAAGTGCCCCCTACTGGCCTCGAGCAGTCAGGTGAGTTGTGACCTCAAGTAGATGATTTGTATGTGTGTGAGGTAAACTAGAAATAGCGGTTTTCACAGTCTCTTAAAAATTAGTAAAATCCTTTCTTCCAAAGAAATCTTTGTGGAATTCCGCTATGTAAAAGCAGATGAGCCGGATTGTCAGGAGGGATGGGAATAGGATCAGTCTCTGTGTCTCCCTGATTTCCCCTTGTGTTGACCCATGAAGCACATCCTTGGAGCCCCAGAGTCATGTCAGAACAGTATGAAAATCACCACTAGATACAGAAACTGTTTTAGGATTGGTCCTGCTATTTGATGGCATTTTGCCAAGGTATCCAGGAATACTCAAGACCACACCAGGCCCACTTTGGGGGCAGCCCAAGCAGTGCCCGCAACGGAGCAGCCAGCAGCCCCGGGATCCAGCAGGAGCCGGCCCAGAGTAGGTTCCTTTTTCCAGTTCATAGAAGGACTGAGGCTAAGAAAGCCTTGGACCACACCCAGCCCCTCAGCAAGTCCCTGAATGGCACAGGTGAGCAAGAGACGATGGCACAGGGAGGCAGAGGAGAGCACCCCTTCCTGATTCCTTCTGGCTTTGGCCTCCAAATGTTCATGCAGAAGAGAGGACTATGCTGAGCTGGGCTGGAGGACGGGGGCAGCTTTTACCCCTAAAGCTGGGCAGAACATGCACCAAGGTTGGCAGCCTCTGCTTGCTCTCCTTCACTTCCACTAGGACCATACTTGAGGCTGAAATCTTGAAACCTTGTAAGCAGCTCCATAAAAGCGTGAGCCCTAGCCAGAGGTTGATACTGACCCTCCTCTCTAGGAAATGTAGCTCCTGCCAGAATTGACGGATCAGATTAAAAACTCCCTGGGGGCTGGAGAGGGTGGAATGGATCAGAGTCCAAGGAAAGAGCCAGAGCTCAGCTGTCGCATTTAGAGCTGTGGCCCTAGCGGCTCTTTTTAACAAACAGAAAGCATGTGCTAAATAACATTTTAAAAATATGTATAGTTTCTTCATATAACTTTTTTTTTTCCCTGAGAAAAACAATGCCTAACCTACTAATAGTAGACAGGGCTTCCTCTGTTGAGAATCCCAGTTAGATTAGGAAAATCAGTTCCAACATTTGTTTCTTGTAAAGAATGTTGCTTTGCTGTAATATTTACTTGCTGTGTTTTATTAAAGTTTTCATGTAGGACAGTTTTGGCACAGTCATGACTAGGGTTAGGAGTTTACTTTGATGTTCTGCTGGAATCTCTTTGAGCTCTGTGGTTACATGACAGTGACATATATTTTGTTAGTGAAAGTGCTTTATTTTTAATAATGTTTCCTTTTAGGACCCTTATTTTTGAAAAAAGTATTCCCTGAAACATTAGATTTCAATGTAATGATTCTCTGGGGGAAAAAGACCAAGGCGTTACAGATGTTCCTCGGGCTTATAAGCAGATAAACCCATCAGAAGTTGAAAATATCATAAGTAAAAAATGGACATTTGTAGATAGGATGGGATGTGAAAACACAAAACATCCAAAAATGCTGGCAGCTTAGTACACTGCAGAGTATTGGTTGTTTAGCCATCTGATTGCATGCCTGACCAGAAACCACGATTTGCTGTCACTGCTGCCCAGTGCCTCAAGACACCCTTGTTCTGTGTACAGCTAGCCTGGGAAAAGATCAAAATTTAAAGCAGTTTCTACTGAATGCATGTCCCTTTCCCACCATCATAAAGTGGAAAAATAGTAAACGAAAAGGTTGTAAATCAGGGATGGTCTGTGTATTTCAAAATGATTCTGTAAGTAGAATTTATTTGAAATTTATCTAGCCCAACTCTAATAGTTTTCTTGTTGGTTTTTGAATGTCCAGTGTCCGGAATAGTACCTGACGCTTAGTAACCACTCTGTGAATTTTTTTTTTTTTTTTCGGAGATAGAGTCTTGCTCTGTCATCCTGGCTTTAATGCAGTGGTGCGATCTTGGCTCACTGCAACCTCCGCCTTCTGGGTTCAAGTGATTCCTCTACCTCAGCCTCCCAAGTAGCTGGGATTACAGGCGCCCACCATCACACCCGTCTAATTTTTGTTTTGTATTTTTAGTAGAGGTGTGGATGCACCATGTTTGCCAGGTTGGTTTCGAACTCCTGACCTCAAGTGATCCACCCACCTCAGCCTCCCAAAGTGCTAGGATTACGGGCGTGAGCCACCGGGCCCAGCTAACTTTGTGAATATTGAGTGTTTAACAAGTTAATAAGCATGACTCAGAATTGTACTCTGCTTGTATTTTTAAGTTAGTGGCATGTTTAGAAACATTTCCTTGAACTTGTCTCCCACTTAAAAATGGGGCTGATGGCCAGGCGCGGTGGCTCACACCTGTAATCCCAGTACTTTGGGAGCCAAGGCGGGTGGATCACCTGAGGTCAGGAGTTTGAGACGCAGGCCGGCCACCATGGTGAAACTCTGTCTCTACTAAAACTGCAAAAAGATTATCTGGGCTTGGTGGCAGGTACCTGTAATCCCAGCTACTCGGGAAGCTGAGGCAGGAGAATGGCTTGAACCCAGGAGGCGGAGGTTGCAGTGAGCCAAGATTGCACCGTTGCACTCCAGCCTGGATGACAAGAGCGAGACTCCTCAAGAAAAAAAAAAAAAGAAGGAAAGAAAAACAAACGGGGCCAACTAGGCAGTCATTGAGATGAAGATGAGGAATGCTATGTTGATGAAACAGATGAACAGTTTCGGGGTGGTGCTGTCCATAATAGCACATTTCTGAATAGTCTACAAGTTTTAATTTTACCAACTTTTTTAGTATGAAAATTTGATCTAGGAATAATGGAGAAAGGTTTTTTCTCCCCTCTTTTTTTCATTATCCCACTACTGTAAAGAAATGAATAAACTCTTTGAAATATTAAAAAGAAAAGAGCTCTTATTTAAACTTAAGATGAGAAGAAGAACTTTTAATAAACTTGTGGCTGGATGAAGGCAGAGTTTTATAATGAAATTTTTATTCTTACCTTCATGGTACAGGGTCCCTCCTCCTTCCCCCCATAAAAATAGATGGGATGTTGTGATTTATGATGAGATAATTCTGTAGAGGCATTTTATGGAATATGTATGGAATCCTAGGAGAGATTTTCCTGATGGCTGATATCCCAGACACAGAGCTCAGAAAACAATTACACTTAGCTAGTTGGTTCTGTTCACTCTACTACTGCATGAGTCCAATGTTTAGATTTTAAAACAAGGAAATTTCAACATTCTGTTTTCTAACTATAAGGGTAACTGCTTTAAAAAAAAAATAAAAAAGACAACCAAAAAAACCTGTTTCTTAGAGAAGGTCTTGCTCTGTTGCCCAGGCTAGAGTACAGTGGCACGATCACCGCCTCAAACTCCTGGGCTCAAGCAGTCCTCCCTCCTCAGCTAATTAAAACAATTTTTTTGTTGTTGTTGAGGCAGGGTTCTCACTGTGTTGCCCAGGCTGGTCTTGAACTCCTGGCCTCAAGTAGTCCTCCCGCCTCCACCTCCAAAAAGTGCTGAGATTACTGGTGTGAACCACCAGGTCAGGCCTAAAGAATTTATTTCAGATGAAAGAAATACACACTGCTCTTGTAGTGCTCTGCTTGCTAAACAGCAGATTTCATCATAAGCACAACCATTTTGTACCCTAAATATTAGGACTTACTGATGTACCAAATGGGACCAAGGAGAAGCTTTTCTTCTGTCTTAGGCTCAGAGAATAGTATCAAAACAGCAACTCTGTGGCTCAGAGTAGTTTATAGCATCATTTTAAGCTAATATATTTCTATTTAGTGTAGAAGAGGGCAAGAGTCCTGGGATGCTGATGTGCCGGCAACCCCCGAAGGACCTTGAGACTTTCCCTCATATGACTCTGAAGGGAGACATTAGAACTTACTGGAGGCTGGGTGTGCTGTGGCTCACACCTGTAATCCCAGCACTTTCAGAAGCCGAGGCCAGTGGATTACTTGAGGTCAGGAGTTCAAGACCAGCCTGAGCAACATGGTGAAACCTCATCTCTACTAAAAATACAAAAGTTAGCCAGGCATGGTGGCAGGCACCTGTAATCCCAGCTACTTGGGAGGCTGGGGCAGAAGAATTGCTTGAACCCAAGAGGTGGAGGTTGCAGTGAGCTGAGATCATGCCATTTCACTCCAGCCTGGGCAGCAAGAGCAAAACTCCATCTCAAAAAGGAAAAAAAAAAAATGTAGTGGAAAGAACATGGACTTTGGAGTCAGGATTAACCTAACTCAAGGAAAAGGGAGTTGTTTGTGTAAAAAAAATTCTTGGCCTGACGTGGTGGCTCATGCCTGTAATCCAAGCACTTTGGGAGGCCGAGGCAGGCGGATCACCTGCGGTAGGGAGTTCAAGACCAGCCTGACCAACATGGAGAAACCCTGTCTCACTAAAAATACAAAATTAACCAGGCGTGTTGGCTCATGCCTGTAATCCCAGCTACTCAGGAGGCTGAGGCAGGAGAATCGCTTGAACCCAGGAGGTGGAGGTTGCGGTGAGCTGAGATCGCACTCCAGCCCAGGAACCAAGAGCAAAACTCCGTCCCCCCCCAAAAAAAAAAAAAAAATTCTTAATTGCATTGCACTTACAGGCTGTGTGACTTTGAGGAAATAAGATCTCTGATGAATTAATAAGATTCCCAATTTATTTGTGGGTAAATTGGGAGGAAGGCTGTTGGGAGGAATGACTGAGATGCTACCTTGAGGCAGTTCCTCTTTGATGGTAGCTGCCGATAAATGCTTGTCCACTTCCTGCATTCCTCCCTCCACTTCCTTGTTGCCATGTCACCTGCACACAAAACAGCTTTCAGACTCCATCTTGGCCCAATTTAATTAGTTCTCAATATAATATATTTAATTTTTTGCTTTTTTTAAAAAAAAGTAAAGGTTCATGCAGCACTGTATAAATTTCCTTGTTAATTTGGTTTCAGTGGTCCAAATTAAGTTATTACTAATAGCTTATTAGTATCAGTTTACTAATATTTTAATTATATGTTTTTTTATCATGTCTTACATTGCATTCTTTTAAAAACTAGTGATATGCTGTCATTTGACAGTAAGATTCAAATAATTTAAAGTAGGAGTGCAACTCTCGAGAACACTGTCACAAAAATTTTACTCAATGATATGTATTAGTCCATTCTCACACTGCTATAAAGAAATAGCTGAGACTAGGTAATTTATAAAGAAAAGAAGTGTAATTGTCTCATAGTTCCATGGACTGTACAGGTAGTGTGATGCTGGCATCTGCTTGGCTTCTGGGAAGGCCTCCGGAAACTCACAGTTATGGTAGAAGGCGAAGGGGAAGCACGTATGTCTTACATGGCCAGAGCAGGAGCAAGAGAGAGGGAGGGCATATTAATCTGTTTTCACACTGTTGATAAAGACATATATGAGACTGGGAAGAAAAAGAGGTTTAATTGGACTTACAGTTCCATGTGGCTGGGGAGGCCTCAAAATTATGGCGGGAGGTGAAAAGCACTTCTTACATGGCGGCGGCAAGAGAAAATGCAGAAGACGCGAAAGTGGAAACCCCTGATAAAACCATCAGATCTCATGAGACGTATTCACTACCATGAGAACAGTATGGGGGAAACTGCCCCCATGATTCAAATCATCTCCCACAGGGTCCCTCCTGCAACACGTGGGAATTATGGGAGTACAATTCAAGATGAGATTTGGGTGGAGACACAGCCAAACCATATTAGAGGAGGAGGTACACACTGCATACTTATAAACAACCAGATCTCAGGATAACTCACTATCATGAGAACAGCACCAAGGGGATGGTGCTAAGCCTTTCATGAAGGGCCACCCTCATGATCCTGTCACCTCCCACCAGGCCCCACCCCCAACACTGGGGATTACAATTCGATATGAGATTTGGTAGAGACACAGAACCAAACCATATCATGATACTCATTTTATTTATTGCATTTTACTTTATATCCTACAAAGTCAATATATGTAACTCAAAAACTGTCTACCAGTGGTTTTTGTTTTTTTTTTTAAGTTCTACCTCTACTGATTTCTGATTTTCAGCTGTTCCTGATTTTAAAACTTCACATTTTGGGGGTAATTTGTTCTCCTAGATGGGAAGAAAATACTTAAGGCTGTGGGCTTGGAGAGTGGTTTTTTGATAAGTAGGATGCCCTTGGCCAGACTCCTTAGAAGCTGAGATGTTTCCACAGAGCCAAGATGGCAGGAAGGCTGAAGAGTTTGCTGCATCCCTCCCACTGCAGTGATTGTTCTGGCAAAGTTCCTAGGGTGGCCTCAGCACTGCTCATGTTAGTGAAAGGGTGGTTCTAATTTCTGAGGAAGTCATGATAACACTTTGGCCTTAAATTTTCTTTTTGCAGAAAGTTTGATTATCATTAGAAGAATGGCCATCTTTTAAAGTGATTCATTGACTTGTCCCTAGAGAAATCATGAGTTAGATGAGTGTTTACTGGGAAGTGAAAAGACCCATCCACGGTTTGGGATGAGATCCTTGTTGGACTGTGATCCCAGGATATTACCCAGGCCCAGACTGTAGACAACCTTCAGATGGAGTCCTGCCTCTACACAGGCAGGGAGTGAAATAATGATTCCCTTTCTCAATTTTCTTTAGCCATGAAATGTATTAAAAATGTATATCTGATTCTGAGCTGCCAGTCTTATTGCTTCAGATTCTCTGGATTCAGAACTTATTTTTATGATATTTTATTTTTTGAGACAGAGTCTTGCTCTGTCATCCAGGCAGGAATGTAATGGCACAACTACAGGCCCACTGCCTCCTGAGCTCAAGTGATCCTCCTGCCCCAGCCCCCAGGTAGCTGAGACTACAGACACATGCCATGATGCCCAGCTAATTTTTGTACCTTTTCTAGAGACGAGGTTTCACCAAGTTGCCCAGGCTGCTCTTGAATTCTTGGACTTAAGCAATCCTCCTGCCTTGGCTTCTCAAAGTGCTGGGGTTACAGGTGTAAGCCACCGCGCCCAGCCTCAATGCAATCTTAAAAATGAATTAGAAAATCTAAGTCCAGGCCAGAGTTATATATAATTAAGAGAGTGTGGGTTTTAAGTTGTGTTTTAAAATTGTATTGTTTTTGGTTGAGCCTGGTGGCTCACACTTGTAATCCCAGCACTTTGGGAGGCTGAAGTGGGCTGATTGCTTGAGCTCACGAGTTCAAGACCAGCCTGGGCAGCATGGTGAAACTCTGCCTCTACAAAAAATACAAAAATTAAGGCCAGGTGCTGTGGTTCATGCCTGTAATCCTAGCACTTTGGGAGGCTGAGGCTGGCAGATCATGAGGTCAGGAGTTTGAGACCAGCCTGGCCAACATGGTGAAACCCTGCCTCTACAAAAAAAATACAAAAACTAGCCAGGCCTGGTGGCATGTGCCTGTAGTCCCAGCTACATGGGAGTCTGAGGCAGAAGAGTCTCTTGAACTCAGGAGGCAGAGGCTGCAGTGAGCTAAGATCACACCACTGCACTCCAGCCTAGGTGATAGAGCAACAGTCCATCTCAAAAACAAAAACAAAAAACAAAAATTAGCCAGGCATTGTGGCATGCTCCTGTAGTCCCAGCTACTTGGGAGGCTGAGGTGGGAAGATGGTTTGAGCCTGGGAGGCAGGGGTTACAGTGAGCTGAGATGGTGCCACTGTACTCTAGCCTGAGTGATCGAGCCAGACCTTATCTCAAAAAAAAATATTGTTTCTAATTACTTGTAATTTTAATTGCTTATAATTAAAAAACAGTAACTAAAAGGATCAAAAGTTAACTTTGCAGATAGTGAACCTTAGCCTACTGTACATAAAAATCAGAAGGCCAAGGCAAGAGGATTGCTTGAGCCCAGGAGCTCAAGACCAGCTTGGGGAACATAGTGAGACCCCTGTCTCTATAAAACAACTTAAAAATTTGCCAGGTGTGATGGCACACCTTTGCGGCCCCAATTACTCAGGAGGCTGAGGTGGGAAGATTGCTTGAGCCTGGGAGGTCAAGGCTGCAATGATCATGATCACGTCACTGCACTCCAGCCTGGGCGACAGAGCAAGACCCTGTCTCAAAAAATAATAACAGGAATAATCAGAAAGCAACACTGTATGTGAATAAAGTCACCTTACTTAGCTACCGGTGGACAGCCTTTGGTGTTTCAAGAACTTAGTTTTTATTCATTCCTGCTTTCGATATTTGTTGACTGTGAGCTTTGGGCTTATCCAGGGTCCGTGAAGAAGAAATGGTTCTTCCTCATCTCAGGCTTTTGTTATTTTGGGGTGTTTTAAATTACTCTGCCATGGTTACTCAATCCGACCCTACTTACCTCTCTCTTCCACAAATTTCTCAAATGTCATTAGTGGTACTCTTTTAACTCTTATGGACTTATTTGCTTTTAACATATATTTTACTCACTTTGAATGGACTTTTGACTAGAAATAGAGGGTAGTGTTGTGTGTACCACCTGCCATCTTGAGCTAGACCCTTTCAAAGAGTTGGTTTTGTTAATTATATCTTCTTACGTGGCTCATTACGCTTGTTGAAATTTGTGAGATGGTTTAGACCAAGCGTGGTTTGGTTTAGACCAAACCACAGCCCGTGGGCCGCATGTAGCCAAGGATAGCTTTGAATGCAGCCCAACACAAATTCATAAACTTTCTTAAAACATGAATTTTTTTTTGCAATTTTTTTTACCTTAGCTCATCAGCTATCATAGTGTTAGTGTATTTTACGTGTGGCTATGGCCCGAGACAATTCTTCTTCTTCCAGTGTGGTCCAGGGAAGCCAAAAGATTATACATCCGTGAAAGCTTTAGATGTACCGGGAATCATACAGCTTTTCAAACTAAAATATCCACACTTTTGCTAAGTTCTGTGCTACGTGACTGAAACAATACCAGGACTTATTTATCTTGTAAACTTGGAAGTGAAATATTCTTCATTCACAAGGGTATTTGTGATTAAATTCTGGGAATATGCATTTGTAAGTTAATACCAGCTTCTGGAATGTTACCTTTTCTTTTTTCTTTTTTAGATTTTTTGAGATGAAGTCTCACTCTGTTGTCCAGGGTGGAGTACAGTGGCATGATCTTGGCTCCCTGCAGCCTCCGGGTCCCAGGTTCAAGCAATACTCTGGCCTCAGCCTCTGAGTAGCTGGGACTACAGACGTCTGCCACCATGCCTGGCTAACTCTTTTTTGTATTTTTGATAGAGACGGGGTTCACCTTGTTGGCCAGGCTGGTCTTGAACTCCTGACCTCAAGTGATCCACCCGCCTCGGCCTCCCAAAGTGCTGGGATTACAGGCGTGAGCCACCGCACTCAGATGCTTTTTCTTATTTCTCCATCACTTAAAATAGAGGAATGAGAGAGGCCCGTTTGTTTTATGTAGTAGTTGGACAAGATCTTAAGTACAGATCTCTAGTGATGAAAACAAAACACAGCAAATCTCTCTCATCCTCTAGACTCTTGGCTTTTGCCTAAATATGATTCATAAAGCTGAAGTGTTTCTAATCTTTAAATAATACCCAAAGGATATGATTTTATGATTACCCAACACCCTAATACAATTTAAGAGTAGAGTGATCCAAAGAAGGAGAAAATAGTGTCTTCAAAAATGTTGCTATTAAAAATATTTCTTTTCTCTAAGGGAGGATGCAGGCTAAAGCATTTTACATGTGTGTTTACTTTTATAAATTTTCTAAGTGAGGGTAGAATTCTTTTTTTTTTTTTTTTTTTTCAGATAGTTTCACTCTTGTTGCCCAGGCTGGATTGCAGTGGTGCAATCTCGGCTCACCACAACCTCCACCTCCCAGGTTCAAGCGATTCTCTTGCCTCAGCCTCCTTAGTAGCTGGGATCACGGATGTGCACCACCACACCCAGCAACTTTTTTTTTTTTTTTTTTTGTATTTTTAGTAGAGATGGGGTTGCACCATGTTGGCCAGGCTGGTCTCGAACTCCTGAACTCAGGTGATCCTCCCACCTTGGCCTCCTAGAGTCCTGAGATTACAGGCGTGAGCCACTATGCCCTGCCAGAAGTGGAATTCTTATCAACATCTTTCTATGTTGATAATCAGTCCCTAACATTAATACCCTAAAATGCAATTTTTTAGTTTTGATGGAAAATTGATTCGAAATTGATTCTATCACTTCTCTTTTTTTTTTTTTTTTTTGAGATGGTATTTTGCTCTTGTTGTCCAGGCTAGAGAGCAATGACACGATCTTGGCTCACTGCAACCTCTGCCTCAGAGAAATGTTCTAGAGAAATGTTCAAGCATTTCTCCTGCCTCAGCCTCCTGAGTAGCTGGGATTATAGGCACGCACCACCATGCCCAGCTACTTTTGTATTTTTAGTAGAGATGGGGTTTCTCCATGTTGGTCAGGCTGGTCTCAAACGCCTGACCTCAGGTGATCTGCCCACCTCGGCCTCCTAAATTATCAAAAAAAGTCTGATTTTTCATGTAACACTTTGACCAGTCTTACCCTATGAATGTTTTCATCCGCCTTCTCACACTTTGCATCCACTAGTGAAAGTGCTTCTATTTTTCTACATATTGTACAGTAAAGATTTTAGAGCCTTCTGGGCCGGGCATGGTGGCTCACACCTATAACCCCAGCACTTTGGGAGGTCAAGGTGAGCAGATCACTGAGGCCAGGAGTTTCAAACCAGGCTAGCCAACATGGTGAAACCCCGTCTCTACTAAAAATACAAAAAGTAGTTGGGAGTGTTGGCAGGTGCCTGTAATCCCAGCTGCTAATAAGGCAGAAGTTACAGGCAGCTGAGATCGCGCCACTGCACTCCAGCCTGGGTAACAGAGAGAGACTCTATCTCAAAAAAAAAAAAAAAAAAATTAGATCCTTCTAATAAGATGAAGCCCACTGTGTCAAAAAATCTAAAGATTAGGATATGAAGTCATTCTGACAGATTATGCTGTGGAATGTATATCCCTGTTCCTTTCTTCTGAGCCTTATTTTCATGTTAATAGTTTAAACTACATACTATATGCCAAGAACTTTATATACCTTATCATATTTCATTTTCACAAAATTTTAGGAGGTTGATATTACTCACACTAATTAACAGGCCCAACATCACAATTTCTAGCAAGACGAAGAGGTATGCTTTTAATGCTAGTCTGACTCTGAATTCTGTGGCCTAATCTGCAGTCTATGTTGCATCCACATTAAGTGTTTTAAATGTTCACTATGAATTCTCTTGAGCTATTTATTTCTATCTCTAATTATGCCATATTTTAAAAATCACAGTGATACTTGGGCTTGTGTGAAGAGATAGTGTGTCTAGATGTTTCTTCCTGGCTCAGTGTGAGGTATGATTTTCCAAAGCACTTGGTGTGCTTCATAACATTTTTAAAACCCACTTATCGCAGGTTAATAACTTAGATGACTTTTTTTTTTTTTTCTTGAGATGGAGTCTTGCTATGTCACCCAGGCTGGAGTGCAGTAGCGTGATCTTGGCTCACTGCAACCTCCACCTTCCAGGTTCAAGCAATTCTCCTGCCTCAGTCTCCCGAGTAGCTGGGACTACAGGTGCACACCACCATGCCCAGCTGATTTTGTATTTTTAGTAGAGATGGGGTTTTGCCATGTTGGCCAGGCTTGTCTTGAACTCCTGACCTCAGGTGATCCACTTGCCTTGGCCTCCCAAAGTGCTGGGATTACAGGCGTGAGCCACTGCACCTGGCTGGATGGCCATTTCTCTAATGTAAAATGTGAAGCAGGCCCAGTGGAGGGTCCCAGGGCTGTACCAGAGGTGACCAGCCTGCAGCCATGCCCTGACATCCTGACTTCCTTGATGAAAAATGAGCCCATTATTCAGTGTGCTGGCTGTTTGCAAGGAGCAATGGGTTAGAAATGACAATGTGCTGAAAGTCTTTTTTTCCCTCCAATTGTTTACAGGGAAGGTTGGGTGTGGCTCTCCGAGAATACATTTTGGTGGACTCATTGAGGAAGATGATGTGAGTCTCCTTGCTGCAGCTCTCCGAATTCAGGTTTGTTCGACATAGCTGTCTGAGAAATCTTGAGTTTGGAAGTTTGATTAATAGTTGCTAACATTTTACAAGTGGTTTCTGTTTACCAGGTACAGTGTTAAACACTTCATACACACAGTGTTAGGCCTATTTCATAAATGAAGAAATGGTGATTTTGAAAAATGAAGTGAGTTGCCTGTGATCACATGGCATATGTGGGGCAGGGATCCATACTGGGGACTGTGTGTATGTTATCTTGTGCTGTGTAATAAACTATCTCACAATTTAGTAACTGGAGCAACAAGGCATTTATTATCTCACAGTTTCTTCAAATCAGAGATTTGGCAGTAGATTAACAGATTAGGTGGTATGTTAGTCCATTTTTGCATTGCTATAAAGAAATACCAGCTACTCGGGAGGCTGAGGCAGGAGGATTGCTTGAACCCAGGAGACAGAGGTTGCAGTGAGCTGAGATTGCACCACTGAACTCCAACCTGGGTGACAGAGGGAGACCGGAAAAAAAAAAAAAAAAGGAAAAGAAAAGAAATACCCAAGACTGTGGTTAACTTAGAAAGAAAACAGATTAAATTGGCTCACCGTTCTTTTTTTTTCCTCCTTGAAATGGAGTCTCGCTTTGTCACCCAGACTGGAGTACAGTGGTGCAATCTTGGCTCACTACAACCTCCACCTCCCGGGTTTAAGCGATTCTCATGCCTCAGCCTCCCGAGTAGCTGGGATTACAGGCACTCACCATCACACCAAGCTAATTTTTTGTATTTTTAGTAGAGACAGGGTTTCACCATGTTGGCCAGGCTGGTCTCAAACTCCTGGCCTTGTGTGATCTACCCGCCTCGGCCTCCCAAAGTGCTGGGATTACAGGCATGAGCCACCGCGCCTGACCTGGTTCACAGTTCTGCAGGCCTTACGGGAAGCATAACACAGGCATCTGCTTCTGGAGAGGCCTCTCCAAGCTTCCAATAATGGCAGAAGGTGAAGGGAAAGCAGGCATCTCACAAGGTGCGAACAGGAGCAGGGAGTGAGGGAGTGGTGCTATATACCTTTAAACGACCAGATCTCATGAGAACTCACTCATTATCATAAGGATGCTACCAATGGGGATGATGCTAAACCATCATGAGAAACCAGCCCTTGTGATCCCATCACCTCCCACGAGGCCCCACCTCTAACACTGGGGATTACATTTCAAGATGAGATTTGGGCAGGGACACACATCCAAACTATATCAGATGGTTTGGGCTCAGGAGCTCTCATGCATTTGAAGTGAAGATGTCAGCTGGGGCTACAATCATCTGAGGGGTTGACTGGGGCTGGAGGATCTCTTTCCCAGATGGCGTACTCACATGGCTGTGGGCATGTGTATTTCATTCCTCATTGGCCATCAGCAGATGCCGTGCTTCCTCATCATGTCCACCTCTCTGTAGGGCTGCTCACAGTGTGGCAGCTGACTTCCCCCAGTATAAGCAATCCAAGGGAGGGAACCAGAAGGAGTCTTGCAGTATGGATGACCTAGGCTCTGACATCATGTGCCGCCACTTCCTTTAATCCTGTTTGTTAGAAGTATATCACTAAGTCCGGTTCATATTCAAGAGAAGGAGAATTGTCCTCACCTCTTCAAGACAGAAGTATTAAAGTATTTGTAGGCATTTTCAAACCATCACCACCTGTGTGACCTAAAGGCGAAGGTCACCAGTGTTCCACCATATAAGCTGAGTGTTCTCATAGTGCTGGAGCCTGCAGTGACGGTGGCCTCTGGCAGTGACATTTAGTTCATATCTTTCTTCTGTACAGGGTAATACACAACTCGTTGCCTCAAAATGGGTCATTATACATTTTTGTAAGGATTATAAGTTACATTTCCATCAAAGCCAAATTTTGTTTTTATTTATTTTTATTTCATTTACTTATAATTTATATGCATACATAGCACTACTCAGTAATTCAATTTTCTTGTTCTTTTATACCAACTACAGAAGGATGGTATTTGGAAGCTGAGCATCCAAGCTGATCATTCATGCAGTCTTGTATTTTCTTCATTTTTCTTTTCTAAATCAGATGACGAACTTATTCAGTATAAGTTTATCCATGTATGTGATGTCTTTTGTGAAGACTTAATCTATTTTATTTATTTATTCATTCATTGATTTATTTTATTGAGACAGGTGTCACCCAGGCTGGAATGCAGTGGCACGATCTCAGTTCACTGTAGCCTGCACCTCCCAGGTTCAAGCAATTCTCCTGCCTCAGCCTCCTGGGTAGCTGGGATTACAGGCACATGCCACCACACCCAGCTAATTTTTTTTTGAGATGGAGTTTCGCTCTTGTTGCCCAGGCTGGAGTGCAATGGTGCAATCTCGGCTCACCGCAACCTCTACCTCCTGGGTTCAAGCTGCAGCCTCTCGAGTAGCTGGGATTACAGGCATGCGCCACCATACCCAGCTAATTTTGTATTTTTAGTAGAGACAGGGTTTCTCCATGTTGGTCAGGCTGGTCTTGAACTCCCGACCTCAGGTGATCTGCTTGCCTTAGCCTCCCAAAGAGGATTACAGGCGTGAGCCACTACGCCCAGCCTAATTTCTGTATTTTTAATAGAGACAGGGTTTCACCATGTTGCCCAGGCTGGTCTTGAATTCCTGCCCTCAAGTGATCTGCCCGCCTCGGCCTCCCAAAGTGCTGGGATTACAGGCATGAGCCACCTCACCTGGCCTATTTATTCATTTATTTTTAAAGAGACAGAATCTCAGCTAGGATGAAGTGCAGTGGTATGGTCTTGACTCACTGGAGCCTCAAACTTCTGGGCTCAAACAATCCTCCCACCTCAGCCTCCCGAGTAGCTGGGATTATAGGTGCATGTCACCACACCTGGATTTTTTAATAGTGTATTTTCTCACATTTTCCTGTTTTTCTTTTTTAAATTTAACAAAAACAATGAACATAGTCAGAAGTTCTGGCCTGTGACTTGATATAACCCTGGACGTACATTGTAAAAAACATTCTCAGATTCATTGCTGTAAGTATGAAGAGCTAATAGTCTGCAAGGGAACTATAGAATTAAGCTGGATCATCAAGAAGTTCATGTGTGCATATTTAAGAAACAAAGCAGCTTCTTTTAATACTATCAAACTCTTCAGTACGGTATTGAATAGTCGTATATTCTAACTAGGCATGCAGGTTTTCACATTTTCCTTTTTAAGAAAAACCTACAAACCTAGTTACACGTGAATAAAAATATTCCTAATATCCCCTTGACTTATTGTACAACTCGATAATCTTATTTTGTAACATCCACAAACAATATTTCCATGGTTTAAGTGCGTGCCCTGTCAGCTTTTACGATTCTAACATGTTTTCCTCTCTCTCCCTGCTGAAGAATATGGTCAGCAGTGGAAGGAGATGGCTTCGTGAACAGCAGCACAGGCGGTGGAGACTTCACTGCTTGAAACTTCAGCCTCTGTCCCCTGTGCCAAGGTAACACTGGTGATTTATTTATACTGATGTCAGCTCAGCACAGTGCCTTAGACCCAGTTAGTCATGGAGGAGAAGCACAACTCATGCTACTGTAGTTTTGATAGTAGATAATTTTCTCTATTCATTAAATTGCCACCCTATTTTCTCTATTGTAAATTCTCCAAAATTAAATCTAATGAATGTATTACTGTGTTCTGTCAGTTCTAAAAAGGCATATTTTAAAAATATCAATATTTTCTATATTAAATGGCAGTTTTTTAATGACGTTTTAAAACTAATTTGTATTAACTAATTTAATTTCAATGATATTTCCTATATTTAATGGCAGTGGGTTTTTTCCTTTTTTTTTTTTTTTTTTTTTTTTGAGATGGAGTCTTGCTCTGTTGCCCAGGCTGGAGTGCAGTGGTGCAATCTCGGCTAACTGCAACCTCCACCTCCCAGGTTCAAGCGATTCTCCTGCCTCAGCCTCCCGATCGGGTAGCTGAGATTACAGGTGCACGCCACCACACCCAGCTAATTTTTGTATTTTTAGTAGAGACAGGGCTTTTGCCATCTTGGCCAGGCTGGTCTCAAACTCCTGACCTCAGGTGATCTGCCCACCTCAGTCTCCGAAAGTGTTGGGATTACAGGCGTGAGCCACCATGCCTGGCCTGGCAGTGTTTTTTCTTCTTAATGGTCCATGAAATCATGGTTTTAAATCTGATAAAATATGGTAATGTAATATTTGGAATATGCTTTTCAGTGTCAGAAATGCCCAACGCATATATATCCGCCTGGTCTTAAGGGCCATGTAAGTTTCTACTCTGGGGATAAATGATCACCCAAACCAAACATTCCACGTGGCAACTGAGCTCAGCTTTCTTTAGAACAATCTGATAGGATAGTCTGTGTTCGTCTAGGTGGGTATTTTCCTCAGAGTGCTCTTTGATGAAGTCTAAGCTACATATTTTATCTGTAAATTTGGAAATATAAACCGTAGGTCATAGTCTCAGCACGTGGTTTAGAATGATTGGGTAGGGATGACATCTGAAACAGCCGCATTTTCCAGTCTGATGATGAGTCATCTGTGTCTGTCCCACTCCAAGCAATTGGCCCTACCCCCGTTATCCAGGTGTGCATAATGCCAGGTGTGCATCCCCAGGTAATCTCATCTAGCAATGTTGGAATGCACAGAGTGCAGAGGAGATAAAACCCCTCTGGTAACTGACTCTTTTTTTTTTTTTTTTTTTTTTTTTTGAGACAGAGTCTTGCTCTGGTCTTGAACTCCTGACCTCAGGTGTTCCACCCACCTCGGCCTACCAAAGTGCTGGGATTACAGGCATGAGCCACCGCACCGAGCCTGACTCATTTTTTACCTGATAACCAGTTGCTTTATAGAATTGAACTCCATTTCCTTGGGTGGTCAGATGAACACCCTGGTTCAGTTCTACCCACCAGGAGGGTGTGACCCTCTTGGACATGTTTTCATCCCTGCAATAGACAAAACATCTCAATTATGTTCTCTATTCATTAATTATGTAAGTTGCAATGAGGAATGTTATTTCTGTAATATCATCCCTGGGCTTGTGCAATCTGTTTCATAAAATATCTTATTTTAGAGTTATTTATGTTGTTATAAGACCTTAGATTTTGAAAGCAAATCAATAATTTCTACCTACAAAGTGGTAAAAAAGATTAAGATAGATTTCACCAAATTGTGTACCAAAGTTTCAAAGTAAATTCTTCTTGTTTAACCAATAATTTGGTTAAATAATTAAACCCTTTTCTCCCCCAAGAAGAATTCACTTTGAAATCATTGATTTCTAGACCCACGGGGCAAAGAGAAGCAAGCTGAGTAGTTTATAAATCACCCAAAAAATCGCGATGGTGTCTCTATGACCCTTTAGTAAAAAGGAAACCTTACAGGTGTTTGGTTTGTTTTGTTTTTAAGACAGAGCCTTGTTCTGTTGCCCAGGCTGGAGTGCAGTGGCTTGATCTCTGCTCATCGTAACCTTCACCTTCTGGGTTCAAGCGAGGACATCTGGCTAATTTTTGTATTTTTCGTAGAGACAGGGTTTCACCATGTTGGCCAGGCTGATCTCGAACTCCTGAGCTCAAGTGACCTGCCCTCCTGTGCTCCCAAAGTGCTGGGCTTACAGGCATGAGCCACCATGCCCGGCCTGTTTTGTTTTTGTTTGTTTGTTTGTTTTTTGAGACAGAGTCTCCCGCTGTCGCCCAGGCTGGAGTGCAGTGGTGTGATCTCAGCTCACCTCAACCTTCACCTCCCGGGTTCAAGTGATTATCCTGCCTCGGCCTCCCGAGTAGCTGAGACTACAGGTGCAACCACCACACCTGACTAATTTATTTGTATTTTTAGTAGAGATGGGATTTTGCTGTGTTGGCCAGGCTGGTCTCAAACTCATGGACTCAAGTGATCCTCCTGCCTTGGCCTCCCAAAGTGCTGGGATTATAGGTGTGAGCCACTGTGGCCTGCCAAAAGCTTACACACTCTTCAATTTAGGAGATTGTGGGAAGAGAGAGACAGAAAAAAAGTTATGACCAGGAAGGCAAAACAAAGTGGGAGGCTAGAAAGGAAAGGTTGGATGGGTGGAGGCCTGGAAAGGAATACTCAGCGGCCTGTGGGGGGATTACCTGAACTCCTAGTTTCTGTGGTGCCCTTTGGAGAAATCTGGGTGGAGGTGTGTTTGCTGTTACCTCTTACCCCAGGTCAGGCCCCCACAGGATCCTGGAGGAGAGTCTAGGGTGGTCTGAACACTGAGGGTAGATTGCCCGCTGTAACTACAGAAACAGGACCAAGGGGCTGACTAAAGTCCACTGAGGGGGTTGATCTGCCCACCGAAGGAAAGCAGATCACAACAAAAATAAGTGTTCCGGGGTGAGTGAAGGAATAGCTGTCCTCTCTGATGCAACCTTTAAGGGCAGTTCCCTGCTGCGTGGTCTCCCTAGGTTAGTCTTGCTGCTGAGGGAACAGGTGCGCCTTCCATCTCTCACTCTCAGACACATGAAGGGCCTGACTCCCCAGCAAAGAAATGACTGAGCACATGAGCCCCAGAGGGGGCTCTTCCTGAAGAGTCCAGCATTACACATGCTGGTATCCAGACCACTCCTGTAAGACAAGCAGTGGTGGCCAGTGAAATAGAAGAGTTCAGTTAGGTGCACTCTGTAGGTGTAGGAACACTCTGGAGTTCCTACAATTTCCTGTCTGAACTTGGGCTCAGGGCACTAGGTCCTTTTACCGACAGTTATGTAATTAATAAAATATTTTGAAATATGGTTTTAGACTGTAAATAGAGAGAGGGGAAGTGTGGACACAGATAAAACAAAATAGCATTTCCACATTTTTTCTTTTTTTTTGTACTTAATCTCTAATGTGATAGTAATGTTCACATTTTTGAATAGCCAAGAGAAACATGTGGCCAGCCCAATCGGAGATTATTATACAACGACCTTCTATTCATGGCTAATGAATACCGTGATGGCCCACACAGCATTTGCTCTGTAGTCGAATCACACTTGCAGGAAGGCTTTGGACACATTGTAAAACACAGTTCTTCTCTGTATGCCGTAGGTGTTATACTTCCACCTGGACACAAGTTTAGGATCTTTGTGAGTTTTTCGGAGTTGCATTTCTAAAATGATGCACTATTTTCTCATACACACTAATTGTTAGCAGTTGTGCTTATTACTGCCTGGGAGGAAGGACCCCAAAGCAATTGCATTGATTTCATTGTTGGCGTGATGTGAGGCTGTTTTCACTCCAGTTACAACCACCTAAGCTGAGAAGCCTCTTCTCTCTTTTGTGTTGTCTTTCCCCTCAGTGACATTGAGATTTCAAGAGGACAAACTCCAAAAGCTGTGGATGTCCTTGCCAAGGAGATTGGATTGCTTGCAGATGAAATTGAGATCTATGGCAAAAGCAAAGCCAAAGTACGTTTGTCTGTGCTAGAAAGGCTAAAGAATCAAGCAGATGGGAAATACGTCTTAGTTGCTGGGTAAGACTTAGTTGCTGGTAACATCCACTTGACCAAGCAGACATCTTTACAAAACTCTTCCCTATACCCTTGTCCTTGTACCCCTCAATCCATCCTATTCTCACGTTTGACATTTTGTCCATTTCATTTGGGATTTCTCTATTTGGTGTGAGGTAAGTTTTTATTTTCAGTGCAGAGCAAATTAGTCAACTCTACAAAATATAAAGTCAAACAAGTTGCAGTGCTTTATCGTTTGTTACTCATATTATGCTGTTATTACCCCTGCTCCCCCTTGGCTTTTTTAATTTCATTTTTCATTATAAAAATCAAGATAGGAATTGAAAGTAAAATATTTTGAACTCAGTTTGTTTTGTGCGTTCTACTTGAAATATTTTAATGGAAAAGGTACAGATAATCGTATGAAACATGTTTTCCTGTTAATATCCTTGATCTTACTGATATATTCACATTACAAAAGCTCATTATTTCCCTTCTTCTGCATTTCAGAACTAATGTTGAGCCATTTTCATTTGTGTTGGTTATTTTATAAAAGACAAATTCATAGTTTTTATGAAAAGGAGTGTTTGCCTTTTTCCTCTTTAAAAAAAGAAGTACATTCACTAGTTGAAAAGATGATAGAAAGCAAGGGATTTCAAATATTTATTCAATGTGACCTGAGGGAACATCATGAGACCATATAAATTCCTTTGTTGCCTTGAAATTTCATTTCAGTGACTATTGCTTGTGATGTATAGGCCAAGGCTTCAGGCACAAAAACCTGTTTGTCAGGCAGAGACATTTCTTGTAACTGGAATTGACTCCTAGGTAATTTATTTTTATATATTTAATTATTAATATAAATGCTTTTTTCTTTATTTCTTTTTCTGGTTATAAAAACAATGAAGTTTCATTGTAGAAATATTCTAAAAAATTCAGAAAACAGAAGTAAAAAAGCAAACATCCCAAACCCAAGCACTCAGAGGAAACAACTATTGGCCTGCGAGGACTGTTTTGATGCTGCTGGAGTCTCAGCCATGAGATCACACTTGCATGCTATTCTGTAAGCAACCTGATTATTCGAGCATATGTGATATACTGAGCTCCATATGAGTAAATATTGAGCTATGTTACCATTTTTCATGACAACATAACATTCTATCACTCACATCCCAGATTTTTTTTTTTTTTTTTTAAAGACAGAGTCTCGCTCTGTTGCCCAGGCTGGAGTGCAGTGGCATGATCTCGGCTCACTGCAACCTCTGCCTACCGGGTTCAAGCGATTCTTCTGCCTCAGCCTCCCGAGTAGCTGGGATTACAGGCATGCACCACCATGCCCAGCTAATTTTTGTATTTTTAGTCGAGATGGGGTTTCACCATGTTGACCAGGCTTATCTCGAACTCCTGACCTTAAGTGATCCACCTGCCTTGGCCCCTCAAAGTTCTAGGATTACAGGGATGAGTCACCGCACCTGGCCACATCCCAGATTCTTAAACGTGTTGGGGAAGCAAGGGCTGGGGGAGTAGCAAAAATGCCCAGGATGAGGGTGGAGATCCCATCTTACACATCTTCTGGTACCTCTAGTTCCATCAATAAGTGCTGCCCTGGCTCAGCCACTGGTAGTACTGAGTGTTTCTAATCGTTCAAGGGCATTGATGCAGAAAAATAATTTGAACATAGAATAGGGATGTTCCACAACTTATTTGACCAATTTTCTATTGATGGGCAATTAAAGTGTTCCCAGTTTTTGCCATTTTAAACTGCTAGAATTAACAACCTTGGGCATGTGGATTTGTGCATCTGCTTAATTATCTCCTTAGGAAAAATCCCCAGAGGTGAATTCAATTATTTATAACTACAAATAAAGCAAAAATATCATCCAAAACAATATCACCTCTTTAATGATATAGTGATTTCTTCAAATCCCTTTTCCCGCCTCCTTTCCCACTTTCCTCTCCTCTTTCTCCTTCTCTTTGTGTAGCTTTTCTTTTCTTTTCTTTTCTTTTTTTTTTTTTTGTGGAGATGAAGTCACCCAGTCTGGAGTACACTGCTGTGATCTTGGCTCACTGCATCCTCCACCCCCTGAGTTCAAGCAATTCTTGTGCCTCAGTTTCCCAAGTAGCTGGGATTCCAGGCATGCACCCCCATGCCTGGCTAACTTTTTTTGTATTTTTATAGAGATGGGGTTTTGCCATGTTAGCCAGGCTGGCCTTGAACTCCTGGCCTCAACTGGTCAGGAGGAACTGTCTGCCTCCTCCTCCCAAAGTGCTGAGATTACAGGTGTGAGCCATCATGCCCAGCTTCTGTAGATATTTTTGTAAGAGGAACAAACAGCCAGGGCGTCTCAGAATCCCTCAGCAGTTGGCATTGTCAGGAATTCATCCTTTCCTGCACACCTTGGTTGCCTGTGGCTTCACCGTTCTCCCTCAGGCTTCCAGGCTCACTGCAGTTAGATTCCTGAGTCCCTTTCCATCCTAGAACCCCAAACTTAATGTCCCCATAATCGAGTGTGGGAAAGTTCCTTGCTGAGGGAGGGGTTGGCTCCACCTGCAGGCACCCTCTGGACCCAAACCCTGCAAGGAGCTGCCTCTGGTTAGATTGGCTCTGGGGTCTCCGAGTATGGGGCACAGTTTAGTCAGGGTTGCTTTTATGGCAGTATGCTTGACGCATATTTGTTTACAATGAATAAACAAACTCTTGGCCATTACAAGCCCTTTACAAAGCATTTGATTTGTGGAACTGGTTCCCTTCTTCCAGGCCTCGGGTGATCTTGGTAGGTGGGTTTGCAGGTTTTCTTACCCTGTTTAGATAGGAACACTTAAGGAAAACTTGGTGGGGTGTGTTGTCTGTTTATGAAGGAAGAATCCTACAGCAGATTTTCTTATCCAGTCCCTCTGCTTTACTCCATTTGGGGCTTGTCAATAAAATCAGAAATCCAGACACGGATGGCCCTGACCTTCCCTTGGAACACAAAACTGATACTTCTAAAACAAATCTGTGATGGTATTGTCAGGTTCCTTACTTGTAAACAAAGCCGGGCCTCCAGCCTCATGCTGGAGAATGCTAGCTAGCACGGCTGCCTGGGGTTACAGCCAATGCAGTCCATGGCCAGTAGAACATTTCTCCACATTGGCTCTTTGCTAGCATTAATATGTATAATTGAGCTGAAATTGGCCTGCCATGTTGTAAATAAAAAAGATTAAACATGAATTTTCAAGAACAGAGTAAACACCAAAGGATCAACAATTCTTTTTCTGAAATTCTGATATAAGTTTCTTTACCTAACAAAGACCTTTGAAGGAACAAAATTAAATGGCTTCTTTTTTTAAAACTATATTGGGAAAAAATAACCGTGCTGGTAAGATTATGATATATGTATGCATTTGTGACAGAGCTTGAAGAGTTTTAGGAAATAGCCGTACTGGATCCTATAAGGGAAGAATGAACAGCCCCTTCTCCCCAACACAACAAATGATATATTTTTTAGGGCTGTAAACTGTCATCAGTATCTAATCCTTTAATAGCTGAATGATTGAGATCAGTTTAGACTGCAGGCAAATATTTTATCTATAGTCTAAAGTGGGCCTGGCATGGTGGGTTGTGCCTATATTCCAGTGACTCGGGAGGCTGAGGTGGGTGGATCACTTGAGGCCAGGAGTTCAAGACCAGCCTGAGCAGCATAGCAAGACCCCCATCTTTAAAAAATACAAACAAACAGCAAAAAGCAGCGCTGGCTTAAAGCAACATTTGTAATCTAAAGTGAAAAGTTAATTTGAAATAAAAATCACCTTCATATTTTTACATTTGACCAGCTCAAGCATTAGGGGGAAGTGACGTTATCAAACCATTATATGCACTGTTGCAACTTCTTTAAAAATATGAATGACCCCTCCTTTAAATGGAGAATTATTTCCTTTTTCTAGAAGTCTTTTCTAATTCTGAAAATAATATTAGCTTATTGTAAAAAATTTAACATAAAGAAAAGTAAAAAGGAGATAGCTAAGTCTCTCAGAAGTCAATATTTTGTTTATACATGCATCTTTTTACACTTTGAGATCATGCTATAAATACCATTTTTGTCCTGCCTTTTTCTCTGAACGCTATAACATAAATCTTTTTCCATGCTTTGGAAGAATTCAAATACCCAAGTAATTTTTAAGTAAAACTAAATAACAATATATTTGTTATTATATATTTGAATTTATATAGAAATATGATTTAAATATATCACCAATGGTATTAAAATATAAAACAATGAGATTTTAAAAAGTCTTCTATTATTAATAACTCAAATGCAGAACAGATTAAGTCTTTTAAAAAGCCATTCTTCAAACCTTAGGATTTCTTATTCAGTCAGAATCATCTGCGTTTCATCAACTACACATTGCATGGTATTTACACCTACACATCACTTTATTTGCTTTGCCTGACAAAATGAAAAGTATTGGGAATTGTTCAGGGAAATATGCCAAAAGAATCTTAGGGACTCATGAGTTTTACATATTTTCCCAGTTACACTAATGAAAAGGAATTTTGTTTGAGAACTTGACTTGGAGTGCAGCTGTAGGGCATTTGAGTCTCAGTCTCCATCAGGCCTGCACCCATTTCTGTGCAGAAGTTTCTAGAATTTCCCTGAATTGGTTGGACAGAGCAGCTAATAAGGAAGCCCAAACTGATCTGGGAATAGACTGAATTTCACATTAAAGAAAGGAAAAATTTGAATCATTCACATCATTTCATCTTTTTTTTTTTTTTCTTCAGAGGGCCAAATACCTGATTGGATTTTTAAAAAATGTTTCAACCCTTTATTTTGGTACAACGTAAAAATAATCTGACTTTTCTAAGATTTTGCTTTCCTGCCTTGAGTAACTATTTAAATATCTGTGAGATTTTCTTTTATTTGTGCTATTTCCAGAATGAAACAGAGGTATTTAGAAGAAACCACTTGCCACAGGGCCTTTGAACCATTTACCCAAGTCAAGTGTAATGAGAAACATCACCAAATGCACCATGGGGTTTATTGTTAGATAATAAAAGGCTTTGAAAACCTCCTAGACCCTAAAGCTGCCTGGGATGGATGATTTATGTTCATATGCTACTTGAGCATGTAGTTTTGGAGTGCATGGTTAGGCCTATGGCTAATGGCAGTTGTACCATTCAACAAGATTCTGGGTCTTCAGAATAGTTCAAAGTTTTACCACTTCTCTCTGGATAAGCCATCTTTTTGACCTTTGAGTAAATTATAAACTTATTTTCAGATTGTGTCCAAATGGTCACAGGTACTTTGACAATTTTTACTGTAGCTGCCAATAAATAATACTCATCTTAAAAAAGACATCATTCTGGCAGGGCATGGTGGCTCACACCTGTAATCCCAACATTTGGGAGGCCGAGGCAGGCGGATCATTTGAGATCAGGAGTTTGAGACCAGCCTGGCCAACATGGTGAAACTGGTTTCTATTAAAAATACAAAAATTAGCCGGGCATGGTGGCAGGTGCCTGTAATCCCAGCTACTCAAGAGGCTGAGGCAGGAGAATTGCTTGAGCCTGGGAGGTGGAGGTTGCAGTGAGCAGAGATCACACCATTGCACTCCAGCCTGGGCAACACAGTGAGACTCCATCTCAAAAAAAAGAAGCGTCATTTCATGATCAACCCTTTTTTGCTGGTCTGTGCCCTGAACAGGTGATGTGATAGGGGTGCAAAGAGGGTGAGCATTGTCCTTTACCTCAGCAAGTGTGTGGCCTGGTAGGTGAGACAGGCATGTCAGAATGCTTATCATGAAGCCATCTGAAAAATTCTAGAATAATCATGTAATCAATGCTCTAGATATCAGGGAGGGAGTACAGAAATCTGCCGGGAGAAGTGGAGGAAGGTAATGAACAAAAATCACAGTTCCACCTCTATGAACTCTAAGCTCCCATAGAAAAAGAAATTAGAGGACCCGGCGCAGTGGCTCGTGTCTATAATTCCAGCACTTTGGGAGGCCGAGGCGGGCAGATCACAGGGTCGGGAATTTGAGACCAGCCTGGCCAACATGGTGAATCCCCATCTCTACTAAAAATACAAAAGTTAGCCGGGTGTGGTGGCACATGCCTGTAGTCCCAGCTACTCAGGAGGGTGAGGCAGGAGAATTGCTTGAACCCAGGAGGCAGAGGTTGCAGTGAGAAGAGAGGAGACGGGAGGAGAGTAGAGGAGAGGAGGAAAGAGAGGAGAGAAATAAGAAAGAAAGAAAGGAGAAAAGGAAAAAGAAAAGAGAAAGAAAGAAAGAGAAGTTAGATTACCTTAGTGCTCATTCTTTCCTTTATCACTGTTGATGATTTGGAATCTGAGCTAAAGATACTAGGCGAAAAACTAAACCAAATTTTGATACCAAATGCAGGAAGGAGGTGAAATTAGTTGTTTTTTATTGTAGCTCTCTTTTTATTGCTCCCAATAAATACTTCCTACTTTGTGATTTTCCCGAATTGTATTAGTTGGCCGAAAGCTGAGCAGTCCTATGTTTCTAATTAAGAATTGGATGGTTAGCTGGAGTTTTGAGGAGGTCGTCTCTGGGCGTGTCTGCTTTTAGCTTTCTTGGGCAGCTATGCTTGCATATCCTTGGGAATGAAAATGTAATCCTTCGTGTGACACAGTTTAGGTAAACCACTTAGTCCTTTGCAAACAACAAATGCTCAGTACGGTACTTAAATGACACCATATTTGATGCCACAATTTCTTTTCAGGCTCTTCTAAGATTGTGATGCCTGTGGGCTTTTAACTGCCCTTATGGATGTTGTATCCAAGAAAACAGAAAGTTGACCCTGAGCAGAAGCATTAATATCTTTGTATAACTTTCAGTCTTCACGTTGACCCCACTGCAAATCTGCTATTTAGACAGATGCAGAGGTGACTGATAAGCCAGGGTCATGTGGCTTCAGGAGTCTTAGGTTTCTTCCATGCAGCAGTGTCAGGAAAGGCTCACTAGCTCCTGGCCACAGCAGGTACCAGTGACCTCCTTGTTGCTGAATCCACCGACCACTCTTGGTCCTCATCCTGCTTCCTGCCTCAGTGGCATTTGAGTTTCCTGTTCTGGAAACAGTCTCATCCTTAGCCTCCTTCTGAGACTTCCTATCATGTTCGACCTTCTTCTCCAGGGTCCTCTTATTTTTTATTTTTTGTATTTTTAGAGACAGGGTCTCACTATATTACCCAGGCTGGTCTCAAACTCCCTGGCTCAAGCAATCCTTTTACCTTGGCCTCCCAAAGTGCTAGGATTACAAGCATGAACCACTGCACACAGCCGGGTTCTCTTATTTTATATTATGCCTTCCTAGTTTCCTTTTGGACTCTCTTCTTCTGACAACTCATTACAAGCAAATGTACTTAACTCTTCTGTCCTTATCCCTTTTGCCACTTGGTGCACTGTCCTTGGGTGATCTTACCCATTCCATGCTTTAAATGGCTAATTATAGTTGATTTCCATCCATGGAGAACCTGGGTAAGTCAGATGGCTGGCTTTACCTCCCAGCTCTGCTGCTTACTAGCTGTGTGACTGTGGGCAAGTTGCTTAAACTCTGTGCCTCAGTTTCCTCATCTATCAAGTGAGGGTACAAATAATTAACCCCATAAATATGAAGCGTATCACTTCTCCTATTAACTGCCCCAATCCACTCTGAGTTTTATCTGGTTAACATTTATTAATTTGTCAGGTCTCACCTAAGATGTTACCTCCTACAGGAAACATTCCCAGGTGTTCAAATCTAGTTAGATCCTTTTTCCATGTCCCCTCATAATTCATAATTCATAATTCTGACTGCCCTATTTCCCTGTCTTAGTGTTTGTCACATTTATCGTAACTGCTGATGTATTCAGATCAGGATCAGCTGGAAGCTTGTGACGGTAGAGATGGAGTCTGACTGGGCCATCATTGTGTCCCTAGGGTCTAGCTCAGTGCCTGGCACATAGCAGTACTTGATAAATACTTGCTGAATGAATGACTCATGAAATTGCAGGGTGCGATGACGCCTCTAAAGACATTCCTTCTTTGCGG
Organism: Rhinopithecus roxellana; assembly: GCF_007565055.1. Lineage (NCBI taxonomy): Eukaryota > Metazoa > Chordata > Mammalia > Primates > Cercopithecidae > Rhinopithecus > Rhinopithecus roxellana. The sequence continues at coordinate 177,524,654 of NC_044552.1, read as the reverse complement.
TTACATCCCTAGGTTTTGTAGGTTAGAAAACTCTATTAGATTTGTTGTGGTTGGGTATCCTTGACAACGTGGCTCACAGTAACTCATGGAAGACCAAACTGCAAACCTAAATGACAGCCTTTAAAATTTTTAACGATGCTTATGGTGTTCTAAAGAACAATTTTATGAGGCCTTACTTGCTAATGTAATAGGCTCTCTTCAACACCTAATACTGTGATGTTATGAACATGGGAACATTTGGTTTTGCAAAGTGTTGTCATCAACAATAAGCTTCTCAAGAGCAGAAGTTTCCACCGTAGTGTGCACAGGGGCTGTGGACTTTTTGAATATTTGAAGGACTGTCATATGGAAAGGGATCAGGCTTAGTGTGTAGGACTCCAAGAGCTAGGACACAACAAGAATGCAGGTGCCTTCTCTTTAGAACAAAGAACTTTCGAACTGTAACAGCTGTCTGGAAATGAGTGGGCCACCCCGGAGGTCATGACCTTATCACCATGTGTGTTCAAGCATGGCAGGGAGAAGCCCTGGGCAGGGATATCTGGAAGGAGAAGGACAAGTGGGGACTTCAGGGTCCCTTCTAATCCTGAGAGTCTGGCAGTGCCCTACTCACCCAAGGACCATTGAGCTAGGCCCTGTGCCCACACCATAGGCCCTGTGCCCACACCCTGCCCCAATAAATGGCTCAGGAAGAACAAGCGCTACATACTCTTTGGCAAGATATGCCACCATCAGCTTAATTATTTAAATCATTTTGATGAATGGTTTTATGGCCTTTCTTGAAATTGATGTTGTTATTAGCACTGCCCAATAACTTTTCCTTTTTGGTCTCTTGGTAAAGGTGTGTCTGTATCTTGACTTTAGCTTGTGCCTGGCCTGTGTGATAGGGGTAGACCATAACAGCCTGAGAACATTAAATTCTGGAGTGCATTTTGGAATGAGCACCCCCAGATTTGATTCTGGTGTCTTAGGCTGGTTTTGCATTGGTTGTCTGGGAAATACTATAAAATTCACTTTCTCCTCCCAAACTCAGGATCACGCCCACCCCTCTTGGAGAAGGGAAGAGCACAGTTACCATTGGGCTTGTGCAGGCGCTGACTGCACACCTGAATGTCAACTCCTTTGCCTGTCTGAGGCAGCCTTCCCAAGGACCGACGTTCGGAGTGAAAGGTACTGTCTTTAACAACTAGTGTACTTTTCAGGGCAAAGTTGCGGGGAGCAAATTGTAAAAAGAACATTGTCAACAGATAAAGAGTTAAGACTTTTCAGGGGACTTGATACTTTTCTTCGCTGCACACTCAGTACATAGTGGTCGCCCCACGTTGGTCCCCCTGGGCATGGAAGTGAGCAGTGAGAGCTGCCAGGGCTTCACTGGACACCTCGGGAGCCTGTTCCTGAGGCTGTGTTGCTCAAGGCTCCCACCTCAGTGCAGTCTCCCATTTCATCAGGACCTTCTTTGCCAAGTGATCTTGAAACACGGCCATCCATATCAGTGTTTGATCATCCCAGTCTCGGGAAAGGTCTTTCCCTCTGCTTTAGTCTCGGCTCACTGGAGTTGCTGTGTGGGGCCTGCAGAGCTCTCTGGAGACAGACTGGCTGTGGACAGCGAGTCGTGATAAAATTCCTCTTTGGCTGTGGTTGGGCTGGGATCTGGCACTTTCCCATTTGTCACTCTTTCTTCCTTGATTTATCATGAAATCATTCCTTAACTCACTTTACAATGGTATTTATTGCTGCAATTACAGTTTGTCTTTGGCACTTCATGATTTTTTAAGAATATTATATTTATATTACTGTTACAGATATTAAAAACGTATCTCATTAAGTACTGATAACTCATAGAGTGTCATGCATCATGTAGCGGAATGAACACTAGGGTTGGAGCAAGGAGGCCAAGGTTTTGGTCACAGCTGTGTTTCCTACCGCGATGTGACCCTTGACCACTTGAGCCAGTCACAACCTCTTGGAGCCGTATCTCTAAAAGTCCAAAATGCTGAGAGCGGCACCAGGCTCACCCAGTTGTTGTGAGGATCAAATGAGAAAGCAGGTAAAGAATGAGGGCTACTGTCAAATGATACACACATGGGCGATGCTGTTACTGCTTTAGGAAAGAGGAATCCTTTTACTATAACAACCAACATTTTTAGGGATATGCAGCATGACAAATCTCACATACTATTATCTGAAATAAATTGAAGTTTATAATTTATTCATTTGAGGTGGTTATGCGGTGGGTTTTTGTTTTTGTTTTTGTTTTTGAGACAGAGTCTCACTTGGTTGCCCAAGCTGGAGTGCAGTCGTGCAATCTTGGCTCACTCCAACCTCTGCCTCCCAGTTTCACGTGATTCTCCTGCCTCAGCCTCCCAAGTAGCTGGGACTACAGGCGCCTGCCACCATGCCTAGCTGATTTTTTGTATTTTTAATAGAGATGGTGTTTCACCATTTTGGCCAGGCTGGTCTCGAACTCCTGACCTCAAGTGATCCACCCGCCTCAGACTCCCAAAGTGCTGGGTTTACAGGCATGAGCCACCTCGCCCAGCCACAGTGTATTTTTTTTAAACAAGTTTTCTCAGATATGAAATCATGTACAATTGATTTAGATAAAGTATAGTCACAGAGATCTAATAATAAATTAACAAAATATTCTCATATCCTAGTATGTTTTATAGTAATGACATCTGCTCTATTTTTACCTTTTTTTTTTAAGTAAAGAAACAGAGGTATAGTTAAACAAAGTGTCAACTTTTTTTTTTTTTTTCTATTCTGCTTGGACATAACCGTTAGTGTCTCTCACTGCCTTTTGTTATTTCATCTTGGGTATGACACCTCTGTGTTGGGTTTGGGGAGCTGTGTCCTTTGGGCTGTGTCCATCGTGGCAGCTGTACTTGGTGACTCGTTTGAAATGCCGCTTGCTCTGTTGTTTAGGAGGAGCCGCGGGTGGTGGATACGCCCAGGTCATCCCCATGGAGGAGGTAAGACCTTGAAGAGATGAGGGTCAGCTATCACTATGTCTCCTTCTGACATCTTGTCTCTGCTCCCATCCACACAGGCCCGCAGACCCTCCTCCACAATCCCAAAGTCCTTAAGGCTCTGAAACTCCAAAATGTTTACATAACTCACCCAGTGGCAAACCCTAGTATTTACTGTGATGAGCTATAATTATATGGATTTTGTCTGTGCTACTTGGTGTGAATATTCGCATACATTGCAGAAAAATTATTTTTGATTAACAGGTGCTGACCTAGCCCCTGCTTGGGATGTTTTACAAATGAACTACATGTAAATCATACTGCCTTCCTAAACTCCAAAATATTCTGAACCCTAAAACCCTGCTGGTCTTGCGGGTCTGGATGAGAGAATGTGGGTCTGTGCCTCTCTCAATCATCTGCTGTACTGCCGAGTTCACAAAGACTTCACGCTTCCCCTCTGTCAGTTCAGGCTCCAGTGTGTGCCTCGGCAGCACAGATACTAAAACTGGAATGACACAGAGAGGATTCGCATGGTCCCTGCACGAGGATGACATGCAAATTTGTGAAGTGTCCCATTAAAAATAAAAGACTCCAAAATAAAAGAGTTCCAGAGGAAAATGGTCAAAAAGAACTGACGTTGTTAATTCCCACTTCTCTAAGAACTCCCCCTTTGTTCCGCATAACCTCTTCTTTGTCGCCTGTAACTAACCAGTGACCAGTTCTTTTCATTTCCACTCTCTGCATCAACCTCATCATTCAGGGCCTGGGCAATCTTCCAAAACCCAAATCTGAGCAGGTCACTTTCCTGTTCTGTCATTTCTGCCGTTGCCTGTCACCCTCCAGCACAGCACAGGAGGTCCTCGTGGGCGGCTCCGCTCCTGCTTCCCTGTCCGCAGGTCCCCACCTGCCTTCTCTCCACCGCGTCAAGCTCCTTGCAGACTCTTTTTTTTTTTTTTTCTTTTTGAGACAGAGTTTTGCTTTGGGCTCAGGCTGGAGTGCAGTGGCATAATCTCGGCTCACTGCAACCTCCACCTCCCAGGTTCAAGCAATTCTCATGCCTCATTCTCCTGAGTAGCTGGGATTACAGGCAACTGCCACCATGCCTGACTGATTTTTTGTATTTTAGTAGAGATGGGGTTTTACCGTGTTGGCCAGTCTGGTCTCTAACTCATGAGCTCAGGCAGTCCGCTGGTCTTGGCCTCCCAAAGTGCTAGGATTACAGGCGTGAGCCACTGTGCCCAGCCCTTGCAGACTCTTCCTGTTCTCTCTCAGTTCCAGGATTTTCCGATGCCTGGAACATTTTTCCTTTTCTGTCCTCTTTACCCAGCTTAGGGGTTTTGTCAAGGTTCTTCTCTACCCCACAGACTCCCTCTGTGTTTATGGCTATCTAGTTCAGTTGGCTGTGGCGAGTTGTGCGCCTTTCTTGAGGTCTCAGGTCCCAGCATTGAGCAGAGTAACCAGCACATAGTAGGAACTCACTAGAAAGTATTTGTTGACTTTGTTAAAGGAATAGAAGTGTTTACCCAGGAAGGTCTGAGTGTCAGGGAGACTAAAGAGAAAATCAGTATAAACTTCAAGTACTGGGAGTGGCAGTGAGAAAGAGTAGTCCAAGGCACTGCTGAGAAAAATCATCCCAGGCCTCAGGTCAGAATGGGGATGGGTACATTCACAAGCCAGACCCAGAACCAGGAGGTCAAGTTAGAGGTGGCATACAAGGGGCATACACAGGGGAATGGCTCGGGTTTAGCCAGCAAATTGGAAGGACATTGGTGTCCCACTGGTTTAAGGCATCAGCTATGTGGCTTGGAGGAGAGAGCTACTTTATTTTACTTTATTTTATTTTATTTATTTATTTAATTTTTTTTTTTTTTTTTTTTTTTTTTTTTTGAGACGGAGTCTCGCTCTGTCGCCCAGGCTGGAGCGCAGTGGCCGGATCTCAGCTCACTGCAAGCTCCGCCCCCCGGGTTTACGCCATTCTCCTGCCTCAGCCTCCCGAGTAGCTGGGACTATAGGCGCCCGCCACCTCGCCCGGCTAGATTTTTGTATTTTTTAGTAGAGACGGGGTTTCACCGTGTTAGCCAGGATGGTCTCGATCTCCTGACCTCGTGATCCGCCCGTCTCGGCCTCCCAAAGTGCTGGGATTACAGGCTTGAGCCACCGCCCCCGGCCTATTTTATTTTATTTTATTTTTTGAGATGGAGTCTTGCTCTGTCACCCAGGTTGGAGCGCAATGGTGTGATCTTGGCTCGCTGCAACCTCTGCCTCCCAGATTCGAGTGATTCTCCTGCCTCAGCCTCCCGAGAAGCTAGGATTACAGGTGCCTGCCACCACGCCCAGCTAATTTTTGTATTTTAATAGAGACAGAGTTTCACCGTGTTGGTCAGGCCAGTCTTGAACTCCTGACCTCAGGTAACCCACCCGCCTCCGCCTCCCAAAGTGCTGGGATTACAGGCGTGAGCCACCACTCCTGGCCAAGAGGACTACCTTATGAGGGTGGAGTGGGCCAGACACACTCGGGCAAGTTTGTTCCTTGAAGTTGAGTGCCTCCAGTCTCTTCTTCATCTGTATCCTCCCAACTCTGAGCACTATGCCTGACACTTAGGGGATGTTTGTTGACTGAGTGCCAGGCACAGACAATATGTACTGGATGGAACATAATAAACCACCATAGGGGAAAATGTTAGAATAAATTCCAGATGGACTGAGGAATTGAAAGTGAAAACACTATGACTGGAAGGATGAGAAGGAGCCGGCCTTGTGAAAAATGAGGGAGAGCATTCAGCCAGTGGGAACTGCTGGTGGGAAAGCCCTGAGGCAGGAAAGGGTGTGACCTGTTCAGGGAAGTGGAGGACACCAGGCTGGCTGGGGCCCCGTGGGCCAGCGGGAGTTGGGGGGTTGAGGTAGAGAAGTGTGCAGGCGCCAGCTCTGTTGGGTAATTGCAATTTGTAGCCAAGAACCTGGATTTTATTTGAAGTGCCAAGGTCAGCCATTGAAGGGATCTTGACAGATAACACAATGCAGATTGAGTTTTATTAAAATCACCCTCTCTTCTGTGTGATGAAGGGACCAGGGGCCTCTCAGTAGACATGATGAATCCAGGAGGAAGACTATGGAAGTAGCCCAGGGAAAGATGGCAGTGGCTTGGCCTAGGATGGGGCAGTGAGGATGGAAAAGAGGAAAAAACAGTTTAAGATTTCTTTGCTGATGTGTGCAGGATTAGATGTTGGGGGTGAGAAAAGGGGAGGATTCAAGGATGACATCCAGGGTACTGGCTTGAGCAACTCAGTAGACTCATTTGTTGAGGCAGAGAACAGGAGAGTGATGGTATGAGGTTTGAACTGTGTAGTGTGGGGTGTGGTGGAGGGTGGTAGTCAGAAGGAGGGAGTCAGTGTAGAGGCCTATAAAACATGCAGGTGGACATCAAGTAGACGGCTGGAAAGAAAAACTTACATTCCAGTTGTGAAATGGCCAAAGGGTTCAATAGAAACATTGGAAAAGAAATATTAACTAAATGTGTATTCATCTTCACCAATCATCAAGTAAATAAATCTACATTAAAACCACTATCAGGCCGGGCACAGTGGCTCACGCTTGTAATCTGAGCACTTTGGGAGGCCGAGGTGGGCAGATCACTGAGGTCAGGAGTTGGAGACCAGCCTGACCAACATGGGGAAACCCCATCTGTAATAAAAATACAAAAATAAACCAGGTGTGGTGGCAGGCGCCTGTAATCCCAGCCACTCAGGAGGCTGAGGCAGGAGGATCACTCAAACCTGGGAGGCAGAGGTTTCAGTGAGCCAAGATCACGCCACTGCACTCCAGCCCGGGCAACAAGAGTGAGACTCCATCTCTAAATAAATAAATAAATAAATAAATAAAAATAAAACCATTATCAGTTACCATTTTACTTGTCAAGTTGACAAAATTAGATTTTTCAAAAAAGTTATGATACCAAATTTTGGCAAAGAAATTGAAATGGACTCCCACACACTGCTGGGAAGTGTATGTTGATAAAAACACTTCTGGAAGAAGGGTAGAAATACATATTAAGTACTTTACTGTGCATATCCTTTGGCCCAAATAAATTCATTTTTAGTGCACCCTAAGGAAAAAATGAATATATGAGAAAATAGATCATTTTAAATTAAATATACCCTCACATAGTTTATAACATTAAAAAATGGGGGGATAATAATAGGACCTCAAGTTAACTATATTTTGAAGACTATTTAATGATGTAAAAATGCTAGCTATATTGAGAGTAGAAGAGCTAAAGTGTAAACTGTTACGGTGTTATGATTCCAACATTTAAAAGTACAAATATATATTTATAAAATATATATATACATATGTAATTTTTCATGTTTTCTCCAGTTAACATTATTTTATGTTATAAAGTAAAATTTTAACAAGAAAATATTTAACCTTCCAAGAAATTAAGGAAATGCAGCTTTAAAAAGAATAACACTTTGTCAACTATTAAATTATTTCTTAGTCTAAAAGTTACTTTATTTCTGAAGTGACTGATCTACTACTAGTGTTTTGCGGATGACACTTCATCCCTTTCAGAAAGCAATTTGGTGATATTATCAAGATCCCAATGGCCGGGTGCAGTGGCTCACCCCTGTAATCCCAGCACTTTGGGAGGCTGAGGCGGTGGATCACAAGGTCAGGAGTTCAAGACCAGCCTGGCCAACATGGTGAAACCCCATCTCTACTAAAAATACAAAAATTAGCCAGGCATGGTGGCGGGCGCCTGTAGTCCCAGCTACTCAGGAGGCAAGAGAATTGCTTGAACCCGGAGGCAGAGGTTGCAGTGAGCCGAGATCATGCCACTGCACTCCAGCCTAGGTGAAAGAGCGAAACTCCATCTCAAAAAAAAAAAAATAAAACAAAAATACTTCATCCCTTTCAAAAAGCAATTGGTGATATTATCAAGATCCCAAGGGCCGGGTGCTGTGGTGCACACCTGGAATCCTAGCACTTTGGGAGGCTGAAGCAAGAGGATCACTTGAGCCCAGGAGTCTGAGACCAACCTGGGCAACATAGTGAGACTGCATCTCTACAAAAAAACGAAAAGAAAGAGAGCTCATTTAACCTAGTAACTACTCTCCTGAAAATATATTACTCATTAGCAATTAATTTTTTTAAAAAAAGGAAAAGCTATTTGTGTATATTCTTTATAACTGTGGCCTTCCTTGTAGAAGTGAACATTTGGTAGTAGTGTATGTATCCAGCCTGAAACTTTTGGTACATCTACCATATACAGCTTCTATAAACTATACACAAGATTATTATAGAAAAAGTTTTGTGAAAAAGGAAACTTGGAAGTTTGTAGGAAGCTGATTCTACAAGTGATAATCATGTGTGCTCATGAGACTGGAAGGAAAATAACAAAATGAGTAGAGTCATGAGGGTAAAATACTTTATTTCCCCCAAATTCTGTGATATTTCATATTATTTTATTGTTACCATTTATTTTATGCCCTGCCTCATTCCAAAGTATATTTAATATGATACTGTTTTCTAGATAATAAAACAAGGAAGAAACGTAAAGTGAGTGACTATAAGGAGATTCATTATTAAATTCATCAGAATGTTTTGCCTTAACCTGAGGATGGAAGAATTTATGATCTGAGCGATTGCTCAAAGGTTCTTTGTTGTCACATGGAAGACCTTGACCTTGATTTTCTGATTTAGGTGTTCCTATAGACTCAGCTCATCATAAGGATATGTAATTTGCATGCTATTTTATTCAGTCCTTAAATTCCATAGTTGTTTAAAACAAATAGGAAGATGTCTTAGCCAGGCACAGTGGCCCAGGAGCTCATTACCAGCTTAGGCAACATAGCAAGACCCCCGTCTCTACAGAAAATTCAAAAATTAGCCAGGCACAATGGCGTACACCTATAGTCCCAACCTACTTAACAGGCTGAGGTGAGAGGATTGCTTGAGCCCAAGAGTGTGAGGATACAGTGAGCTATGATCGCGCCACTGCACTCCAGTCTGGGTAACAAAGCAAGACCCTATTTCTGAAAATAAGTAAATAGATATCTTATTTCTCTAGTTCAACCTTCACTTGACTGGAGACATCCACGCCATCACCGCTGCCAATAACTTGCTGGCTGCCGCCATCGACACAAGGATTCTTCATGAAAACACACAAACAGATAAGGTGAGAAGGATGCCTTGCTAGCCATTTTGGGTATTGTATCCTGGAATTCCTGGATTCTTAAGGAGTTTGTGGAAAGATTTCTGGTGTCTGCAAATTCTGAAATGTTATTCAATTCAATTTTGTGATTTTTACATATGTCCCTATTTCCTGAGGAGAAGGAGCCATCGTTTGGTCAGATTCTCAAATGGGTTTATGAGCACTCCCAAGTTATTGGGAGAATTGTAGTGTGTTGTAAAAGCCAAACATTCTCTGAGATGAGTCCTTAGTTTTAAAGATAGTAGGTAAACCAGTTCTCTTCATTCTGGTCATAGGTCCAATCTCTAATCTATTCTAAGGGGATTGGACAGATGTCGTTTTTAGACTAACGTTATGTGGAGCTATTTTAGATGTGCTGAAAAGATGTCAGAGACCCTTATTGGGCTTCGTGTGCATGTAGGTTAAGAGTTAAACTACACCCCCAAAGGGGACAGCCCACCAGAAGCTAATTCCTCACAGACATAGGACATAGATAAAAGGGGTACTTTCTGGCATGTTTTACAAGGGTCCTCACTTTCTTTAATTAAAGTAGTTCCTTAGTGAGTCTTTGCTCCATAATCCAGATACATCTTCATTTGGTAGTTGTAGCGATATAGATCAAGAAATATATTTATGCCAACTCTTTGCAATGTGTGTTATTTCAGATCTCGTCAGTTTTATGAAAATGACAGAATTTAAGTCAACATTGTTTATATTAGCCCGCAAATTTTAATAGGGTCTTTTATCTAAATAGTTTGGTTATAAATGCAATGAATTTTTGTCATATCCTGTGAATTGTCCAAGTTCATGGACGATTAACTTTTGTCTGGTCTCATTTTTGTTTTGTGTTTTTAGGCTCTGTATAATCGACTGGTTCCTTTAGTGAATGGTGTCAGAGAATTTTCAGAAATTCAACTTGCTCGGCTGAAAGTAAGTTTCCAGTTAAAAATTCTTTAAAAACAAAAGGTCCTAGAAGCACATCAGAAAGATTGTCAAAGCCTGAAATGTTCAACTTGATTTGATTTTGGTTTTCAGATATCCTTTTGGGTATTAAACTCTATAGAGACCGAACACTGGAGCAAAGAGAGCACAGTGTTCAAAGCCTGAACCCTGGTTCTACTCGAAAGAGCCAGGTGGACAAATTAATTAACCTTTTTTCAGTCTCAGTTTCTTCATCTATGAAATGAGAGGACTGTTTTGCTAATTTATGAGTACCCTAGGCAACTGACAAGTTAGCTGGACATAGGAGCACATACATACCTGTAGTCCAAGCTACTCATGATGCTTGCTTGTGAGAGGTTTGCTTGAGCCAAGGTTATAGTGCACCATGATAGCACCTGTGAATAGCCACTGCATGCCTGCCCGGGCAACACAGCAAGATCCCATCTTTTAAAAAAAAATAACAAATTAGGGTTTTTGGTGAGTCCTTGTCTTTCTAAAGTGAAATATTTTTATGAAATTTGTTAAATTTCTAGGAAATTATAAGATAACCTTTGAAAACTCATCTATCTAATTTATGGTTTTTTGTTTTGTTGTGTTGTGTTTTTTGAGACAGAGTTTTACTCTTGTTGCCCAGGCTGGAGTGCAGTGGTATGATCTTGGCTCACTGCAACCTCCGCCTCCCTGGTTCAAGTGATTCTCCTGCCTCAGCCTCCCAAGTAGCTGTGATTACAGACATGCACCACTGCACCCAGCTCCTTTTTATATTTTCAGTAGAGATGGGATTTCACCATGTTGGCCTGGCTGGTCTCAAATTCCTGACCTCAGGTGATCCATCTACCTTGGCCTCCCAAAGTGCCAGGATTACCAGCGTGAGCCACTGTGCCCAGCCTCATCTATGTTTTTGTTGCAGCAAACACTACAATTATACTTGCGTATGCCATCTTAATTCTTAAAACCTGTCTTATCTTTTTTTCTGATGCCATTTGCTGCCTCTGGTCTTTTAATCATATTGCTTGCTACTAGCTCTGTTTCAGAGACTAAAAAATAACCCTAAATGGTATATGCCACTGGTTGGCATTAAGTGGTTTTAAAAATTCACCTCCTGCCTCTTACTGAACCAAGTTCAGTGTGTTGAAGTAGTGAGTAATTCCATCCTTGGCAGCTATAACAACATGCAGTTTCTGTTTCACAGAACTTTTTTATGCTTCATCATTAAAAATCACTTTTTTTTTTTTTTTTTTTTTTTTTTTTTTTGTGACAGTCTTGCTCTGTTGCCCAGGCTGGAGTGCAATGGCACAATCTCGGCTCACTGCAACTTCTGCCTCACAGGTTCAAGCGATTCTCCTGCCTCAGCCTCCCAAGTAGCTGGGATTACAGGCATGCACCACCACGCCAGGCTAATTTTGTATTTTTAGTAGAAACAGGGTTCACCATGTTGGCCAGTCTGGTCTCGAACTCCTGACCTCAGATGATCCGCCTGCTTTGATCTTCCAAAGTGCTGGGATTACAGGCATGAGCCAGCACGCCTGACCCAGTTTAGTTTAGTTTTATTTTGTTTTTTGAGACGAAGTTTCGCTATGTTGCCCAGGCTGGAGGGCAATGGCACGATTTCAGCTCACTGCAACCTCCGCCTCCTGGATTATAGCAATTCTCCTGCTTCAGCCTCCTGAGTAGCTAGGATTGCAGGCATGCACCACCATGCCCGGCTAATTTTTGCATTTTTTGTAGAGACAGGGTTGATCCATGTTGGTCAGGCTAGTCTTGAACTCCTGACCTCAGGTGATAGGCCCACCTTGGCCTCCCAAAGTGCCAGTTTAGTTTATTAAAAGGCTTTACTAATCATGGAGAAAATAAAATTAGAGGGATAATTTTGGTGACCCTTTATTTTCTGTTTCTTCTCAAACTTCTCGCCTTTTTTCTTCTTAATCATTAGAAACTGGGAGTAAATAAGACTGATCCGAGCACACTGACAGAAGAGGAAGTGAGTAAATTTGCCCGTCTCGACATCAACCCATCTACCATCACGTGGCAGAGAGGTGGGTGCTGGGGAGGTGCCAACAGGCTGATGGCCAGGTGGAGAGGCGTGTTCGAGCCAAAGCTCTTAAATTCAGAAACTCACAGTTTGATTCTGTCCAATGGTCTTCCCAGCCTGTGCTTCATATTCCCACCATTTATTTCAGTTACTATTATCATACCACCCTCCTCCCTTATCCTTGCCTCCGATTAAAACAAAAATTCTGTTCAGGCTCAATCCCATCTACTCCTATGTCTTGCAAATTTCCAAGGAAAATTACCTAATTTTCTCTTCTGTTTCTCTCTCCTTTGACCTCTTGTCTCTATATTAAGAAGAAGAAAAAAAATCAAACAACCTTTTTTTAAAGATCACGCCTCCCTAGCTTTGTCCTGCTTCTCCTCCACCCACTATCCCACCTTCTTCCGTTCACTTCCTTACCACCGGCTCTTGGTAGCTCTCTGTGTTTCCAGTGCTGGATTTTCCTCCAAATCTGATATGTGCTTTCACCCACTTAGCGAGGCATCCCTCCACCACTTCAAATGCAGCTGGGTGGACTTCCCGTGAGCTCCCCACCACCTCGACTTCCCTGCTTCCCTCTCAGCTGTGATATCCCCTTCCTTCTCCCACACGGCCCTCAGTCTCATCACTCACTGTCGGATGGGACAGAGGGAAATGCACTAAACGGGAAGTCAGGAGCCCTGCATGTGTGTCTCCCCTGCCACTGACTCACTGCATGACCTCGAGCAAGTCTCATGCATGTTTTTGGCGTTGGAGACGGAGATGGAGATGGTCACATAACGCTGCACAGAAACACGGCAACCACATTTTATGAACCCTTCATGGCTATAGAAATGTTCGATGGCATGGATCCCTGATCCTTCCTGGATTATTCTCATACTTGTGCCCTCATGTACCTCTTTATACTCACATTTGAAACATGTTTATCAGATGCATATTTTATAGCAGTTCCTGACTAATAGATTACCTTGCTTCCATTTTCATCACCCAGTTCAGGGGGTTCACATTAACAGAGATATCCCATTGTGATCAGAGGCCTCCAGTGGCTCCTCACATCCTGGGGGATACAGTTGCCATCGCAGAGCTTGGCCTTCAGGACACCCGCAGTGGCTTCCCTCCCTCTGCTCCCTGCCTGCTATCTAGTCAGGAGGGCCAACTTCTGTCCTACTGCCAGCCCTAGCTGGGCCGTCTCCATCCTGTCTCCCGCCTAGCCAGTCTTGCCCTCCAAGATGCACCCAGGTCTTGTCTCTTAAGGGAGCTTCCCTTCTGGGAATCCACCCAGCCAGTCCATGAAGAATTTAGTGTTTTCCCACAAACCGTGAGGTAGAGAGTCAAAGACCAGAGACTGAGCGCTGGCTCTGCCCTTTATGAGCTGCACAACTTTGGACAGACTGCTCACTCAGTTTCCTCGTCTTTAAAATGGAATCATAATTCCAGCTGCCTTGCTGGGAGGCTTCACTGAAACATGAGCATCCTTTCCAGACCTGAAAGCTCTGCCCACACAATCATCAGAAGTCACTGTGGTGATAGCTGTACTGAGTAGAGTTTTTTGTTTGTTGTTATTTTGAGACAGAGTCTCACTTGCTCTGTCACCTAGGCTGAAGTGTAGTGGCATGATCTTGGCTCAGTACAACCTCTGCCTTACTGGCTCAGTCGATTCTTTTACCTCAGCCTTACGAGTAGCTGGAATTACAGGCACATACCACCACACATTGCTAAATTTTGTATGTTTAGTAGAGATGGGGTTTCACCATGTTGGCCAGGCTGGTCTGGAACTCCTGACTTCAAACGATCCGCCTACCTCAGCCTCCCAAAATGCTGGGATTACAGGCACGAGCCACTGTGCCTGGCTTGGGTAGTTTTTTTGAGTGTCTTTGTCTCCCAAACTAAACTAAAATCTCCTTGGAAACTTTGTGGGGTTTTTTTGTTTTTGTTTTTGTTTTTGTTTTTTTGAGACAGGGCCTCATTCTGTCACCCAGGTTGGAGTGCAGTGGTGCAGTCTCTACTCACTGCAAGCTCCGCCTCCCAGGCTCAAGCGATTCTCCTGCCTCAGCCTCCCGAGTAGCTGGGATTCCAGGCACGTGCCACAACACTCAGCTAATTTTCTTATTTTTAATAGAGACGGGGTTTCATCATGTTGCCCAGACTGGTCTCAAACTCCTGAGCTCAAGTGATCTGCCTGCCTCGGCCTCCCAAAGTGCTGGGATTACAGACATGAACCACCACACCCAGCCTAGAAACTTTTAAGGATATATTTTTCATTTTGAAATAACTAATAATATTATAGAGATTTTGGAAATGTCTCAAGAATTTTAAAAACCTTGCTATACTAATAAAACTATTCATAGTTTTTTGTGTGCATCTAGTTTTTTGGTATAACTCTAGTTATAACTTAAGTGTATAGATTTTATATCCCACGAGTTTCATTCATTTATATCATAAGCATTTTGTATTTTGTTAGCTCTTTGTGGTAATGGCCATTTTAAATACTCTAGAATATTCCTTTGTGGATGAACCACAACTTACTTAAGCAAGGCTTAGTTCTTGAAAACACCGATAGCATTTTAAATAATGAGCATGAATACTTTCAGCATTTTATTGAGAAGCCTACATATTTTTTCTGAAATTTTTTATAACTAGGAAGATTTATTATTAAAATGTCATCCTGTCCAAAATGTATTGTCATCTTTTTTTTTTTTTTTTTCAAGGCGTTTGTGATTTTGTGTTACTCTTCAAAACTTTTTTGGAGGTTTACTGATAGGAAAATCACGAAGGTGGAAATGAGTGTATTTTAAACCAAGCATATGGATGTGCTAAAAGAGAAAGTTTTATGCCAATTGGTATTCTTCGGTATCTGCTTTGGGGCTCCAGCCTGAGCAGCCATCAGAAACAGGGCAATGGCTTAGACATGGATCTTGGAAGAGAAAGGCTATATCATCTTTTATACCTGGTGCTGGTATGCAGTTGGTTTCTCCCTGGAGCCAGGAAGGACTGAAGTGTTTTGTGGTTGTGAATCACTTTTAATGGAAGTGACAACTTTACAAAATTTTTCCAGAAAAAGATTTGAATTTCATTATTGTTCAGGGCACTGAAGTAAAGAAAACTTTATTGCTGTGGACAAGCTACCTGGGTCAGAGGAATTTGGAATGACATTTGATAAGTAGTTTGGCTCTTACGACCATGAATTAATACCATCAAAAGAATTGAGAACATTTGCTAGTAGAGTTTTTTGGCTTAAACCTAGAACTAATGTAACCCTTGTGATGAGATTGGATCCTTATTTGATTTGACAACTAGAGTGGGACAGTCAGGGTACATGGTGGAGGGAGACCCTCTTCTCAGGCCATATGTGTGTTGTGCCATTTAATGACCACCCCTTCCTTTCAGCCTGTGTACAAAATCTGATGATTGTTTCATCTTTTTTTTTTTTTTTTTTTTTTTTTTTTTAAGACAGTCTTACTCTCTTGCCAGGCTGGAGTGCAGGGGTGCAATCTCAGCTCACTGCAACCTCCAACTCCCTGGATCAAGCGATTCTCCTGCCTCAGCCTCCCGAGTAGCTGGGACTACAGGTGTGTGCCACCACGCCCACCTAATTTTTGTACTTTTAGTAGAGACGGGGTTTTACCATGTTGGCCAGGATGGTCTCGATCTCCTGACCTCATGTCATCCACCTACCTCGGCCTCCCAAAGTGCTGGGATTACAGGCGTAGCCACTGTACCCGGCTGATTGTTTCATCTTATGCCTCATACCGAAAGTTTAAAGGCCTCATGTTCCTGGACTCAGAGTAGAACAAGGAACCCACAGACCTTTCCAGAAATGCTTAACATAAGCAGAAGAAAATGTAGACGTATAGCCATTTTGTTACAGAGCACAATTTTGCACAGATGAGCCTCTGCCTCTCCGAGCATCTGAGTCCCGGGGCCTCACAGGCTTGCTGTCTCTCCATCTCCCTTGCATGCCCATCTCCTGGCCGTGGACCAAGGGCCCACAAGCCTTCCTCAGCTTCAGGGAATCAACCATCAAGTGGCTGGTTTCTTGCCCCAACAGCACTCTAGGGAATCAGTACCATGTCTTCCACTGGAGCCGAAACAGTGGGCCTGCCCGATTGAACACCTTGTACTGCCAGGCTCTTAGCCAGTATTGGCTGTTTCATCAGCCATTAGGCATACTCTGGATGTTCCTTACGACATAGTCAGCACTGTAGTAGAGTCAGCACTGTAGTACTAAAAGGGATGGTTCCGAGCAAAAAATAAGCGAACAGATCTCCCCCTGCTGCCTCCACCCCCACACCCACTGGCACTGTCCTAGCATGCCTTACATCAGAGGCTGGCACTGTCTTCGCTATATCTCTGTACAGCTGGCTCGGGACTAGGCACAAGTAGCCCCTCAATACATATTCCAGGAGTGAATAAGTGTTTCTTATTCCACCTTTAGTTCTATCGTTCAGAGACCAGGAATTCCATTCTGGATCACTAACTTAGGGTTACTTTCTAGTATCTTTCTTGTGGACTGGAATTTAACCTCCACATTTCTTATGTGTCACTGATGCATCGCTTACCGGGCCATGTTAAAGGCACAGGTAGGCTTTGGAGGCCACTGATTCTAGGTGATCTTGCCGGCCTTTTTTTTTTCTTGTTTTCTCTTTGCTAAATAAAAAACAGCTGAATTTCTCTTGTTGATTTTAAAGAAATTTGATAAAAAGATCCCCTCAATCTGGTGCCAAGATCATGTATACTACATAGCAGGAAAGATGTTTTTAGTTGATTGACTTTGCACCCCATGTACATCTTGAGAAGAATAGTCGTGGCTAACAGGCCTTTCATTTTGTATATGCTCCGCTTATAGCTGGAAAACTCATAAAGAAGGTTTCTGTGTGTTTATGTGAGTGTCAATTAGTGTTTGTGTGAGGGTGTGAGTATGTCTGAGTGTGTGTGAGAGAGAGGGAGCTTGTTATAAAGACTAACAACAGCTGAGTCAGGGAATAGCCACAAGCTAAACCAAACCTAATTTTCACAAAATGTAAGTAACTGCAATTCTTGTTTTGTTTTGAGAGACAGGGTCTTGGCTGGGTGCCTTGGCTCACGCCTGTAATCCCAGCACTTTGGGAGGCCGAGGCAGGTGGATCACATGAGGTCTCACAGGAGGTCGAGACCAGCCTGGCCAACATGGCAAAACCCCATCTCTTCTGAAAATACAAAAAATTAGCCAGGCAGGTGGCAGGCATCTGTAATCCCAGCTACTTGGGAGGCTGAGGCAGGAGAATCGCTTGATCCCAGGAGGTGAAGGTTGTAGTGAGCCGAGATCGTGCCACTGCACTCCAGCCTGGGCAACAGAGCAAGACTCTGTCTCAAAAAAAAAAAAGAGACAAAGTCTCACTTCCATCTCCCAAATGGGAGTGCAGAGACACAATCATGGTCATTGCAGCCTCAGCCCCCCAGACTCAAGCAATCCTCCCACCTCATTTTTGTATTCTTTGTAGAGACAAGGTCTCACTGTATTGCCCAAGCTGTTCTCAAATTCCTAGGTGATCCTCCCACCTCAGCCTCCCAAAGTGCTGGGATGACAGGTGTGTGCCACCACACCCAGCCAATAACTGAAGTTCAAATAAGCCAGTGAAGAAAATAAAGAGAACTGGTGCTTGCTTAAATCACCATTGACTCCCCCTGCCACCCCCCACAATACTACTTTATTTACTTTTGCTTTTTAAAATTATGGTAAAATATACATAAGATTTTTTCCCCATTTGTAAGCACACAATTCATGGCATTAAATACATTCACAATGATTACACTATTATCACTATCTATACCCAGAACCTTTTCATCATCCCCAACAAAAACTCCTTATCCATTAAATAGTCATTCCCCTCTTCTGCCCCTGACTATTCTAGGTGCTTGATATAAGTGGACTCATATAGTACTTGCCTTTTCGTATCTGACGTACTTCACTATGCACAGTGTTTTCAACATCCATTCATGTATCAACATGACTTTCTTTTATAGCCGTATAATATTCCATTGCCTGTGTGTGCCACATTTTGTTTATCCATTCACCTGTTGGTCGCTTCCTCCTTTTGACTATTTTGAATAGTGCTGCTATGAACATGGGTGTACAGATATCTGAGTGTCTTCTTTCGGTTCTTTCAAGTAATGCCAAGAAGGGAAGTTGCTGGTTGGGTTTTCTTTTTCTTTTTTTGTGAGAGGGAGTCTCACTCTGTCACCCAGGCTGGAGTGCAGTGGTACAATCTCAGCTCACTGTAAGCTCCACCTCCTGAGTAGCTGGGATTATAGTGTGCCTCAAGTAATTCTCCTGCCTCAGCCTCTTGAGTAGCTGGGATTATAGGTGCGCACCACCACGCCTGGCTAATTTTTATATTTTTAGTAGAGATGGGGTTTCACCATGTTGGCCAGGCTGGTCTCGAACTCCTGACCTCAAATGATCTGCTCACCTCGGCCTCCCAAAATGCTGGAGTTGCCACCGTGGTTGGCCTCTAGCAGATATTTTTTTGTTTATTTGATTCTTTCTCTGTGTCTACCCACTAGATGGTCAGTTTGGGGGAGCCTGACCTTTTCTCTTTTACCCTCTGCAACTTCGTGAGCATCAGAACAGTACCAGACACACACCAGGTGGCTGGTCCATATTTGTCTACTGAAGAACTAATCTGTTTTCTTTCAGTACTGGATACAAACGACCGATTTCTACGAAAAATAACCATCGGGCAGGGAAACACAGAGAAGGGCTATTCCCGGCAGGTAGGTGGTACTTTCTTCCCACTCTGTTCTTATGTTCATTTCCACCGGCCTGGGAGCTCACTCTTTGCCTTTCTTGTCTCATCCCCAACCTGTTGTGGCCAGTGGTTCTCTCACTGTTTCAGGCTCTCAGCAGGGCTGGGAGAGGATCAGAAGACATAGCTCCAGTGTCTTTTTACCATCTTTTCTATGTATGTTTATTTCATTTTCTTTTTTTCATATATGTTTCCAATTGTGTTTCTAGGAGGAGCCACTCAGGGTATTCTTTGAATATAAATTCTTACTTATTTTATTGGGAACCCACCCAGGTAATACTACATCTGCATAACTGATAAATGAAAATCTCAGACACATTACTCAAATTTCATATATCAAGGAACAAACACCTAGTTATTAGACTTAATAGCATGAGGATTTTTTTAAAGGATAATGGCTTATTATTACAAAAATGGCTTATTAATAAAATATAGAGAATGCAGAAGAAAAATTATGATGCCTGACTTCATTGTAATAGATATTGGATGTGCATCAATGGCACTTAGGGAATACAAATTAATGCCTATGATTTTTCATCCAGGCACAGTGGGCTTCTAAATTGTGTTGTGTTTTTTCTTTTCTTTTGAATTGGTTAGAAACTGTACATTTTAGTACAGTTTTAGATTTATGTCCCTTATGTTAAGTTTTTATTAGTGAAAAAAGAGTCATTTGTACTGTAATAACCAATCCTTACACCAAATAGACTTGTGACCTTTTGAAGTGTCTTGAATTAAAAAGTGAATATAGGTATTGGATTAAGAAGAGAAACTAAGTTCGTGGACCTCATTTCCTCCCAGTCGTGCAACTTACACACACACACAAACAGATTTCAAATATCCATGCTAGCAAACTGGAATCATTGCCATGAAGTTTTAAAAAGTTCTGAAAAATAGAAAGATGGAATTAGATTGATGACTAAAAGGACAGCCCAAAATATGATGGACTTCTATCCTTAACAAGCATTCTTGCTTTTCATGTTCTTAGCCTCTCCTGCTAAAGTGGGAGTTTTATAAGAGCAGAGGTTATTCCCCTTTTTATTTGCTGCTGTATTCCCTATGCTCAGAACAGAACTTTGTTACATATAGTCATAGGTGTTCAGTAAATATCTGTTGAACAATTGAGTAGAATAAGTAAAAGACAATTTATGGATACAGAACTAAAATGCCAACATAAAAAAGATATTCATGAGTAATCATAAAACTGCAAATTGAAACAATGGAGTATCATTTACCTAGGAGCTTGTCAAGTGAAAATAGTAGGTACTAAATGCTAGTGAGGATGCAATGAAATGGGGGCATTTATGCAGCGTCGGTGGGAGTGGAAATCCTTTTTGGATGAGTTTGTTATTACTAAAATTTGAAATGACCCAACAATTACAACTTTGGAACTAAAAATATTTTAAGAAAAAGAAGAAGAAAATGTGTAACATGCAGGAAAAAATTCTGTGTATTAGGATATTTGTTGTGCCATTATTTGCAGTGGTGAAAACTGGAAACAATCCAAACGTCCAACAGTAGGGATGGTTGTATATATTTAGTCTGCCATTTTGTCCCATGGAAGAGTTGAAATTAGTAAATGTGTGTGCAGGTGTCATGACATGAGTAGAGAGCTCTCATACACATTGGAAAGGTTGTAAAACCCATTTAAAAAATTCGAAGTGAAATACTGATAGTATAAACCTGTTTATGTTAAGAAAAACCCAGCGTGTTTACTTACATTATAGGCACTTACAACTTATTTGTGTACATACGCGCCTAGAATGAAAAGTAGAAGGATGTATACCAACTGTTGGCATTAGTTGCCTGTGTAATGAAAAAGGCCCTTTCTCTGCGTGGTTTTGTACTGTTTAGGTACTGGAGAGATGGATGATTCACAGTGGCCTTGATTTCAGTGCCTACTCTGTGCATTGTATTGACAGTTCCATTATGTATATTAGCACATTTCATTTGTAAAGCTGTTTACAAATGAGGAAATTGGGATGTTATGTTAAAAAACTTGCCCAAGGTTATATCTTGTGTTGCTTTGTGCATAGATATTTTTAAGTAAAAAAGGGTTATAGTGTATTTAAGAGCTTTAACTGCTTTTTATTTATCATAAGACTATAGTGAAGACATCTTTTTAGGTCAATAAAGGTAGACCTGTATCTTCATTTTTAACAGCCACATCATATCTCATAGACGTACCGTAGTAGCTTCAACCATTTCCCTGTTAATGAACATGTAGAGTGTTTGCAGTTTCGGGCCATCACAAGTAAGCTGTAGTAAGTATACATATATATTTTTGTGTATACTTATTGATAATATCCTTAGGATATTATTCCAGATGTGTGATTGCAGAGTCAAAGAGGATACAAATTTCCAATGTTGACATATGTTTTGACATTACCTTCCAGGAAATTCATATCAATTCACATCCTTGCCAATATCCCATATCCCATATTGGCCTTTGTTTGAATGTGTGCTAAATCCCTCATTTGCCCTATTGTGATTATTATGCATTGCATACCTGTATCAGAATATTTCATGCAATCCATAAATATATATATACTACTATATACCTACAAAATGAAAAGGTAAATACTAAATCAATAAATGTGTGATAATCTGATAAACAATAAAAATTTCATTTGCATCTTTATATGATTTTTGAAATATTTTATTTGCAAAACAAAAATGAGCAGCCTTCCGCTATGCATGTCATTTAATCATTAAAGTGAATAACAGTGATACTTCAATTGACCCAGTTAGTTTCTTTTTATGCTGAAGATGCGAAATTTTGTAATTGAAACAATTACAAATGAAGAGCTTGAATATGGATTATATGTTATTCTTATTTACGCGGCTAATATTTTAAGAATATGTCTAGTCTCATGTTTTATACAGAAAATCTCAGTATTAGTCATTTTCTCATATGCACTGTTTATAATGGAATGGTAGTATAGAGAACCCTAAGTTTCATACATTGAAAAACCACTTATGTTTGGAAAGAGTTATATTGAGAATGTAATAATTGAATATAGTTGTATTTGACTTTCAGTTAATATTTTTTCACTAAATCAGTGACTAATGCAATCTCAACCAGGAAGTAGCCAGAAAGTTCCTTATTTCCTTCATTTCCTTACTTGTCAGTGACGGAAATGCATAATAAAATGTCTCATAAGGTGATCCCACCAGGGCATGGCCATTCTCTCTCTGCGTAAGCTTGAGCTTGTCTGGCTCACACTCCCCTTGGGAAGAAGAGAATTAAGCTGGGGCATAATGAAGTGGTTCTGTCCAGAGAAACAGTCCTAGTGGCTAAATTATGAGGAGGAGGAAGTACACATTCTTGTGTCCCTTTTATTTCATGTTGGACTTTGTACAACAATGGAGCCAGAGCCAAGAGATGGGAATAGGAAGTCCTAGAACTTTTTGCTAAAAGTCTCTGCTCTCTAGCTTTCACTGCTGAAAGCTTCAAGATCTGATGTCGCCATACCCTCCCGGGCAGCTGAAAATTGAGTCTGTGCCACCAGTTGACTGGGGTGCCCTCCCTGCTGTGTGGAGATCCAACTCTGGGAAAGTAGCCTCACATGCAGGAAACCAACATCTTTCATTGCCCCTTATCTCTGCACCAGACAGACAATGCAGCCTTCTTGACAGGCCGATTACTAACAGGGGAGGTGGTCCGTAGGCTAATCATTCACTCATTTGATGCATATTGCGTGTCTTCTGGGTTTCAAGCTCTATGCTGGGGATTCAGAAGTGAACCTGCCTAATATAGTCCCTGCCTTCATGGCACTTACGGTCCAGTAGTAGACTGATAATGACCGCACTAGACTGATAATGACATTAGTAATCAATTAAGTCTGAGACATGCTACAACAGCACACCATGTGGTAGTGCTGTGAGCGGGTGTAACAGGGGTCCTAACCCAGCCCACCCCTTGCTGAGCAGAGCATTCCCCCTGGGAGGCCATCCTAGGGAGCACCAGGCACGAACCCTGCATGGTCCAGACATGCAGAAAACTGGTGGGATTGCATGCATGGCCTTTGGAGAGTAGACTCCCTGGGCCTGTGGTTGCTCCTTGGCTGAAGTCCAGCTCCTGGTGGAAATGGCCGTCCCATTGGCACTATCACTGACCACTGCCTGTGTTTGGGCTGGTTCAGGCGCAGTTTGACATCACAGTGGCCAGCGAGATCATGGCAGTGCTGGCCCTGACGGACAGCCTCGCGGACATGAAGGCACGGCTGGGAAGGATGGTGGTGGCCAGTGACAAAAGTGGGCAGCCTGTGACAGCAGATGATTTGGTGAGTGTTTCCAACCCGGAAGCTTCAGGGAGTGGGTGGTCCTCGTTCTTTGTTACCAGAAAAAGAAAGGCTTTCTTCCATTTATCAGTGGGTGTAATGAAGATACAGAAAAAGTTTCCACACACACATTTCTTTCCTCACAAGCATGTTTGTCTGACCACTTCCTAATGTTCTCAGTTATACATGACGTGGCTGGAACCAAAACACGTGAAATTTATTCCAGGAGCTTTCCTCCATCCTTGCCAATCCTGATCTCTGCTTCTGCCTGGGCTGGGGAGGAGTCATCCCCCTGCAGTCACTCGGCAACTTTTAAAAAATGTACCTTCTATGCCTGCCTGAAATTGAGGGCAAATCACCTTTCCAAGGAACAGAAGGAAATGGCTCTGCTTCCATGAACAGGAAGATAAAGTTAAAATTGGCACATTTCTGGCACCAGCCTGGCTTATTATTTAATTTGAGGCCTTAGATTTGGGTTTCGTATTATAAAAGCAAATCTCTGCCTCAATCAGTCTTGCTTTTCTAGTTCCCCTTTGAGTAGTTGTGGTGCTTTCTGTAAAGCTTTCATGGGACACCATTGCCTTTTCTAGTGCTTTTTCTAATTGGCATGCTAATCTTCTTTTCTTCTTCCTCTTTGTAGTGTAATAACAACCTTTCCTGTTAACTTTTTTTTTTTTTTTTGAGACTGTCTGGCTCTGTTGCCCAGGCTAGAGCGCAATGGCACGATCTCAGCTCACTGCAGCCTCTGCCTCCTGGGTTCAAGTGATTCTCCTGCCTCCGCCTCCCGAGTAGCTGAGATTACAGGTGTGCACCCCCACGCCCCGTTAATTTTTGTATTTTTAGTGGAGATGGGGTTTCACCAGGTTGGCCAGGCTGGTCTCGAACTCCTGACCTCAGGTGATCCACCCGCCTCAGCCTCCCAAAATGCTGGAATTACAGGCATGAACCACTGCACCTGGCCTTTTCCAATTAACTTAAACTCCACATATTCCATAGGTGTTTTGTTTGCTTGCATTTTTGTATATAAGTGCATGGGTGTGGACACAGGCCCCTAAGATAGCCATTACTCCAAATTTAAGCTTACTTTCCCGTATACTGAATCCCCTACACTAATGGAACTTAAAATGCACACTGGCGATTGGTAAGCAGTTGTGAACAGACAAAGGCAAAGTCATATTTTATTAATTTCAAGGGCTTAGGGTATAATTTGAATCCTTTTTCAAAGTGTCCTGATTGTTTTCCAGCTGCTTTTGAAGAAATGAATCTAACTCATCTCAGAGGTCTTGTCAGGTAAATTCAGTAGATCAATTTATGTCAGCAGCCTATGGAATATTTTGTATTAAACTTAAAGAGAAAACCCTCAGGTTGCTATAAAAGTGCTGCTTTATTAAAATTACCAAAATCTCACTATTTCTATCTAAACTAACATACTAAAATTTGTCTAAATACGTTGCTCTGTATTTTATTAATTTGTATAGCAATAAATATGTGTCAGGAACAGTTTTGAAACTTAATCCTCAAATACTACTACCTTAAATTTATTTATTTATTTATTTATTTATTTTTATTTTGTTTTTGAGATGGAGTTTCGCTCTTGTTATCCAGGCTGGATGGAGTACAATGCCATGATCCTGGCTCACTGCAAGCTCCGCCTCCCAGGTTCAAGTGATTCTCCTGCCTCAGCCTCCCAAGTAGCTGGGATTATAGGTGCCCACCACCACACCCGGCTAGTTTTTGTATTTTTAGTAGAGATGGGGTTTCACCATTTTGGCCAGACTGGTCTCGAACTCCTCAGGTGATCTGCCCACCTCAGCCTCCCAAAGTGCTGGTATTACAGGCTGGTATTACACACCCAGCCCTTAAATGTATTTTTGTGTGAGTGTATGGTAAAAATCTTGGATCTGGAAGAAACCCAAAGATTACTCTTTTCAGTTATCTTTTTTTTTTTTTTTTTTTGAGACGGAGTCTCGCTCTGCCGCCCAGGCTGGAGTGCAGTGGCCGGATCTCAGCTCACTGCAAGCTCCGCCTCCTGGGTTTATGCCATTCTCCTGCCTCAGCCTCCCGAGTAGCTGGGACTACAGGCGCCTGCCACGTCGCCCAGCTAGTTTTTTTGTATTTTTTAGTAGAGACGGGGTTTCACCGTGTTAGCCAGGATGGTCTCGATCTCCTGACCTTGTGATCCGCCCGTCTCGGCCTCCCAAAGTGCTGGGATTACAGGCTTGAGCCACCGCGCCCGGCCTCAGTTATCTTTTTAAATAAACTCTTTATTTATCTCTTTAATAAACTTTTTTAGTTATCATTTGTGTTTCTTGTTTGCAAAAAGTACCTAATTTATTCAAATTGTGCTTCATCCAGTGGGAGCTATTGAGAGTTGGCCACCCATAGAAAATTGAGGGAGGATTTTCGGAACTGCTGAAGGTTTCTGCCACATGCATGATTCTGATATACCCTGGAAGAATGGTCTGAGCCCTGCCGACAGGGACACAGAGTGTGGAATGCTAGCAGCACACAAAGGGTGGCAGAGCTTGCCCTGCATGTGACAGCACGGGCGCTGAGATGTGTCCCAGAAAAATGAGCAGGTAGAAACCTACCTGAGACATCCAACAGAAACATACCTCTTAACTTCCTTCCTCCTTTAGTTTTTTGAATCAGTTTATTTGGTTGGGAAGTGTAAGCAAGGATAGTGTGCAAAGAAGTAAGAAAACTACCCCTCTTCTTCACCTGCTCTGCGTTAGCACAACAGGACAACTCTCACTGAGCCTTCCTGTCCTGCAGATTTCTTTCTTCTTTTCTTTTTTCTTTTTTTTTTTTTTTTGAGATGGAATCTTGCTCTTTTGCCCAGGCTGGAGTGCAGTGGCTCAATCTAAGCTCACTGCAACCTCCAACTCCCAGGTTCAAGCGATTCTCCTGCCTCAGCCTCCTAAGTTGCGGGGATGACAGGTGCCTGCCACCACGCCTGGCTAATTTTTGTATTTTTAGTAGAGATGGGGTTTTGCTATGTTGGCCAGGCTGGTCTCGAACTCCTGACCCCAGGTGACCCACCCACCTTGGCCTCCAAATGTGTTGGGATTACAGGGTGTATGCCACAATGCCCAGCGTGTCCTGAAGTTTTCATAGTGAACCATCTTCGTGTATGTATATTGAGTGGGTTGCATTCATATCATGTGTGTTTTATACAGTGAGGTAGATTTCAGTTACATAGGAATATAGTTAATAAGTGTATTCCTGAAAATTGCTAAGAGAGTGGATATAAAGTGTTCTCACCACCAAAATGATAACCGTGAGGTAATACATAAGTTAACTAGCTAGGTTTAATCATTCCACAGCATATATATACTTCAAAACATCATGTTATACACAATAAATACATACAGTTTTATCTGTCAATTTGAAGTTAAGGAAGAAAATAGACTGGATTTTCTTACACCTTTTAAATGGTTAAATATTGTAAAAATAGAAACCAATCACATGAGAGAAACATTTACTACTGTTGGTGATAAAAGTACAGGGAGAATGTAATGCACTTTGGAGTGATGAAGATTCCCTGGATGCTGCCACTGCATCTGCTAGCGCCGTGGCATACTGAGGGAAAATGGCACTGTCTTCCGATGCTATATACAGCAAAGGATAGCACCCTGTTTTTCCCCCTAGAGCTACCATCACAGGCATTTGCTCGTGTTACAGCTTTCCAATAACTAATATGTGGAAAACACCAAGACACCAGTTAAGGTCTTTACAAGGCGAGAAAGAATTGGAAAAAAAAGAACAAAAGGCCGGGCACAGTGGCTCACGCCTGTAATCCCAGCACTTTGAGAGGCCAAAGCGGGCGGATCATGAGGTCAGGAGTTCGCGACCAGCCTGGCCAATATGGTAAAACCCCATCTCTACTAAAAATACAAAAAAAATTAGCCGTGTGTGGTGGTGTGTGCCTGTAGTCCCAGCTACTGGGGAGGCTGAGGCAGAAGAATCGCTTGAACCCTGGAGGCAGAGGTTGCAGTGAGCCGAGATCATGCCTCCACACTCCAGCCTGGACAACAGAGAGACGATTCCATTCTCCAAAAAAAGGAAAGAAAAGAAAAGAATGTGAATAGTGACATCACGTTAAAAAGTAAGAATAAACTTTAGCCTTGTGGCCTTTTTTTTGGCACATTTTTCCCGCTAATTCTCATGCATCATCCCTGTTCTCACTCTTCTCTGTCTTTTCTTCATCCAGTAATAGAGAAAGAGGACTTAGAAGGTACCCAATCCAGTACTTCCTAGGATTGAAAGGAAGCCGCCTTATTTCATGTATAAGTGGCACCAGCTTGACTATAGGAAGAGAGATAGCATGAAGCCGTTCAGATCTAAACTAGAAAGCTTTCAAGCGTGGTAGTTTGCTGAGTTATTCTTTCTCTGGAATGAACGATGTAGAGATGGTGAGAAATTAGAGTGGGCGATTTTAGACATTTCCCTTTACCCTACTTCATTCCTGCTCTGTACAGAGCTTTGTTTCTGTTCTTCACCTTATTTCTTTGAGCAAGAGTAAAGCCTCTGATTATGAAAACACACAGTCCATAAATTGCCAGAAAACACATTTTCTTGCACTGAAAGATTTGTTTTATGGAAAATCTCATAAACACCGTCAAGGAAGGTTTTGAAAGAAGGTCAAATGTCCTTCAAAATGCTATTTGCCTATCACCATTCACATCTTAGTATGACTGACATCTGTTCTCAGCTCTGATGGGGAGAGATGGACAGAGACAGCAGCACTGTCCCCTGTGGCCCGGGGTTGCCTGTGGGGACGCCCACCCAAGAAGCAGGCTGGAGGGATGATCTTTTGTCGGGACTCTAATGTTTTTCTCTCTCCTGTAGGGGGTGACAGGTGCTTTGACAGTTTTGATGAAAGATGCAATAAAACCAAACCTGATGCAGACCCTGGAAGTAAGTGGTTTTCTTCTTATAGTAATTGTTTGCATTAACTGAATTGCCCCACAATGTGAACATTTTTAGCCAATATGAGGCAGGCATAGAGCACACCTGGGGCAGCAATGTGCTTTGCAATCTCAGAAAGAGTGAGGATCTGGTTAGGAACAAGGAACTACCTGAGACTGGGTAATTTATGAAGAAGCATCAGAATAACTTCTTGGCCAACCAAAAAAAAAAAAAAGTTTAAAGTATATTCATAGCTTCTTTAATATGAGTTATGTCTTGGCTTAATTGACCCGAGTAGAAACTTAGAAAGTCAATGTCTGAGGCAGGGCTTAGTGGCTTACGCCTGTAATCCCAGCTCTTTGGGAGACCAGGGTGGGCAGATCATGAGGTCAGGAGTTCAAGACCAGACTGAGCAATATGGTGAAACCCCGTCTCTACTGAAAATACAAAAAAATTAGCCGGGTGTGGTAGCGCGCGCCTGTAGTCCCAACTACTCTGGAGGCTGAGGCAGGAGAATCGCTTGAACCTGGGAGGCAGAGATTGCAGTGAGCTGAGATCACACCACTGCACTCCAGCCTGGGCAACAGAGCGAGACTCCATCTCAAAAAAAAAAAAGAAAGAAAAGGAAAAAAAAAAGAATGTCAATGTCTGTCTAACATTTCAATAGGTTGTATGGCCATGTTTACAATATAGTTTCTGTTTTCCCTTAATCTCTCATCATCATTGAGTTGTGGATTTTTTGGTTTGCTTTTGTATTGTTGTTTATTTGTTTCCAAGCAAAATACAGTAAATGCCAAGAAATGCTTTCCAGGAAAGTATTCTGCGTTCCACTGTACAAGGATATTGTTTTTGTACATGACGTGCCCTGCTCTTGTCTTCACTGAACTTAAATTTTTTGTCAAGTTATCTCCATTTTAATCTAGTTTTCTAGTCACTAGTCATACTCCTTTGATTTAGTAATTGTCTAATTCCTGACTCCTAGCTAGTGAGACCTCAGGGTTTGGGCCCAAACCCCAAACAAAGAGGCAGTTTCTGGGCAAATTGAGTAGAGACTAGTGGAAGGGTAGGGGTAGGGAACTAGGGAGACAGTGATGTCCTGGTGAGTGTTCAACAGTCAGCACTCTGGGGAAAGAATTCCTGGGTTATAGCATTTGCCAGTTTCCATGCTAAAAATGATCCCACCATGGCCAGTCCTCTGGCTCCCTTCCATCTCAGTAAACATGGGAATTGGGGGAAAATTTGCACCATCAAGTGGTACAAATGGGCTCTTTGTCCTCAAGCTGCAGTGGGACAAAGGGAGGTGGTGGAGGTGACCAGAAGGCAAGTATGTTGGGGGAACACAGCAGCAAGGCAGCGGAATATCCATCCGTTTATTCATTCATTCAGCTGATAGAAAGCTGAGTTTGAATGGTCGCTGTGCCACGTACTAACCATGACCTGGGGTAAGTTATTTTGTATTTCAGCCTCAGTTTTCTCCCGTGTAAAGTGGTGAAAGTAGCAACAACTAACCTGACAGTGAAGATTAAATATTTATTTAAAGCATCACATGGACCAGTACAGTATAGTAGGGGCAAAGAACACAGCAGAGAAATAACTATTCAGCGTCCCTGCCTCTTGAAGCCTCCACTTCAGTGAAGGAGGCAGGCCAAAGGCAAGTCAAGAAACACACAGCATGTTAGTTGGTGGTAAGGTCTGGAGAAGAAAAATCAGATGCCTTGAGGGGCACAGTGAAGTGGGTTGTATATGTCTGTGCCTGCCCGCCTGTTAAAGCAGTACCAGCACAGAGCTGAGTAAACCAAGGGGGTGAGCCATGCATGTGTCTTGAAGAGCATTTGGGTGTTACCTTTAGTGCAGAGGCCTTGGGCAGCAATGTGTTTTGCAATCTCAGGCAGAAAGAACTGAGGATCTGGTTAGGAACCCGTATTGGTTTGTTCTCACATTACTGTAAGGAACTACCTGAGAGTGGGTAATTTATGAAGAAAATTGGTTTAATTGGCTCACAGTTCTGCAGGCTGTACAGGAAGCGTGGCTGGGGAGGCCTCAGGAAACTTATAATCATGGTGGGAAGCAGACAGGTCTTCACATGGCAGAGCAGGAGAGAGAGCGAGGGAGGAAGTGCTACACAGTTTTAAACAACTAGATCTCATGAGGACTCACTCACGATCATGAGAACAACAAGGGGGAAACTCACTCCCAGGATCCAGTCACCTCCCCCCAGGCTCCTCTTCCAACACTGAAGGTTATAATTCGACATGAGATTTGGGTGGGGACACAGAGCCAAACCATATCAGAACCAATATGACAGAAAAGGGGGGACTGGCCAGGCACGGTGGCTCACGCTTGTAATCCCAGCACTTTGGGAGGCCAAGGCGGGCAGATCCCTTGAGATCAGGAGCCTCAAGACCAGCCTGGCCAACATGGTGAATCCCGTCTCTACTAAAATTACAAAATAAATTAGCTGGGCATGGTGGCAGGCACCTGTAATCCCAGCTACTTGGGAGGCTGAGGCAGGAGAATCACTTGAACAGGAGGCGAAGGTTACGGTGAACTGAGTTTGCACCACTGCACTCCAGCCTGGGTGACAGAGCGAGACTCTGTCTTTTAAAAAAAGAGAATAGAAAGAAATGGGGGGACCATTTCTGAAGGTGTCCAGTGAGGGTGTAGCCTGAAGATGTCCCCTGAGCTGAGGAAAGGAGGACTGAACACCTTTGAACACCTTTGAACAGGTGTCTGCAGCCCCGGGGGAGGGGTGCAGGATGCATAGGTGCCAAGGCCACGCCGTCCTGCAGCAGGTTGTCCTTCGCATCTTTCCTCTCTCCTGATCCTTCTGCCAGCAGGCACGTGTCCTCAAAGGTAGGCCATCTTAAAAAGCAAACAAAAACATTTCAAAAACCTCCCCCCCTATTGCATCCTCATCTAACTCCTGCCCGGCTCTTGTCTGTCATTGGGGTCTCCATGTTAACTGACCTTGGGTTCCACCTCTCCTGACTGCCCTTGTCCAGGTCACTTGTCCCTCGGAGACACCAAGCCTTTGTTGCTTTGCCCTCCTCAGAGAAGCTCAACGGTTTGACACAGCTGCCCTTGTCTTCCTTCGGGAGCATCTGGTTCCTCTGGCATCTGGGGTCCCTTCCTCCCCAGGCCTGCTCACTGCTCCTCCTCTGCTTTGCTGGCTTTTCTGATGACCCCTCACCTTTCTCACCCCGTTCTCCTCCAGGATTAGCCGGGTGATGACTCCCAAACTCTTGTTTGGAATATCATGCTCCTGGAATTTCAGACTTGCAGGTGTAGTTACCAGGAGCCATGTGGGTGGGTAAAAGCCATTTCAAACTCATACATAAACCAGGACCCACCTCCTACTTCCTTCCAGCTCTCTACTTCCCTGAAACCTACCCAGTCATTCAAGGCAGAAACCCGGGGATGATCCTGAGGCCTGTTTTCCCTTCCCCACTTCCTGTCTCCATTCCTGCCAAGTCGTCCTTGGTTACATGACTCTGCCCTGTCCACGGTGCTCAATGCCTCCCTCCTTCCGGCTTCAGCCGCCAGCCCGCCCCACCTGCAGCAGTGCAGCAGCTTCCCAACCAGTCTCTCTGCTGCTACTCTTCTTCCAAAATACTCTCTCTCCTCAGCAGTCGTAGAGACTGAAACCTAATCAAGCCCTGTTACCTTCCTGCTTAGAGTTCTTCCATGTTTCCTTCCTGGTCTGAAAAGCCCCTAGGATCTGGCCCTCGTCCCTCCCTCCTCCCTTATCCTCATCTCTCATCCTCTGGGGGCCCTTTGCATGGCTGACACCACTACCTGGGCCACTTCCTGATATTCTCATGTCCAGCCCCTTCGCCTCCCTCAGGTCTCATGTCGTGTAAGCATCAACTGCTCAGAAAAGCCACAGGAATATGCAACCCCCCTCCGTCTGCTGTCATTGCAGTGCATAGCACAGAATGCTGAGAGCTTCCTACTTCCTTGTCCGTGTTCTGTATTTCTCCTCCCACCGGGATGAGAGCAGGACCTTTTCCATCCTGTTCACCACCATATCTCCACCTTCTAGAAAGTACCTGACAGCTATTAGAGGCTCAGTAAAGACTTGTTGATTAATTGAGTGAATGCTTATTATTTTTACCACATTCTCCTAAAAATACACATTTGTTAATAAATAACTGAATAAGAGAGAAAAAATATGAAGTGATGTGATATTCCTTCATAACACTTCTCCCTCAAAGATGAATACTTATTATTAGTGCTAATCATTTTCTTGTTTTAAATAATTCTTTTTTTTTTTTTTGAGACAGAGTTTTGCTCTTGTTGCACAGTGGTGCAATCTTGGCTTGCTGCAACCTCTGCCTTCCGGTTTCAAGCAATTCTTCTGCCTCAGCCTTCCAAGCATCTGGGATTACAGGCATCTGCCACCATGCCCGGCTAATTTTTGTGTTTTTAGTATAGACGGGGTTTCACCATGTTGGCCAGGCTGGTCTTGAACTCCTGACCTCTTGATCCGCCCACCTCTGCCTCCCAAAGTGCTGGGATTACAGGCATGAGCCACCATGCCTGGCCTAAATAATTCTTTTTTCTATTAGAAATCATTCGTGCTTCTGAGATATTTCCCACTCTGAAACCTGGGAAATGGAAAGTCTAGTTTCCATTTAATGAATCAATTAGTGGATTTGTTGCCCCAAGCAGTTCTTATTGCCCTTACTTTTATTTTCTTTTTAAGGGTTCTGAATCTCTGATTTATTAGGCAACACAGAAATAACAAGTTTAGATTGTATTACAAAAAGTGCTCAGGCCGGGCGCGGTGGCTCATGCCTGTAATCCCAGTACTTTGGGAGGCCGAGGTGGACGGATCACTTGAGGTCAGGAGTTTGAGACCAGCTGGCCAACATGGTGAAACCCTACCTCTACTAAAAATATAAAAATTTGCTGGGTGTGGTGGCCCACGCCTGTAATCCCAGCTACTCAGGAGGCTGAGGCAGGAGAATAACTTGAACCCGGGAGGTGGAAGTTGCAGTGAGCCGAGATCTCACCACTGCACTCCAGCCTGGGTGACAGATTGAGACCTTGCCTCAAAAAAAAAAAAAAAAAAGTGCTCAAATTGTTCATATACAGGACAGGACTGGGCTTGCTAGGGAGAGAAGGGGAAATTCTTCAGACTATAAGGACACAAGAACTCCTCATCCTAAACGAAGTGTGAAGGTACACAGACAAGTTTCTTGTTGGTCAGAAAACGGAGAAATCCACAGTAACTATAATACATCCCTTAAAGAATAAGCATGTGTTTATAGGAAGCAAACAAAGCTTTCCATAGAGAAACCACTTTCGCCAGATGATTATATGGACTTGGGCTTTGTTTCTGAATCTGTCACTTGGCAAATGAAGATACTATCTTCAGGATGTTCCATGTCATCCATTTCATTTAAGGCATAGGCTGTTTTAAGATTACTTTAAAAGATAAGGACCTTTTTACAAAATAAAACACTGCATTCACTTAAAATATTTGCACACATGAACTCTTGTACCCTGATCCTTTGTTGTCACTCTGGGTTTCATGTATCTAATCATTGACTAGGAATCTATCTCAGCAGGTAATCCAAACATCATTGACTAGTTTGTAGATTATGCTTTCCTGTTCACATTTGAACACACCTGGTTGTACTGGTAAGAGGTCATCAAGGGCTACATCATTGTAGGTTACCAGGAGACCAGTAGTTCTTAATCCTGACTCCTGGGAAGATTTAAGAATATTGATTGATGCCGGACTCCCCATCAGACCCAGAGAACATAATGTCTGGGGATAAGGCTTGGGTACCCCAAGTGCTTCTCATATATCGCCAGACTGAGGAAGACTTAAGACAAGAAACAATGAGAGCTCTTAACATTTTCCCAGAGGTTAGCCATGTATGGCATTGATGGAAACTCCATATGCGAGAGCACACTGTCCAATATGGCGGCCACTGGACATGTGGCCATTTCAACCTAAATTACCTGTATTTAAATAAAATTTGGAATTCAGTTCTTCAGTCATTTTAGCCACATTTCTATTTGTGCATTTATTTATTTACTTTTTACTGCTCACATGTAAGTGCTTAGAACTCTGGTAAGCTAACAAGTAATTGAAATATTAATCTTATGAAATGTTTGAAAGGGCCATTATGGAGAATATGCATAGCAAAATAGTTCCTGCCTTATTTTCCTAAGTGTTCTGCATATAAGATAAAACCCAGAACTGAAGATAAATGTGTGTATGCCTTTGAGTTAGTCATAGAATTTTTTAAGCAACATGTTTAATTCGATGTACTGTATCTTATAGCTGTAGCCACGTTTGAGTGTGCAAGTGTGTGTGTACCTGTGTTTGGATGTCTAACAATGACGTTCCAGTATTTTTTTCTCGCGAACTCCATACTGGGAGTTTTAAAACCAGAGCCCTAATCTTGACTTAATTATTAATTTCCTCCGTGGCCTTGAAGAATTCCCTTAGCCTCTCTGGACCTTAACTTTCTGGATAAAGAAGTTGGCCTCTTCATGCTCTCAGCATTATCTGGTTCTGTGATTTCTAGCTAAAGCTACATTTATACAAAAATATAAAGTGCTTTTGCAAAGTAAAGAGTAGAATAGTAGTTATCAGAGGCAGTGGGGGATGGAGAAGTTGACCAAATAATACAAAATTCCAGTTAGACAGAAGGAATAAGTTTTCAGTATCTATTACATAGCAAGGTGACCATAGTTAATAAAAGTGGATTGTTGCCAGGCGTGGTGACTCACACCTGTAATCCCAGCACTTTGGGAGGCTGAGGCAGGCGAATCACCTGAGGTCAGGAGTTTGAGACCAGCCTGGCTAACATAGTGAAACCCCATCTCTACTAAAAATGCAAAAATTAGCTGGGTGTGGTGACATGCACATGTAGTCCCAGCTACTGGGGAGGCTGAGGCAGGAGAATCGCTAGAACCCAGGAGGCAGAGGTTGCAGTGACCCAAGTTGGCAGCACTGCACTCCAGCCTAGGTGACAGAGCAAGACTCCATCTCAAAGAAAAGAAAAAAGCATTGTGCATTTTTTAAATGTTAAAAAATTAGATTTTAAATGTTCTCGCTACAAAATGGATAAATCTGTGAGGTGATGGATACGTTGGTTAGCTTGATATAATCATTCCATGCTATATACATATATTAGAACAGAACATTGTACGCCATAAATAGGTGCAATTATTATTCATCAATTACAAATAAAAAATGCTTTTGCTAATAGGTTAGTATCAAGCCTGAAAAATAAGAGAGAGTCTACAAAGGATAAAAGTCCTTTGCTTTTTTAAATTAAAGTGTTGCTGAGGATCTAGTAGCAGTTTGGGGTGGTTATCCCAGGACCAGCAATGTGCTTGTGCAGATTCAGCCCCCACCACTTCTGTCCCCTGGAGACCCAAGCTGGGTGCTTCTCACACAGTTGGCAGCCTGTAGCTGAGTGAAGCCAGCTGCCCATCCAGGGTGGAGTTTGTGACCTTGTCCTCGTCAAGCTTTGACCATCTCCACTAGCTTATTATGGGCAAGGACATCAGAAGACCAGCAAGGTTAGGAGGGGATGGAGACTTAAGTTCTTTTTAAAAATATTTTCTTCAGAACACTTAAAAGGTTAATCTAGATAGAAGTGAGATAATACAGAGATATAAACACCAAACATGCATATTTACGTATTCATAAGCATGTGTCCCTGGGTTTTATTTATTTATTTTTATTTATTATTTTTTTCATTTTTGAGTCAGAGTCGGTCTGTCACCCAGACTGGAATGAGTGCGATCTCAGCTCACTGCAACCTCCACCTCCCAGGTTCAAGTGATTCTTGTGCTTCAGCCTTCCGAGTAGCTGAGCTGGGTTTACAGGGGTACACCACCACACCCTGCTAAATTTTGTATTTTTAGTAGAGATGGGTTTCACTGTTGGCCAGGCTGGTCTTGAACTCCTGACCTCTGGTGATCTGCCCACCTCGGCCTCCCAAAGTGCTGAGATTACAGGCATGAGTCACTGCGCCCAGCCAATTGTATTGATTTTTATGGTTACCTTTTGTTGAATGGAATCATTTCTTAATTTAAAAAATAAATAGATACACTTCTTATACTATCAGGGTTTAATTTCATTCTTTTGAAAAATATAGTGCATAGCAACATAAAATAAGGTAAATAATTATTTCATGGTCATTGAGTCAACTAACAAAATCGCTTAACGTTTTGGAAGGAAGTGACTATATTCTCACAGTTTTGTGTCTCAGGTTCAGCATTAAATGTTGAATAACATGTTTCTAGAATCCGGAGGGGATTTGGTCCTTTGATTGAGTCAGGGTGTTTTGACTGTCTTTGAAATATTTTATGCATTAAATATGCGGTATTCATAAAAGCTTTCCTACCCTGTTTGCCCCAAATTGATCTTGGTTTCCATGCTTCCGTTTGTCTTTTGGGATTTTGATTTGCTCTTTCACTTCTCTAGGGGACACCTGTGTTCGTGCATGCGGGCCCTTTTGCTAACATTGCTCATGGCAACTCTTCAGTGTTGGCTGATAAAATTGCCCTGAAACTGGTTGGTGAAGAAGGATTTGTAGGTAAGTTACTTCTTTTAAATTTAGTTGTTGTAGAATATTGAAGAAATCTAAAAGCTGATGACAAGAATGGAGTGATATCCATAAAATATATTCTTTCAGGCCCCCTCTTTCATAAATGGTTTCAGTAATGGAAAAGCCCCAAGGTCTGGTCTATGGAATTATGCTTGTGCTCGAATCATAGATTCTAGTATCAAGTCCATAGGGGTTTGAGTATAAACTCTGACTCTTGCAAACTGAGTGACATTGTACACATTTTAATTACTACTGAACTTCAGTTTTCTTATGTGTAAAATTGTGGTAACAATATTGTATCAAACCTTTTAGGATTGTTGTGAAAACTAAATGAGATACTTTAGTCATTCAGCAAATGTTTTTT
The DNA here is from genome assembly GCF_007565055.1 of Rhinopithecus roxellana. NCBI lineage: Eukaryota > Metazoa > Chordata > Mammalia > Primates > Cercopithecidae > Rhinopithecus > Rhinopithecus roxellana. The sequence continues at coordinate 177,487,602 of NC_044552.1, read as the reverse complement.
GAGAAGCTACCACTTAGAAGGCATGCTACTGAGAGCTAGGGATCCAGTGGTAAGCAAAAGAGATAGGTGCAGTGGCATAGGCCTCTAAGCCCAGCTACTCAGGAAGCTGAGGCAGGAGCATTGCTCGAGCCCAGAAGTTTGTGTCCAGCCTGGGCAGCATAGCAAGACCCTGCCTCTGTGAAAAAAATAAAATTAAAACAACCAGCCTTAGCCCCTGCCCTTGTGGAGTGTACTGTCTAATGGTAATTTAATAAGAGAAAGTGCTCATTGACTGTCAGCCGTTACTACCCTTACAATGTAGTACTGATAACTTGAATTCATGGGATTATTTCCATATACAGTTTCTCCTTGTTTTTTGTGAGCTAATGTAGGAGAGATTCCCAACCAGTAGACTTAGAAATGTTCATTGGTAGGACTGCACACCTTTTGCTGCTGTCAAGCTCTTTGTAGAACCTGTTCCTCTTTGGCTTTTCTTGCATATTCCAGCTAGAAAGAAGGGGCGACTCTCATAGAGTTTACTAAGTCAGTACCAGCCCCAGTCTCACCCATGATACTAAGGCAGCAAGGAAACAAAGGACAAAACCAAAATACAGGCATTCATGGTGGAGTCCCTTAATCTGACATATGAGGGGTTGCGTTGGCAGACTTCTGATGCTAACAGGTAATTCCCATTAACTTTACGTATGCCTATAATCAGGGATAGCAATCTTTTCTTTCACTCTTGTCATCAGTTTTGGATCAAACTCAAAAGAGTTATTTTATTAGAAAAGCGTGTGCTGGACAAAAGAACTTAGCACTGCATTTTATGCTCAGACGTCACAAAGTTCATTCAGGGTTATTGAGACTCTTTTAAGAATTCCTCGTGGACCGGCAGTCAGGATCAGATGAGGTTTGATGGAGTTCCATTCCTCCACAATCTGTATTCTGCAGCTCTCATGTACTTTGCTGCTTCAGTAGCAAATCCACTGCAAGAGTGGCTAGATGTGCTGTCTAAGTGAATTTGCTCAATTGATCGCTGCCTAATTGTAGAGCTAATGGACGAGGAGGCTGGGTCAGGGTGGACACTGGAAAGTTGGGTGCTTAAGTGAAGTGGTGGTTCTGATGCATCAGCTCTGCAAATAAAGTAGCTTCTAGAAGGAAGCACTCTATTTTATGTGATAGCGATCTCTGCCCGTACCAGTTCTTACTTTGTCAAACATATATTTATAATATACATGTTATCATGGCAGAGTATTTTTAAAGATATAAACCGATGATGTATGCAAAATAAATGAGCTCTCTGTGTGACCTTGAACAAGCCATTAGCCTCTCTGGGTGTGTCCCTTGTAGACATTCTCATCTGAAAAATGAGAAGTTGGACCAGATGAGGAGTTGGATGTGGATGTGTAGCTGTGGACTCAGAGGTAGACGCTGTGGAATTGGAGCCGCGACTGGCAGTGTGTTTTCATTTCTCTAGGGCTCAATTTTTTATTTAATAAAAAGAGAGTATCTGTGTTACCTGCAGTATTTTAATGAATAGGATCAAGTGAGAAAATGCTTTGTAAAATCTGAACTATGTGCAGGTCAGCAATTACATTAATTCTTTCTATGATCTCATCTAGTCTAAGATGCCGTAAGGGGGGGAATTTTTCATAAGGATGAAATCTGTCCATTGCCAGATGATTCAGAGGGCAAGCCCTAAAGTCAGAGGTTTTAACTCAACTGCTTTCAAGTCACAGATAACCTTGGGCACATGAACGCTTGTCTTCCTTGGTTTCCTTACCTGTAAACTAGAGCTTTGGATAGGGCTTCCCTCTCAAAAGGACTTGGTAGGTTTGAAATGAGGCATGAATGAGATCACAGGGTTGAGTCCTGGCACCTGACACATGGTAAGGCTCAATCCTTCTTGGCCACTCCTGGCTGTCATTGTTACCCCCACTATTGATACACTACTGATGAAGGTTCCATTTTCTTTTTTCTTTAGATCCTTTTATTTTTTGGATGATTTTATTTATAGTTGTTATAAAATACACATAACATAAAAGTTACCATCTTCACCATTTCTGAGTGTACATTCAGTAGCAAAGTACACCCACATTGTTGTGCAACCAGGCTGCAGAACCAAAGTCCTATGCCCATTAAATATTCCTCATTCCCCTGCCCCCAGCCCCTGGCAGAAGTCTTCTACTTTCTATCTCAATGAAGTTGACTCCTGGATACCCCATGTGAGTGGAATCATGCAGTATTTGTCCTTCTGTGACTGACGTATTTCACTTAGCATAATGTCCTCAAGGTTCATCCATGTTGCAGCGGGCATCAGAATTCTCTTCCTTTTTAAGGCAGAATAATATTCCATCGTATGGATAGACCTTACTTTGTTTATCCACTCATCCTTCGGTGGACATTTGACTTGTTTCCACCTTTGGCTCTTGTGAATAATGCTGCTATGAACATAGATGTACAAATATATTTTAATGTCTAAAAATCATGCTGTATGATGTCTAAATTTGTGATGGCAATGACTTATATTCTTGAATACGTACCATGGAACTCTAGCCCTGTAATGTTGACCTCTCCTGAAGGTGGTGTGTCCATGCTATGGCTCTATTGGAATGCTGGCGGCAAAGCCAGTGTATTGGACAGTGGGAATGGGGCGTGGTCAGGAGACAATGTTCTTTCCTCATTACTTGGTCAAGCCTGCAGTGTGGGACTGGTTCATTCCTTGCCCTTGGATGAAGTTTGTAACAGTTCCCTCTCATTCTCAGTTAATATCTAGTCCCTCTAACATATGTATTTTTTAATTCCTGTAGTCACTTTCAATCATAAGACTAGCCCCTGAAATTAAAAATGCACATCCAGTTTTATATCAAAACCAAAAACTCCAAGTGTCTCTCAGACTTGAGCTCCTCTCCTCCCCGATATGGGCCTCCTCTGGCTGACAGTGGGAAGGGGAAGGTGGCTGCTTGCTTCTCTGTCACCCTCCTCTTGCACTTAGGCTGGCCCCGGCCCCTCCTAGGTGAAGCTTTGGCATGAGATGGTGCCCATGTAGCCTCTGCCAGCAGAGGTCCTCACACTTTTGGCAGAAGCACCCTGAGCAGCACCTCATTTAGACTTTCCTACCTCTGGTTCCACACCTGGTCTCGGGTACCAGAGACCTCTGACCTCTGGCTGGGGACACACCTTGAGCCTTGCCGACTGGTCTTCTGGTCCTCACTTGTGGCTTAAGAAAAAGAAAAGGGGGAAGTAGGGAGGCTTAGGCGGGTGGATCACTTGAGGTCAGGAGTTCAGAACAACCAGCCTGGCCACCACGGTGAATGACCGCCAAACAGGCTTTGTGTGAGCAACAAGGCTATTTATTTGACCTGGGTGCAGGTGGACTGAGTCCGAAAAGAGAGTCAGCGAAGGGTGGTGGGATTATCGTTAGTTCTTATAGATTTGGGATAGGCGTACAAAGTACATTCTTAAGGGCCAGGGAGAATATTACAAAGTACCTTCCTAAGGGCGGGGGAGACTATATTGTATCAGTTAGGGTGGGGCAGGAACAAATCACAATGGCGGAATTTCATCAGTTAAGGCAGGACCTGGTTATTTTCACTTCTTTTGTGGATCTTCAGTTGCTTCGGGCCATCTGGATGTATATGTGCAGGTCCCAGGGGATATGATGGCTTAGCTTGGGCTCGGAGGCCTGACAGTGAAACCCCATCTCTACTAAAAATACAAAAAAAAATTAGCCGGGCGTGGTAACAGGCACCTGTAATCCCAGCTACTTGGGAGGCTGAGGCAGGAGAATCACTTGAACCCGGGATGGGGAGGTTGCAGTGAGCCAAGATCATGCCATTGCACTCCAGCCTCGGCAACAGAGAGAGACTCTGTCTCAAAAAAAAAAATACAAATAAAAACAAGAAAAGGGGAAAGTAGCTTTGCATCCTCTTCACTGGGCGCTGGGAGGGGAGCTGGATGTGGCACACTGATAACTTTCTTTGAAGAAATTCTTTCCCAGGTTCTAACCTGTCAACCCTTTTGAAGCCTCAATGGGCTAAGGCATGCAAAATCTGTTTCAAACTGCTTTGCAAACCCTGCCAGTTCAGCCAGCACCGCCCTTTGGCATGTGAGGAGCAAACTGACGCTGATTTGAGGCCCGAAAGAAAAGTGAGACAAAAAGACCTTGATTTCAACATCCTTCTACAGAAGCTAAATGCAGTAGGCGCATCTGAGGTGTTTCTGAAGTCTGAGCAGGAATTCATGTTCTCCAGAAAGTTGTCATTTATAGTAAACTATCTTTATGATCTCATAACAGGAAAGGATCTCTTAAAATGTGAAAAGCTCAAACCAAAGAGAAAAATATTGATAATTTGGGCTGCGTTAAAAGGTAAACTGTATGTGATAAAAGATACAAGGTTAAAAAACAACTGACAGATTGGAAGGAAACATTTGCAAAGATAATAGACAATGATTAGCATTGAGAATGCGTAAAACACTAAAGACTAAAGACCGATAAGAGAAAGGCAAATAATCCAATACAAAAATAGAGAATTTGAAAAGGTGATTTGCAGCAAATGAGCAATTTGGTGGAATTTCTAGGTAGAACTGAAAATGAACAAATGATTAGCAATTTCACTTCTGTGTATACTCTGGAAAAGAAGTAATCGAAAATATATTTAAGTCCTTTGAAACTTAATTGACTTCAGTACCCCTTTAATGAGCATTTATTGAACTTCTGCTGTACGTCAAGTACTATCTGCTAGGAGCTGAGAATCAAAGATGAATAAGACAGGTTTCTTGCCACCCAGTATTGATGATGTGATGTGAGAGACTAGAACTTCAATGGTAAGTACAATGCACTTGATTAAGTACTATATTAGTTAAGGTTCTTAACTAAGAATTTTAAGGAATGATGGGCATCTCTTAAATAGAACTGTCTCCATATTACCGGTTTTGCTGATTTGGTCTAATTTTCGTTCTAACAAAAAGCACATGCAAGGAAGTAATTATTTTGTCGATTCTGAATAATTAGTCTAAGATAATGGAATCAGAGTTCATTTAGACTTAAAACAGAGTGACATTTATTTAAATAATTGCATGAATTTGCAAAACACTTTATGAGAATTTTTCAAAAACTGCTGTGATCACCTTTGTGGCTGTTTCTTCCGTTAGTCAGCAGTCCTCATGGGAGTCCACGTAACTTCCATTTACATGCTGTAAAGGCAAACAGATATTTGGCATTGAATTCTAATCATGTATTACATTTAAAAAATAAAGCAAAAGGAAAGAAAGAAAGGAAAAAGCAGTATTGAGTTCCTGGATTTTAAAAACATTATTATCTCATCTTTAAACTGTAGGAATTTCAAACTTACCCATGAACTTTGGATTTTTTAATTTGTTTTCTGCTCTCTCAGTTGGTTTTGATTCCGGTTTTCAGGTAAAGATCTTGTCTTTGCAGGGGAGTGCAGAATGCAGTTGTGTATCCTTATAGGCAGGTGTCATTAACTGAGGGTCACCAGTCACTGGTGGACTCATGGATAGACTTACATCTACAACTCCTCCCATAATTGAATATAGACTCATGCATATGGATATATATACTTCTTTTTTTTTTTTTTTAGATGGAGTCCCATTCTGTCTTCCAGGCTGGAGTGCAGTGGCATTATCTCGGCTTACTACAACCTCTACCTCCCAGGTTCAAGCTATTCTACCTCAGCCTCCTAAGTAGCTGGGATTACAGGCGTGGGCTACCACACCCAGCTAATTTTTGTACTTTTAATAGAGGTGGGGTTTCACCATGTTGACCAGGCTGGTGAACCCGGGAGGCGGAGCTTGCAGTGAGCCGAGATAGTGCCACTGCATTCCAGCCTGGGCGACAGCAAGACTCCGACTCAGAAAAAAAAAAAAAAAAAAAAAAGCTACCGAATCGATTGCAACTCTGCTGCTTGCTCTTTGTAGAGAATCACACAGACCCGGCTGTGTTCCCCAGGTGCTTCCTGGGTACTTGAGCATAAACACTCATGCAGCAGAGGAGAAATATGAGACAAGTGCCCAATTAAAACACAGGGTGATCTTTGCCTCAGACATTTCAGGATTAGGATTTAGAGATCAGAATGAATAGACGTAGCAGTTCCAAGACAAATTGAATGGGATTGGGAAACAAAGCCTTGTTAATATTTTCATTAAAAATGCCCCTGTTTTCTAAGTCATTCCTGAGCATTAGACTGGTGCTGAGACTATCATATACCTTCTCACTCAATCCTTAAAACGGTCTGTGGGATCAGTGTTACTATCCTCATCTTACAGATGATGTAACAGAAGCTTAGCGAGATGATGATACATGTCCACGATCAATCAGAGAATAAGTGACAGAGGATGTGACCCAAGGGCTCCCTCTTGCCAAAGCTTGTGGGTGATCAGGCGGCTATTGTGCTCTCAGTGTTTTTCTCAATGCTCTTTACCTGGTTGCCATCGTCTCCCTTTAAAAACAATTTCAGCCAGGTGTGGTGGCTCACGCCTATAATCCCAGCGCTTTGGGAGGCTGAGGTGGGTGGATCACTTGAGGTCTAGAGTTCGAGACCGCCTGACCAACATGGTGAAACCCTGTCTTTGCTAAAAATACAAAATTTGCCAAGCGTGGTGGCACATGCCTGTAATCCCAGCTACTAGGGAGGCTGAGGCAAGAGAATCGCTTGAACCCGGGAGGTGGAGGCTGCAGTGAGCTGAGATTGTGCCATTGCACTCCAGCCTGGGCAACAAGAGCAAAACTCTGTCTCAAAAAACTAAGAAGAATTTCAGGTGAGCTGTCCATAGCAGATGGTCACAGTTACAGGAAGTACCAATATAACTATATTGTGCCAATATATCGTAATGTGTGCCAACAGTGGTGGGTAACTTTGGTCCTTTTTTTTTCTCTCTCTCCTACTTTAACATTCCTTCCTCCCAAGTAGGTTACTGATTAAAGATGACCTTATCGAGTCCCACTCTGTTTCCTTGCCCTACCTCTCAACCTGTATTTTTGGGAGACAGTTTTTTTTATTTTTTAATTTTACTTTTTTGAGACAGAGTCTCATCTGTCTCCTAAGCTTGAGTTCAGTGGCGCGATCTTGGCTCACTGCAATCTCCGCCTCCCAGGTTCAAGTGATTCTACTGCCTTAGCCCCCTGAGTAGCTCAGCTTACAGGCGCGCATCACCATGCCCAGCTAGTTTTGTATTTTTAGTAGAGACAGAGTTTCTCCATGTTAGCCAGGCTGGTCTCAAACTCCAAACCTCGGGCGATTCGCTTACCTCTGCCTCCTAAAGTGTTGGGATTACAGCCATGAGCCACCGCGCCCGGCCTAGGGGACAGTTTTATAATCAATCTTGGCTTCAGAGGACTCTGCTGGTGGCTATACCCAGCTACTGGCTTGTTCTCTCTTTCCACTTTTATTGCCCTGAAATTCTAAATATTCCATCATTTTGGTAGAAGAAAACTAGACCAAACTAAACATTCTCATGATTTCATCCACCTTTAAAAAAAAAAAAAATCTGACAACAAGTGATTCTACAGCTCTAAGCTTTAATTCTCCCAGACCTTGCCCTGTTTACATTATTTAAAAACACTGATCTCAGCCTGGGCTCCACTTTTGTTATTATGATACTTCCAGGTTTTTTGCCTTTAGTAAATTTATTCATAATTAAATCAAGGATGAGAAGTGCTGGCTTATAGAGACTCTGGCTGAAGGTCATGTGCTAACTCAGGAAACTGCTAATCACGGATGGTGTTTTTCAGCCCCTGTCTTCAGGGAGGCCTGACTCTCAGGGAGGGTTTTGTGTCGTCTCCAGAGCTCCCATTTCTCCTATGTGACTTGGTGCCGAAGCTCATTCCTCCCCTCACTGCCTGTTCGGCCTTTGTCCTACCTCGCCTTTCTCTTTCCGTTACTCTTACTTTGTGTAAAGTAGCCCTCTTTCAAGCTGCTCCTCTGTCCTTTAAAAACAAATAAAAAAGCAAAATGTTCTGCACATACACTAAACAGGAAAGTATGCAAAGCAATGTCACAAACACCAATGTTCCCACCACTCTATTTCATCAAAATCTTAACATGTCGCTGTGTGTCCTTTGGTTTTTTTGTTTTTTTAAAGAGATACGTTTAGCTGGGCATGGTGGCCCATGCCTGTAGTCCTCGCTACTTGGGAGGCTGAGGCAGAAGGATCAATTAAGCCCAGCAGTTTAATTCTCCTGGGCAACAGAGTGAGACCCTGTCTCTTAAAAAACAAAAAAAAAAGGAAAGAAAAGAGAGAAGAGAAGAAATCAGATATTAGAGACATAGTTGAAGTTCCCGTGGACCCTCCTGATCCCGTTCTTTTTTCTGCTTCTCTCCTGATTTGAGTGGTTATCATTTCCGGGTGTATGTTTCTACTTTGACCACATACAAATATGTACACTAAAGATCTGTAGCAGAGGTTCTCAGACTTTCTCTGCTTATGACCATTAATGGCCCAGCAATTTTTTTCATGGTACCCCCAGGCAAGAGAAATACCTAACATGTCCATTTATTAAATAGGTAGGTCCAAACAACTTAATGAGTATTTATGTCCTTACAACTTAGTAGCTGCCTAAAAAAAAAAAAAAAACATATGAATTCAAAGGAAAAAATAATATCATTTCATTTTTAAATTACCACCATACGTTATGAATGAGATGTGTGTCCTTGTCAGGCACCAGACAACTTCTGACCCTTTGTAATCAGTTGACACTCGCGCCTCATTTCCTGCTCCACGTTGATTTTCACACGATTTTTGCATTTTGCTGCGGTACCTGCCAAAAACTTTGCTTTACAAATATATGGTGTCATTGAAAGGGATGTAGAGCACTATTGTTGAAGCAGTGAAAAACCTCATATGAGTAGTATTTGCAGTGTCCAACAAACGATGTCCTGTATCACCGCGTTTCCCTCAAAAATTTAAAATATCCCACAGTGCCTCTGAGTTTGCTGCAATGCCTCACGGCACCTCATTGCACATTAGAACCACAGATGTGCGGCTTTTCTTGGTATTTTGTATGTGTTTTCAAATGTTATGTATTAATAGATGTTAACTGACTGCATTGTTCTATAACGACGTCAGTGCACTTTTTCTGTAAATGGCAAGATCATAAATAGTTTGAGTTACAGAGTCTCTGTCCCAAGGACTCAATTTAGAAAGCAGCCATAGGTAAAGCATGAATTCAAAAACTAGTCCATGTTTAGGAATGGGTCTGGCTGTATTCCTACAGATGTTATTAATGGTTTCTAACATTTGAATTTCGTATAATTTTCACATGTAATAATACTCTTCTGATATGGTTGGCAACATTTTAAAAGGTGACCAGGCACAGTGGCTCATGCCTGTAATTCCACTGCTTTTGGAGGTCAAGGTGGGAGGATTGCTTGACCCCAGGGATTCAAGACCAGACTGGGCAACATAGCAAGATCCTATCTCTATTTAAAAAATTTTTTAATTAGCCAGGTATGGTGGCACATGCCTATAGTTCCAGCTACTCAGGAGGCCGAGGTGGGAGGATCACTTGAGTCCAAAAGTTCAAGGCTGCAGCAAGCTATGATCACACCTAGTTACTTGGTAAGCTACTATGGATGACAGAGTGAAACCCTGTCTCAAAAGAAAGAGAGAGAGGGAGAAGGAGAGAGAGAGAGAATACTTTTTAAAAGAGAAAGAAAGAAAGAGAGAGATGGAAGGAAGGAAGGAAGGAAGGAAGGAAGGAAGGAAGGAAGGAAGGAAGGAAGGAAGGAAGGAAGGAAGGAGGGAAGGAAGGAAGGAAAGAGAAAGAGAGAAAGGGAAAGAAAGAGAAAGAAAACTTTTTAAAAGGATAATTTTTAAAAACTTAATAATTTAACATGTAAAAAAAAAGGATATAGACCATATTCAAAACCGAGAGACACCTGGATTTGTCCTGCGAGCTATACTAGCCAACCTCTGCTCTATAAGTTGATATTTTTGTGCAACATAACAGTTTTGCATTTGTCCTGTGTCGCTGTGATCCAAAAAGCCTCATTTTGCTTGCAGTTTCGTCTTCTGTGCGTGCATATAGCACGTGCATTTGTGCATTATTTGTCAAGGGGCTTTCAGATTGCTTCCGGTGTTCTGCTGTTACAAATAATGCTACAGGGAATATTCTTGTCCATGTCTCTGAGATTTAGTCCAAAACGTCTTCTAGGGACTATATACAGGAGTGAGATTTGGAGGGTTGAAAGTATACTTAGCAACAACTTAATAGGTAAAGCCAAATTGTTCTGCAACGTTATGCCAATTTATATCACTACCAATTGTGTGTGTGAGATTTCTGACCTCTCAACATTTGTCCTGACATTTTTTTTTTTTTTCTTGAGACACAGTCTCTGTCTGTTGCCCAGACTGGAGTGCAGTGCCGTGATCTCAGCTCACTGCAACCTCCACCTCCCAGGTTCAAGCAATTCTCCTGCCTCAGCCTCCCAAGTAGCTAGGATTATAGGTGCACGCCATCACACTGGGCTAAGTTTTGTATTTTTAGCAGAGATGGGATTTTGCCAAGTTGGCCAGGTTGGTTTTGAACTCCTGACCTCAGGTGATCCGCCCACCTCGGCCTCCCAAAGTGCTAGGATTACAGGCATGAGCCACCATGACCGGCTCAACACTTCCATTGTTATATTTTTTTAGCTCTTGCTAGTCTGATGGTAGTTCATTATAGTTGTGAGGTTAAGCATCTTTATGGCTGTTTCTGAGCATTTGTGAATTTTCTGTTTTGTATTGTGCTATTTACCTTTTTCTCACTAATTAATGGAAATCCTTTATAGATTCCAAATACGAATACCTTGCCATTATGAGTTACAAATATCTTCTCCCCTGTATGGCTTATCTTTTAAATATGCTTGATGTACCTTTTCTTGTCCACCCTTTTTCTTCATAATTTCTGCTTTTGGAGGTTATAATCGTTTGTATTGCCTTACAAATGTTGTCTCTTGCATTGAGGCCTTTAATCATCTTAGAATTTGTTTGCATAATGGTGTCTTTTTTCCTTAACTCTTACAGTTTGTGAGACTTTTCCTGCCCTGGTGATACGTGCATCAGTGGTTGTCAGCCCAGCCCTATGAAAAGGGCCAGCTGGCCTCCATAGATCCAAGGCAGCCAAGAGTGCTGTTCCCGTTGTCCCAGGTTCTGCAGCATCCAAGGCGAGTGCAGCTGGGGCCGGCTGTTCTTCCAAAAGCATCATCTCTCCTTTACCTGCTCCTTCTGCGCTTCCCCTGACATGGGTGCGCAGTCCTCAGGAAAGTCAAACTCTCTCTTGTCTTCCTACTTGCTAAGTCAATCCTAGGAACTGTTAGGTACAATTCTAAGCAGTTGTCATAAAAGCAGTTTCCTCGGAACTTTGAAAACCAAAGAAAGGGTTTAATTTTCTTCTTTTTGTTTTGTTTTCTTTTTGTTTAATTTTCTTCTTTTTGTTTTAATTTTTTGAGACAGTGTCTCGTTCTGTCACCCAGGCTAACAGCTCACTGCAACCTCCACCTCCCAGGCTCGAGGGAACCTCCCACCTCTGCCTCCCAAGTAGCTGAAACTACAGACAGATACCACTACACCCAGCCAATTGGTCAATTTTTTGTGAAGACGATGTCTCACTACGTTGCCCAGGCTGGTCTTGAACTCCTGGTCTCAAGTGATCGCCTGCCTCAGCCTCCCAAAGTGCTGGGATTACAGGCGTGAACCACTGCACCCATCCAAAATGATTTAATTTTATGGTCAAATTCTACATAGTCTATTGACTTTAATATTTTTATAAAATTCTTTGAATAAAATGTCTTTACCTGGAATACCTTCAGTGTACTTACTGGAGTAGAGGCAGGTAGGTCCTGTATGTATGGCTAGTATGTTCATTAAATATGAAAGTAATGGAAAGATGTTTATGACATGAAGAGAGGAACCTTCGCCTGTGAAGATAATAGAAATGGAAAGATTTGTATGGTCCTGGCTCAGCAGAAAAAGGAGTACATGATTTAGCAATTTTTTAGAATTGAGTTTTCAGAAGAAAAATGCAAAACAAATGAGAATTAAGTAGCTAGAAAGCCTTTTCCCCCCTTTATTCCGATAAAGTAACTGAAGACTTTCAATGAGAAGCCTGGTTTCTGTCTTTCTACACAGTGCATTGGGAATAGTAAGCTGTTAGAAGTCAGTGCTTAGAAGTACCTACCGTCCTTAACACAGGAACCAAAGACAAAGAAGAAAAAAAGCAAGATAAATAAGGTAAAAGTAAAAAAGTACCACCATCCTGAATTTTGTATATTGATGAAGTTCATGTTTTTGAACTTACACATATTCTTCTGTATAAGGAAAATATTTCATAAAATTAAAAATATTTTATAAAATTAGGAACAGAATTTCTTAAAGATCAACATAGTACTAATACATTTTACAATCTGTCTTTCAAAGTTTCAGTGGACTTAAGTTAGAATAATATTTTTCGAGTTCATTTTGATGCCAATGTAATTCATGTGTCATTTTCCACTATAATACAATTAAAATCCAGGTAATGGAGATAGATTTTCTTCTGAGTAGCCACGCATATGAGGTTTCAGGCTCCAATTGCCTAGTTTTGAATTGCTCTATGACATGTGCTGTCTGTGACCTTGGGTGGGTCACTTCATCTCCCCCACATCTAGGTCTCTCCAATACCTGTCTCCAGGCTTGTTCTAGGCATGAAGTGCAGTGATGATGGAGAAGGCACGGTCTGTGGCACAAATAGAAGAGTCAGGGGTTGGCAGCTACTATTCCTACTGTAGGATGCCAAGGATCTTCACCTATAGGATAAGCCTTCAAAAACATAATTCATTCTTTAAAGTGCTGAATACCTCTGTGAGTATACTTTTTTCCGTCTTTTTTCTTTTGGTAAATGAAACTCACTGAGGAATTTGAGTTCTGACAATGGGGAACACTACTGCTTGTGTGTCCTCCTCGTACAGAGATGTCTGGGACCATTATACATAGAGGTGATCTGAGAAATCAGAGAGGCTCTGATTGTTTTGAAAACTCTCCTTTGAGGTTGGGCACCGTGGCTCATGCCTGTAATCCCAGCACTTTGGGAGGTGGATCACTTGAGACCAGCTTGGCCAACATGATGAAACCCATCTCTACTAAAAATACAAAAATTAGCTGGGGTTGGTGGCATGCACCTGTAATCCCAGCTACTTGGGGGGCTGAGGAAGGAGAATTGCTTGAACCTGGAAGGCAGAGGTTGTGGTGAGCCAAGATCACTCCATTACACTCCAGCCTGGGTGACAGAGTAAGACTCTGCCTAAAAAAAAAAAAGAAAAAGAAAAAGAAAACTCTCCTTTGAGTTCAGGTAGTCCTCTAGTTTAAAATGTTTCCTTGTTACCTGGGAGAAAGCAGGAAGCACTGGGAAATAGCACATCACTGGGGCCTCATGCCATTTCAGTGCCTTTCCCTGTGTTGCCTCAGCCTTGCACTCTGGAATGCAAAAGAGTAGAAGAAACTTCCAACATGAAAATTGTCTACAGACAATGCAGAGAATCTTCAGTGGCATTAAACATTAAAATTAAAGACACATGGTCTTAAATTCAGCTGGCATATTTGACATCTCAAATATACTCTTGGTGCCCAAAGGGATGTTAAGCAAAATTTGAGGGATTTGACTCCTTATTTGGGAAAGACCATCACTACCAAGGGGAGAGAAACCAGAGGCAGACTTTATTGGAAAATGGAGTAGCTAAGTCATTTTGTGTATGTGACTTTTACCCAGCCAAGTACAGTCTATGGTCTCATATAGTGAATTTGATTTCTACTCTAAATTCTTTTCCTTTAATGAAAGTACTAGTCAACAATGCAGAACTTGGGCAACTTTTATAAATGTGTTTGCTTTACAACCAATCTTATTAAGTCAGGGTATCGTCTAAGGGCCCAATCAAGGACTTTTCATTTAAAAAAGAAGAACTCTAAATTAACTTGCATTGTGATATAACTCTTAAATTCCAACTGTCACAGGGAATCCCAAGACCTACATCTGACCTACTGTGTGTGCTGTGTTCTAATACACTGGTCCCCCACCTTTTTGGCACCAGGGACCGGTTTCGTGGAAGACAACATTTCCATGGTTTTGGGATTAAACGGTTCCACCTCAGATCATAAGGCATCAGTCCTAGATCCCTGACATGCGCAGTTCATAGTAGTAGTCACACTCCTATGAGAACCTAATGCCGCCGCTGATCTGACAGGAGGTGGACCTCAGGCAGTAATGCTCACTTGCCTGCTGCTCACCTACTGCTGTGCGACCCAGTTCCTTACAGGGGCTGCGGACCAGGGGGTTGGGGATCTCTGTTTTTGCTTTTGTTTTTTTGGAGATCAAGTCTCGCTCTGTTGCCCAGGCTGAAGTGCAGTGGCACAATATCGGCTCGCCGCACTCTCCACCTTCCCAGGTTCAAGTGATTCTCCTGTCTCAGCCTCCCAAGTAGCTGGGACTACAGGTGTGTACCAGCCCAGCTAATTTTTGTCGTTTTAGTAGAGACAGAGTTTCACCATGTTGACCAGGCTAGTCTCAAACTCCTGACCTCAAGTGATCTGCCCCCCTCACCCTCTCAAAGTGCTGGAATTACAGGCGTGAGCCACCGTGCCTGGCTGGGGACTTTTGTTCTAATATGCTTACCATGCCAAATGCATTATGAAGAAAAACAGAAACAAGGCTTTTAATGTTAAAGTCTTATTTTCTCGCTACTAAAATTGGCAAAATGTTTCAATTTTGCAAAATAATATAGTATTGTATATAAGATCTTCTCTAACCTGCCTTTTACATTTAATTAGGCTTCTATGAGTCATTCAGGTAGTTGCATCTAGCAGGCTATTTATCCATTCTTTATAGACCCTTTAGAGGTTCAAGACCCCTTTACAGAGGTTTGAGAGCCCTTCCTTGCCCCAGTTCTCTTGTCTGTAAAGCTGTGGGAAATAATACGACCTGACATACAAGGCAGTGTGAGGACAGCAGAAGTGACTTCTCTAATGCGCATGGTGCTATTCCGGGCATGGATAAATCTTTGCTAATAGTCTTAAGAGTTTACCTCCTGTGAGGACCTGGCTATGTGCTGAGCACCCTGCTTGGCGCTTTATACATTGTGACACATTCAGTTGTTCAAATAACACAATGAGTAGTTTACCAGAATTACCCTCATCTTGCAGGTAAGAAAACTGAGCATCGGAGTGAGTTAGTAGTTTGCTCAAAGGCAAGCAGCTAGTGTAAGGGGGAGCAGGGATGTGAATTTGAGCCTTGGCCTTGCTTTTACCACTGTGCTTTGCCACCTCTGAATGTTCACTTTCATTCCATAGCAGCATGATACAGCCCTGTGCATAACACGAAGTGCACATTTGTTGAATGAAAAACTAGTAACACTTCTGGTAGCTGAGTGACTTATCTACTGGTAAACCTGTCTTCATGGCCACTAGGCTTTTTATGGTGAACATAGGCATATTTGCCATGTGCTATGTTGAAGCAGCAATTAAATAAATAAGGTACAAGAGTAATTAAATTTAAAAGGTAAAACATTTTGGAAGGAGCTTTGAGCTTTAGGGATGTCTAACCTGACCTTGACTGTTTCTCTATGTGCTGTAAGATGCAGATTGATTTTCAATGAGATATTCAGCCCATCATCCCTGCTTATGATTTATATATATTCTAAGTAATATGCTTAGAATGTAGTTCTGCTTACCATCATAAAATGTGGAGTTAAAATAAGATCCTTGTCAAAACATTGTCATGCAGAGATTAGTGCTATGAAAGTTAACATTAAATGATTTTAAAATGTGATCCAGAGGTTAAACTGAAGTTTTGAAATTCATAAAATGCTTAAGCTTTTTGAGAATTTTTTAAAATATCCATTACATAATAACTTTAAAATTACGGTATTTGATTGCTATCTTAACCCATCTTGGCCAAGAGCATTCAGCCTGAGGGTACTGAAAAAGAGTCAAATTACCCCTTCCTTATATAAGCTATAGTTTAGGAAATTGCAATTATATGAGGTCGTTTTAAAGTATTTAGCAATGTTTGGTATAATTACAATATTGTGCTATTCTTACACAAAGAAAACATAACAGAATTTTGAGCTAGGAATATTGGGAAACCAGCCATTGCTAAAGGAAGGTGCATTTAGTGTATCTTTCTGTGTATCTCTTAATATCTTTCGTGGGGTGGAGAAAAACAGATAATTAGGGCGCTCTTTTGGGGGAGGAGTTGGGGGATGGTGGGGGACGGAGTTTCACTCTTGTTGCCCAGGCTGGAGTGCAATGATGTAATCTCGGCTCACCACAACCTCCCCTTCCCGGGTTTAAGCGATTCTCCTGCCTCAGCCTCCCAAGTAGCTGGGATTACAGGTGTGTGCCACCACACCTGGCTAATTTTGTATTTTTAGTAGAGATGGGGTTTCTCCATGTTTGTCAGGCTGGTCTCGAACTCCTGACCTCAGGTGATCTGCCCTCCTCGGCCTCCCAAAGTGCTGGGATTATAGGTGTGAGCCACCACGCCTGGCCTATTAGGGATTTCTAAAAGCTGCAAGCCTCTTGCTAGCCATACCTGTGAATGTTGTCTTAACCATTAATGCTTCAGTATAAATAATATCAGTTTAAAAACTGCCTAAGATTTAAAAGTAGTATGTAAATTACAAAGTGCTTGGGTATCTAGATCAAAATAAAGTAGAGCAAAGAATTAACTTTAGGAATGAAAGAGGTATCTAAGTGGGATGATAAAGGAAGACTTCATGCAATAGAAGAATTTAAGTAAAACTGAAAAACTGAAACTAACGTGATCATGGCATTAAATAGTGTAGCCCTGAAGGCACATCCAATATATAAGGAATACGACAGCAGTGCCTATACGCACCATTATTATTCATCATTATTCTGAAGCATAAATAAGAACAATTTCAAAAATTATAAATATTGGAAAGGAAGAGACAAATTTTATTATGTACAGAATAATTATATAACTAGAAAATTCAAGAGAGGCAACTGACAATTTATTTTAAGTAGTAAAAGTTGTAGTTTGCTAGTGGATGCAATGTAAATATGTAAATGTCAATAGTTTTCTTTTTTTGTTAGCCATAAATACATACTGTAATGGAGAAAATGTCCTACTTATACGTGTTCCCCCCAAAGGATAGAATACTTAGGAAGTAAGTTTAGCAAGAAATGAGCACAGAGAATAAAACTATAAAACTTTATTGAAAGACAAACAACAAGACCTGAATAAATGGTGAGACACATAACATACTCTTGGATGGGAATAACTGGTATTAAACAATCATCCTTCCCCTGTCAAACTAACACATAAATTACTATAAAATTACTATACTATATCATGCCACACTATACTGTATTTACTGTAAAAACACAGAGGAAAATGAACTTCGTGGTTAAATTAATCACAGCATTTGTCTAGATTCTGCAAGAATGGGTTCATGAGGATAGATTTAAAAGCTTTTTCAAGTCCAGGCGCAGTGGTTCATGCCTGTAATCCCAACACTTTGGGAGGCCGAGACGGGCAGATCACTTGAGGTCAGGAGTTTGAGACCAGCTTGGCCAACATAGTGAAACCCCGTCTCTACTAAAAATACAAAAATTAGCTGGGTGAGGTGGCACGCGCCTGTAATCCCAGCTGTATTTGGGAGGCTGAGGCAGGAGAATTGCTTGAACCGGGGAGGCAGAGGTTGCAGTGAGCCAAGATTGTACCACTGCACTCCAGCCTGGCGACAGAGTGAGACTCTGTCTCAAAAAAAAAAAAAAGGTTTTTCAAGAACCGTGATGGATGATTTACCTAATTGTAAATATCAGAACAAGATAATGCTATAGCAAAACAGTTAATAGCAGAGGAATACCTTAGAGTGTCCTGAGATAGACTTCTTCCAGTAGTAATTTGATAAGATGACATTTTATTTTTATTTTTATTTTTTTCTTTTCTTTTATTTTTTTGAGACAGAGTTTCACTCTTCTTGCCCAGGCTGGAGTGCAATGGCGTGATCTTAGCTCACTGCAACCTCCACCTCCCAGGTTCAAGTTATTCTCCTGCCTCAGCCTCCCAAGTAGCTGGGATTACAGGCATGCACCACCATGCCCAGCTATTTTTTGTATTTTTTAGTAGTGACGGGGCTTCACCATGTTGACAGCCTGGTCTCGAACTCCCAACCTCAGGGGATCCACCTGCCTTGGCCTTCCAAAATGCTGGGATTATAGGCATGAGCCACCGCGCCTGGCCAGATGACATTTTAAATTAATGGTGAATGGATGGGATACTGATTAAATGATATTGGAACATTTGACTAAAAATTTTAAAACATAAACCACAGAGTTTGTTTGTTGTTGTTGTTGTTGTTTGAGATGGAGTCTCGCTCCGTCACCCAGGCTGGAGCGCAGAAGTGCGATCTCGGCTCACTGCAACCTCCGCCTCCCGCGTTCAAGTGATTTTCCTGCCTCAGCCTCCCTGAGTAGCTAGGATTACAGGGACATGCCACCATGCCTGGCTAATTTTTGTATTTTTAGTAGAGACACAGTTTCGCCATGTTGTCCAGGCTGGTCTCAGACTCCAGACCTCAGGTGATCCACCTGCTTCGGCTTCCCAAAGTACTGGGATTACAGGCGTGAGCCACCATGCCTGGCCAAAATATAAACCATAGAGTTTTGTATCACAATGTAATCAAAATAAAGATAGAGTAACTTTTTACTTTTTAGTGTGCAAATTAAACATAAAGCTTCCAGGAAAAAAGCAAAGAAAAAAATTATTGTTGATATCCTATCGAGACTAGTAAAAAGAATAGATAAATGTATATATGGAACATGGGAAAACGTTCACAAAATATAAAGTTAAAAAAATCAGGTTGTAAAATAATATATCTCCAATTTGTATGAGATTTATATCTGTATATGGAATGAAGAGATATAGAAGTATATCAAATGATTATTTTTGTTTGCCTGGAGGTAATGGAATCATTTTGATTTTCACTTCACGCCTTGTGTTTTGGCATTCTGAAATTTTTACAATTAGTGTGTATTACTTTTGTAGTTTTTTTTTTTATAAAAGGAAAAAATGACTTGAAAAATCAAGTAATTTGACGTATAGACACAGGGAGAATTACATTCGAGGCAGAGAGCAAACGACAGGCATGTGACTGTAGCTGACAAGTGTCGGCAGATTGTGAGCATAAAGTCTAAGACATCTGGGGGAGATGAGTTTCATCATTAGATGAAGTCATATTCTGGAGGGGGAATAAATGCTAATCTGATATATTATGCTTTCAATTACCAGTGAGGAGAAATTGACAGTTTTGAAATAATCCCAGCATTTTGGAAGGCCAAGGCAGGTGGATCCCCTGAGGTTGGGAGTTCGAGACCAGGCTGTCAACATGGTGAAGCCCCGTCACTACTAAAAAATACAAAAAATAGCTGGGCATGGTGGTGCATGCCTGTAATCCCAGCTACTTGGGAGGCTGAGGCAGGAGAATAACTTGAACCTGGGAGGTGGAGGTTGCAGTGAGCTAAGATCACGCCATTGCACTCCAGCCTGGGCAAGAAGAGTGAAAGGCTCTCCTGAGAAGATGGCACTGAGGCGAGCCTTGAAGAAGGCCAGAGGGGAGAAAGATTGGCCTGCGTTCAAAGAATCAAAATAGTTCTGCTAGTTCAGAGACAGGGTAAAGCAGATAGACTGGAGTCTCATTCAATGTCTTTAAAAGTCATGGAGAAGAGTTAGTATAGTTTCTAATCCATGAGGACTTCCTGAATGATTTTGCCAGGACTGTACTTTAAGATGCTATTTCTTTCCAAACCCCCATCAGATAAGTCATTCCACTTTTCTGAAGTCGAATAAGTGAAGGGAAAGAGTGGACAAATTGTTATCTAATGGGGCTGCCTCCCAGAAAAGGACTCCTTTGGCAGTAAGAGATGTGCACGTGGTATAACCAACAAGGCTACTTCTGGGTGTATCCACACGGCTGGAGCTCAGAAATGCAGAATGAAAAAACGGGTTGTGGAAGTGTATATACAATCTGTTACATTTTTGAAAAACACACAACACAACGCTATATTCTGTTTACGCATGTGTGCTTATGTAGAAAAAGTCTGAAAACCTGATCTGCATAAGCTCTGAGTTCACAGGAGTTATGACCATGGGAAGAAGTAGAGGGGTGGGATGGGCGCATGGGGTACCGAACTCAGCTATGTTGCTTTACTTCTGAAAGAGGAACGATCTTAAGCAATCATGGTAAAATGTTAATGTTTGTCAGTTTCGGGGGTGGGAAAGGAAATTTAGGTCTATAATTTAGGAGAGGTTGAGCCCAGAGCCAAGATTGGCAGTTGTGATGAGTATGTGGTTACATCTCCACTTTTTTTAGAACTAAATCTGGATGTTAATGGCCATGGTTAGTGGGCCAGGGGCCTTACATTACTTTCTTGCAGCACTGGTGGCTTTTGTTTGAGGCTGCACAAATTCCTGCATTTCCCCTGGGATGAACGGTAGGGATGCGGGCAGTAGGTGACTGGGTGAATCACCTGACTTGAGCAGGGCTGACTCTCTGCAAACCAAACTCAGAGACGTGAACTGTGCTGAGATTTCTCAGTGGTTTCCCATGTAGGCTGCTTTCCAAGGGCAGCGAGCATGGCCTTCATCACTCACCCAATGTTCCTGATTCAGCACTGAGATGCTCGGTTAGGTTTTAATGAGGTTTTAAATTTTTTCTTATGTTCAAGTGTTTATGCAAACAAAGTTGCTGAATTGTAAACACCAGCAATCTGAGTACCTTCTTTTGATTTCTCTCTCCATATTGTTTAGTCCCTTTTTCTTTGTTTGTTTTATGAAATTGCATAGATGTTTTGGTTGAGAGTAGATTGTTTTTACTTTTCAGGGACAGGCAACTATTTCATGATATCACTTCTAAAAATATTTTAAATAACTAGGAAAATAGTTTTTTCTTCAAAAAAACCATTTATTCGTTTGGCACGTACACAAACAAATGAGACAGAAATTAGAGTAATTTAGTGAGAGAATTTAGAGAATTTAAGTGGTGGGGTTTTTTTTGTTTTTTGTTTTTTGTTTTTTGTTTTTTTGAGACAGTATTGACCTGTTGTCCAGGCTGGAGTACAGTGGCGCGATCTTGGCACACCACAACCTCCTCCTCCCAGGCTCGAGTGATTCTTGTGCCTCAACCTCTCAAGCTACATGCACGCACGACCGCGTCCGGCTAATTTTCATATTTATATTAGAGACGAGTTTTTGCCATGTTGCCCAGGCTGGTCTTGAACTCCTGGCCTCAAGTGATCCTCCTCCCTTGACCTCCCTAAGGGCTGGGATTACAGGCATGAGCCACCACACCTGGCCTAGTGTAAAAGCAGTTTTTAAGGACAATTGAACAGGAAAGCGCCTAGATTCCTGCACATAGATCTTGTGTCCCTCCAAAGTGCCATAAGTACCGATTTCTGCTGTCTTGATTTAACTCAGTGTCTGGAGCTTATGATCCTTCCTCTCTGTTTCCTTCCGTGGTGTAATTTTGGGGTTGTCAATTAAAGAGTTATTGCAAGATCTCAGCCTCTGAAAGTTTAGCTTATTCATCAGCAAAACTTTAAGCAAGTCTCACCTCTTCTAAATTAGAATTGTAACCTTGACTTTAGTCGCAGAGTTAACATTGTGCAGAAAAAGAAAACACTGCCCAGTGTTGAAGCAGTTTGCAAACTGAAATGATAGAAATGAAAAATGCTATGATGTTTCTAAGTAGCCTCTCTATTTGCAAATGAGTCACTTAGGATTAGTTTTACCCACAAATAACAACAACAGTAAAAAAGAAAAAAAAGAAAAAAAGGAATAAAGAAAGAAAAAGAAAGTGACCCAACACTATAATAGAAGTTTATTTCTCTCTCACATCAAGGAAGTTCAGGGTAGCCAGTCTGGGCTGATTTAGCAACTCCTTGATCATCGTGGGTTCTGTGCTACCTGGTAGTCCAGGATGGTTGCGCAAGCCCCAACCATTGCATCTGTATCCCAATCAGCAAGAAAAAGGAAGAAGGGCATACCCCCTTTTCAAGAGGCTTCCTGGAAATCACATACAACACTCCTGGTTATATCTCATTAGTAACCTTAGTCACACAGCCATACTTAGCTGCAAGATAAGCGAAGACATTCAGATTCTACCTCTTCTTCTTGAAATAGAAAGGTGAGTTGCCAATCCACTGTCAGTGTGACCACAGTTCAAGAGGTTTTCCTAGACACAGAGTCGAGTTAATCCCAAGTCATCTGTGTCATCATCTCCGTTTTGACAGCATCTGCCAGGTGGTCAGCCAGAGTTTAGGCAAGAAGACCTATGACTTCTCTACACAGACATGATTAGGATTATCTTCTAAATCAACCAAACCGACCAGCCCACCCTTTCATTCTTCTGTGCATCATGGATCATTTTTGAAAAATAGTTTAGGACATATCGAATAGTAAGAGTGTAGTTTTATAAATCAGAACTCAGTCTAACAGTAGAAGATTATGTGGAGAAAAGCTTCATGTTAGATTAGTTGAGTCGATTGGGATACAGAACCGTCTTTAGAGCACGGCATCGTTACGTTGTAGATAAAGCATGTAGGCAGAGAATGACATCTTTGTTGGGGAGAGCCCCAAACTGCTCTTCAGGAACCTTTCTCCGAGATTTGCAAGCCAATTAGGCATAATGAAGCCTTGTTTTTAATGCATATCTTTTGCCAGTATAATAAACATAATAATTAAATGTTTATATATCTTTAGTATTTTCCTGTATAATACAACTAATCATATTTTTGTCAGGCTGAGGACATCTCAAGAGGAGGGAAAGGTGACAAATTGAGGGTCTGTTCTTTTATACAAGATGGTAATTATAACAAATTCCTTCTGGACCTAGGGATGGGGGAGGGGTGGGGAGATGGGGACATGAGAATTATTCCTGATTTTTGTTACTTTTTGTCCTGTAAAATATGCCCGGTCCGGGCGCGGTGGCTCATGCCTGTAATCCCAGCACTTTGGGAGGCCGAGGCAGGCGGATCTCCTGAGGTCAGGAGTTTGAGACCACCCTAACCAACATGGAGGAACCCTGTCTCTACTAAAAATACAAAATTTAGCCAAGTGTGGTGGCACATGCCTGTAATCCCAGCTACTAGGGAGGGTGAGGCAGGAGAATCACTTGAACCTGGGAGGCAGAGGTTGTGGTGAGCCGAGATCACGCCATTGCACTCCAGCCTGGGCAAAAAGAGCGAAACTCTGTCTCAAAATAGAAAAAAAAATATGCTTACTGGGACATCTCAAGGACATTATTCCTCTGTCAACAGTAAGAAGATAACCTGAGACATAGATTAAAGTGAAAATGATTTATGATTTTTTGTTTTCTTCCTTACATTAAATTTTCCAATAACATATCACTAATAACATTTCTTTTTTTTGAGACGGAGTTTTGCTCTTGTTGCCCAGGCTGGAGTGCGATGGTGTAATCTCAGCTCATGGCAGCCTCCACCTCCTGGGTTCAAGTGATTCTCCTGCCTCAGCCTCCTGAGTAGCTGGGATCACCTGCCACCATGTCAGGCTAATTTTTTGTATTTTTAGTAGACGGGGTTTCACCATGTTGGCCAGGCTGGTCTTGAACTCCTGACCTTGTGATTCACCCGCCTTGGCCTCCCAAAGTGCTGGGATTACAGACGTGAGCCACGGTGCCCAGCCAACATATTTCTAATAATATATTAATTTGATAAACAGAATTTATTTTGGAAATAAGCCAAAACAAAAAATATCCCTCCTTTTCAAGGCTATTATCTGTAGTTTGAGGTTTTATCAAACGTAAATATGAACTGCCAGCCTCCTCAGGATGTCCTCATTGCTTCTGTTAATGCTTTTACCATCCAGTACCACTGAACAGGCAGCAGGGTGCCTTCTTGGGCACACCAGAAGGACCCAGGAAAAGGAAGATAGTGTGGACTGTTCTTGTCTCCGTGCCCCAAAATGGACCACTACACCAGTGGGGTAGGAAATAGCAGGTGTTATGGGTTGAGTTTGGAAACCTTGATTTGATCAACTATCTGCTCACCCAGGTCATCTTTCTTTTTTATTTTATTTTATTTTATTTTATTTTATTTTATTTTATTTTATTTTATTTTATTTTTGCAGAGGTGAGGTCTCACTATCTTGCTCAAGCTGGTCTCCTGGGCTCAAGTTATCTTGCCGCCTTGACCTCCCAAAGTGCTGGTATTACAGGTGTGAGCCATCACGCCTGGTGCTTGTCAACATTCTTAACGTCAGGAGCAGCAGAAAACCCCCCTGTTTGGCCTTCAGTGTTAATTTCCTCCTTGATCTATGTCTTCTACACAAATCCACTCCCTTGTTCTCCCCATATGTTACATTTGTGGACTCTTGTCAAACTCTGCAGTTCAGTCCTGGTACCTGCTGAGCCTACGGCCCCAGGCCTGAGCAGCCAGCTGGGCCAAGTTACCCTCAGCCTCAAGATGACCTCCTCACAAGGCAAACATTTCTCTGGCTGGGTTGGAGACCTAAGCTGAGGAACTGGGCTCTCACATTCCAAGACAGAGGTTTGCCTGCAGACCCCTGAAAGTAGGCGTGCAGAAGCAGGTTCCTCTGATGACAGAGGCCCTCCGTTTATCTCTGGAAGATCCTGAGATAACGGATCTCTGCCTTGAATTCGCCTGCTTTCTAGGTGCGGTGGAGAAAGCTGGGAAAAGAGCCACCTCTGCTCCCAGGGGCCACTGAGAGGGTAGAACAATGACCGAATCCGAGACTCACTACCTCAGGGGCTGAGATGGGTCCAAATGGGCCCTTAACCAATCACTTAATCACCTGACTCTTACCGCTGTCACTGATCTGACATGTTCTCCTGGGCGCTGTCCCAGCTTCTCAGCATTATGTCCCGGGCAGTCCTGAGGGCTCATTTCCTTTATCCATACTGAGGACCAAGACCTGTGTTTCCTCTAGGGCAGTGAGGGCCACAGGCTGAGTGCCTGAACTGATGAGTGCACTGCTGGTACTGTGCTGTGCCCTGGACAAGGGTGTAGGTCTCTCTAAAAAACAACTTACCAATATTCTACAAAGTAACGTTCAAACTGAACAGAGCTTGACTGAAGATTCTTTTTACTTCGTTTGTTTTCGTGCTACATTTTTGCTCTCCGGCTCCAAGTCCCTGACAATGGGTCACAGGATCAGTACAAGTAACAGTAAAGATGTTTTTCTTCATCTTTGGGCTATGATTGTGCTTTGTGATCCTAAATGTAAATACAATGAGGCTGGGCACAGTGTCTCACACCTGTAGTCTCAGCACTTTGGGAGGCCAAGGCAGGCGGGTGCCTTGAGCCCAGGAGTTCAAGACCAGCCTGGGCAACATGGCAAAACCCCATGTCTACAAAAAAATACAAACATTCGCTGGGTGTGGTGGAGTGCTCCTGTGGTCCCAGCTGCTGGAGTGGGAGGATCACTTGAGCCCTGGAGATCAAGGCTGAGGTGAGCTATGATTATACCACTACACTCTAGCCTATCTCAAAAAAACAAAACAAAGCAAAAAAAATACATACATTGACTAATAACACCAGCAACATTGTTTCATGGGAGCTGCCTCTGCTGTTTGTACCAAAACTGAGCAGATTTTTCAGGCCAGGCCTGAGTAATCATTAAATCGATCTGCTTGTGAGAAACTGGTAGGTCTAGGCATGACCGCAAAGCTGGCAGATCCGTCTCTTCCTTTCTTAAATAAGAAATCGCCAGAAGTAGCCTCTGTGCCTGTGACTCTTGAATGTTTCACTGAAATCCAGAGCAGCAATTGCATTTTATATGGCATCGTATGTGTGCAAAAACTGAATCAAAATCTTGTGAAACAATACTACTTACTATATATGATGTAGTCTAATATTTTCTATCCTATTTTATTTCCTTTTTTTAATGTTGGTTGAAACTGTAAATTTACATAATGACAACTACTAGGACTCTATCTTGGTTCAAAAGTCCATGATTGGCCTGCTTGTATTGAGTTACTACATTGCACGATCTTATAATTGTAAAGTTTAAGATATTTTCCTTCTGTCTGTCTTAATTTGTTCTGTAATCTCGGTTGTCCTGCCACGAATGCTGGCATATTTACTTTGTTTGTGGATTCAGTAATCATAGTTTCTCTTGCCAAGTTACACTAATGGTACCAAAAACAAAAGTTACTGCCTGGTTTTTGAAACTGTTCTTTCCTAGGAAGTTTTAAAGCAAAATGTTTTTACCTTTTATTGTTTACACAGGTAAAAGCATCCCTAATCCAAAAATCCAAAATCCAAAAAAGTGCTCAGAAATCCAAAGTTTTTTGAGTGACAGCATGATGCCATAAGTGGAAAATTCCACGCCTAATCTCATGTGATGGGTTGCAGTCAACATGAGGTTAAATCTTTCATATATGCACAAAATTACTAAAACTAATGTTCAGGGCCAGGCACAGTGGCTCACACCTGTTATCCCAGCATTTTGGGAGGCCAGGGCAGGTGGATCACTTGAGCTCAGGAGTTCGAGACCAGCCTAGGCAACATGGTGAAAGCCTGTCTCCTCTAAAAATACAAAAAAATAAAAATAAAAAGCAAAACAAAATTAGCTGGGCATGGTGGCACGCACCTGTAGTCCCAGCTACTTGGGAGGCTGAGGTGGGAGAATCACTTGAACTGGGTGGCAGAGGTTACATTGAGCCAAGATCACGCCACTCACCCCAGCCTGGGCAGACAGAGGGAGACCCTGTCTTAAAATATATATATGTATATATATATATATATAGTATAGGCTATATCTATAAGGGGTATATGAAATATAAATG
Source organism: Rhinopithecus roxellana (assembly GCF_007565055.1). Classification (NCBI taxonomy): domain Eukaryota; kingdom Metazoa; phylum Chordata; class Mammalia; order Primates; family Cercopithecidae; genus Rhinopithecus; species Rhinopithecus roxellana. The sequence continues at coordinate 177,460,804 of NC_044552.1, read as the reverse complement.
AATTTCATGTTTAGACTGGGGTCCCAACCCAAGATATCTCATTATGTATATGCAAATATTACAAAATCTGAAAAAATTTAAAAACCAAAAGTCACTTCAGTCTGGTGCCAACCATTTTGCATAACTGCGTTTTCCATTTTGCATTTTGCAACCATTTTGCGTAATTCTGTACTTCTTTCGCTTTTGGGTTTGTTTTCGTAACTGCTCAGCAAAAAGTGTTCTGTGTCATCTTTCCATTATTTTGGGCTAAATCATGTTAGTGGCCAAGCCTGTCAGAATTCATTTGATTTTAGTTAACTTCCTGGTGTCCAGTTCTCAGGAGTTGCAAGAATAGAGCTCTTCCCCCATGCAATCATCCAAAATCCCTGGCCTCTAGCCAGGATTGGGGAACACCACTGTTGGCCAAGAGCAGAAGGCTTAAAGTTCTGGTCATAGTCATGACACTGTATAAACTGTTCTTGTTCCCTACAAGAACATGGGAACTATTTGGATAATGGAGTTATGAATTTAATTCTGTTGAATTTTTATAAAGGACCTAAAAATAACCCTATATAATTTATTACATGTATAATCATATATTATAATTTTAAAAGTGTATAATTTATAATATCGAAACATTTCTTTTCGGAAATTAAATTTCACTTTGGTCAAAATCATCTTACAAAACATGGTGACTCATGATGGTTCCAAATAATGTAAACCAGTGTCTGTAACTAACGCTCTGGAGGAAGGAAATTCTGAGTTCTGACACAAAAGCATATCGAAGTGGTTTTGGTACTTTCAAAGTTTTTACTGCAACAAAAAATATGTTCATGTGTACCTGTCTCCTCTTTACACTGCTTACTTTCTCTGTTGCTTTTCCCAAATACATCTCCAGTAACTTCCTCATGTTCTGTGCACCACCTCCAATCTTCCCCTAATGTGTATGAACTTGGCCATCACCAAAGAGGTGGAAAGGAAGAAGGGCACGTGGTAATATTAATATTGAGGTTTGGGTTGCGTGTAGTGGCTCATGCTGGTAATCCCAGAACTTTGGGGGGCCGATGCAGGTGGATCACAAGGTCAAGAGATTGAGACCATCCTGGCCAACATGGTGAAACCCCGTCTCTACTAAAAATACAAAAATTAGCTGGGCGTGGTGGTGCACACCTGTAGTCCCAGCTATTCGGGTGGCTGAGGCAGTAGAATCGCTTGAACTAGGGAGGTGGAGGTTGCAGTGAGCCAAGATCGTGCCACTGCGCTCCAGCCTGGCAACAGAGAGACTCCGTCTCAAAAAAAAAAAAAAAAAAAAAAAAAGAAAATTGAAGTTTGTACCGGTTTCTTTTTCCTTTAGGTCTCCTGATACGTGTCTAGTTAGTTCTATATACTTCCTGTAAATTTGACTCTAAGATATTTAATAAAACTAAACAGGGTTGTATGTTACATAGACAAATCCTAAAGAGCAGAAAGGATTTAGCATTTAGTGAAATTTCATAGACTTAAGATGAGTTGGATTCTCAAAATTAATATATTCTAAACAAAGTTCTATTTTGAAGCTGCAGTAATAATGCCAAACTTCTCTTATAGTTAATTGAATGATTTATCCTGGTGGTGTCTGCTGGTACTCGCTGAAAAAGTTATTACAGTCCTCACTGTCTCCCCTTTAATTCAAGTTTGGAATTCATGTGTTTCTGTGACTTTTTTGGAGTTTATCTGCAGACAGCCTGCCGTTGAATACACATGTTTATATAGGGCAGAAAAGGGCAACCTGAAGATTCTACTTTCCATTTCTTTTAGCACTGTCTGGCAATTAACACCCACAGCTCTTCAGAATGAGGTATTGTCCAGCCTACAACTTGCTTGTAGAAGCTCCACAAAGCTTCTATTTTTGTTTTTGATTTGTTGTGAGGAAGCAAAGTATAGCCTTTACTTGAATGAAAGCTACAGTTTTATTTTTCTTCCTATTTACAAGAGATTATTTTGATGATTAAGTTAGCCAGATATGCCCCGTGTGCTCATGTTTCGTATCTCAACCTATTTTGAGCTGAGCTAGTTGCAAGGACTAGTTCTTCTGTGAGATCTCTGGCAGTCCATAAATTCAAGTTCATGTCCAGACATAATGGCGAACTCAATATGTTGTATATTTGATATATGTTTGTTGCACACATGGAGAGAAAAGTTGTTACCATTGTAAAGTAGCTATGAAATCTGACAGTTTTAATTTCTTTATCTTCTGAGTACCCATGGAATAAAGGACCTCTTAGTGCCATAGCAAGGCAGAAGTTTAATTTGCAATTCTGGTGGCAACATCCAGGTATTTCAAGTAGAAATGAAGAAAACTTGAAGGAAAAATTATCTCAGCACTTCAGTTTAATTCTTTTTCAAAGTCCAAGGAGAGTTTTCCCCAGTGTAAAAGCAGAAATGAGAATTTCAGATCTAAAGCAGTTCTTGCCTTTTCTTTTCCCTCCGTGCACATATGCTGACATCAGAAAATACTATTTGAAAAGAAAACCCAGGCTAGAGCATTGGAGTCACTCATTTCCCATCCAGCGAAGGGAGAGCTGGTGCCTGGCTGGAGGACGTTAGGAAGGCAAGTCTGGGGGTCTGATCACTCGGCTGGGAGGGGGTAAAATATCTGGACCTCAGGAGGCCGGATTACAGTGCCAGTGTTCTCTATCTGTGTGGCCTGTTCCTGCCTGGGGTTGGGTACCAAGTCCAGGTGGAAGTGGTCCCTGGAGCGTCCTCTCTCTGAAGTGTTTCTTTGTCAACCAGAAATATTCCCTGCTGCTGCCCCAGAACTCATCACTGTTGACACATGGACCAAGAACTAGCAGAGGAGGTGATTTATAATCTCTAAATGAATTGCGCTAAAACAGACAACAAGCTCTCTGACTTAAGTAAAGGAAGGGAGGGAGGGTGGGTGGAAAGGAAGGAGAATCATAAAGAACATTCTAGATTGCATACTTTGGTAATCACAGCAGGGCCTTATTGCAGTTAGAACAAAAGCCTGGACACACCTCTCAGTTCAGGAAAATAATTTAGAGCCACTTGTTAAATGCTGCAGTATTATTGAAGTACCAAGTGTTAAGATTTTCATTGAAAGCAAAACTGACCGAGCAGCTCAGCGAGGGAAATGCTACGTGATCAGTTGATGGTTTGATGAGGGGTATGGAGTAGGGATTTTGGCAGAGGTTGCTAGCAGACAGGCCTTGGTTTTAGTCCAAGCTCTCACTTCATAGCTGTGTGACCTTGGGGAAAATTATAAAATTTTCCAGTCCTTAGTATCAGAAACTGCAAATGGAGGAGAAAGATACCTCACAGATGTTGTAGGTGAAATGAGACAGGACACCTAGTACATTGCCTGGCTACATAGAAAACGTTTCACAGATGTTAACTTCAGGCCCTCTCCCCGTGCCTTGGTCTCTTAGAATAGTGTTTCCCCATCATGTGCACACTGAGTGGGAAGGCGGACAGCTGCCATCACCCATGCTGCCCCATGTTGAGAGCATTTCTATTGACCTTCCCTTCTTCCCTGTGAAGCTAGTTCAGCCGTCACCTCATCACTGTTTTTCTTCTCCAGAGAGTGCTGGGTTGTAGTGACCACACTGTTGATTCAGCATATCCCAACCACACTGGATGGAATTTTTACTGTGATAATTCGTATTCCAGGATCTTATAGTGCATAGGGTTACAACGATTAGCATAATGATCTTGCACAATCTTTCTGCCTAGCATGTAGTGCATTTGTAATATTCTCAGAGGAGACATCTAGAAAGCGCCAAGCTCCTTTGTCCTGCGTCAGCCACAGCAAGCTGTCTGCGCCTCAGTGCTATAGAGACTGTGGGTGGATTATTCCTTGTTGGGGGGTGGTGGGGGGATCCCAGCTGTCCTAGATGCCATTTACAACAATCAAAAATGCCTCCAGACCTTGCTAAGTGTCCAGGTGGGGAGTGGAATAGGCAGAATCGCCTCCAGTGGAGAAGGGCTGAACTGTACTTAGGATTTGTGATTCTGCAGAAATGGGTTCTGTGAATGCACTAAAGCATGAGAACATCCAAAAATCAATGGGGCACAGAACTGAATTCAAATTTACCTGGATACAGGTAAATAAACACAATTTTGAAAGTACCAAACAATTAAAAAAAACACACACACATTAAAAACGAAAAAGTCGGCGGGCGCTGTGGCTCACGCCTATAATCCTAATACTTTGGGAGGCCAAGGCGGGCGGATCACCTGAGGTCAGAAGTTCGACACTAGCCCGACCAACATAGTGAAACCCCGACTCTACTAAAAATACAAAAATTAGCCGGGCATAGTGGCGGGCGCCTGTAGTCCCAGCTACTCGGGAAGCTGAGGCAAGAGAATCACTTGAACCTGGAGGGCAGAGGTTGCAGTGAGCCAGGATCGCACCATTGCACTCCAGCCTAGGCAAAAAGAGCGAAACTCCCTATCATTAAAAAAAAAAGAGGGACGGGAAAGGTCAGAAAGACATTCTTCTTCGTTGGGTGATGAATTAATCTTTCACATCTTTGTCATGTTAAAAATGAGCCTGCGAGGCCGGGCGCGGTGGCTCAAGCCTGTAATCCCAGCACTTTGGGAGGCCGAGACGGGCGGATCACGAGGTCAGGAGATCGAGACCATCCTGGCTAATACGGTGAAACCCCGTCTCTACTAAAAAATACAAAAAACCAGCCTGGGCGACGAGGCGGGCGCCTGTAGTCCCAGCTACTCCGGAGGCTGAGACAGAAGAATGGCGTCAACCCGGGAGGCGGAGCTTGCAGTGAGCTGAGAGCTGGCCACTGCACTCCAGCCTGGGCGGCAGAGCAAGACTCCGTCTCAAAAAAAAAAAAAAATGAGCCTGCGGTTGTTTCTCCACTAAATTAAGACACTGGCACACAGATGATTGTGTGTAAACACTAGGCACAATTGTAGGGGTTCAGTAATTATTGAATGAGAAGAAAGAAAGGTTGTTCTTGAATTATGTGATGTGCATGTTTAATCATGTTTTTCAGCGGAACACCATATGTAGCAGACAGAACTCTGGGCTGGGCATCAGAGGGACCGGGGACCCCACACTGGGCTTTGTGTCATTATCTCCTGAAAGGAACTGGCCTGGTGCACAGGAGACAGTTGGAGTACATTGTACATACAGTTCCCACGTAGCTGTAGGGTTTTATGAGCCCATATTTTAAAAGGCCTTCTAGTGAAGTGAGAATGTTAATGCTTTTTTTTTTAAAAAAAAAAAAAAAAAAAGAGAGAGATTAGTGATTACTTTAAAATCTGAGTCCTGGCCAGGACTCACGCCTGTAATCACAGCACTTTGGGAGGCTGAGGCAGGCAGATCATTTGAGGTCAGGAGTTCAAGACCGCCTGGCCAACATGGTGAAACCCTGTCTCTACTAAAAATACAAAAATTAGTGGGCCGTGGTGGCATGCTCCTGTAATCCCAGTTACTTGGGAGGCTGAGGCAGAAGAATCACTTGAACGTGGGAGGCGGAGGTTGCAGTGAGCCAAGATCGCACCACTGCACTCCAGTCTGGGCAACAGAATGAGACTCCATCTCAAAAAGGAACAAAAAAATCCAAGTCCTAATTATCGCTGCAGCTTTCTTTAATGTGTGCAGTAAGCTGGGGACATACAGAATAACTTACGATGTAGAAATCGTCTCTCCCTCCCTGAAGAATTTCATGGATACCACATTTGCCTGCCAGGAGTGTTCTGTTGTTCTGGTGTTTTCGTTTCTGCCATTGTCATTGTTTCTGCTTCGTTCTTACAATACGACTCTGGGTGCACCCTTGGATGATCATGAAAAGGCAGCTGCCTGGCTTTCCAGAACTGGTTTTGACTCTCCATCTGAACCCGGAGCTCTGTTTCCTGTACAGGTTGCTCCAGTATTTATCCAAATTGTCAGTCCCTTCCCAACTCATACCCACTGACCCTTCCTTTCTCAGCTGATTATGGGTTTAAGTTTGAATCAAGCCATGCTATAGAATCACTATCTAGTAACTCCTGTGCTTGCACAATAAGAGTATTAGTCAGCATTTCCTGTTTTCATTCATATTGTAAGTTGAATAGCTGTAACAAAAGGGAAAGAGATTGCCAAGACAAATAATTCTTACGGCTTGTGCAAACATTTTATTGCAAGCCTTATTAAATATGCAGCTTTCAGAAGTCTACATGATGTGCCTTTCAGCAAAGCTAAATCCTACTATGTGGGCTTGCTTCACGACTTAAGAGCAAGTCTATATTGAATTTAACATTAAATAATTATTTGGCCTGTATCTCTTTTAAGCTTCGTTAAGAACTGCAAATATGATAAGGGAATAAATTGTTTATTTCAGTCACTAAGAAAACTTAACCTATAGGTTATATATGTTGGCAGTTCCCAAGAAGTACCTAGGAAATGGAACCTTCCACCAAGAGTGGTTTGTCCCCTTCTCACAAGGGTCTTCATGTCAAGGCCCCCCTAAGGCACAGAAACACAGCACTCCACCGTGTCCAAGTTCGTAGTGATTGGTGGCACCTTATGAAAGTACTTTTTACTTTCACAGTTACTGATTACACATCAGCATACCTTATCCATGTTCTGTTTCCTTGGCAGCCGGATATTTGAATACAAACAACATAAAAGTGATTACATGCAGCATTTCAGGACAGTTTTCAAAGTGGAAGAATTTGGCACTTTCTTCTATTTTCTTCCCATTCTTTGTCTATTTCCTTTGCATTTGGAAGCCAGAGTCCTCGAACCTTTACTTCTGCATGTTGTTTTCATCCCCTAGCTGGTGTTCTCTTTATTACTACTTTTTTGTTTCCAATTTGTCTCTTTTTAAAAATAAAACATAGTGAAACCCCGTCTCTACAAAAATTAGCCAGGCATGATGGCAGGTGCCTGTGATCCCAGCTACTTGGGAGGCTGAGGTGGGAGAATCACTTGAACCCAGGAGGCGGAGGTTGCAGTGAGCTGTTATCGTGCTGTTGCACTCCAGCCTGGGCGACAAGAGTGAAACTCCGTTTCAAAAATAAGTGAATAAATAAATAAAAATATGAAATTAAGCTTAGCTAGCCTGTGTAGATGTTTTAGATGGTCACATCTTTGTCGGATATGACATTTGTGCCTTTTAGTAAAACCATTTTAGTATTGTAAGAAAAAAAGGGAAGTATAGGGAGGACTAAGAACATATTTGTACTTCTATGTAATTCTATTTTATGTGTCTTTTTCCATTGGAGTGTGGCCTTGACATCATTACTGGCTCTGAAGTCCTATCCTGTTTTTTCATTGACTTGCTTGTGCCAGGTACTGTGTTAAGGAAGTGGAGCTACAAGATGAATAAGGCATGGTCCCACCCTCCACGTGGGAGACGGCACATCAGTGTACCTAGGATGCTGCATGTGGTGATAGATGAGGGCCCTGCGAGGGAGCACACCACAGGATCCGGAGGATGGGACGGGCGGGAGGAGTAGTCAACTTTGCCTGAAAGCATCAGGACAAGCTTCCAGGAAATGGCACATCCAAGCTGAGTCTTGGACAGCGGGTTAAAGAGGCAGAGAGGGGAGAGAAGAATGTTCCACATGGGAAAAGAGGTCTGGAGGTGACGACAAGTAACATAGCATTTGTGGGCGGTGCTGGAAGCTTGATATTTCAGAGGCATGAAGTCTGAGGCAGGGAGTGTGGAGGAAGATGAAGTTAGGGGAAGGAACTTTACATGAGGGCGGCCTTGACTTTCATATTAAGGCACTTTAGGGAAGCAGGAACCAGTGAAGACAGGAGAACATGGTGACTACACAGGTGCACTGAAGTGGGGAGGAGCTAGGTTTTTTTTTTTTTTTATACTTTAAGTTCTAGGGTCCATATGCATAACGTGCAGGTTTGTTACATATGTATATTTGTGCCATGTTGGTGTGCTGCACCCATCAACTTGTCAGCACCCATCAATTCATCATTTATATCATGTATAACTCCCAATGCAATCCCTCCCCCCTCCCCCCTCCCCATGATAGGCCCCAGTGTGTGATGTTCCCCTTCCCGAGTCCAAGTGATCTCATTGTTCAGTTCCCACCTATGAGTGAGAACATGCGGTGTTTGGTTTTCTGTTCTTGTGATAGTTTGCTAAGAATGATGGTTTCCAGCTGCATCCATGTCCCTACAAAGGACGCAAACTCATCCTTTTTTATGGCTGCATAGTATTCCATGGTGTATATGTGCCACATTTTCTTAATCCAGTCTGTCACAGATGGACATTTGGGTTGATTCCAAGTCTTTGCTATTGTGAATAGTGGAGCTAGGTTTTTGAAGGGAATTTGAGCTTGCAATTTTTCAAGGGCATTCAGTGGTTACAAATGAAACTTTTCATTAATGTATTTGTGTCCAAGTGTTTTTAGATGTGCTTTTCTGCTAGTCTCTTTTTATTTGGTTTGGAGATAGATGATGACTTTCCTTCAGGGCCTTCTATGTGTCTTGCCATATTAATGTCTCAAACACATGGTCCGTGTCATCATGGAGCTTGCAGTCGAACAGGGTAGATTAACACATAAGTATGCATCCAGTTGGAAAGAACTTAGAGATCACTTGATCAGCCCCCATTATGTAAAATGTACACAACAATCTACCTCCAACTATAGAGTGACATTAAACAGTTTTTCAAAACATTATGGCATTGAAAAAATGCATAACATTTGGGTTACTTCAGTCCCACTCCCCAGTACTGATCAGGCCAGTGAACCGGTCTTGCTGGTGAAATAATGACTTCTACAGTCATGACGGATAATTTCCCGTCATCTTGACCATTCCTTCCCTGGCTCTGTCCTTTACCTGTGACTCTTCTTTCCTCCCTCTCCTTCCTCCTCTTGCCCTCTGGCTGCCATACCCAACTCTGCATTTCTCTGCTTGGAAAAATCCTACTTGATCCTCAGAGCCTGACTCCATCACCCCGTTTCTCTGAACCTCCCAGGCAAAACTCTGTGCTGTCCTCCAGCTCTCTCTAACTGAATAACAAATGTTCTCTCTCCCGCTTCCCTGCAGGCTTCAGGGTAGTGACCCTAAGAGTGAGCGTCTACCTGTGAGAAAAATGCCTCGATGTAACAGGAATTCCCACAAATGCTTAGGAATTCAATATGGTTATTAGCAAGTGGGAGAATTATCCTTTTGGTTACAATGATGTGAACTATTTTTGTGAGTTCTCAGTATGCACCAAGAAAAACCCCAGTGACTCAGTAATGTACCTGTGCCATCTCACTTAATCCTTCCAACAAAGAACTTGCCAAGGTTGCACAACTGGGAGGGATCCAAGGTCCTGTCTATGTGCTAACCTGCAGGACAGCCCCACGTAATCCAGTACTGGGGCCTTATTGTCCAGCCTTCCGCCTCCAGGAGCCCACTCAGTGATGACTTCTGACAAAAGTCACCTGGATTATCCCTCTTTTGGGGTCCATGATGCCACCAACATGCTAAAGTTAGCAAATGCGTAAGGATTGTTACTGTAAGTGGTTTTCTCTGATTTTGACCACAACTAATAAAATCACAAGATTTGTCTCAAATACTATATAAAAAGGAATGTCTTTTATTTCTCGAAATTGTTCTGCCACATAGTTTGTTCAAGTAACACATAATAAAGGATAAATGGCTTGTAGCTATATTTACCCAAATTGAACATTTTTAATGTAATTTTTTAAATTTGTCAAAAGCATATCAATGGTCATAAAAAATTTTTATATCCTCTGACCCTATTACTTTACCCTTGGGAATTTATTCCAAGAACATAATTTGAAAGAGATTAAAGCACATAGGCACAGATGTTTTCAGTACAGCATTGTTTATATTGGAAACAACCCAAATGTTCCGTAACAGGGGGAACAATTTTGTAAATCTTGCTACAGCAACTTTACAAAATTATAAGATGCCACTTATAATTGTAAATTTTGAAAGTTTGTAGTACAGCAAGGAAACTGATCATGTTAAATGTTTCTAATATCTTAGTCAATTTTTCTCCCACCAATTCCTATCTGTGTACTGGTCGTACTATGAGCGTGTAAGTATGTATTTCATAAACATTTACTTTTTCTTAAATCAGTAGTATTCCCTTCCTAGAGTGGTTTGCTTCCCAGATTTTCATGGACATTCATCTCCCCTGGGGATCTTGTAACAATGTGATTCTGACTCTGTAAACTTTATGCGGAGCCCAAGATCCCACATTTCTTAGAGGCTCTCAGGAACCGCTGATGCTGTTGATAGTGAACCACGCATTGAGTAGCAAGGCCCTAGAGCTCTCTGTGTATGAAGAAGATGCTGCTGACCCAGTGTCTCGCTTTCTCGAAAGGCAGCTGTGACCTTTTCTAGCAACTGAGGGGTGGAGACTAGAAATGAGTGTTTTCTGGTGTTTCTCTAATAAAGCTGCTGTCTCGTATCCAGATTGATCATCAGTATCCTTATGCTCTTCAACTAACTTGAAAATTGTCAGTTAACAGAAATGACTGGGTAGCACTAAAAATAAATTATTCTTAATATAAAGAGTAAGAAAGGACTGGACGCGGTCCCAGCACTTTGGGAGGCCGAGGTGGGCGGATCACCTGAGGTCAGGAGTTTGAGACAAGCCTGGCCAACATGGTGAAAACTCATCTCTACTAACAATACAAAAAAAATTAGCCAGGCATGGTGGTGGGCTCCTGTAATCCCAGCTACTTGGGAGGCTGAAGCAGAATCGCTTGAACCCGGGAGGTGGAGGTTGCAGTGAGCCGAGATCGCGCCATTGCACTCCAGCCTAGGGGACAAGAGCGAAACTCCAACTCAAAAAAAATAAAATAAAATAAAAGAGTAAGAAAGCATCTTCTATTGTAATCACACTCTCATTACCCTTTGATACAATTTGGAACCTGATTACAAAGTTAAAAATCTCCATCTGTATGAAGAAAAGCTTCACTGGCCGGGCGCCTTGGCTCAACGCCTGTAATCCCAGCACTTTGGGAGGGAGGCGGTTGGATCACAAGAGTCAGGAGTTTGAGACCAACCTGGCCAACATGGTGAAACCCCATATCTACTAAAAATAAAAGAAAAAAATTAGCCGGGTGTGGTGGCACACACCTGTAGTCCCAGCTACTCAGGAGGCTGAGGCAGGAGAATCGCTTGTACCCGGGAGGCGGAGGTTGCAGTGAACCGAGATCACGCCACTGTACTGTACTCCAGCCTGGGCGACAGGGCAAGACTCCGTCTCAAAAAAAAAAAAAAAAAAAGCTTAGCTGTGAGCTTTGCTATTGGAAGAAAAGTCTTGGCCTTGTCATCACAAGGAATCCCTCAGGCCTGGTGGCGTGAAGCGGAGAAGGGTGCAGTCTCTTTAGGGCAGAGAATGAAGAACCTTTCTATGACAGTGGGGAAATCCGTTCACCTTTGTGTTGGTAAACAAAAGGAATGGAAGCTATCCTTTGAGCTCGAATCATAGTGGTGTTTGCCAAAACCTACTTTTGTTTTTAGAAGATAATAGCACATATTCCACTTGCTTCCCCACAGTGACTGAAGCTGGCTTTGGTGCTGACATCGGAATGGAGAAATTCTTCAACATCAAGTGCCGAGCTTCCGGCTTGGTGCCCAACGTGGTTGTGTTGGTGGCAACGGTGCGAGCTCTGAAGATGCATGGAGGTGGGCCAAGTGTAAGTGCCCACATCGCCTTCCTAATACCAAAGAAATTTCGTTATGTTAAAACAGAATTGAGCATTTGAATAATTCCTGCCTGTTTAATGACTATAGTTTTCTAGAGTATTTTTTCTAGAACTTTTTTTTTTCCTGTAGACCTCCTTTGTGGACATCTAAAACTCTTTTTTTTTTCCAACGCCACCATAGGGCACTTTGAGTTTAGTAAGTTCGAGTAAACAGTAACACCCACAGTTCTTTCCTAAACAACATTTTGGAAAGGAGCATAATGCAACCACTTTTTAACCTTAAGCTTCACATCTGATACTCAGGCCAAGATTGTATAACCATATGGTAATGGGGGGCTAGAGGCTCTTGTCCCTGAACGAAGAACATGAGGATTAGAGTGAGTTCTTTGATGACTGAGATTTTTCATTGTTTGTACAGATAGTTTTTCGGTTCACTGATGCTACAACTCATCAGATTTCATCTAAAACTATTTTCCTTCTCTTTCTGTTTATTATGATTTCTTCTCACAACTCTGTTATAATACAGGATTGTTTCTAAGAGAGCTTTGCTTGGAAAACACAAATTCAATTTTAACTTCTTTAAAGACTTTTGATATTTACCTATCCTAATATGTATAGCAATTGCAGACATTATAAAGGAAATATATTCCTTTCTGCAGAAAACCTGTGCATAGATTTTGGGGGTTTGTTTTTTTTTTGTTTGTTTGTTTGTTGTTCGTTTGTTTCATTTTTAGGAATTTCAAAGTGTAGAATAAGACATTTTATACTGATTAATCATTTTGAAATAAAATAAAATAAAATTTCTCTGTCATTATAATATTCACATATAAGACGAACTGCCAAGTCTGATTTCTTAATTGGCATACTGTACTGTGTATGTGACAAAAGTCATGTATTCAGTGATTATTACATAGTCAAAACAAGAAGCGGGTTTGCCATCATGAAACGCTGTAAAGCAATTCTTTGTCCTGGGAGAAGTGGACATTATTTTTATACCATTTTACAGATAAGGAAGCTGAGGTTTGATAGGCTTAGGGAATGTGGACAATGTCAGCAGGCCAGCAGAGTGCCGAGCACTTCAGATCTGAATCTACTATGTCCACCATGCAGAGCTGGATGTTAATGAAGGGCAGAAATGTTCTAAATCCAAATCCATTTCTAGTACCCGACACTTAAGCACTTCATTTCATTTTTGCCTAAAGCTTCATCATCATTTCTTTTTTTTTTTTTTTTTTTTTTTTTGAGACAGAGTCTCGCTCTGTCGCCCAGGCTGGAGTACAGTGGCGCGATCTCAGCTCACTGCAAGCTCCGCCTCTCAGGTTTTTACACCCTTCTCCTGCCTCAGCCTCTGAGTAGCTGGGACTACAGGCGCGCACCACCACGCCCGGCTAATGTTTTGTATTTTCAGTAGAGACGGGGTTTCACTGTGTTAGCCAGGATGGTCTCGATCTCCTGACCTCATGATCTGCCCGCCTTGGCCTCCCAAAGTGCTGGGATTATAGGCGTGAGCCACCGTGCCGGGCTCATCATCATTTCAAATGCAAGAATGATATAATACAGATTAAAAGTAGTAAATCATAAAGAATTCTGACTTTACTGAAAACACTCCTTGTTGCTACAGTTCTTCCTGGATTTTAGAATTTGAGTCTGCATAACAACTTCTGTTTTCAAAAACTACTTCTGCCCATGTAGGATGCATTTGGAATTCTCCCTCCCTGCCCTGCCACCCTGAAAATTATGGAAAGGGCTTAGAGATTGTCTGATCTCATTCAGTCTTTATAAAGAGAAAATCTCTGAGGCACAGAGAGACCCAGTGGCTTGTGTGATATCTCACATCTATTTCAGGGACTGATCAGATCTACAGTCCGGGTCTCCCAACGCCAGTCCCATAGTTTTCCAGACTCTGGTCTCTGTGCTGTAAAAATTCTCTACATGCTTTACAATCCTATTTCATTCATCTTAACATATATGCTCTGTTTTTCAGTGGTTGCACTTTTGTGCCACATTAATCCTTTGTGTCTCTTCCACTCCTGCTTAATGTCATGGTTCTCAGCCAGGGATCGTGGTAACAAGGAATAGGGTTAGTAGGCACAGCTATGGTTGGAGGATAAGAAAAGGTGGGAACCAGCCAGACGCGGTGGCTCACGCCTATAATTCCAGCACTTTGGGAGGCTGAGGCAGGTGGATCACCTGAGGAGTTCGAGACCAGTGGTGGCGGGCAGCTATCATCCCCACTACTCGGGAGGCTGAGGCGAAAGAATCACTTGAACTCGGGAGGTGGAGGCTGCAGTGATCTCAGATCGCACCATTGCACTCCAGCCTGGGTGACAAGAACGAAACTCTGTCTCAACAACAACAACAACAAACAAACAAACAAACAAAAGGCAGGTGAAGCTAAGCATCCCTCTCCTGGGCTCCGGTAGTACCTTCTGCCTCATATTGTTTCATGAATGCCTTGCTCTGTGTCTCCCTATATAATTCTTAATTCCTTGAGTTTAGGGACCATGTCTTATTAATTGGTATGTTCCAAGTGTCTGGCATAGTCTGTATGCAGGGAGTGTTTTCAATAATGGCAAGATAAATGAACTTTCATCCTCTTAATCCTCTGTTCCATGGTGCTCGTCTCGGTGTCTTTCCTTCTTATTGAATAGCTCTGTATTTTTGAGCCATGATTATTCATTTCTACTTCTGTTTTCTTTTTTTCTTTTTCTTTTTTGCTACAGATACTGTGCTGGGATCGACTTCCTTTTGATCATTACACAAATAACCATGGCTGCCTCTTATGTTTATTCAGCTTGTTTTTTTTCCATAATTTGTACAGTGGAAAACCTTATGGCCCTTGAATTTGCCCATTTTAGCCTCGGTCATTTTAAACTCACATGCTGTCCCCCAAAGTGCTCAGCCATTCCCTGTGCAATCCAACAGCTAATATTCGGCTATGCTTTGGGATCCACAGATTCTTCCACAATTAGTTCCTTAAACTAACCATTGTATGAATCACGGTTATTCACACATAGAATCAATAGGATGTGTGTATAGAGAGAGAAAGATATTTATTCTAAGGAATTGGGTCACGTGATTACAGAAGCTGGCAAGTCCAAACTCTGCACTGTGGGCCGGCAAGCTGAAGACCCCGGAGAGCCAGTGGTGCTAGTGCGGTGTGAAGGCAGCAGTCTGCTGGAGAATTCTCCTGCATTCAGGGGAGGCCGGTCTTTTTGTTATACTCAAAAAGGCCTTTGACTGATCAGCTGAGACCAAGCCACATTATGTAGGGCAAGCTGCTTACTCAAAGGCTGCTGATTTCCATGTTAATTTCATCATAGACACCATCACAGAAACACTCAAAATAATGTTTGAACAAATAATGGGTACCCTCTGGCCCAGCAAAGTTGACACATAAGATTAACCACGAGGCCGGGCACAGTGGATCACACCTGTAATGCCAGCACTGTGGGAGGCCGGGGTGGGAGGACTGTTTGAGCCCAAGAGTTTGAGACCAGCCTGGGGAACATAGCGAGACCTTGTCTCTACAAAATAATAAAAAATTATCTGGGTGTGGTGGTATACACCTATATTCCTAGCTACTGGGGAGGCTGAGGCAGGAGGATCACTTGAGCCCTGGAGTTTGAGACTACAGTGAGCTGTGATCATGCACTGCCCTCCAGCCTGGACAACAGAGCTTTGTGGCAGTTACCGTAAAATGATTTCAAATGGTGATGTACTCTGTATAAATCAGGTATTAAACATATCATTAGTTTTATGTTCTAATTTGAACCAATGTTTGAGAAGTTTCATACTGTTCCATTGGCTCAAATTAGAATCATCCAGGGAGATTTTAAACATTACTGATGCCAGCCTTCCTTCCCAGAACTTCTGCTTTCATTGGTCTGGGTGGAGCCCAGGGATCAGTGTTTTCGAAGAGCTTCCCACAAGAGTTTAGGTTCAGCTAGTGCTGCCAGCTACTGTTTTAAAAACACAAAATGTAGGGGTACCTTTCTAAAAACTGAATGTGATTGTGTTGGTCTTTCTTTCAGATCAGTTGTGTAAACATTTTTATAGGATTATTCTTCATGTTTTCTCTCCTTATTTCAGGTAACCGCTGGTGTTCCTCTTAAGAAAGAATATACAGAGGAGGTAAGAGGAGCTGTTTAGACACTTACGTGAAGAATCTCTCAAATCCGGTGACTCGTTGGCTTTCAGTGAATGAGCCATCCTTCAGTGATCCCTTAGAAAAGTGCTGTTCTGGCTGGCGCAGCGACTCACACCTGTAATTTCAGCATTTGGGGAGGCCAAGGCGGCCGGATCACATGAGGCCAGGAGTTCAAGACCAGCCAGGCAAAACCCATGGCCAACATGGCAAAACCTCATTTCTACTAAAAATACAAAAATTAGCCAGGCATGGTAGCGCACGCCTGTAGTCCCAGCACGAGAATTGCTTGAACCTGGGAGGCGGAGGTTGCAGTGAGCTGCGATCACACCACTGTACTCCAGCCTGGATGACAGAGCAAGACTCTGTCTCAAAAAAAATAAAAGAAAAATGCTGTTCTAAGAATCCAAGAGGAAATGGGTGGGGTGAAAGGATAAAATGCATTCAATTAACTCTTAAATATCAAGAAAAGATGGATATAGGCTTTTTCTACTATTGTCTACCCCCAGGACAGCCATCAGAGCAGGAACTCAAGGTCTCCAGGTCAGAAACAAATATGAAGTTTACAGTTCTGTATTCTTTTGTCATGGAAGGTCTATACACAGTTGGCTTTATGACTTACAGGAGTGGCTTACACTTTCCTGTAAATAGACTTTGATTTACTGGCAGCAGTACCTCGTAGCTCCTACAGGTGGCGCCAGGGATCTGAGCCAGGAATACCTGGCCAGAGCTCCTCACCCACCTGGGGCCTTGTGCCTGTCAGACCCCAACCTGCAGAGCATAGGCACATTGCCTAGACCCTGCAGCCTGTCCGCAGCAGTATGAGCTGCCAGGCTTCAGACCCACGCATATGCCATTGGACCCAGAATCATTTTAGAAATTTTTTTGCAGACGAACCTCCTTATTCTTGCAGCCATCTTTCTTGGAGGAAAAAATGAAAAAAGATGTCACAAATCCTGCCAGAGAGGTGCTGCCAGTTTAGCTTGGCAGGTTTGGTGGGAGGCAATACACAGGGGTCTGGGTTTTGCTTTTTTCTTTTTTACAGAACATCCAGCTGGTGGCAGATGGCTGCTGTAACCTCCAAAAGCAAATTCAGATCGCTCAGCTCTTTGGGGTTCCCGTTGTGGTGGCTCTGAATGTCTTCAAGTAAGTCCGGCCTCCTCCTTTAAATGTGGGCATTATCACTAGGCCACCCTGTGAACGATATTTGTGTCTTGGGGTATTTGGTCTTTCTAAAATTTTTTAGAATTTAGTATTTGCTTCATCTAAAAGTATACAGAAATACCCAGTTCTTTCTGTTTGTTTATTTGGTTTGGTTTCATTTTAGCAAATGTGTTCTCACAATGTTATTAAGGAAGTGAAATTTATATATAGTGAGTTACTATCTCCTTGGCTTTTTTTTTTTTTTTTGTAATTCTACCCAGCATTTTTGTCTGAAACAAACTGTGAGTGATCAAAGGGATATGTTATGGAATTTTCTTGATAACGCCCTTAACAACTTGAAATATTTGAGTCACTTTGGAGAGGATTTTTTTTTTCCATGCTTTTCTTTAAGTCTGATTTATTTAAACACGATGTGACCACTTTTGATGTTTAAAATGTATTCAGTGTTAGGGAGCGAAGTTCTGTATAAATGGTTAGTCTTTCTTTCAAAACATCGCTAAATGGATACAGATGCAAAACCACAAACATTTTCTTCACTAGGACCGACACCCGCGCTGAGGTTGACTTGGTGTGTGAGCTTGCAAAGCGGGCTGGTGCCTTTGATGCAGTCCCCTGCTATCACTGGTCGGTTGGTGGAAAGGGGTCGGTGGACTTGGCTCGGGCTGTGAGAGAGGCTGCGAGTAAAAGAAGCCGATTCCAATTCCTGTATGATGTTCAGGTAAGATCTAGTAAAAACAGTGGCTCACATTTCTTACACCTTAGCATGGATTGTCCCATTCAGTTGTCACCACAACCCTGCAGATAAGCAAACTAAAGATAGAAGAGTGTAGGCTGGGTGCAGTGGCTCACGCCTGTAATCCCAGCACTTTGGGAGGCTAGGGCGGGCAGATCACTTGAGGTCAGGAGTGCGAGATGGGCCTGGCCAACATAGAGAAACCCCATCTCTACTAAAAATACAAAAATTAGGTGGGCATGGTGGCGGGCGCCTGTAATCCCAGCTACACTACTCAGGAGGCTGAGGTGGGAGAACTGCTTGAACCCAGGAGGTGGAGGCTGCAGTGAGCCAAGATCGAGATCACACCACTGCACTCCAGCCTGGGTGACAGAGTGAGACCCTGTCTTAAACAAACAAACAAGAAGGTAGAAGAGTTTAAGCCACAAAGTCACATTTCCAAGTGCAGACCCTAGCTCCTTGTCCCAAAGCCTGTGCTTTTGAAGACTCCCAAATCGCAGGCCTAAGTGAAGAGGTACTTTAGTGAACAGGATTTGACAGCTGACACCTTCAGGAGTTGCACAGGAACAAGAGCAATTTCGCGAGGCTTGGGAAACCATGGGAGGTATTTTTCTTGTTCGTTTCTCTTTTTTTTTTTTTTGAGACAGAGTCTTACTCTGTTGCTCAGGCTGGAGTACAGTGGCGCAATCTTGGCTCACTGCAACCTCTGCCTCCCAGGTTCAAGCAATTCTCTGCCTCAACCTCCTGAGTAGCTGGGATTACAGACACCTGCCACCACGCCCGGCTAATTTTTTGTATTTTTAGTAGAGTTGGGGTTTCACCATCTAGGACAGGCTGGTCTCGAACTCCTGACCTCATGGTTCACCTGCCTCGGCCTCCCAAAGTGCTGGGATTACAGGCATGAGCCACCACACCTGGCCTCTGCTTGTTCATTTCTGTTATGGTTCTTTTCTCTTGTGGTTTTATTGAACTATAATCTAGTGTGTGTGTGTATATATACATATATTTTTTCATTGTGGTAAAATATATATAACAAAATTTACTATCTTAGCCTTTTTTTTTTTTTTTTTTTTGGAGACAGAACTTTACTCTGTTGCCCAGGCTGGAGTACAGTGGCGTGATCTCAGCTCACTGCAACCTCCGCCTCCCAGGTTCAAGCAATTCTTCTGCCTCAGCCTCCCGAGTAGCTGGGAATGCAGGCACACGCCGCCATGCCCGGCTAATTTCTTTTTCATTTTAGTAGAGTTGGGGTTTCACCATGTTGCCCAGGCTGGTCTTGAACTCCTGAGCTCCGGCAGTCCGCTCGCCTCGGCCTCCCAGAGTGCTGGGATTACAGGCGTGAGCCACCGCGCCCAGCCCATCTTAACCATTTTTAAGTGCACATCAGTAGTGTTAAGTACATTCACATTGTTGTGCAGCCAATCTCCAGAACGCTTTTCATCTTGCAAAACTGAAACTGTACCCACTGAACAACTCCCCATGCCCCTCCCCACAGCCCCTGCCAGCCACCATTCTCCTTCGTTTCTATGAATGTAACAACTCTAGGGTCCTCATGTAAGTAGCATCATACTGTGGCTGGCTTATTTCACTTAGCATAATGTGCATGCATGTTGTAGCATGTCAGAATTTCTTTTTTTTTTTTTTTTTTTTTTTGAGATAGAGTTTCGCTTTTGTTGCCCAGGCTGGAGTGCAATGGCACCATCTCAGCTCACCGCAACCTTCTGTTCTCAGGTTCAAGCGATTCTCCTGCCTCAGCCTCCCGAGTAGTTGGAATTATAGGCATGCACCACCACACCTGGCTATTTTTTGTATTTTTAGCAGAGACAGGGCTTCACCTTGTTGGTCAGGCTGGTCTCGAACTCCTGACCTCGTGATCCACCCGCCTCAGCCTCCCAAAGTGCTGGGATTACAGGTGTGAGCCACCACTCCCGGCCAGAATTTTCTTTCTTTTTCGGGCTGAATACACTCCCATTCTTTGGATATCCCACATTTTGTTTCTTCATCCATCTGTGGATGGACACTTGAGCTCCCCCTCTCCGCTATTATAAGTAATGCTGTATGGGCATGCATGTTTATGGCATATGTACAAATATCCCTTCAATACTGTGTTTTCAATTCAATTGGAAATGTATTCCCAGAAGTGGGATTGCTGGGTCCTCTAGGATATTTTTAAGCACATGTTGATGGTTCAGTCAGACCTGAGCTTCCCAGGGCTCACTCTCCTCCTCAGATTGTCTGTCTTTGCAGCCCTCTGACATCTCCATTCTGAATTTTGTGGCTCTGGTTCTGGCTGATGGATTTGTCTTCAGGGGTGGTATGTGATTGCGGGGCACCCAGGCTTCAAACTGGTTGCTGCTTCTCCTGTTCCTTCATCCCTCACATATTCTCTTGGTGTGTCACTCTTCTTTCCTGTTCAGTGGCATAAATCAATAGCATAAGTTGAAGAAGAAATCAGTGAAGCAAGAGCTTAGCAGCGTTGTTGATAAGCCTGGAATCACCGTGGTGAGAGCGTGGGGCTGATGTATCAATATTTAATATTACCACAGCTCCTGCTTTTAAGGAGTTGTTTGTGTGCCAGGTATATGGGCGCTTTGCACATGTTCACCTCTGTGGTCCTAACATCCCTCTTAGGTGAGAACTGGTGATATCTTCCCATTTTACGGATAAGAAAACTAAAGCACAAAGAAACTAAGTCAGCTGCTCAGTGTCCCATAGCTAGGAAGAGGCAGAGCTAGGAGAAAGAATGTCCAGATGGTTGAGCTCATCATCCTGCTCTGTTCTTCAGAGCTAAGTACTATGCTCAAAAGTGTGTGTGTATTGGAGGTCTGGGGGGAGACATAGTTAAAGGGGACAGTGACTGAGTGACCCTCGTGAAGAGGAAGGGTGACAGTGATGGGCACAGGCATAGACTCCATGCCACACAGGGGACATCGTCACCAGCACGCAGTCAGTGTTTATGGAAGGAAGGACACAGGGAATGAATTGGAGGCTAGCTCAGAAAAGGTTTGTCATTTTTATGAGGCCATTTTGTGAATGAGGAACTAGAATATTCTGGACTACAGAGGTGGTAGAGATCAATTGAGAGAGAAGATTTTGGATGAGTGAAAAGAAAAATGTTCCAGTTGGAAGTTTGAGTTCTCAGACCTAGAGATGTTCAGCGCAAAATAGATGTAGCCCTGCTGTGGGCAAGTCAGGCATTGAAGCCAACTCAGATGGCGGGTGGCCAAGGGGACCCTGGGTTCCTGTTCCTTGGTCCTGGGTAAGGCTCGCCAGGGTGCCTACAACCCTTGACACATGCCAGGGCCTTTCTACATAAACCACTGTGGGGAGAGTCACCCCTAGATCCTGCTGTGAGTGTGCCTCAGACCATCTTCCGTCTGATCATGAACCACCCAACTCTACGTAGCAAAAGCAGTTATTTTCATGAATGATTTCATGAAGTGTGGCTCTTTTCAAGGAAAACAGCCCAGGTGAAAAAGAGGTCAGTAATCAGAAGAAATGCTTCTGAGTTATGCTGTCTCAGACATGCACTAACCCTAAGATGAACCCTTTTCCTTTCCACGGATATTTCAATATTTTTTTTTTTCTGAATTCCCATTCTTCATGGAGATAATGCTGCTAAAATGTCAGCTCTCCTCTGAAAGGAGGAAAGTGTTTAATAATAATGTGGTCTAAAGTCCTCTATTTGATAGGTGACCTAAAGGCCAGGATCCCTGCCTCCTTTGCCAACACACGTCTCGCTTTTCTTGTAACAGAAATTCGATTTGAGCTGCATAATTATTTGTTAGATAATCAGCTTCCCAGCCTACTGCAGCGTGACGGTTCATCAAAAGAGCTGCTGCTGCTGCTGGCTCTCTTTGTACTGCCTGCCTGTTAGCTATGTTCCTCACACTGGCAAGATTTAGATCATCTAAGACCATTTACAGTCTTGTCTTGTCACCATGTAAAAATCTGAATTCATTGGTGCAGTCAGTAATGGAGCTCAAGCCTTCTTTCCCCCTGATTTCTTGCATTGGTTGGTCCTGGTAAAACTTTAGTAACTAAGTAATGGTTTTCTGGAAGCCCTTTCTTACCTCCCCCACAACCCCACACCCTCACAACCAACCCTTGGGTGCTGGGCAGTGAGAAAGGTGTGGCATTGCTCTACAGGAGAAAGAAGCTGTAAATGCTTTGCATATGGCACTCTCCCACCTTTGCTTCTCAAAGCAAACTGGGTTTCTTTGTGCCCCTTGGTGTCTCCCCAGACTTTATATCCCCAAGAATGTATTCAGTACAAGACTGGTGGCATCTTGTGTGCTGTTCTTTCTCCACCCCAGTCGTGTGGAAGGAAAACACCGGAGATGATTTAGGGTAATGGAAAATAGTGCTAGAGTCCAGGGCATGACTGCATTTGAGTGTGAAGTAGAAATTGTCTCAGAACCCCACTGGAGAGTGGTTCAGCTGGAGAGAGTGGGACACCTGGCTCTCAGAGGCGCTGTGCGGCCGGACAGCAGTGTGCTGGACTTCCTGATGGCGAGCTTACAGGTAAAGGGAGAAACAGGCTGCACTTCTGACTTGGGAGTCTCTGCTGAACTCTATAGAAAACTGACTTCAGCAGCAGCTGCTGTCTAGAGAACAATTTGGCATCTCTTTTTGCCAGAGTAACTTCTCACTCAAGAGTAGGCAACTTTTAATTATGGTACCGGGTGGAGGCAGCAATGAATAATTTAGAATAAAGATTGAAAAATATGGACTAAGGTGTAGTAGACTAATTGCTCAGAAGAAGTTTTATTGTGTGAAAATGAATGTGTTTAAACTTGAATTACAGTGGCTCATTTCCTCTCTACCCTTGAGGGTGATTGCAATCCCTTTTAAGAAGCTGTTAAAAGTCCCCCTTAAAATCATCTTCTCTTTGAATTTTCCTCTTCTAATGTGACTTTTGACAATTATCTCTTTATCGTTCACTAATAGAATATCTCCATGTCTGCAGGGACGCAGGGAAATATGATGACTGAAAGAAACACTAATCTACAAGCACACTTTATTAGCTAAGAAATCCCTCCTCCATACATTCTTCCAGGCTTGCCTCTGCACATCCCATCTGCTGTGTGAGCTCAACTCTGCATTATAGATGGGAAGGTGATGGACTTGTCCATAAGAAATGGATACTTGATAGGAGAAGGAACATATTACATAGAGCTAACAGGCTAAAGCTTTGGGATCATGTAAATTCAGTTTAAGCCTTGAGGAGGCCTCCTACTATGGACGCGTTTTGGGGAAACTGACTAATCTCTCTAGCCTCAGCATCCTCATTTGTACAATGGTGTCTGACAGTGACACCAACTTCACCAAGTTGCTGTGAGACCCAAATGAAATGCCCCAGAGTAGAATGCTAGAACATAGAAAGCAGGCAATGAAGGCCGGGCGGGTGGATCACCTGAGGCCAGGAGTTCGAGACCAGCCTGGGAAACATGGTGAAACCCCCGTCTCTACTAAAAATGTAAAAACTAGACAGGTATGGTGTTACATGCCTGTAGTCCCAGCTAATCGGGAGGCTGAGGCAGGAGAATCACTTGAACCTGGGAGGTGGAGGTTGCAGTGAGCTGAGATCACACCACTGCCCTCCAGCTTGGGCAACAGAGTTAGACTCTGTCTCAAAAAGAAAAAAAAAAGGCCAGGCATGGAGGCTCACGCCTGTAATCCCAGCACTTGGGAGGCCGAGGCAGGTGGATCACCAGATCAGGAGATCGAGACCATCCTGATTAACATGGTGAAACCCCGTCTCTACTAAAGATACAAAAAATTAGCTGGGCATGGTGGCGGCACCTGTAGTCCCAGCTGCTTGGGAGGCTGAGGCAGGGAGAACGGCGTGAACCTGGGAGGTGGAGCTTGCAGTGAGCTGAGATCGCGCCACTGCACTCCAGCCTGGGTGGCAGAGTGAGACTCCGTCTCAAAAAAGAAAAGGGAGGAAAGCGGTCAGTCAGTGCTAGCTCTTCCTCCTGTCATGTTCACTTTCGAAAGAGTGGGCCTCCTGAATTCACCTTCAACAATTCTCCTGTAACTCAAGGTAATTTTGCCAAACTCCAAGATTGGTTTATTTTGCACTGAGTTAAAACCAGGAATTAGAAACCAAGTCTCCTAAAGCACTACTAAACTAAACTAAGACATTGGCATTTTTCCTTCTCCATGAGAATTGGGAGCCCTTAGTGATACCATAAAACGTCAGTCATTTTTGCATAGAAGGAGGTATGACCCTGAGAAGTCAGCTTGACCTTCAGTCTGAATATTGTTTGTTAAATGAGGAGTTAAGGTTGAAAATCATCCCTGTATCCTTCCTCTAGCCTTGCAAACATTTTGAGGTATAGCCTTGACAGCAAGACAGGATAGTGTTTGTTTTTATTAAAAGGTCTTTCCTGTTCCTTGCGTGAAGCCATTCTCTTGATCCCAGTGGGGGCAGGATGAAGACCAAAACACACCACGAAGACAGCCTGGAGCCACAGCCAGCTCTGCTGACTTCTGAACTTCACACTCTCCCTGCCCAGATGGCCAGGGGTGTTTCCTCCTCTGCTGGTCTTTTTTAAGGCAGGATGTTTGTTGTTACTGTTTTTCTGGTTGGTTCTTAAGAAATTATTTTCTATGTTTTGAAAATGCCAGCTGGAACCTACACCAGTTGTTGGTGGGGTGTGAGAGCTATCCTTTACATGGACTTGGAGCATTTGCAACCCGAGCCTCCACATTGAAATAAACATTTAAAAAATGCATATCTGTGGATATACAGTGGGGGATCTTCCATTGTGGTAAAATATGTATAACATACAAATTCCCCTTTAATCATTTTTACATGTATAGTCTGTGGCATTAAGTACATTCACATTGTACATATAGGGTTTAATTAATAGGATCTTAAAACTTAAAAGGTATTGATGCACATCTCTGTTGCCTTTTACATTTCACAGTAATTAGAAGGAAGAAACACACTCTAGGTTGAAAGGCTGTCCCTTCTTTTGGTTGTCTTTGTCCCTGGAAAAGCTGTCTCCCCCTCAGGGCCTTTGACCTCCTCTGGCTCTCCCTCCCATCTCAGCCTGAGCCCATAGCCCTTTCTTCAGCGCTCTCTTCTCCTCTTGTTGTGCATTAGAATGTTTGGAGTGTTCTGTGGAAAGCTGGTCCTTACATTTTCCAGTCAGCTATGTATCTCCCCCCTGTTTCTCCTGTTTCTCCCCCCATGCTCTTTAATATTCTGCTTTCTTAATTATGATTGAGTTGCCTTTAAACAACCTTTGATCATCCAATGTGAACGGCTTCAACAAGCCTCCCATAAACCTCTTATCCCCTGGCCTCCTTTCCATGATCCAACCCCAAATTTCCAGATACCTCCTGCTTCCTTTATGTTTGGTTTTTTTTTTTTTTTTTTGGCAGAGTCTGACTCTGTCACCCAGGGTGGAGTGCACTGGCGAAATCTCAACTCACTGCAGCCTCCACCTCCCGGTTTCAAACGATTCTCCTGCCTCAGCCTCCTTAGTAGCTGGGATTACAGGCGTGGGGCACCACGCCCAGCAAATTTTTGTATTTGTAGTAGAGGCAGGGTTTCACCATGTTGGCTGGGCTGGTCTCAAACTCCTGACCTCAAGTGATCTGCCTGCCTCAGCCTCCCAAAGTGCTGGGATTGCAGGCATGAGCCACTGCACCCAGCCCTAGATACCTCCTGCTTGACCAGACCTTCTGT
Organism: Rhinopithecus roxellana; assembly: GCF_007565055.1. Classification (NCBI taxonomy): domain Eukaryota; kingdom Metazoa; phylum Chordata; class Mammalia; order Primates; family Cercopithecidae; genus Rhinopithecus; species Rhinopithecus roxellana. The sequence continues at coordinate 177,435,430 of NC_044552.1, read as the reverse complement.
AAACACTTAGATCCCTCTCAAATCTAGATGCTTCTCCAACACTGGCTTCTAGGTTCTCTATGAAACCTCTGCTGGCCTGCAGTATATAACCCACCTCCCAGCCTGCCAGGCACATCGTTCAGCTGTGTGAGACAGTTTCGAGGGATCTGCACCTGTCGTGAGCACAGGCTCCACCTTCTCAAAGCATCCCACTCATCCCTGTGTGATTCTGGCAAAGCCTGCCCCAGCTTTCTTTCCTCGATGGTTGAAATAGCACACAATGAGAAAAAAACAGTGGCCTGTGTTTAATACACTTGCACATGTCACAAGAATCCCTGTAGTGTCATTGAAAGCTGTCTTCTAGCATGCAAAATGATTGTCACTATGATGGAAGTTTCTAGAAATGCATTATTTCATCTGAAATTATGAGAGAAGGTAAAATGATGAACTATCAAAGTCACAATACATGTTGGCCAGCTGCCTTCTACTACTCACTCCATCCCTCCCCAGGCTTTCTGACTTAAATTTAGATCAGATGAGACCATTGCAATGGAGAGTGTCCACTTTCTCATCTAAAAGCAAGCTCATGAGGAACATTAAATACGATCACAGGAACAAACATTAAGGTACCACACTAATGGACCACTTAAGAGAGAGAGAAAACTACGACCTTAGGGTTTAGGGAAAAAAAACACTCAAACAGCACAGGCTTCCAGTCTCCCTAGTCTCTCGGAGGTTGAGGGGGTGGTGTTTTGAGTAAAGTACAAGGGCTCCTTGAACGTGAACACGGAACCAGTGTTGCACCTGTGTTCATTCATTTTGCTCTTACAACACATCGATGTTCCTAAGTCAGATTTGTAGAAGAGGAATGAGCAGCTGCATCATGAGAACACTGCATGGCCAGGCACGGTGGCTCATGCCTGTAATCCTAGCATTTAGGGAGGCCAAGGTAGGAGGATCGCTTGAATCTAGGAGTTCAAGACTAACCTGGGTGACATGGCAGATCCTGTCTCTACTAAAAATATTTTAAAAATTAGCCAGGCATAGTGGCACATGCCCCATATTCTCAGCTACTTAGGAGGCTGAGGTGGGAGGATCGCTTGAGCCTGGGAGGCAGAGGTTGCAGTGAGCCAAGATCACCCCCACTGCATTCCGACCCGAGCAACGGAGCCAGGCTCAAAAAAAAAAAAAAAAAAAAAAAAAAACCGGCCAGGCACAATGGCTCCCTCCTGTAATCCCAATCCTTTGGGAGGCTGAGGCGAGCAGATCACTTGAAGTCAGGAGTTGGAGACCAGCCTGGCCAACGTGGCGAAACCCCATCTGTAATAAAAATACAAAAATGAGCTGGGCATCCTGGCACATGCCTGTAATTCCAGCTACTCTGGAGACTAAGGCCCAAGAATCACTTGAACCTGGCAGGTGGAGGTTGCAGTGGGCCGAGAACATGCCACTGCACACTATCGTGCCCGGCCTGGTTTGGTTTTTTTTTTTTTTTTTTTTTTTTTTTTTGAGCCTGGGCAACAGAACAAGACTCTGTCTCAAAGAAAACAAAACAAAACACTGTACATGAGTGTTCCTAGGTCCAGCAGAGTGCTCGAACCAGTCAGCTCTTTCCCCTCTTTTGGGTGAGATGCGATCTTTAAAATCACTTATTCCCATATATTCCGTTTTTTGGCATTGCTTCACTGTTCTATTTGAGAGTAATAAAATATTACCCATGTGGATTTCTTACTATTTCATGTGGAGAAATGCAGCTTTTCTAGTGGTGAGCCTTTCTTCCATTTCCCAGAGTCCGGTTACCCTCACCGCACCCCAGGTTTGCCATAGGAGGATGAGATTCTCTACATGTAGGCGTCTTCAGAGTGAACCTGTTGCTCAGGGCCAGCAAGCCCACAGGGCTCCATGCCCACTGAGCAGGCTCGTGGAAGTCGGCACGTAGCTCAGATGTGCTGGTTTCCAGCCAAGGACATGCTTTGTGTCAGTGATACAGGGGCCTGTTGTTCTCAGTAGCAAGGGCAGAGCTGCTCCCAGGACTCCAGGTGGTGTTGGTAATGCAAACCCTTGCACCTAGTGTGGTGTGGTCAGTATAAATTAATATCGACAGCTTCATGTTGTACTTTAATTTGAAGTACAGGAAAGGCTGCTTGCCAAACTGTATTTGTAGATCATTTAAAATTTATGCTTCATTTAAGATACAAAATACGAATGGAAATAATGACTGTGTATCCGGAAATGTCTATTCAACGTACGAGTTTATTAATTGATCCTTCTCTTCACATGTTTTACGGGCCTTGGAATACACTTTGCTGATATCACAGCGTAGGAAGATTTAACCCATGTGAATTCAACTCTGTGGCCTTGGTGAAAGAAAAGAACCATGTATTTTTCATTCACTGTGGCCCCCGATGCATGCCAATGACTTCATTTGGTGCAGGGCTGAAGAAATGGCAGTGTGTTCCAATACTTCAACAACAGTGGGGCCTCATTAAGAGATGCTAGGGTATTGAGAATGGAGTATTATATAGTGTTTTCATGGGTCTTCTAAAAGATTTTTCAGGGTTGCTGACTTCAGAATTTGGCCTCTAAGTAAGATGAGACATCCCTACTACGGTATAAAGGCTTCATGGATCTTTATTTCTGACAGTTCATTTTTAAACTTTTGTTCCATTTCATTTTATTTTGTCCATTTTTTGTCACCAAAAAATTATTTTAAAATGTAACAACTTTTCTAGAATGTACAGAACAGTTTTATTCCACTAAAAAGCAGGACTTCAATAATTTAATTGAAGAATTCTAGTGAGCATTTCCAGAGCCTTTCCAAGAAGGCTATACTGTCTGACTGAGTGACTTAGCTTCTAGGACCCTGGTCCACCACACCTACAAAATGAATTTAATAAAGCATGAAGGTCACCAAATCCTCTACTATTTCTTCGTGGAGTCACTCAGCTAGTGTTTATGTTGTGCCTGCTCTGTGCGAGAGACTGTGCCACCAATATAACCATTAGTCGCAGTTATTTTCTAGAGCTGTACTGCCCAATATCCCACGTGGCTAAGATTGACAGTTCAGTTTCTGGATTGCTCCAGTCCCACTTGCAATGCTTTTAATAGCCACATGAAGCCAGTGAACACACGATACATCTTCCATTGTGATGGAAAGTGGCAGTGGACAGCTCTGTTCTAGAGTATTTCCGTTTCCAAAATACGTGTTTAAGTAAAGTTTGGAAAGGAATTAGTGTAGAGTATGAGGAGGGTTACATTTTTGGTGAATATGAAGATTTAACATAATGTTAGTTCAAAAATGACCAAAGATACAAGTGTAGACACCAGGCTTTTGAAGTAGCTAATGTGTTTGACACCATTTCACCTTGGCTTCTGCCTTTCTTTCCCTTCTTTGCCTATTGACATTTTGCCTCTCCGTTCTTTTTTTTTTTTTTTCCTTTGAGACAGAGTCTTGCTCTGTCACCAGGCTGGAGTGCAGTGGCATGATCTTGGCTGACTACAACCTCCACCTCCTGTGTTCAAGCGATTCTCCTGCCTCACCCTCCCAAGTAGCTGGGACTACAGGCACGTGCCACCACTCCCAGCTAATTTTTGTGTTTTTTTCAATAGAGATGGGGTTTCACCATGTTGGCCAGGATGGTCTCGATCTCTTGACCTCATGATCCACCCACCTCGGCCTCCCAAAGTGCTGGGATTACAGGCATGAGTCACCGCACCCGGCCTCCTGTCCTTTCTTTAATGCACTATTCCAGCTCTTTTTTAATGTCTTGTCAGCTTTTGCTGATTTTCATGTCTCCCTTTGCAACCTGTGACCTCTTGACTTTAATAGTATGTTTATACAGTCTTGACTGCACATTCTCTTCTGTCATAGTTGTTTACTGTGTCTCATTGTCCCCAGTCCATCAGAAGTTCTTTGTACACAAAGTCCCTGAAGCTCTAGAACAACGCCCTGACATCTTGAAAGGACTTGCCGTAGGTGGTTATTTGGTCACTTAGCAGATGCCTGTGGGATCCTCCTTCATGCAGACCACTCTCCAAGGCACAATGTGGCAAGTAAATATATTAGTCAATATTTACAGAACCAAGAGAAAGCCAGCAATGATTAACGCATGAACAGTCATAAATTGTTTGGCCATTCTATTTGTTTATAAAAGCTATCGTTTACTACAGAGAAGTACAAGTGAATATCAAGTTCAGATCAAGACCTTTGGGCTGAGCTTGGTTTTGTTTTGTGTTTTTTTTTTTTCTTTAAAGATTACACTTCTCCCCCAAATCAAGCAGATTAACCATAGGAAGTTCCTTGCCTGCTAACACAATATAAATAGATTGCATGCAAGGGGAAGGACCTTATCAGGGCAGATTTTAGTATTTACACTAAACCCAAAAGATATGTTAACTGAGATATTTTTATTTCCTTATTTGTACTTGTGAGTGAAAAATAAAAATTGTAGCAGGAGTCCCAAGAGCACTTTGGCCGTGGGCTTTGGAGCTGTGAGTTGAAGCAGTTATTCAGCACGTGGCTGCAGGATTGTAGCTCAGGTTCTAGACAGTGCATTCTCTTCAGGTCCCAGGAAGCAGTATCATACCTCTGGAAGCCGCCAGGATGCACCTTCATCTATTACAGTGGTGGCGAGGCTGAAGCCGGGCATCAGAAGTGCCAAGTGCTGGCAAGCTGTGGGGCTGGATAGATAGCAGTGCCTGCTGGGAAGCACACAACCTTGGCAGTGAGGTTGAGGCAGGGAAGCAGGGCCACCCTGTTGGGATTCATTCATACTACTGGCCCCTCACAGTACTGTCATGTGTGGGTGGTCACACTTGTCCTACAGGAAGTGAACCACAACTACACAGCTCACATAGTCAGCCTGGCACCTCCCTGGAATTCCCAAAACACTTTCCAATAAACATTGGAAAGGAAGAAAGTTTAGTTGTTAACAAAAAAATGTACATTGCCTTATGCCCAAAAGCATTGAAAGCAGGGACTCAAGCAGGTACTCGTGCAGCCCTGTTCATAGCAGCATTGTTCCCAATAGCTGAAGGGTGGGAACCCCCTTGTCTGTCAGCAGGGATCAGCTAAATATGGCACACACATACTATGGAACATTATTCAGCCTTGGGAAGGACACCTCCCATCACACGGATGAAACTTGAGGGCATTATGCTAAATGAAATACTCCAGACGCGGAAGGACAGATACTGCTTGAATCTGCTTGTAGAGGGTCTAGGGCAGTCAGATTCATAGACAGGAAGTAGAATGGTGGTTGTCAGGGGCCGAGGGGAGGGGCATGGAAAGTTGCTACTTAATGGGTAGAGTTTCAGTTTTGCTAAATACGAAGAGTTCTGGAAGTTGGTTGCCCAACACCGTAAATGGGCTTAACATTGCTGAATTGTACACTTAGAAATGGCTAAAATTATAAATTAGGCCAGGCATGGTAGCTTGCAGCTGTAATCCCAGCACTTTGGAAGTCCGAGGCAGGCAGATCGCTTGAGCCCAGGAGTTCAAGACCAGTCTGGGCAACATAGCAAAACCCCCATCTCTACAAAAATTTTAGAAATTAGCCGGTGGCATGCACCTGTAGTCCTAGCTACACGGTATGCTGAGGTAGGAGGATTACTTGAGCCCCAGAGGTTGAGGCTGCAGTGAGCTGTGATCACACCACTGAACTCCAGAATGAGACCCTGGGTCACAAAAAAAGAAAAGAAAATGGTAAATTACATGTTATGTGTATTTTACTAAAATTAAAGTTCTTAAAAATATGTATTTTAGGCCAGACACAGTGGCTCACACCTGAAATCCCAGCACTTTGGGAGGCCAAGGCAGGCAGATCACCTGAGGTCAGGAGTTGGAGACCAGCCTGGCCAACATGGTGAAACCCCGTCTCTACTAAAAATACAAAAATCAGCCGGGCATGGTGGTGGGAGCCTGTAATCCCAGCTGCTCGGGAGGCTAAGGAAGGGAGAATTGCTTGACCCAGAAGGCAGAGGTTACAGTGAGCCAAGATCGCGCCACTACACTCCCAGCGTGGGCATCAGCAAGACTCTGTCTCAAATAAATATATATATATATATATACAGAAATATATATAAATATATATATACACACACATATATATACACACCCATATGTATATACACATATATATACACACACACATATATGTATACACACACACACATATATATATTTCTTGTAAAACATTTTCATGTTTAGCAAATCATGCCGGGCACAGTGACTCACACCTGTAATCCCAACACTTTGGGAGGCCGAGGCGGGCAGATCACCTGAGGTCAGGAGTTCGAGACCAACCTGACCAACATGGTGAAACCCCGTCTCTACTAAAAATACAAAATTAGCCGGGCATGGTGGCACATGCCTGTAATCCCAGCTACTTGAGAGGCTGAGGCAGGATAATCGCTTGAACCCAGGAGGTGGAGGTTGCAGTCAGCTAAGATCTCGCCATTCCACTCCAGCCTGGGTGATAGAGTGAGTCTCTGTATCAAAAAAGAAAATTTAAATAACAAATCGGCCACCCACTTGCATTAATTTATTCACTAGTCATTCATTTGCTATTACTTTGCTCCCATGTGAGTTTTTAAAATTATTATCTTAACAGAAAAATCACACTCTTTATTTTTGAATTATGATCTAGAGTTCAGTAAAGAATGCATTTTTCTGTTCATTAAATGTGTTATAACAGTATCTTGTTTTGCTGTACTTCCAAGCAAAATGTAATTCTTTCAATCCTCCCTACCATTCTCACTCCATAATAACATTACTTAAGGTTTGTATAGCATGACATTTGCAACTTGCTTGCATTTTACACTGATTCAATGTGTGCAGTACAGTGATGTATACTGAAGTATTCACATCCTCATCTTAGAAATGAGGAAACAAATTCAGGGAGGTTATATGATTTAACCACACATAAGGAGAGGCTGCATTCTCTCTGAGCCCTCCTACTTCACATAGCCACCAAGCTCCTTTGTGCAGAGCCCATGGAGGGTTGGAGTGGCCGCGCTGAGGTAGGTGCAGGCCACAGACTGCATGCAGCAGGAACATTGCCTGCTTCCCAGAACTGCTGTTCTACTGCCTGGGGAACACACCCTTCTGAGAGCTGACTTCTGACAAAGCATGGTCCTTGGGCTTGCCTTGTGTCTTCTTTCCTGCAAGAAGTATCTTCCAGCGTCCCACCAACTTTTATTTCTTAAAAAGGTTGCTCCTTGCCAGGCATTGGTTGACCAGCAGAGGAGCTCATGTTAGTTTCAGTACAGTGTTGGCAGCAAGCACTTGAGTGCCCAGCAACACAGGTTGCTCATGATCTAAGATTCATGGAAAACGTCTTCTCCGCTGTTACCTGCAGCACATCAACACCTGAATTTTCTTATCAGCTTGTGTGACTATTGAACCACATGGAACCCAAGCTTAGTCAATAGGAAATATAGAAATATTCATTTGTTCAACTGTATATTGAGAGCTTTGTATATATTCCAGGGGCTGCCTCTAGGTACATAAGAGATGGTCCCGAGCCTTAAAGAGTTTATCAGCCATTCTTCATTCTTCAGCTAATATGAACATTGAATCTTTTACGTTAGAAGTTGCCTATGCAGAGTACACCTGTAATCCCAGCAACCTGGGAGGTCAATGTGGGAAAATCGCTTGAGGCCGAGAGTTTGAGACCAGCCTGGGCAACATGGTGAGACCCCATCTCTACCAAAAATAAATTTTAAAAAAAGTTACCCTTAAATTTCTCTCTCTCACCCAGCCTCAACTTTGCACTTAGGCAGTAACTCTTTGTACAACATTCCTGGCACCATATTCAGCTTTTATAGAACCCTCCAGGTAAGGACAGGTCACTGCTAAGTGAGAGAGCTCTGGTTATTATATTCTTCCTTAAACACTGCACTCAAAACAACTACTTCCTTCTAACGTTTGTCCCTTGGTTCACATTCTGCCCTCCTTTCGATTTTTCATATGGCATGGTTTACAAAAGGCCCCTTGCCCTCCAAGAGATATCGGTGTCAGTGTGGTGCTGCCGAGTCTGTGTGACTGTTCACACACTCGGGCTCCACTCACACACCCCAAGATTGCATGAGCTTTTGCTGGCAGCCCCTCACAGTCAGGCCCCAGTGAATCCCTGTCCTCTGAAGCTGCGGGTAGGAGCGCCTCGAGGGCATCTAGATGTCAAAGAAGAGGATGCTCACATGTGCCTAAGGGTCATCCATGAAGGCTTCGTGGAGGAGGTGGCCTTTGGGATAGATCTTAGAAAGCTCAGAGAGTTTTAACAAAGGTTGGTCTTTGAAGATTACTAATCTTTTGACTTTATAAATATTTGCATGTATCTTCTCCCAGTCTGTCTCTTATTTCTTGACCTTGTTTATAATGTCTTCTTAAAACAAGTTTTAAATTTTGCTGCAGTGAAATCTATATATCATTTCCTTTATGGGTTATTCTGTTGTTATCTCATTTAAGAAATCCTTCTCTACTTCAGGATAATAGAGTTCCCACTGTTTTCTTCCAACATTTAGAGTTATAATTTTCAAGTTTATGCCTTTGTTCCATATTGGGTTTATTTGGAGGCCTGGTATGTGGTAGGAATCTAATTTTATTTCTCTCCAGCCAAAAGTCAGATGGTAGTCAGCCTTTCTCTGTTGATTTGTGTCACCTCTATTATATGCTGTCTAGCACATGCTGAGGTGTGTTTGTGGGTTCTTTCTTCTTTGCCATTGATTAATTTGTCTATACTTGTGCCAGTACCCATGGAATTTATTAGCATAGTTTTAGGGTATGATTGATAGCTAGTAGAAAAGTCCTCTTTCTTTGTTCTTTCAGTTTTGTTTATTTTATTTATTTATTAATTTATTTATTTATTTATTTATTTATTTATTGAGATGGAGTCTCGCTCTGTCACCCAGGCTGGAGTGCAGTGGCCAGATCTCAGATCACTGCAAGCTCCGCCTCCTGGGTTCACGCCATTTTCCTGCCTCAGCCTCCCGAGCAGCTGGGACTACAGGCGCCGCCACCTCGCCCGGCTAGTTTTTTGTATTTTTAGTAGAGACGGGGTTTCACCGTGTTAGCCAGGATGGTCTCGATCTCCTGACCTCGTGATCCGCCCGTCTCGGCCTCCCAAAGTGCTGGGATTACAGCCTTGAGCCCAGTTTTGTTTATTTTTAAAGTTATCTGACTATGTATGCCAGTTATCTGACTATTTATGCCATTACCCTGTGTTAGTTCACTCTCAAGTTGCTATAAAGGAATCCCTGAGACTGTTTAATGGATAAAGAAAAGTCGTTTATTTTGGCTCATGGTTCTGAAGGCTGTACAAGCATGGTGCCAACATCTGCTGGGCTTCTGGTGAGGGCCTCAGGAAGCTTCCACTCAGGGCAGAAGGCAAAGGGGGAGCCAGTGCATCACATGGCAAGAGCAGGAGCAAGAGAGGGGGTGGGAGGTGCCAACAAGCAGATCGCTCCAGAGCTCAGAGTGAGAACTCACTCATTATCATGAGGACAGCACCAAGCCATTCATGAAGGATCCGCCCCCATGATCCCAACACTTCCCACTGGGCCCCGCCTCCAACACTGAGGATTACATTTCACCATGAGATTTGGAGGGACCAACATCCAAACCACATCAACCCTTTATTGTAAGTTTTAGAACTAATAGGCCGAGTAACCACAAATGAGCTTGGGATTTTTACTGGACTTGCATCGAACTGAGTAAGTTTCAGAGAAGTGACGTCTGTACAGTATTAAGTCTCCTCATCCATGAGCAAACTATTTTTCTCCATTGACTCAGACTCTTTTTATGTCCCTCAGTGAAAGGTTGTAAGGCTTGTACCTTCATTTCTTTTTATTTGTTAGAACATTCAATGTTTAAGTTCCAGACCACAGAACACCTCTACAGTAATAAAAACTGTAGTAATGAAAAACACGTTTTAAAGCAGTTTTGGGTGCTATCAGGGTTGGGAGGGGAAGAGTGCTGGCTTTTATTTATTTTCTCTTGGGTAACTCTTGTATCAACAGTATTTCATACAAATATGACACTTGCTGTTGTCAAGCGAAGTCCTTGAGGCCTACCACGGGAGACTTCTGCCCCTTGGTTCACATCTGTTCCATCAGCGTTTGGTTCAGCAGTTGTTCACCAAACAGTAAATCAACTGATTGCATCATGCATATGCTTTTTTTTTTTTTTTTTTTGAGACAGAGTTTTGCTCTGTCACCCAGGCCTGAAGTGCAGTGGCGCGATCTCGGTTCACTGCAACTTCCACCTCCCAGAGTCAAGCGATTCTCCTGCCTCAGCCTCCTAAGTAGCTGGGATTATAGACGTGAGCTGCCACACCCAGCTGATTTTTGTATTTTTAGCAGAGACGGGGTTTCACCATGTTGGCCACACTGATCTTGAACACCTGACCTCAAGTGATCCGCCCACCTCAGCCTCTCAAAGTGCTGGGATTACAGGTGTGAGCCACCACACCTGGCCACATATGCATTTTTACCCACAGAAAGATTGTGGATAATTTTGCCAAATGTGTTTCTTAAATTTAGAATTACTTTATCTGTAGAAGATTCCTTTCCTAATGAATCATTCTTGTTTCTGAAGATCCCTTGCTGTATGCTACCAGTAGTCTGTGTCCAAGTCTTCAGTCTAACATTATGGAAATCATCTCCCCCAACACACTTATTTGCCTGTATCTAGTCTTCTCATGTTTCTTCCGTGCCACATGATTTCTCATAATTTGCTAAAGTGACAGTGGGTTCACCTTCTAATTTTCCAATATAGTGTTTGATCACATCAGCATTTATGTTAAAATCTCAATCCATTACTGCTCACGAAAAAATACTTGTTTTTAGTATTGCTACTTTTTCTGTAGCAATACTGTGAACCCGTATTCAGACCCACTTAAAAACTGGCACTCACAATTTCATTGGGAGGCGCCAGTCCTGACATATATGATTATTTAAAAATTATAGTAAACAGGCCAGGCGTGATGGCTTATGCCTGTAATCCCAGTACTTTGGGAGGCCAAGGTGGGCAGGTTGCTTGAGTCCAGGAGTTCAAGACCAGCCTGGGCAACATGGTGAAACCCAGTCTCTACAAACAAATGCAAAAAACAAAAGACAACAAAATTAGCTTGGAGTCGTGGTGCATCCCTGTAGTCCCAGATACTCAGGAGGCTGAGATGGGAGGATCACTTGAGGCTGCAGTACGCTGAGATTGTGCCACTGCACTCCAGCCTAGGCGACAGAGTGATACTGTCTAAAAAAAAAAAAAAAGAAAGAAAAATTACAGTAAACTACATTTTTTTAAATGTGACAATGGATAAAAATTGTTACAACTAGATAAGCTGCCTCTAAATTGCCTGAACACCTAAGGTTTATTTGCTGGTTGACATCTGATCTATTTCTGACACTGAAAATTTCATTGCTTTAGGGTGCTAAAAGGGAAAAGGAGCATTTGCTAGGAATCCTGCAGTTGCTGAGGGGGTACCCTGATAGGAAATTTTGAGCAATTACAGAAAATCTCACTAAACTTTAAAAAAAATCTTTAACCAGATTAAACTTATACAATTTTGTTATAATTTGTGTTTCTCCAGCTTCCAGTTGTGGACAAGATAAGAACCATTGCCCAGGCTGTCTATGGAGCCAAAGATATTGAACTCTCTCCTGAGGCACAAGCCAAAATAGATCGTTACACTCAACAGGTAAAAGTTGTACTTTTAGGGGGAAAAGAAAAAATCCACCTTAGGCTCTCAGAATACTCAGCTTGACTTGAGAATTTGTACTTGTCTCACCAGTTACTCTTTGCTTAATCTATTTCATGGTTAACAAAGATGAAAGTGATATTGTCGGGATAGTACTTTTGGATATAGTAGGCTATATTTAGAACTTTATGGTGAGAAATACATCCTCTGATCCATGCATCATTTACTTCTGTGACTATAAATGTGTCTGATATGGGTGGTATCCCTGTTTGTAGGTGATGTGTGATCTTTCATCCCTCCCACTCAGCCCAGAACGTTGAAACTATCCTTTGGAGTATAGCTGCGGAGTCAGATTTAGATGAATTGCAATGCTTCTGCTTCCCTGCAGGCCTCTTACTACCTTAAAAATGCTAGCATGGTACCAGGGTAGGCAGATAGGAGTGCAGCCTATAAAGATGGGAATATTTGGTGTTCTTCTTATGTAAGCGATTCACTGGCTTTTTACTGAGCTTGTCCACTGAGGTTGAAGGCTCCATCATCTTCTGCCTCTAGCCACTGACAAAGGCAAGTAGGCAAGCAGCTGGGAAGGTGGCTGTGATCTGACAGCATGTGTCACCATCTAGTCCAGTGACAGTCATGATCAATCAACTCCATTCCAGGAGGCTCAGCCACCTTCACCAAAAGGACCATATGCCTCGAGTGTCCCTCCTACTTTGGCGTAACCAGATAGATAGAAGTCAGAACACTTTAAGAGCCTGCTGGCTAAAGAGCTTCGTGATAGGTAGTGTGTTGACCTTTTCTTTAAAAAAAATCTCCAACTCCTTATTCTTTTTTGTAAACCCATTTGAAATTTTGTTAAATACTACCATTGCCAGCCAGGGTATTTATTCTCCTAGGTTTGGTAAAATAGTCAGCAACTCAGAAAGTTCTCACTTCTGAGAATTTTCCCTGTATGTTCTTGGCTTATCCTTTACAAAAAGGATTCCCAAGCACTGCTCTGTGCACAGGCATTGTGGTGAAATTTTCATTCATGTGCAATAAACCAAGTAAAGTAAGGCCATTCTCATGAAGTTGGTTTGGTTTTTTCTTCCCATGAGTTTTTAATAATGATATTTAAGGCTATCATTTATTCTCATATTAAGTCTTTTCTCCTTTCAGTGTTAAAATGTTATTTCTTTTATGAAGTAATCTGGTGACAGTTTATGGCGTATTGGTTGGTTTTTGTTTGTGTCTTTTTAATATGCCTACTAACAAAATTTTTACATTAGCAAACCTCTATTAGTTCATAGAAATTACTCCAATATTTAATCATGTCTGAAATTCAAAATTCTGGCACCATTTCTGAAAGGCAGTTGTGATTGTCGCCCAGCAAAATTCTTATCAGTATAGAAGAGTGGAGATTTCAAAAAGAAAATGGCCCCAAGCCCACGTCCTCCCTGAGTTGATAAGACTCTGAGATCTTCCAAATAGTTTTAGGCTAAGTCTTATGAAAATTTCACTAAAGATTTCTTTCCGTTTATCTCTGTCTATCAAGGAAATATTGCTTAAAAGTTGTGTCAACCGGCCATGATGCTCACACTTGTAATCCCAGCACTCTGGGAGGCCAGTGCAGGAGGGTCAGTTGAAGCCAGGAGTTTGAGACCACTCTGAGAAACATAGCAAAATCTCCATCTCTATTTTTATTTTTTTTAAAAGTTAGTGTCAAGTATGTGGTTGCAATGAATTAGCGAAGCCTCTAAAGGAACACTATGTGCCATTTAATCAGAACCAGGCTTCGAGGACACTGTCCTTTTTGTGAGACACCACATGTGACTTCCTGCTCTTTCACCTTTGGGACTCTGGGTCAGACATAGACTTTGGTCCTTAAAAACAAGAAGCTTAAATAGTGACCTCATCTTAGTTCTTATAATGTAATCGCAGATCAAATAGCCATGATTCATAAACCAACACAAAGGGGCCCTTTGCTTCCTGACCAACTCCAGAATGAGTGAACAACATGACTAAGAGCCTCGTTGAGGAGCCTTTCTCCAGACTACCTTGCTGGGTCCCGGATATTAATAGTCTTGGAAAGTGGTTTCTACAGCTGCTGCTTTGCCTGAAAATAGCCGTGCTTTCCCCAAACAGGCACATAACACTGCCTTCTCTTAAAGAGAACCTCCAAAATAAACAACAGTCACCCTTGACCTGCTAAACAGTGATCACATGGAGATGAGTTTTTATCCTCACCTTCTTGCTTCTTCAATGAACAAGTAGTAACCGGCAGCTCCTGCATGTGCCCCGATCTGAGCCAGCACACCATTGCTGGCCAAGACTGTATAAAGTGCAAATAGAAAAACACAGGAGACTAACATCTGTATCAGTGAACACATTTTCTTTCCTTTCTTACAGGGTTTTGGAAATTTGCCCATCTGCATGGCAAAGACCCACCTTTCTCTGTCTCACCAACCTGACAAAAAAGGTGTGCCAAGGGACTTCATCTTACCTATCAGCGACGTCCGGGCCAGCATAGGCGCTGGGTTCATTTACCCTTTGGTCGGAACGGTGAGTGAGTCACATTTTCCAAAAACCCTCCCCATTCTGCACTGCCGTGGTGCCTCAAATCATTATGCTCCACCCACTCTTTAAAAATCATGGATTAGGGAGAATTAAGGAGTAATTAATAGTACAGTATTCGCTATTTTTCCAAACACTCTGTCTCACCTACCTTTGCCATTGTGGTTTGGGTTTTTCTTTTTTTAGATCGTGTGCTCAGGATCTTTAGAGTCATAATACTAATTTCCTTCCTAAGGCAAGTATGAACATAACTTGGGAGAATTCAGCCTGTTATTTAAATGGTAGAATGGCTTAGGACAGTGGTTGTCAACCTTTATCGCACATAGCACCCAAAATGTTGTACCACAGTGGAGTTTACTGCTCACACCAGACAGGATCTGCCCAGTCACCCCAAGGGCTGGGGAAAGCAGTCCTCATGCTCTCCCACTTCCCCAGCACATCAGGTGGGAAGCTCTGGCTTAGGAAATTAGTAAATCTCATGAGTTCTCATTTTTGATGTTGTTGTGATGGGATTTCATTGCTATTGGATGATTATGCTGTTATTTTGTGTTATCTATGGGGGTAAAGGAGATGAACAGAGAAATAAAAGCTTATCAAAGTGCTTAAAATCCATGCAGATGGGCTTCATTTGGTACAGCTACACAGTGATAGCCTTCCATTGCTACCATCCATGGCCTAAATTCGACTTCTTCTCTTTGGGAGTGTTCCTGAATTTGATTTAGAACAAAAAAGAATTCTTACAACCTGGCATATCCCATGGCAAGCAAAGAAAAAAATATTCTTACCCATCATTGTCATCATCATTATTGCAAAGTGATCTGAGCTTAACCAGTGTACAGTGTACATTTTAATAATTTTTTATAATAAACCACGTGGCTCTATTGTGCAAACAAGCAATAGGTCAACAAAAAGTGCAGATTCTTGCCTTGATATTTACATACTTCATCTAATACTGGACACAATGTTTTTTCAATCAGCATTTTTTGAATTCTTCCTGCATGTGAGGCACAGAGATTTTAAGATGAGCAGGTGTGAGATGCATAGGTTTGAACAGCACAGAGGTGTCTGGAGAGCACTGCATTGGCATTCTGAATGCCCTCAGAGCCCAGAGGGTAACAGCTTATTATGCCTGGGGCAGAATTTACCCGGGATATGGAAGAAGAAGGGATTCTTCAAAAAGGGCTCAATCTCTGAACTGGCAAAACAGTGAGTTTTGACTCAAATGCACCAAAGTACTAATACATGACATCCTGTCTTGGGGTGGTCCAGTGTGGCTGGAGTTGGATGAGGTGGGAAGGCTGGGGATGGGAATGGGAATGGGAATAGGATTGGGATAGCAGGACAGAGCCACATGGCCAAAGATCTTGAAGACCGTCTCATGGAACTTGAATCTGATCTCGTACACACTGGGGAGCCACGGTAGGGTGGGGTTTTTGGTTTATTTCTTGGTTTTTTGTTTTTTTGTTTTTAAATAAGGAGGAGAAGAATGTGGTCAGATGTGTATTTTAGAAAAATAGCTCTGGCAGCAATGTGGAGAATGTTTAGTGAAAAGAGAACCAGGCCCAGAGAGGTGGGTTAATTCAGCTGGGGCCAGAGGCAATCAAGGTCCATACTTTGGCCACAGAAGTAGATACGGAGAGTGGGGGTGAATTGCAGACGTACTCTAAAAGTATCCTCCTACCGTGGGGGCCGGGGGAAGGGACTGTTCTAGCTTGGTGACTGTGGCTGGTGATGCCATCGGTCATGGAAAGGACACAGGAGGAGGCAGATTTGCAGGGCCAGAAATGAGCCTGGCTTGGGTAGAGAGAGCTTGGAGGGTTAACAAGATCTAAGGAACAGTCTGTGCCTCCACTGGAAATACAGACACAGCGCTCCAAAGAAAGGGGCAGGAACGTCACCCTGGTGGCTTTAAGGATATGGGTGAAGGCAGTCGTTAAACAGGAGAGACATAGGGATAGCTAGAAATCAGTGAGAAGAGAGCAACGGAAGACATCCCTGAAACACCCATGTTAATGCAGTCGACTCCCAGCAGGGGTGCCTTCCAGGAGGTGGGAAGGAAGGAGCAGCAGCATGGCAGAGAACGTCCAGAAAAATCCCACAGACACCGCTCGCACTCGCAGCAGTGTTGACACAGGGAGAAGGGTCCAGATGAAATGGGTTCTGAATGACATTTTCAGGTCTACAGTTCAGATCAGTGGTTGCCAGGAGTTGGGGGAGGGGAAGTGTTTGACTGCAGAGGGGCAGGAGGGAACTTTTTGGGACAACGGAAATACCCTATATTTTGACGTGGTAGTGAGTCCATGGCTATATACATTCTTCCAGACTCACAGACCTATACACGTGTGATGCCCAGGCTGGACTCAAACTCCTGGGCTCAAGCAATCTTCCCACCTCAGCTTCCCAAGTAGCTGTGACTACAGGCTTGTGCCACTGTGCCAGGCCTGTGTATAATTTAATTATACCTCAGTTAACAAAAATCGGTACTGAAGAGCTTGCTTTATATTCCTTAGAATGGCCTCAGTTGGCCGGGCGCAGTGGCTCATGCCTGTAATCCCAGGACTTTGGGAGGCCGAGGCGGGCGGATCACGAGGCAGGTGGATCACGAGGTCAGGAGTTCGAGACCTGCTTGGCCAAAATGGTGAAACCCCATCTCTACTACAAATACAAAAATTAGCTGGGTGTGGTGGCTGGCGCCTATAATCCCAGCTACTTGGGAGGCTGAGGCAGGAAAATCACTTGAACCTGGGAGGCAGAGGTTGTAGTAAGCCGAGATCACGCCCCTGCATTTCAGCCTGGGCAACAGAGCAACACTCCCATCTCTCAATAAATATATATATACATACATACATACATACATAGAATGGCCTCAGTGATGGCCACTTTACTCCTGAGCTTTAGTTGGTGAAGGCCTTGGCTTAGGGGTAAGAAGGGGTGGCTGGACAGTGCAGGCCCAGAGAGACTGGACCATCAGGGGAGGTGAGGGGTGACGGAGGTGCCCAAACAGAACATGAAATGGTAGAGTAGCTGAGAAGGTTAGCTGCGATCACGATCTGCCCTGTCCTACCCTCTGCAGGCTCTAAACCCCGCAGTAGTTCACCCAACAAATTCACTCAGCCAGTGCCGCATAAGGCACTCAGCTTGGGGCTACAGGGAGCCCCAACCTAAAGAAGCTTTCTCTGCTTCAGGCAATTTACAGCTGGTAGACGCAGATAGAAGTGAATTAGCAAAGAAAATAGTTTGATATAAAAATTGTGCATTTAACTGAAACCTGAATTCACTTCTGAGCATTTAATAGCCATTAAATAAAAACCAGGGCCCGCATAGTGGCTCACATTTATAATCTGAGCACTTTTGGAAGCCAAGGTAGAAGGATTGCCTCAGGCCAGGAGTTCGAGACCAGCCTGGGCAACATAGGCAGACTTCATCTCTACTTAAACAAAAATTAGCCAGGAGTCATGGCAGGTATCTGGAGTGCCAGCTACTCAGGAGGCTGAAGTGGGAGGATTACTTGAGCCCAGGAGTTTGAGGCTATAGTGAGCACTCCTGCCTGGGAGATAGTGAGACTTCCATCTCTTAAAAAAAATGAAGGCCGGGCGCGGTGGCTCAAGCCTGTAATCCCAGCACTTTGGGAGGCCGAGACGGGCGGATCACGAGGTCGGGAGATCGAGACCATCCTGGCTAACACGGTGAAACCCCGTCTCTACTAAAAATAGAAAAACTAGCCGGGCGAAGTGGCGGGCGCCTGTAGTCCCAGCTACTCGGGAGGCTGAGGCAGGAGAATGGCGTAAACCCGGGAGGCGGAGCTTGCAGTGAGCTGAGATCCGGCCACTGCACTCCAGCCCCGGCGACAGAGTGAGACTCTGCCTCAAAAAAAAAAAAAAAAAAAAAAAAATGAAATAATAAAAACCACAGAATAATTTAACATCTTTGGAGTCACTAAACAAACATACAATATGAATCTCCTCCCACTCCAGCTAACACCATCATATCCAACACCAGGTAACGACCAAAGTCATTCTGGAAAATCAGAATCTGTTGCCATGGCTCATACCTGGACACCAGGCTGTCCGCTCCTGACGTCACTCTTTGACTTATGACTTGTTAGAAAATGAATGTGTGGAATGGCCCTGGAGGAGCCGCTGCAGCTCCCTGGGTTTCCTGAAGTGAGCCCTCTGTGTCATTATCTGGTCTTCTCAGCCCTCAGCCGAGTTCCTCCTGTGGCCACACGTGGGGTCGTGGTGAGCGTCAGTGCATAGTGATGAAATCTGGAACAGTCGGGTGTGGGGCATGAGGAAGGGAGTGGTGCCTGACTACAGAAGTTCCTGGAGGTCAGGAAACTGTCACTGGAGGCGGTAGCCCTAGAGGGCTGCTTTCTATGACAGAGCAGGAAGCTGCATGTGTACTGGGACACACGCACCAGAGGGGCCAGGATCTCCTAATAAGGGCTGGTATTTACTTTTACTTGACCCCATTCTGGGCCTTGCCACAGTCTGCTGAAATGCCTTGAACATTCATCACCCATGTGGGAGACAGGATAGTAATTTCCTGCTGAGATGACTGAGGAGATGGGGAATGGGGACACCAGGGGGACTGGCTCCTGCAGGTGGGAAAATTCTAGCAAAATGAATCACTCATCTGCTTAGTCACCCAGTGTGGGCTTATTAGAGTGCTGCTGAAATACATATTCGTCTATCTACTCCAGAAAGATAGTCCAAACTGAGACCTCAAGATCAGAAAGGCTCCCATTCTCCTGCAGGGTTCATTCATTTACTCAGTGAATTATTAAATGCCAACAGCACACAGGGCCATCAGCCCCATGGCTATGAGAAAGATTCATCGCTTCCCTCACAGGCCTTATGATAGACTCCAGTAAATAAAACCATACAGGCACAGAATGTGGCAGGCTTTATAACAAAGGCAGAAAGCCCCTCTTGTTATGTCCTCAAGGGAGGCAGAGAAGCTCCCCTCTGGCTCTAGTTGGAGAATCCCAACCCAAGCAAGTCCGTCCTTGAACAATAAACATCTCCAGCATTGCTGGCTTTGGAAGACCCCATGGTGAGATGCTGGAGCTTTTTTCCCCTCCAGATTTTGCTTTCTAAATATTTACTTTTACTTTCCATGTTCCCTTGTGGGCCAGATTTTTTTTCCTACCATTGAATTATTTCATCATGTTCTATTTAATTATTGCTTTAATTGGCATTGGTGACTACAAATAATAATAAATATTATTAACTGGTGTAACAGCTTCACTAGTCTATTTCACTTCCCCATGCTGTTGTAACTGAAACACCCAGCACAAGCATTCCCAGCTCGTGGACATCTAAGACCTTTGCGCTCATTCTTAACGTGCCTTGCTAGTGTTTTCCATATTCCTTTATGGTAGCCAATTTTTCTTTCCTAAAATCACTTTCTTCATTCCTAGTACGCTTCATGTGTATTTTATGTGTTCTTCCCTCTTTTTTATGACATTATATGTATTATTGAAAGCTAGGAAATAATACAAGATTCTTGACCGACATAGTACCACTTAGTACGTCTTTTTGTAAGAAATAGTTTTTCTAATACAAATCTTCGATATGGGAAGAAACAAGCAAGTTGTTTTTTGAGGTTTTCCAACACTATATTCTACTACAAATTACCCTGTTATGGTATGCTTCCAAAATTATTCCAAGGCTTATGGTTTATAGTGTTCAATAAACCTAATAGTTTATAAAACTTCTCAAAAAATAATCGCATGCCAAAAATAATTTAGTAGTAGGTGGTCTTTGTCTTGTGTTCACATTGTTTTGATATTGTCTTTAAGTTTGTATAATTTACAAGGGCTGTTTAATCAGTTGACATAAATTTCATGACAAAAATACTAATATGTAAGCAAAGTATATGAAATGATATTATTGAGAAGTAAATTACATTCCATATAGAAAACGACTAGAAAGACAACACCAAAACCTTAAATTAGACAGTGATATTATGAGTAGCTTTTTTTCTTCACTTTTTCCATATAGATCAAATTACTACATTGGGCGTATATCACTTTTATAACATGAAAATGCAGTAAATAGGGCGATGATAAACTGCAAGTGCTTGGGGAGAATGTATAACTCCGGCCAATGGCAAGAGTGAGAACACACACGCAGCCTGTGGGAGTGGGCTCCGTGCCATCACCTGGCCGGTCCTGGCTGTCTTGCTGTGTTTTTGCACCTCAGAAGTTGGGACAGCGAAGAAAGACCATGAGAGCTAGAACAGTTCTATAAGAAGTATATTCAGTATGTTTGTCTACCTCTGACTAATGTGTGCAAACCCCAAGATTCCACTGAGCAAATGCAAGGTTGTTTTTCCCTGTTAATTTGTTCCTGGGCCCTTCTTGCTTACTGTGTTGGGGGTTGGAGAGGGGGTGAGTGAATTCTTTCTTCTCACAGTCTTTTCTCTTTTTTTTTTTTTTTTGAGACAGAGTATTGCTATGTCACCCAGGCTGGAGTGCAGTAGCATGATCTCAGCTCACTGCAACCTCCACCTTCCAGGTTCAAGTGATACTCCCGCCTCAGCCTCCCAAGTAGCTGGGACTACAGGTGCACGCCACCACATCTGGCTCACTTTTTGCATTTTTCATAGAGACTGGGGTCTCACCATGTTGGCCAGGCTGGTCTCAAACTCGTCACCTCAAGTGAGCCACCATGCCCGGCCATCTTTCACAGTGTTTTTTAAAACTACAGTTGGCCTGGAGGGGTGTCCGACCAGGTTGGAATTCATAGCAGATATCCATTTGAAGTTAATATTTGGTGTATTTGACTGTTTTCCATTGGCTTCACATTGAGGCAGTGAGAGAGACTTGAAGAACTTAGAATATGAACCCTTTTGTACTGGCAAACATGGGACATAGAGGCATGTCTTGACAGCTATTTTTGACAACACTCTGGGCTGGAATATAGGGGTTAGTCGACCTGGCCGGTTTTGTAAATTAGATAGCCAGGCCACCCTCAGAGTCAGTCTGAGGGTTTAGTGGGAAGTCTGAATGAAAAAGAGAAGTTAAACTTTTAAGAAAAGGGTAAAGCTTTAAAACTGGAATTGGCTTTTCAAATTTAATGAGTAAAAAGAAACCCCAAAACTGGAATTGTAATTGTGGAGAAATACAACTGCTAATATTTGGAATATCACCTACAAGGAATGAAACTATCTAGAAGCATTTATATGGTAGTCAGTGCCATGTAGGGCATCTCTGGGGGCAGGGTGGCTCCTGGCACTGTAGAGAAAGACCATTGGTGCTTCCATCTCCCAGTCAGAGGAGAGAGATCCACTGTGGAGATCTCAGCAGCTTAGAGCCTGCCCCCATGTGGTTACCTCTGCGCGGTTTCTTTCCCTCTGTCTTCCTGTAACTCCTTCACTTTGGACCCTGTGCCCTTTATGGGCAGAGGATGACAGGAGTCACTGCATGGGTACATTCTTTTTTTTTTTTTTTTTTGAGACGGAGTCTCACTCTGTCACCTGGGCTGGAGTGCAGTGGCGCGATCTCAGCTCACTGCAAACTCCATCCCCTGGGTTCAAGCGATTCTCCTGCCTCAGCCTCCGGAGCAGCTGGGATTACAGGCAGCCGCCACTACAACCAGCTAATTTTTTGTGTTTTTAGTAGAGACGGAGTTTCACCATGTTGTTCAGGCTGGTCTCAAACTCCTGACCTCATGGTTCACCCACCTTGGCCTCCCAAAGTGCTGGGATTACAGGCGTGAGCCACCGCGCCCGGCCAAGTACATGCTTTTTTCCTCCTGTGGGGATTGGCCTGGGCTGTACCTGTCTCATGGTGGAGGCCTGCCCAGGGACCAGGCCCTAGAAGACCAGCAGTTTATTTAACTGGGTTGGCCTTTGTCCCCACTCCCTGTGACCCAGTCCTGCCACATCTTTACCCAGGTGCACCACTGACATCATCGCTCGGCTGGACTCTGGAAAGCAGGAAACTGCGGGAGCGTGTTTGGGGCATCAGTGATGTCACCCGCTACGAATGGCGGGTGGGGTTACTGGACTGAGGGCTGTGAAAAAAGCAAGCTGTGGCCCCGCCCTGTGGACTCACTGCCATTCTGTTCTTTCTCACGTTTCAGTTCAGCTCACTTTGTTTTCCGTCCCCCTCCCTCTACCGTAAAAGTATGTACTGAGTGTTTTGTTTCCTGCTGGATCTGATTCAGGTCAGTGGTGAAGTTCTTTGCAAGCTCAGGGGGGAGGTGTTTCCTCCCCTTTGTACCGACCCTACTTAGGGTTATACACTTGCTTCACTCGGTTAGGCATGGAGAAGAATTCATTCAGACCTCATAGGTTTAAATCAAATGCATGACCCTTCACATTTTCCAGGGATTTACGACCAGTTACAGTGAGACAATTAAACATTCACTCCCGAAGCTGCCCTTGGAGATGTGTAAGCAGTAATGTAGTCAGTCTTGCACTCCCCGTGATGTGAGAGCGTGCGGAACACCACTCCCCCCAGCAGGTCCGCCAGGACCTCCGCAGGCAGCATCTTGCCTACAAAATCACCCATCCCTTTTTCCCCCCCTCATTCTCCACTTTCCCTACTTTTCCACTCCCACACCCACAAATAAACAAAGAAACCTTGAGCTTATTTTACAAACATCTTTGAAATGGCCCTCCTCTCTCCGATGCTCCTGGGCCTTGGTTTGGCCCCATCTGTGCAATCTCTCTGATGAGTGTGAAATAAGCCAGGTTTGGCTCATGCCCTGCCCGTGAGCTTGCCCTCCCCATGAGCCTGCCCTCCCCGTCTGGCCTCACTTTATTTGTGTTACTGTGTCCTTTGTCTCCGATCCTGGGATCCTGGTGGTTTCCTCCTCCCCGCCCAGCTTGGGTCCTTTTCCCCAGGGTTCTTCCCTATCTCTACATCAAAATTTCCTGCTCTCTCCCAAATATGCATTTCCCTGGCCCAGGCATCCACTGCTTCCTCTCATCCCTGCAGCAGGCTGCCCGATGGTGTTGTGGCCATGCCTTCCTCCACAACCCAGGGAAAGCTACATGTGTGTCTGTCCCACAGGGAAGGAGTCATCCCTGTTTCCTCAGTGTGGCGTGTTCAGGGGGAAGGAAAGTGACCAGCATCGTTCTCAATTTCCAGAAACTGTTTATCATATTGACAAGAAGAAGAAAGCTTTGTGACTCATGAGAATGATGTTTTCCTCTTTGGTACATAAGGTTATCTAGGTCCAATCCATTTGTGTAGGGGACCTTCTCCCCCCCAGTGTGATGTACACTTATTTTTAGCACAAGTATAAAACTACTTTAAATGAAATCAGCCTCAGCCAGGGAAATATGCTGAGTAATAATGTTGCCGGGTACTATACCACTGAGTCGAGTTTGTAATTCACTGCTATTAATCCCCGTGTATTAGTTCTGACCTTTTATTCTTTGCATACATAGAAAAATGGTGTTTCTCTTCAGAGTCAAGGAGGGGAAAAAAGAAAAGATCCAAGATGGTTATAACACTTTTGTGTCCACCCCTAAAATCAGCATATTGATCTATTATGTTTTCTAGGTATTGATGAAATATTGACTCATATACTTTCATACCACTGGTAAGATACATAGATAGATAGATAGATAGATAGATAGATAGATAGATAGATAGACTCATTTTTCTTCTTCCACTTTCATCTACAGCCTACTTGTTTTCTTCCCCCCATTTTTCCTTTGGATTCATAGCATAAATTGACAACAAAGATACATCTCAATTTAGAGCTTCCAAAAGATATCCATAAAAGTATCTGGTGCTCATGGAGTTTCTCTTTCTTCTGTGTCTCTTAGTTACAATTTTCTCTTATTACACTTTTCTATCCCAGCCATGGCTAAGAGGCATATAATCAGAAGCAGCTAAGCAATGTATGCAAGGGAAATAAAATGAATGCAAACCAAGATACCAGGTTTGTAAATTAGATAGCCAGGCCACCCTCAGAGTCAGTTTGAGGGTTTGGTGGGAAGCCTGAATAAAAAGAGAAGTTAAACTTTTAAGAAAAGGGTCAAGCTTTAAAACTATTTCAAATTTAATGAGTAAAAAGAAACCCCAAAACTGGAATTGTAATTGTGGAGAAATATAACTGATAATATCTGGAACTCATGGCAGTTTACAGGCTTAACTATGTATGTGTTCCTTAAATTATCTACCCGCAGATATCAGATTACAATAAGTCCTCACTTAATGTCATTGATAGGTTCTTGGAAACTACCACTATAAGCAAAAGGACATAATGCATATGAAACCAGTTTTCACATAGTCTAATTGATAGGAGAAAGAGTTGAGTTATGAAGCCACACGGTACCTCATTTGGCTTAAAGTCACTGTTTCCAAGAACCTATCCACAATGTTAAGTCAGGACTTACTGTAAATGAAAATATTTACAGTAAATTGCTTTTGAGAGAATTGGTTATCACATACTCTTCTCTGGGTATCATTGAAAATTCAGAATGTTTAATTACATCAGGCTATACTCACTGGTATAAAATCAGGGAGCAAGTATAAAGTAGGTGAAGGGAAATCATTTATGTTGGATTAAATGATCCAATGAAGGAATTTTATTAAACCCCTAGAAGTCCCAGAAAGAAAATGTATAACTGCACGACCAACCCCTGTAAGAATTTGCTGGGGTTTCTGCATTAAGTACGCTTCCTAGGCCATTTTTAATGAAGGTACCGTGATCTGTTAAGGAAGAGACATACAGCTGGGAACATAAAGAGCCAATTCCATCCTGGACGTCAGTCTCCTGTTTGACTCATCCCAACCCCAAGAATATGTTGTAGAGTGTAGGACCCATGAAAGTTACCTACTGTGCTTCCCTGTAGCTTCCATCATCCAGTTCCCAGATGTATCTGTGTTTCTTCTCTGAGTGCATAGTTACTTGGAATCCCATCCTGTATTAGTCTGTTCTCACACTGCTGTGAAGAACTACCTGAGACTGGATAGTTTATAAAGAAAAGAGGTTTAATTGACTCAGTTTTACAGGCTGTACAGGAGGCGTGGCTGAGGGGCCTCAGGAAACTTACAGTCATGTTGGAAGGCAAAGGGGAAGCAGACACATCTTTACATGGTGGCAGGAAAGAGAGAGAGTGAAGGGGCAGTGCCACACACTTTTAAACAACCAGATCTCATGAGAACTCACTATCACAAGAACAGCAAGGGGGAAGTCCACCCCCTTGATCCAGTCATCTCCCACCAGGCCCCTCCTCCAACCCTGAAGATCTTAATTCATCATGAGATTTGAGTGGGGACACAGCGCCAAACCATATCACGTGCCTTTCCCAGGACTGGTGTTGGAGGAATGGTGCCTTT
Organism: Rhinopithecus roxellana; assembly: GCF_007565055.1. Taxonomy (NCBI): domain Eukaryota; kingdom Metazoa; phylum Chordata; class Mammalia; order Primates; family Cercopithecidae; genus Rhinopithecus; species Rhinopithecus roxellana. The sequence continues at coordinate 177,409,894 of NC_044552.1, read as the reverse complement.
GTCACATCTACCAGCATATACTCACCCACCTCTAGACACTCCATTTCTCTTTCAAGCACACCTCTGCACTTGTGCCACCAGTTAAGGTTTACTGCAGTTACTTCCTTTGTGTGTCCTCTTACCTTACCTAGTTGCCTCACCCACCATCTACTGTGAATTAAATTACCATCTCTCCCACTTTCCACCTCCAGAATAGAGACTGTGTCTTCGTTCTCTTGGCCTTCTCACAATGGGAAGTCCAGTGTAGAACATACCCTAGGAGCCAACTAAATGTGCTAGTGGCCTGCCAACTCTGCAGAGGGCTAGGGAATCTTCAGGGAGTCTGCTGCCAGTGGAAACTCACCAGTACTAGAATCACAGGCTCCAAAGAAGTCTAGAAAAGTACATCTTTTAAGGGGCTAATAAGAGGCTCAAGAGCCCGCAAATCATATCTGCTCTTGGCGTAGTCCTTTTGGGATCAGTGTGCTAGTCTTTCTTGTCGAACCAGTTACTGACCAGCAAGACTAAAAAACCAGGCCCAAACACGTTCTATTCATGTGCTTAGATATGGACCTACAGATCAAATATCCCACTGTAAAACAAAAAAGCAAACTCTTCTTCCGTTTGTACTCTCACACTCAACAACAGCACACTTCTGTGGCTGGCTGTGTGGGGGCTTTTCCTTACACACGAAATATTTCTCACAAACACCAACCGGGTGTTCCTCTTATTCAGTTCAATCCTGACACTGTCTACCTGGAGATCGTGTCAGATCCCACAGATTGACAGCTCAGTCCCATGAGACCGGCCGTACTTCAGACACTAATTTCAAGTCCAGGCCACACATACTTCTGACTGCCTGGCTAAAAACCATGTTCACGGCCGGGCACGGTGGCTCACGCCTGTAATCCCAGCACTTTGGGAGACCAAGGCAGGTGCATCACTTGAGGTCAGGGGTTGGAGACCAGCCTGACCAGCATGGTGAAACCCCGTCTGTATTAAAAATACAAAAATTAGCTGGGTGTGGCAGTGGGCTCCTATGAGCCCAGCTACTAGGGAGGCTGAGGCAGGAGAATCGCTTGAACCTGGGAGGTGGAGGTTGCAGTGAGTTGAGATCCTGCCACTGCACTCCAGCCTGGGAGACTGAATGAGACTCCATCTCAAAAAACAAAACAAAACAGAACAACAACAACAACAAAAACGGGTTCGCATGAGCCCCTCCTTGGGTTCAATTAAGTTCCTAGGATGGCTTACAGAACTCAGAGAAACACGTATTTACAAAGGTGTTATGATATATATTGATTTTCATCCTTGGTTCCCAGCTCCTGACTCCCGTAACACTTCTTACAGCCTTTTGTTGTAATGTTGGGGGTGTCACGCCTCAGGGGCAGGCCTCTGACCTTCCCTGCCCTCCTTCCACTGTAATGTTTCCCCCATTTCTGCTTGTGAGTCTTAAGACCTTCCCATGAGAGGGTCCCACCCTACACCTTGTGGGAAGGAATGTGGATGTCATGAAGCGTCCATAAAAACCCAAGAGGACAGGGTTCAAGGGGATTCCAGACAGTCAGACACATGGAACTTCCTGGAGGGCAGGGCACCCAGGCCGGGCATGGAAGTTCTGCGTCTCTTCCCCCTATACCTCGCCCTACACACCTCTTCATATGTGTCCTTTGCAATATCTCTTTGTTGTTGTTGTTTGTTTGTTTGAGACAGAGTCTCGATCTGTTGCCCAGACTGGAATACAATGGCACGATCTTGGCTCACTGCTACCTCCGCCTCGTGGGTTAAAGTGATTCTCCCACCTCAGCCTCCTGAGTAGCTGGGACTACAGGCACCCGCCATCATGCCTGGCTAGTTTTTCTATTTTTGTAGAGATGGGGTTTCACCATGGTGGGCAGGCTGGTCTCAAACTCCGGACCTCAGGTGATCTGCCCACCTCAGCCTCCAAAAGTGCTGGGATTACAGGCATGAGCCACTGTGCCTGGCCTGCAGTATCCTTTATAATAAATTGGAAATGTTAAGCATGTGTTTCCTTTAGTTCTGTTAGCTGCTCCAGCAAATTAAACTCAAAGAGGGGAGTCCTAGGAACCCCAATTTGAAACCAGTTGGTCAGAAGTTCCAGAGGCCCAGACTTGCGACTGGTTGGTGGGGGGCGCTCAGCCCTGTGGGATCTGACACTATCTCTGGGTAGACAGGGTCAGAACTAAACTGGAAGCCACCTCACCTGGTGTCCGCCTCTTGTGTGTGGGGAAACGCCCTACACATTTGGTCACAGAATTCTTCTGTGTTGATGACTGTTGTGTTGTGACAGAAGAGGAAAACACGTTTTGAGGAGAGCTTTTCCCAGCACCCTTATGTTTACCGGTTGATTATAAAAGACACAAATGAACATCGGATGAAGAGATGCATAGGGCGAGGTCTGTGGAGTTGGGATTCACCTCCCTCCTGGCACAAGAATGCCTTCACCAACCCAGAAACTCATCAAGTCTTGTTCAAGGGTTTTTGTAGAGCTTAATCTCCACTCCCCACCCTCCACCTTTCCTGGAGGTTGATGGGTGGGGCTGAAAGTTCCAGCCCTCCAATCTTCTACTCACTTAGTCTTTCCATCCTGAGGCTGGCTGGAGGCCCACCCCATCACTCCATTACCTTAAGCTCAGGTGTTATCGAAGGAGCTCCTTATGAGTAGAGCAAAAGACACCCCTACCAGAAAGTTCAAGAGTTTTAGGAAACCTGTGACTGGAACCAAGGACAAAGATGAAATATATTTCATATTGATAGCACACCCACCAGATTGGATCATGGGGCTGTACGGCCTTTAGTGTGGAAGCTGCTTGACCATATTTTCCACCCATGCACTGCCATTCTCATTTCAGGCTGCATCATCATCATCATCATCATCATCACCATCACCTGTTCTTAGCAAAGGTCACATACCTTCCAAATGCTTTGTATGGATTAGTTCATACAAATTAGTTCATACAAAAAGAGTCCTTACTCACCCTGGGAGCATAGTCAGTGATAAGAGGTAGAGTTCTAGCGTTCTGTGGATACTATGGTTTACGGGATCTTTGCCCAGGAATAACTGGACTTTAAACATCTTGGCTTTTCTTTTTTGGTAGGTCAGTCAGCATGTACTCACAGGGCCGTGCAAGCTGAGCACTGAGACACACCACAGGGGAGTGAAAACCTGCTGCCACATCCCCTAGAGGCAGCAGGATGTTCGGATAAATAAGTCATAACATCTGGAGAATTAAAGCAAGTACAGTTAGTGCAGCCTTTGCCAAAAGAAAGATGTAAGTGCTAAATGCAGTAGATGTTCAAATACAGCAGAGACCACAGTGGGCAGAGTAGGCCAAGAATGCTGGCTAAGGAGTGGGGCTTGAGGTGAAACTGGGGCATTTGAGACACTGCAGGCCCATCACCCTAGCTGCGCCCTCCTGAGGGAGGCAGGGACTGAGGTGGGAGGCCTGGAGAGGCCTGCGCATGAGCCTGGGGGCTCATTGATAAGGGGCTTCTAGTGGGGGCAATAACATTGGAAGTGGAGAGGATGGCATGTGTGCCAGGAGACGCAGTGGAGTGGAAGTAGCCAGAACTGACAAGGGATGGGATGTGAGGAAGGAGTCCAAGTGAGTCCTCGGGACCTCGAAGGATGGACCCAGAGAGAGCAACGACTTCAAACCAGCACGGCAGTGAAGTGACTGACCCGCGAGTGCCCTACACCAAGGCCGACATTTGACTTCCTGCCAAGTTGGCCATCAGACAGTTAGAAATCATTTTTGGAGTTCAGGAGAGAGGCCAGGGTTGAAAATTGGGGAGTTGTTTACATTGGGAGTGATATACAGTCTCTACATTTCCATCCAGTTCAAAACATTCTTGCGTGTCTGCTGTGCAGTGTGCACTGAGGTTACTGAGACTGGAAAGACCCAATCCCTGTCCTGGAAGCTTAGTGTCGGCAGGAGGCAGACAAGCTGATAGATGCAGACAAAGGTGCCAGGATGCAAAGGGACTCAGAAGAAGTACGGTTGCTTCTCTACCCAGGAGTGCCCTGAGGTGTCTTAAAAAGAGGAGCATTTATGATTCAGGCAGGGTGGCACATTCCAGATGGCAGTGGGCAGAAGCCCGACTCCAGAGCGCCTTAGAGCCTGCAGCTGGGAGTTGAGCTGGACCCTGAAGGCAGTAGGGTGAGCCATAAATTAGGGTTCAGGAACCAAGAGATAAGGGGATCAGACCATTGCATAGCTCCAGCAGCACCATTACTAGCAGCCTGTGTGAATGATGGTCCCCTCTTACGTGCCTACCATGCAAGGGCTCTGGGCCATTCTTCACTCTTTAATGCAGAAAAGCAAAACTCCCAGCTCTTTCCCCCAACCTGAACTGTGTGAGCCTGAGCCCAGCCCCAGGATGGATCTTATCCTAGGTAACCAGGAAGGCCTGAAGTGTCAGAAGAGGTAGCTCCAGGCTGAATAAAGGGACAAATGAGTCTATACCCATCTAGTCATTAAGCCTCAATAATTTGGTTTCTAAATGGGCTATTATTTGCTACAGGTCAAAAGTTGTTTGAAACTATATTACACAGATAAATAGAATTGTCCTGCAAATAAAGGAGGTAATCTCTTCTCTGTTTAAGATACCATGCAGTATCTGTCCAACTTGTACAAATATTTTTGATCCATGAGAATCCTCCACTTTCAACTTACTTGCTGCTATATCCCAACTATTATAAGGCCATGGAGACCAGCAGCCTGGTTTCCATTATCTTTACTCTCGTTTTTTTATGGCATGGTTGACACTACGTCCAGTAGCAAAGAGTTAACTTGTCATCAGAGCTATAAAACACAATGACGAGTGAAAAGTTCTCTTTTGTACTTTAGCATCCAAGAGAAGTGTAATTCCCAACTACAATGCTCAAAGCAAGAGACAGTTTTTACTTTGGGCCTGAAAATACTTACAGGTCAGGTCTCCTAGTTGAGGGCGGTCCGTCTAGCTCCCAGGTCCATGCTATTCTTGGTGTTCCCTCCCAAGTAAATACATACTGAATTCAGCACATCATTCATTTGTAATACTCTGTGCCATCTAAAAAAGTATAGTTTAAAACGCTGGCCAGGCGCAGTGGCTCATGCCTATAATCTCAGCACTTTGGGAGGCCGAGGCAGGCAGATCACCTGAGGTCGGGAGTTCAAGACCAACCTGGCAAACATGACGAAACCCCCTCTCTACTAAAAATACAAAAATTAGCTGGGCATGATGTTGGGCTCCTGTAATCCCAGCTCCCAGGGAGACTGAGGCAGGAGAATTGCTTGAACCTGGGAGGCGGAGGTTGCAGTGAGCTGAGATTGCAGCACTGTACTCCAGCCTGGGGAACAGAACGAGACAATGTCTCAAAAAAAAAAAAAAAAATACTTATGCATTGCACAGATAGCTGTACAGTCTTTTATTATTTTATGATAACGGTAACTGACTTTTTGTTAGAGCTGGTTTGGAATTTGGAGGTTATCTTAATTTTGATAACTTTATGATTTTTAACTTTTAATTTTAACTTTGTAAGTTTGTCATAAAAAGAGGAATGTGCTCCTATTTTGAGATGGAAACATTTTGGGAGGGAGAGAGAAGAGAGACACCAAACCACCTAACAGCCAGGTTCCAAGGGGAGGTTCATTCAGCATCTTTGAAGCATTGTTAGTTTTCATTTGAGGCATGAATTGGAACCTTATATCTTTCTTTGGAGTAGGAAGTATTTCAGACAGAAAAAAGAAATGATTGCTACAACAACATCACGAAAAAGAACAGAAGGTTTCATGAAGAGTAATAAAATTAAGTTTATGAATTAGAGCTTCCGATGGGAAATCTTACTTGGACAGTAAATGGTTAATGGTACAGGGAAACCATGATGGGGGATCTCTGCAGCACTGAAAAAATCACGCGTCCATAAATCCTTCTCTAGCACTTCTTTGTGATCACAGAGTCAAGCTGAGGACAGTGATGGAGTGCTCCAGTTCATCCGAAGTGCACGAGTCCCCTTTGCAGCAGACTCTGACATTCCCGGCCCCTCTCCGAAGTGTTATCAACATGCAGTCACTGCTCTCTACATCACTACTTTAAAAACAAAAACTCGGCCAGCGGCAGTTCAGTACATCTTCAAAGATCTTGACTTGTTATTTTTTTCCCCGCATCTTCTCTATGGAGCACATGAACTGACATCTTTCAACCCCCAAATAATCAGTTCTTTTCCCCTAAATAAAATGGGTAATCCAAAAATGACTCATCAAAAGGAAGTTAAAGATAGCAATGCCTAGGTAGTTTCAGGACCAGAATGATTGTCTCTAATATGTACATGTACAGTGATTATATGTTTAAAATGTTTAATGACTTGGAGAAATAGTGTGTTGAGTAGAGAAAAATGAGATTTAGTAGAGCATAATGTCAACAATGTAAAAATACATAGAAAGCAAGCAGGAATAAAGGAATGTTTAAATAAATTACAATGATAAAAATTAAAACCGTAATTCAGCCAAGCCTGGTGACTCATGCCTGTAATCCCAGCACTTTGAGAGGCCGAGGCAGGCAGACCATTTGAGGTCAGGATTTCGAGACCAGCCTGGCCAACATGGTAAAACCTCATTTCTACTAAAAATACAAAAATTAGCTGGGCATGGTGGTGGGTGCCTGTAATCCCAGCTACTCGGAAGGCTGAGGCAGAAGAATCGCTTAAACCCAGGAGGTGGAGTTTGCAGTGAGCCTAGATCGTACCACTGCACTCCAACCTAGGTGACAGAGAGAGACTCTGTCTCAAGAAAAAAACAAACAAACAAACAAAAACATAACTAGAACATTTATTGAGCACTTACTAGGTGCCGGCTAGTGCTCTGAGTGCTTTGTGTGTATTAACTCACCTCTTCAGGTAGGTTAAAATCTCTATCTCAGTTTTACATGCGAGGAAACCAGAGCACGAAGAGCTTCAGGAACTTTCCCTCCTCGTAAAGATAGAAAGTAGCAAACCCAGGATTCAACCCCAGAAATATTACACCATGATTGTGCTGATGCTTTTTGTTTTCTGTTTGTTTGTTTTTGGAGATGGAGTTTTGCTTCTTGCCCAGGCTGGAGTGCAGTGGCGCGATCTCGGCTCAGCGCAGCCTCTGCCTCCTAGGTTCAAGCGATTCTCCTGCCTCAGTCTCCCGGGTAGCTGGGATTGCAGGTGCCCACCACCACTCCCAGCTAATTTTGTATTTTTAGTAGAGATGGGGTTTCTCCACACTGGTCAGGCTGGTCTCAAGCTCCCAACCTCAGGTAATCTGCCCGCCTCGGCCTCCCAAAGTGCTGGGATTACAGGCGTGAGCCACCGCGCCTGGCCTTTGTGCTGATTCTATAGTCTTATTTTCACATCCTATGAGTTACTGTAAGTAACTCTTGATTCCGAGAACCATAGAATAAGAAAGGGTAGCTTCCAATTATCTACTCTTGCTTGATAATGCATTAATTCCACATAGCCTTTAAAAGTTTAGTAAATTTTAGGATAAATTTTCGAACTGTTATTTCCTATTGGCTGTTAGAAAACTGTGTTGCTCAAAGGGAACATGTCTATTGTGCCTTGTGGAGATTTCCCTACAGCTTTTCTGGCTGACCCATCACTTGCACTCTGGAACTCTCCTAAACCAGATACGGCCCACCATGTGTTATGGTGTGGATCCTGGACTTTCTGTCGTCCATTAGGTTCATATTCTTGAAGCAGGTCTCGAACTGCTTTCTGAGGGACACCCTGGCTGCTGTTTCTGTGTTTGTGGGTTAATCACCTCTTGAGGTGAGAGACTTGGTTTGGGTCCACAGTTTCACAAAAGTATTGTCAACCCTGCTGGCCAAGTGACTGACGTGCTGGGCATGGGAGCACACTCCATCAGCATGGCAGAGTGGATTCACTCCATGCCATTGCCAGAGAATAGGACTTTGAACCACAGCCACCCAGCTTTTTCTGAAAGGCCCGCTTGGGCAGTGAGTGGTGTATGGAGAGTTATTTGAAGAACGCAGTCTGTCCTTTCCTCTGGAGATGGTCTAGTTTTTATCCCCAGACCAAGCTGACCCTCTTAGAGCAGTGCATTTACATTGTGTGGAATTGCTTTCGGCAGCATGTTCCTGTCACCTTTTGAGGGACACTGGTGCTGTGGGGAAGATCCCCACCAATATGCGACAGCAGGGCCATGTTCTCTCACGTGCCATCCCCTCTGGAAAGCTCACAGAGAGGGTTTCCTGGGTTGCTCATCTTGCAGGCAGGACTTCTGCTGTAGACTTACAGCCCCAGTTACAAGCCTGTGTGCTTGTCTGTTTCCCCACAAGGTGGTCTGACCTGGGAGGGAAGGGACGGAATCCTATTCATCTCTGAATCCTAAGTGCCAGGCCTAGCACTTGGCACACAGTAGGTTCCAGTTGTGGAATGAATTTCTTTCAGTCCTGACAATAAATGTTGGGGTTCTTTGTTTGTTGTTATTGTCTGTTTTGTTTGTATTTTGGGGTTTTTTGCTTTTTCCCCCAGGGAATGAAAATGCCTTCTCCATATGAACCAGGCATATCCTGGGGCTGGGGCTGGGGCTGGGGCTGGGGCTGAGTGTCCTGTCCTTTGTTGTTTGCTCTGATTATCACTAATGAACAGCTCAGCTCTGGTAATTGTAGGCTTGCTGGGCCCAGTGCCTGCCTTCTAACTGAATCTTGACTCTGCTCCATTATGTATTTTCCACGATCCTGATTTCTGTCAATCTAATTTTTAAATTTCATTCTAAGGCAAACCTGCTCATGTTCTTTGCTGAAATCAACCTCCCCTTTCTGGAATGGACATAACAAAAAATTGGAGGTAAAATATAATAATGGCAGTACCTCAGACGGCTTTAAGGCTGAGAGACCAGCCAGGTACTGTGGCTCACGTCTGTAATCCCAACACTTTGGGAGGCTGAGGTGAGTGGATTGCTTGAGCCCAGGAGTTTGAGACGAGCCTGGGCAGCATAGCGAAAACTCATCTCTACAAAAAGTTAACCGGACGCAGTGGTGTGCACCTGTAGTCCCAGCTAGTCAGGAGGCTGGGGTGGGAAGATCGCTTGGGCCCGGGAGGTCAAGGCTGAAGTGAACTGTGATTGCGCCCCTGCACTCCAGCCAGGGCAACAGAGTGAGATCCTGTCTCACAAAAACAAAAAGACCCAAGAGACCTAGACTCCCACTGTCAGAAATCCGCACACACATACATATACAATAAGATAGTATTTCTACCTTTTCTTTCTTAAAACATTCCATAGAACAGTCTTACCTTCGAGGAGAGCGGTACGCATGACCTTTTGTTTGTTTGTTTGAGACAGAGTCTGGCTGTGTGGCCCAGGCTGGAGTGCAGTGGTGCCATCTCGGCTCACTGCAACCTCCGCCTCCCAGGCTCAAGCGATTCTCCTGCCTCAGCCTCCCGAGTAGCTGGAATTACAAGTGCACGCCACCATATCCAGCTAATTTTTGTATTTTTAGAAGAGACAGTTTCAACATGTTGGCCAGGCTGGCCTCAAACTCCTGACCTCACATGATCTGCCTGCCACCACCTCCCAAAGTGCTGGGATTTCAGGCATAAGCCACCGTGCCGTCGGAAGCCTTATTTTTACTGCTATTCAGAGAACCTATGGGTCATCCATGGAGGGCTTGAGCTTTGCCTTTTCTCTTGCTCATTTCCATACCTAGCAAGAGCTTAAGCTGGTTTACTGCACTGACGTTCTAATGAAATATAAATAGCTTCTCAACAGAGAGATAAGAAAGAGGAGTGTCTAGTACAGCGGGACCCTCTGGGTGCGTCAGGGCCAGCTGGGGCCATGCCGGGGCTCTGAGTGGAGGAGGTGGCGTGGGAGCACTGATGCTCAGGCTCTGTCACATCCGTTTTTGGCATTTGTCCTAGCAAAGGCTGCATTTCTGATCTTTCAGAAAGCTGTGGGTACACTGTGCAGAAATGTGTTTTGCTTGCTTTGAAGGATGACCTCCTGGCTGACAGCCAGCCAGAATTATTAATTCCATATCCATTTGCAGATTTTCAGTATGAGAGATGGCAATTAGCCAACAGAAACCCATTTAACCCCTGAGGTGGAACTGTATGGTGAAGACTGTTATTTATGGGAGTCCGTGTAATTTGCCTCTGTGACAAGGGACAGCCATGGCTCAGGCGGGCCCATGCCGCCTTCCTTTTCCAGGACTCATGCCCCTGCCTGAGTGGCTTGGCCTGGCCTGACCATGTGAGTCTTGTGGACATGTGCACATTGGTCAGGGACCTCTGTGGTATGGACCAAGGGTTGTTTTTTACTGTTTTAACTTATTTGATAGCATCTCATCAGTATTACAGGCATGTGCCGCCACGCCAGGCTAATTTTTTGTGTGTTTTTAATAGAGACGGGGTTTCGCCATATTGGGCAGGCTGGTCTTGAACTCGCGACCTCAGGTGATCACCCTGTGTCGGCTTCCAAAGTGCTGGGATTACAGGCGTGAGCCACCGCACCTGGCCCACAAAGCTTCCAAAGTGCTGGGATTACAGGCATGAGCCACCGCACCTGGCCCACAAAGCTTCTAAAGGAAGTGTGTTGGTTATTTTAATGAAAGGTGAGGCAGCGCCTCAGTGAGGGGCAGGATGGAGCAGTGGTGAGTGTGCTGAAGGAGTCGGGCTGTCTGGGTCCGAAGTCCTGCCCTGGCCACAGAGCAGCTGCCTTCCTCCCGAGGTGGAATGATGCTCTCCAGGCCCTGTTAGCTCCAGGCTGCTACAGTTCTAAACTGGTGGTGGTGGTGGTGGTGGTGGTTGTCGTTGTTGTTGTTGTTGTTGTTTTGAGATACAGTCTCTCTGTTTCTCAGGCTGGAGTGCAGTGGCATGATCTCGGCTCACTGCAACCTCTGCCTCCTGGGTTCAAGCGATTTTCCTGCCTGTGCCACCACGCACAGCTGATTTTTGTATTCGTAGAGACGGGGCTTTGCCATGTTGGCCAGGCTGCTCTCGAACTCCTGACCTCAGATGATCTGCTCACCTCAGCTTCCCAAAGTGCTGGGATTACAGGTGTGAGCCACCACACCCAGCCATGATTGTGGTTTTTATAGAACTAGAATATAAAATTTGAAAATGTTATTTTTTGATGAGAAATGAGAACTACCAAAGTTCTTGATGCTCTAAAAGCCATCAAGTCCTTCCCAAAGTGTTGAGGCTCTGCTCTTACCATTTTGTTAGATAAGTTTTGTTCCTAACACTCTTTGTGATATGAAGTATTCTTGCTGATCAAGCTGCCTGAAGACTGGCATTTCCCAGAGCAGTTTTGAAAATGCTGCATTTCCTACCCGCAGTCTGGAGGGTGGCTGTGCTCTCTGCACGGTGGGTCTGTGCTGCTCAGTTACAGGATGGTGAGGGAAGGCTCTAACTCGGTGTCTTACACCATGCACTAGGGAGTCGCCCGCTTCATTTACAAGCGAGTTGATGCTTTCAGTGGGTTTTGGCTTTGCCTGGTTCCAGACTCAAACCCTTCCTGTAATGTAGAGCAGGTACAAGAGAGACTTGAGCAAGGACATCGGGATTTAAGGGAAGGGCAGTGCAGACCAAGGTCAGCAAGAGGACATCTCTAAGATGAACAGTACTGAATTTGTGGGAAGCAGCACTGCCGGAAACAACTCAGTTAACGTTTACGTAGTAAATAATTGCATTGCCTTGGGCTAGAATAGGGACGCCAGAAGATATAGGACCATGCAGAATTTAGAAAAGGGAGCCCTGAGGAATGAGATTTTATTGTTGTCACCAAGAGAGTCCAGGTGCTAGAGCTGTCTCCTTGTAAGTGACTAACCCTCCCCTTTTGATACACAATCCTCAGGTGAACAGAGATGATTCATTAGGTCATTCTAGCTTAATGGACGCATCACTGTGCAGCCACGCAAATGCCTCGTTTCTGATTCACTTGCTGAATATTTATTGAGGAGTGCTGGCTACTAGGCCATGAGAAAAACAAACAACAACAACATAAGCCTGGACCTTGCACTTGAGGAGTTCATGGATAGAGAGGCACACAAGTTAAATATGGAGACAGCTGAAAGAGCTGATGTCTGGGACAGACGGGAGCCCGCTGCTTTCCTGGAGCCAGGGAGCAGATGCCACGGGGGGCTGGCAGTGATAGGGAAGTCAGGCCAGGAATGGGGTTACCTAAGCCGAAGGACGAGAACACTCACCAGGTGTCAAGGGACAGGGAGGCAGCAGGTCTGCAGCGTGAAGACAGGACAGAACATTGCTATAAGCCTTTACCATGGCCCCTGCATGGGGAGGAAACAGGAGATTTGGAATGAGCTGTGACACTGGGCAGGAAAGCAAGACCCGGGTCTTGTGAGGCCTTGAGCGTCAAGCTTAGGAGTCGGGACTTTATTCTGCAGGGCCTGGGGATTTTAAGTACAGCAATATCATAATTACATTCACGTTTCAGAGAGATCATTCAGGCAGCAGTCTGGAAGGTGGAGTGGCAAGAGGAGAAATTAGTCATGAAGACCTTTTTAGAAGGTAGTAGGCAAGAAATACCCAGGGCCTAACCTGAGGTGGAGGCAGGAGGTGGGGATGAAAGAGATTACAGAGCTAGAATGAACTAAACTCAATGAACAGGAACGGGAAAGAGAGAATGCAGAAATGGCTCTCAGATTTCTGACTTGTTCCCCGAGTGACTGGGGTTGTCATTTATTTAGATGAGCGATAAAGAACTTAGAAACAATTTTAGGAGAAAGAGAGTGGTGTTGGGAGCTCCCAAGACCATGATTTATTTATTATAGCACAAGGATACAAGCACAATTAGCAAAAGGAGACAGCACGTGGGGTCAAGACCAGAGGAGCTCAGGGGCAAGCTTCCAGAGTACTCTCCCCATAGAGTCACACAAGATACACTTAATTCCTCCAGCATGGAACTGTGACGACACCTGAAATATTGTCTGCAGGGGAGGCTTGTTAGAGACTCAATCCCCAAGGTTTTTATTGGGTAATGGTCACATAGCAAATTTCAGTCTCTCAGAACAAAAGCAAATGTTCGGCATAGACAGTTTTGTTTGTACAATTTAGACACAGTGAGCCCCTCTTATCAGTTAGAGGATAGTTGAAACCCTCCCACAATCCAAGTTCTCAGACTCAGGCCTGCTACATTATTTCTTTCCTACACAATAATGAATTTGGTTACTAACATGTTGGATCTGAAGCATTTGTTATAATTTACAGTGAAGATGTCCACTGCACAGTTAATACGATAGTATTGAGTCTAAGGTTTACTGGAGACATCTGTGCTGTCAATGAAAGTTTCTGGAGTCATTAGCTCTTCAAAGGGTCATTAAAACCAGGTCTTCTAGAGAGAGAGTCTAACCCTGTATTCCTTTAAACTACCGTAGAGCCCATCTAGTTCTTCACATTATAAAAATGAGAAAGCTGAGTCCCCGATGATGTGGCTTGGTTGCACATGTTTCTGTTTCAAGTCTGTGACTCCTTCCATCATACCAGGGTGCCTCACAAAGTGACAAAGTCAGACATTGTTCCTAAATGAACAAAATGGCATTTCGGTTATAAATCAGGCCCTTGTAAGTTTGGTTAATACAACTTATTTTCTAAAGATCCTGCTCCTTGGACCCTCAAAAGGAGAGCTGATCACATCAAGGCCTCTACCTGGAAGGAATTTCTAAGCAGCCTCTAAGTCAACTGTTCATGTTCAGTCCACCTTGATTTACAAAGAACAGTGAATCATTAAGACCTTTCTCTCCTCTTTGCTCTTGTGTCTGTTCAACACATTTTTATGTTAGCAGGCACTCTGTTTGCCACTAGGAATAAAAAGATAAACGGGACAAAGTCTTTGCCTTCAAGTTACTTATATTCTAAAGCCAAGAAAGAGATAGATGAAGAACACATCTTATCTATTAGGACTGTGTTGGGGACAGGACTAGGCAGAGTAACCCTTTGGATATGGGAAATGAAAATAAATCAAACTCAAAACAAGTTTATTATTTGCTTGGAGCTCTGGTAAAAGATAAAGTGAAACCTACAAACTGTAAAATGAAGTTGCTGCTACACATTTCTCCACTTTTGGATTTCGGTCTTGGATGGCCTTTAACTAGGATGGAAGGGTACAAGACAGCCATATAGTCTGGGCGCGGTGGCTCACGCCTGTAATCCCAGCACTTTGGGAGGCCGAGGCGGGCGGATCATAAGGTCAGGAGATCCAGACCATCCTAGCTAACATGGTGAAACCCTGTCTCTACTCAAAAATACAAAAAATTAGCTGGGCGTGGTGGCGGGCGCCTGTAGTCCCAGCTCCTCGGGAGCCTGAGACAGGAGAATGGCATGAACCCAGGAGATGGAGCTTGCAGTGAGCCGAGATCGTGCCACTGCACTCCAGCCTAGGTGACAGAGCGAGACTCTGTCTCAAAAAAAAAAAAAAAGACAGCCATATATATATACAGCTATTGCTCTTTAAGATACCCACTTCACTCAGCACATGTGATTTGGCTTCGGTCTTTGGTGTTAACTTTGATACCTAAAGAACTGACCTTCCCTGATGCTCACTCCAGCCTTTTTAGAACTAGAGTGGATACATTTACATGTGTTTGCTGGCTGCTTTTCGTGCAGTCATACATCCCACCCATAATAATAATAGGCAACTTTGCAATATTCTACGTTGTCTTGGAGGATATCAACAAGTAGGTGTCAAGTCAAACTTAATGGTAGACTGTAAATTTTAAAACAAGTTACGGGTCATTTGTATAGTTTCTCTATATATATATTAAAAGAAACAAAACTTTTCCTTCTTGAATCTTTATTCCTATCTTAGCTTCATTTATTGCCTCATTTGTCATCTAACCAGTCTTTGTTCTTTCAGCTTTCAAACATGATTAATTGACATTGTGCAGCATAGCACAGGGAAAAGGCTGAATATTTTGTATGATGAGTAATCTAGTTAAACGCCCATCTTTCTTTTCAACTTTACCAACAAATATGTCTTATGCAGATGTAAGGGCAGTTTGCTTATTTCCCTGTTCAAAATTTTATGCTATTAGCCTAGCATAGCATGTTTCTTTTCCATTAAGCTAGCCAAAAATAATATTGACAAATTCATGAAGCCTTCCATCTGATACGATTGCAAACTTATGCAAATGTATTTAGACTGTTAAGGGAATGTAAGAATTAAATACTTAAACATCCAAATGTCAAGAATAGGATAGGAACAAGTAACTGGCCTCATGTTGGAAGTTAATGAAGTGTTTGAAAATATACCTTTAAAATCAAAGATGTGAATTTGTCTTTCGGGTTTTTTTTCAGATTTGAATAAAGCAGAGTATAATATTATAGTTGCTACAGGAAGTTATGAGCATTTCTGGAAGTGCTTATTTTCAGCACATGCTACTTAGAATTTTAAAAGACATTCAGTGTATCTTTGCCATGAATCTTTCTACTGGGGCCAGGCCACTCCTGGATGAACTCACAGATTGAGAGCTTCTCAAAATGCAAAATCAAATTGTCTTTTAAAATATGCTATTTTAAAGTTCTGGAGAATCGAAGCATGAAAATCGGCCAATACTTGGCAAAAATAGTCGATTTGAAGAGTTGTCTCTTTATAATCTCTGATTTCACTTATAGAGCTTGCTTCCAAAAAATGTACTGTGTATGTCATAAATCTAAAATGTTTTGCTTTTATGCCATTTTTAATTCCTGATAAATACTCTTGAAGCGTTAAATTATTATTATTATTATTTGAGATGGAGTCACTCTGTCGCCCAGGCTGGAGTGCAATGTTGTGATCTCGGCTCATTGCAACCTCCGCCCCCTGGATTCAAGTGATTCTCCTGCCTCAGCCTCTCGAGTAGCTGGGATTACAGGTCCCTGCTACTGCATCCAGCTAATGTTTTGTATTTTTAGTAGAGACTGGGTTTCACCATCTTGGCCAGCCTGGTCTTGAACTCCTGACCTTGTGATCCGCCTGCCTTGGCCTCCCAAAGTGCTGGAATTATAGGCGTGAGCCGCTGTGCCCAGCCAGTGTTAAATTATTTTTAACTTGTTAGAAATAATTGTCCCGCAACTTACTAAAGATTGGTTTAATATTCCCTATTGTTCCCAAAAAACTCTTAAAATATTCAACTAACTCATAGCTTATAACTTTTCAAGGTAGCAAGTGTTTGCTAATCTTAAAATGTGTTACTATTCTGGTTTTTTGTTTGTTTGTTTGTTTGTTTGTTTTTGAGATGGAGTCTCCCTCTGTCGCCCAGGCGGAGTGCAGTGGCGTGATCTTGGATCACTGCAACCTCTACCTCCTGGGTTCAAGTGATTCTCCTGCCTCAGCCTCCCCAAGTAGCTGGGACTACAAGCGCACCACTATGCCCAGCTAATTTGTTTGTATTTTTAGTAGAGATGAGGTTTCACCATGTTGTCCCGGCTAGTCTCAAACTCTTGACTTTAGGTGATCTGCCCGCCTTGGCCTCCCAAAGTGCTGGGATTACAGGTGTGAGCCACTGCGCCTGGTCACTATTCTTAAAATGACCTTCTGTACATCTCTGTAGTTTTGTGCCTGGTGATGACATTTAATTTAGGAATATCTGGAATGCCACTCCAGTCTGACAGCTGGGGGCATGTTAGCAAAGGGGGCATTTTTCAAGTGAGTGGGTGATCATAGCGATGCTATCTTTCCTATCCAAAGGGAAGGCCTGGCAGGAACTCAGGTCATCCTGACTCCCCTGCCCCAGGCTCCCTCTCACTGTTCCCCTGGCCTCTTCCTCTTCTCCAAACAATGGGGCCTTATGCTTGCTGTGTTTGTCAGAACTCTCTTGTGGTTGTGGCTGCAAGTAAGAGAAACTCAACTCGAGCTTATTCAAAAAGAGGGGATGGGTTGACCCAGATAGCAGAAAAGTGCTAGGCCACATCTGGCCTTAGCCACAGCTGGATCCAGGCTTCTGGCATTTGTGCTCCGTTCCTCAGCCCTGCCCCCCTGGGAGTGAGGCCTTCCATTCACAATGTGGTCTGCTTCATACTCAAAACTCCCTTTCCAGAGGAAGAGGAACCTTTTCTCTCCCACCATCTGCACAGCAGTATTCCAGAATCCCCTGCCAGGCTCTCTTGGCCTCCTGTGCCCCATCCTAATCCACCACTGTGCCTAGCCAGGGGTGGCCATACATGCCCATCCTGTGCACAGGGCAGGAGCACACCCACCTGCACCACATGCGGTGGTTGCTGTGACCACGAGACCAGGACAGGAGTGCTGATCAGGCCAGACGCCAGGGGCCACTGCTCAGACCATACCTGGCCTGTAGAGTAGAAGAACCAAGTGTCTCCCACAGGCAAAAACCACTCTTCAGTTCCTTTAATTGCAGGTGTATGTTGGAGTCCATGAAATACAAAGTTATTTAGAAGCATAACTAAATTTATAGTAGCTCCTTCTCATTATGTATTTTCATGCTGATAGGATTCTGCCCCCATGGGAATTAATTTTCTTTTTTTTTTTTTCTTTTTTTTGTTTTTGTTTTTTGAGACGGAGTCTTGCTCTGTCGCCCAGGCTGGAGTGCCATGGCCGCATCTCAGCTCACTGCAAGCTCCGCCTCCCGGGTTTACGCCATTCTCCTGCCTCAGCCTCCCGAGTAGCTGGGACTACAGGCGCCCGCCACCTCACCGGGCTAGTTTTTTGTATTTTTTTTTTTTTAGTAGAGACGGGGTTTCACCGTGTTAGCCAGGATGGTCTCAATCTCCTGACCTCGTGATCCGGCCGTCTCGGCCTCCCAAAGTGCTGGGATTACAGGCTTGAGCCACCTCGCCCGGCCGGGAATTAATTTTCTTCATCAAAAGTGGTCTCCATACTCACAAACATTGAACAGCTTTGGGCGTTTAAAAACAATGTTATGGCCTTAAAAGAGCCACAGGAGGCCGGGTGCAGTGGCTCACGCCTGTAATCCCAGCACTTTGTGAGGCCAAGGTGGGCAGATCACAAGGTCAGGAGATTGAGACCATCCTGGCTAACACCATGAAACCCTGTCTCTACTAAAAATGCAAAAAAATTAGCCTGGTGTGGTGGCAGGTACCTGTAGTCCCAGCTACTCAGGAGGCTGAGGCAGAAGAATGGCGTGAACCTGGGAGGCAGAGGTTGAAAGTGAGCTGAGATCACGCCACTGCACTCCAGCCTGGGTGACAGAGCAAGACTCCATCTCAAAAAAAAAAAAAAGAACCACGGGAAAAGTGCTCTTTAGTCTATTGTTTGTTCTTCCAAAGAGCCATCCTTTCCCTGATGCTTTAGAAACCCCCAACCTGCGTCCTGTCAAGGATAAGCTGTCATCTTATTCCCACAAATTCCTAGAGTTATTGATCATTTTCCTTTCATATTCAGCTCATTAAAGCAGTTTGTAGGTTTCAGTAGTCCATATTAGTAAGTGTAAAAATGTATCAGTTTGATTTTTCTTTTCTTTTTTTTTTTTTTTTGAGACAGAGTCTCGCTCTTTGGCCAAGGCTGAAGTACAGTGTTGCGATCATGGCTCACTGCAACCTCTGCCTCCTGGGTTTAAGGGATTCTCCTGCCTCAGCCTCCTGAGTAGCTGTGATTATAGACATGCACCACCACGCCTGGCTAATTTTTGTATTTTTAGTAGAAACGAGGTTTCACCATGTTGGTCAGGCTGGTCTTGAACTCCTGACCTCATGAGCCACCACTCCCGGCCATCAATTTGATTATTATAAAATCAGGTTATATTAGTTTGACCAGTTAAAAACATCACAGATTATTTAATCTTTTTATTTATTTATTTATTTATTGAGACAGAGTCTGGCTCTGTTACCCAGGCCAAAGTACAGTGGTGCAATCTCAGCTCACCGCAGCTTCCACCTCCCACATTCAAGCAATTCTCGCGCCTCAGCCTCCTGCATAGTTGGGATTCCAGGTATGCGCCACCACACCCAGATAATTTTTGTATTTTTAGTAGAGACCGGGCTTCATCATATTGGCCAGGCTGGTCTCGAACTCCTGACCTCAAGTGATCCACCTGCCTTGGCTTCCCAAAATGCTGGGATTACAGGCATGAGCCACTGTGGCCAGCTAATCGTTTTTTTAAATTGCAATTTGTGTTCTATTCATGAGTAGTAGGTGCCAGAAACAAGATTGTGTGTTAAACATAAATGTAGATGGGTAACCATGTATACAAATGTGTATCTCCTCTACCCAAAGAATGATGTTTCTCCACCCCAGTGACCCTGCCTCGCTGTATGGTTCATTCTTCTCCAGGAATTGAAACATGGTGGCAGTCCGCCAGCTTGGCATTGCCATTAATTCTTATTTTCTTCCCCTGCCGATGTCATGGGGACACCAGCCAAATGAACTCTGGTGTGTCTCACGTAATGCATGTGGACTCTGGTGCATGTAAACAGAGGGTGGTTATTCTTGATTGCACATTTGTGATTTTTAGTGAGGCTCTAAGGGAGAAACAAGAGGACTTGAAAGTAGCATTTGAATAACAAATGTATTCTCAGGCACGGCTACATGAAAGAGATGAGTAATGCCAAACAGATAACACAATTCTGATTCACACCATTGGCAATGGAGGAGACTTCTGGGTAAACAAAGCAAAGTAACAGCTAGAATGCAGATCTGATCACAGCAGTGTGTTTTGATTCAGTCTAAAGATGACAAAGAAAAGTTTCTGCTGGTCCTATCTGCAGCAACAAGGGCATGCCCGCCTGACCACACTGCAGTGGAATAGCCACATTGTGATTTTGCAGGCCTGAAGCCTTTTTTGTCTGGTGACCCATTAAGAGGAACTTGAGCCAAGATCTTATCAGTGATGGAGATGGAGACACCTCAGGATTTTCCAGTATCGTTTTTCACTTTTTGTTCTTGGACATAGTTAATAACGCTGCCAGATCTTTCAAATGCTGAGGCATTTCCTCATAGCTCCAAGTAGCTGCTGTGGGTCAGATTCTGCTTGAACCGAGGGTTCAATTACAACGTCCATATGCTTTCCAGCCGACTCTCTGACTTTTGTTCTTTTTTTCAGTACTTTTTCAGGCTTTTAATGTTCCCATCCACTAATCTCAGGAGACTCTGTAAATATTCTGAGTATACATAGCCCAGTTACTTTTCAAAAGGTAATTTATTAGAAACTTCTTGATACGAATTGCATAAATTTTTTAACTTAAAAATCTTTACTTATAACTTAAGACAGTTAAACTTGAGAGTATTTGAAAGCTACTAAATTTCAGCGCTTTCTTCAGTAGGCACAAACTTTATCATTTTTCTGACATTCAGCACAGTCAGCAATGACATATTCATTGGAGGACTCATCAATATCCCAAAAATAGTAGCAGTACTCGTGCATAGCCTGATTTCTTTTGAACTTGGCTCAATTTCTTGGAAGCATTGATCATGGGATCCCACTTTGATTCCTTTTCTCTAGACTAGTGCCAGTTTGCCCGGTTTCATTACATTTTTGGAAAGAGCTAAAACTATGGTATCGTTTTATGGCAGTCCTCACATCAATCAAAATTTGGAGCAGTCTTGGTGAAAGATGAGGAATTCAGACTGGGAGCCTGGGGAAGGCAGGTCCAGGGGGCAAGAGGGATGGAATGCAGTGAGTACTTTTTTTATATCGTAAGTGCAGCCACCGCAACCTCATGATTTTTTAACCACGACTTCGTTCCAAAGTGACCACAGTCATAAGGCCCAAAACTATCTTCTCTCTCTCTCTGTCTCTGTCTCTCATAGGGAGCCCCTAATCCTCCAGGTTGTACAGCCAGGAAGGGTAAGGTATTGTCAAAAACAAGTGAAGTACCCTCTTGATAGCTCAGTGGGCCAGAGGACCTCTGGATGCTGGCTGATCACGGCAAAAAGTAAATACAGAATCCATAGAGTGAATTTTCTCTTCACCCCTCCTTACCCTTGACTAAATTTCTGACTGTGTTATTTTCTTATTGCAGTCCTCCCTGCTGGATATACTTTGACTTGCATCAGAAGAAAGTGCTCCCATTGCATTATTAGCTAAACCATGTTGCTGTGGCAACGCTCCTTCTTCCGCTTGCCTTGGTGTTTCTGTAGTTATCATCAGGTGTCCTTGGTTCTGTTTACCAGCCTGTCCATGGATCACTTCCCTGGTGGGATCTCTCTGGTGACCCTCATCTCAGAGCTCAGCGGTACCTTTGGGGCTACTTGCCAGACAACTCCATGTGACAGAGGGCCAGGTCCAAGTGCTCGATCACCCCAGCCACCATTTCAGAGTTCTCAGGTTATAGATCCCTCAACAAATCCCAGTGAGACACCGAACATGCCATAGAAGCTATATTTTTCTATTTCAGCACACAGTAAAATGCTGCTTCTTAGAAGTCGATGAGTACGTGCTGCTTTTATGTTGACACAGAGGACCTGTGTTGACTCTCCATCAGCAAGGTGTCTTTTTTTTAAGTTTCGATTGACACATACCACCTGTGGCCCAAGTGGACCACACAGTTATGCATGCCCTTTGGTGCAAGATACATCACGTCTCCAAGAACTCGGTTGTTTTTCTGATCATGGAGAATTAGATTCCGCATATAACTTCTATTTAGGATCTGCAAATTAGATTTTATAAATTATGTTTGGCAAATGATAATCCACAAAGTAGATTCTAAGTTAAAATACTATAAAGTACTATAATTTATGTTTAAATAACTTTCAACCTGAGAGTTGCTCTCCGTTAGAAGTCCCCAAAAATACTGAAACCACACCAGATTGATATCTGACCTTCCACTTTTGGAAAATGTATAAATCTACTCTAGATTCGGACACCATCACCAACCAGCCTCTCTCTTTCAGTTGCCATCTGCACTTTACTGTTTAGTTTTTGTTGTCTTTAGGGAAAATTGTAAAATACCCACATTCTTCTCAAGTTCTTCAAGCCTTTTGGTTTTTAGTAAACCCTTTTGTGACCTTGTCTTTGAGAACACAGGTCAACAAACATTTCTTTAATGGACTAGATAGTAGATATATCAGGCCTTGCAGACCACACGGTGTCTGTCCTAACCACTCAACTCTGCCGTTATAGTACAAAGACAGCCATACTCAATATATAAATGAATGACCCTGTGGCTGTATTCCACTAAAACTTCATAAAAATAAGCAGCTGGCCAGATTTGCTGTGTGGGTCTTCGTTTGCCAACCCCTGATCTAGAAGAAAAGAGTTTTGTGTAATGTTTGGGTAATAAAATAAACATACAAAACCATCTCAGGAATCCCTAACCTTTTCCTCATTGGGAACGATTTTCCCAGTATCCCCAAGTACTGGTGGGAATCAGATGAAAAGCGCCAGGCATGCCATTCCCTAAAGCAGATAGCCAACCCTCTTTCTTTCCCTATGGAAATCCCCTCTGCCTACAGGGAGGAGAAGCAACTAGTTTGGAAGCTGCCAGCCAGTCCATTTATTTAGGAAATTCTAAGCCCTGCTCCAGGTCACTTTGCATCAACTCTAAAATACAGCAGCAAATGAAATAAATGTTGTTTGTAATCCTACCAAGTCTAGTAGGTGTATGTGCTTGAGGTTAAACTTTTGTGTAAGCTCCAGACTTACTTTAAGTTTATAGAAAATTACATCGCAATTGGTACAATGGTTGTGGGGGATGGAGATAGAAAGAAGGAGAAGTGAAAGTGAAATTTTGGTCAAAATTGGATACCACCCTAATAAGCCGGGATATAAGGGGTGCTGCAGAACTGTTTTCTGTTATAAAGTGCATCTACATTGATCATTTGTGTTTTATGTACTTTTAAAATGAGGCTTTGTTGGCTCGATTTCTGTGAGAAAAATAACTAATGGGCTGATCGTACCGCTCTACTTCAACATGCAAGAGAATTGCTCAGACGCTTGTCAGATGCCTGAACCACATACTTATTTGAGAATGTGCCATCATAGGAAGCTTTCATTCACCAGGGTCACTGAGAGGGCAGCACAGGGAAGCACGTTGAACTTCAGATGGTTCTGGCCACTCGTGTCAGTAGCAAAGCAAGGAAATAAGTTCAGAGAAAATTAAAAGTTCAGAGAAAATGGACTTGTTTTGTTTGGAAAAGACAGATAACGGAGCAGTAACTAAAGAATCCTCTTTTTTTTATTATTATTGTTGTTGCTCAATTTATAAACCTAAATAGAAAATGTGTGCTGCCTTATTTCCTGTTCTTTTCTACAGATAGCTTTCTTTTGAAACATTGTAAATATTAAGCGATATTTTAAGTACAGAATTTTTTATGGCCCCTTTTAAAGACTGCAAACCTTTTCATACCAAAAAAAAATTATTTTTCCTGTATTTATTTTAGACATTAGTAAATGAATGAAATTTTGGCTGTAGGTTTAGAAAGCAATTTCATTTTAAGCTCATTGTGCTGTGTCATTAGACTTTATTTATTAATTTTATTCTTGAAGTACTTAGCTGAAAATTGAATTCTGTCATTATATGTAATCATATCATGCTTCTCATAACGTTATACTTTAATTAGATACAGTTGAATAATAACTTAAAAAATCTTCATAGCCTATAAAATTCACACTTATATTTATAAGACAGTATTATCTCACCCATTGATACATAATGTTATGTTAAAAGTACACATCATGGCCAGGCGTGGTGCCTCACGCCTGTAATCCCAGTACTTTGAGAGGCCAAGGCAGCAGATCACTCGAGTCCAGGAGTTCGACACCAGCATGATCTATATGGTGAAACCCCATCTCCACCAAAAATGCAAAACTTAGCCAGGCATGATGGCGCATATCTGTAACAGCAACGTGGGAGGCTGAGGCAGGTGGATCACTTGAACCCAGGAGACAGAGGTTGCAGTGAATGGAGGTTGCAGTGAGCAGAGATTGTGACTCCTCTCACTCTAGCCTGAATGACAGAGAGATACTCCGTCTCAAAAAAAAAAAAAGAGTACCAATGTTGTCTCACCCATTGAAATATAATGTTATGTTAAAGCACACTGTATTCTAGAGGAGGCAGAGTAACAGGGCCTTACTTTACCCTCCCACTTGAAACAAGTAAAAAGCTAGACAAAGTATATGAAAAATACATCACTCAGGGCATTGGACACCAGGCAGCAAAAAACAGTGGCCCTGAGAAATTGGGAACAAAAAAGTGAGTCCTGTAATTGTCTTTATCTAGAAAGAGTTTCCGGGCTACTGTGTAGAGAGAAGGAACCCAGTAGAAAGAGCTCAACTGTCTCCCTGAGTTGAAGACAGAGCTGGGAATACATCAAGGGAAACCAAGGCAGCTAGTTTGCAGAGGTGGAGGACCGGAGAGGAGAGACCTGCATAGAATGAGAGCTTTGCAGATGTACAGAGTCCTCCTTGAGTATGCAAGTGCGTACTGATCAAAGTGTGTACATGAGAAAACTACCCATCACCAGAGAAAGGATCAACCGAAAGAATGAGGGGAACAGTGCCTGCCTCCCACACAATAGCCAAGAAGAGGTGCCTGTTTCCGACAGCTAGAGTGAAAACCTCTGAATGCAGGGGCACTGGTTAGAATACTAAGAAGGGTCTTGCCAGACATCCAATCCAAAATTAGCAAGCATGCAAAGATCTAGGAAAATACCACCTAAAATGAGAGAATTCCATCAAAACTAACCCATTACAAAGATGATAGAATTTGTAGACATGGACATTAAAATAGTTGTTGTGACTGTAGTTTATATGTTTAAGAAACTAGAAGAAGGATTTAACATATTAAATAGAGACAAAAAAGATGTAACAAAGACATAAACTGAAGAGGTGAAAACTGCAGTGCCTGAAATGATTAAAAAAAAAAAAAAAAAAAACTCTTAATTAATGGCAGATTAGACATTGCAAAAGAAAAGCCTAGTTAACTTAAAGACATGCAGTAGAAACTATCTGAAATGAAACAGAAAAAGGCTGAAAAGAATCAAGAGAGCAATATTGAGCTTTGGGATCATTTTAAGTAGCCAAAAATACATAAAACTAGAGTCCCACAGGAGTGGGAAAAAGGAACTGGAAAATATTTGAAGAATTAATGGGCAAAACGTTTTCAAATTTGATAGAAACTACAAACTCATACATTCAAAAAATGAGAAAATCATTTTAAAAAGAGAAGATAAATGACACACTATGTAGAGAAGAACAAAGATAAATTGGCTGCTGATTTCTTGTTGGAAACAACACACACTAAGAAGGCGGTGGGTCAATATTTTTAAAGCAGTGAAAGAAAATTCACAGCCTGGAGTTTTTTACCTAGTTAAAATATCTTTCCAAAACAAAGCTGAAATAAAGACTATTTTAGACAAGTAAAAGCTGAAAAAATTCATCACTAGCTAACCTGAAGTACAAAAAATGTTACAGAAAGTCCTGCTGGCAGAAAGAAAATGACACCAGTTGGAAACCTGAATCTACCCAAAGGAATGAAGAACACCAAAAATAGTAACCACATGGATAGAAAGATTTGTTCTTACTGTTTATCTTAAAAGCTCTTACTGTATACAGTAATTACTGCATAAAGCAAAAATAATAGAAATGTAGTATAGCGTTTGTAACATGTAGAAGCTAAATATATGGCAACAATAACACAAAGTCTAAGAGGAGAGAAATGGAAGCATGCTTTTGTAAAATTCTTAGATTCTGTGTGAACTAGTATAACTATATGTGATGTAGTAGTATAATTATATGTGAAGGTAGACTGTGCAAAGTGAAATGTATATACAGCCATGTGCTGCATAATGACGTTTTGGTCAAAAACAAACCGTGTACACAACAGCAGTTCCATCAGATTATAATACTGTATGTTTTACTGTACCCTTTCTATTGTATGTTTAGATGTATAAATACTTACCATTCTGATACATCCAACTACAGTATTCAGAACAATAACATGCTATGCAGGCTTGTAGCCTAGGTGCAATAGGCTGTACTGTACAGCCTAGGTGTGTAGGAGGCTATACCATCTAGGTTTGCAAGTACACTCTATGATGTTCACACAGTGACAGAATCACCCAGTGATGCATTTCTCAGAATGTACCCCTGTCTTTAAGCAACACAGGACTGTGCTATAAATGTAAGGTAACCATTTCAGTAATTCAACAAAGTTATAGTTAAGAATTGTAACCTTGTTATAGTTAACAAAGTTAATATATAGTTATCTACAAAGTAGATAAAATGAAATCATTAAAAATAATCCAAAGAAAGCAGAAAAGGGGAAAAGGAACAAAGACCAGATGGGACAAGAAGAAAAAGAATAGCAAAATAGTAGATTTAAACTCAACTATATCGATAATCACACTATAAATATTCTAAATACACTAAAATGCAAGAATGTCAGATTGGCTAAAAGTGCAAGAGCTGACTATTATTGTCAACAAGAAACCTGTTTAAATATAAAGACATAAGTAGGTTAAAGGTAAAAGGATGGAAAAGTGCTAATACTAATCAAAAGAAAATTGGATTGGTAGATCAATATCAAAGTAGAACTAGAGCAAAGAATAGTACCAAGGATATAAAAGAGGGTTG
Source organism: Rhinopithecus roxellana (assembly GCF_007565055.1). Lineage (NCBI taxonomy): Eukaryota > Metazoa > Chordata > Mammalia > Primates > Cercopithecidae > Rhinopithecus > Rhinopithecus roxellana. The sequence continues at coordinate 177,383,440 of NC_044552.1, read as the reverse complement.
TTTCATTATGACAAAGGGGCCATTTCATGTACAGGACATAGCAGTTCTAAGTGTGTAAGCATATAACAACAGAGCATCAACATAAACGAAGAAAAAAAGATAAAATTGCAGGGAAAAATAGAAAATCCACAAATACAGTTGGAATTTTTTAAACGCCTCTCAGAACAAGTAGAGTAAAAATCAATAAGAATTTAGAAGACTTCAACAATGCTACAATTCATCTTGACTCCCCCCAACAGCAGCAGATTACACATTTTTTTTCAAATGTACACAGCACATTTGCCAAAATAGACCATATTCTGAGTCACAAAATGTCTTAATAAACTTGTAAGGGTTCAAATCATACAAAATATGTTCTCTAACCACAGTGGGATTAAACTAGAAATCAACACTGAAAGACATCTGGAAACACTCCAAATATTTGGAAATAAGCTACAGAGTGGGAGAAAATATTTGCAAGTTTTCTATTTGATATAAGGATTTGTATATGGAATATTAAAACTCAAAACTCAATGAGAAAATAACCCTTTTAAAAGATGACTGAAAGATTTGAACACACATTTCACCCAAGAAAATACATGAAAATATGCTTACCGTCACAGGCATTAGGGAAATGGAAATTTAAACCACAGTGAATACCACTACATAGCTATTAGAATGTCTACAACTAAAAAGATTGACCAGCTGAGCATAGTGGCTCATGCCTATAATCCCAACACTTTGGCAGGCAGAGGCAGGAGGATTGCTTGAGCCCAGCCTGGGCAACACAGGGAGACTCTGTGTCTATGAAAAAAGGAAAAGAAAATTAGCCAGTTGTGGTGGCCTGTAGTCCTAGCTGCTCACTCGGGAGGATGAGTGGGAGGATTGCTCGAGCCCAGGAGGTCAAGGCTGTAGATAAGCTGGGATTGCACCACTGCACTCCAGCCTGCAAGACAGAGCAAGACCCTGTCCCAAAGGAAAAAAAAGATTGGGCCAGGCGTGGTGGCTCACGGCTGTAATTGCAGCACTTTGGGAGGCTGAGGCAGGTGGATCACTTGAGGTCAGGAGTTCAAGAACAGTCAGGGCAACATGGTGAAACCCCAACTTTACTAAAAATACAAAAAATTAATCGAGCGTGGTGGCACACACCTATAATCCCAGCTACTCGGGAGGCTGAGGCCCGAGAATTGCTTGACCCAGGAAACAGAGGTTGCAGTGAGCCAAGATTGTACCACTGCACTCCAGCCTGGGTGACAGAGTGATACTCTGTCTCAAAAAAAAAAAAAAAAAAGACTGACCATACCAAATGTTGGCAAGGATGTGGAATAACTGGAACCCTCATACACTGCTGGTAGGAATATATAACAGTACCACCCCCTTGGAAAACAATTTGGGGTCATTTCTTAAAAAGTTAAAGTGTACCTGCCCTATGGTCAAGACATTCTATTTCTAAATATTTACCCAAGAGAAATGCAGTGTATGTCCATATAAAGATCCGTGCATGAATGTTCATAGCAGCTTTTTTGTAATAACATACAGTAAGCTTTACACTTTGACATGTACAGTTTATTGAATGTCATTTGCCTCAATAAAAGTGTTAAATAATACAGTTTTATCCAAAATAAAGTTGTGAAAAGTAGAAAAATGAGGAAAAAGTTTCAAAGGTTAGAGAGTCAGTCCAGGAGACCTAACATCTAAATAATGGGAATTCCGATAAGGCAGAAGAAACCAGAAGGGAAGAAATTATCAGAGAAATAATCCTGAGCCTTCCGCCCGAAATTTTCTCTTCTAGAACTGAAGGACTCCCAAATCAAAAGGGTCAGCAAAATAAATATACAGACTCACACCAACGCACTTCATCATAATAGTAAAAAGAACAGTAGAGTCAAAAAGAGGACACTAAAAGCTTTCAAAGAGGGGGAAAAAAACATGCAAATGATCTGGAACCCGAATGGCATCAGACTTTGCAACAGTAATACTGGGCTGTGTGTGGTGACTCACGCCTGTAATCCCAGCACTTTGGGAGGCCAAGGCAGGTGGATCACCTGAGGTCAGGAGTTCAAGACCAGCCTGGTCAACCTGATGAAACCCCATCTCTGGCCGGGCGCGGTGGCTCAAGCCTGTAATCCCAGCACTTTGGGAGGCCGAGACGGGTGGATCACGAGGTCAGGAGATCGAGACCATCCTGGCTAACACAGTGAAACCCCGTCTCTACTAAAAATACAAAAAAAATTAGCCGGGCGAGGTGGCGGGCGCCTGTGGTCCCAGCTACTCAGGAGGCTGAGGCGGGAGAATGGCGTGAACCCGGGAGGCGGAGGTTGCAGTGAGCTGAGATCCGGCCACTGCACTCCAGCCTGGGCGACAGAGCAAGACTCCGTCTCAAAAAAAAAAAAAAAAAAAAAAAAAAAAAGAAACACCCCATCTCTATTAATAGTACAAAAATAGCTTCTTTCTTAAAAGTCAGCAAGGGGGATGGTTTTTCTCTTGGGCTGGTGGCACACGCCTGTAATCCTAGCTACTCGAGAAGCTGAGGCATGAGAATTGCTTGAACTTGGGAGGTAAAGGTTGCAGTGAGCCAAGATCGTGCCACTATACTCCAGCCTGGGTGGCAGAGTGAAACTGTGCCTCAAAAGAAAAAAAACAGTAAAAGTTATCAAAAAACAAAACAGTAATACTGGAGGCTAGATTACAATGGAGCAATATCTTCAAAATTCAAGGAAAAGAATATACCCAGCTAAACCATTCATAAAGTGTGATAAGAATAATGACAAAGCCAGACATTTTAGAAAAATCTACTCCCAGCACCCTTTATCTCAAGAAGCCACTAGAGCAGTATTTCACTCAAATGAGCAAGCAGAGGCAGGAGGATTGCTTGAGCCCAGCCTCGGCAACATACGGAGACCCCATGTCTACAAAAAAATAAAAAGAAGAAAATTAGATGGGTGTGGTGGCCTGTAGTCCTAGCTACTCACTCGGGAGGATGAGGTAGGAGGCTTGCAAGTTAATGAGCAAGTAAACCACGGAAGAATATTGATTTTCTCTTTTCTCTGACGCATAACAAATGAGATACATTTAGTGGCTTAAAACAACTCACATGTATTATCTTCCATTTCTCTGGGTCAGCTTAGCTGGGTTCTCTGCTTCAGACTGTGAAAATCGTCTCATCTGAGGGCTAGATTCCTCATCAAAGCTCATTTGGCAGAATTCCATTCCTTAGAGTCATAGGACTGAGGGCCCAGCTTTTTGCTGACTGTCAGCTGGAGGCCACATCCAGGTCCCAGAGGCCATGTGGGTTTTTGCCATGAGACCTTCTGCTTCATCCGCTCACAACATGGCAGCTTATTTCTTGAAAGCCAGCAAGAGGGGTGGGTTTTCTCTAGAGTCTGCTAAGATGGAGTGTGTCCCATCACTTGTGCCATATTCTGCTGGTGAGAAGCAAGTCACAGGTCTCACCTGCACTCAGGGAGGGACTCACTGGGAGTCGCCACCACAGTGTGGCTCCAGGAATGGAAACCACCACAGTGCAGAGGTGCAGGGAATCCCCAGGACTGTGGTCAAGAAAGAGCCCACTAAATGTTTTGTTCAGTAGGCCTGTGGGACACAGGGTGCCAGGAGGATGGCTCCGTGAAAGACTGAGCCTATAAGTGAACATATTGAAAGCTGACTTACAGTTCAGCCAGTGTGGTGGTATGTGATTGACAGCTCCATAGAAAGCTGAGCAAACAAAGATGCAAGACTCCAGCAGAAACAAGCTGCAGAACAGGAGTGTAATCAATAAATCAGATGGCCTTGCTGTGAACGGTTACATAGCTCTGATAAATCCTGATCTAACCAAAAGTCATGACAGCTCGATATTTGGGAGCTGGAGGGGGTGGGGAGCAGGGGCAGTAGGATATGAAGGAGCAAAGTCCCCATTGTTGACATTAGAAATCCAGTGGGTAACATCTGAATGGCAAGACCAGGACAGCAGCGAAAGGCAAAAAGATACCACTGAGTGTTGACAGTGGTTGCCTTTCAGGAGTGGGAATGCCAGGGGGGCAGGGCAGTGGCAGGCAGGGAACAGGTTTTTTTGTTTGTTTGTTTTGTTTTGTTTTTTTGAGATGGAGTTTCATTCTTGTTGCCCTGGAGTGCAATGGCATGATCTCGGCTCACTGAAACCTCCACCTCCTGGATTCAAGCAATTCTTCTGCCTCAGCCTCCCAAGTAGCTGGGATTACAGGCACCCACCACCACGCCCGGCTGATTTTGTATTTTTAGTAGAGATGGGGTTTCACCGTGTTGGTCAGGCTGGTCTCGAACTCCCGACCTCAGGTGATCTGCCCGCCTCGGCCTCCCAGAGTGCTGGGATTACAGGCGTGAACCATCGCGCCCGGCCGTGGGAACAGTGGTGTTGTATAGTAAGCCCTGAAGAGCAGTGTGATCTCTTAAGCCAGCATACGATTTACTTTGGTAAAAATTAAATTTAGAAAAAAGAAATTAGGCCAGGCATGGTGGCTCACACCTGTAATCCCAGGACTTTGGGGAGCCTAGGTGGGCGGATCACCTGAGGTCAGGAGTTCAAGACCAGCCTGGCCAACATGGTGAAACCCCATCTCTACTTAAAATACAAAAAAAAAAAAAAAATAGCTGGGCGTGGTAGTGCACATCTGTAAATCCCCGCCACTTGAAAGACTGAGGCAGGAGAATTGCTTGAACCTGGGAGGTGGAGATTGCAGTGAGCCGAGATTGCGCCATTGCACTCCAGCCTGGACAACAGAGTGAGACTCTGTCCCAAAAAAGAAAAAAATAATCATATTGGTCTCATAGTGTTTCTCTGTATTTTTAATATAATATGTATGTGCTTATGAGAAACAGAAAGAAAAAGTGATTTGTGAGCAATTTGAGGATATTTGGTCCATGTTTTTTTCTCCCACTTGCACTTGTGGCATAATGCAGAGGAAGAAGGGCAGCTGCGGAGTCCCAGCAGTGTTGCAGGTATCAGGGCAGCCAGGGAGAGGATGGAGGAGAAACCCAGGAGAGGGCAGAGGAGGAGGGACAGCTGTGCCCACCTGGTCCTTTCATTGTTATCTGCCTCTGCCCTTGCAGTTAGAAAAAGAGTGTTCGGTGTTTAGAAGCCTTTGAAAGTAGCATAGTCAGGAGTCTTTCAGTCCAGGAATTGAAGGTGCTAAAGTAGGAGGAAAACATACATAGAAGAAAGGAAACATCCACATAAGTAAGATGTGTTAGTCTGCTAGGGCTGCCATAACAAAAGACCATAGATTGGGTGGCTTCAACAACACAAGTTTATTGTATTGTCTCACAGTTCTGGAGGCTGGAAGACCAAGATCAAGGTGCTGGCAGGGCTGGTTTCTGCTGAGGCCTCTCTTCTTGGCTTGCAGACAGCCGCCTTCCCTCTGTGTCATCTTCTCTGTACACAGACATCCCTGTGATCTCTTCCTCTTCTTTTAAGGACACCAGTCCTATTGGATTATGGCCCCATGCTTATGATCTTTTTGGGTTGTTTTTTATTTTTGTTTTGAGATGGGGTCTTGCTCTGTCACCCAGGATGGAGTGCAGTGGCAGGATCATGGCTCCCTATAGCCTTGACCTCCTGTCTCCAATTGTAGTCGTATTGGGGGATTAGGACGTCAATATAGGAGTTTTGAGGGGATGCAGTTCAGTCCATAATACACAGTAAGCCACTTCTAGACCCAGTCTGAAGTCCTGAGCATTCAGCTGGTATCTGGACTGGATCACCTAAGAAACATTACAGAACAATGTAGGCCTCTGGTATTTAAAATAGTTTAATTATGTCACAGGGTAGTCCTGAATTCCTTCCTAGTTCAGCCAGTCTTGGCCAGCCGAGTTTCAGGGTAGTGATGAACACTGATGAGGTGACTCCCCCTTCTCCAAACTTTTCTTCTGCCACTGTCCCAAGAAAACCATAAAGGGGAAGTTTAAATAATGGATGGAATTTTCCTGACTTGGGCTGAGCGCGGTGGCTCACGCCTGTAATCCCAGCACTTTGGGAGGCTGCGGTGGGCGGATCACCTGAGGTCAGGAGTTCGAGACCAGCCTGGCCAACATGGTGAAATGCTGCCTCTACTAAAACTGCAAAAAAAAAAAAAAAAGATAGCCAGGCATGGTGGCACATGCCAGTAATCCCAGCTACCTGGGAGGCTGAGGCAGGAGAATTGCTTGAACCTGGGAGGCAGAGGTTACAGTGAGCTGAGATCTTGCCACTGCACCCCAGCCTGGGTAACAGAAGGAGACTGTCTCAAAAATAATAATTTCCCTGTCTTATGTTTTTCTACTACACAGCTTATTATTATCTCTGGGGAGGAGCTTTCCCAGGGTGAGGAGGGGCAAGGGTCTAGTTGCGAGGTAGAGGGGTGAAAGCAAAAGGGAAATGCTAAATGAAATGGCACAGCAAGGTCTGGGCAGCTGCGCCTTTGATAACCTCCTTGGAGAGAAGGACCAGATGGGCTAAATGAAAGCACTGTCCATCCTCCCCACCCCTTCCTCCTGCTTCCTCCTCTTCCCATCTCCTCCAGCTTCTCTCTCCTGAAAGGGACTACAGAATGATGATTCCGTTGCCAGTAGGACCTTGACATAAAACCCAACCCACAACATCACAGTTGATTTTCAGGGGATAAGCTTCTCAGAAACCAGAATTTGATTACTTAATATTGAGTTTCCAAACAAGAAAATATATTATTAGATTGTTTTGCCACACCTAGTGGAGATTCTCACAGTGTACCACCTGTGAGTCAAAAGGCTGGTGAATGAGTATGTTGCAAAAACTCTAGGTGGGAACATGACACGTGAGGAATGGAACTTGTGCTTCTGCTCTTTCCAGCATCTTCTTTGGCTGCATAAGAGTTAGTAGTCTTTCATCTCCTAAAGACTGAAGGGCCATTTAGAATCACACCTGTTTTGAGTTTATAGTCATGCTTCTGAAGCTTTCTGTCTTACAGCCTTATCTGACCTCAATCAAGCTACCCCTGTTCATTTAAATACTTTAGGTCTTGGCTATTGGTTTAGCTTAACATTTGATTGCCATAAATAAGAACTACAGAAAGTGTGACTTAGGGAACAATCTCATAATACTAATGAAACCATTTTTTCCCCATAAAATAAATATATAGATATAAAAGTTTTTTTTTTTTTTTTTTTTGGTTTAAGCTATCTTTTCCTATTGCTATCCTAAATAATTTACAACTCTCCTTTCATCTAGGCAATTATCAATTCTATAATAAAATAACAACAGTGGGTACTGTGTATTAAACACTAAATTAGGGTCCTTCATTTCATTTGAATTTTGAAATAGAGTCCATCATATATTGTTATGCTGTAGTTATAGATAAAGAACCAGGGCTGACCTTTGGCAATCACAATCAAAAAAACAAAAGAAGTGAAAGCTCAGTCAAGTAACTCACCCAGCAAGATGCAATTTATATAGGGTAGAGTCCCCTGTTTCCCGATAATGCTTTTCCCCACACCTCAAAGTCTTGATCTGGTTCCCATTACCCCTCAGACTTTGGGTCTCCAGTAGAACGTTTGCACTTGCAGTTCTCCTTCCTAACTGGCTCAGGGAAACTCACATGACGGCATGGAGCCTGTTTCTGCACCTGTAGATGGGAATGGGCAAGTCTCTCCCACCTCACTTGTCTCACAGGGTTGTTGAAGTTAAATAAGGAAAGGTCATTACAGTTAAATAAGGAAAGGCAGGGAAGAATCTCCGTAGCTCTCCAAATACAAATAATGAAATGCAAATAATTTTTTGTTTTTTTTGAGACAAAGTCTCATTCTTGTCACCCAGGCTGGAGTGCAATGGCGTGATCTCGGCTCACTGCAACCTCCGCCTCCCGGGTTCAAGCTATTCTCCTGCCTCAGCCTCCCGAGTAGCTGGGATTACAGGCACCTGCCACCATGCCTGACTAATTTGTGTATTTTTAGTAGAGATGGGGTTTGGTTTCAATTTCTTGACCTCGTGATGTGCCTACCTTGGCCCCCCAAAGTGCTGGGATTCAGGCGTGAGCCACCACACCTGGCCACAAATAATTTTATACCCTTGTAGTGATGACCTTTCTGTTATCTGTTAATGAATAAATACGAAGCATGTAAGTGTCAGAGACACCAGCTACTTGATCAATAGTGGCATTGTTTTAGAACTGTCTCTATTGGATTTTGCCACCCCACTAGAGAATTACCAAAGCACATTTCTGACATAACTATGATTGATTTTTTTTTAATTTTTGACTAAATATGTTACTTTGACTAAATTGGTTACTTCATTGCATAATGGTGACCTATTTACACTTTTCAGATAGGTACAAATAATGTGTGTCTTATAGCTGGCCATGAAAGGGTAGCAAGCCTGTTATTTTTAAGAAAAAAGCTCGAGTAGTTACTGTATTTGTATCATTTTGGAAATCTCTCATTTTTCTAATCAGCAAAATGAGGATAATGTAAATAACAATAACCCTGACCTCGCAGGGTTCTCGGGATTAAATGAGATATGGTGCATACAACGTGCTTAGCATGGTGCCTGGAGTATGGTCAGAACTTAACAAACACAAGTTATAAATGAGGTCCCGAAATACAAGAAATTCACTTCCTTGAGCCTGGCTACATCTATAGCTACATTTGCTACATGTTAAATGCCTCCCTCAGAAGTGTCACTGTTGGAGTTGCCAGGGCACCAGTTTATTACTTTGCAAATAGATAACTAAAAGAATCAAGACAAAAGAAAAAGGTACTATCAAAGAAGACATTCTTTCTTACACTGGATCTCACGAGATGTGGATATTTGGCCCGGAACTGCTCACATGGGTTAGCAAGCCTGAGAATGACGCCAATACCCCATGGACCGTGGAGAGAAATGGCGGGGGTTGCAGGACTCAGCCAAGCCTGGAGCGCCTGTCTTCCAGGCACAGGAGCAGGACGTTGTCTGAAAATATGAAGAATGAAATGGAAGTAATGTAATACCTGGGATGGGGGGGCGCTTTATGTATCTTTTGGTAATAAATAAAAACAAAGCAGGTAAGTGATTGAGAAACCAAGTAGCTGATCAACAGTCATGGGTCAGGAGGAACCTGGTAACCACAGGTGAGAGTAACCAAGGAGATGATGTCCTTCGAACAAATAAAGATAAAACAGTTATCTGGGGAAAAGACTTCTCAAATGCATCCTGGTCTTTTAACTTACAACTGTTAGTCCTTTGTGATACCTGGTTTCTTAAACTTACGCTCAAAGCACTGCGAGAAAGTTGGAGAACTTATTTTCTTTTGTCTCTATCTGGCCAGTCAGGGCCTCCTGCTTCACACTGATTTTTCTTTCCCTCTAAAAGAACTCCCTTAATCTCTCATTTTTCAAGAACCAGGCTCCTTGACTTTACAAAAATAATGTCGCAGTGACACAACTCTTCTTCGCTGTGTCTCTCCAGTGCCTTTCCTTGTTTAGAAATTACCCTAATTACTGATTTTTTTTTTTAAGTACAGACAGGGTCTTGCTATGTTGCCCAGGCTGGTCTCAAACTCCTGACCTCAAGCAAGCCTCCTACCTTGGCTTCCCAAAGTGTGGGGATTACAAGTGTGGGCCACCGTGCCTGGCCTAATTACTGATTTTAAATATTAATCTTTCTAAAAGTCAAACTCCAGAACTGTGCGTGTAGAACTATCCAATTTCTGTATATAACTATAGAAATATGCATTAGATAAGCACATTGCTTATATAGGAATCAAAAATTACCTGTGAGTTTACATAAAAATTATTTGCAGAGGTTACCTCTGGAAGCAGTATTAGAAGTGGAGGACTTTTTTCTTCTATGTTGAAAACATTTTAAGTAAATTTTTGAAAATGAATAGAAATTTAATCAGGAACAGACTTTCTATCCAAAAAAAAAAAAAAATGTATAGTCTTCTTTACAAAAGAAGAGAAATAATTGTACTTGTTCAGTCATTCAAGGCCACTGAAATAATTGGCATAGCTTGAGCTGTGTGGTACTGTCACAATACGCAAACACAGTGTGGTAATTTTTATAGTAATTGAACCTGACTTACGTCTTAGAAAGTCATAAGTTAGGAATTCATTCTGTCCATTCTTTTGATGTAAAAACTAAAGAAAGCAAAACATTTTTTGACTGGACACGTTGTCTCACGCCTGTAATCCCAGCACTTTGGGAGGCCAAGGAGGTTGGATCACCTGAGATCAGGAGTTCAAGACCAGCCTGTCCAACATGGTGAAACCCCGTCTCTACTAAAAATTCAAAAATTACCCAGCCACGGTGGTGGGTGCCTATAATCCCAGCTATTCGGGAGGCTGAAGCAGGAGAATCACTTGAGGCCGGGAGGCAGGGTTGCAGTGGGCAAATATTGTGTCACTGCACTTCAGCCTGGGCGACAGAGTGAGACTCCGTCTCAAAAAAAAATAAAAACAACAACAACAAAGAAAACATTTTTTTTAAAAAACTGAAAAGTAAAGAATGACTTTGACCTCAATGTCCCAAGGGTCTGCTTTATGTAGTCTGCCCCTCCACAAGCAGGGACTGGGTCCTGGTCACCTGGGTATCCTTGTAGTAAGCTCTTAGCAGGGACTGGGTCCTGGTCACCTGGGTGTCCTTGTAGTATGCTGTTAGCAAAGGTTGCTAAGTTGAATGAACTTCACCATTTCAGTCCTTTCGTACAGTAACAGGCACTCAAGAGAGTCCACGCCGTAGGGTTGATCAGCCACAACGAGAGAGAAATATACTCTAAGAGCACACACCATCAACCCCAGAGTATCCCTGCCGACCAGGAATGCAGTCACAGTGGTGCAGGTTCCCAGCTACCCCAAAGAAATCCCAGGAGATTCCATCTCTACTAAGTCAAGCAAATAGAAATTCCAACTGTAGCAGCACCATCTATTTTCATTATATAGTGTGTGTGTGTGTGTGTGTCTCTCTCTCTCCTTTTCCCTCAGTCACTTGACATTGATACTGGGCCATTTATCCTCATGCATCATCTTAGAGTTACGTTTGTATAATTATCAACATGGCCATTTGATATAAACGATTCTGTCCCTCTGTCCCTCACATCCAAAGAAAAGGGAAGAAACAGAAAGAAAAGGCCTAATTTCTGAGCAATTATTTGTTGTTTGTTTCCTATTTTCTAATTGTCCTCCATCTTTACTCATCTTTTTTTTTAATATTAATTATTTTTTTGAGACAGGGTCTGGCTCCACTGCTCAGGCTGGAGTACAGTGGCGCACATGGTTTACTGTAGTCTTGACCCCTTGGGCTCAAGTGATCCTCCCACCTCAGCCCCGTAAGTAATTGGGACCACAGTTGTGCACCTCCACACCTGACTAATTTTTCTTTTTTTTTTTTTTTTTTGTAGAGATAAGGCTTTGCCATATTGCCCAGGCTGGCCTTGAACTCCTGGGCTCAATCCATCCTTCCACCTGAGCCTCTCAAAGTGTCAGGATTACAGGCGTGAACCACCATGCCTGACCAGAAATTCTTGTTGAGGATCTAATATTGCCAGGCACTGTATTAACAATTCAGAAAATACTCCTACTTAATAAATAAACACTTGAATTGTTTTCATTACTTCATTGAAAAGAAAATTTTTTTATTTAAATTATATCGTCAGCCAGGCACAATTGCTCACCCCTATAATCCCAACACTTTGGGAGGCCAAGGCAGACAAATCATTTGAGTCGGGAGTTCAAGACTAGCCTGGCCAACATGGTGAAACCTTGCCTCTACCAAAAATACAAAAATTAGCCAGGCATGGTGGCAGGTGCCTGTAATCCCAGCTGTTTGGGAGGCTGAGACAGGAGAATCGCTTGAACCCACGAGGCGGAGGCTGCAGTGAGCTGAGATCATGCTGCTGCAGCCCAGCCTGGGCAACAGAGCCAGAGACCATCTCAAAAAAATAATAATAAATAAATAAAATTGTGACGTAGTTAACCAGTATGATCTTTTCAGTTATTTTTAAATTTTTGAAACAACATGCTGTATATCAGCCATCCATCAGAGGAGGAAAGAAATGTGTAGAAAAGGGCCTGGCACGGTGGCTCACGTCTGTAATCCCAGCACTTTGGGAGGCCGAGGCGGATGGATCAGGAGGTCAGGAGTTCAAGACCAGCCTAGCCAACATGGTGAAACCCCATCTCTACTAAAAATACAAAAATTAGCTGGATATGGTGGCGCGTGCCTCTAATCCCAGCTACTCGGGAGGCTGAGGCAGGAGAATTGCTTGAACCCGGGAGGTGGAGCTTGCAATGAGCCAAGACCGCACCACTGCACTCCAGCCTGGCGACAGAGCGAGACTACGTCTCAAAAAAAAAAAAAAAAAAAGGTGTAGAAGGACTGTCTTCTGCTTCAGATCATGAACTGTAGGAACAAAATAGATATGTGTAAAAATGTTGCTCTTTTTCTGAACCAAAATAAAATTAGATTTTTGTTGTTGTTGTTGGGAAAGGTAGTAGATTTCAGGAGAAATCAGAAAATAAATTATTTCAGAAACACAACAAAACTAAGTACAATGTTAAGAAAATTATGTTTAGAAATTGTGATTCTATCACTTTATGAAACAGAGTCTTTAATAATTTTTCAACTTATACCAAGGATATTCTTTTATTTCTTAATGACTAGTTTTAAATATGTAGCTATTCTCTCTGTACTGATTTTTAATTAGTGCTCATAAAGGCTATTGATAGAACTCATTTTTTCTCCAAAATGGAGTTAACCGAAAATCGGTAAAGATTCAGAAGATTCATTTTAGTAAAAATTCTAGTCATGAAGGGCAAAAGCCCATGAATTTCAGCCTTTGTAGAAGAATCCATTAATGCAGCATTACAAGTAAGTACATTTTAGTGCCTCCTTAGTTATTTTAAGCAGGAGGCCTCCTTAAAGGGCACACAGATAAAGTCAACATAGATCTCCACTGACCCCAGGCGTGTGGCCAGAGGTCAACTCCCAACAGCTGTCTGGACTCCCTTTTCCCTGCAGTGCTGTATTGACTCTTGTCTCGGGGGTGACAATCCTTTGATAACAGGTTTTTTATTGGGAGAAAATTTGTGGGAATGCATAAGGTCTTGCTAACATAATTCCATATTATGCTTACTCAACAGGAGAAGTTTTAGTTTAAACGTAGACTTATTGGAGATGGCTGTGTATCCACAGGTCAGGGAGTCTCGCATCTGCAGATTCTTTGTGGTTTCTCGTCTGTTGTTGCTTATCCCAAATAAGTAGCTGCGCTTCTTGGAAGAGATGATTGCGTCACTGGAAGGGGTCATGGGAGTCTTCTGATTGAACTCATTTTCCTCCCATCTGAAAGAAAGAAAAGTTGAAAACAAGAGGAAAAACATTTCACACTTCCTGGCATGTAATATCCCGGCCAGTTTTTGTTTGTTTCTTTTTTGAGACAGATTCTCGCTCTGTTGCCCAGGCTGGAGTGCATTGGTGCACTCTTGGCTCACTGCAACCTCTGCCTCCCAAGTGAGTTCAAATGATTCTCCTTCCTCGGCCTCTCATGTAGCTAAAACGACAGGTGCTCATTACCATGCCCAGCTAAAATTTTTTTGGTATTTTTAGAAGAGACAGAGTTTCGCCATGTTGGCCAGGCTGACTTCAAGTGATCTGCCCGCCTTGGCCACCCAAAATGCTGGGATTACAGGCGTGAGCCACTGCTCCCAGCCTGGCCAGGTTTAGATCCTGGTTTTGTGACAGAATCAGAATGACTAGAAGATTCACGTTCTGATCCATTGCAGCTAACAAATACAGCTCCAGTTACCGCGCGAATCCTGCACCGCCTTTGATCAGCATATAGTTAAAGGCGGAGAATTGGGTTTTGTTGTTTGTAAAGATAGTGAGTGTAAACAAGCATGCAGTAAATTATGTTATCTGCAGTAGAATCTTCCATTGGTAGCTTTGGTCAGATGGACCCAGATACACTGCCTTCAGGGCTCTTCTTGTTTTGTCACCATGAGTAGAGATTTCCATTTACACTGCCTCATCCGTACTGAAATCGTGTTGCAGTCTCAGAAGCTGCAGCAGCCATAGAGTCCAGTGACATCCTTACCAGTAAGATGTCTTTGACCTAGAGAGTGCATTTCAGGGGTGGGACAGCATCCCTGTGGCTAAATATGATTATTCATTTCTTTCTCTTAAACTGTAAAACGCTTGTTCTTTTTCAAATCCATAGCTACACACAGATTATAGAGGCATCTTAAAAAGCCTTCTATAGCTGGGTGCAGTGGCTCACGCCTGTAATCCCAGCCCTTTGGGAGGCTGAGGCCGGTGGATCACTTGAGGTCAGGAGTTTGAGACCAGCCTGGCCAACATGGTGAAACCCCGCCTCTACCAAAAACACAGAAAATTAACCGGGCGTGGTGGTGGGTGCCTATAATCTCAGCTACTCTGGAGGCTGAGGCAGGAGAATCGCTTGAACCCGAGAGGTGGAGATTGCAGTGAGCCGAGATCGTGCCACTGCACTCCAAACTGGGTGAGAGTGAGACTCTGTCTCAAAAAAAAATAAAAAATAAAAAAACCTTCTATAAATGCCATAAGATGCCCGCAAATGCCATCTCAAAATGCAGTTAGGCAGGGAAATTACCTGGTATGAGTTGTAACCTAGGCAGCTGGAAAAAAATATGTGTCCACCAGTTACCCTTGTGTTCAATGTTTCAATCTGTAGAACAGTAAGTGTGGTTTTTTTTCTGGGGTCTCCCTCATTATATGCACTCACTGGAGTAACCAGAGAAAAATGTTACCCTCCTGCTGGGAACTTTAACGTCAGAGGCTATGATACCCATCTTCATACCTAAAGTTTTAACATATAGCAAGTCCCCACCTACAAGCAGGTCTTGTGTCAAAAGTGTAGTTGTAGTTCATTGTTTGGAACCCAGAATGGATTTTCCCATAGGCGTGTTATGAATGGCAGCTGTATTCCAGGCAGCTGCGGAAGCCTTTTTAGCCCATTTATATACCTGAAGTGCAGTCCTGTGCAATTAGCAAGACGAGAACCAGCCATCATCCATCACAATGTTGTATGTGGTCTCCCAGCCTCCCCCCCTCCCACTCTTAGTCGGCCCAGCCAGGCAGGGAAGGGGGTGTTAATGAGGCCTGCAGGTGCACAGATTTGCTCTCCACCTGCTGCATCTGCAGGGGTTAAGCAGGCTTTCCTCTCCTCTTCCCCCTCACCATCCCTCCTCTCCCTCTCCTCACCCCCAGTTCCCCTTTCCCTGTGCTGAAGGCGCTGGGCAGTGAAGTGAGGAAGGGCGGCTGGAGCTGTTGGGGGCTGAGGCCACATTGTGCAGTTCACATCAGAACCCCCTGGGGACTTGCCCCAGTTGCAGATTCAAATGCAGCAGGTCTGGGGTGGGCTCTGAAATTCCAAACATCTAACCGGCTCCCAGGTAACGCCCATGCACAGGCCCACAGGACTCATCTGAGTAACAGGAGTCTCTAAACAACATGCGGGGAGGAGAGGCTGGTGAAGAGGGAAACCGCCAGTCATGACTGAAAGGCAGTGGAGGGTGAGAGCTGAGTTCTACTCTCTAGGTCTTAGGGAAGTCCCTTTTACGCTGAGAACTTTTTGCCATGTGGGAAGAAGCAGGCAGACCCTGGATGCCATCAGGTGCTGGCACATCGCAGCCTCGTCTCATCCAAGGCGTTCTTGGCCAGGGTATGTGGAGGTTCTACATGACATGGCATTAACCCTCGGGAGAGCAGGCACAGTAGAACCCGAGTGTCTCCTCCAAGCAACTGGGTGCAGCATTGCTCCATGGGCATCGTTTGTATGAAACACTCATTATTAAAGCACAGTAGGAAATGCTGAAGTGGCAAAGGAACGGGTCATCTGGGAGCCCCAGAATCTAGACCCTGGAGCAGTGTTTCAGGGCCTAAGGATCCATCGGGGGGGTCAGCGTCAGAGGCCCCAGCACACACAGGGCTTCTGATGCAGGAGGAGAGTGTGCGGTTTGAAGATCTTTCATCCCAATACAGCAAAGCGGTGAAGAACCAGTTTTCATCCTGTCTCCACCACTAACTAGCCGTGTGTCCTTGAGCTCATACCCTCATGCCTAAATGTCCTCTGTCCTCATCTGTAAAGTAAGGCTAACATGAGTACCTACCTCATTAGGGTGCTGGGAAGCTCAATGAGATCTTTTCTGTAAAACCCTTAGACTGTCTGTCAAGTGGCACAAAAGCAGTAGTAGGGGTGGCTGTGGCAGCATGGTAGGGGTGAAATGAGTAATTTGAGATTATAGGCCTACTAAAGTCAAATTTCTGGTGTTGCAACTTATTACTAGTGTGACCTGGGACAAATGACTTAGCCTCTCCAAACCTCAGTTTCTTTGCTTGTGAAATGGAAATAATAAAAGTTCCTACCTCCTACATTATTGAGAGGATAAAATGAGGGAAGCACGTAGCACAGTGCCCATCAACAAAGCAAGCTCTCAGTGCATACCAGTTACTGTTACTGAGGGAGACCTGGGTGACGACTGGCATCTGAACAGGAGTTTTCCAGCTGTGCTCCAGGAGCTGTAGGTTTTACAAAAATGTGTCTTGGGGGTGAGAAGGAGACCATTATTCACCCTGCCCACACCCGCGGCCCCCTTCAACCTGATGGGCTTATCTTTGTTGGGGTTCAGCATGAAGATTTTATTGAGAAGAAAAAGTTTGGAAGATCACTGTTTTGTAGTTCGGGTGTGTTGTGGGGTCACAGGGAAGATAAATGGTCTCAGTTTTCAGGAAGTTGACATTTGCCTTTTCTATTTCATTTCCTTAAACAAAAATTGAAATAGCAGATGAAAAATTTAAAGAGATATATGCATATAAAACCTAAAGTTCTATGAGGCTGTATTGAATGATAGAGTTCATTTGCGTCATCAGACGTTGTGGCCACTTTATAGCATTTGCTAATCTCTAACACTTGGTTTTCTCCCCTAGATGAGCACCATGCCAGGACTGCCCACCCGGCCCTGCTTTTATGACATAGATCTTGATACCAAAACAGAACAAGTTAAAGGCTTGTTCTAAGTGGACAAGGCTCTCACAGGACCTGATGCAGGTAGGCTGATGTGCTTCAACTTTTTCTCTCTGTTTTTTTCCAGTTCGAATCCTTTTTTTGTCATAGTTGTTTTTCTGATACCACAGAAGTGATCTGATAAATCCTTTCCTTCCTTGGTTACTCAAATTCCTACCAAATGACTTACCATGACTGGAGTTCACTCCTGGGTGTGGATGTGAGTTAGATGCTCAGATGCTCAGTACACAGCCCTTAGTGTACCTGCGCGCGAGTCCAGTGATAGCCAAATTATGTCATCCCTGGCTATAGATATGTTTAGAGCATCTCTGACCATAACAGAACTCTGTAAACTCATTATTCTTTTCCAGGATTAAACCAGCATCTGTTGTAATTTTAAAAGAGTAACTTCCTACCTTCCTGCCACATATCTCTTGGTACAGAGTTAGAATCCTATGAAAGAGGAATCTTGGTGTATCCATTTCCTGGGGCTGCCATGACAAAGTATCACAAACTGGGTGGCTTAAAACAGGCTTAAAACAGGAAAGTTTGAAACAGTTCTGGAGGCTAGAAGTCCAAAGTCAAGGTGTCAGCCAGGCCATACGCCCCCCGAGACTCTGGAGGAATCCTTCCTGGCCTCTTCCTAACATCCGGTGGTGGCTGTCACAACCTGGCATTCCCACCTTGCAGCTGCGTCACTCCCGTCTCAGCCTCTGTGGTCCCACCACCTTCTCCCTGTGTCTGTCTCACATGCTGTTCACCTCTTGTAAGGACCCCAGTCCTATTGGATTAGGTAGGGCCCACCCTAAGAACCTCCTTTTAACTTGATTACTCTGCAGAGACCCTCCTTCCAAATCAGATCACTCTCACAGGTGCTCAGGGTTAGGACTTAAGCATATCTTTTAGGGGACACAGTTCAACCCAGAACACTCAACCGTGGCACAACAGGTGTGTTCGGCTCTCGTGTCCCTGGACAGACACACAGCAATAGGACAGACCTATTTCACTAGAGGGCCCCATGGGTCCCAGGAAGGACAGGGCAGCAGAAAGTAGGCCACTTGATGACTTCGGGTCTGCACAATCTCAGGTTGGGCTTTGACTTTGAGCTGTCTTAGGCAGCCCAGACCTGGGAACTCTCCATCTTATTCATGTCCACCCCACAGCACTGCAGCCATACGTGCTGGCTTCTGTCCTGACTCCCCACTGGGAAGAAAAATGACCACATTCCTAAACCTCCTCCCTGGGGGACAACTTCTAATCAGAAGTTTGAAAGGCTGAGGGCTGCTTCTCCTACCCCAGGGATCAAACATGTCCTCACCATATTCTAAAGACACATTCCTTCCCCGCAAGCACCCCGCCTCCTTCTCCCCACTGACTCCTGTTCCTGAGCCCAGAACCTCTCCTTCTTGCCAGCATATTCTCAGCCTTTGCAGATGAGCTTCCATGACCTAAAGACCCTCTTCTTCAACCACCTCTGAGTTACAGCTGCAAGCCAGGCATCCAGGATTCTCATTTCATTTATTTCACTACCAGTAGTCCACTTGAGGACTTCTTGTTGTTGCTTTTTGAGACAGAGTCTTGCTGTGTCACCCAGGCTGGAGTTCAGTGGTGTGATCCCAGCTCACTGCAACCTCCGCCTCCCAGGTTCAAGCGATTCTCTTGCCTCACCCTCCCCAGTAACTGGGATTACAGGTGTGTGCCACCACACCCTGCTAATTTTTGTATTCTATTTATTTTTTATTTTATTTTATTTTTTGAGACAGTTTCACTCTGTCACCAAGGCTGAAGTACAGCGGCACCATGTCAGCTCACTGCAACCTCTGTCTCCTGGGTTCAAGCAATTCTGCCTCAGCCTCCCGAGCAGTTGGGATTACAGGCACCCACCAGCACGCCCAGCTAGTTTTTATATTTTTAGTACAGAAGGGGTTTCACCATGTTGGCCAGGCTGGTCTCAAACTCCTGACCTCAGGTGATCCACCCACCTCAGCCTCCCAAAGTGCTGGGATTACAGGTGGGAGCCACCGTGCCCAGCCTAATAGAGATGGGGTTTCACCATGTTGGCCAGGCTGGTCTCAAACTCCTGACCTCAAGTCAGCCACCTCGTCTGGCCAAGTTTTTTTGTTAAGCCTTTGTTGCTAAAACACTAAAGACCTAGGCTATGGTGAGAAAGATAAGGGACCCATAAATGAAATTACATTAAAACAAGGTGTGAAATTGTTTGTTTTGGGCTGTGGATGTTGTTTGGGTGGTGTTTGTATGTGTTTTTGCTGAGGAGCGGGAGCTGTATTAGTTTGAGCCATAACTGCATCCTTTGTCTTTGTTATTTCAGAAAAAAGAAAACTCTAGAAAATGAAGTAAGGGAGACTAGTTTAACAAAGAAACCCATAAATTCAAGCATTGATAAAATGTTGTTTGTCTTTTGGTGTGAGTTTGTGTGTAGTGAATGTCTTGCATTCCCCAGTAAGGCCGTGGGGAAATACTGCTATTTCCCCAATTGCTAGTTGGCCTAGCAATACCAACTCTCTCTTTTTATGTCAGGAACCCATTATGTTACATTTCTGCTGTTTGTCATTTTTCTCCAGAATAAGTGTGTTCAATTCTCCTATCTGTCTTAGACAGTATTTTTCCAGCTTTTTGGTGAGTTTTCATATGCTCTCCAAGTAGGTCACGTTAAGTCCAGTTTTACCTTAATCATTGTAGTTGGGACTCAGGTAATGCGAAGGGACACATCCTTAGCTTTACTAATGCATACCCTTAAATCCTTTATTACCTGCTCCCTAACAAGAATTCCTCCAGATCTTATAGACAGGGCCTGCAGGGCAGGACGGGGGCCTGTGGTAATTACCTCCGATGCAGTGGGCATTGTGCTAAGCACTTTTCAGGGGTGGTCACAGCACCTCTGGAGCCAAGTGTTGTCCCATAAGGCCACAAGGCTTCAAGAGGACCGAGCCTACCCCTTAGTCACTGAGGGGGTGGCCCTGGTCTGCAAGGCTACAGAGCTGCCTTGCCACCCTGTGGCACTGCCTCTCATTTTGTAGCTGGCACACGTCATTTTGCCAGCCTTATCACATGTCATGCTGGCATCAACCCAGGGAGGTGGGTAGTGTTTTTGTTTAAGAGCTGCAAGAACTCTGCCCAGAGCAGTCGACAACCTGCTCAAGTTGTGCAGCTAGTAACTACAAAAGCGAAGACTCTACTCTGATCTGTTGACTCTCGATATTACCCCAACCTTTATGCCCCAAACCAAAGGATGCCCTTTTCATTTCAGTCATGGGCAAAATGAACTTTGGCGCATTCCAAAAGATGATGTCAGCTATTTGAACAGACAGGTATTTGAGGATAATGGGGTAATTTTTTTTTTAATAAGTAAAGATAATTGTTTGGGTATTAAAAGCTATGATTTTGTCATAACTCTTTTTAGTCCAAGTATAATAGAGCCAACTCTTTCCTAATTCTCTAATGGAATGGCATTTCCACCCCCTACCCACCCCCCAATCCAAAGCCTCCTTCTTCTTTGTGAATTGCTAAATACTATTCTAGGCTAAGTGGGCAGTGGTTCCAAACCCATCGTTTGACCCTGCTGGAACAATTAAAAACAGATCCAGTGTCCTAAGATAAAACCACCATACAAAGCAAATGTTCCCTCTCGGTGGCTCCTCAGTAATGACCCAGCAAGCATTGTCTGTTTCCTGTGCCTCTCACTGTAGCCATCAGGACCACTTCTACTAATAATCAGAGGTCTGTGGCTGTTCAAAATGCATAAGATAAAAATGTTAAAGCTTGGACAAACGTGGGCATCCGGAAGGAAATGTCTGGCTTGCTGACTTTGCTCCCTCAGGGATCACCTGTAGATGACATGCATACCCAGGTACTGAGCAGCACACTCATTATTCCCCCAGGAAAGTGTTGAAGGCGCCTCCCACTCGGGAAGAAGATTGCGCTTGGTTGATGACAACTTTCTGTCCTTCCCTTCCTCACCTTTCTAGCCTGTTTGACCTCCTAGGAAACCGTGTGAAACCAAAGGTGAACGTTATATGCCAAAAAAGCACCAGAATTTGAGCTCTCCTTGCTCCCTCTTCCCAAGACTTCTCTGTAGTCCCTTCACTATTGTTAGAATAAGGGCATGACTCATTCTTTTGGATATAACTAAATAGAACTAATTAAAATAAGTTGTTTGTCCCAGTGAAATCGATCCGGCTGTTGAGTCTTTTGTTTAAAGATTATTGGAACAAAGGATTTGATATTTTACCCCCCATTCTGTTTTCTCATTCCGAAACTTTATCATATTTCTGAACTTTGGCAAGATTCATTCAAATGAACACACAATAAAGTCTGGCAAATTTCCTAAAGAATTCCGGGACTCCCTTCTTCATTCCGCTCTGAAAAGTTGTGTTGAGTACGGAATCAGGTTTACTCCAGTCCTTGCTATAAATGTTTGTTATTTACAAAAGAATTGCTTTTTCTTGAATTACACATGCAGAAATAAGTTCAGGAAAGAAACTCATTTATTTCCTAAACTGGCTTTATGGCATCAACAGACAAATGGTTAAAGAAAATGTGGTATGTATGGACAGTGGAATACTATTTAGCCATTAAAAAGAATGAAATAATGTCATTTACAGAAGCATGGATGGAAGTGGAGGTTATTATGAGAAATAAGCTGGGCACAGAAAGACAAATGCTGCATGTTCTCACTCTCATGTGGAAGCTAAAAAGCTTAGCCTCATAGACAGAATAAATGGTAGATACCAGAGGCTGGGAAGGATGGGTGGCTGGGAGGAGGGTAGGAAGAGAGGTTGGTTTTGAGTACAAACATACAGTTAGAAGAAATAAGCTCTGGCCGGGCGCGGTGGCTCAAGCCTGTAATCCCAGCACTTTGGGAGGCCGAGACGGGCGGATCACGAGGTCAGGAGATCGAGACCATCCTGGCTAACACGGTGAAACCCCGTCTCTACTAAAAAATACAAAAGAAAAAACTAGCCGGGCGAGGTAGCGGGCGCCTGTAGTCCCAGCTACTCCGGGAGGCTGAGGCAGGAGAATGGCGTGAACCCAGGAGGCGGAGCTTGCAGTGAGCTGAGATCGGGCCACTGCACTCCAGCCTGGGGGACAGAGCGAGACTCCATCTCAAAAAAAAAAGAAAAAAAGAAAAAAAAAAAGAAGAAGAAGAAGTAAGCTCTAAAGTTTGATCGCAATCTAGGATGACTATACTCAGCAACAATATTTTGTATACTTCAAAGTAACAGAAAGAGAGTACTTGAAATGATACCAACATACAGTAATGATAAATACTCAAGATAATGGACACCCCAGTTACCCTGACTTGATCACTACACATTCTAGGCATGTAATAAACACTCCCATATACCCCATAAGAATATAAAATATTAGGCCGGGTGTGGTGGCTCATGCCTGTAATCCCAGCAATTTGGGAGGCCAAGGTGGGTGGATCACTTGAGCCCAGGAGTTTGAGACCAGCCTGGGAAACATGGCAAAACCCTGTCTCTACTAAAGATAGAAAAATTAGCCAGGCGTGGTGGTGCACACCTGTAATCTCAGCTACTCAGGAGACTGAGGCAGGAGAATCGCTTGAACCCAGGAGGTGGAGGCTGCAGTGAGCTGAGATCATGCCACTGCACTCTAGCCTGGGTGACAGAGCAAGACTCGGTCTCAAAAATGTATATAATGTATCAATACAAGGGAAAAATGGGCAGAAATTTTCAATGATATTTAATAACCATAACTTAATCTTGAGTTGCGTTTCTGCCTGCCAGCCCTTCTGTGAACATGATTTGTTCAGTCGCAAGTCACAAACCACAGGGTTACAAAGTGCCCTGGGAGGGCGCCTGAGCTCTGTGGTTTTAGTCTTGAAACTTTATCTTTTCACAGAGCAATTCAAACATTGCTCATCACCATTGTGTTCTGAGAAAAGAGGTGCCAACGTATCACCCTGAGCCATGCAAGGAGTGCTGTGTGCCCTCTTCCTTTCCGCTTCCAGGCGGGGGCCAAGTAGGATGGAAGCTCCAGCTTTATACTTAAATAATCCTCATCAACATCTAAAAGATAGTGATAATTAAATCTCTCCTGTGTTGCTAAATTAAATCTCCCCTATCTAACTAAAATGGAATGTTTTAAAGCTTAGGTAACAATTGTGAAATTCTTAATTCCCCTTAAAAACATTTTTTTCTGAGCACATTTTGATTTCTTATTCCCATGCCAAAATAGAATGTTTCGTATATGGTATCTTCCAAAATATTTTCCCACTGAGTTAACTTCTGAAATTGCTTCTTCCAATGATAAGCAATAAACAACAGATTCGTTTTTACATTCTCACCTTAGCTATTGCATCTCTGATTGTTTTCATCAGTAATGAGACTTTCTATACTTTGGCCAGTCCTTCTGTTTTTCTTAAAATGTGGGACCACGGGCCAGGCATGGTAATCCTGTAATCACATCTGTAATCTCAGCACTTTGGGAGGCCGAGGCAGGCGGATCACCTGAGGTCAGGAGTTCAAGACCAGCCTGGCCAACATGGCGAAACCCCATCTCTACTAAAAATACAAAAATTAGTCAGGCATGGTGGCAGGTACCTGTAATCCCAGCTACTTGGAAAGCTGAACCCCGAGAAATTGCTCGAACCCAGGAGGCGAAGGTTGCAATGAGCTGATATCACATCGCTGCATTCCAGCGAGGGCGACAGACTGAGACTCCATCTCAAAAAAAATAAAGTCAGACCATAAACTCTAAGCCCCTTTAGATACAAAATCACAGGATACAAATGTAATGTGCTAATCAGCTGGTCTTCCACCACCCATCTCTGGAGCATGGAAGGCCTTGTCCAGCCTTGCCTTGCCAAGCAAAGGGTCATCTCTACCCTAGCACGCCTGCTGTCCCAAGAGTCATTGACCCTCAGGTCAAGGGATACCAGAGCCACTACAGTGAGGCTGGCCATGTCTCTGAAATATTTTCTTTTTGTTCATCTTTGTTGTGCTTATAATACTCCTGTTTTCTGTTTATTCCCTTCACTTGAATCAGATGTTAGGGGAGTATTTGAAGCTCCTCGTTCCCTCTCTTCATCAATATCTTCTGTCTAGAAACTAATCAAGCACCCTATCTGGCTCCAAACTGCTCAGTTATCTCTGGGAAGCCAACTCACAAGATTTCAGCAGAGTTGCACTTTCTTGGCCTAAAAGATAAGTCCTTCCATGTATAAATTCAGATTAAAGGCAACATGTTGCATTTACATTTTAGAGGGGTGAACACATTTTTTTCTGGGACTTAAGTGTTGTTTTGTTTCTTTGTTTTTGTTTTTGCTTTTGTTTTTAATGTCGTTTGATTTATTTCTCTTTCTAAGAGATTACAGGATTCAAGAACAGCAGCGAATCTTAATAGCCTTTGAGAGAAAGCAGCAAAACTTTAGTACTAATTTCCAGGACCATGAACTTCCATGCTGTCCTAAATGGCATTTTTCAGACATTGCTTTCTGTGCCTATTCTATAAAACCCAAAATCCAAGGTAACAGGATTCCTTATCTAAAATCCTAAACAAGGCTGGGCATGGTGGTTCACACCTGTAATCCCAGCACTTTGGGAGGCTGAGGCAGGTGAATCACTTGAGCCCAGGAGTTCAAGACCAGCCTGGCCAACGTGGTGAAACCTCATCTTTACTAAAAATACAAAAATTAGCTGGGCATAGTGGTGCACACTTGTAATCCCAGCTACTCGGGAGGCTGTGGCAGGAGGATTGCTTGAACCCAGGAGACGGAGCTTGCAGTGAGCCAAGATCTCGCCACTATACTCCAGCCTGGGTGACAAAGTGAGACTCTGTCTCAAAAAAATTAAAAAAAAAAAAAAATCCTAAATATTCTCATTCCACAGGATCCTACAAACTGTAGATCCCAAACTTGGAAGTTCTGGGAATTCTGCCAGTATCCCCAAGTAAATCTCTTGGGAAGTTTAGAATGCTGCATGGCGTAGCTGTGCCTGCCCTTCCAGAGTGGTGCAGACTGATTCTCCACGTCTGCTAAGTAAAATATTCCAACAAAGATCAGCCTTATCTAGTGAACAGAACCATCACTCTGCTCTTGAATTTTCTTTTGGCCTCAAACTTTAGAGCTATAACATGTTAACGGTTTAACACCAGAGGAGAAAGCTATTCTTAAACTACTCAAACATGGTTTTTTTTCTATTTTTCAGACTCCTGAAACAGACTACTCTTTGCCTTTTTGCTGCAGTTGGAGAAGAAACTGAATTTGAAAAATGTCTGTTATGCAATGCTGGAGACATAGTGAAATAGGCTAAAGATTTCTTCTTCGTTCATGATGAATTCTGTTCACAGCGGAGTGTGGTGTTCGGCAAAAGGACCTCCACCAAGACTGAAAGAAACTAATTTATTTCTGTTTCTGTGGAGTTTACATTATTTCTACTGCTTACACTTTAGAATGTTTATTTTATGGGGACTAAGGGATTAAAAGAGTGTGAACTAAAAGGTAACATTTTCCACTCTCAAGTTTTCTACTTTGTCTTTGAACTGAAAATAAACATGGATCTAGAAAACCAACCAGCAAGTTTTCAGTGCCAGATAAAACTCTCTGCCCGCTAGAGGTAACTCCTCATGGAAGGCAGCTGGGAGTGTTACCTGACACCGATTTCCTAGAAAACTGTGACGGCAACCAAGCTTTTTAAACGTGACAAGAAAAGCAATAACACACATCGAGAAATACCTGATCAATCGGGAAATCTGACTGTCAGGGATCTCTTGTAATATCTCTTGGAATGAAGTGCACTGTGTATCCAATGCTATTTTCCAGCACCAGTGAAGTTGCTATTTCTTACCTAAAACAAATGGGTTTATGCTAGTTTCTTCCACCAAGGAATGAGTCTCAATGGCCATTAAACTTTCTAAGGCCCACAGGGCTAGGAAAAGTCGCTCTTAAAGGTCAGGTGTTTGGAAAATGTTTTTCCTTTTGCCCAACCCTTAATTAATAGTAGAGAATGTTCTGTGGCCTATTCCCCTCACTGGGAGTTCTTGACCCTTCTTTGTTTTCCAATTTTTCCTACAATAATATAAAATTACGTAAAAGTTACAACAAAACCAAGGATTCAGGAAGAAACAAGCAGTGATTGTCCTCTAGGCAGCCTAAAGAAAATAGTCACCATAAATATCTTAGATGTCCTCCAGGCATATCCTGCAGGATCTTTTCTGCGTCCTCTTGTCCTACACCCTCCAGTGACCCTGCTCAGCCATTGCTCAGCCCATAATGCATCTTTATGCACAATTTGTCCCAAAACACTGTTTAGGAACTCAAAAGCCTCCCACTCAAAAGCTGTCTGTCCCAAGAATAATTTCACTTGGCAATTCTGAAGTGTCCTTCCCCATCCCTGCCCTTTGTTTGGGAGTACACCTCTCCAAATATACAGTAAAGCACCAGTTAACTGTATATTTGGAGAGGTATACTCCCAAATCAACGGCGTACCCCTCTCCCTTTACAGTAAATTTGTAAACCCTTTGTAATCTTCATTAGATGTATACATTGAAAACCCTATATATTCCACTCAGAAAACTTTTTTTTTTTTCTTTTTTTTTTAAGATTGGGGGGGCTCACTCTGTTGCCCAGGTGGAGTGCAGTGGTGCAATCTTGACCCATTACAGCCTCAACCTCCCAGGCTCAGTCTCCAGAGAAGCTGGGACTACAGGCACGCACCACCCCACCCAGCTAATTTTTGTATTTTGGTAGAGACAGGGTTTCACCATGTTACCCAAGCTGGTCTCAAGGTCCGGGGCTCAAGCGACTTGCTGGCCTCAGCCTGCCAAAGTGCTGGGATTAGAGGCGTGAGCCACGGTGCCTAGCCATGAATTGATTTTTAAGCAGTTGCCTTCTGCTACTCATGTTTTTATTCTTTTCCTCTGCACTGAAAGGTTAATTTTCTATTTTTGAAAACATTTTTTAAAAAAATTTTAGGAATCTCCATTCAAAAAGCTTTAGCCTAGGGACTCCTTTCCTTACCTACTTTTACCAGACAACTCATCAACTCAAAAAGTAAATAAGCATCCTGCATACCAGTGTGGGAGAGTTTTCCACTGCTCACTTTGGAAGGCCTATCATCCAGGTGCTGCTGGAAACCGCAAACTGTTTCCCATTGTGTAGGCTCATTCAGAGTCCTCTGGGTGTCATAACGCGGGCTCTGATGGATTTGTTTTTGCTCATTCGCTGCCCTACTGATGGTAGCGTGTATTTGACTCCCACTGAGTGATATGCAGTCTCCCCATCCGAAGAAAGGTTAATTAATGGGCTCATGAACTCCCAATGACTTAGGGCATTCACAGAGAAAAAGAAGTATTATTATGGGGAGTGTTGGGAGGAGCCAGTTATCAACCATCTCTTCTGAGGCCACAGCATGAGAAAAGAAAAATCACATAACCTTTGGCATGGTGGGTTTCAGTTAGAAATCTTCCCAAGAAGAGTGGATACTGATTTCTTTCTGCCTTTAATTGAAATGTAAAAAACTAATAGGCCAGAGATGGTGAGTGGTTCCAATTACCCACTGTGGCGCACAAATGTGTAATCGTGCCCCTGTCTGCTTGAGGACTGGCAGTGGTGACACCTGCCAAGGTGAAGTCCCAGACCAGAAGAATCGTCTGTGAAAGCTGCCCAAAGAACACACTATAGGGATTAACTGAGGAAGAGATGCACAGGGACTTGGGAAAACAGCAGCAAGGCAATGAGCCAACCCACTCATTCAGAATTCTTTTTTTTTTTTTTTTTTTTTGTTTGTTTGTTTGTTTGTTTGTTTAGACAGAGTCTTGCTCTGTCGCCCAGGCTGGAATGCAGTGGTATGATCTCGGCTCACTGCAACCTCCACCTCCTGGGTTCAAATGATTCTCCTGCCTCAGCCTCCCAAGTAGCTGGGATTACAGGCATGCACCACCATGCCCAGCTAATTTGCATTTTTAGTAGAGACAGGGTTTCGCCATGTTGGCCAGACTGGTCTCGAACTCCTGACCTCAAGCCAAACACCCACCTCCACCTCCCAAAGTGCTGGGATTACAGGTGTGAGCCACCACTCCGGGCCTCATTAATATTCTTTTTATTCTCCTATTGTCAGGGTTATTTTGTTTGTTTTAACTAGAGTGTGTATGTTTAATACATTTAAAGCTATAAGGAGTATTTTTCACAATAGATATTTAAAGAGAATCCTAGTTCCCTCCCATCTGATAGTAGCCAGGGTTTGTTTTGTTTATTTGTTTGTTTGTTTGTTTGTGTAATTAGAATGTGCCCGGCCTGTTTTTATCATAATTTACCTTCTATATTCCCAGAAAATCCACATACACATATTTGTACATTGCTTTTTCATAAATGTGTTCACA